>NC_059371.1:36055000-37322500 GCF_019703515.2 Myxocyprinus asiaticus
TTGTTTTACTTATTCTCAGTGGTGATTCTCAGTACTGTAGTAACGTACTTTTCTACTGTAAATAAACCAGCAACAATTAATGCAATGTGGTGTTATATTTAAACAAATATAAATTAAGTACATCAAATACTATCATGATGTATATGGGTGTATTTAAACTTCAGGCACTTTCATGTCCCAAGAATCGATTTTTTTTTTTTTTTTTATTCAAACGAATAGATTGTTTTTTTCTTCTTCTTCTTTTTGTTAAACGAAGCTTATAATAAAGCTGAATTGGAGTCTTTTTTTATCAGGCCTTTGTCATTGATTTTTGTTACTTTTCAAACATGTTTTATGCACAGATTTTACCGTTTTAACCTTGTCCCTGACTAAGACTTTCAATATAAAACTATGAAAAAAACAAAACATTTATTGCATGTTTAAAACTATGATAATCTAAACAATTAGTAAAATAAACCTAAACCATTTTAATATTTATTGAGCAAATTTAAGAAAAGTATTTTGTCTTTTTTTTTTTTTTTTTTCACCTTTTCTCCCCAATTTGGAATACCCAATTCCAAATGTGCTCTTAAGTCCTCGTGGTGGTGTAGTGACTCGCCTCAATCCGGGTGGTGGAAGATGAATCACAGTTGCCTCCGTGTCTGAGACTGTCAATCAGCGCATTTTATCACATGGCTTGTTGAGCGCATTACCGCGGAAGCATTGCGCGTGTGGAGGCTTCACGCTATTCTCCGCGGCATCCACGCACAACTCACCACACGCCCCACCGAGAACAAGAGCCACATTATATCAACCACAAGGAGGTTACCCTCTGTGACTCTACCCTCCCTAGCAACCAGGCCAATTTGGTTGCTTAGGAGACCTGGCTGGAGTCACTCAGCACACCATGGATTCGAACTCACAACTCCAGGGGTGGTAGCCAGCGTCTTTACTCGCTGAGCTACCCAGGCCCCTATTTTGTATATTTTTTTTTTTAATTGATGACGTTGCTTCATTTCCACCAAAGTTGTTCAAAACTTAGTGTACTTGTTAACCAAGGTGATAAAAGTCAAGTGAATAAAAGACAAGCAATGTGTGAAGAAAACAAAGAAAATTCAAAGTAAATATCATGTATGAGCAGAATATTTTTACCAGGTGTCATTTCCAATCAAGCTGTTATTTTGGCCATTTTATTTAAAAAATGTAATTTCCATCACCGTTATTTCCCCCCCAGAATTCTTTTAAACACATTATAGAATTTAAAGGTGCTGTAAGCGATTTTAGCATTCTAAAGCTTTCACGTGTCTGAGCCGTTGAATTAGCCACGCGCTCTCATTCCAAAACCCCGCCCTCCAAAGATTATTTTGAGATCAAAACCGAGCAAAAGAGCTGCATTGTTTGTTCCTGTGGCTGTCAAATTCAACAGTGGCACAATAGCGCCCTCAACTGACAAACATTATGAAACATAGCCTCAGTGACCCGCTTCAAATACAACACTATGAGAACGAGCAAAATGATTGACAGGTGAAAAGCGTCAATGTCCGTGATCTGTGGACACATTTTCGTTTGCTGTTTACAAAGTCTACAGCTGTCACAGAGACCGGTGAGATATCTCAGGACACTTATTTCATTAACATCTTTAAGGGAGTAGGAACATTTTTTGCATAGTTTTCCATGAAAAAATCGCTTACAGCACCTTTAAAATGTGCTGGAAATGACACTGTGGTGGGAAAAAAATGACATGTACATACACTGTTGGACATTGTTAGTAGACAAATAATAAATTACAAAAATGTAGTGAGAGTGCAGTTGATTTTCTGTTGTTTATCATCATGGATGCATGTCTTTGTATCAGGTGTGACAGGGGGGTTGGCAGCACCCCTGGTGGCTGCTGGGGCGGGTGCAGTTCTGGGAGCAGGTGGTGCTGCTGCGTTGGGATCGGCCACGGGCATTGCCATCATGGCTTCTCTGTTTGGAGCCGCAGGGGCTGGGTTAACAGGTGAGCCTTTCATTCTTGAAAAGAATAGATTGTATAATTATAAAACAGACAGTTCGAACTCTAAAATCGAATTTGAGGAGCCATACTCAGAGCAGTTGTAAAATAGCCGGTCATATGATCCCAATATGGCGGCACTCGTAAATATGCCCCCAGCACAGTGTGTAGAATAAAGCAGCTTAAAAAAAAAAAAAAGACTGATAAAGTAGTCTTCATCTCATGTGAGTTATTTATATTTTCTTTTTCAAAAATACAATTCTAAAAATCACAGAATGCAGAATGCATATTTAACTGGTGATTTAACTGGATAGCAGATTAACCGATTAGTGGTGCAGTATGCCGTCAGTTCCCAGGTTAAAATGGAGCCTTATATAATCTAGCAGAATGCATTATAAGGCTGATTCATTTGCTTTTTTTTTTTTAATCAGATATAGTCATGCATGTGTGTGTTCTGCATGTCTTTGTTTTCTTTTCAGATTTCATTCTCTTTAATTGTTATTTAAATTCAATATCCATGATATACAAATGTTTTATTGAAATAAACTGAAGGTTTATTTACTCATTTTGTTCAGGCTATAAAATGAATAAGCGTGTTGGTGCTATCGAGGAATTTGAGTTTCTTCCATTGAGTCCTGGAAAGCATCTTCACCTGACTATAACTGTGACAGGCTGGCTCTGCAGCGGAAAATACAGTGAGTCCTTCTATTCAATGTAGGATCACCCAAGCACTATCAAAACAGCACATTTTCTGTTAAAAGTTACTTGTTAACCAAGTCGACAAAGGTGTCATGCTTAAGATGAAATATGAGACAAGTGATGTTTGGGGGGGGGGGGGGTGGGTGGATATAGAAAAGAAAATTCAAGATAAATATCACGTGTGAACAGAATATTTTTATTGGGTGTCATTTCCAATCAAGCTGTAATTTTCACAAATTATGCAAAAAGTGTGAAAACAAATATTTACTTATGTGTATTTAGGATACATAAAATGGTAGCTATGAAATTAGCATTAGCAAGACAAAAAAATCTGCCATTTTATTTCAAAAATGTAATTTCCATCACCAGCATTTAAACCATGAAATTCCATTAAACACTCAATTTTTTAATTAAGATTTATTAATTTTCATTTCTTAAAGAAAGTCCATCAAATTGAATTGAGTAATCTTTAAAATAAAAAGTTTTAGTAATTTAATTTTCATAAAAATTACACCATTCAATTTGATGTATTTGTTTTTAAGAAATTTAAATGCGTAAATCTTAAAAATAGGCTAAAATGTTTTTTTTTTTTGTATGAATGACACTGCTGAAAAGTTTCATGACTTTCAGAAAACAAAATGACAAAATTGACTAAAATCTCCTGTGATGCATGTACAGTTGTGCTCAAAAGTTTGCATATCCTGGCAGAAATTGTGAAATTATGGCATTGATTTTGAAAGTATGACTGATCATGCAAAAACATGTCTTTTATTTAAGGATAGTGATCATATGAAGCCATTTATTATCACATAGTTGTTTGGCTCCTTTTTAAATCATAATGGTAACAGAAATCACCCAAATGGCCCTGATCAAAAGTTTACATTCCCTTGAATGTTTGGCCTTGTTACAGACACACAAGGTGACACACACAGGTTTAAATGGCAATTAAGGGTTAATTTCCCACACCTGTGGCTTTTTAAATTGGAATTAGTGTCTGTGTATAAATAGTCAATGAGTTTGTTAGCTCTCACATGGATGCACTGAGCAGGCTAGATACTGAGCCATGGGGAGCAGAAAAGAACTGTCAAAAGACCTGTATAACAAGGTAATGGAACTTTATAAACATGGAAATAAGATAAGATATAAAAAGATATCCAAAGCCTTGAAAATGCCAGTCAGCACTGTTCAATCACTTATTAAGAAGTGGAAAATTCAGGGATCTCCTGATGCCAAGCCATGGTCAGGTAGACCAAGAAAGTTTTCAGCCACAACTGCCAGAAGAATTGTTCGGGATACAAAGAAAAACCCACAGGTAACCTCAGGAGAAATACAGGCGGCTCTGGAAAAAGACGGTGTGGTTGTTTCAAGGAGCACAATACTTGTTGACCCCTTTCCAAACATAGCGCTTATGGTTGTGACCATAAAGCTCTATTTTGGTCTCGTCACTCCAAAGTACAGTGTGGCAGAAGCTGTGAGGCACGTCAAGGTGTTGTCGGGCATATTGTAACTGGGCTTTTTTGTGGCATTGGCGCAGTAAAGGCTTCTTTCTGGCAACTCGACCATGCAGCTCATTTTTGTTCAAGTATCGTCGTATTGCGCTCCTTGAAACAACCACATCATCTTTTTGTGCTCTCAACTTTACACGAGTTTTACTTTGAAGAAAACTTTACTTTCTAGAAGTAGTTCAAAAGTCTGAGCCCACAATGGAAAATCTGGGATTCAAAATGTAATTTAAACAAGGAAATAAAGTTTAAGATAATTAATAATAACAATAAAATAATGTTAAAATTAATAAAAAAAATGAAGAAACTGAATGACTATAAATAATAAATACAATGTGTTACAGTTGATTCTGCACTATTTCTAGTTCACCAATCAAATGTAAGCAAATTTGTGACCATTTTAACTCCTTTGTGCAGTCAGTTAGATTTCCTCGCTTCCACTGAAGCTCACAAGAAGCTCTTTGAAACATTCTCCAATCACGCTGGATAACACGGATCATCAGATTTTGCACAAACTTCTGGAGTCCATGAAGCTAGAGTGCATGCTGTCATTTAAGCAAAATACTAAGAAATTCTGAAATTCATGTAAATTTTTCAACATGCATTCAAATGGTAATGCTGAAAATATAATTTGTTACAATTATTTTTTTTTAAACTTTTGAACCCCACTCTGTATCTTATAGTAGATATTAATCTTATAAACCCAAAATCGCCATGAAATATTGTTGACACAATATAAGGTTAAGAGACAATTGCCTGTCATTATTATGTCCAGGTTCGTTCCAGGCCCCCTGGTCCAGTCTTGGAGCGTGCGGTGAGCAGTACTGTCTGAAATGGGAGTCCCGTTACCTGTTGGACCTGGGCTCTATTCTGGACTCATTATGGGATGGGCTTGTTAGTGTAGTGGCCCAGGAGGCCCTCAAATACACTGTGCTCTCAGGTATGTCTGTTCCACTGTACTGCCTCTGTTCAGTTATGGTTTAACATTATAGTTTGTGATATGTAAGGCAATGACTGTATACCTGTAAGTGGAAAATAACAAGTGCACACAAAATGCATTAGCTTTCCTTGTTTATGCTGTTCTTGAATTGTGTAGTCGAGAGCCATAATCCGTTTTGTCGACATGATTAATAAATACACTAGCTTTTGAAAAATTATTATTATTTTTTTTTTTCTTGTTTTAAGCTTTAATTTAACAAACTTTAATGAAGTTTATGTGTAAAACATGAAAAAAAAAATGCCAATGGGGAAAGAAAAGTAAACTTAATTCAAGATATTGTGTTTGTTCAACTTCGGTCACTGTGAAAGTACTTTACTTCTGAAAGTAAAGTCTCAATAAAACATTTATCACTCTCACTAATTTTAATAATGGATCTACTAAAAATGTCCAACTGTCAAGGGAGATTTGTGCTATTTTTTTCAGAAAGTCATGAAAATTCCAACTACGGTGTCATTACAGTGACATTACGGCGTATCTCAAATTCTGCATTGTTTTTTTATTTTTTTATCCCCTTTTCTCCCCAATTTGGCATGCCCAATTCCCACTACTTAGTAGGTCCTCGTGGTGGCGCGGTTACTCGCCTCAATCCGGGTGGCAGAGGACAAGTTTCAGCTGCCTCTGCTTCTGAGACAGTCAATCCGTGCATCTTATCACATGGCTCGCTGTGCATGACACCGCGGAGACTCACAGCATGTGGAGGCTCATGCTACTCTCCGCGATCCACGCACAACTTACCACACGCCCCATTGAGAGCGAGAACCACTAATCACGACCATGAGGAGGTTACCCCATGTGACTTTACCCTCCCTAGCAACCGGGCCAATTTGGTTGCTTAGGAGACCTGGCTGGAGTCATTCAGCACACCCTGGATTTGAACTCACGACTCCAGGGATGATAGTCAGCGTCAATAATCGCTGAGCCACCCAGGCCCCCAAATTCTGCATTGTTTAATAAAATTGTGGTGGAAATGATGGTGATGGAAATGACATCTTTAATGTTTTTGAAAAGAAAAGAAAAGGCTGATGCCTTTGTCTTGCTAAGGGTAATTTCATAGCTAACATTTAATGCATCTTAAACACAATTCAATAAAATTTCTACTCCTTTTGTGTAGTTTGGCAAAACACAATTTTCTTAGTTTTCTTAGGTGGTGGTGTAGTGGACTAAAGCACTGAACTGGTAAGCAGAAGGTTGTTGGTTCAATCCCCACAGCCACCACCATTGTGTCCTTGTTTCTGTTTATTTCACTCTTTGTTTATATTGTCATAGTTTGAAACGTAATAATTTGATGGATGGATTTTTATAGTGTAATGTAAACAAGGCTAAAACAGTCAAATCTGTGCATAAAAGGCATTTGAAAAATACCAAAAATAAATGACGAAGACCTGGTATAAATATTCCAATTCAGTTTTAATGATACCTTCATATAACAAAAAGGGGGTTGGTTGTGGAAATCGGTTCGTTTGAATAAAAATCAACCCCTAGGATATGAAAGTGCCCAAAGTTGAAGAAACCACCATAAATTCTCTAAAAAAAACAAAGTCTTCTTATCTTACATAGATTTGTTTTCCAAGTAAATTGGAAAACAAGGATGTTTAGATATTTTTACTGGACAACAAAACAAAAATACTGATTAAGATAATGATTTCAGTGTTTTAAAGAGCCCAAAACTTACATTTACATTTCAGTTTTGTCATTTAGCGGATGCTTTTATCCAATAGACTTCCAAAAAATGTAACCTCTTTATTTTGTCCATGCTCAGGTATAGTAACCGCTCTGACATGGCCGGCCTCTCTGCTGGCTGTAGCCAGTGTGATCGACAACCCCTGGGGAGTGTGCCTGAGTCGTTCTGCAGAGGTGGGGAAACACCTTGCCCAGGTTCTGCGGAGCAGGCAGCAGGTTAGAGTCGGACTGAGATTAAAGCTTCTTCCAGATTATTTCAGATTCAGCTCAGCACAGATTGAAATATTTGAATAAAATGTACTGTATGTGTTTAACTATCCATCATGTCCTTTCCCATCTTTGTGCAGGGAAAGCGCCCGGTCAGTCTAATTGGCTTTAGTCTCGGAGCACGTGTCATCTACTTCTGCCTAGAGGAGCTTGCTAATGATCAAGGTACACTCTATACATTGATTTGACATAGTCCATGAGGATTACGCCACATTCCTTTGTCTTTAGAGTGATAGTTCACCAAAAGATGAAAATTCTGTCATCATTTACACACCCTCGTGTCATTCCAAACCCATTTCTTTCATCCGTGGACACACAAAGAGAAGTTTAGCAGAATGTCTGAGCCACTCTCTTCCATACAATGAAAGTGGATGGAGACCAGGTGCTGTCAAGCTCCTAAAAGGGTAAAAAAAAAAAAAAAAAACCATTGTAAAAGTAGTCCATAAAATGTGTGTGCTATATTCCAAGTCTTCTGAAGCCATATGATAGCTTTGTGTGAAGAAAAGACCAACATTTTGTTTTCCACAGAAGAAATCAAGTCATACGTGTTTGGAAAACCATGAGGGTGAGTCAGTGATGTCAGAATTGTAATTTTTGGGTGAACTATTCCTTTAAGAGCCTGTGCCCGGTTGCATAAAACACCTTAAGTGAAAATTTCCCTTAAGATCGCCCTAAGGTTTCCCTTAAATTTAATGGTGTTGCAGAAAACAACCCTTAAGTTTTACTTAAGGATCTTTATAGGTAAAACATCACAATCTCCTTCAATTTCCCTTTTTTACTTAAGAATTCCCGTTTGTGTTGCATAAAGCCCCTTAACTGCCATTTTCCTAAGTAAACCTTAAGGGTAGTAAAACTTCACCTTAAGTGTTGGCTAAGAGTTACAAGGTTTCTAAAAAAATGGAGAATGGCAAAGTTTATAGAACCAGTTGAAGAGTACAGCATACCAATGCAATTATTTCTTGATATGGAGAGCTTTTTAGACCATCTTGGTGATAAGCAAGTACAGGATTACTATGGGGAATCGCTAAAAATGACGAAAGGCAATCTAATATCACATCTAACACCTCAAATTCACCTCACTACTCTCTGTCAAAGGTGTCTTCCTGAAGTGGACACTCATCGGCCATAAAAGCAAAATCCTCCATTAATTGCTCCTTATGATGAACTCAAGATGTTTTTTAATTCACACAGAAAAATGTGTACACCAATAAAGTTAAAATGTATTAATTTTGAGGATTGTACCTGAGAAACAAATGAAAATCTGCTCGTGTAACCTCCAGAAAATGAGTTTTAAAAATGTTTATGCCGTAATCTGCAGTTATCACAAACGACTGTAATGGGTGCATCCAGAACAGCGGTGAGATAATTAACAGGTGCCATGTGAAAATGCTGTTTATGCACTAATTTGGAAGAGGTCGGACAATAATTTACACATCAATAATGATACTGAGAAACTTTATTAGTCACTAAAATGAAAAGTATTCTTTGTGTTAAAATTGCTCAAATGTCTATATTATAGATCAGTGGTAGGGACATGACGAATGTGTCCATGGTAACAGTAGAATTTTATTACGGTAAAACCTGGTTCACTGTAGTAAAACCCTTAACAGTTTCCCTTACCCAAGAGAAGTGTCTAAGTGATTATATACAACACCCTCAAGTCATTCTCTTAGTTAAGGGGAAATAATGCCTTAAGTATTACACTTGAGGGAAAAACTTATGGTGCTTTATGCAACTGGGCACAGTTCCTCAAGAAATGTCCAAATGAGAGAAGTGGACATGGCTGAATTTCCTGCAAGCGAGACTGATTCGTGTTCTGTCTTTGTCTGTCAAATGAAAGATGGAATCTGAGAAGTGTGAAGCTGCAAATGAGAATCTGATCACAAAGAGCTGATTGTCTTATTATCGAGCAGGTAGTGAAGGTGTGGTGGAAGACGTGGTGCTGCTCGGAGCCCCCGTGGACGGATCTGAGAAAACTTGGCAGCGGCTGTCCAGGGTCGTGGCTGGGAAGATTGTTAATGGATATTGCAGGTTAGACAGGCTTATTAATTGTGCTATACTTTGGGTTAGAATTAAATGATTTGAAAAATTATTTCTTGACATTTAGAATTAAAAGGATAGTTCACCCAAAAATGAAAATTCTCTCATCATTTACTTACCCTCATGCCATCCCAGATGTGTATGACTTTCTTTCTTCTGCAGAACACAAACAAAGATTTTTAGAAGAATATCTCAGCTCTGTAGGTCCACACAATGCAAGTGAATGGTGATCAGACCTTTGAATCTCTAAAAAGCACATAAAGGACGGATAAAAGTAATCCATGTCTTCTGAAGTGATCTAATAGGTTTTGGGTGAGAACAGACCACAATATATCTGTTAAAAGGCATCGTGAAGACCTACAGAGCTGAGATATTTTCCTAAAAATCTTTGTGTTCAGCAGAAGATAGTAAGTCATAGACATCTGGAATCGCATGAGGGTGAGTAAATGATGAGAGAATTTTCCTTTGTGGGTGAAATACAAAAAAACAAAAAAAAAAACATCAGTAATTCAGTCCAGAATTTTCTCCTGGTTGATTCGGATGGCAAAAAAAAAAGCACTGGCACGCAAACAATAGTGGCAACACACACTACAATCCTTCAAAGAGTCTATCAGTAAATTATGTAGAAAGGCCTTCTTAATGGCAATATTTTGCTACCCCAAATTTGACTTTCAACAAAAGTAAAGCCATTTGCAGTATTTGAATGGTAGAATTTAATTATCATTGAGGCTCAATAAGTCTGAAATATAGTCGATAGTACTAACGTTAATGAGAGAGCCGCCAGAGGACTTCTGTGCTCATAAATAAAGCATCTTTGACACATATTTTCTAAATGTGTCAACACATTAGCAAAAAAAGTCAAGATTTTAATCGTAATTAATTATTTGATATGTATCTATTGCGAGACCTAGTTATCAAATTTAAATACACTAGTGGCCAGTTTGGAATAATGTACAGATTTTGCTCTTATGGAAGGAAATTGGTACTTTTTTTCACCAAAGTGGCATTCAACTGATCACAATGTATAGTCAGGACATTAATAATGTGAAAAATGACTATTACAATTTGAAAAAAGAAATTCAGAACTTCTTAAACTACTTCAAAGAGTTCTCATCAAAAAATCCTCCACGTGCAGCAATGACAGCTTTGCAGATCCTTGGCATTCTAGCTGTCAGTTTGTCCAGATACTCGGGTGACATTTCACCCCACGCTTCCTGTAGCACTTGCCATAGATGTCTTGTCGGGCACTTCTCACGCACCTTACAGTCTAGCTGATCCCACAAAATCTCAATGGGGTTAAGATCCATAACACTCTTTTCCAGTTATCTGTTGTCCAATGTCTGTGTTTCTTTGTCCACTCTAACATTTTCTTTTTGTATTTCTGTTTCAAAAGTGGCTTTTTCTTTGCAATTCTTCCCATAAGGCCTGCACCCCTGAGTCTTCTCTTTACTGTTGTACATGAAACTGGTGTTGAGCGGGTAGAATTCAATGAAGCTGTCAGCTGAGGACATGTGAGGCGTCTATTTCTCAAACTAGAGACTCTGATGTACTTATCCTCTTGTTTAGTTGTATATCTGGACTTCCACATCTCTTTCTGTCCTTGTTAGAGCCAGTTGTCCATTGTCTTTGAAGACTGTAGTGTACACCTTTGTATGAAATCTTCAGTTTGTTTGACAGTTTCAAGCATTGTATAGCCTTCATTCCTCAAAACAATGATTGACTGATGAGTTTCTAGAGAAAGCTGTTTCTTTTTTGCCATTTTTGTCCTTATATTGACCTTAAGACATGTCAGTCTATTGCATACTGTGGCAACTCAAAAACAATCACAAAGACAATGTTAAGCTTAATTTAACGAACCAAATAGCTTTCAACTGTGTTTGATATAATGGCAAGTGATTTTCTAGTACCAAATGATCAATTCAGCATGATTACTCAAGGATAAGGTGTTGGAGTGATGGCTGCTGTCTAGATTTGATCAAAAATGACTTTTTTCAAATAGTGATGATGCTGTTTTTTACATCAGTAATATCCTGACTATACTCTGTGATCAGTTGAATGCCACTTTGGTGAATTAAAGTACCAATTTCCTTCCGAAACAGCAAAATCTGTACATTATTCCAAACTTTTGGCCGCCAGTATATGTAAATATAATTGTAAGTATATTATTAAATGTTTCTTTTTGTATTATTTTTTAGAGGAGATTGGCTTCTTGGATTCCTGTATAGAAGTTCATCCGTCCAGTTGTCCGTTGCAGGGCTACAGCCAATCAATTCGCAAGACCGCAAAATAATCAACGTGGATCTTTCATCAGTGGTAAGCAAATGTGTCTTCTTATTCCAAATTATGTCTGCGACTATGAATAACTTTTCTCCACAATGTCATGACATTACATTATTGCAAAGTTTAATTTAATTACAGTTGGTAAAGAATTAAAATCATCTGAAGTTACTTTTTATAGAAAAATAAGTATTTCAAGCTTTTTGCAGAACACCCCCCTCCCATGAATACAAAAGCTATTGTTAAATTGTCAGCCACAAAAGGCTACAATTACTATAATTACTGTCGTAGCAAGTTGCTCGTTGGTATTCAAGGCGAGTCCTAAAATCCAACATTGTATTAATGCACATCCGAATAAAGACCCTGAAAAGTATCATTTTATGGAAAACACAAATGTGAAAAGTTCAAGACACTTGAATGTAAATCGATCCATTCTGAGTGACACCGAGCAACAGATCAGTCGGTGGTCAACAGGCCTCTGCAGTGACCATGTGACTGATTGTTAAAAAAGGAAGGAAGAAAAGGCAGTAATCCAAGATAAGGATGAATCATATCTCAAAGATTCTGAATACGGGTTACATCCCACGAGCCTTGACCCAGGACTCAACATGCATGGACATCTTCTATCATGTCATAGCAGTCATTTTATTGCTGCTTTGTGTAAGCAGTAATATGATTTTCATGTAATTAATAATAATAATAATATAGATTAGCCAAATTGACTGAATGAAAAGGCAAGGTATTCAGTTCAGGAACGCAGGATATGCGACTGCAATGTGAGGTATGTGAAGAAATGCAGGTTCATCTGACATGTGAAGAAATGTAAGTTAGCAACTAGATTTGCATTTCCTGACGGAAATCGTGTACCAGTGCGTTTTAATAATGTTTAGATATTTTTACTGGTAAACAAGACCGATATGCAAATTAGGAAATTATTTTTTGCAGTGTTTGATAAACAAAAGGCTTGTATTGTAATTTAATTCCCATCCAAACTGACATCTCTGAGTTTAAAAGGAGGATTCAGGCCATAAATCATTTTTAAAATTAGAAGCGATGATTTACAGTTAAAAAGTACTTAAATATTGAACTTTTTCGCACCAAAAGTGATCGTGTTGGTTTAGAAGACATTAATTTAACTACTGGAGTCAGTATGGATGACGTTTATGATGACTGTTCTTTTTTTGGAGCTTCAAAAGGTCTGATCACCATCCACTTGCATTTTAAGGACCTACTGAGCTGAGATATTTTACTATTTTTATTCAAATGTGTTCTGCTGAAGAAAGAAAGTCAAACACACCTGGGATATCATGAGGGTGAGTAAATGATGAGAGAATTTTCATTTTTGGGTGAACTATCCCTTTAAACGCTATTTTTTAAATGATTAATGGCCTGAATCCTCCTTTAAAACTCAGATGTCAGTTTGGATGGGAATTGCAAAAAATCATTTTCTTAATTTGTATATTTGTCTTGTTTTCCAGTTAAACTATCTAAACATTCTTAAAACAAGATACATTTACTTGACAAGCAAAATGACAAAGATATTAAGTCTTGTTTTCAGAGAAATCTAACTAATTTAGTGAGGTTTATGCTTAAAACAAGAAAAAACTATTTGCCAATAAGGTAAGAAAATAAACTTAATTCAAAGGGAAAACAAATGTATTTTTCTTACTTTTTAAGTATAAAGTTTAATGACATTTTGTCAGATTTCTCTGAAAACAAGACTTAATATCTTATGCCATTTTGCTTGTCAAGTAAATCTATCTTTTTTTTTTTTTTTTTTTTTTTTTTAAGAATATTTAGATACTAATTAAGAATTTTTTGTAGTGAAAAGAAAAAAACTCAAAAAATTCAGTCTGGAATTTTCTCATTTGTGATTTGAATGAGCAAATGTTGAAATCACTGCAAGTCCTTGTGTTAAAAAAACGGAGGCAACACACACTACATTCACATAAAACATTCATAATTGTCTTATCGTGATTTTAATTAGATTTATTGTTCAGCCTTAAATTGAGTCATCTTTCTCTGTTCAGTTTTGAATGCTGAACATTCTAACAGTGCTTTCAAACTTTAATCTTAAATACCTTAAAGTCTAAAAATAAATAAAAAAGAGAATGTTTGAGGAAACATTTTTTTTTTTTTTCTGGGTAGTAAGTGTTATTTCCTAATTGCTTATGCCTCAAAAGTATAGAAAATGGCTATTATTCCCCACAAACTTTGCTTTTGTGACCAGGACAGTGATATTTTGAAATGTACCTATTTCCAATGAGAAAACGGGCAGGTTTGTGTCTTTTCGTTCACATAAAGTCAGAAAAAACAACAAAGAAATCCAAATTAACATGTATTTATACTAAAGTAATATTCAAAGCCGTGCTGGTCCATAATGGTAACAAGTACCCGTCTCTTCCCCTGGCTCACTCGGTGCACCTCAAAGAGGATTACAACAGCATCAAGACCTTGCTGGACGCCTTGAAGTATGATGAGTACGGCTGGTAGGTCATAGGAGACTTCAAAATGGTGGCATTCCTGATGGGTCTCCAAGGCGGTTTTACCAGGTTTCACCAAGGCACCAAGGCACACTACCACAGGCGGGACTGGACACAGCGGACCGAGTTCTCTGTGGGGAGGAACAACGTCAAGTGGGAGCCACTGGTGGACCCCAGGAAGGTGCTGATGCCACCACTGCACATCAAATTGGGCCTTATGAAACAACTGGTCAGAGCTATAGATAAGGAGTCGGCAGCCTTCAAGTACCTTCAAGACTTCTTCCCTAAGCTGTCTGAGGCAAAGGTCAAAGCTGGTGTCTTCGTCAGACCACAGATAAAGAAGGATTTTGGATTCATATGTTGTTTTTTTTCTGACTTTATGTGAACGAAAATACACGAATTCGCCCGTTTTCTCATTGGAAATTGGTAAATTTCAAAATATCACTGTCCTGGTCACAAAAGCAAAGTTTGTGGGGAATAATAGCCATTTTCTATACATTTGAGGCATAAGCAATTAGGAAATAACACTTACTACCCATGAACAAAAATTGTGTTACATAGTGAAATCAATGCAGTGCTGCCTTGCAAGCATTGTACAATTGTTAGATTGACTGTTAGTAGTATTTTCAGATTTAAGCAGGATTCACACTACTGTAAGTATTTAGTATGTTCTGACCTCCTCCTAGGTAAAAGGACACCTGGATTACATGCGTCAGATGGACACAATCCTTGTGGCAGTGGGGGTTCCAACCAGGGAAGAGGCTGGAGCCATGAGTGGCAAACTGCACATAGCTAATTTATCTCAGGAAGAACCTGGCATAACAGAGTCTGTGACAGATGATCAAAGTGGAGCCAAAGAGGAACCACCAATTGACATTTCAACAAAAGATCCCTCAGACACAACAAAGACAAATGTGTATGAATGCATAAAGACTCAAGACAAAGGGGGGTACGAGAGGAAGGACTCTGAGAATGGCTGGGATATCCCGGATATATCTGATTTACTGGACTCTATCAATGACTGTGATGACGTCACGGACACATGTCAGCCGGACGATCGTTTTTCATGTGCCCTAGGAAGCAAGGATCGGAGAGACGGAGAAGGTGAGAGTGACACGGACTTTGAGCAAACGTCATGGGACTGGAATGACACACACTGGACTACTGAACACACAAACGCGAGCTACAAATCACACACTGACGCACGGGACCAATTAGCCAATGGCAAACCTGCGTGTTCTGAGCCAAGAACAATGACATCATGGCATTCCCATAATTCCTAACTCATAGAACCTGACAAACAATATGAAGGGGAATCTCACGAGACCTGTCAAGAACATGTCTGGGTCATATTTTACCCCAAAATCAAAAAGATTTTCTATTTTGCTTAAAGAAAATCAAGCATGTTTTAGTACTATGAAAATTTTTATTTTCATGACAATTAAGCATATTGTCATTTCTCATTATACATCGTCTCATATTCTCCCAAATTCTCATTATCGTAATGCAAACAAAATCTTTCTCATTACTGTAAAAAAATAAATAAGGTTTTTATTTAAATATAAAATTGTATACATCATGGTAGTATTTGTTGTACTGACTTTATGCTGATTTCAAAAAAAAAAAAAACATCACATTTTATTTTAAATAAATTACAGTAATGAGATTTTAATAAGAATCGCCATTTCAGAATAATTAAAAATTAAATGAGTAATGAAGTTTGAAAAAAAAAAAAAGAAAAAAAAAGAAACGATTATTAAAATGCCTAGATGTATTACGATGATGACAGTTTGGAGAGGGAAATGTGCTTAGTTTTGATGAAAATAATGTCATAAGGCAAGAAATCTTTATGTTTGTCAAATGTTACATTTTTGTAAAAAAAAAAAATAAAATATATATATATATTTCTTTTGATTTTGGGTTGAAATATGACCTAGACATGTTTTCGTGTGATTCACCCATATGCAACTGGAACCATGATGTTTTTATCAGTCTGAAATTGTCCATTAATATTAAGTTATTCCTAGATTTAATTTCTAATTAATATAATATATATTTTAATGACTTTAAAATGTCATTTAAAGTCTGTTATAAATTGCTATGGGAAAACTATCAGTATTTTGTGTATACTCTTGCACTCTTCATTAGGAGTGGTTTGTTGTTTAATTAAGACGTGAATTACAGATCCATGGACAACCCACTTGACATTGTGTGAGGTATTAGTGAGATTTCTTTCGCTCTCGTCTGCTTTATCCATCTGTTGTTGTGGTTGTTATGGTAATGAATGAAGCTGGCGATAAGCCCATTTTAAACGTACAGTCACTGTGATCTGCCTCAAGGAACGAAACAGTCTTCCTGATTTGGCAAGAATACGAATACAGTCCATAAAATCTCAACACTTATCCCATCATTATTAAGCACATTATGCCTTAACACATTTTCTGCTAAACCCATTTCATCCCATCCATAGTTTTTTTTTTTTTTTTTTTTTGTCTGGCATATCAGTCGTCCAACGTATCGACTTGATTAGGTAGCAGCAGAGGCAAGTCGATCCCGCCGTGTTCTGCATCAAAAAGGTTAACTGCATCCGTAGCTGTCGCAGGTAGCTGAGGTGGGTCGGACCCAAGGGAGGGGGGTTCGGTGTGTAGTTGTGGTTCTCCTGAGTTGCGTAGCGAAAGCGAAAGTGGCGGTGATGGCCTACGGGGCGCTTGAGTAGAGCAGGGTAGAAGTCTCGCCAATGCCCTCTTGAAGTCCCGCATGAACAGGGGGTATATAATAGGGTTCATTGTGCTGTTACAGTAGCCCAACCAGGTGATGGCATCGAAGAGGGAAGGTGGTATGCACTCACACACCGCCTGAATGTACAGAAGAAAAGGTCTTAGATCAGGACGTCAATACCAAAGAGGCGGAAAAAGGTCAAAGATGTCTAGTTCATCGGAAGAGGAGGTTGGGATGCCACGAATTATGAAAGGGAGAGTAGGAGACAGAGATGGAGTGCTATTCACACACCATATTGTGTGTGAAAGAAGGCTAGAGATAGGCTTGCCCAGAAGCTCGAAATGAGTGACACAGATGGGGGACGGGTTTGTTGAAAGCTTCAGAGCAGGGTATAGAATAATTGCTCAATTAAAGATAGATCTTTCTTTTGTCAATGTGTTCTTTTTCCTTAGATTTAATTTGCCATTTTAATTGGTAGAGTGCTTTAAGGTTAAGGTAAGGTTTAGTTCCACAAATGGATTTTCACTCAACGTAAATGGGGATGGTTCTTAAAAAGGTGTTTTGTGGACTGACCTGTGCCATGTTGGTAATGAAAAAGGGCAACCAGGCGCTGAAGAAGAGACCCAGGAGTACTCCCAGAGTAAGACTGGCTTTCAGAGCCCTCTTCCTTTGCCTGTGTGCCAATCTGCGCTCGCTGTTCACTGACAACTGAGAGAAAGAGACCGAGAAAAATGTATTCATAGAGATTTCACAGTGATTTGCCTGCCGAGAGATGGGTAGTGATGTTACCTTGGCCTGGAGTAATTATTTATGTTGCCCTCCCTTAGATGAAAGCTCTTGAAAGTGACAGTGCCTCACAAGGTCTTTTCTATTCTCTTGAACAGTTCTACCCCCCCCCCCATTTTCAAATCCCTTTTTGCACTCTTGACACCCTTGTCAAGTCAGTCAGTACTTTCTTCCAGCCTTTAAAATTGTTCTTTCCATTCCTTTTCAGCTTCTTATCTTTCACCTTTCTTTTTGTAATTGTTTAGAGGGATTTTGTACATAAGTATGACAAGTATCACGTAAACTTGACCTGTATAGACAATTGGACAATAAAAAAAAAATAGGCTAGAATATTTGATAATGCAAGCACTCTAAAACTCTAGTGGCTAAGCCTGATAAGAGCTCAAAGCTAGTTTAGGAAGAATTCAAGCACACACATACAGTGCTGTGAAAAATTATTTGCCCCTTCCTGATTTCTTCTATTTTTGTGTATTTTTCATACTTAATTGTTTAAGATCTTCAAACGAGATGTAACATAAAACAAAGGCAACCTGAGTAAACACAAAATACAGTTTTCAAATACATATATATTTTTTTATTGAAGCAAAAAAGTTAGCCAACACCTATATCACCCATGTGAAAAACTAACTGCCCCCTTACACTTAATAGCTGGTTGTGCCACCTTCAGCAGCAACAACTGCAACCAAATGCTTCCAATAACTGGAGTTAAGTCTTTCACAACGCTGTGGTGGAATTTTGTTCTGCTCTTGTTTGCAGAACTACTGTAGTTCAGCCACATTGGAGGGTTTTCGAGCATGAACTGCCCTTTAAGATCCTGCCACAGCATCTCGATCAAGTCAGGACTTTGACTAGGCCACTACAAAACTTTAATTTTGCTTCTTTTTAGCCATTCAGAGTTGGATTTACTCCTATGCTTGCTGCATAATCCAGTTGCACTTGAGCTTCAATTTACGGTCTGATGACCGGACATTCTCCTTTAGGATTTTCTGGTAGAGATCAGAATTCATGTTTCCCTCAATTATTGCAAGTCGCCCTGGCCCTGAAGCAGCAAAGCATCCCCACACCATCACACTACCACCAACATGCTTGACCGTAGGTATGATGATCTTTTTGTGGAATTCTGTGTTACATTAAGATGTAACGGGACCCCTGTCTTCCTAACAGTCCCACTTTCGACTCATCAGTCCACAGAACATTCTCCCAAAAGGTTTGAGGATCATCAAGTTGTGTTTTGGCAAATTTCAGACGAGCCTTAATGTTCTTCTGGGTTAGCAGTGGTTTTTGCCTCGCCACTCTTCCATGGATGGCATTTTTTGCCAGTGTCTTTCTGATAGTAGAGTCATGAACAGTGACCTTTATTGATGAAAGAGAGGCCTGGAGTTCCTTGGATGTTGTCTTTGGCTTTCTTGTGACTTCCTGGATGAGTCGTCACTGTGCTCTTGGAGGAATTTTGGAAGGTCTGCCACTTCTGGGAAGGTTCACTACTGTGCCAAGTTTTCTCCATTTGAAGATTATGGCTCTCACTCTGGTTCTTTGGAGTCCCAGAGCCTTTGAAATGGCTTTGTAACCCTTCCCAGACTGATGTATTTCATTCACCTTTTTTCTCATTATTTCTGTAATTTCTTTCAACCTTGCCATAGTGTGCTACTGGGTGAGACCTTTTAGCCAACTTCATGCTGCTGATAAAGTTCTATTTGGGTGTTGAGTTGATTGAACAGGGCTGGCAGTAATCAGGCCTGGGTGTGTCTACTCCAGTTGAACCCCACTATGAAACTGCATTCATAAATTTGGGGATTTAGTAACTAAAAAAATACTTTTTTCACACAGGCCTAGTTGTTATTAGAAAACTTTTTTTGCTTCAATAAATAACATTATCATTTATAAACTGTATTTTGTGTTTACTCAGATTGCCTTTGTTTTATGTTAGATTTAGTTTATATCTCATCCTAAATTGTTTAAAAAATGTACACAAAAACAGAAGAAATCAGGATGGGGCAAATACTTTTTCACAGCACTGTACCCACATAAAACATGCAATGCATGCACCAAAATTTGTCATATTATTTGCGGTAACTCTATTTAAACTGTTGCCCCATGACACATTGAACTCCCATCCCACTGCTTCTCCGACTTGTTACTTCTGCATCTCACCGGGGCATGCTGTAACACAAGTGGCTCAGGATGGCTGTAGTCATCTCCATCCTGGACAGCGTGACCTGGAGAAGGAGGACGGGATGGTTCACCGGGTGAGTGATGAGGGTACGGAGGATGAGTAAGAGCCTCCACCTGTCGAGCTTGTCTTCTGGCCGCCAACAAGATTCTGCAGTAGGTGAAGCAGATGGCCGTGGAGGGCAAGAAGAAGGTGAGAAAGGTTGCCACAAGGGCAAAGGGAAGAGTCACCCGAAGGCGGCACTGTGTGGACGGCGTTCCCAACATGGAACGGTGGAAGTACAAGGAGGGGTAAAAGGAACTCAACCTCGGGACTGTGATGTTGGCAGAATCATGCTCGGAAAGGTCTTGCGTACGTCCCAAGCTGTGCCAGTCCATCTTGATTGGCAAGAAGGAAGTGAGGGCTGCCAACCCCCAAGCCCCACCCACAAGAAGCAAGGCACGGGGTGGGGTCATGTGCTGTTTGTATCGCAGTGGAGAGATGATGAGGAGGTAGCGGTCTAGACTGATGACGCACAAGTTGAGAATGGAAGCACTACAGCACATCACATCGAAACAAAGCCAGACGGGGCAGAAGCCAGGAGCCAGAACCCAAGTCCCGCACAGCACATTGAGCATAGCAGGGGGCATCACAACCAGAGCCACCATCAAGTCCGACAGGAACAGGGACACCAGGAAGCAATTGGAGGTGCATCGCAGTGACCGATGTGCAAAAACCAAGGCAATCAGCAAAATGTTCCCACATGCTGTCACCAGAATTATGAGTGACAGCATGACTGCGAGAAGCCATGGACCACTGCCACTGATGCTCCAAACTTCACCGAAAGTGCTGCTGTCATTGAAGCTCCTGTGAAGATTGGGATCTGCACCTGATGCGGCATCTACTCGAGGGATAGGTGAGCTGCTCATCATTGGGGAGTTGAATAGGACTGTGTGCGCTTCCTCTGGTCTCAATGAAGCCAGCACACATCCAGCATTTTTCAAGTGCATTGAGAGAGTAATGCCGAATGTGAAATAGATGATCTGTGGGTCACCTCACTCAAATCTAAAGGAGACCACCTCGGATGATGAAAAAGATCAATATGTCCCGTTAATAGTAATCCTTTCCATCCTAGCAAGGTTGCTTATTTCATCACCTCGGAGTGCCTTTGTCACATCAGTGAAAAGATATTCAGCTGCTATCAGTCCATTTGTTAACGTGAGATGATCAAAGCAATAAAATGACACATTTCCTTGTCAATAGTCTGGCTTCTTCAATGCTTAGCACCAGTATGAGCAATTCTGTGCCTGTCAGAGTATTTCAAAGCTGCGTGTCATGATGACACTCTTTGGGGGAGGGCAACTGAGAGGTGGGCTTTGGTACGAGAGTGTGTGAAGAGAAAAAGAGTGAGCCTTGCAAGTGCTAGACTGCCGTGGAGATATTTTTAGATGAGTAAATTAAAAACCAAACTTTTCTCAGTTTGGTTCTTCCCATTAAGGTGGATTTCTGTTTGCCTTCTATGCATTTTTATGAGCTCGGCATTCTTTATTCTGTAATTGTGTCGCTGTAATTGAGTAAAAGTGAGCGGACGAGTGCACTAGAGGTAACTGGGTTGGCGTCTTTGCTGTTCCCTGCGCCCTCTTAATCCCTGTATCGCCCACTTCAGGGTGCCTGCGGGATCCGCACTTGGCCGTTGGGCATAAAGCGTGTCTGAGCATTGCACACTTAATGCGACTTTATGCACATTCACAGCCAATCATTATTCAGGGTTAATTGAGGGAAGCATTTAACATCTAACAACGGGTTTACGGAAATTTGTATGAGACAATAAACAAAAAAAAAAACAAAAAAAAAAAGCACACTTGTGATTACTTGGCGAAATTACAAAAATGTGAACGTTATTTTTTTTCCTTCCTGTATGTTTACCATGTCTTGTACCTATGGCAGTAGGTTAGTACTGTTGCCAATAATATATATATTTTTTAAAACATTCCTCAAACTACAAGAGCCATAAAAAACAGTTACAGTACAGTACAGTTGCCCAAGTGGAGAAATTAATAAAAATTAATGTTGTACAGTACATTTCCTCTAAAGACTTACATTGCAAGTGCATAATTTTCAATGCCTTTTTTTTTTTTTTTTTTTTGCTAACAAATGCAGTTTGTAATTATTTTCTGTGCTAATTGACAGCATGCAAAAAATAATGTGGATAGAGTATGACTTGTTTCAATTAGAATATCCCTTTAATGGTGAGAATGGAAAATGAAAGTATCTTTGCTGTTTTGGAGCGATCTAAATGTAAAATCTGACAATGAGAATTGGAAAAGGATGTTTTGATATGGATTTCAAGTTTATTCCAGGACAAAATGTTTATATAGACTTATTTGCTTTACTCCCACGGTGTCTTATTGAAGCCTTATTTCTATAATAAATTAACTACCATTTAAATTCACATCACATAATGCATGGAACTTAGTTTAATATATTGGCCAGAATTCTCACTTATACCTTTGTCTATAAACCACCAGTTCAAAAAAGTGCAATTTTAAGCACAAAAAAAAAAACCTTCATTTGGGGAAAATTGTCACCATGCCAACATTGCCAGTTTGTCCAGCTTTTAGTTTAAAACAATAAGTGCACTACTTTAAAAGGTGCTGAAAATCATCAAGGCCTGGATAAAAAGCCAGATGACAGCAGCTGCTGCACCCACGCCATCACTAGGAGCGTACAGGCAATACTGAACGCATGAAAAGGGCCGTACCAATGTTTAGATAACATTTTAATAAACCACATTAAATTAATCATTAGCAAACTTCTAAATTCAAATATCTTTTAACATTTTATTAAATAAATACAGGCTGTCCTGTTGAAGAACATAGATATTATGGAGTATAGGGAGTCAACCACTCTGTGTCAGGCTTCATGTCCAGTAAATGAAGGAAAAGCAAGGCAGAAGACAGAATCCATAGCTGATGCAATTCTACTGCTCCTGAAAAAAAAAATAAAAAATAAAAAAAAAAGGAGAAAACGGCCATCAGGATTTAAAACACTTCTACAGATCATTTTCACATCTTTAAGTGTCTGAATATTTGAGTCAGAAAAGTAGGTCTCTTAGGAAGGGAGGGGGGGATGCCTGATAAATCAATTCCAGGAGGCAAATGTTGCTTTTTTTAATAATAAGATGATGAACACAATTCTAATGCTGGTTAATGGTGACGAATAAGGTCTAAGGACTATATCCGTATTTGCAAATGTATATAGTCATGTAGTAAATATCAAGTGCAGAGATGTTTTTTTTTTTATAAACATTAAAACAAAAGACCAAAAATCAATAATATACAGATGTGAAAGCACATATTTAAATGGGAATATGCATGTCACTGAAAGTTTTCCATTTGCACATTTTATAAATAATTTGTAGGAACATTTAGGAAGTTTTTGTACTTTCACATTTAGGACAATTCCATGCACATACACTTCCACTGAAAACGGAGACTTTCAAAAATGCTCTCCATTTCTGCATACTTTGGAAAACAATGACTTTAGGGAAATGTAAACAGCTCCAAACTTAAATGGATTAGTGTGGACGTAGCCTTAAACTGCGAAGTAATGATTGGATGTGATCATAAGAGAGCACTGACTGCCTCAAAACAAAACATACACACCTTAGCAACATTACTATGCAGCTGATAGTGTGATCTCAAGTCATTCTGGCAGTTGGAATATGCCATGCCAAGACCTAGTCCTGTGCCAAACGCAATGGGCAACGTCCGGCCTGCAAGAACAGTTCAAAGCGGGATATGTAACGTATAGTTTAATTATATATGTGTATATAGAAATACATTAGTTTTTCAGGTTTAAACGTAGTAGAGTACTTACGCTTGAAGAACACAACTGAGAACACAATTCCTATACCCAGACCAGCGCCTACAGGACAAAAGGAAACAATTTTATTATATGAGTATTAACATAAACAATTAACATAAACAAAAATATTGGTTGTGTCTAAAATATTGAGCCACCTACCTAGGCAGCATTTTTGGCATGTTTGGAACGCTGGAATCTATTAAAACTTTCCAAACACAGATATGATAACCAAAATGCTGCCTATGTACACTTGAAGTCAGAAGTTTACATACACTTTAGCCAAATACATTTAAACTCAGTTTTTCACAATTCCTGACATTTAATCATAAAAACATTCCCTGTCTTAGGTCAGTTAGGATCACTACTTTATTTTAAGAACATGAAATGTCAGAATAATAGTAGAGAGAATTATTTATTCCAGCTTTTATTTCTTTCATCACATTCCCTGTGGGTCAGAAGTTTACATACACTTTGTTAGTATTTGGTAGCATTGCCTTTAAATTGTTTAACTTGGGTCAAACATTTTGGGTAGCCTTCCACAAGCTTCTCACAATAAGTTTCTGGACTTTTGGCCCATTCCTCCAGACAGAACTGGTGTAACTGAGTCAGGTTTGTAGGCCGCTTTTTCAGTTTTGCCCACAAATTTTCTATTGGATTGATGTCAGGGCTTTGTGATGGCCACTCCAATACCTTGACTTTGTTGTCCTTAAGCCATTTTGCCACAACTTTGCAGGTATGCTTATGGTCATTGTCCATATGGAAGACCCATTTGTGACAGAGCTTTAACTTAGCGGCTGATGTCTTGAGATATTGCTTCAATATATCCACATAATTTTCTTTCCTTGTGATACCATCTATTTTGTGAAGTGCACCAGTCCCTCCTGCAGCAAAGCACCCCCACAACATTGAGCTGCCGCTGCCACCCCCCCAAATACTTCATGGTTGGGATGGCGTTCTTCAGCTTGCAAGCCTCACCCGTCTTCCTCCAAACATAACGATGGTCATTATGGCCAAAAAGTTCAATTTTTGTTTCATCAGACCAGAGGACATTTCTTCAAAAATTAAGATCTTTGTCCCCATGTGCACTTGCAAACTGTAGTCTGGCTTTTTTATGGCGGTTTTGGAGCAGTGGCTTCTTCCTTGCTGAGCAGCCTTTCAGGTTATGTCGATATAGGACTCGTTTTACTGTGGATATAGATACTTCTCTACCTGTTTCCTCCAGCATCTTCACAAGGTCCTTTGCTGTTGTTCAGGGATTGATTTGCACTTTTCGCACCAAACTACGTTCATCTCTATGAGACAGAATGTGTCTCCTTCCTGAGCGGTATGATGGATGTGTGGTCCCATGGTGTTTATACTTGCATACTATTGTTTGTACAGATGAACATGGTACCTTCAGGCGTTTGGAAATTGCTCTCAAGGATGAACCAGACTTGTGGAGGTCCACAATTTTGTTTCTGAGGTCTTGGCTGATTTCTTTTGATTTTCCCATGATGTCAAGCAAAGAAGCACTGAGTTTGAAGGTAGGCCTTAAAATACATCCACAGGTACAACTCCTATCAGAAGCAAATTGACATCATTTTCTGGAATTTTCCAAGCTGCTTAAAGGCACAGTTAACTTAGTGAATGTAAACTTCTGACCCACTGGAATTGTGATATAATCAATTAAAAGTGAAACAATCTGTCTGTAAACAATTTTTGGGAAAATTACTTGTGTCATGCACAAAGTAGATGTCCTAAACGACTTGCCAAAACTATAGTTTGCTAATATTAAATCTGTGGAGTGGTTAAAAAATGCGTTTTAATGACTTCAACCTAAGTGTATGTAAACTTCCGACTTCAACTGTAGGTGGCTCACTAGATTTTGTGATACAGCCAGTGTGTAAGCGTCGTATCTGTGACCTGTGTGCCCTACACAGACGCGACCAACCTGACACTGAAACTGATTTTGAAATGAAAATAAATTCTTACCGACTTTGACAGCACAGTCCGCGAGGCAGCGGTCCCACTTCTGGCCAAGCTCTTTCTCAGACATGACTTCAACAGCAGCGTTACTGTGGATGACTTTGGCTTGTAGGCTGCCGTCACTTTTTTCTTCTACGGTAATGGACGTGTACATACTCACTGCTGATTGCGCCACCTATTGGATTGACGGATCCCACAATGCAAGTCTGGTCCCTTTGAAATATAATCATCTTCTAAGTCCATATACAAACATGAACATGTGACAATGTTACATTTTCAAATATAAATATCAGAAGATATAGGTATGAACTTGTATTTATAAATAAACTGAACAATATATAAATACAGAAATAATAATAATAATTAAAAAAAAACCATTAATAGAGTTGCTTTCACATTTTGACATTATTCACAAAGAAAACAACAGCACATTTTTATATTTAATCAAAGGTTTGATTTGAGTAGATTAATGATTCGAAATTAGTATGATACTTAAAACTAATCTATATACGAACACAATATAACAAAATACTCCAAATAGGTAAAAAAAAAAAAAATATGTAAATCATAAAATTAATAATATACTTTGTGTATGTGCAATACAACTACATAATTTATTCTCTAAATTAGTTTTCCCAAGAAAATAATGCTATTTGTTTTATTTTTTATTTATTCTATATGTCAACCACTTATTAAACTCCACCTTTGAACTTGAATATTTCTATTTTATTTTACAGTACATATTTTCTGATACAAAATAACAACTGCGGTACATGTGATTGCTTTCCTGAGATACAAATTCAACAGTTTACAATAAAAAAAGACTGGCAAACATTGAGATGCAATCTTAAGAGAACTCTCATACATCCATGTTACATGATGAACAAGATTTTCACATCAAATATTTGAAAGATGCATTACTGGTAAACCAATACTACTATACTGTCTTGTTCTGAGGTTAGTTAGATCTGGTAATAATATGTTTTTACATGTACAGAATGTACTTGAAACACATTAGACAGCTGTCAATTTAATTGTACTACCTAACAAGAACTACAAACCTGCTCAAGGCAAGGCTACAAATGTAAATGTGACTAGAAATGGAGGCAGAATTTATTTATAATGCACTGAATGTCTATTGTTAAAAATTTAAGAGGAGGTGATACGTCTTTCCTGAGCAAAAACTTTTAATATCAATAACAAACATTCCAAAGTGCATTTTTGAGCAGCAGGACGCTAAACAACTACCAAGACAGGTTAAAAAAAAAAAAAAAAAAGCACTAGGGAACCCAAATACAGATGATGACACCAGGTCACCTGACATACAAATATACAAACTGCACTCAACATTAGCTTTCTAAAAAAAGGAACACAGGTCTCTATTTCTTCAAGGTCTTGGGCGCTATCTCTAATGGGGTGGTCTTGTCTCTCTGTGGTCTTACAAAGCCGCTACTGATGGACAGAAGATCCCTGAGCTCCTTGTTTTCAATCTGCATCAACAAAATAAGTGTTATGTTAGCAGATACACAGAGTTTAATCTAAATCTACAGGGAAAATTAAATATTTGTTCAGTATTTATTGATATTTGAAAACTGTCTGCTGAAAAACTTGCTCATTTGCTCAGGCAATTATGAAAATAAATAAACATCATTTGAAATAAATAGAAGTAAATAAATAATTACACAAAACATATATATATATATATATATATATATATATATATATATATATATACACATACATGAAAAATAAATATATTTATTTCAAATGATAAATCAAAATAAAACAAAAATATCCCAAATAAATACTATTATGAAAAACAAAACAAAAATCAACTAAAGAAAATACAGAATTAAAAAATAAAAACATTTAAAATGAATATCCGATAAATAAATATAATTATAAATTAAGAAACTAATCAAAGTAAATTCATAATTAATGAAAATAAATGTAAAATTAATGAAGATCATGTGAGATATGAAAAACTAATTTAAAATAAAAAATAAAACAAAATAAAGATATTCAAATAGTTTAAAATAAACAAATCAACTAGGTAAATACAATTAAAAATGAAATAAGAGTAAATAAATGTAAAAAATATATTATTTAAAATAAACTAATATCTAAAATACAAATATATTATTTGAAATAAATACATTGAAGTAAATAAATTATATTAAAAAAATCCATAAAAATAATATACTGAATAAATAAATGTAAAGAACTAATATATTTACATACATATATATATATATATATATATATATATATCAGTAAAATAGCAATAAAAATATCCAAATAAATAAATAAATAATCATTACCTCTAGCTGTGCCAGTCTCTCTTTGACAGAGCAGTAATGTTGGTCATCCATCTGTACAGCTCGACGCATAACTTGGCCCATTTCACAGATCCGTTCCAACTGGCTTTGAACCTCCTAGAAAAAAATAGCTTATTTTAGGTCTCATTTTTGAATAGTTAGGACACCAAGAATGTTATCACAATTATTTTACTGGAAACATAACATGGATGTTGCTTGAAACAGCATTTAGAACCCATTTTAATTCCATAATGCGACATATTTCACAACATAGAGTGAAGCAGGTATTCAATGTAGGGGAAAAATGTAGGGCGGGACTTGATTTTATCCATCAGGAATTGATTGGATCACTGATTTCTAACATCAGTCAAAAAGAAAAGTCAATTTAGTGGCAAAGCAACTTATTATTTTATATATTTGTATTTCAAATATTATTATTTAACTAAAAGACAACAAAAGTTTAGGCACCTTAGCATGATCCTGGTGAAGGCTGAACACCGGTTTAGTATCCAGCTCATTCTTTTCCATCATCAGCTGAAGCATCTGCTTCCGGTATCTGCCCATGATCAACTCTAAAGCATACTGATGCTCCTCTAGAGAGAGCCAAAGTTCTGTGAAAAGGAAGGAGTTGACATGGGCATTAAGAACCTCACACCTGAGGTTACTGAGAGATACTTTGAGAAACATCAGAAGTCTTGCCTCTGTTCTCTTGCTGGAGTTCTTTAATTTGAGTGTTCTCTTGGCTCAGCAGGACGTGAGGTTTGTATCTGGACAGCTCCTGATACTCTGTGTTTTCCTCCATATACTAAAGACAAAAAATATACAACACTATATGAACTTTTAAGATGTTTGGTTAGTTATTGGTTATTCTTATATCAGTGATATATCAGTGACTGCATCTGTATTGGACAATATTAATGTTTTTTTTCTTCTCGTATTGGTCTGTTTAAACCAATTTTGGAAAATGATAATAATCACAGATTTTTTTTTTTTTTTTACACATTTAAAAAAAATGATGCTCTTTATCCACACTATATTGCCAAAAGTATTCGCTCATCTGCCTTTAGACGCATATGAACTTAAGTGACATCCCATTCTTAATCCATAGGGTTTAATATGACGTCGGCCCACCCTTTGCAGCTCTAACAGCTTCAACTCTTCTGGAAAGGCTTTCCACAAGGTTTAGGAGTGTGTTTATGGGAATTTTTGACCATTCTTCCAGAAGCGCATTTGTGAGGTCAGACACTGATGTTGGACGAGAAGGCCTGGCTCGCAGTCTTCGCTCTAATTCATCCCAAAGGTGCCCTGTCGGGTTGAGGTCAGGACTCTGTGCAGGCCAGTCAAGTTCTTCCACACCAAACTCGCTCATCCATGTCTTCATGGACCTTGCTTTGTGCACTGGTGCGCAGTCATGTTGGAACAGGAAGGGGCCATCCCCAAACTGTTCCCACAAAGTTGGGAGCATGGAATTGTCCAAAATCTCTTGGTATGCTGAAGCATTCAGAGTTCTTTCACTGGAACTAAGGGGCCAAGCCCAGCTCCTGAAAAACAACCCCACACCATAATCCCCCCTCCACCAAACTTCACAGTTGGCACAATGCAGTCAGACAAGAACCGTTCTCCTGGCAACCGCCAAACCCAGACTCGTCCATCAGATTGCCAGATGGAGAAGCGTGATTCGTCACTCCAGAGAACGCGTCTCCACTGCTCTAGAGTCCAGTGGCGGCATGCTTTACACCACTGCATCCGACGTTTTGCATTGCACTTGGTGATGTATGGCTTGGATGCAGCTGCTCGGCCATGGAAACCCATTCCATGAAGCTCTCTACGCACTGTTCTTGAGCTAATCTGAAGGCCACATGAACTTTGGAGGTCTGTAGCGATTGACTCTGCAGAAAGTTGGCGACCTCTGCGCACTATGCGCCTCAGCATCCGCTGACCCCGCTCTGTCATTTTACGTGGCCTACCACTTCGTGGCTGAGTTGCTGTCATTCCCAATCGCTTCCACTTTGTTATAATACCACTGACAGTTGACTGTGGAATATTTAGTAGTGAGGAAATTTCATGACTGGACTTGTTGCACAGGTGGCATCCTATCACAGTACCACGCTGGAATTCACTGAGCTCCTGAGAGCGGCCCATTCTTTCACAAATGTTTGTAGAAGCAGTCTGCATGCCTAGGTGCTTCACTTTATACACCTGTGGCCATGGAAGTGATTGGAACACCTGAATTCAATTATTTGGATGGGTGAGCGAATACTTTTGGCAATATAGTGTATGTCAGGTTTCAAAAGTACTAACCATTTATCAATCCTTCTAGAGTATGTTATTGATATGTAGGGTTCAGGGTGGCCAATAGTTACAGAAGTTACAATAGATACAATGACTATATGCAGTACCTAATACTAATATCAGTTATCAGCCATAACATACAAAAACATATATATAATTACAGTACATCAGCTTTCAGTATAGGCCAAAATATCTATATCAGTTAAAAGATGATATCAGTCAATCAATCAAATAATCCAAGATCAAGTGTATTGACCTTTAGGTCAACAGCTCAGAACTATTAAAGGTATAGTTCACCCAAAAATGAAAATTCTCTCATCATTTACTCACCCTCATGCCATCCCAGATGTGTATGACTTTCTTTCTTCTGCTGAACACAAATTATGATTTTTAGAAGAATATCTCAGCTCTATAGTTCCATACAATGCAAGTGAATGGGTGCCAAAATTGTGATGCTCCAAAAAGCACACAAAGGCAGCATAAAAGTAATCCATACGACTCCTGTGGTTAAATATATGTCTTCTGAAGTGATATGATAGATGTGGGTGAGAAACAGATAACTATTTAAGTGCTTTTTTGCTTGAAATTCTTCTCCCTGCCCAGTAGGTGGCAGTATGCATGAAGAATGTGAATCAACAGAAATACAAGAAGAAGAATGTAAAAGTGTTCTGTTTCTCTCACACACCTATCATATCGCTTCTGAAGATATTGATTTAACCACTGGAGCCGTATGGATTACCTTTATACTGACTTAAGTGATTTTTGGAGCTTCAAAATGTTGGCACCCATTCACTTGCATTGTATAGAACAAAAGAGCTGAGAAATTATTCTAAAAATCTTCAGCAGATGAAAGAAAGTCATACACATCTGGGATGTGAAGAAGAGTGAGTAATTGATGAGAGAATTTTTGGGTGAACTATTCCTTTAAGTCTCATATTGTACCTTGCGCATGCAATAACACATGCACACAAACAGTAATCCCTGTACATGCATTTAGAAGTCACGTGAGTTCTTTTAAGGGTCTGAGTTTGAGAGTTTATGTCGTGCCTTGTCAGGGAGAGTGTTGGCGACCTCCTGCATGCTGTGGATCTTGTGGCTGAGAGAGCTCGACTGCTCGATGAGAGTCTCTGCGGCCGTGTCGTGCTCCTTCAGCCGCTCCAGCAGCGTCCGCGCGTCGCCCAGCACCTTCTCCAGCGTGCACGACATCTCCGGGCTTGAGTTAGTGAAGAGAACGAGCGGATCTAGAAATACAGCTACACTTCAAATGACAACAACACCACTGACCTTAAAAAGCTTCGCAGTTCGCACAATGTTGAGAAATATTACATTATTACTAAATGACATATTACTAAACCGTATAAACCGATTATCTGTCAATTTCCAGAGAACTTCCTGAACTAATCGACGTGAACACGTCAACGCTTCCATACACGTACAGGAAATCCATTTCAAAATAAAAGTCATTCTTTTCAGAATAAAAGCCTGTTAATAACGCTCACAAACTGCATATATTATTAATTATATATTTATTTACCTAATACCGTTATGATACTATTAATTACTTTTGTATGTGCCGTGTGTGTTTGTGTCATACTGGTAATTAAATGTCAATATCTAAATATGCAAAAGTAATTACTACTAATATACTCTGCAAATTATCTTCTACTAATAGTCTAATATTGTTCTGATACTATCAAATAAAATTTGTAGGTGTTGTAGGTATCTGTGTGGATATGTACCATATCTATAGATTAAATGTTGATAATATGAAACAAATAAAAATGAAATCATTAATAAATTAATTAATGAAACATTGCTTTTTAATACATGGGTTTGCAGAACATGAGGTCTCCATTTGCACTTTCCTCCATGTACTGAAAAAAATATTATATGACATTTTATATTGAGGTTTTTGGTTGTACAAACAACATTTTGTTTCAGCAATAACACTATAGTGATTTGAGTAAACTGAATGTGCTACGACTTGCAAAATAGTTTCTGGGCAACATACTGCATTGGAAATGAAACTACGTTACTGTAAAATCAAATCTGAAATTTTTAACTATAAAATGTGGAGTTTTGTCTCAAAAACATATTTGCAGGATATAATTCAACTTTTGAAGTGTGTATGCAAGTATTTTAAACATCAATTTTATAAACTTCTACAGTAAGTCGGTAGAAAATTAAATATATTACAAACACAGATAAAGTCTTTTAATGATTTGCATGGATCAGAGCTGATTTAATGGTGAAGAACTTTCTCATTCCAATAAAAAAAGAGGAAATCCACTTACTCCTTTCTGATACAAACAGGACATATCTTTTGATTTTGACATGTTTCAAAACAATAGTTGCACTCAATACTCACTGAGTAATGGGCCCTGACATTCTACAGTATGCATGTGCCACTGTAATCCTTTACTGTTCCTTTAAGTACCTGTATGGTCAAAGATATTATGAAAATAAAGTAGTTAGATATAATATTTGGTCCAGTTTGAAAACACTCCATCACACAAATAAAATCATGCAATCAAACTGGCACTTTTATGACATCACATTTGAAAATTTGCAGTTGATTCTTGGTGATAGTGTCACACAGACACCATGATGTCATTAAGATCCTTGCGTTTGAGATCAGGCACTTTGGCATCAGGATATCCAACAGGAAGTAACATTAGAAGCTTCTGATTGGCTGGACGCTGGAGAAGGGACCTGAGCTGTGGGCCGCAGTTCAGAGGAGTGGTCGTCACAGTAACCAGACCAACATTCTAAGGTAAAATACAGTAAAAAAAAAAAAACAATGTAGAGAACAATGGTACTAAAATAACTGTGTTTTTGAAATTGCTTGTGATTCTTACCTGCAGAGCAGCTAGTAAAATGCCACAGGAAACTGACACGCTGATTTCGTTGTAATAGTGAGTCTTTTTCTTGCCGCTGAGCAGAACTCCATATGTCTACTGAAATATTAGAATTAGATAAGGAGCAATATCCAAATACTCCACCCAATTAGTCCTGTGAAACAGAAATTCATCTATTTGAGGTGTTATCCTTAAGTTATACGAAATCTTAACCATTGATATAATGTTAACCATTGTAGAAATAAGAGGAGGCACTAGAGGAGTTTATCAAAACATTCTTAATATAGATCTGTAATAATAACCATAACTATAACAACAATAATAACCATATAGCAAATGTATAAAACGATACATTATTATTATTAATATTATGTGGCCTCTTAAATATTTGTAATAAAAATAGTCATGGCAAAAATAAAATTGCAGTTAATCAAAGTAGTGTATCAAAGCATTGCTATAAAGGAGTTTATGAAAGCATTATTATATTTATCTGTAATAATTCAAAATATTTAAATTTATAAATTTAATAATAAAAATATACAATATTGTATCTTTAATAATAATAGCAATACATATCCTAATATTTTAAATAGACATTATTATTATTATTATTAATATTTCATGGTAGGTAGCTTCTTGACTATTTGAAATAAAGATAGCCATGGAAGAAATAAATGTTGGAAATTAACAATAAAGAGTTTATCAAAGCATTATTATTATGTGTCTGTAATAATCAATCAAATTAATATTTATAAATTAATAATTAAATTATAACATATTTTATGCCATATTTTATAATAATAGCGACTAATATGGAATAATAATAGCAATAAATAGCCTCATATAAAAATAGATATTATTAATATAATGAGGCCTCTGGACTATTTTTTATAAAAATAGCCAAGGTAGAAATAAAATGGCAGTTTATCAAAGCATTATTATTATGTATGCGGAATAATTCATAAAATTATTATTTATAAAATTAATAATTATTTAAAAAAATTAAATGTTATATGTAATAATAACAATAAATACAGTAATATTTAAAATACATAATAATAATAATTATAATTATTATTATTATTATTATTAGGTGGCATCTTGACTATTTGTAATAAAAAATAGCCATGGTAGAAATAATATCACAGTTTAGCAAAGTAGTTTATCAAATAGTACTTATAAAAGAATTTATCAAAGCAATGTTATTATGTGTTATAATTCATAAAATTAATAATTAAAAATATACAATATTTTATATGTAATAATAATAGCAATGTAAAGCCTAATATTTCAAACAAATAATAATAATTATTATTATTATTATTAAGTGACCTCTTGAATATTTGTAGTAAAAATAGCCACAGTAGAAATAAAATGGCTGTTAATCAAAGTAGTTTATCAAATTGTAGTTGTAAAGGAGTTTATCAAAGCATTATTATTATGTATGTTTAATAATGCATACAATTTATATTTATAAAATGAATAATTAAAATAATATAAATGATTTTATCTTTAATAATAATAGCAATGCATAGTCTAATATTTAAAATAGACATTATTATTATTATTATTATTATTATTATTATTACAAAGTAGGTGGTTTCTTGATTATTTAAAATAAAGATAAAAATGGTAGAAATAAAATGTTGCAAATTAACAATAAGGAGTTTAACAAAGCATTATTATTGCTTATCAGTAATAATTAATCAAATTAATATTTATAAATTACTAATTAATAAATTATATCATGTAATATTTTATAATTATATAAAATAATATGGAATAATACTAGCAATAAATAGCCTAATATATATTTGGAAAAAAAAACATTAATATTATTAGGTTGCCTCTTGATTATTACAAATGGTGACTTGGTAGAAATGAGATGGTAGAAACTAACCACTAGGGGGAATTAGCATCAAAATAACATGGTTTGCCACACACACACACACACACACACACACACACACCTGCTAACCAAAGTCACTTCAGGTCATGGACCCACTTGTCTCCCATCCTTTGTTTGTAGTTGATGTCCTCCTCTTCCTCAACAATCTCTCTGATCTTGTGTTTGACATCCACATCAGACACCACCACAAACGTCCAGGGCTCAGTGTGAGCTCCACTCGGTGCAGTGCCTAAGATACACACACACACACAAACACACAAATTCTGAATGAGTGATGGAGACAAAGGAAGAGTTATTATCTTATAGTGCGCAACATTAGGGGTCTGAAAAAATCAATTTTTGACAATAACATAAACATTTCAAAACAGATCTACCATGAGATACATATTTGTTAAGTGATAGTATATGCATATGTAGAAGCCACAAGTAATTCTGAACGTGACACAAAAGCATTGTGAATGACATAATTCAAGTCAGTCTCCCTACACTCTCAAACCACTTCTCACACACTATATATTTGTACTGTATATCTAAATATTTTGCATTAACCTTAAAATATATAGTTTTTATACTTGCATTCAATTGCTTTAAATCAATAGTCTTTATTTACTGCATGTCAGGTTTTTTTTTTTTTTTGTCAGATTCAGTCATTTATACACACACATTATGCTTCGTGGAATTAGTAAGGTTTTTTCTTTTCATTTTTTTCATATAATTTTTTGCTGTTGTTTCAAATCAGTTATAAACATTACAAGTTTGAAATGATGTAATTCATTCTGGCGCTGGTTGGTTTGATTCATGACTTCAGAAAATGCTAAAATCCGTATGGAGAATATTAATGCAAACACATTCCTAGAACCAAGACTGCTGGAAGAAAACGGACAGGCACTGTTGCACAGTATAGGAATGTGCTACCTTTGCCAAATCAATTCATGTCTTTAAATAAAACAGACCTGGTCTCAAATGAGTAAAGTAAGAAATAGGGAATTGTGGTGATTGCATTACCTGCGGTGCGTATGACATTCTCTATCACTTCTTTTGGTACATTTCTGAGCTTTCCAGCATCTCGGCAGCAGAGTATCGTGGTGGGCTGTATGGTATATGATTTAATTCCTCTTCCTCTCCAGTCTCAAGCCAATCACCTTCATCCTCTGTGAACAGACATTAGACTCAACAGTGTCATTAAACAGAAGCAAAATTCCACTTTATGCAAACTTGGACATCTTTGAAATGATATATCTGGGTGAACATTACAGTCTCTTTTGTCAATCTCAGTTTTGACAATGTCATATAATAGTGAAAAATATATGCAAATCCATATATGAAAAAAATATTTGAAGCACTGGAATAATTTTTGAAAGTGTACTAGAAACCAGCATGCTGCCACATAAGAGGCAAGACTTTTTGGGAGTTAAAACCTGTCCCTTTCGAAACCCTCTGTCACAGGATTCTCCTCTGCAAGAAGACTTCTGCACTATTACTTTCTGAAGATCTCTTCAAAAGGTCTGCATCACTATGCTCAGCTTCTCTCATAAATGTCAAAGGCATCTCCACATAATCATGGAACAGACAAGTGTTGTGTTGGCCTTTGGATACTTATGCAAAAGGAACACTCTTGTACTGACTCCAACCATCCAAGCAGTTTTGTGACACAAACTGCATAACATGAAAATGGACATAAATTACAGGAGACTGATGATTTAATCTCCTGAGACCCATATATATAGTATATATACATATGCATACTCTACCGGTCAAAAGTTTAGAAACACTTGACTGAAATGTTTCTCATGATCTTAAAAATCTTTTGATCTGAAGGCGTATGCTTAAATGTTTGAAATTAGTTTTGTAGACAAAAATATAATTGTGCCACCATATTAATTTATTTCATTATAAAACTAAAATGTAATAAAAAAAAAAAAGTTTTTGAAATTGATGACTTGGACCAAATAATAAAGAAAAGCTGCCAATAAATACCCAACATAGATGGGAACTCCTTCAGTACTGTTTAAAAAGCATCCCAGGGTGATACCTCAAGAAGTTGGTTGAGAAAATGTCAAGAGTACATGTCTGCAAATTCTAGGCAAAGGGTGACTACTTTGAAGATGCTAAAATATAACACAGTTTTGATTTGTTTTGGATTTTGTTTAGTCACAACATAATTCCCATAGTTCCATTTATGTTATTCCATAGTTTTGATGACTTTACTATTATTCTAAAATGTGAAGAAAAAAAACTATAATAAAGAATGAGTAAGTGTTTCAGAACTTTTGACCAGTAGTGTATATACATACTGTATATACATATGCATATTTATTACACGGCGCTCTGGAATACTTGATTCTGATTGTTCAATGGCGCCATCTAGCGGTCTGATATCTCTTAGTAACAACTGCACATTCGGGGATTAAGACCGCTCATCCAGGTATTGCAAGTCCCCGAATGTGCGGTTGTATAAACCCCTGATGGGGTTTATATTTTGCAATATTAACTGGCTGACTGTTGATTTAACTTAATTACATACAGGTCAGGGGGGAATGACAGCACAATTTTTAACATGTTATTTTTCATATAATTAATCACACTAAATTAAAGCATTACAAAAAATAAATAAATAAAGCTATTTTTTTAATCATGCCCCCAACCTGTACATACATTTTGATAATAAGGAATGTTCCTACCATCAGAGCAATTCAAGTTTGATGTACCCCTTGTTGCAGTAGGGGGCAGTCAGCACTAGGAACACGCCTCATCAAACCAAAAAGCAAGCAGCATACAGCCTTCCACAGATGTAATTTTGCACTCAAAGACAGCTGGACGGAGCACAACAGAATGCAGGGCTTCCGAGACGGCCTGTTTTTCAAAGTTTCAAACTATGTTTAACTTTACATATCGTCATACAGCGCTTATGACTAGAGGTGCTGAAAACTAGTAAGATGCGACACACATGAGTGCATAGACCAACAATTAAACATAGCGCAGACGGAATTAGGCCAATAACAGGGTTAGGTTCAATGATATGCAAATAAAATCAACAATATTTTGACTTTGAAGCCACCTTTTGAATGGCCTAAATGATTTTCTTGTCTGTTGTCAAAATATATATTTATATTGTGTATGATGTATTGTATTTGAATGATCTGAATTATGATATTATTATATATTATATTTATAATTGTTTTAATTATTATATTCTAAATTACATTCATTTGGCCTTTCTCAGTAAATTTTGATACACTTATAATTTGATTAATAAATCGTCACATTATGTTATTAATTAATTTAAAACATTTTATCGATTGACAGCCCTAATATATATTATGTTTGAGTGAATGTTTGGGGCTAATCTGATTTATACATAATATTATTATATGACATAGTGTAATAATAAAATATTATTGCTGCTATAAAATTATCAATAATACTTTTTTTTTTTAATGTCAAAATAAAGGGTATTTGTTTATTTATTCATGCATGCTAGGGATATAGATTTTGGAGACTAGAAAACTGTTTGGGGTGCGTTTCCCAAAAGCATCGTAAGCCTAGATCATAGAAACCATTTACGCCAATAGCTTCTTTGATCAACGTAGGCTTACGATGCTTTTGGGAAATGAGGCCCTGTTCGATTCCAGAAAATTTTAAATCGACTCTTTAGAGAGCGAGAAAAACTGGAGGCAAAGTGAAATTTTACAATAAACAGCGCAATATAAAGCATTCTTCACACTATTTATGACTGACGGTATGAATGACAAAAAAACCATCCCACGCCGCTGAACGGAATCGATTCCCCAGGTGGATTCGAATAATTTATTCTTTTTTTAATCGACTCTCAGGCATAGCTAAGAGGTGTACAGGTATGGCACTTACCTAAAGTTACTGTAACTACTGTAATGTTACTATAATGTATGTTTCTTTTAGTACTGTTGTGAGTATATTGTAGGAGCAGACACTACCGTTGTCTTTACTGTTGATTTTTGTGTCATGCTGCAGATCTTCGTCCACCCATGGTCTTACTTTCCCCACAGCTGAACTCTTCTGCTTTGATTTGATCTCTCTACACGAATAGTTCCTGAAGAGAAATCTGATAATCACACACAAAATCGCCACGAACACCGGAGGTTCACTTAATGAGGCAGGACTTTCTCCTGTTAATATTCAAACAGATCCCCTTATTCAGTGTCGCACTATATTTAATTGTTGACTGGAATTAATTAAACGAGGCTGTGAGGGACTGTTCAATGGGTTGTAGGCTACTGATGTTTAAATCGGTGTTGATCGTTCAGCTGACGAAGGAATATTTCACCCAAAAATGAAAATTCTCACATCATTTACTCACCCATATGCCATTCAAGATGTGTATTTTTCTTTTGTCTGCAGTACACAAATGAAGATTTTTATAAGTTTATCTAAGCTCTGTATAGGTCCATACAATGCAAGTGAATGGTGACCAGAATGTTGAAACTCCAAAAAGCACATAAAGGCAGCATAAAACTAATCCATACGACTCCAGTGGTTAAATCCATCTCTTTAGAAGCGATATGATAGGTGTGGGTGAGAAACAGACACATTTTAAGTCCTTTTTTACTATAAATCTCCACCTATGACTAGCCCCGACCAGTAGGTGGCAATATGCATGAAGAATGTGAAAAAAAAAAAGAAGAATGTGAAAGTGGAGATTTATAGGACCTTCTGTGGGTGCCTGTCAGACAATAAAACGTAGCAACTGCATAGCAACATGTTAAAGCCACCTAAAACATCCTAGTAAATGCATAACAAAGAGCTTGCTGCTGTCCGCCAGGAGGCGGAGGAGCCCGCTGCCGTCCACCAGGAGGCAGTGCAGCTGGCTGAGGACCATCTGACAGCATTTTCGGGGGCCGGCGAACTGGAGTGTTTTTTTCTCTCTATCTCCCCTCTCTCTCGGGCTCTCCCGCTCCTTTCTCTCTCCCCTCTCCCTCCCCTTATCCTACTCAGGTTTCTGACTGCGGAACGGCCGAAGAGGCAACTCCTCCCCTCCAGGAAGGGGGTGGGGGGGTGGGGAGTAGGTCAGGCCGGTTGGTTCCCCGGCCTGAATCGTGACAAGGAGGAGAGCGTGGCCGGGCCATGAGGATGCACTCCTGGCGCTGATTTGCCTCAGTCAGCGGAGAGAGAGAGATAAGGAGGAGCCAGAGAGGAAGAGAGAGAGATGCGCGCAGCAGTGTATGTGTGTGTGTGGGTGTGTCTGTGTGTCAGTGTGAAGCAGTGTCTTATTGTGTGTCACAGAAGAGTGCAGCAATAAATGTCTACATGTATTGTTCAACCCGGTCCCAGCTTCCTCCTTTCCACCCAACAATGAACCTTGTTACAAATACCAACAGAACTATTAAGATGAAACTAAAACTACAACTAGTAGAAGTGTAGAGGAATAATAGAGAGCTTTCGACTAATGCACAGCACCGGGTGCTCCTCCCCCTACACCACTTGGGACAGAACAGCACCCAGCTCCCTGTCCGATGTGTCCATCTGTAAAACAAAAGGGAGAGAGAAATCAGGGGAATGCAGAAGTGGCCCACCACAAAGTGCAACTTTTACCTGCGTGAAAGCTTGTTGGCATGACTCTGTCCACTGGACCAGGTCTGGGGCTCCCTTTTTAGTGAGATCAGTCAGCAGGCTGGTGATGTCAGAAAAAGTAGGCACAAACCTTTGATAGTAGCCAGCCAGCCCCAGAAACTTTCTCACCTCCTTTTTCATCTTGGGTCTCAAGCAGGTCATGATTGCTGCAGTTTTATCAATTTAGGGTCGCGCCTGCCCGTGACCCAAGTGGAACCCCAGATACCGTACCTCCATCCCTCCAATTGCGCACTTCTTCGGGTTTGCTGTGAGCCCCACTTGTCGAAGTGACCTCAGAACTGCCTTCAGATGCTGCATACGCCGTTGCCAATCATTACTGTAAATAATGATATCATCCAAATAAGCAGCGGCATATGCAGCATGCAGTCTGAGGACTCGGTCCATAAGATGCTGAAACGTAGCCAGGGCCCCAAACAAACTGAACGGAAGGGTCACAATTTGGTGTAAGCCAAATGGTGTGGAGAAGCCCGTTTTCTCACAGGACATCGGCATCAAGGGGATCTGCCAATATCCCTTTGTCAAATCCAGTGTCAAATAAAAACGAGCCGAACCCAACCGATCGAGCAGGTCGTCAATATGAGGCATTGGATAAGCATCAAATTTCGACAACGTGTTGACCTTTCTATAATCCACACAGAACTGGGCCGAACCATCGCTCTTAGGCACCAGAATCACCGGACTGGCCCAATCGCTTTGGGATTCTTCTATTACGCCCATATCGAGCATGGCATTTAATTCTTCCCATATGACTTGTTTCTTGTGTTCGGGTAAGTGGTAGGGACGACTACGTACCACTACCCCTGGGGTTGTCTCGATGTGGTGTTTTATGAGATTAGTGCGGCCGGGGAGAGGAACAAGTCAGAGAAATTATTTTGAAACCTGGCAACCTCCGTACATTGTGACGGCAAGAGGTGGTCTCCGCAAGGGGTGAAGTGATTGGCTTTTATATTCACCTCCGGTCTGAATTCCTCCCTCTCTGAAACTACCATCGCCAAGGATATGGGGACCCGCCTCTATCCATATGCAGTACCTCATAATGGACTTCCCCAACTCGCCGTGTGACCTCAAAGTACTTTTGAGTACTTTGCGAGTAATTTAGAGCTTGATGTGGGTAGTAATACAAGGACTTTATCTCCCTGTGCAAACTCTGTAGTCGTGCTCCCCTGTTATACAGCCGGGACTGACATTCTTGTGCCTATAGCAAATTCTCCTGTGATAGTCGCCCCAGTGTGTGGAGTTTTGCTGTCAGGTCAAGAATGTATTGAATTTCATTTTTGCTTTGTGAAGGTCGTTCCTCCCAATTTTCCTTCATGATGTTTATGCCCATATAACAATTAAAATGGGGAAAACCCCATGGAGGCTTGTGGGACCACTCGCACTGCAAATAACAATGGATCGAGGTGCAAATTACGAATCATATTTTTTAGGTTCTTATTAAATTGTTCGACCAAGCCATCCATTTGTGGATGGTACACGCTTGTCTGAATTGATTTAATACCCAATAATCCGTACAGATCGCATAGTGTACGTGACATGAAAGTAGTGCCCTGATCCACTCGGGAGATTATTCTGAAGAGTGCCTCCGCAACACTACGTGCTGAGATATTGTGAAGAGGCAGTGTTTCCGGGTATTGCGTTGCGTAATCCACCAAGTTCCAACACAAAGCGATGCCCGCGTGCCGACCTTTCTAATGGCCCGACAAGCTCCATGCCAACTCTGTCAAAGGGAACCTTGATCAATGGAAGAGGGCCGGCGGATTCACCAGCTGACATTCGCGGCATGTCGCACGCCACTGGCTTACATCCCTGCGAATGCCCGGCCAATAGAAACTGGCCATGAGACAGCTTAGTGTTTTCCCCTGTCCCAAGTGACCTGCTATCACTATGATGAGCCACCTGGAACAACAATTCCTGATGGCTCCTTGGTACCAACAACTGGGTTGTATCTTCTTTTGACTGATCATCCTGCGTCACTCAATACAACCGATCATTTATAATTGAAATATATATATATATATATATATATGTAAGTGCAATGCATAGCTGAAGGCGTTGAACATCAATGAATTTCACTTGCTCAAACGCATGCTTAAGAGTCTCGTCTCGCATCTGCTCCAGAGGGAAATGCCCAGCGGGAATTCCCCTAAGGGCTTGGTAAGCCAAGGCTCCCCCCTCCCTTATGTCATCCTGACATGTACCTGACATAGACGGTCCCGGCTCCACCTCCCCCATCAGCACATTGCACACTCCACACCGTCCTACTGTATTACAGGACTCATCCACACACAACCCCTTTAACAATTCAGGAAAAGCTGGCCAATTAATAGATGGGTGAGGCGGAACTAACCACAGCATCAATGTTATGCTTTTGACCCCGAAATAGAATAGTGACGGTCACTGCAGGATAATCATAAATATCCCCATGCACACACCTCACCTTCACTTAATTATTTGTATCCAGTGCCCCATTTTGAACCAAGCATTGATGAATGGAGGTTTGGTTACAACCTGAATCCACCAAGGCTTGGTATGTACCCCCCCCATACTCATGGGTATTTGGTATGTCCCGGCTCGATCGGGGGCGGCCTGTGGTGTGTCAGGGACCCGGATCAACGATCCCACCTCGATCACCGGGCACTGTTCGTGGACGTGTCCTGGCCCCCTGAAACTCCAACAGACCGGCCCAAACCTCACACTCACACCAGTGGCGGCAGCTTCCCCCACCTGAGAGGAAGAATGGGTAGAGCCAGGGGAGAGAGAGACAGGAGTGTTAGTACACCCTGAGGCCAGGCACCGGTCCCGGGGGATTGTTTCACCTTTCCACGGAGAGAGAACGGGGCGTGCCGGCCCCCGGGTATGCCGCTAAATGGTCCACCGCTAACTGCACTGCTTCATCCAGCGATGCTAGTCACAGTTCCTTTCGGTAGTTAGGAGACTAATTGTTCCAGTACCACGAGATTGATGACACCCCTGACATCACTGGACTCCTGAGCCAGCACCCACCGCCAGCAGGCTTCGTGTTGAGCGAAGGCAAGACTTCGCTCAGCGTCAGGGATCAGAACTGCTGCCGATGCTCTTCGGTACTGCGGCCAACCTGCTGCAGGATGGCTTTCTTCAGCTCAGGATACCTCAGGAGGTTGTCGGCCATGAGTTGGGCCTCCCCAGTCAGCAGCGGTAAGAGGTGGACTGCCCATTGCACCCACGGCCATTCCAGAGGGTGTGGTCGAAGAGCTCCAGAAAGGCCTCCGGGTCATCTTGCATCCCCATCTTCACCAGCGTCACGTGGGGGTTCGCTGGTGCCGGGGTCATGGCGCCCTCACCTCCACACTTCCATTAGCAATTCATGTTTTCCTCTCTTCCTCTCTCCTTCCTTTTCTAAGTTCTCTCCTGCCCCCAGACACATTTTTCTGGGTGGATATAACATTTTAGCTTCATTTCAATGAATGAATGAACAAAAGAATGCATGTTGGCATGTTTTTTTTATTATGATGATTTTGGGAAATGCAGAAATGAACAAATGAATGCATGAATGTGTTTTCTTTGTGATGTTTTAGGAAATTCTAAAATAATGTAATATGAATGAATGAATCAATGAACGAATGGACAGATTCTTGTTTATTTTTTCATTATGAGGGTTTTTAGAAATGCAGAAAGAATGAATTAATGAATGAATTAAGGTTTTTTTTTTTTTTTTTTTGATGGTTTTGGAAATGCAGAAAAGAATGTGATGAATTAATGTATGAATGAACGCACTGATTGATCGATTTTTCTCCATTGTTAAGATTTTGGAAAATGCAGAAACTAATGTGATTAATGAATGAACAAATTGATTCATGTTGTTTTTCATTTTTGGTTTTTGGTAATGCAGATTAGAATGTGATGAATGAATGTTTTTTTTCCCCTTTGTGATAGGTTTGAAAATGCAGAAAAGAATGTGATGACTGTATGACTGACTGACTGAATGAATAGATGTGCAGAGTAATGTTTTTTCTACAGATTTTAAGAAAGAAAAGAATGTGGTGAATGACTGTATATGATGAATTAATTAAATTAATGATTGTGATGAATAATTTTTAAAATTGTGATGTTTTAGGAATGTAGAAAATAATTTGATATACTGTATGAATGAATGAATGAATGAATGAATACATTAACAAATGAACAAACTGACTGAAAAATTCATGATTTTTACATTGTGATATTTTCCATTGTGAAGAATGAATGAATGAACCAAAGAATGAATGAATATTTGTTTTCTTTTTTATTGATCTGGAAATGCAGGAAATAATATGATGACTGAATGACTAACTGGCTGAATGAATGAATGAACAGAAAAGAATGTGATGACTGAATTAATGAATAAATGTACATATTTATGTTATTTTTTTTTGTAATGGTTTTGGGAAATGCAGAAAAGAATGTGATAAATGAATGAATATGCTGAATGAATTAAGTGAATAAATGTGATAAATGAATGAATAATTTTTTTTCTTTGTGATTGTTTTGGGAATGCAAAAAAGAATATGATGACTTAATTAATTGTTTGTTTTTTCTTTGTGATAGTTTTGGAAATGCAGAAAGAATGTGATGAATCATTGAATTAATGAACGTTTGAAGGAAAGCTAAATAAATGATTTTTCCATCGTGATGTTTTCCATTGTAAAGAATAAGTGAATAAATGAATAAATTAATGACGAAGTAATTATTTTCCCCCCCATTATTATGGTTTTGGGAATTGCAGAAAATAATTTGATGAATGAATGAATTAATTGTTTGTTTTTACATTGTGATGGTTTTGAGGGATGCAGAAAAGAATGTGCATTTTAAATTACGCTGCATGTGGCTGTCTAATCTTCCTTGCATGAGGAATCACCGATTGCACTGCTGGGTGGCAGCTGGTACAGTACCATCTTTCACCATCCTAGATATGAGAAAATTAGAGAAAAAAATGAATGAGAGAGAAGGTGTCATGATTCACTGTTGTGTTGCCTTGTGTTTCTCCTCTGTCTTCTGTTTTCCCTGGACTACACTTCCCAAAATGCACTGCCCTCATCTCTGTCAGCTGTTCCCAATTGTTCTCACCTGTGTTCCATTCCCTCGTTAGTCCTTGTGTATATAATGCCCTGTTTTCTGTTCAGTCTTTGTCAGTTGTTGTGTTTTCTCTGTTTCATGTACTGGTTCCCATTGTGGTTGTAACGTTTGTTTTATTTCCTAGCTTTGCTTTATTCCAATGTTTTCCTTGTTTTTGTACTTTGATTTATTTCTTATTAAACTTCACGCTGCACCTAGATCCTGCTTTCGTACTTCCTTCAAACGTTACAGAAGGGAATCAGGGATGCAAGAAAAACAGTTCAGCAAAGGATGAAAACTAGGGATGAAATGGAATGCTAAAGATCTCTATGGAAAAATAGAAGGGGAAAGATGAATGTGCTGCCCAGTGCTTTTAGAAATGACACTATGTGTTTAAGAGAGGTAAAACTGGCCAACTTAAGTCATCCCATCCCATTACAGTCTTAATATGATGCTATAATGGTCGACAGCACTGATGACAATTGACTTAGACCTAATGGTTCATTTACTTCCAAAGAAACACTGATACCCTTTCAGTCTAGATTGGTGATTGAGCTAAATGGCATTTGAATGGATTGTGTTGCACATCTGGAGTGCACACACTGGGCCAGGGAGCGCTCCTGTCATTAGCCATTTTCTTCACATGCACCTCAGTCACATTTATACCTCATGTGAACGGACTAGAAAGTGGGTCAGGGAAAGCGTCAATGTAGAGTGAGTTTATAGTTGCACATGTTGGTAATGAATCTGAGCTGTATAACTGCAGCTGTAAATAACAAATTTACATTGCCATTTACTTATAATCATCATTATGATGTGTATGCTTTGAATTAAACCGAGGAATTAAATACCACATTATGGTTTTACAAATTAAAATAACATTTAAAAAAGAAAAAAAACAAAAAAAGAATTGTCTACAATTTATGCAATTATTATTAAATAAAAATATATTATATAACAAATTAGGTTTCTTAATAATAAAGGAAGATTGGAAGTTTCTGTAATATGGCCCCTGGTCTTCCTGAATCATCTGTAGTTATTTGTGTGTTAATCTAAAGTGGCATTTTTGCACATGAATGCCTGTCTGAAGCACATAGTATTTCTCGAACAATATTTCAGTGAGAAACGGCACAGCTGGTGTCATTCATGTCCTATAAGACAGAGGAAAAGGAGTTTGAATTTATATATTAAAATGATCTTAAATATAAATATACTGTAAGTACATACAGTAAAACATGACAGTTCTCTCTAATTGAAATCCGGACGTTTCTTTATCCTAAAATGAATCACAGGATGTACAGCACTTTAGCAAGGAAGTGGATTAATACATTTTCTGGTTAAAATGACATGTTTAGTAATTGGAGGCAAATTTGTGATTAACAGTCCACATGCAAATGCACTTTTTACCATGCACATAAACACCACCTACTGAAACATCTTTTTATACCTTACATATGACTATATGTAATGAGAATATGTTTGATATAGTGGGCATTTGTGTTTACCAGTAAAGACAATAGGGTTTTATTTGTTAAATAACTAAAAATGAACTTACAATGAACAAAATGTTTTTTTTTTTTTTTTTTACAGCATTTATTAATCTTGGTTAATGTTAATTTATAAAGATACACTTGTTTATTGTTAGTTTATTTTAGTTTATAGCTAATGTTAATACACCGTAAACCCTACTGTTGTCATTTCTGGAATAAGTCAAGGTTGTCTCAATGAAACAGTACTTGAAATGTGAAGTTTTGGGCTCATAACTCAAATATCTATGTTCTTTGTACTTTTTATCTTAAAAATCTACAGAATTAAGATTTTAAGTGTTAATGATTCAAAAGATTGAATGCAAAATTAAGGAAATTGGGAATACCCATAATTCTTTCCGCTTGGCTTATTTAATTATGTGTCCTTGGTCAAAGGAAACTTATGGGGCATTTAAATAGTTGTTATAAAGAATTCATAGAGGTTTTAGATCTTTTGTAGTATTGTTTATGCTGATTTGTTGCAAATAGTTGTTTTGTGTGATGACACCATTAGTGTGATCTGTGTCCTCTTTGGTCAAGTTGGACCCTGTTAATGCTATTCCACTTCACTTTGTGCATGTGCAAATGAAATACAGGTATGAATGCATTTCAGAGGAGAATTAATTTTATTTAATAATTGATATAGAATTGTGTTATTGTATGATCTAAATTTGAATCAATTCAACTAAAATTATTAAGTAGAAACAACAATATTTATATAGCTAAGCTGAGTTAAGTCTACTTGCATCTAGTCACCTTAACTTAAATAATTAAGTTCATTCTATATGAACATCAAGTTTCACAAGACAAAGACGCTATTACTTAATTCAATTGAGGGAACGAGTTCAACGAGTTTAGTCAACTTATTAGGGTTTTCAGTGCATATAAAACTTTCAGTTTTAAAAACGTATATGCATGTGTTGAAATTAACATTTAGCAAGATTAATAAGTGCTGGAAAAATACTGTATTTTTTATTATTTGTTCATGTAAACTGATGTAGTTAACTAATGTTTACAAATGCAACCTTACTGTAAAGTGTTACTGTTTTGAATAATAGCAGTCATTAAAACTATGAAATAACACAAATAAAAGAAAACGTTTATTATAACAGTTCAGACATTTCGCTTTTATTGAAATGTAAAAGTAGAACAGCACAGAAGACCACACTTTACATATTTAAAAAAAACCCAGAACAATTAAAAACACCAGAAATGCAGATATACAGTCGAGAAAAATTATGAAAAAGTCGTGAATTTGATATTAATAAGAGTAATACTTGTAATATAAGGTATAAAAAGAGACAAATCATCGCTAAAGTACGCGATGGATCGCAAAAGAAATTCTATCATGCCAGTAAAACATGCATAAATAAAGCTATCGTACACTAAAATACATTTCGAACATTTTAGAAACAAAAATAACTAAAGAAAGATCAGCCTAAACCCTGAATGTTCTTCTCAGAGAGAAGGGTCAAAGGATACTTGAAAACACACAATCTCATTAAAGGAATAATTCACCCAAAAGTTGCAATTCTGTTTATTTCTATCGATTTTCAGGTTTCAAAAGACATGAGGGTGAGAACTTGGTGGCAGTATTTTCATTTTGGGTAAACTATCCCTTTAAATCCACATCAACACTTAGTAGCTGGCCAACAGAATCTCTGATTGAAGCAGATGGCAAGTGATGCATCTGCACAGAGTTTATATGTTGGGAAATCTGTGAAACTACTGAATAAAAAAGAAGATTCCTCCAGAGTGTTAGGACTGGATCCAGAATGAATCTTGCTTTTTCCCTTTCTCTCACGGCCTGCAAAACGCATCATCCATCCACACTGTAGAGGATTAGGAGTTTAAACAGCACCATAGTTTTTCCCCTGGATTCCTTGTTATACGACTTACACTGTCAAACACAAATCTAACCCATGAGAATGACACCAGTGATGGAAAGATTATAAAGTTCTTTAAAGTGTAACATAGTATACTGTACATGTATCAGTTTACACAAATAGCACTTGATAATATGTTTGTATTCAACCGTTCTATATTCTTTGGCAGCCTCCATGTGAAACCGAAGAATGAGTCTAAGGAGATAAAAGCCTAGATTTTAATTATTTGAGTGATTACATTAATGGCTTGAATCATAAAACTAGATACCTCATCCAGCGATCATTAGACTCTCATTAACGCTATCGTTCGTCACAGTGCGTCTGTTCATAAGAGATCTATAAATAGTCATGCAGCCCTTGTTGTCTTCTAGAATCATTCAAATCTTTTTCTTTTCTTTTTTTATTTTTATTTTCAGGCAGAACATCCCAACCAAATCCTTTAAACTCTAGTTATACCAAAATCAAAGATCTAAGTACAGTTACTGTGTTATGTTATCAAACATCACAAATGCAATGGTTACATGATAGACTGATATGTACTCTGACCAATTAAATGACTTCAAACTGAACATTACACAGAGACTGTGTGCCATATTTGTGACGCTAGCACTGAAAGACTACACATGCCATCATGCTTTGCTCAAGTTGTATGTGGGATAAGGAAGAATGGCCAGCAATAAAATCAATGGCTATGTTTGGAATGGAACACTAACTTACTGAGCAGTATAATATGGTGCCTTGATCCCACCACGAAATAAAAAAAGGTGATTCTGACTTTATATCTTGCGTCACTTTAATTAATCTCTATCAGTTGAGCATCAATACATCTTAAACCCCGTATTACCAAAGCCATCGTTATTTCTTTAATTAAACTCTGTAACAGTTAATGAATTTCAGCACCTCAATAAGGTTACAAGCATCTTCCATGTTTGTTAGTATTTCCACATTATTTTCATGTTGAGAATACAAACTCCTGGACATACTGGCCAAATTTTCAGCACCTTTGGACTGGACAGCTCCTGTAATGAAGCACTTAAGTTCTACTTTATAACAAGCGATCTACGTGCTTGTTTGGGAAACAGCCGCTACTACATCCTCAAATAACAAGCAACATTAATTAAGATGAAAGCTTAAGTTGCAATGCTATTGAGAATCCCAGCCTATAGACCTTATTCACGCTAGCGCCATCTTTGATTTTTAATGGGAATGACAATGTGGCTGTGAGGGATAGTCTTACCATCTCTTCAATGGCACGAACGGTATAAAGCTGTAAAAAAGCTCCTAGATCACATCTGATTTTCCACAACTCATGTTGTCTGTTGTTCTTTGTAAACTGAACATTTTTGGACAGATATTTTATCAATGGTTTGTCTGTGGAGTGGTTCAAAAACATTTTAAACTGCAGTACAGCCCATTGAAGAGATGGAAAGTCTATCCCTTACAGCCTCGTTGTCATTCCCATTCAAAATCAAAGATGGTGCTACTGTGAATGAGGTCTATATCTCAGTTTTGCCTGTTGATCTAGCAATTGCAATTTTATATCTTGCAATTACGACTTTATTTCTCAATTTCACTGCTGCACCTTTAGATTTTGCAGTTGTGACTTTATTTCTTGCAACTATGACTTTAGATCTCCTAATTGCAACTTTACATCTCGTGTTTGCAAATTTATGTCTCAGTTGCGCATTTTTCATTTAGATCTCGTAATTGTGACTTTATTTCTCATTATTATAAGAGATCACAATGCTTTTTAAAGCAATATAGCATGTATACATTGAAAGCTGGATTCCGCCACAGAATAAAAAATAAGAGGTAATTCTGAATTTATATCTCACAGTTGTGAGTTTAAAGTCGTAAGTGTGAATTGAAATTTTGTGAGAATTGTGACAAATCAGAATTACCAGATTATTTTTTTTTAATTGTAAGTGAAACAGTAGCTATTTTGCTACTATGCAAACAGTAGCATGCTACATTGTTGTCACATGACCTCACTACGTTGCATGTGAACGTCGTCCATTTATCATCTTGGAAATAAATACGATTATTTTGCATTACTAATGCAAATGTATTTTTTTATTTTTTTATTTTTTTATTAAGCACATAAGTAAAATCGAGATGTTCAAAATCATGGTCGATATTACTTTGTCACACTGGAAATGGAAGGTCAGTTCGAGCATATTTCACTGAGCGTGCTCTGTTTTAGGCTGCACATTCTGGCAAATGTAGCAGTAGGTCATCAGTTATTCCATGCATACAGAAAATCTGCATACTGACCAGAGAATACACAGTCTATCTATTGCAGAAATAGTAAGAATAGTATGTTAGCATGACATTCGGAATATGGCCAAAGACATTTGGTGTATATAGGCCATTCATTGCTGTTGTAGGATGACATATTTGGAAAAAAGACAACAGGACAGTAAATGGACATAAACTGATCTGAGGTTAGTGGCAAAGGCCAATGGCTACTAAAACCAGTCTGTCACCTTTGAAAAATTTAAACTGGTTGTGACTCAGTTTAAAATAAAAAAGGAAAATATAAATAATGTATAAAATAGCTTTGAAGTCAGTCATGGTCACATAAAAATACCTGTAATACTGCACAAAACAATGTGATTATATAGTGGGCCTATAAGACCTATTGAGAAGTTAAGGTTAGGAACACCAGACTAACCGAAGTGATTGTTGAAATTGTTTGCGAGTCTCTTTCTGAGTTTTAGATTGTGTCCTGGGTGAACTTTGGGGCTCTTGGGGCATTAGGAAATGGAGACATGGCTTGCAAGTGTCCTAAACAATATTGTTTTTATGTTTTGTATTGTGGGATATATGGGTGCTTTCAAAATGAACTCTTGTATGTTGATTCTTGGTGAGAAATGAATCTTGGGATCTGGAGTCCTTGCGTATTGTATGCTGTGATGTGACTCTAGACCGAGTGATAGATTGTAGGACCTGCAGTCCAGGTAGCTGGATTGTTGTTGGCATATTCAAGCATTTAAAAGCTTTTCCTCTGTGGAGCGCTGAGTTTCCTCATTCCCCTTATCCTATCGAGCAGCTCGCGCACAAATTCCTGGACAAAGAGACAGAAGGTTGTCAGACAGTCAGGCAGTCAGTGGATTAGAAAGGATTGTAAGAGTGTGTGCTTTTTTTTTCATGAGGATGGATGGAGTGAGAGTGTTTGCGTATGTGTAATTGTGATTAGACTAACTGAATGTTTACAGTATGCTTTTACATTACAGGACAGTGATTGATTATGTGTGTGTGTGTTTGTCTATGGGTAAGGGGTTCGTCTATGTGTGTGTGTGTGTGTGTGTGTGTGTGTGTGTGGGGTGGGGGGGGTGGTCAGTGTGTTAGTGTCTCTACTGAGCTAATGTGCACTTTGATTTTCTAAACACACGTTTTCAGGTCAGCGGGCTGATATAAAATCCACTCGCGTGTCTGTACAGTATGAGCATGTGTGTACAGTATGTGACTACGCCAGCACTGGACTGACTGGTACAGTATGAGTATAAAGATAAATACAGATTGTTTCTAGTCTCCATGTAATCAGTATCAGTTTGTGTGTAATCTTTGGGCTCTGTTTCAAAACCTAATGAGCTGCCTTGCTGTCTACATAGTGTACGTGGGTCCATTTTGGTTTCCATTTCGAGAATGTTTTTGGTGAACTATCCCTTTAATGGTCAAAATGTTTCACACATAGCCCATTTATACTTTGGAACACACCTTTATAATAAGGTTCTATTTGTTAACATTAGTAAATGCAGGGTAGGATTTGCCAGGAGGGATGGGAGGGATTTACCTGCCTCTGCTTTTGGTATTCCCCCTTCTGGAGAGGGTGTACAATGAAAAAACGCCACCTGACAGCAGGAAGTGCCTACCATTGTCTGTCAAAGGAGTAGGAGGAACCTACTGCTGGCAGCCGCCAATTATTAGAATATTATATATTTCTTTAATCATATGTATAAAGATTCGACTAAACATTGTTAGCATTGTCATTTTTATTACAAGACTTGTATTCTGAATAAGATAATTTGAAATTAAAATGCACTACACAGTGTGGAACTGAACTTGAAATCTTTGCATTCAGCAATAAAATATTCTAAGGTTAAATGAAAATGCTGTCATCCTTCACTTAGACAGTATGTATAGTAGGCTATTCCTATTTTGTATGATATAAATGACATAAGAATTAAAAAGCATTTCTGCTCAGTATTAATGTACGTTATGGTCTGAGAAAGACATGCAATGGTGATAAAAGGCAAATATCAAGAAAATGTTTTTGATGATTAAAAACAATGCTTTTGATTTAGGTTTAGTTCACTGTATCCTTATGCTTAATTTTACTGCCCCCAAAAGGCAAAAAGCAGAAGTATTTTGTCAATTTTAAATTTTTACCAAAGTAATGGGTCTCTGTCTGTCTTGTTAAAAGACGGTGTTGGCTCAACTTTCATATATCTTTTATATATCTGCTACATATGCTCAGATTCAGGAAAAACGAAGACTGTTTTCATAATCCAGTGTAAATACTTCAGTGTTGGTGTATCATTTGGCTTTGTATGTTTAATGTTCATTTTTATTCTGTTGTTGGTCTAGTATTACTGTTGAGCGTATTTGTGCATTTGAGTTGTATTGAAAGCTACAGAAATGAGCGGCATCCACAAATAATATTTATCAACATCATGGACTATGCGTACAGAAAATCCGCATCTTTACTGTGTTTCTAGTTTCATCTAACATTAAATTCACCACATTTAAGATTGAAACAGTACACTACAGCAACTTAAACAACTCTGGTAATCACATTATTCAGCAAAACTAGGCTGCTAATGGTGTACATGACATTTAACTCAACCAAGATCTGCTTAGTAAACTACCCATACGCAATGAAACAATGAATTTATACGTTTAATAGCTAGTATAGGAACTGTCAACAAGGTGATGGGCAAAATATAACCATTCACTCAAAAGACAATTAGAAATGTTGTCAACACTTTCCATGAGCTGCATTTTGAATTGGTAGCATTAAACTCAATTAAAGCTGTTACACCGGTCATACGATATGACAATCCCCAGTGATTTTATAAAAGGAAATAACTAAAGATGACATTCCAAAAGCTTGGTTTTATTTATTTAAAATAAATAAATTTTCTCCTCAATTTGGAATGCCCAATTCCCAATGTGCTCTAGGTCCTCATGGTGGCATAGTGACTCACCTCAATCTGGGTGATGGAGGATGAATCTCAGTTGCCTCTGCATCTGAGACCATCAATCCATGCATCTTATCACATGGCTTGTTGAGTGCGTTACTGCAGAAACCTAGCATGTGTGGAGGCTTCACGCTATTCTCTGTGGCATCCACACACAACTCACCATGTGCCCCACCGAAAGTGAAAACCACATTATAGCGACCACAAGGAGGTTACCCAATATAACTCTACCCACCCTAGCAACTGGGCCAACTGGTTGCTTAGAAAGCCTGACTGGAGTCACTCAGCATGCCCTGGATTCGAACTTGTGCCTCAAGGTGTGGTAGTCAGCATCTTTACTCGCTGAGCTACCCAGGCCCCTTTTGTTGACACGTGAAACTTTAGCGATAATTTGCGTTTCCATCAGCAATATAAAAAAAGAGCTTAGTGAAGGGTCAATTATCAAGAAATATTAAACATGAACATATGCTGTAGCCTAACTTGGCTTATTTGAAGAAATTGATTGGCAGTGTTGGGCAAGCTACTCAAAAAAATTTTGCAAGCTCAGCTACCAACTGCTCAACAGAAAAATTTGTTATGCTAAGCTAAAAGCTACACTTCAGAGAAAGAAGTAGCTTGCTTCATTTAAGCTGCTTCTTATAAGAGATGCACAGAGCATAATGTCATAGACAAAGCATCTAAAATACTTATTCACATAATGCTTATCAAAGCCATGGTACAGCATAGTACAGTATAGTGCAATACAGTACAGTATCAGGTATGCAGTATCGTGCAATATAATATGCATGTAAAAAACATGTAAATTCATATTTATGCATGCTACCTCTACAAATCCATGTGTTCAATATGAAAAATACTACTACCGCTACAAACCCATACACATTTGAACATAATTTCCTTTGCACATTCCTGTATAAAAACTCTACATATACTATTCATCTTATCCTGTAATTCTGTGTCTAGCTGTTGTATTTCTGAAGCTTCTGATCAGAGGCCAAATTCCTTGTGTGTTTAAGCACATCAGGGCAATAACAATGTGATTTCTGATGGTATCAGATGGTAATACCATGGTACTTTGAGATACAATTACCATATTTATGTACATATTTATATTTATATGGTGCTTCAAAGTACTTCCAAGAATACCATGTTATTACCATGGTAATTGTATATATGATTACCACATTCATATACAATTAAATGTACTTGATGCTTCAAGGTAATTCAAAGAATACCATTTTACTACTATGGTACTTCAATAAATGACAACCTTATTCATATACCACTGTATTAACATGGTGCTCCCAGTTAATGGTACACGTCCAAAACACATGGTAATGCCATTGTACTTTTTTGATGTGCTTTCGTGTGGGCTAATAAGTGTTTTGATACTCTTTTGGTGGTAAAATCTTTACCTGCAGTGCCATTCAAGCTGTACACGTGTTGAACTTGATAAAGACCTTCTTCGTCAATGGCAAACAATAGGACGCATTTTCAGGTTTGGTTTCCATTGATTGTAGATCCACTGCAACCAGCGTTATCTGTATTTTAAAATATTCTGCAAGCGTGTTGGCAAGTGAGAGCGCGCAACAAATGAGTCAGCAGCACGCACGTGAGCTTTCTGAGTAATTCAGATTGAATCATGAACCGATTCAGACAGCTTTGCTGTAAAGTGTGACCAATTCATTGTAAAGAACCAGCTCAGATGAGTGATTCATTTGTGAGTCAGACATCTTTAGTTTTGATTCAAAACTGGCTGTGGTAAACACCGGTGTGATGTATGGTGTAGCGATGTAGCTTTTGTCAAAGCTATGCCCTACATAATCAAAAATAACTTCACTGCTGAAAAGCTACTTGATTTAAAAACTAGCGAAGCTACGCTACACAGAAATGTAGTTAAGATGATGCTACACACTCTCACAGCAAAATCATAAGGATTCATACGACTTTTCAAAATTTGGCTAATTCGTATAAATTTGTACGACTTTCACTACAGCCAGTGACGTTGCTGGACATCGTTTCTATCTAATAGGTGACAATTACTTGCTTCTGTCACACACAACAGCTTCCTACCATGTTTACACACTCTACTGATCGGTTAGGTTTAGATAAGGGTTTTGGTAAGGGCATAATATTAATAAGCATGTCCTTAACGCCGTTAACACTAAACTAACACTAAACTTCCGCATTAGACATCCGGGCATTTGCACGTAATGAAATCGTACAAATTTATACGAACGAACTCGTACGAAATCATACGAAATAGCCAACTCTTTAAAATATGCAAAAATTTTCATGAGACTGGGTTGGCTAATAGCTTCGCTATTTATCGCTCACATATTTCAGCATGGTCGCGTGGGAACGCGTAAGTCCAGAAAAATAATTAGCAGATGGCTGATAATCAAATTTGTTATTTGTTAGCTAATGTTAGCCCTGCAGCAAAATATTTGACAGCTTATCCTAATGCCTTCTGTTAATTGTTTAACATAATTTACAGTTAATAAGACTATTTAATTGTTAAATTGTTAATTGACAAGTTAATTGTCAATACAGTTAATTATTTTGATTAAATGAAATTCAGTTAAAAATCATTATTTTCTGTGGTTTTAGTCTACAGTCTGCTTTTGAAATGAATTATAACTTCATTTGAATTTCTACTTAAAATATTCAATGATGAGATTCACATTGACATGGGAGGAGTCGTAAACTTTCAACATGGCAGAGGAGAGTACAGTTTTTGTTGTGAATGACACGTTTTATTCATTTTTCTAAATACAGCTAATTGTTAACACTTGCAGTTTCATTCATATACATTTATGTATATCAGCAACCATTTGATGCATTTTGTAAATTATTACACCGTGAAAATAGCTTGTATTTGACCAGAATTCCATTATCGTCAGCAGGCTAACTTAGTAATGTATTATGCTGTCAAAATAAAAGTTCCTCAAAAAATATGTATGAATGAACCTGTCGTCATCCATGTTTCCTGGGGGGGGGGCTCAATCTGTTACCTAGTTCAGTAGTCAGGGCACTGATCAGTGAGTCGGCCATTTTTAAGGCTGTCTCATTTGCAAAATCGTTCCAGTGTACTGAAATGTTCACTTCCTAAATAATCCCACAATGCACCATAAAAACCAGGGAGCATTGTTGCTCACTATGTTTCCTTACCGGAAATGTCGTCATGTTTTCTGAAGTCTCTCAAGTCGTTAGAAGATGAGCAGAAGTGTAAAACTATGAAGTCCAAGCCTTATTTTCATTTAAAAGAGATGTTGTTTGTAATGTCTTTCATTCATAATTACCATGAAAGTGAAACATGCACTCCAATGTATTTTTATTCCTTTATGCCATTTATCTGTTATAATAACACTGTACGTTTGAATATATTCAACAAAATTAATGACAGTGTCCATTTATTCAGCAATGGTAATGATTAATAACAGCTGCGCTTCTGTGCGCGAGCTTGTTAACGTGTCACAGGTGATTGAGTTATAAGTGTCCCAATGTTCAGTGGATCAGTACCCTTACTAGTGCCCGAATTCGTGTTCACGATATACTGATTCATGGCATAGGGAGCTAGGGAGCTGATTGAGACACAGGGCTGTTCTTTCCGACAACAAAGCACTTGAACGCGACGTACAGACATGGTTTTTAAGGTGAATATTAAATGGAGGTTTTAATGAGTAAAAACTAAAACTTTAACCGAAACCTAACCAACACTGTCCTAAAAGATGGTGAGAGGTGAACAATACAGACACCCTTACCCTAAACCAACACCTAAACCTAACCGATAGTGTCCAAAAACAAAATGCGAGATTAAAAGCACATTTTCTGAAGCAACCACATCAGTTTGTGTCACTTCTATGGCACTTTGGTTTCACGTGTCAGCTTGCGTGCTTGGCTGGGCTCAAGCCGCGTACTTCCGAGTCCTTGAGCTACCGCGCAAGCTAATCACGTTGGAATAAGTGTGTAAATGTAGGTGGATCTCTAACACAAGTGTAAAAATGTATCATTATTCAAATGATGCGTTACATTAAAAGTGTTTCGATATCATAACATACCAGTGTGTGAGAAATAGGGCAAAAAATAAGTGTTTATAAAGTCATAATCTGCCGTTATGGTCGTGATTTTTGTGAAAGTGAATGAAATGTTGTTGTGGTGCCTCTAGTGTTACTTTCACCAGGAAACTGCAGCTAAACGTAGAACATGGCACATAAAAGTCAGTTTGCAAAAAGGTAGTTACAGTACTGTTCATTCTGTGTTTAGGTATAGGGGGTTTATTTAATAAAATTTTAATTCCTCTTCTCTGTATTACAGACTGCACAGCTGAAAACAACTCGCTTCACAACTCGCATTTGGCGCCCCCCGTGGACATTTCACCTGGAAAATGGAGCTCACACGTGCCTATAAACCAAACAACACCTACCACTCTGGCCACTGGGGGAAGTGTTTTGTGTTTTGGTAAGCACAGACTGATTTCAGCTAAAGAAAACTGAACCTACTGTTTCCGATTGTATTCTGTGATTGCCTGAACCATAAAAGAACTTAAGACAGCATCATTTTCCTGCCTTCTGTTTGTCAGTGCACCTATAATGTGTTAAAAAGCTGTCAAGGTAGGCAGCACTAGGTTTTGGATCAGAGCTTTTGGTGGCTTATATTTTGCATATTGACTTACATCAGTAGGTTTGTAGCAGTCTGACAGTGATTCCTGACAACAGAGACACAAACAGAGAGATTTCATAGATTGAGACACACATAAACAACTTAAAAAGCTTAAACAAACAGAATTATACCCTCTTTTATTAGAAACGACACACTCTAACTCACAAACATGCACATATAAATGGGTTTACCTGTAGTTTTATGACTCTTTCGTCTTCATTGTTCACCTCCAGGAGATCATCAATGTCAATCTCCACCTCTGGCATTTCCTCCTCCTATAGAAACACAGATCAGAAACAGTAGGAGACATTTGTGAGTGTGAGGACATTCAAGAGTGAGCCTTCCCACTGGAGGGAAAAAATCTCTTAAATATCTCAGTTGTTTCTCCTGGACGGAAAGAGTCTTAAATGGAGTCTTTTGCTTTAGCCTCCTGCTTCTCAGATTTATCTTCTGAGAATGCCCTTTAGTAATCTCACATATGTCTTCTCTTGAGTTTCAGAAGAGAACTGTGCTATGCTATTCACATTATTTTTCTAACTCTATACTCTCACTGTATGTCAACAATTGAGCAATTTGTATCAGTTTTTATTTCTCCAAGTGAATTTTTGAAGAAACATTCAAGACCAAACTGATACTTAGCTGAGACCTCACTGAGAGAAACCACTGAGCAATTTTTCTGAGGCTGATATGAAAAAACAGAGCTTGGAATAAGGAATGATTCTTGGGAAACATTTAAGACGTGATCTAGAAAGCATCAGTAAACTCTCTGGTCACAAGCTGAGATTAATCTGTAAAGTCATTAATCAGAATGCTGTGCCACTGTGATGACAGACACACACACACACACACACACAAACACACACACACACACACAAACACACACACAAACACACACACAAACACACACACACACAAACACACACAAACACACACACACACACACACACACACACACAAACACACACACACACACACAAACACACACACACACAAACACACACACACACACACACAGTACACAGAATGAGATGAAGTCTAAAAATGCACTCCCCTCTTTAAAGGTGAAAGAGTGAGGGAGGTATTTTCCATGTAGCAATTGGTTTGGGATGGCTTATTGACAGTGAGCAAGATTGAAAGAGGTGGAATAATAAAAAATCGTCCATCCACGCAGTACACAATCATTTTGAAACAGCATTTTTCATTCTGTTTTGTTTGTGAGTGACACAGTTGATTCAGTGTTTGCTTGACAAACACAGGAATGACTTAAATTCACCCTCACTCACTGACATGCACAGAACGGGGGCTGTAGGGGCACAACCCCTTTCATTCACAAATGTAAAGGTGCCCGTCACAAATGTAAAGGTGCCCTTTTAAGCGGAGGTGCCTTTAAGAGTGTGGAGATTTAAGCGGAGGTGTCTTTACTGCAGCAACACCCCCGCCCCCCCTAAACAGCTATTGATGGCAGATTTCTCTTCACACTCTGTCCATGTCCTTTCGCCCCTGCTAAGGTCTGTGCACGTCACTGCCCCCACTTCATCAAGTAAGTGTGAATGTTTTATCACTCATTTGTTGCAAAGTTTGTTCAGTACATATACATCAGTACAATGACAGTGAATTGCCCATGACTGTACAATGCAAAAAAATTAAAAAGGCAGAGGCTATATATACCCAAGTGCAAATCGCAATAGATGCTATCAGATGCTATTTACAAAAAGTGTAAATAGCAACACAAAGCATCTTCTTTGCACTATGTGGCATAAATAGTGGCAGATACTATTTGCACCTCAAATTATATACTTAAAGTATAGGGGCATAACTACAATATAACTAAATTACTACTATATTACAATAATAAAACCATGGTTAATTTTACCCGCATCAAACCTTTCTCTCAACTCACTTAATGTCACCGTGATCAAATCACTGCGAGGAAATCATCTTTATATTCATTTTTATTTATTATTAGAAGTAGTTTTAAAGGAGTTATTCATAGTGGAGACAGGAAACAGGATGGGAAAAGTGGGACAAAAGTGGATTCGAACCTAGGTCGTTTACATGAAAAAGCACATCCACATTGTCATTATGCCCCACGCCACACAGCGAAACTGGGGGTGCAGTTTACCTTCAATTTCTGTGTTTCTATCAGACTATTTATGTGCAAATAGCAGCACTGTGTGGCAGCTGCTTTTTACACCTAGTGCAAATAGTCACTCCATAAAAAAATCTATACATTTATTTATGAACTTTAAAAAAAATAAAAAAATAAAAAAAAGGAAAACGAATGGATAGTGAAGGAAAAGCAGCAGTAAGCCTTCAGTATACATGGAAACTCCTTCAGTACTGTTTAAAAAGCATCCCAGTAAGACCAATACCGTTAATGATTATTTTTATGTTTATATGTCTGATAACTGATATGCATAACCGATATTTAATAATTAAAAATATTTTTGCCTTTTTTGTACAATGGTAACTAAAATATCATTAAACTACAACATAAAAGCATTAGCCTATGAATATTTTATTAATAATAATAATAAGGTGTCACAGCATGAAACTGATTGGGAGAATGATCAGTGTTGGCAGATCTGTAGACAAAAAGTGACGACTTTGAAGAGTTTCACAACATAATTCCTATACTTCCATTTGTGTTATTACATAGTTTTAATGACTATTACTTTCAGATCTGTAAAATGGTAATAATAAGTAGATGTTTCCAAATTTTCGACTGTGTGTATGTGTGTGTGTGTGTGTGTGTATGTGTGTGCATGCGCATGTGTTTCAGTACAGTGCACACACACACAAAGCATGAGACCACTAGAGCATTAGAACAGATCAGTTCACACATACATTATACATTAGCTAAGTAGGCCAGACATTAGACATCGAATAGTGATCACCCCTGGCCAAGTGTACAAAAACCGTCAATGTTAAAAATGTTATTGTGTTTTACAGACCTCTACAAAACCAGTAACAGAAAACAGTCTGTAGCCCAGTTTGTTCTGCTGTGGTATGTCTGTGGTATGTTTGTATTTCTATGTGTGTACTGTATGCAAGTTAGATTTTCTCAAAGGCAGACTTAGTTTTGATCGTCCAAAAGAGAACAATCATCAGCAACCCATGACAACTTTATTTTTTTACTATTCACTGTTAAAGTTCAGCTGAAAAAGCAGCAACATTTCTACTTCAGCGGCCCAGATCTACCAGCGAACAATCTCTCTCTCAAAAACTGCTTTAATTAAGAGTTGTGCCTCAGATACAGTAGAAGGAGAGAGAGAGAGAGAGAGAGAGAGAGAAAGAGACTTAGCAAGAAGCAGGTCAAAATGTTTAGTACTGGTCAGCAGAGTTAATAAGGTTGAGAGTGTTTCTTGCGCTACTATTGGGCTGCACTGCAACATCGGTGTTGAATCAGCAGCATGAAACATACAGCGCAAACATTGTTGTCCAATCCCCAAACTAATGACTCCGAGCTGGTTCTTTTGAATATACAGCGCAACCAGCTTAGTCAGATTTCCGAATCAACGAATGACTCTTATAAGCCGGTTCTTTTGAATCTACAGCTCGAAACACATATTGCGACCAACGTAGCCCGATTCCTGAACAATTGACTATTATGAGACAGTTCTTTTAAAACTAAGATGTGAGACATACAGCATGACCAGGGTAATCTGATTCCCGAACAAATGACAAATGACTTACGAACCAGTCTTTTGAGTCTACAGCAGCAAACATACAGCGCGACCAATTCATGAACGAATTAGTCTTATTAGCCAGTTCTTTATGGTGAATGAAAAACGTACTTAACCGCAAGTCATTAATTTCCCTTTACATAAATCGAGAGTTCATGGCAAATTTGCCACAAACTTGCTGCAAATTTGCCACTGATCATTTTCACATGCGAATGAGCTTTGCGGCAAACTAGCAGCAAATTGTCCATTGTTGCCAAGGGTTTGCTGCAGGTTCACCACTACTGGTGAAGAGCTGAAAACATCTGGAAAACATTTGCTGTGAATCACAAGCTCATTTTCATGTGAAAATAAGAAGTGGCAAATTTGCTGCATATTTGTGGTAAGTTTGAGGCTAGTCTAGTCTAGATTTGTTTGTAAGTGTCATCAAGTCTGACTTGAAATGAACCAAACTCTGTTACTGTTTTATGTGTATTAACCCTATAACGCTGTGTGTATTAAATATGATACACGATGTTTGACGGCTCCTGTTTTACTCTCTGTTCAAGCTGATGAGCCAAAACAATTTTGGTATGTAAATTTCACATGTTTATGGCACCATCTAGAGGTTATTTGTGAAAAAAGTGCTTTTAATGTTTATATCGATCTATTTAAAATGGAGGTGGACTTGCACGAAAAGTTTAATGTAAAAAAAAAATGGAATTCTCTGACAATTCTTACATATGTTAGACTTTACAGGGTTAAGGCTTGTGAATTAAAATCAGAGTATTCACTGGATGGTTGTTGACATGACAATAGCTGGGTTTCCAATAAAATGTTTCGCGTTTTTAATGCGCATTTCTGAAAATTAGGCTGAAGAATATGCGAAACGTCGCGCGTTTCCATGAACTGTAAATCTTGAGGGATCCCGCCTTTTTGTCGACCTCTTTGCTTCAGGGAGAGTTGTATTTGCTGTAATAAAGCAATTGTATATTATGATATTAAATGCTGCCATGAGATGTCGCAGAATAGCTCACATCGTGAGGGCTCAAACAGGGGATGGCCAAGGGTGAGACAGAAGCTTGCCCCCCCCCCAGGCAGAAGTGTCAGATATGTTTAATATATTTATATGAATCATTATCATTTTAATTTAGGCTGAACTTTTCCTTAAAAACTAACAATTTACCAGTCATTGATGACCACTATAGTAAATAATATCTTTCAACTGTGCAAACGTGCTTTCAGAGGTAAATAATATTTGTCTATTGAGCATGAAAAGCCCTACAGGTGGATTCTGGGTACTGAATATGTGTACTGTCTAGCCAGAGTGTTGAATGAGCTCTGCCAGTCTGCAGAATCAACCAGACACCTTCACTTGACCTATTTGTGCACGGTCCCTTATTGTGCAGTCGACTGGTGTTTCACTGGCAAACACAAAGCAGAGAAAGCACTCTGTCTCTGTCTGTAAGAACAGACAGGTCAGCTCGCTGAGGGTTTGTATTAGAATAGCAAACAGAGAAAGATGTCTGGCAGTAAAGTGTGAAATGCATGAATAAAAGCAGACGGCAATGCTCAAAAATCACACACTCCCACACAATCCACAGTTTCAACGCTACCAGGTCTTTAAAACAAAGACATCCCAATGTCCAATCAAAACTAGCACAATTCCACTGGCAACCCTGCACAATTTGCACCTCACATACACAAGCAGATTGCATCATTCTGTGCACATGTGTGGTCATAAAATACACACACACAAGTATTCTGTATGTCAGGGTAGATTTATGATCTGGGTCCTTCGGTCTGTAGAATAAAGCTTATCAATTTTGACTCAGTGTCAGGTGAAGATGAAAATATGTGATACACAAGAACAAACAATAAATGCAGGCAATGATAGTTTCAGATACAAAACACACATACTGTATTAATATAAACAGTTGAAATAAAATGTACAGTATTAATACCCATAATATCAGAGAGACAGACCCCTGAAGCGTTGAACCTTAAAGAAAAAACCCTTCCCCCCTTGTTTAAGAGGAAGCCAGGAGAGGGGGGTTGTGGGTCTCTTTTGCAGACAGGGGCATTTTAGCAGAACCCCACTGGGGTGAATGTGGAGGCTCATTTTAGCGTGGTGTGCATGTGATTTTTGTAGGTGTATATGTCCATACACTTTCCCTTCCGATCTGCTTTTATTAAAATAAAAAAAGCATGCTTTCACAAAGTATTATTTTACTAAAATGATTCAACCCTGTGACATTCAACCGCAAAACATTTAGAATGTAACAGGGTTGACAGTTTTTATTGAAAGAGAAGTAATGTTATTTCATTTTTACATTCAACCCTAAAACATTTTAAATAAATAACAGGGTTGACCAAAATGTTTTGAAAAAGAAGTAATGGGTTATTATAATTGTTTTCCATTCAAACCAAAAACATTTTGAATGTAACAGGGTTGATGAAACATTTTTGGTAAGATAAGTAATGGGTTACTATTATTATAATTTTTTTTTTCATTCAACCCAGAAATATTTCAAAAGACAAAATGTATTTGAGGGAGGAGTGAGCTGGCATCCGCCAGAGGGCGGAGGAGAGGTTGGGGACCGGGTGACAGCGTGTACAGGAGCCGGCAAGCAAGATCTTCTCTCTCCTCTCTCTCACTCTGTGTCTCCGCTCGCCCTTTCCCTCTCCCCACGCATCCCCTCGTCTCTCACCCGGGTTCACAGGAGGTTAGTCAGGCCGGTGGCACCCCAGCCTGAATCGGGCAGGGGAGGAGTGTGACGAGGAGGAGGGCGTGGCCGGGCCGTGATAATGCACGGCCGGCGCTGAATCAGCTGATCAGCGGGAGAGCAAGATAAGGGGCAGCCGGAGACGTAAAGTTTATGTTGACTGTTCAGCCGGTTCCCGCCTCCTCCTTGCCCATCCTTGACCTGTTACAACATGTAACAAATATTGGGCCAAATATTTTATTAGTATTAGCCATATTACCAAATGACAGATGAATTTGTGCCAAAAATACCACACAGTTTGACTGGATGCACAGCTTTTGATGTCAACAACAAAAGATATGGGAAGCATTTTCTCCTCTCCTCCCTATTGCATTTTATTATTTGCATTTAGTATTGTTTTTCCTTGCTGTCCACAACCCAATCAGAACAGACTTGTGACCAATCAGTTTAGAACCACTGGAGTACAGTATGTCCTTAGTGTTTAGTTAGCAATAATTATCTCACTTCTCTAGTTAAAACCTTCACTGGCTGCAAGTAATCCCACACTGACGTGCTCTTCCTTCCTTAAGTAGGTCTGTTTGAGGTATCAAAGCTTAAAAGCACCTTCCATTAATCCTAATGGCCATACTGCAGAATGGTGATGTTGTAACTGTGCAATACGCAAATCCACTCAGCAACTGTCTGTTTCATGCTAAAACGGATAAACACATTCTGTAAACAAAATTAGCAGTGTTGAATCATATATACAGTATTTAGCTTACAATAAATAACAGAGTAGAACACTCTGATAAACACTGAACTGCATTTAGAAAACTGCTTACTGTCCAACATGATCACACAGGATATCGACATTTTGCTTCCGAAAGTTCATGTACCCTGAAATCAACCCCATTCAGATAAATTCAAGCACCATCCCCACCAGACATTTTTTCATCAAGTCAAACGTAAAAACATTTCCTTCTAGCGCTACTGCCAGAGACTATTTAGCAGAGACGGGCCAAATCTATTACAAATTAATGGGAGAAATTGGAACGGCAATGGACAACGGATGTAGAAAAGGATGTCCCACCACTGTCCATTAGCTAGACAAGCCAGGAAAATTTAATTTTTAGCATAATCTGACTTGAAGAAGCACAATTTATGATACCAGTGTTGTCAGATTTTACTTCTGATTTGAAATATATTCTTTTTTTTTTTTCACCCAATTTGGAATGCCCAATTCCCAATGTGCTTTAAGTCCTCGTGGTGGCGTAGTGATTCACCTCAATCTGGGTGGCGGAGGATGAATCCCAGTTGCCTCTGCGTCTGAGACCATCAACCCGCGCATCTTATCACGTGGCTTGTTGAGCGCGTTGCCACGGAGACATAGCGCGTGTGGAGGCTTCACGCCATCCGCGCTCAACTCACCACGCGCCCCACCGAGAATGAACCACATTATGGCGACCACGAGGAGGTTACCCCATGTGACTCTACCCACCCTAGCAACCGGGCCAATTTGGTTGCTTAGGAGACCTGGCTGGAGTCACTCAGCACACGAACTAGCGAACTAGCGAACTCCAGGGGTGGTAGCCAGTGTCTTTTACCACTGAGCTACCCAGGCCCCCTGAAATATATTCTTTGATCATAATCTTGACCATCCATTTTAGAGATTTCTGTCTTTCTTCATTCAAGTAAATAGGAGCTGCACTTGTTTGCCGCTTGTTTACATAGAAAAACAGCTGCTCAGCCTAACAGAGAGCGTTCCAAAGATGGCCGCCAAGTGGACTGACTTGCTAAAAAGACTTTGATAGTGCTTTCTACAAGCAATATCTGAGACACAGGTTCTAGTCTCATGAGAACCAGGAAGTAAACATTTTCACATCAAGAATGGTGAGCGATTCTGAGGATGCATCTTCGCTCTAAAGTAAAATTTTTACTCAGCTGATAGTTAATTTTAGCGTTGGGGTTTGGGTTTAGGGAGCGGTATTAATAAAATATGCATTTGTGTTGACTGTGTTGCATCATTTACAACTAAAAATACTACAACAGTAATACATTTCACACGGAAACTGGAGCTCACACGTGCCCATATGTACAGCAACACTTTGCGCTTCAGCCTCTGGGGGCAGTAAGCAGCAAAACCTCTGATCCACTGTTGACGAGTACACAGCGTAATCAGTCTGTACTATCAGAAGCTGGTGAGAACCAAATTAGGTCTTAACTCTATGAAAAATAAGATAATAAATATTGTAATCTCACCATTATTACAAGATTTCTATATTTTCAGAAAACAATGTGAGTGGTACTTTCCCATGCTAAACTCAGTGCAATGATACTAGGTTGTTGTGGATGGTTTCCAGGGCATTGCTGTGTGGTTGCTAGGGTGTTCTAGGTGATTGCTAGGTGATTACAGGTCAAAAGAGCCCACCCCCAAGTCCCAAGTGATGAACATGCCAGAGTTTACTTATTAAGGGTTAGGGGTTTGTTTAAAAAAGTATGAGAAATAGCAGAATTTATGCTTTCCAAGTACTGTATCACAAATCATCTTTAACTTAAGCTTAATTGCATTGCACTGAAATGTATTTTTATACAGGTTGCAATATTTATTATGGGAGCTGACATACAGTAGTCAAATACAGGACCTTGATGTTGCTGTACAGTCTATTGCCTGTCATTGTGAACTGCATTGAGCTGTTAATGGTTGTTGGGTATGTGTGACTTCCTCTTGGGGTGTAAACGTGATGGGTCATTAAAATACACCTGAGTAAACATCTCATTTACTAGCTCTAAATTGATTAGCCTAGATTGTGGAGCTTGTAAACAATGTCCTAAGCTTTTGATGTTTATCTTAACAATACAATACAATACAGTTTAATAGCCACAAAACTTCATTGGGCTAAATGAAGTTTCCTGGTAACAGAGGAAATTAAACTGTCTAAGGAAAGAAACTGGTTGCAAATAGCATACACAAATAGACAGACACAGACAAATATGCAGTATATATCAAAATGTAATTGCCAGGTACTACTGCCATCAGATGTCTTGCTCTAAGCACCCATTAGGTTGCTGGGATTGTGTCTACAGACAGACTGGGAAAAGCGTGAGTCCCGAGAGACCGTGTTAAAGCTTAATTTACCATATGCTCATGTCTACTTAGATGGAAAAAGAGAAATGTCCTCCTCCATTCACTTTAATTTCAGATACTCCTTTAACATCACTTAAATGTCAATGACCTGATTTTTACTCACTCAGAATTTGAAAAACCCACTGAAACCTTTTAATGGGGTCAACCTTTTTCTGCCTCACAAGTAAAACTAGCAATTCTCTCTCTAGTCTCTCTGGGGCCAACACAGCATCAGCAAAAAAAGAGCAAGAAGCCGCAGAATAGAAATACTGAAGGAGATATATAGAGTGAGAACAAAAGAGGCCAGCACATAGAGAAATGAGATCCCTGAAACAAATCAGCAAAAAGGACGTCTTCTCTTATTTAAATGAGGACTGATGCCAAAGGTTGCCACAGTGTAAAGATTCCAGGCTGCTGTGCCATGCGTTACAGCATCACTTTAATGAAGCGAAATGTAGGTCAAACAAAGCATATGACAATATATGAATGTATAAACTTATGGGGATGGTATAGCTTTGTGGTAAAAGATCTAGGCTGGTGACCTAAATGTTTGAACCCAACAAAGGGGTGATCTATGAATTATTACCATTGTGCCCTTGTTCAAGACACTAAACCTCAGGTTACACCAGGACCACTGAACCATCAGTGTACTGTAAAATGCAGCAAATAAAACTAATAATAAAAGAAAATTGACACCTTAAATTATAATAACAATTTAAATGTTTTATAAATGTATGTAAAAATATATAAAATGTAAAAAATACATTAAATTAAAAATAAATAAATTAAAACATTAGAATAAAATAAGACAAGATAAAGTTAAAATAAAATAAATATTTAAAATGTAACAAACACATTTTTTTTAATCATACAAAATTAGATTTTAAAATAAAATAAAAAAATGTACACCAATTTTATTATATATATATTTATTACAAATACAAATTGAAATACGTAAAAAAAAAAAAAAAAAAAGTAGGTTCTGGTCCAGTCTTACCTCACAGTTGTACAGTTCGCTCAGCTGTTCAATGATCCATTCCTCCAGGATGAGTCTCTTCCGCAGTTCCTTGCGGTCGTACCTCACTGTCACTTTGCCCTGCTTCTTCTGCACCGGGTCATCCCGCTGTAGCGGGCCGGTACCGGCGCAGCCCACGCCGGCTTGAAAGAACACTCTGCCCGCAGCTGGTGGCAGCTGTGCGGTCGTCTCAGCGCTGGCGGTGGACATTGCGGCGGTGATGATAATGATGATGGTGTGTGTAAGCTTGAATGCAGGGACACAGTTTCTAGCACCTGCTATTTAAAGCGCATCGCGAGCATTTAAAGGACGACCGGCGCGTGGGAGGGGAACGTCAAGCCAATGTGCGCGTTCGCATTAACGCTGTGAGTGCCAGTGCGCGAACAGTATTGGTGAAGGGATTCCCCACATCGCTCATTGGACACGATGTCAGCATCAAGGATCCTGACTTTGACAGTGCCATGATGGCACCTAATGATTACCATATTCATATGGCACATATACTGTATGTGTGTCTGTCTGTTGATCGGTCTGTCTGTTTGTCTATCTGTGTATCATTCGTCTGCCTGTCTGTCTGTTTCTCTGTCTACCTTTCGTCTATCGTTCGTCTGAATGTCTGTCTGTTTGTTTGTCTATCTATCATTCGTCTGTCTGTCTGTCTGTTTGTCTGTTTATCATTCGTCTGTCTGTCTGTCTATCATTAATCTATCTGTCTGTCTGTTTATCATTCGTCTATCTATCTATCTATCTATCTATCTATCTATCTATCTATCTATCTATCTATCTATCTCTCTCTGTCTGTCTGTCTGTTTGTCTGTCTACAGTACCTATACATCCATCCATCCATCTATCTGTCTGAAATGAAGATCTATCTGTCTGTCTGTTTATCTGTCTGTCTGTCTGTCTATCTATCTATCTCTGTCTGTCTGTCTGAAATGAAGATCTATCTATCTATCTATCTATCTATCTATCTATCTATCTATCTATCTATCTGTCTGTCTGTCTGTCTGTCTATCTGTCTGTCTGTTTGTCTGTCTACAGTACCTATCAATCCATCCATCCATCCATCTGATCTGTCTGAAATGAAGATCTATCTGTCTGTCTGTTTATCTGTCTGTCTATCTATCTATCTATCTATCTATCTATCTATCTATCTATCTCTGTCTGTCTGTCTGCAATGAAGATCTATCTATCTATCTATCTATCTATCTATCTATCTATCTATCTATCTATCTGTCTGTCTGTCTGTCTGTCTGTCTGTCTACAGTACCTATCAATCCATCCATCCATCCATCCATCTGATCTGTCTGAAATGAAGATCTATCTGTCTGTCTGTTTATCTATCTATCTATCTATCTGTCTATCTCTGTCTGTCTGTCTGTCTACAGTATCTGTCTGTCTGTTTGTCTGCAATGAAGATCTATCTATCTATCTATCTATCTATCTATCTATCTATCTATCTATCTGTCTGACTGTCTGTCTGTCTGTCTATCTCTGTCTGTTTGTCTGTCTACAGTACCTATCCATCCATCCATCTGTTCTGTCTGAAATGAAGATCTATCTGTCTGTCTGTCTATCTATCTATCTTTTATTTCTATCTATCTATCTATCTATCTATCTATCTATCTATCTATCTATCTATCTTTTATTTCTATCTATCTATCTATCTATCTATCTATCTCTGTCTGTCTGGCTGTCTGTCTGAAATGAAGATCTATCTATCTATCTATCTATCTATCTATCTATCTATCAATTTAAAGGGATAGTTCAGTATATGCAATAATGCAATACAAAATAAAACTTCAAATATTATACATTACAATACAGCACTATACTGTATACAATGTAGGGCTGGGTATCACCAGCCACGTCACGATACAATACGTAATGCGATACACATCACAATTCGATATATCGCGATACATCATGATATCATGGTTCGATTTCACTTTTAATTTCAATTCATTTGGGTATAGTTTAGTTATAATGTCCATTTTGCTTGCATACAGTATGAAATAAATTCTCTTTTGTTCTTTTGATGTTTGTTGTTTACATGCCTAATTTGTACTATTTCCCCGTATTTACTTAGATATTTAGAACATGTGCTAAAATGGCACTGCCTCTTTAAGACCTGTGGCAGGGACTTTGACAGTAGTGTTTGTTTTGTCCAATGGCTTCTTTACAGCATCCATGCAGTATTGGTTCAAGCTTGTATTTACCGTAAAAAGTACATGCACTCTCATGTTAAACATAATATAAAATTTAAACGTTAATTATATGGGAAAATCATACTTTTTACATCTACAAAATTTAATTTTTACAACACTTTACCGTACATGTATTGTCTTTTTAAATATATATATAAAAAAAATTAACGTAAATTTAAGTTTTTTTACTGTAGTATGTTTACATGCTTTTTCTTTTTAAATATACTAAACATTTTTAACATAAATGTAAGTTTTTTTACAGTAGCATTTTAACAGTCATTTACCGTTAAAATTACTGACATTTTTTACAGTGTGGTGTGGTGAAAATGTATGCTTATAAATCAACTTCCATGCCAATAAAACTTGCCTGTGAAAAGCTGACAGTTTAACTGGAAGTTTGTCAATTTTATTATCGCACATCAACAAAAATGAAAGACCACCAAGCTGGTCAAAAACAATCTTTGATATAACATTTCACACAGAAGAAGTGTTTTTCAAAAAAATATTTCAACCAGTTAATTATGAAGGTGTTATATAAATAATCCAGCCCAACATTTTTATATGAATGAACTACTACATATTTCCTAATGTAATGAACACAGGTTTTCCACAAAATTAAAGCATTATTTGATCAATTACTTTGACTGTTTTCGTATTGACAGTTGATCAGAATAATTTCACCCTACCCTTGGATAAATGCTCTGGCTCCGACAAAGTAGGCAGTCTTCTCCTTTTGAACCTCAACTTTGAGCCACAACTTCATCCTTCTTTCGCGGTTTCCTTTGGAAAAATCCACCTTAAACTGCAAACCGTTGCCCCGCAAATAAGAGGAATTTTTTACAGCCTTCCAAACAACATCTCTTTAGGAGCACGTAGAAAATGTCTCCGGTTACACATGTAACCTCGGTTCCCTGAGATGAAGTGAACAAGACATTGCAGTGAAATGCGTTGAGGAATTCCTTTTCCATGACCTAGTTAAAGCCCTTGTACCATAACGCCAATCTTATGATTGGCAATGGTGTTTGAGCCCCGCCCTTTTAGGCGCACATTTGCCCTATATAAGTGGGAGCTCAATCACCATTTCTTCAGAATTTTCTGACTGAAGGACAAGAATACATCGCTCGTACCTCGAAACTCTGAAGTAGTAGTGCAGCCAAGTTTTGCAATGTCTCGTTCCCTTCATCTCAGGGAACCGTGGTTACATGTGTAACCGGAGATGTCCCCTATCAATTCAGTTCACTCGACATTGCAGTGAAACGCTTTGGGGAACGGAGTCCCTTCATAGCGCACTACGTAGTGTCATACCCTAAGATGCACCAGGGTGCAAATCGATAGGGAACTGTATTATGGTCGCTCTAGGCCTACCACTACCGCTGCTCTGCTGTGCTTTCCCTTCCCAAGACGATGAACAACATCAGTGCATCTGGAAGCTTATCTTTCTTGCTGGGAAGAACACCCTGGCAAATCTTGATGACTTCGAGATAAATGTTTTCCTCTGCAGCCTCTGGAACACCCATTAGCTTTAGGTTGCACCGTCTCATGTAGGTTTCTAGATCATCCATTCTTCTGTACATCTGATTAATCGGTTGTTCAATTTGGTCCACACGCCGCTCTAGGCACATCACCTTTGCTGTTACAGTCTTTAACTCAGACGACACAGCATCCACTTTTCTGTTCAAGTCGGAGATCTTCCTCTTTATCATGTCAGAGTGGCTGTAGATTAGCTGCGTTATGTTGGCTAACTGAGACGAGATATCAACACTTGCATTGTTACTCGCCCTTTTCTTAGCAGCTGGTGACTTGCTTGGTGTAGCAGGCAAAGGCAATGCTGGGAACTCCTCTTCGGCCAGGTTAAACGTCTCATCCTCGCTCATACAGGTGACTGCCATCTTGGTCCGCCCCCCTTTGCTTGAATCTAGTCTTTGGACTCACATTACACAGAAAGAGTCAAAACTTTTACGCAGTGAAAATATCTCTGCGCTGACATTCTATGCCACTACACCACTCAAACACTGGTGAGTGAAATCTAAAAAATTACCAGCCAGTAGCAACTGGGAAGTATTTATGCACATCTGATTGTTGGGGATTGCAGATAGAAAGAGTTATCTTGGCATGTTAAGAATCTACATTGGGATTGTACAAATGAAGATTAAGTAGAAAATCTATATTTTTGAATATATATAGATAATAGATCTCATGTCCTAGATCCAAATGCATGAGAGAGGTCTAGCATGTCAGTGAGAGAAACCGTGAATCCTGCAGGATCAGTTTGTCTCTTTCGTACCTCGTAGAAGCGTCTCTGACTGCACTGAAAATATCATGATATATCATTTTACATGGATCTAAGTATCGGTACAATATCGTGAGAAAATATCACGATATATCGATATTCGATTGTATCGACACAGCCATAATACAATGTACAATAAAGTATGTAGCATACAATATATCACTATACAATACAAAACTACTTGTCATACACAATACACATTCATGGGGTATATAGGGAGCTATAAGTCTTAAGAATTTTTTTTGAAAGCAAGTAAAGCAAAAACATAACTGGTATACACAACCTTCCAGCTAAACATGTCCTGTTTCACAGAAATCAGGCAGATTCTCACCTGACTGAAATAGAAAGATGTCCCCATTCTATTGCATAATGCCCATGCAGGTGTGTGTGTTTGGGGGTGCTGATGTCAGAGCTTGGGTTGGGAAAGAGAAAGGCGGGGAGACAAAGTGTTCAGGGCTTATGTAACAAAATGAAACTCCCACTAATGAGATGGCCCAGTCCCAAAACACCAGTGCTGTTTCATAAATAGAACGGGAGAAAGAGAGAGAGGTTTAGTTCTTCATGCTCTCATTTATCTACTTCTTAATACTTTGTAATGTCCATGTGTGATGTGTGATGTATGTGAGTAGCCGAGATGATGGATAGATACAGAGAAAGGGATGTGGTTTGAGGGATGGAGGTGGTAGATTTGAGCAGACAGAGGTTATCCAGGGACATTTCAGTAACAACACTCAACAGGTTATTGTTCTATATTTGTACATTAAGCTCTCAGAAGTCTTTATTAAATAATATATTGTCCTTTTGTGTGAGTAAGAGAGAGAAAGAGGCTAGGGGTATCATGTGTTTTACACACCTCTAGGTCTTAAGGCGGTACACTCCCAAAAATAACAACTCACTCATATACAAATACTGCTGTTGATGAGGTGCTATAAGGACCACATGACAAACCCAGGGATTGCTTGTGATGTTGATAGTTTCCATGTTCATTCTTCTGCGCAATATGTTTCTGAATGATCCAGCATTTAAAGGGATATTTCGGTTTTAATACAAGTTAAGCTCAACTGACAGCATTGATGGCGTAATGTTGATTATCACAAAAATAATTTTGACTTGCCCTGCCTTTTCTTTTAAAAAAGCAAAAATCTGAGTTACAGTGAGGCACTTACAGTGAAAGTGAATGTGGCCAATCTGTAAACATTAAAATACCGAACTCACGGTTTCAAAAATATAGCCACAAAACATGAACAATATGTGTGTTAACATGATTTTAGTGCGATGAAATCGCTTAACCTTTTCTGTGTAAAGTTATATCCAATTATCCTAAAAACTAAGATTTAAACAACTTTACAGCTTAAATATTACACGCGTTTCATCAACATAATGCCACGCATGCTGTCGATGAGCTTAACTTATATTGAACCTGGAGTTCACATTTTTGGAGGTTTTTACAGTTTTTATGAACATAATTTAGACTTTTTTAGACCTACAAATGAGGGAAAACACAAGCAATTTATCATAAAGGAGCCAAAAACAAACAGCGTTAGGGCTTACTAAACAGAGAACAGTTTAACACTGAATATTTATTATCATCTGTCTGTTCGAATGTTTGTGTTTTTCCTTATAAAAGTTTCAATTGATATTTTTAGGTTTGTTCTTAAAAAGGACATTTATGACTGATGGCTGATGCTGTCAGAATGACAAAGTATTTACTGAAGCCATAAGTCCCATCACAATCACAAATACATTTTACTTTCTGCATAGTTTGCCTGTAATGATTTATGCTCAATTAATCAGCTTGTTACAGACAGTCATTGCAAAAGCGCTGTAAAGATATATTGATATCACATGATAAATGAAAGACATAAGGCCCACATTGAAATACACAGTACATACAGTTGTGTAGCCTATATCCAGACAGGCTAGTCGTCCTTTGATTGACTGGCTGCAATGGAATGCATTCAGAGCAGTGGAAGGGAGTGCACGTACTGTGGAAGTTGGTTCCACCTTCTGGATATTCCATGTCATTACATGCACAAGAAACATTCAGATTCGTAGGTCATCATACCGGTGTAACGTAGACTGATGTAGTCTACCCAACAGGCGATCACAGCTTTCCCATGAAGGAGGCTTGAACGATTTCGTTTAGCATCGGCTAGTGTCCCAATAGGTTATGTATTGTTTGCTAATTTGATACAAAGAGCCCATGACCTGAAATAAAATGACTCATCTCTCAAATGTGCATGGACCACTCAACAACAGCTATTTTGAGGGTAAAGATCCATGGGTTCACTTTTTCCACATTTTGTTATGTTACAGCCGTATTCCAAAATGGACTAAATTCATTATTTTCCTAAAAAGTCTACAAACAATATCCCATAATGACAACATGAAAGAAGTTTGTTTGAAATCTTTGCAAATTTACTTGAACAAACCCCCCCACACACACCCCCCACACACACCCACACACACACACACACACGTACATAAGTATTCACAGTCTTTGCTCAATACTTTGTTGAAGCACCTTTGGCACCAATTACAGCCTCAAGTCTTTTTGAGTATGATGCTACAAGCTTGGCACACCTATTTTTGGGCAGTTTCTTCCATTCTTCTTTGCAGGACCTCTCAAACTCCATCAGTTTGGATGGGGAGCGTCGGTGCACAGCCATTTTCAGATCTCTCCAGAGATGTTCAATCGGGTTCAAGTCTGGGCTCTGGCTGGGCCACTCAAGGACATTCACAGAGTTGTCCTGTAGCCACTCCTTTGTTATCTTGGCTGTGTGCTTAGGGTCGTTGTCCTGTTGGAAGATGAACCGTTGCCCCAGTCGGAGGTCCAGAGCGCTCTGGAGCAGGTTTTCATCAAGGATGTCTCTGTACTATGCTGCATTCATCTTTCCCTCGATCCTGACTAGTCTCCCAGTTCCTGCCGCTGAAAAACATCCCCACAGCATGATGCTGCCACCACCATGCTTCACTGTAGGGATGGTATTGGCCAGGTGATGAGTGGTGCCTGGTTTCCTCCAGACATGACGCTTGCCATTCAGGCCAAAGAGTTAAAGCTTTGTTTCTCATGGTCTGGGAGTCCTTCAGGTGCCTTCTGGCAAACTCCAGGCAGGCTGTCATGTGCCTTTTACTGAATAGTGGCTTCCGTCTGGCCACTCTACCATACAGGCCTGATTGGTGGAGTGCTACAGAGATGGTTGTTCTTCTGGAAGGTTCTCCTCTCTCCACAGAGAAACGCTGGAGCTCTGTCAGAGTGACCATCGGGTTCTTGGTCACCTCCCTGACTAAGGCCCTTCTCCCCCGATCGCTCAGTTTGGCCAGGCGGCCAGCTCTAGGAAGAGTCCTGGTGGTTCCAAACTTCTTCCATTTACAAATGATGGAGGCCACTGTGCTCACTGGGACCTTCAATGCTGCAGAAATTTTTCTGTACCCTTCCCCAGATCTGTGCCTCAATACAATCCTGTCTTGGCGGTCTACAGACAATTCCTTGGATTTCATGGCTTAGTTTGTGCTCTGACATGTGCTGTTAACTGTGGGACCTTATATAGACAGGTGTGTGCCTTTCCAAATCATGTCCAATCAAATGAATTTACCACAGGTGGACTCCAATCAAGTTGTAGAAACATCTCAAGGATGATCAGTGGAAACAGGATGCACCTGAGCTCAATTTTGAGTGTCATGGCAAAGGCTGTGAAGACTTATGTACATGTGATTTTTTTTTTCGGTTTTTTATTTTTAATAAATTTGCAAAGATTTCAAACAAACTTCTTTCACGTTGTCATTATGGGGTATTGGTTGTAGAATTTTGAGGAAAATAATGAATTTAATCCATTTTGGAATAAGGCTGTAACATAAAATGTGGAAAAAGTGAAGCGCTGTGAATACTTTCCGGATGCACTGTATCTATCTGTCTATCTTTCTTTTCTATCTTTCTATCAATCTTTCTTTCTATCTATGGGTGTTATTCTGCACCTGTCCGCTAGAGGCGCGTTCCCGCTGCTTTTGTACTAAGCGCGCTCTCTCTAATCCTCTCATGCGACGTCGTTGAAATGGCGGAGCGGGATGGAAGCGACGCCTGTCAGAGTTCCAGCCGAGGTAAGAGTTCATGTTTTTCACGTAAAGCTTGTCTAAACTACTATTACGCTTCTCAAATCACTCCAGCATATTCTAGTCTATTCGTAAAGCTGTCAAGGAATGAAACACTTTCAACTCAGAAGCAGCGCGAGCTGGTCAGTGGAAAGGGATTAATTCAGTAAATCAGCCTAGACGCTGAACCTAAGCGCTGCCAACGGGGTTTCATGAAGAAAAACACATTGGTTTGTGGTTTTATGTGACACCGTCTCCGTTTATTTGGTTTAAAACTCGTTTACAACTTGCAGCAGCTTTGCGCGAGACACCTGTTGTTATTATTACGTGCGCGCGCACACATCTGATGTGACCGGTCAAGGAGGCTATTTGTTTTATTTGTTAAATCAGACATACCGTGAAAGCCGTTCTTGAGAAATGCGAATCAGCTGTGATTATGCTGTCTTAATTGGTTTTGTCTTGTAAATAAATATTCAGGTGTGTGAATCACTGTCAGATTGTGTCCTATGAGACAAATGACTGGGCAAATAGTCAATTACCACGTCTACGTCATCTACATAGTACATACCCCACTTATTATCCACTATCAGCTTATTTGACATAAACCCAGTGACCATAATGTCAGATCCAACCCATATCATTTTTCTCTCGAGAACTATGTCAGAGAAAAGAAAACTGTTAGTAAAGTAGGAAAAATGGTAAAAATGCCATGACTGGTTTGTATCAGTAAAGATATTTTTGAGTGAATTAAGAGTAAAATATGTTAATTCCAATTTAGCAATTTAGTGTACATCTTAATGGCTATCATTAAAGGAATAGTTCACCCCAAAATAAAACATGTATCATCATTTATTCACCCTCATGCCATCCCAGATGTGCATGACTTTCTTTCTTCTGCAGAACACAAACAGATATTTTTACAAGAATATCTCCGCTCTGTAGGTTCAAACAATGCAAGTGAATGGTGACCAAATCTTTGAAGCTTCAAAAACACATAAAGGCAGCATAAAAGTAATTAATAAGACTGTGGTTTAAGCCATGTCTTCTGAAGCGATCTAGTCAATTTTGGATGAGAAGAGAACAAAATGAAACTCCTTTTTCATCAGCAGTAGGGATGCACCGATACCACTTTTTCCTCTTCCAATTCCGATATCGGAACTCTCAGTATCGGTCGACACCGATCCGGATCCGATACCAGTGTTGGATTTTTGCATAATCAGTTTAGAATATTTTTACATTATTGTGTGGAACTAATTGTTTATTTAATATGTAAAGAAACACAAACCTCTAACTACACATTATTTCAATATAAATGTATAGCTTATTAAGAAACACTTTAGTGTTAACTAGTATACTGGATAATGTAGCAGCAAAATTAACAGTAATTCCAGTATAAGTGATCAGTAGAAAAGAAGCGGTTTTTTTTTTTTGCAAAATTCTTTCAACTTGTATCTGGACTTTAAAGGATTCAGATCTCTATTTTGTTCAATTTAGTTGTAAGACATCAGTCCACTTTTCATTCACACAGTTATTTTTTGGAACCCGTTCAACATAAATATTATTATAATTTGTAAACAAATGATAATAATAATAATAATATATTATACTAGTAATATATCTCAATCATGCACCTTTAACTTTTAAACCCTCACGCTTTTATTTTGACATTCTGAACTCTCCAGGAAGTCCTGTATGTGTCTGTTTGTAGACAAGTTCACAGTAGTTTAATTCGCTTCTTATTCAAATTCTGGTAAAAATGCACCTCCAGTGCCATTCTAAATGCATATTATAAGTGAACCGAACTACTGAGCATCTACATCTGAGATGTTGTTTGTGAGCAGTGCTAAAAATAGCCGCGAGTGTGTGTAAACAGAGTAGCGCCATTCACTGACACGCTGGAGCTGCGCATACTATATATTTACTTATTAAACAGCCTTTTGTGATTCACAGAGCTATTACACGTCTTCAGGTGGCTTTGAATAAAATGCACGAGTCATATGAACTACTTTAGTTGTGTTTATATGGTTCTTTTATGTCATGTTTTGAGCTTGACAGTAACGAACATGACTAACACACAGTGTCGGATTTGGATCGGGCTCGTCGGACCGACTAAAAGCTTCAGTATTGGAGCCGATACCGATCCAGGTACCGGATCGGTGCATCCCTAATCAGCAGTCTCATTGGTGATCCTGATTTTGAATTCAATTACACTTCCTTGCGCCATCTAGAGCTCTGTGCATGCATCAAGCACTAGGACATGTAATAGAGCTTGAAATCATGATCGTGCCTAGAGACTGCAATGGCAAGATGTGAAGTGAAAAAGGAATTACAATTTGGTCTATTCTTACCCAAAATTGATCATATCGCTTCAGAAGACACGGCTTAAACCACTGGAGTTGTATGGATTACTTTTATGCTGCCTTTATGTGCTTTGTTGGAGCTTCAAAATATTGGTCACCATTCACTTGCATTGTAAGGACCAACAGAGCTGAGGACCAAAGGACCAAAATATTCTGCTAAAATTCTTGATTTGTGTTCTGCAGAAGAAAGAAATTCATACACACCTGGGATGAACAAACCTTTTCATTTTCGGTGAACGATTCTTTTAAATTGTATTTTTTATGTTGCTTATTGACCAGAATGGCCACCCTGCTTTTTATTTATTTATTTATTTATTTTATTTTTTTATTTATATCAGTATGCCCAATAAAAACCCATATTTGTCAACCTTTAATATCAAAATTCTATTATGTTCATTCTTGTGTGCAATTTAGCCCCGGCATGGTATGCTTTTCTGTAGAAATTGTGATTCTATCATATACGCACCTGTTATTTGAGAAGAAAAGTTGAAAAATGTCCTGTTTAGAACATAAGTAGATACAGAAATAATAGCCTGCATGCACAGACAACAATGCTGCATCTGGTTAAAGTGTAAGATTACTGTCATTCTTGGGACTGAAGGGGCAAAGATCAAATTGCGGTCCGTCTTTGACGGTTGTGAATGGGAAATGTGTGTGAAAGATTGAGTGCATGTTTGTGGTTGTTTTGCACTTCCCTTCAAAATCAAATTACATTTGGTCTGCTTGTCAGCTAGCCTGCTTTGTCATTGTCTGTTTGCACACAAACACAGTTTAAGGCAATTAATATGAGAATATTACCGTGACAAAATTATCGTGATTATATCGTTATATTCGATAAATCGCCCAGCCCTAATACATATTTGAGTTAATTAAAACTTCACGTTGTGGATCGTGGGATATTTTGGACTTGTTTATTTATTAGAAATGAAGTCTAATCATAACACGCTGCATAAACAGTACATAACACAGGCTACCGCTTCTCTAGTGCTGGTGAGATGTCAGATGAATGCGCCTTCGTTCTTTCCCGGCGATCGCTGACGTAATTGAAGGTTGGGATGAAACAAGGAGATCAACTGTGCTTGTTGTCATGTTGTACTTTAACACACTATCACGGTGTGTGCAGAAAACATTAACATTCATGTATAGAGAAACACTCCAACATTGTTTACATTAAGCCGCTTCATCTCTAATCTGTGCGCATATGAGGCTCATCTTCTGTGAAGCGGATAAGACAAGACATGCAGCGCGCAACGCCCTGTAGTGGCGAGTGACTGTATAGACAGCCTTAGCAACGTCTGCTGTCATGATTACTGAATGCATTTTTAGTGAAATTCATTAATCGACAATCTATAAACGTAATCCATCAAATTATTAACGACAGTTAACCAATTTTTGATTAATCATTAACATCCCTAATTCTAACGTTTACGGACTGACTCCATTCACTTTTTTTGTTATCAAAATTATGTCACAAATGCTGTCGATTGAGCTTAACTTGCATTGAACCCGGAATATTCCTTTAATCATTACAAGAGTCAGTTTGCATTTGCAGACATTTTATGGTTTTATAGCTTCGGTACACACGTCTATCAGGTATAGGCCTAGTCATGCCACATGCATCATGGTTAAATGTTTCAGTGTATGTTTAACCTCCCTTATACAGTCATGGATGTCAAAGACAGCATAAAAGATTCAATATTACACCATGAAAAGCTCAACGGAAAATGTGGGAATAATTGTGTGTTGTATTTAATGTATAAACAGTAGCCTTTATTAGAGGTATAGGCTAGTGGATTAAAGTAGGATGGTTTTTAATAGATGCAATCTTTTGTTGGTTATTTATGGTTTAGTTGACTGTGAACTCCTGTAATGAGTGTGTCTGTGAAGAGGGGATCAGATAGCAGTAATTCATTACTGCATAGCAGCTTTGTGTGTGTGTGCTTGAGTTCGAAACATGGACTGTACTTTTTAGGAATGTGTTAGTTTAGTGATCGGCCAGTCCTTTCTCATTCAGAGACACGCACACACTGTTGCCCATGTGAGTGCACAAGAGTGTGCAGACACCAAACGTGCTCTCCTAGAACTGGCATGTTGGCATGTTCACGCTAGAACTGACGCAATACAACCGGGAAGTGCAGCTCGATTTGTTTAGAATAGAACGATGTTCACAAGCTTTATTGGTTTGTTTTAATTTGGACGTGCCAGCGCACTTGCGTCTCACGAGTGGCAGTTTGGGTTGACATACTTTCATAAAGTTTTTTGAACCTTAGCCTGTCGTCTTGCTAAAACCAGAGAGAGATTAAGTCAATGAGGTGATACTAATTTGTCTTGTCCAGAGTTTGTCTAGATGTATTCAGAAATGCATTATAAATGCAATTCACATAAAACAGTTACTTGAATACACGTCTACTATGATGGTTATGTTCTTAATTACTGAGTTAAAAGTCATTTAGATATTTTTAGGTGGCTTAAAATAAAAAAATGTCATGTGGTGAAACTGTCAGGAGACAGAATAATAAAAAAAAAAAAAAGTCTCAAAGCTGAAATTCTTGAAAATCGAAATGTTGACATGAAACAAATGTGTCCAATAAAAGTCATGTGGTGTGACCCATATGTAGGTCACGTGGATTTTTTTTTATGAAACATAGACGACCCCTTTAGACCTCCAGACAGTTTATGAAGTTTTAAGAATAATAATTATTTTGTCATATCTTTAAATATCAATACTTTGACATATTTATGAAAAGGTACTTTTTGTTGTTGTCATTTGGTGTAACCATTAGAAAACATCTTATTATTCTTCACCAAAAAATGTATTATATATATATATATATATATATATATATATATATATATATATATATATATATAAAAATAATAATTATGTTGAAAAAATGTGTTAAAAACATTTAGAAATTAATGATTGACTTGTGTACACTCATGCATTCAAGGTGCGAGGAAAGTATTTTAATACCTTTATTCGATGGTTACACCACATGACATTTTCAAAGTTGTTTAATAAATTTTTAAATTATTTTTTTTTTTATTGCTATAAATGTATTTCAAAAATTGTGAAACTAACATGGACTCAAAGATGATATTTCTACGAACTTCACATGTACACTGGCGGCCAAAAGTTTGGAATAATGTACAGATTTTGCTGTTTCGGAAGGAAATTGGTACTTTAATTCACCAAAGTGGCATTCAACTGATCACAAAGTATAGTCAGGATATTACTGATGTAAAAAAACAGCACCATCACTATTTGAAATATGTAGGGCTGCCCCCAACCAAAGATTTTCCTAGTCGACTAGTAGTCATTAGTTTAAGCCATTAGTTGACTAGTTGTCACACGTTTATGATAATAATTGAATTACTTAAATATATATAATATATTGGGGGGGCATCAGAAAATGGTTTGAGTTCCAGGACTGAGAAAGAATGTTATAAGTAACATTGCTAACGCTGTTCTACATTACAGAGAAATACTAAACCGTAATAATGAGCCTTTAAAATATAAATTAGCAGTAATGATTCTGAATATGTCAGAAAAACCAGCAAGGAGACTGTCTAAACATTTAGTTAATTTATAGAGAGAAATGCACATTAGGGTTGTGCCGACAGATGATGATCTCGGGGATCAACGATGGTCAGAATGATCGCCAATAGCTGATGACTTTGACCATGTCAAGATGATATTTGGTTCATTTTCCCATGTATTAAATTATTATTATTAGACTATTATTATTATTATTATCAAATTAATATTACAAATAATTTGCCCGTAGAGACACAGACACATGCTAGAAGAAACACACTTTATTATATTATTAAGAACAGATGACAGCCGTCTATGTGCATAGGCTATATGACGCGCTGATACGGAGGCGTGCAATATCGTGGAACACGCGCATGTAAAAGGTTCTTACTCTTTCTTTCTTTCTGTCTTCTGAATTTTTCTTGTCTATGAGAATGCTGCAAATGACCTCAGGAGCTCAGGAGGTGTTTTGAGTTCAGTTCGCTTTATTTCCACAGAGCAGTTCATTGTGACCGCAACTCTGCAGGGTCACTTTATATATAGCCTATACATCTGTGATTAAATCATAAAATAATACAAAACACGTTCACCTCGAACCATGATTTATATTTCACTGATTATTATCATCATTATAATTATTATGTTTACATTTAGAATTGTTTTTAGATCTTAATTTGTATTAGTAATTTTCCGCAGTTGTCACAGACGGATATTTGCGTGACGGTAAATGAAAGGTGGTTATACATGTTTTTTTTCTTTACCACTTCTTTATTTTAATTGCTTTTCCGTTTTGTTTGAAGTGCTATTTGAATTTAGAAATGTATTTGGTTTGAGTTTTGAGTTTTTTTTTTAAATAAATTAATTACATTTTCTATGTAAGAATAGTCGCCGGTCCATCATATAGAAATATAATTTGTAAATAAAAATATTGTGAACAAATTGTGGAAAATTGTGACCGGTAGAGAATGCACGGATGAAGTAGGTGAGTTTCCAAAGAGATGTTGCCTTTCACAACTGTTGAAAAGCCATCTTTCTAAAAGTTGAACAACACAATTTTAATTGCAGATTTTTAGTTAAAATCAATAATAAAAAAATAAAGTTCAAAGTTTGAAATGAAGCTGCCTTGCGTTATTGTGTAGGCTATAGGGCTGCACCTAACGATTATTTTTTATCGATTAATCTAACGACTAATTTTCCGATTATTCTAAAGATTTTTTATAATTATTACTTGATTAATATAACAATTAATTAATCCAAAATAAATATACAAAACTTGTCACATTAATATTTCAATGTTTTATTAAATCATCTTCTCTTAAACACAAACAAATGTACAAGAAACAAAGTGTGTACTGCAGGGCATTATTCTGCAACAAAAAACAGTGTTACTACGAATACAAACTTTAATACAGTGAAAAAGACACTCTGTTAGCATAACATAAATATATATAAATAAATAAACATTTCCAACATTCTTTTGAATGTCCATGTACTAAAATAATATATTTGATGCCATGAGTGTACCTTCATTTACTATTACTATTATTTTGAATGGCCATGGAAAATGAAGCAATGTGATAACAAATTTACCTGGTCGAAAAAGTAGTCTGTTAATTTACCTGATGAACTTTCACCTTTTGTTGACCCTTTATGCTTCGCACAGCTAATGTGTGCTTCTAAATCACTTGCACCTTTATTAGCAACTGACACAAGTGCCAGCTTTACATGTCATACATTCTGCTTCCCACGGATCTCGACCTGGACGAAAGCATGGGAATTTTTGGTGCAAATCTTCTGTAAATTTGCACTTTGGTTTGGGCATTGTTTCCACTCAGCTGTCATTTGCTGCTGCTGTCAAGCGACTTTGATGCCGAACACAACAGCGCTTCACGCGTTCCCGGAGAGATTGACAGGCAGGTATTTGGCCAGTAGTTGCTGCAAGCCTCTTATAATCGACCAATTGGTGTGCGAGAAGGCGGGACTTACAAAGAGGGGTTAAAGCAGTGCAAATATGCGCACACACACAATGAAGTATTAGACCAGATGCACATCATAATGCAACTAAAGCCTAATCCCGGACATTTTTGCAAATTTAGAAATCCCGGCCGGACGCTTTTTTAAGGTCCGAAAAAGAGGATATTTGTGGGAAAAAGAGGACGTATGGTCACCTTACGTTAGCAGCGGTGCAGAAGTTACTTTTAACATGGGGGCGATGAGGAAACATTTAGAAAATCAGTTTAAAGTGACTACTACTAACAGAAACGCATGTTGTAATACTAATGTCATGCTTGGGTGGGGACAAAAAGTAAACGGGACTTACGGTGCTGCCATGCTGCCGTCTTGACAAAGCGCTCTGGGATGCTTTCGCTTGAAGTGTTCATTCATGGCGGTTGTACTGCTGTGATAAGCCATTTCCAATTTGCATAGCTTACACAGCACCACATTGTTGGGTCTCTGGCTAAAATAATCCCATGCTTTAGATGACTGTAGGTGAGTTTTTTTTTTTAGCTGCAGCTTGTTCTTCGGGGGAATCCATACTTAAACAGGGCGCTGCCATTTTAATTACTCCACTGCGACGTGCCGACGCATGTTATGCAAATCGACGTATTTCTGTAATCGATGACGTCAATGAATCGTCCCAGCCCTAGTAGGCTATTGCTTAACGAAGATTACTCCATAGTACCACCTAGCATCCAACCAGCGGTAATACTGGTGTTAGTCAGTTTGAACATGAACACCGCACCGGTGTGAAAATTATGATACTGTGACAAGTCTAGCTCGCGCTGAATCCACATGAGTGCGTGAGTGCAACTTCAAAGTAAAAGCACTTCACGTGTGCTATAAGTAAAGGTCTTATTCACTACACACTATGCACTATTCACACAATTGTTTTGATTCTGTATTTTATTTTATTTTTAAATGCGATTGCTAATGTGGACATGCCATCCATGGTTGCTGGACTACTGTGTGTACTGTTATTTCATTTTTCCTAATATATTAACAATTTCTTAATGTGTAAATAAAGTACAATAATTTGATGACTAAACAGAAATCAGATGAAACTGCAGCTATCTACCATTTTAAAATACAATATTATTTTTTCATTCTTTTTTACAAAGTTAAAGTTTTGTGTGAAATTGAGTAAATATAGTGCTAAAAAAGTTATTTTATTACATTTATTAAAAAATTTAAATTGTGTGATATATTGGCATTGTATCGGTCTGTCGGCCACCCTGCTCTCTGGATATCGGCATCAGCCATTAAAAAAACCATATCGGTCGATCACTCATTTTTATAAATGTATTTTCTTTTACTGCATCGATCTTTATGACCATCACTCAGGCAGTGTCTTGCACTAGCTTCAGATACTCATCAAATCCGTCTTTTCAAATACAAAATATAGCTGTTAAATATAAAGTCAATAAAATCAAGTATCATTTGATTTATTAATCTCTTTATTTAATTATTTTTTTTTTGTATAATTCCTCAAACGGTTTGTTCATCTCACTCCAGAAAAATAGCTTTTTTTGAGGTCATCAAAACAGTAAGTGGGCTTATATGGTATGTGGGCTTAATTGGGTCACTTCCCCTAAAGTATCCCATTTGTCATACTTAAGTAAAAGTAAAGATACCTACATGAAAATGGACTCAAGTAAAATTAGCTCATGAGAAAAATTCTTAAGTAAAAGTATTAAAGTAACTGATTTTAAATTTACTTAAGTATCAAAAGTACAAGTAAATCCCATAAATTACGGAACAGCTAATTAAACCCATGGCAACTTATTTGATTGGCGGTGCACATCATTTACTCACCTTCCTGCCATCCCAGATTTGTATGACTTTTTGTCTTCTGCAGAACACAAACAAAGATTTTTAGAAGAATAATTCAGCTCTGTAGGTCCATATAATGCAAGTGAATGGTGACCAGAACTTTGAGGCTCCAAAAAGGAGATAAAGGCAACATCAAAGTAATCCATATGACTCTAGTGGTTTAATCAATGTCTTCTGAAGAGATACATTTGGTTTAGGATGAGAACAGACCAAAATATAACTCCCGTTTCACTGTTCATGTTGCCATTGCAGTCTTGAGCACGATCATGATTTCTGGCTCAATTACACTTCCTAGTGCTTGACACATGTGCATAGTGCTAGATGGCGCTGTAGAAAATGTAATCGAGCTTGAAATCATGATTGCCAAGGAGACTACTGTCAAGATGTACAGTGAAAAAGGAGTTATATTTTGGTCTGTTCTCACCCAAAACCAACTGGACTGCTTCAGAAGACATTGATTAGCACTGGAGTCATATGGATTACTTTTATGCACCCTTAATTTGCTTTTCGGAGCTTCAAATGTCTGGCCACCATTCACTTACATTGAAAGGACCTACAGAACAGAAAAAGTGTGTGTGTGTGTGTGTGTGTGTGTGTGCTGCAGAACAAAGAAAGCCATACATCTGGGATGGGTTGAGGGTGAGAAAATGATGAGAGAATATTCAGTTTTGAGTGAACTATTCAATATTAAACTGTTCACTGTTTTTACACATTTACGTTTGGCTTTATATTTTTACAGAGGCTGCGCTTACATTACTGTCATATTAATGGAACACATTTGAAATATAATTAATGATACAAATATTATTTTAAAAAAGAGGATATCTGGAGCAGATACAAAGTTTCACCTCATGCTGCGTGTGCTTCTTCCCTCTCTCATTTGTGGTGTGCGCAGGAAAAAGTCCTCTTGCAAGACAAGCAAACTCGGCAAAGTATCTATGTAATCACTTCAGTGGTGGTTGCAGGAAGCGCATTTCTGAAACGTTGACTTGAAAGTTGCTGTGGATGTTTCGGCATTTGTGTAGTTTTCCTTTAAAAAGTATTTATTTCACTGACTAGATTTTCCAAAAATAGGCATTCAAAGATTTGTATTGATTTTCCAGTAAAAAAATAAATAAATAAAAATTAGCTATATATATATATATATATATATATATATATATATATATATATATATATATATATATATATACACATATATACAGTGTGTGTATATATATATATATATATACCGCTATCGTGATATAAAATTTCTCATATCATGATATAAGATTTTGGTCATTTCGCCCACCCCTACTCCGAGTTTGTGCATTTATAAGTCTGTGCTGTGGTACTTCATGTGAGCTTCTCTATAAGGGCCTGAGAGAGAGCGAGCAACAAAGAGAAGGAGAGAGGAAGAGTAGGACAGACCATGAGAGAATCAGTGGTAGGGCTGAAACGATTAGTCGATGTTATCGACAACGTCGACAATAAAAAATTGTCGACAAAATTTCCGTTGTCGAATAGTCGTTTGATCTCATTTAATGTAATAGGAGATCATATGAAACTGATGGCGTGTGTGAGCAGCACTCCAGCTTGCGCCTGACTGAGGACAGGAAGAAGACACAGCTTCAGGTGATGTAGATCAGAAAGTATGAGGGAATTATAATGCAAAAATACAAAATAAGTAAATACAGAAGCACTCCTGTTGTGGAATATGCGGAGCTGGAGCTGCAGTTATATGCAGAATAGTCGAATAATTGTTCTAATAATCATTAGATTAATCGATTATCAAAATAATCATTCGTTTCAGCCCTAATCAGTGGCAGCATCAGCAACTAGAACAATCGTGACTCTCAGGCTTAAGGAGGAAGAGCGCCGTGTGTCACAGATTACATGAGCGTCAGTAAGCCTGGGTGGACTATAGAAGGAGTTTTGGCTCGTCTCTACACTTCTGAGTACTTTAAATCTCTTTCCTCTCAATCTGGCTTGCTTGGTCTTCCAGCTTTTTCTGTGTCTGTCTCTTCCTGTTGCATGCCATATCATCTTCGTTTCTCTCTGAGAACCTACATATGATGAAATGAGCAGGGTGCTAGCTGTTAGCAGCATTGTGGACTGAGAGATAGAGAACCAGAGAGGATGCCGGCCCCCCTCAGGATGAGGAGGGGGGCCTGCAGGTCGGCTATCCCTTCTCTCTCCACCATCACCGAGGAAGAGGAGGGACAGCGGAGCCGCAAGAGACGCAGGAGAGGAGGAGGTACGAGGGAGATGGAAAGGATGGAAAAGGCTGAAATATATCTGTCTTTTGTGTTGTCCATAGCAGTGCTAAGCTAATACTTGGCTGGTTAAAGAGATGTCTGTGTGTGCATGTTTTTATGCCTGCATTGGTTGTGGTTTTGGAAGTGTTTTGTTCTTGCTGTTTTTTTTTTAAGTGAAGTTGTTTTTTCTTTCTGAGCTTGTTGTAGCATTAGAATATGGCGTAACGGTGCAGAATTTTTGGTATAAATCCAGAATCTCCTACTAATAATTCAGGACAACCTATTTTACAGTCTTGATTCGGTAAGGATTCAGACCTAAAGTCTTATAGGAAGTCACTTAGTACTTCAGATAGAGTTTCTCTTTATTCTGAGACTGTTTGTAAAGTTGATTTCTTAAATGTATAGCTGTATGTAAACCCAGTTTGAACACGCATATGATGGCCTTAAAGGGTTAGTTCACCCAAACATGAAAATTCTCTCATGATTTCCTTTCCTTTAAGCCTTCCCAGATGTGTATGACTTTCCTTCTATAGCAGAACCGAAATGAAGAATTTTATAAGCCCATTTCAGCTCTGTTTGTCCATACATACAAGTAAACGGGTGCCATCAGGCTGCTGGCTGTTTGATGGTCCAAAAGGCATATTTAGGCAGCATAGAAGTACTCCACACGACTCCAGTCAATCAATTAATGTCTTCTGAAGCAAATTGATAGGTTTATGTAAGAAACAAATTGATAATTAAAATGTTTTTAACTTTAAATCGTTGCTTCCGGCCAGCGCTGGATTGCTGTTAGAAATAGGGTTTGACCGACATGTTTTTTTCAGGGCCAATAACGATTATTAGTTATCAAGGAGGAATGATAACAGATATTTGGGGCCGATATACATTTGCAGTAAAAATGTAAAATTTTAGTCAAAATGTACACAAACACAAAATGTCTTTTAAATGCCAACGAAGTGTTTTCGGTGTAAGAATGTGCGAGACTAGTCGACTAAACTGTTCTGATGCTGCAAGTCGACACTACTAGGCGGTTGATATTTTTCTACATTTAAATTGTTTTACACACGTTTGGTTATATATTTTTACAGAGGCTGAAAATTACAGTCAAATTAATGTTACACATTTTAAATATAATTAATAATACAAATATTATTTAGAAAAGAGGAGATACAAAGTTTCATTTCACTGCAGGCTGCACATGCTTCCCTCTCTCACTTGCGGCGCGCGCAGGAAAATGTGCTCTTGTAGACAAGAAAACACAGCAAAGTAGCTATAGAAATCACTTCGGTGGTGGTGCGGGAAACAGATTTCCGAAACGTCGGCTTGAAAGTCGGTTGTTTTAGCATTTGAGTCTTCTTTAAATCTGTGCATGCTTGTAAGTTATTTTCCCATCGAGCGTGCTTTCAAGTGCAGGATAGCCGCCTCAGGTGAGTCAAGTTAAAGGGAAAAAATACTTTTAAGTTTAATTCATTAAAGAAATTCACTGCGAAAGATCCCATTGTTTTCAAGAGTTTTTGTCAATTTAAAATTGTCTAAAAATTCTTAAAACAGGATGCATTTACTTGAGAACCAACATATAAGATATTTAGACTTGCTTTAAGAGAATCTATCTTAAATTATAAGTGTATAAGTGTTTTTTTTCACTTGGTTATACTTCTGCGAGTGCAGTAAAGACAAAATATACTTATATTCAAGATCTATTCTCTAAAAGCAAGTCTAAACATCTTATATGCTGCTTCTCAGGTCAATGCATCTTTTTTTTAAAGGATTTTTAGATATTTAAAAATATTTGTATTTTTAATATTATATTCAGCATTCTCAGATAACAATGTTTTCTTCTGCAGTATAGCTGCTAAAGAAAATGTACGTTGTTTTAAAGGAGTTTTAGATATTTATATTGGAAAACGAGCCAAAACAAAAACAAATCAAAAATGTGTTTTGTTGCAGTTAGGGTTGCAACAGTATGAGATTTTCATGGTACGATAACCGTCTCAGAATATATCACAGTTTCACGGTATCATGGTATACGGTATTACACAATTATTATTATGTTTTGGGTTGAACAAATGCTTTATTATAATTGAAACTTGAAACCATTTTTTTAAATGGAAGTATGTGTAAAAACATTCTCCCTTTTGAAAATAAAATAAATAGAATATATAAGAAAGCTAAAAGATATTATTATAATAAACCGAATTATAAACATGATAAAAAATAGCATGTAACTATAACATGTTATATAACTAAAGCATGTTAATTTACATGTTAGCATAGCATGTTAAATTAACTAATAAATGAAAAATAACATCAGCTGTGTGAGCTTTTAAAGTAATGTCCTATGATTATTAATAATTACATATACTGTAGGTGCATGTCTGTCCCTTTAACTCAGTGGTTCTCAACTGGATTTGCTTCAGTACCAGATTTTACATTGGAAATCAAGTGGCGACCCACCATAGTAAAAACATAACCTGTATTTAATGTATCCTGGGTCACATTTCCTTTTATGTTGCATAGTTTTGTTCATGGTTTTCAAGTATAAGGACATGCATCAAGTGACATTATTTTTGTTGTTGACGTCAACAACAAAAGCTACAGGAAGTTTTCTCTCCCCCTTTTAATAATTGAAGAGCAGATTTACTTATATGAGCCCATTATTATCCCGTTTGTTTCCGAATTCCAAACATAATTCAAACAAAACAAACATATTACACAGGAGGAAAGGCTGCTCATTACCATGGTTAGGTCAGTGTAGCTAGTCTTAAATAATAGTAATAATAATAATAAATGATAGTATTTATGAATAAATAAGTACTAGCTGAAACACATCTTGAAACTTTTAACTACAACTGCCACTGTTGATATAAAATGAGGTCTAATAGATTCTACCTTTAGATTATGTCATATGAAACTATAACGGTTTGTCAAAATATAACAGTTACTTTTACTCATGTAAAATCGTGAAACAACTTTGTAAAGGTGATGATGTATAATGAAACAAAAAATTTATGCATAACACTGTGTTGCTCTATTCCTCCTCAGGGCTGTTTGGCATGTCAGGGCTGTCTACTGTTTGAGAGGTTCCACTTGACTTTCTCCGTAACGCTTTAAACTAGAAAAGTCTCACTAGAATTGAAATTGGTCACATCAGTTTTGAGGTCTGTGCACCGCAATATCGAGGGAAGCCCGGTTGTTGCACGCGCACGCCAGAGATCATGATCGCGAGCTCGTTACACTCGTGTGAAAGTGCAGATGAGAAGCCTTTAACTGATTGCGAGATTATCATTGAATCTGCCTCAGCAGTCCTAAATAGGCTATCACTTGGGCGGCCGTCAAAATATCTTCAATGGGAGAACCATGTCATTGTTCTTTCCCTGCTGTCCACGACCCAGTCCGAATAGACCTGCGACCCACCAGTTGAGAAACACTGCTTTAACTCACACACACACACTCACTTTGTCAGACCCCCTCGCTTCTCTCTGACATTTTCTCCGCTGCACGTGTGTGTGTGTGGCGCAAGTTGACGAGTCTGACAGGCAGTCGAGGAGGAAAGGAGATGCGCACGCACAGGTGAGATTCTCCATCCGGTTGCATTTTTTTTCTCAATACCGTAGATAAGCATAGGTACATGGTATTATAACCGTCAATTTTCATACTGTGGTATACCTTGAAACCGGTATACCGCTGAAGCCCTAGTTGCAGTGTATAATGGGGCGAAGACTACCCTCTCTCACCTTTCTGTTCACTTCAATCCATCTTTAACTCACAAAGCAACAAACTCTTATTAATAAAGCTGTGTATTGTCAATTTTCTTCACAATAAGAAATGCACAGTGGCATACATTATGATTCAATTAGTTGCAAGCCATCACGTCATAATCTAGCTGCAGCAAGCCCGTGTGCTCGGGACGAGCGTCCCCGCGACAGAGTGTGCATCAGCCAGGTGCAGTTTCAATCTCTCCCCCTTAGATTGGGATACTTTGCGCAACTCAAAGAAGAGCCACTGACCGCACAGAGAAATGCCAGTTTCAGAGTTTGTAGTTATTTACATGACCTGCTTCCTTATTATTTGAACTTTAATAAAGCTGCATTAAATATAACTGCATTTAAAATGTAACGCCGCGGTGTTTCCTTTAAAGACGCTCGACACGCAAGTTTTGCTTCAGCGGAACTGCAGCTCCAGCTCCGCATATTCCACAACGGGAGTGCTTCTGTATTTACTTATTTTGTATTTTTGCATTAGAATTCCCTCATACTTTGCGATCTACATCACCTGAAGCTGTTTGGAAAGTTTGGAGTGCATCTGGACTGTGAGCTGTGTCTTCTTCCTGTCCTCAGTCATCATTAGAGTTCCATATGATCTCATGTTATGTTAAATGACATCAAACGACTATTCGACAATGAAAAATTTTGTCAACAATTTTTTTTATTGTTGACGTTGTTTCTATTTAATTGGCTTGGTCTGCATGTTAATTATTTTCAACAATGTCCTGATTGTTTTAATATGTTATGTAACTTTTACACTATTCATTCAATTGTTTTCAATAAATAAACTTGTATTTGCCATATATACATAGTCAATTTCTATATTTAATGTACATTGATGATAATTCAAGGTGAGCACGTTGCAGATTAATGCCCCTCTTCAGCGGAATTTAACGTCGGATTTGCAAAAGATTAAGTATTTTAAATGTGTCACATAAACAAAAATGTTTTTGACTGTTTTCTGAAGGTTTGTTTGTAGACTAGTCGACTCCAAAATTTTTGTGTAAACGTCAGTGAAATTAGTAGTTCGGTGCTAGAGAAAATATTCAAAGACAATGCACTGAAAGATCAGTGCAATCTACGTCCCGGAGCGCTTGCGGTGGCATAGAGTATTGTGATGTTTATTGCAACTTCAGTATCTGCATTCTTACCTTTGAAAACAGCTTATCCTTTTAGTGATGCAACTTTCTCTCGCTGCTTTCCTCTTTCCCACCTCTCCCCCACGAATACAGAGTACAGTGTTGATTGGCCATTTACTTGTGTCATATAATCAATCTGATAATACTGTGGACAGAACATTTGAGCCAGACTACAAGCAGTAACCTTTCAGAGTGAAGCGGTGGCATTAGAGCCAATGGAGCACATTTTACAAAATAGCAGTTCTGATAATTAGAAAAATCATGATTATCGGATCCGATTATCGGCCAGGTCGACCCCTAGTTTGAAATGACCTAACTCTCGTGTGACGTTCATTCCTCTGTTGTAAACAAAGCACGGGTTTCCGACTTCTCGCGTGAACGCGCCATTGTGCTTTCGTCACGTGACGGTAACGTGATACGTCAACTGCTGGCAGGAAGTGATTTTTAAAAGTTAATAAATTGTTAATTATCGATTCATGACTACCACCCCTGGAGTCGTGAGTTCGAAATCCAGGGCGTACTGAGTGACTCCAGCCAGGTATCCTAAGCAACCAAATTGGCCCGGTTGCTAGGGAGGGTAGAGTCACATGGGGTAACCTCCTCGTGGTCGCTATAATGTGGTTCTCGCTCTCGGTGGGGCATATGGTGAGTTGTGCGTGGATGCCGCGGAGAATAGCGTGAAGCCTCCACATGCGCTATGTCACCATGGTAACGCGCTCAACAAGCCACGTGATAAGATGCGCGGATTGATGGTCTCAGACGCGGAGGCAACTGAGATTCGTCCTCCACTACCTGGATTGAGGCGAGTCACTACGCCACCATGATGCATTGGGAATTGGGCATTTTAAATTGGGGAGAAAATCAATAAAAAAATTTTTTTTTTTTTATTTTTACAAAAATGTATCGATTCGGTTCAGAAGACATTAATTGATCGATTACTTTTATGCTGCCTAAATATGCCTTTTGGACCATCAAACAGCCAGCAGCCTGATGGCACCCATTTACTTGTATTGTATGGACAAACAGAGCTGAAATGAGCTTATAAAATTCTTCATTTCATTTCTGCTGAAGAAGGAAAGTCATACACATCTGGGAAGGCATAAAGGAAAGTAAATCATGAGAGAATTTTCATTTTTGGGTGAACTAACCCTTTAAATGTTTAGGTAGGCAGCTCACTAGATTTTGGGACACAGCCTATGTGTTTTTAACCCTTCATACAAAAATTACATTATGACTTCTAATTACGACTGTCACGATTATGGAATTTGGCTGGTGATTAATTGTCATACAAATAATTGCAATGAACAATTTAATTTCTGTTTTCAGGCTTGTCATGATTATGACGATTGCAATACAGATTGTCAATAGGGATGCTCCGATCAGGATTTTTACAGCTGATACCGATCACGATCTTCTTGTCACCTGATCACCCTAAAACGATCCCAATACCGATCATTTCACCTTTTATCAGGCTATATGTAAGCTTTCTTCACACGGTCACTATTAATTTAATTTTCCTATTTGCAGTAATATCACTTTGCCTATTTTTTTGCTGACAAAAAGTTAGTTTAAAAGGCTTTATTAAAAAACTTTTTTAAATAAGACTTTAAAACATGTATAGGCTAACAAAATATTCTCTAATTAAGATGGATAGCCCTATAAAAAATTAAACTTAGTGACAAACTGAAGACAAACTGATAACTCATAGGCGCAATTAAACTTAATCTGACTGTAACAAAGGTTCAGGTTGGGCAGATAAACAGGAAGCAGGAACTGGTTTCCACAGTTCACATGAGTCTTTTTTATTCACAAATAACCAGCAATCGCTGTATAGCTTCACTCAAAACATAAGAGGGCTTTTCAGTGTCACTCAAATAAACAGTCTGCTTTTCAGCTTCACACAACACCAGGCTCCCTCTCAGGGGTCAGACACGAAAACTCTGGTCGGTCTGTCTCTCTCTCTGTGAACTGGCCATCTATTTTATCTCCCCTGACTCTCACTGTGAACATAGAGATGGTAATTAGTCACAATTCTCAATTCTCTCTCCCCAGACGGGCGCTCGACCACAGCCTCACCTCCACACTGACATTTTTGGTTATCGTCATTATTTCATATAGGCTAATTATTATTATTCCTTATTTTATTTTTGCATTGACTATATTATATTATGGTATCTTAATATTGTAATAATTATTTTATATATAATTTCATTTGGATGATTGTCAGTGGCGGTTCTGGCTTACTTGGTGCCCTAGGCGAGATAGAACAACCCCTACCCCCCCCCCCCCCATTAAAAAAAAAACACAACAAAATTTTGTATGACTTTTTTTGTTAACTTTTTATTACGGAACTATGATTTAACACACAAAATAAATAAAAGGGATAGTTCGCCCAAAAATGAAAATTCTCTCATCATTTACTCACCCTGATGACACCCAAGATGTGTATGAATTTGTTCTTTTTGCTGAACACAAGCGAATATTTTTAGAAGAATATCTCAGCTTTTAGGTCCATTCAGTGCAAGTGAATGGTGGCCAGTAATTTGAAGCTCCAAAAACCACAAAAAGGCAGCATAAAAGTATAAGACTGTCTTCAGAAGCAACATGATAGGTGTGGGTGAGAAACATATCAATATTTAAGTCCTTTTTGTACTCTAAATCTTCACTTTCACATCTGAAAGTCGCATGTGATGACTGTTTAGTTTCACTTTCACATCTGAAGATTGAGTAAAAAGGGACTTAAATATTGATCTCACCCATGAAAGTGAATGTTTCTCAACCACACCTATCATATCACTTCTGAAGACATAGATTTAACCACTGTAGTCTTATGGATTACTTTTATGCTGCCTTAAAGTGCTTTTTGGAGCTCTGTTCTGGCCAACATTCACTTGCATTTTATGGACCTACAGAGCCGAGGTATTCTTCTAAAAAGCTTCATTTGTCTTCATTTCTGCAAAAGAAAGAAAGCCATGTTTCTGGAATGGCATGGCTGTGAGTAAATGATGAGAGAATTTTCATTTTTGGGTGAACTGTCCCTTTAAATAAAAATAACTAGACAATGAATATAGAAATTAACTATTTATATACAGTTGAAGTCAGAAGTTTATATACACCTTAGCCAAATACATTTAACCCTCTGGGGTCTGAGGGTGTTTTGGGCCCTGGAGAATTTTTGACATGCCTTGACATTTGTGCTTTTTTCAGTTGCTTAAAAACATATTAATGGCTAAAATCTGATAACACTGTATTCAGCACAAACTGGGCTACAATGATATGTGAACAACATGTATGTACGTGTTTGTATTTTTGAGAAAATAACGTTTATGCATGGTTTTTAAGTCACTGAAATAAGGCCATATAACACATACTAAACGTTTGTTCACAAGACTTTTGAGAACTGGATCTTGTAGCCTAGAGTTTTTGCTACAGAAATGATGTGAAACCATTCTGATCACTCATTCATACAAAACAATATAGTCATTTAACTTTTGTAAGACTATATTTAGTGTTAGAAAGGCCATGCGAGGAATATGCGAGGAGGCGTGAATGATCATGAATATTGATGTGATTCACACCTGAGGAGACAAAGACCCCTCCCCTGAGAACATTCCCTGTCTTAGGTCAGTTAGGATCACTATTTTATTTTAAGAATGTGAAATGTCAGAATAATAGTAGAGAGAAATGATTTATTTCAGCTTTTATTTCTTTCATCACATTCCCAGTGGGTCAGAAGTTTACATACACTTTGTTAGTATTTGGTAGCATTGCCTTTAAATTGTTTAACTTGGGTCAAACATTTGGGTAGCCTTCCACAAGCTTCTCACAATACAAGACAGAACTGGTGTAACTGAGTCAGGTTTGTAGGCCTCCTTGCTCGCACACGCTCTTTCAGTTCTGCCCTCAGATTGAGGTCAAGGCTTTGTGATGGCCAAACACAGATGGTATCATGTAATCCAGTCATAAAAACATAATTAATTATAAAACACGGAATGTCACGGAATTTGACACATTCGGGATTAAATGAATATATGAATGCACAATTAATCAAAGTAAAATCGTGATATGCCCAAGTATGATGATTAAACCCCAAAAGGCTGAGATGTAAATAAATGTACAGTCTGCATGTAGTGCGTGCTTCATAATACATTTAGAAGCTGTTTGTTTGTTGACTGATACCTCATAACAATCATCACGTGTTCTGTGTGTGAAATAGATGACAAACAGCAGAGCCCTCAGCACATGCAGACTATAGACCTTATTCCAAAGTATTTTTAGGTAAGTCAGGTAACTCCGTGGCCATCTTTGGAACGCCCACTATTTCCAGTCATGAAAGTGCAGCTCCTATTCACTTGAATGGGGAACACTGAAATCTCCAAAACGGCCGGTCAAGATTACAATCAAAGTACATATTTCCAATCAGCAGTAAAATCTGACAAAACTGGTATCATCAATTGTGCTTCTTTACCTCAGATTATGCTAAAAAAAAAAGAAGAAAAAAAATTCCCAGCTTGTAGAGCTAATGCGCATGCACATTCTCGAGTTGACTGACATATGATGTCTGTATATAAAAGCAGGGTTCCAGACTGCGACCTAATGGTCTTCCTAACAGTGCGATTAAACTTTGCAAGAGGTCGCACTGGTGTGACTACAAATTTAGCTGACTCTGTGATTGTGTGCTCTTGTTTTTGTTTTTTTGCGTATGAGAAATATCAAATGGCAAACGTTTCAAACGTGAATGGAAACGGCTCTACTCGGATCAATCAGCGTGGCTCAATAGACAGATCAGTGCAGAGCATGTGCATTTGTTTACACATGGACCGACCTCGAGCGCTCAGTCGCGCAGATCATCATAAACAGCACTGCGAGAAGTGCCGTTGATTATTTGTTTAAAACCTTTATGAAAACCTATAATGTGTCGATGATTAAATTAGTATAAAATCATATTAAATGTAATATCACAGATATTGAAAAAATATTTACCATGAACTTCTATCAGAATATTAATATAGAAATATTACAGGGTAGTGAGGGAATACAATTTAATTTATGGATGCGTATTCTTATAAAAAATGGCAGAATTTGTTTTATGGTTACTGTCCATCTAATCATGTTTTTACTTTTACTTTTGGTTACAGTGATTATTGCAAATACAACAATTAAAACTATGGATACAATGGAACTTTCCTTCGTGTAAAATGTTTTCTAATGTTCTCTGATTGTAGAAAAAGGCTTTGGTTGTCTTCAGATGACTGTATTTTAATCAGCAAGATCCTAATGAAAAGAAACCTTGAAAGAAAACTCATTCCCACTGTCAGAGTATTTTAATTTAGCTTCGCCCCCCAATCGGTGTAATCATCTGTGGAACTTGGTGGCATTGGTGCTACCGCTCTCAAATGTTAGGCTGGAGCCCTGAAAAGGTGATTGGCTCTTTTACATGTCAGTGGATATAGGACTTCCTTTCCTATATCCATTGACCTTTGGGCCTTCCAATTTCCACCATTCATTTTTTTTATTATTTTTTTTTCACCCAATTTGGAATGCCCAATTCCCAGTGCGCTTTTAAGTCCTTGTGGTCGTGTAGTGATTCGCCTCAATCCGGGTGGCGGAGGATGAATCCCAGTTGCCTCCGCGTCTGAGACCATCAACCTGCGCATCTTATCACGTGGCTTATTGAGCGCGTTGCCACGGAGACATAGCGCGTGTGGAGGCTTCACGCCATCCACCGCGGCATCCGCGCTCAACTCACCATGCAACGAACCACATTATGGCGACCACGAGGAGGTTACCCCATGTGACTCTACCCTCCCTAGCAACCGGGCCAATTTGGTTGCTTAGGAGACCTGGCTGGAGTCACTCAGCACACCCTGGGATTCGAACTAGCGAACTCTTTTACCACTGAGCTACCCAGGCCCCCCTTCCACCATTCATTTTAATAACTCCTCTGCAGTCTCTGCCTTATTCACAGTAGCATCATCTTTGATATTTAACTGGAATGAAAACAAGGCCTTTAGGGATAGACTTACCATCTCTTCAATGGCACACACTGTATAAATTTGTATAAAGCTCCTAGATCCCATCTGATTTTCCACAACTCATGTTGTCTGGAGTTTTTTGTCTACTGAATTGTCAGAGATATTTTTCAATACATTTTTTTAATGTTTTGTCCACGGAATTATCCAAAAACACTTCAAACCGCAGTACAGCCCATTGATGAAGCTACGTCTATCCCTCACAGCCTTGTTGTAATTCCCGTCAAAAATCAAAGATGGCGCAGCTGTAAATAAGGTCATTATTTTTATATAATTAAATTGCAGCCTTTAGAGGTTTGATAAGCACATTAAGACATATAGTGAACTGCTTATATTGAAAAGTAATTGTTTTGTTTTCATTCGATTTAAGTTCTATGAGTTGTTTTGATTTTAAGAAACTTTAAGTAAACCTTAAAACACGGAATTCAGAAAATAAAACGGAAAACACTGAATTTAGGAAAAAATAAAAACCGAATTAGGAAAAGAATAAAACTGATTTCATTGTGCCCTATCCAGGTTACTGCTAGTAATCAGCAGGCCTTGACATTGTGCATTGTCATGTGCTTGTCCTTCGGATTGTCTGAATAAAAAAAGTTACTAGTAAAATCATTTTTTTCTGTTGTATGTTTTCTAAAATTAGATCTTTTTCCTTTCTTACATTGCAGAATTATGAAAAGTTAAATGTTAGTTTTCATACAAGAACGGGCCTATACCAACCCTGATTAAAATGTCAAGCAACGAGCATGTGAATGTAAGCTCCTTATTAACTTCACTACCTCCTTGACTGTTTTCACATGCACAAATTTGGGTCACAAGACTGTACAGGGTGGCTCAGCTTGGTTAAAATCCTTTAGAATTGAAACACTGCTGCCTCACTGGAGCTAATTCCATGTACAGCCTTTATGCATAACACATGCACATTTTTGAAAGCCATTCAGACAGGAAGTGTTCTTGGATACTGAACAGCTAGACGGAGCACAATGGAAGTGAACAGAAGGTGCTTTTATAGACACATTAACGCCCGTATACTGTTCTAAATATAAACAGTCAAAATACTTGTTTAAATGTAAATATTTGTAGTCTGCCCCCATATTCATTTGACTAGTACATTGATTTAAAAGCACATCTAGTGTTTTTCACCATGAAGTGCAACAATAGATTCTCTCGTGGACACGCTGGTAAACACACACACAAAAAGAAGCACCTCAAAATGATGTCGTTTTTTCAGCAAGTACGTTTTTATCCAAACTGGATTGACACTTTTGGTTAGGTTTAAAGTTTAGGGTAGCAAGGTAGGTTTTATTGATTTCAAACTTGATAGAGCATTGCCCTTAAAATATGTTTTGTAGAACATTTAACTTCACTTTAGGACTGCCGCGATACATGTAAAGAACCACGTAATGTCATTTTGTAAAAGTGTTGCCACAGTCACGTTATTTTCATGAGATCAGGCTGCCTTATTCTGTAGTCTGATTCTTTTTGAATGCTGGTCAATGGATAAACTAGCACCCTGTTGTTTAGCAGGGCAAGAAAGGCAGTACGTGTAGTGCACTGACTTATGACTTCATAAGTGATTACTGATAGTAAGCGCTTGATGGTCGCTGGTGTAAAACACACTGCTGATTTTGTCTTACATGCACTGCACAAGCATAAAGTGTTAAATTGTGTCCTTTCTGATTTGTCTGGTTGTCGAAGGTTAGGCCATGCTGGCCTCTGCTACCCTCTTCTCTCTCTTTCCGTAAGCTTAGCATTAGCCGAGTTAAGCTGCTCAGATCTCTGAGCCTTACTGCCCCAATACACACCAACATGCGTGTACACACACACACGCACCCTGGTGCCATGTGGAGAATTGCACACTAATCGCTGATGTCTCTTCTCTCTCTCGCTCTCTGTATAATCTTCCTCGCCTGTACTGAACACACAACAATCACATACACATTTGTGTTTCATAATCTCACATTTACACACTCAGAGATGGGGATCTACTGTCTCCTTTTGATCATTCTCTTTCAGATTATGGGGTGGGATGGGAGACCGGCCCCTTGGTGTCCCTTCCCACAAACAATCTCTCTCGTTAGGAACAAGCCGATACACAGATATTGTTCCTTATTTTTCAATGAAAGAGCACACACATTATCATCAGCCTAGGATGGATGTTGTCTCCTTTGGACTTTGTATATGTGTGAGTTTGTATCTGATGAATTGGATAAGGATTGCTACATTGGCGATGTAAACAAGAGGTTTGCGTGGGTTTTTCAGAACCAGGAAAACCATTCCAAATTTCTCCAGAACTATGAGTGAGTTTCAAGGTAAGGACTGTCAGTAGTTATGTGCTAAGTAGGCCTGTCGCGATTATTAAATAACCATCTGATCGCGGTTATTTGAGATAACCATGATTATTTGGCATTCTAATTCCAATCAAATTTTAATGCCCAAAAAGGGGAATTTTAAGCGAATATACTGTATAAATGCCATGCACAGCGCATTTGTGTGTCATTCAGTTGAACTCCACGTCCAGACGTCACTGAGCTGCACCACGGACGTCAACCAGCTCCTCTCTGGAGGAAGGCGTGAAGCGCACTGATGCACGCGCTTTCAGCAGAGGCTCGCACCAAACTCCCGTGAAAATATAAACGAACAAGTATAAACTGTGATAGTGAACGTAAAGTGCTCCAGTTTGACTTTAAACGATCGTGTAATGGCAAATGTTCCTGGTTCATACACACAGTGTTAATGACACACAGTGACACAGAGGAGACGACTCATGCTTGCTCTATTTCTTTGGAGGGGATGAATTGATTAAACGAAATCTCAAAGGGTTTGCTTCATGAGAAATAAGGGCTCGTGTGTTTAATCAGAGCATTAAAATAATGTGCGAAAGTGAAGAAATTAGGACAGAAATATTTTACTGTTGCATAATATAAATATTAGATAAATATATATATATATATATATATATATATAAAAATTATATTACATTTTTTATACAAATATATAATATAAAATATATGTTCAAAAAAACAACAGTGTAAATGTAAAAACCAAAGTGATCAAAACCAAAGTTGACCAAAAAGAGAAGTATTTAGAAATATTTTGATATTCAGCACACATGCAGAAAAAAAAGCACACCTTAAAAAATATGACAATTTATATGACAATCGTGAAAGCCCTTAAAGAGACAATCATCATAGCCCTAAACCAGACAATTAATCGTCATAATCGCAATGTCAATTAATTGTCAGCCAAATTTCATAATCGTGGCAGCCCTAAGTCACTTTTTGCTTATGAAGTTCACCGTCTCAACTTGAGGTCAACAAAAGCTCTGGAACTCAGTTGTTTGAGTTGAAATGTATTTTTCTCCATGAAGGGAAACACTGTATGTTCTTCATCACAACCAAACAATGACAAAATCCTTAGTCTGGACTAGCAGTGACTGGTAACTGACTGTTTAGTTGAGTTGTGTTGGTTAGTGCTCACATTAGTCAAACAAAACCTGTTCTGCCCTGCTATATTTTGGAGTGTGTTTGTAGATTTGAATGTGTCTGGTGCTCATGGAGTGGTTTGTGATTTGTGGGATTATAGACGTGGCGGCTGGAGGGGTTGATTGTGATTGGATGGTGTGAGGTGGTGTTATTGGCACACAATCGAGGGAAATCAAGGCTCAACTTTGACCTTTGCCCATAAAGTTGAATGTTGACATCATGTGATGGTAGATTGTTCTAGACGCATTTTCTTTGCAAATTAATTTGTATGTTTTCTCAGAAAAGGCTGGATCCCAATTTGAATACTTCTATCCACTGGATGTATTTACTTTGCGGTTGATGGGGAAACTACATGCTTTTCAGTATTTAGTAAGACAGTACCCTGATATTAGGACACGCTACCATGTCATAAAATTGTGTCTTGATACAAATGACCTCTTTGTCCCATACTGTTTTCTTTGCATGTAAGTATTAGCATTTAGCAAAAATGAATCGCCTTACAATACATTTTTACTAACTGCTTACTAACCTTTTCTGTGTAAAGTTAGGCCTATATCCAATTTTACAACTTCGTTGCCATGACAACATAATGACATAAACACTGAAAGTCAGAAGTGACCATAAAAACTGTGATTTAAACAACTTTACAGCTCAAATAATACACATTTTAACAGACGAATGAATGTGCTTTATAAAATCAAAGCTTCGCATTTCCCAAAAATTGGCCTCATTCACTTCCATTGTAAGAACCTCAATGTAACCTTGATTTTTAAAACTTTAAAGAAAAGGAGGATGAGTCAAAATTATTTTTGCAACATAACATCATAGGCTAAACTTTTACGTTGCTCAAAGGATTTTTGGGGCAATATTAGCCCCAAAAAGCTTTGCAAAAACACTTTGCATACTATTTGGCATACTTTTTTCAATGTTCTATGATTTGAGATGCACTTATCCTAATCTAGCATACTATTTAGAACAGTGTGTGAATTGGGCTGCAGCCCGTGTCATTACAAACATTTTTAAGAGAATAAAAGCTGCTAAATAAACATTCAATTTAGGCAGATATTTCTCTTCTTCCCTCCCATACATTATCTTGGGTAACAAAACATGGCTCCTGATTTACATAAGCATTTATCCGATGCTTTGTACTCTGACTTAAGCCTCGCTCTGACTCTAGCAGTTCTGCTCTGCTGCACACAGTGGCATGGAGACAGTGCACAACAGAGCCAAGATGGACGACTGACATAGACAGGAAGGAAAGTTAGATGGTGTGAAAAAAAGGGAGTTTACTTTAGGGTGTCACATCTCATGCACTCATGCAATTAAAACTGATAGAATGGGTCCATTTAGTTTGCATATCTATCTGTTTGTGTTCTTATTTGAAGTAGTATATAGATTTGGGAGAGTCATTGTTTGGCTAGGGATTTTGGAGGACTAGGAATTGATCGTTGTGGAATTTAACGACGAATTAATCATTTACGTTAATATAGCAAAACACATATGGAGGACTCCAAATAATATGTGCATGTAGCCTAAATTAATACACTCCAGAAATGCAAGTATAGACATTTTCCTCTTAAAGCACCCTCTAGCTGCAGATGACTGTATAGACAGCCTTATCAATGTCTGCTGGCATGATTACTGAACGCAGTTGTTCTGAAACTAATTAATCAACAATCGATAAGCTTAATCGATCAAATTGTTAATGAAGATTAATCAATTATCAATTAATCATTAACATCCCTATGGAGGACACATCTTGTGTGGGTTTTTAATGTAGGATTTGGTGTTAGCCATGACCTCTCTCTGTGTAAATGATCACAAAGCCTGTATGGAGGATGTTCCCCTAAATCCTCTTTAACCTACATAGTCTACGGCCGGAATAAAGCCTGGAATGCTCATTGCAACACACTGTGAATCCAAGTGCATACATGTTTGGAAGAATTTGGACTGTAAATATATATGATGGTACTAGGGGTGGGCAAGATGACCATCATGGTATAATAATGATAGTTAGTTTTGTTTTTGGAAAATCTACCAAAAAAGGCTGCATATATTAAATCGTATTGGGGTGGGCGATACATTGAATTTTAACTTTAAATAAGACTGAGTTCAATAGCACATTACCACAATAGCACGTTTTTGCTGTGGTATCGAAATTGATATCGAGAACTATGTAATTTCACTGGTATCGGTACCGACTTCTGAAATTTTGGCGTCGTGACAACACTAATGACAATTAATTGTCTGTTTTAGGCTGTCACGATTATGCCGATTAATTGTCATTAATACTGTCTATAATTTGTCATAGGTGTAGGCTATGTGTGCTTCATAAGCCTCAAGAAGTCATTTATTCATATTTACCTTTTGCATTAGTTCCTTTTAAGGCTTTAAAACGTATGACATTAAAAATAATATTTTAAATGACCAAAAGAGAGACAGATATTGTAAGTATTTTGAAATATATTGACATTAAAAATAATATTTTAAATGTCAATATATTTCAAAATACTTACAATATCTGTCTCTCTTTTGGTCAGTGTGAGTCTGTGTCCATTTTGCATTTACACTGATGATGATGAAACCTAGCCAACCTATATTATATTATATTATATTATACTGTATTATGCAATGGTAAAATATTTCTTTCCAAACGTATTTACTTTCACACGTTAATTTAAGGTTCTCTGATTAAACCCACAAGACCTTATTTCACATGAAGAAAACCTTTGAGATTTTGTGTTTCTTCATTCTGTCTTGTCCTAAGAAATAAGATAGTAAGCGTGCATGATACAGCGCTCTTCTCTGTCACTATGTGTCATTAACACTGTGTGTATGAGCCCACAACGACAAAGAACATTTGCCATTACACAATCATTATATTAAAGTGAAACTGGAGCGCTTTGCATTCACTAAAATCCTCATTTATATTTTCGCTGGAGTTTGGCTCGAACCTCTGCAGACGGCGCATGCATCTCAGCGCTTCAAGTCTGTTTCAGAAATTGTTAATCTTCACGCGCTCTTCAGGAGCTGCACTCAGTCCAGTCCGCAGTGCCTCAGTGAGACGTCAGAGTTCTATTGAATGAGACACTCAAACACGCCATTCATTCCCTTACTTTGACAGTAAAATGTAGTTGGAATTTAAAGTGCACAATCACCGCAGTTATCACAAATAACTTTTATTTGATAATCGCAACAGGCCTAGGGCTGGGTATTGATACAGACTTCCTGATTTGATTCGATTCATTTGCATATATTTCAGTTATAAGGTCTATATTGATTATATATTAAATAAATTATCTCTCAGATAATGCTGTCAATCAAACAGGGGACCTTAGGGGACCGTAGATTATGAAAATATTAATTTAAAAAATGTTAGTTCATCATTAGATTTCTTCTGCGCCAGTGGGCACGTACCATTAGCAGTACATCTTGATACAAGATGAAAGTAATGTACAGGAGCGTTCATGCCATCAGGATGAAGAGAAGACCTCTCTTGAATTTACAGTGGATGTGCAATTAAGTTTTAATTACCCACAACCACACATACAAATTCTCTGGTAATGAGAATGAGAATTTTCTTGATGTTCGGTTTCTTTAACGATTCTCGAACGCGCATTATTCCGGTGATGCGGACAGAAAACCAGACTAAAATACTCAAACACTGTTTCCTGTATTACTGTTGAGCACCACAGCAGCATTGCTGCTACTAAATCTACAGTGCGAGACTAGACATAAAGCCCTACCAGTAGACCGATTCCCAAAGAAATGACTCTTGAGCCGGTTCTTTTGAATCTACACTGCGAGACATAACAAGCGACAGTGTAATTTGATTCACAAACAAATAACTCTTTAGAGCTTGTTCTTTTTTGTGAATCAACAACTGTTGTCCGATTCCCAAACACATGACTCTGAGACGGCTCTTTAGTGAATCAAAAAGACTTATGAATCCGTTGGAGCTGACTGAATTAATTGACTCGTTCCAAGTAAACCAATAATTCTTAATACTGTGTTGTGTGGACTTTAGGCTGATGAGAGTTACTTACTGGTCGTTCATATGACAACATGTACTTTAAAATACAAATGTAGTTTTGTTGAAATAAGTGACTAATCTGAAAAATATTCTAAATGGACTATCTGGCAATTAAATATTTCATAAATAATAAAACAATACAGTTCTTTAAAAATGCAGTTCACTTTTAAACATGCATGCAGTACTGTTTATTTGTCTCATATGTCTGTAAAATCCACTTGTAAAATGCAATAAAATAAAAAGAAAGAAAGAAAAAAATGGCCAGTAAGAAATCTAACTGGCTGGTAAATTTTTTCATCTACCAGCCACCTTGGTAAAATGTTAATTTCGGACCCTGGATAAGGGGATTGTTCAAATGTAGAACGCAGGGCAATCGCAGAATCAATATTTGTATCCATCACTACACTCAAAATATATGTTAGCCTATTTTTTAAGATTTACGCATTTTACATTTTCATAACAAAATTCCATCAAATTAAATTGCGTAATCTTTAACTAAATTTAATTGATTAAACGTACTAATTTAATTTAGTTAAAGATTACGCAATTTAATTAGATGGAATTTTATTCCAAAAAAGGTTACAATATTTTTCTGAGTGTACTAGGAACCACCCAGAACACCTTAGCAACCGCATAGCAAAGCCCTGACAACACTCTAGCATCATGGATAGGAGTGTCAATATCAGTATGTTTTGCATCAGTAGTCAGAGAATCTCATTTTGCACGTCTTGGTGACGGTATGCATGAGCATTGGCCTTGTGTTTTTAAATTGGCTCTCAGGTAATCTGGGATAAATGCTTTTGGGTCTCCCTCACCATCAAATAAATGAGCCAGAGCTGTGAGACACACACACACACACACACACACACACACATACACGTAGTCCACCCTGCTATCCTTAAGAGGACTCTCCATAGACATAATGATTTTTATACTGTACAAGCTATAGATTCTATCCCCTAACCCTAACCCTAAACCTCACAAAAAACTTTCTGCATTTTAACATTTTCAATAAAACATCGTTTTGTATGTTTTGTTTTTTTTAAGCGATTTTAATTATGGGGAAACTAGAAATGTCCTCAAACCACATTTATAGCATAATACCCTTGTAATTACCAGTTTGTAACCTAAAAAAAAGTCCTCGTAAACCACCCAAACCCGCCCACACACACACTCATTTTTAGGCTTCACATTCTCAGGGATTGATAAACGTTTTTGCTTAAGTCTCAGTGGAGAACTGATAATTCCAGGTTAGATTGTATTACTGTAGTAATAAAGTCTCTCTCTCTCTCTCTCTCTCTCTCTCTCTCTCTCTCTCTCTCTCTCTCTCTCTCTCTCTCTCTCTGTGTTTGTGTCTTTTCCCACAGGGCTGATAGAAACTCTGTATAATTAATCCTTACTGACTGTCTGAAATGTGAAACATTTAAGACTTTCATCACTATCAAACCACTTCCCTCTTTTCTGAAGAATAATCATTTCAGAACTTGTCCTCAGTTAGCATTTGAGACATGGCCCATTGTTTGTCTCAGAAAGGTGATATCTTGTGTTTTTGGCAAGAGGTAAAATGGGTCAGACAGAGTTTGGTGCTGGAGTGTTGTCCTGGAAATCTTGAAGGGAATCTAGAGCAAGTGATGGACATTTTGGTTCTATCTCCTCGGAAAACCACAGACACACAGAAATAGACAAGAATGAATACTATTACCGTGTTTGTCATAATCCTCAGTCAGTTTAGCAAATTTTTGGAGAAACTGTTGTTTTATGAATGAAGCTGGAATGGGATGATTTGTTAGTGACAATCAGTCACCAATGACTTTTGATAAAGTGGTCTTTGATGGTTAGGATTGCCCCCCCCCCATCCATTTCCTCCTCGTCTAGACACACCATCTGCCCATGGCTTGTTCATCTCCTCCCCCACAGCAGTATTGTGGGTAGCACTCTTTAAAGATCAGTGTTTTGTGGGAATGTCCATAATACATGCTAGTGCTGGGCGATATGACAATAGATATCTTGGCGATGATATAAAGTTTCAATCAATAGCGATCTTGCTATATTTTGTATAACGCGATATTGTATAACGATTGTCAAACAAATAATTGCGATTATGATGATTAATTGTCTGTTTTAGGGCTGTGGCGATTAATTGTCTCATTAAGGGCTTTCACGATTAATTGTCAAACAAATTGTCATATTTTTTTAAGGTGTGCCTTTTTCTGTCATTTCTGTCATACACCTTAAGAAATCATTTTTACATATTTAACTTCAAATATATAAATCAAAAAATTAAATAGGAATAAACTATGATTTCATTTTTATGACTTTAAACCTTGACTTGAAAAATAATGTTTTAAATATCAAAATATTTCTAAGTACTTCAAATAAGTCTCTCTTTTTGGTCAACTTTAGCTTTGGTAAATTTGACATGAGTTTTGAATCTGTAGATTGCCCTGTAGATATGACATGGCTGTCTTGCCAGTGTCTGAATGTACCTCATCTACAGTATTATTATGGAATATTATTCGAAAACAAAACGCCTAACCCCCTGGTTACTTCAGGGCAATAATTCCTGACATTATATTGTATGTCGCCTTGTATAAAAAGCATCTAATAAATAAGACACCATATACCTCAGATTGGTTTTAGAGTGGCAACCATAACACAGTTTAACCAGTTTTCTGATTCTGACACTTGCTGTTTGTTTCGGTATCTGTAACTGATCACAGGCTGCTTGCAGATGTAACAATCTAACAATCAAAATATGAGTAGCAGCCTGTGTTGGCATGAAGTTGTGGCTCATGCATTGATTGGATAAGAGACCTGAGCCTTGCTTTCATTGGGTGTTTTCCAAACGGCATTTTTGCACCCTTGAAGGGCATTTCGTGAAGGGGATGCCACTCGAAAGGTTGTTCCAAACAAAAGTAAGAAAGTAAATTTTTTCACAAAGGGCCCTTTCAGAAGACTTTTAGTGAAGATGTGGGCACCCTTCAGAGTGCCCACATCTACACCGTGAGACATAACAAGCGACAGTGTAATTTGATTCACAAACAAATAACTCTTTAGAGCTGGTTCTTTTTTGTGAATCAACAACTGTTGTCTGATTCCCAAACACACGACTCTGTGAGACGGCTCTTTTTAGAGCTCCGTCTTTTGTAGTGAGTAGGGCGTAGGGGTGATCACTTTCGGTTCACCCACTGTGTCACCTGAGACCTCTGGTGGCCAGGAAGTGCAGAACTGTAGTTTCCCACTCAGTTAAACAGTAATGGGAAACTGTAGAACACATAGAGCAAAACAAGGAAGCAGGATAAGGTTAGTTTTTAGGTATGCTTTTTTATTGATTAAGTTTACTTTATTAAAATTGATATTTTTTTAAATACTTGGATATTGAACTGGTATAAGATTTTATATTATTCTGTTATTTCTTTTGTAATGAAAGCTAATGAGAGCTTAAAGAGTGTAAAAGTCTACACCCATGTGCATGCATTTTTGCTACAGTGTTTATCATGTAACATGTTAACTAGGGTTGGGAAATTAAACGCGTTAATTTCTGCGATTAATATTTTTGGTGAAATATGTTAAAACAAATTAACGCAATTAATGCAGTATCTGTTTTTTGTTTTTTTGTTGTTGTTTTTTTTTTTACATCCTGAAACTTCACGCGATAGGAGAAAGGTATCTCGAGTTGTTCCTGCCAGGCTACGCAGCCTTACAGGCTCTGATTAGGGTGGGGGTGGGGTTAGGGCATCTGGTGCCTGCCAGGAACAACCCAAGCACTTTTGAACAGTTGGCAAAACTTCATCATTGTATTTCCCCACTTTGTGGCTAAAATTGGCATTTATAAATTTTCTGGAGTTGCACGCTCGACTTTATATCAGAAACTGATTGTGTGAAGCAGTGCATGCCAATTCACTATGTGTGACACGGGAGCGGATTTACTGTATGGAGAATGAAGATTCTTGATCCGCAAGCAGGCGAGTGATACGGCAAAGCTACTGTATCTTTTTGCATCGTGTGAAAACACTCTGTCATTTCTATCTGAACCACTTTTAAAAAGTGAAACTGCCCGAGTGAGACCTAGCGTGTGCGTAATGGAGACTGAGAAAGACCTGGCCGTTCAGCAAGCTGCAGACAGGTATACTTGTAGAGACTGAATGGCAGCCAGAGAAAATAATCGTTTTGAGATTTTAAACTTCAGCAAATTAAACTTCAGCATTCAATATTCTTTATATCTGTATATGTAGCGTCATATAATGCATTAGCAATGTACACTTAAGTTTCTCTTGCAATAAAGTTTGATATGAATTGAATCTAACCATTTGATCCTATTATTAAAAAAGATTTTGCCAAAATTGTGATTACAACATGTCCATTGATTTTATGGCATGTATTGTCTAATTTGTCTAATTAACTCTATCCGCATAAATGATGACTAACCAATTTCTTGCAAGTTATTTAAAATATAAGTTACTTTAAGTATAAAGTAAATATATTTATGGTGATTTATTTTAATTTTTTTTATGTTTGTTGGAATGAATCATGTACCATAATTTAACCGTGATTAATAACAGAAAATGTGTGATTTAATTAATAAATAAATATTGATTCATGATTTACAGCCCTGTTGTTAACTTTTTTTTTTCTTTGAAATGCAACAAATAGTTTGAAATTGTTCAAGTAAAAAAACAATTTATCAAGCCTTTTTTTAAATCCTCAATCCTCAAAATAATTGATAGATTACTCAAATAACCAACATAAGTGATAGTGACAGGCTTAGATGATTTTCTTCTTTTTGTGTTTAACATTAAAAAAACAATATGAACACAGTATAAGACAGGCACCCCGTAAGAGAAGGTGGAAGAAAATATATATAGCTTGTGTGACGTTTTGGTGAAATAAATAAGAGGTGAAAGAAATACATCAAAAACAAAATGCAGGGGAAATAACATTGCAGATGTAGAATTGTGTGTGTGTGTGTGTGTGTGTGTGTGTGTGTTTTGGACAAATTAAATGTTTGTGAGGAACATGGAGTAGCTTTTGGTATATATGGAATGTAGTATCTGTGTTGTGGGAGAGAGTGGGGGAAAGAGGAAAAATTTAAATAGATAAAAAGTATATATTAAATATTGATCTGTCTGGATCACTTTCACCCCCATATGCCATATTTTTGTCCTCCTTAAGATGTGTTATGGTTATGAGCCTCGTCTCTGAATTCTCAGTGGTTCTTCCTCCATCTGGGTATTCCCAGTCAGTGTGACCAGCTCCTCTGAAATGCTTAGATGTTTTTAAAAAATATAAAACACTTTTATTTTCACCTTCTTCAGATGAAGTCTTGTTTTGGTGATGAACGAACAGCCAAAATACCCTCTGTTCTTGGGAAGCTACCTTTGTGTTTTCCCATAATAATGCACTCTTTCTTTGTCATCCAGGCTCTGACTACCATCTCAGAGCAGATGAGAAGTTGTCGTGGAGTCGACCTGAGTCATCTGCCTCTGGACAGAAAACCTACACCGTTCCTAGTCCGACAGAGATGCGCACTGTTACCAGACCAGGTCAGACAGACACACACCATACACTAATGCCAACTCAGTTTCCAGCTTTACTGTGTATGCTCATCTAGCATTTGTGTGTGTAGCTGCAGAACCTCTTATACTGAAGATCGATGAAAGACAAAGACTTGCCCGCGAACGGAGGGAGGAGCTGGAGAAACAGAGCGGTATGACCCATTCACCTATACATACATTGTAAAGGCAACACAATTAACTTCTGTAATGTGATGTATTATGTGGGATGAGACTTTATCTATTTATATTATTTATTTTCCATATTGGTTACATCAACAGAAAATAAGTTTCAGATGTGGAGGATGTTAGTGAATTTTAGCACTATTCGGACAGAATTCATTTTTCAATTGATGTTTGAGTTACAAATGTTAACATAGGACTAGGAGGATTGCTTTAATTTCTGTGTTTGATCTAACCTACATTTTCATTTGAATTGTTATTTGTGTCCCATGGATTAAGATTCTGACCTCTGAGACTGTCAAAACAAGCCGCCGTCCAATAACTGATCGCTGTTAAATTACACCTAATTGGCTTTTCACTGATCTTGCCTTTTTATATCTTTTGCTCTTTCTCTCTCTTTCGCTGGACATGTACAGTACTGTGTAAAAGATTTAGGCACTGGTGAAAAATGTTGCATAGTGAGGATGTCTTTAAAAATAATGCCATAAATAGTTTTCATTTATCACTTAATGTCATACAAAGTCCAGTAAACATAAAAAAGCTAAATCAGTATTCGGCATGACCACCTTTGCCTTTAAAACAGCACCAATTCTCCTAGGTACACCTGGACACAATTTTTCTTGGTTGTTGGCAGATTGGATGTTCCAAGTGTCTTGGAGAATTTGCCACAGTTCTTCTATCTATTTAGGCTCATTAGTCTCAATTGCTTCTGTCTCTTCATGTAATCTCAGACTGACACGATGTTCAGTGGGGAGCTTTGTGTGGGCCATGACATCTGTTGCAGGGCTCCCTGTTCTTCTATTCTAATCTTTTGTATTTGCAAAAGTAATGTTTGTGAGTCTAACATTTATATTTCCTAATGACACATTAAAGCTGAAGATATAAATAACCATCTTAAGACAAATGCTTTTGTGAAACATTTTATGTGCCCAAGACTTTTGCCCAGTACTGTATATTTTTTTCTGTGCATGACTAACTTGATAGGGCAGGTTGCTGAGGTGAAGTGCACTTGTTATGTAAGCTGTTGGCAAAGTGGTCGCCATGACACCCAGTTTTATGTAAGGGGTAAGAGACAAAAGACAGATAGGCCAGAGAGAGATTCAGGGATTCATTTAGCTCATTTTAGATTGTTTTTTTTAGTTTGATTTATTTTGTGGACAAGATTAAAGATGTTGTTCTAAGTGTTGTGTCTTCTGATGCAACTGCAATTCAAAATGGTGACCATAATCTGACCTTATTTTTTATCAGACAATGATTTCATTCAGAAAGTACTTCAGAGAATGTGTTTAGTAAAGTTTCAGCATGAAAACCTATAGAATTTTTATCACAAGTGCACCTTAAAAAAAATCATATATTGATTTTATTTTTTTGGACGTTAACTTATTTTTTTTATTCTGTTTGTCTGTCCTTTATCTCCTTTTAAATAAGTTTATTAATTGGTTTATTTACCTATTTTACAAATTTTACCCTGCTCTTGCCATGAAAGTAACCTTAGATGCTGACATGGTATAAAACAACCAAATAAAATAAAAATAAAATCTGCATTTTTATTATTATTATTATTATTATTTGTACAATATATGGGCCATTCTGTTATAAATGTTACAGACCATGTCCAAGAAACTGTTAGAGTACATTGACAATGTAACCACATAAATGTAACATTTCCAGGACCTTTGTTGGGCAAAAGGACATATGGTTTTGCCAAGTTAAATTCTGTTAAATTCCTTTTTGCGTTGCTCGTGGCCCCAAATGGTATTGCATGCTTTTTGAGCGGCCCAACATCACAACTTTGTCTCAAACAATGGCATTCTTTTTTTTTCAGTTCTTTTTTGTGACAGTAATGGTAAAAAAAAAAAAAACTACACACTTCACTTTTTACTCAAATTTCAAAGGTTTTTAAGAATTAGTGTGGATTAACCATAAGTCATTACATGAAATAAACCAAATGATTAATTGAAATGCCTGTGTTTATTTGCAGCTGCACAAGGCTCTAAGTGGCTGGAGAGAGAGGAGAGGGCCCGACAGTTTCATGAGAGACAGCTGGAGGAGCGCAGGAAAAAAATGGAGGAGCAGCGTCTGAAGGAAGAGAGAAGACGAGCCGCGGTGGAGGAGAAACGACGACAGAAACTAGAGGAGGAGAAGGTGAGCTTACCAGAAAACATCGATCTACGAGAGATATCATTCAGCAGTTTAATAAACGTATAAAGCTACCTCCTGTTTGTTTATCTTTTTATTTACATCAAGCATATGCCTGCATAAATAGTAATACTGTACTGTAGTGGAGAATGGAGCATAATGCAGGGGCCTTGAGATGCGTTTTATTGCCTAGGCTTGTTGCCAGTTATCCATAAAGCAGGCTAACTTACTTCAATACTGTTAGCTACTACTTTGGGGGAAAATATCAGTAATCGTCCTGGCTCTATGTAGCACAAATGTTACGGTTGCTTCTGTAAGCACTGATTATTCTCCAGATACTTGTCCAGACACCAGCTTGTTCTCATTGGTCCATCATTTTAAAACTGACATTAATATTTTGCATGACATATGTTGAACGTAACAGAGCATCTTAAAAATGCATCAGCCAAAGCTGTCTGTATACGTTAACTAGCAATTAAAAAATAGCACAGGTGGAATGCAAAAAAGCATCCTGTGTTTACACTGCATACACAGTATTTTTGTCGATTTTTTTTATGGTTTCACAGACACATGTATGCATATCCAGTGCTCGCACCTCGTGCACTCTCTGAAATGTATCAGTCTGAGCTTGAGTTTGAACTGTTCTTCCTGCTTGTGCTAAAAGTTTACTGTTCTCAGGCTTACAGCTATTATTGCTCTGCAGAGAAAGCAGTGCTCATCTATACTCATTATGTGTGTTTTTCAGGCACGGTATGAAGCCGTTATCAGAAGGACCATGGAGAGGAGTCAGAGAGCCAGGCCAAAATCAAACCGCTGGAGCTGGGGTGGAACACTTTCTGCTAGCACCTCACACAACAGTGGTAAACACATACTCGCACACTCACACATGCACAGAATGAAAAACCTGAATACAGTGTAAAGAGTTTCTAGGTATAGGCTTTAGAGTCATGTGACTTCATTAAGATAGTGTCTTTGTTTTATTGGTTTGTTTTAAGTAGAGCTGTCAAAATTAATGCATTAACGCAGGATTAATGTAAAATGTTTAACGTGTTAATTTTTCTTAATCACGTTTAATGCATTTACCAATTTTCACATTATGACATTTTATTCAGCTCTGTGTGAGGTTTGAACACTGGCTGAAATTGGGCAGAACCTTTGCGATGTGTTCACCCAGGGACATTACACTGATGCACACACAACAAACCCACACAAAACAGCAAATCAATTTAAACGATCAAGTGAGAGAACGGACCTCTTACAAAACAAACACAGATGGAACTTGTAACAAAAATCAAGTAGTTTGTTGCCTTTTTAAGGCAGATTTAATTACTACAGAAGCACGTCAAGTCTTAACAATCTTAAAGGGACCACTGTGGTAGGCTAGCTTGTTGGAGTTCTCCCAGTTAAAATAATTTCAGCTTTGATAAAAATAAATGCATTTTGACAAGAGAAGTGTATATACAGTGAAATTTTAGCACTTTCAAAATCTGCGATTAATCACTGTTAACTATGAAAAACTGTGATTTAATTAAATTAAAAATATTTTAATCGACTCACGGCACTGGTTTTGATACAGGCTCACTGTAGTTTGGTTTGCATGTTTTAAAGACAACATGAAATCAAAATTGACACTTCACTTTCTTTAAAAATGTCCCTGGTGATAATGATTTGCCAGTACATGTTTTTCTAAAGAATGTTTTTTTTTTATTTTTTTATTCATAATCGTTCATCGAAATTCGTAATTCAAAAAAAAATAATTTCTCTCTTCAAAAAAACATTTTTTTTTCTCTCTTCCTAAATGTTGTTTTTTTTTTTCTCTCATCCTAAAACATTTTTTTCTCTCTTCAAACATTTTTGTTTTTTTTTCTCTTCAAAATTTTTTTTTTGTTTTGCTCAGTGTTACAGGGTGGAAGATATAATTTCAGCTGAATTTTGGAGAAAGTCATGGGCTTTTTTTTTTTTTTTTTTTTTTTTTTGACAAAACATTTTTGCGTTTTATTATGCTGCAACGCAGACTAACAGAGTGAATGATGTATGTGGTCAAGTAATCAGAGACCCCTCCAAATCCAAACACAAGGGGTCACAGGAGATGCATCTGAGTGACCAGGTTTAAACAAGTTCTTATTGAGTATTGTATTATGCTTTGTTCAAGTCGTTTTGGCTGGAACATGTTATGATATCCATACGGAGCTCAGGGGCATGATTTCAACCCAAGGCTGCTACTTTAAATCAGCCTCCCAGCCATCTAATAAAGAATGAACGGGTATCCAGTTATTGTCCTTATTAAGCTGCATCAGTCTGTGCTTCCGTATCTAGGTGTATGAATGAATGACCAACACTGCAACGAAATAATAAATAGACATACGACACAATTAAACCTTGTTTACCTCCTAACGGAAGTAACGCCCATATTTTGCACAAAGCATCAGGGGTAGTAGGAAAAAGGTGCTTTTTGTCTCCAGCATTGGCAGCTGAAGGGTGAAGGTTTGTAGAACAGCAACAGCGCTGCCTACTGTAGTTTAATATTTTACGGACTCTGTGTGACTAGACCTTCCGTTGGAAGTTCGTCTCGCAAAATAGTCATGGATTTGATGTGAACAGGCCTTTACACAAGTTAAGTACATTGTGAATGCTATTTCATGTTTTCTTTACAATCCTGATATTTGTTTCATTAATGTGTGCCTCTGTCTGTTATTTGTTTGATCACTTGCATTTGGTTGTGACGTGTGTGTGCTTGCGTGAGTGAATGTCAGAGTGGTAGTGTGAATCTAATTCAAAAGAACATTTGCAGTACAGCATCTCAATTCTTTGCATACATCTGCTGACTCAGAGCTATGAGCTCACAGCACATTACCTTTGTTTCCCTCTATATTCTCCTCCAATATGTCTCTCTCTTTGTATATGTGGTTCTTTATCTGCATCCTTCTCTCTGTCTTTCCCTGCCCCTCTCTCTCTCTCTCTCTCTCTCTCTCTCTCTCTCTCTCTCTCTCCAGGTTTTGATGAGTCTGCTCTCTTTCCGTTGGATCTAGCTGGGCTGGGGCACTATCATGGTGTTTTCAGCTTGGCCCATCAGCAGCAGCTTTGCTCTAAATGTGAATATGACTCTTAGTGTGGAGCAGCAGAGTAGCAGCATTAGCCAGAGCTCATAGCATCAGTCCGTAGCTCTTTTAACTAGTTAGTTTTCTGCAAATTTCACCACGAGCACTTGACATGGAGACATAAACATGAAAGAACTGCTTGAACAATAGTATGTTAGATCTGACTTGTAATTATTTTGTAGTATTTGTATAGAGTGACATGTCCGTACTGTAGTAACAGTCTGTAGTTTTTGTTTTAAAGGGGTTGTATCACACACTTTTGTAGCCTTTTATATTTTTGTTTTCCTCAAGTTCATTTGTAATGTTTCTTGTAAAAAAAAAAAAAAGGTTTCTTGCATAAAAACAGTCATAATTTTGTTTACCATGACCAATTTCACCTTCTCTTTGACCCTTGGAATTCTTTTTTTTTTTGCTAACATTTCTTTCAGAGCTCCTTTATGATTCTTTAACCCCTTACATGTGAATTAGCAACAATGTTTAGAGGTTGATTCTGGGTGATTCTGATCACTTGTTTGTGCACCGGAGTTGTGCGTCTGATGCTGAATGTTGTGTCTGTCTATGTGTAGATGCTGAAAGACGGTCAGTGTCCACCATGAATCTGTCCAAACACACAGATCCAGTCATTTCCAAACGTCTGTCCTCGTCCTCAGCAACACTGCTGAATTCACCAGATAGAGGTAAATGCAAACATACACTTATTTCATTACTTAAAATCTTTCTTTTGTACTTTTGTTTTTGGGTCAAGATGTCCATACACTATCACATAATGACTTGTATTGTGAAATAAGTGTCTCACAAACAGTTTGGACTTGATTATTTTAATGTGAAATTTAACAGGAATTTATGGGATTAGACCATCAGTTAAACCACCCCTCCTCTGTGTTTTGATATTGAACATTTTTGTTGTTTTTGTGTATGTTCTGTGTATATGTGTATTTGTGTGTTGTGTAATATTTGTGTGTTGTACTGTTGATCCAAGCCTTACAGAAGCAGACGTCTCTCTCGTCCTCTTGCTTGATAAAAAAAAAAACACAAATCTCCAGAGAGAAGATCCCTCAAAACAAACCAGCAGGTGGATTTAAAACATCCATAAATCTTTGTTGATTAGTTTCAACCGGGATCAAACATGTGCTACACACACAGAACTCTGCAGTCTGTCTTTCTATTCCAGTATTTGGGTCAATGATGTGATGCTCATTTCAAGGTAACTGGAGACTGTAACTACTGCCTGCATTTGTTTGGACATTTTATTTGAACGAGAATGATATGAGTTTAGCAGGACACAGGCCTAATGATTTAAGTCACCTTTAAAATATCTAGAGGCAAACATGGCCAGTTAGAACAGGAGTAGGATAGAACAGGAGGATAACTTTGTCAATAATTTGTCCATAATTAATGGAAGTTCAAACCCCTTCATTCTGAATTGTACTTGCCTATATGAAAGTTTACCATTGTTTAACAGTGGCATTTGTAATAATAAGGCAATAGCCACAGGATGCTCCTCATTACTGTGGTTAGGTTAATGTAGAGATAGTCTTTTCTAAAAATAAATAAATAAATAATAATAATAAAAAAACATCTAAATAAACAAACAAACAAAAACTAATAGCCTAAACACATTTAGAAACTTTTAACTACAGCTTTCAGAGTTGTAATAAAAAAAGTCTAATAGATTCACCATAATATATTTAATATGAATCTATATCTGTTACTAATAAATGTTACTGCAGTAAACAAAAGAAAGAAAAGAAAAGAAAGAAAAACATTTTAGGATGAATATGAAGATGTGTATTTTAAAAACTGATGTTGTGCATTTGTCTCCTCTTTACGTCATCAGTGCTGTTTATAATGAAGGGGATGTCTAGCAGTTTGAGAGGTTTGAGTTCCTCCACATAGTGCTTTATACTATAATGTTCTCAGTAGAATTCAAAAGGGTCACATAAGTTTTGTGGTCTCTGCCGGCCACTACAATCAAGTGAAACCCGACTGAATCGTGCAAGTTTCGCTCTGTGCTGTCCCAGAGCTCTGACGATGTTATATCTGGAGCACGCTGATGTGCTCTGCGCCGGTTCGCACAAAAGCGTGCTTCATTCACCCCGCAGTGATGTGCATATTTAGTGCTTATAAGGTGCTGAATGTGAGATGAATACAATTAAATTTGCTTCGGCAGTGGCCGGAGTCACCTGATATTCACAGAATTTTCAATGCAGGAAAAACCCTGAAAACGTCACCTGCCAAAGTGGCTAGTAAGAGTGATGGAGTCGCCACTGACGATTTCTACCCACATTTGGCGGGTTGGCAGGTGTTAATTTAAAACCCTGGATGTGACAAAAACAATAAAACAGAGAGGACCCTTTTAGACCCTCATTACTGTGTGATGTTTTTAAAAAAAATAAAACACTGATATTTTGACCTTTTTATGAAAAGGCACATTTTGTTTGGTCAAATGAAGTAACCCTAAGGAAACTTATTTGTTTGTGACTCAGAATATCTTTTACTTTTTTTAAATTAATAGTTAAGTTGTGTACACACGTCAATTCACAGTGCAAGAAAAGTATTTTAATACCTTTTACTTGATGGTTACACCACTTGACATTTTTTAAGTCATTACAATTATTTATTTTGTAGAAAATGCTATAAATGTTTTTATAAAAATGTATGAAACCAGCATGAACACAAAGATTGCATTCCAACAAATTTGAAGTGTGTTTTAAACTAGATTTTATCACCTCTGATAACCTTATTTGTCAATGACCCAGTTACAAATGTGGTGTGTAATAGTGTATTGTGTATTTGTGCAGTGTTCATTTGAAATGGTTTAAGTGAGTTTGCAGATATCCCATTATCCACCAAAATAGTGAGATAGTCTCTAGTTATGCTGTGTGTGCTTGAGTGCATGCTTCATATTGGGAAACTGTGCTGTCATTTGGCTGTAGACATTCCTAATAAGGATGCACTGATGTAGATAATTTTGCCTTAATTGTTTGAATCTTATGGTCAATAACTGATATGTTGGCCTATCTTATAAATAGCTCCAATTTAGAATTGTTTTGAGTGAAATCAGCCATCAAAATCTTTTAATATGCAGTAGAAAAGATGTATAACTGTTTAAAACTTAACAAATGTGGCATAGATAAAGGGTTTACTGTTTGAGTTGTAAAAAAATTAAGCCTTGAAATGATCTGCTTCTGCTAATGACCAGTGATGATAATTTAAAAAAGTGCTGGTTGATAGTGAAATGGTCACCAATATATCATGCATCCCTAACTGCTGTCATCATCTTTGCAATTTGATTTTGCATTTTTTTTTATTCCTACAGCAGGTGGCAACCTTTTTGTGACTAATGCTGTTAACTAACCATGTTTTTCCTTGATTAGTTGATTTCACTAAACAAAAACAAAGCCTTAATGCCTGCCTTACAGTCACCAGCTGATGTCAGTGGGTTAACTCACTCTGGGCAAATAGAGGGTTTGAAGTTGGTGAATGCATTTGGGATGTGACTGTTCACTGGTAGCATGTTGAAGCTATTTGCTTAGCATTTATGTTCGCTGATCTGAAATATTATTATGTTTTTTTTTTTTTTTTTTTTTTAAGACAGAATATAAGAGACCGTAAATAAAAATTAAATGTGTGTGTTTGTGCCTGTCCAGGTATGCGTCGAATGCCTCTGACCCCATGGGAGAATACTGTAGTCTGTCGACTACAGACACCAACACACTCCTTTCTGGCCAGGAGTCGCAGCGCCATGTCTTTGTCTGGAGATGCAGGTAGAACACAAACACAACAAGACAACTTATACAAGTACACAGCCCTGAATTCTGCTGTCATATGAGATGAGTAAGGTTAAAGTGCTGTATTATGCCTCAACAGAATATAGCAATACTTCCCATATTACTACTACTAGTAAAAATTACAGACACAGACCTGAGCAGTGCTGGGAGGGACTAACTAAATGTAGCCACGCTACGAGCCTAATTATTTCTTTCACTAGCTCAGTTGTTTTTCAAGTAATTCAAATAGCTAGTCCCGTAACAAGCTATTTTTAAGTAATGGTGTACCGTAACATGAGAACTGTCTGCTGAAAATCTTAGCTCTGATGTGATCTGTGACTCTGTGGTGGATTCATATACAAGCAAACAAGTACTAAAAGAAAGAGCAGGAAAAGACAGGAATGAGTGTATTGCTGAACTGTGAGAGCCGTTTCTGCTCTCAAACGAAACACCTCTTTCAGAAGGATTTCTTTCTGCAACTTGGTTACTGCCCACTTAATCTTAAATTGATGTGTTTGTGCAAATGGAGCCAGAACTTATCTCAAATGGCTTGTGCGTGTGTGATGTATACTGTATGTGTGTTTCTTACTAATTGGTGCTTTGGGCATTTTTTTCTCATTAGATTTTATGGTAGTAAACCTAATTCATTTGATTTAAGGCTTTAAAAATGGGGAACTGAATCATCACTGACTGAAATTTTATGATTTAAATTAAAGTGAATGCACACAACTTTCCAGTTCCACACGTATCTTAGGATTTGTTCAGAATGGAATGCTACATACTTCACAGAATGTACTCTATACTGCATATTGAAAAAAATGTGAGAAATTATGCAGTAGTAAAGTAAACATTAAACATTTTGTATATACAGATATATATATATATATATATATATGTAGTAACTCAGCAAAAAAAGAAACGTCCCTTTTACAGGACACTGTATTTTAAAGATAATTTTGTAAAAATCCAAATAAATTTACAGATCTTTATTGTAAAGGGTTTAAACAATGTTTTCCAACCATAAACAATTAATGAACATGCACCTGTGGACCGGTCGTTAAGACACTAACAGCTTACAGACGGTAGGCAATTAAGGTCACAGTTATAAAAACTAGGGTGAACGTGCCTTAGGCATGCTGCATGGAGGCATGAGGACTGCAGATGTGGCCAGGGCAATAAATTGCAATGTCCGTACTGTGAAATGCCTAAGACAGCACTACAGGGAGTCAGGAAGGACAACTGATCATCCTTGCAGTGGCAGACCACGTGTAACAACACCTGCACAGGATCGGTACATCCGAATATCACACCTGCGGGACAGGTACAGGATGGCAGCAACAACTGCCTGGGTTACACCAGGAACGCACAAACCCTCCATCAGTGCTCAGACTGTCTGCAATAGGCTGAGAGAAGCTGGACTGAGGACTTGTAGGCCTGTTGTAAGGCAGGTCCTTACCAGACATCACCGGCAACAACGTCACCTATGGGTACAAACCCACCTTCGTTGGACCAGACAGGACTGGCAAAAAGGGCTCTTCACTGACGAGTCACGGTTTTGTCTCATTAGGGGTGATGGTCGGACTCTGGAGCGGGATCGATTTGGAGGTGGAGGGTCCGTCATGGTCTGTGTCACAGCATCATCGGACTGAGCTTGTTGTCATTGCAGGCAATCTCAATGCTGTGATTTACAGGGAAGACATCCTCCTCCCTTATGTGGTACCCTTCCTGCGGGATCATCCTGACTTGACCCTCCAGCATGACAATGCCACCAGCCATACTGCTCGTTCTGTGTGTGATTTCCTGCAAAATAGGAATGTCTGTGTTCTGCCATGGCCAGCGAAGAGCCCGGATCTCAATCCCATTGAGCACGTCTGGGACCTGTTGGATCGCAGGGTGAGGCTATGGCAAACTTGCAAGTTCCTTGGTGGAAGAGTGGGGTAACATCTCACAGCAAGAACTGGCAAATCTGGTGCAGTCCATGAGGCAATGCACTGCAGTACTTAATGCAGCTGGTGGCCACACCAGATACTGACTGACTGTTGTGTTTGATTTTGATCCCCCTTTGTTCAGGGACACATTATTACATTTCTGTTAGTCACATGTCTGTGAAACTTGTTCAGTGTAGTTGTTGAATCTTTTTATGTTTATACAAATATTTACACATGTTAAGTTTGCTGACAATAAAAGCAGTTGAAAGTGAGAGGACGTTTCTTTTTTTGCTGAGTTTATATACAGTTGAAGTCAGAAGTTTACATACACTTAGGTTGAAGTCATTAAAACTCTTTTTTTTATTTTTTTTTATTTTTTTTTTTAAACCACTCCACAGATTTCATATTAGCAAACTATAGTTTTGGCAAGTCGTTTAGGACATCTACTTTGTGCATGACAAGTCATTTTTCCAACAATTGTTTACAGAAAGATTGTTTCACATTTAATTGGCTATATCACAATTCCAGTGGGTCAGAAGTTTATATACGCTAAGTTAACTGTGCTTTTAAGCAGCTTGGAAAATTCCAGAAAATTATGTCAAGCCTAATTTAGCTTCTGATAGGCTAATTGGAGTCAATTGAAGGTGTACCCTGTAGAGGTATTTTAAGGTCTACCTTCAAACTCAGTGCCTCTTTGCTTGACATCATGGGAAAATCAAAAGAAATCAGCCTAGACCTCAGAAAAAAAAATTGTGGACCTCCACAAGTCTGGTTCATCCTTGGGAGCAATTTCCAAATGCCTGAATGTACCACGTTCATCTGTACAAACAATAGTATGCAAGTATAAACACCATGGGACCATTCAGCCATCATACCGCTCAGGAAGGAGATGCATTTTGTCTCCTAGAGATGAACGTAGTTTGGTGCGAAAAGTGCAAATCAATCCCTGAACAACATCAAAGGACCTTGTGAAGATGCTGGAGGAAACAGGTAGACAGGTATCTATATCCACAGTAAAACAAGTCCTATATTGACTTAGCCTGAAAGGCTGCTCAGCAAGGAAGAAGCCACTGCTTCAAAGCCAGACTACAGTTTGCAAGTGCACATGGGGACAAAGATCTTACTTTTTGGAGAAATGATGAACAAAAATTTAACTGTTTGGCCATGATGACCATCCTTATGTTTGAAGGAAAAAGGGTGAGGCTTGCGAGCCGAAGAACACCATCCTGACTGTGAAGCATGGGGTGACAGCATCATGTTGTGGGGGTGCTTTGCTGCAGGAGGGACTGGTGCACTTCACAAAATATATGGCATCTTGAGGAAGGAAAATTATGTGGATATATTGAAGCAGCATCTCAAGACATCAGCCAGGAAGTTAAAGCTTGGTTGCAGATGGGTCTTCCAAATGGACAGTGACCCCAAACATACCTCCAAAGTTGTGGCAAAATGGCTAAAGGACAACAAACTCAAGGTATTGGAGTGGCCATAACAAAGCCTTGACTTCAATCCAATAGAAAATTTTTGGGCAGAACTGAAAAAGCGTGAGCAAGCAAGGAGGCCTTCAAACCTGACACAGTTACACCAGTTCTGTCTGGAGGAATGGGCCAAATTTCCAGCAACTTATTGTGAGAAGCTTGTGGAAGGCTACCCAAAAAGTTTGACCCAAGTTAAACAATTTAAAGGCAATGCTACCAAATACTAACAAAGTGTATGTAAACTTCTGACCCACTGGGAATGTGATGAAAGAAATTAAAGTTGAAATAAATAATTCCCTCTACTATTATTCTGACATTTCACATTCTTAAAATAAAGTAGTGATCCTAACTGACCTAAGACAGGGAATGTTTTTATGATTAAATGTCAGGAATTGTGAAAAACTGAGTTTAAGTGTATTTGGCTAAGGTGTATGTAAACTTCTGACTTCAACTGTGTGTGTATATACACTACCGGTCAAAAGTTTTGAAACACTTACTCATTCTTAATTTTTTTTCACGTTTTAGAATAATAGTAAAGTCATCAAAACTATGGAATAACATAAATGGAACTATGGAAATTATGTTGTGACTAAACATAATCCAAAATAAATCAAAACTATGTTATATTTTATCATCTTCAAAGTAGTCACCCTTTGCCTAGAATTTGCAGACATGTACACACATGCAAAGACATCACCCTGGGATGCTTTTTAAACAGTATTGAAGGAGTTCCCATGTATATGCTGGGCACTTATTGGCTGCTTTATTATTTGGTCCAAGTCATCAGTTTATATATATATATATATATATACATACAGTACTGGGCAAAAGTCTTGGGCACATAAGATGTTTCACAAAAACATTTGTCTTAAGATGGTTATTTATTTATCTTCAGCTTTAGTGTGTCAATAGGAAAAATACATTTTAGACTCCCAAACATTACTTTTGCAAATAAAAAAGATTAGAACAGAAGAACAGGGCGCTCTGCAAGAGATGGCATTGCCCCCACAGAGCCCCCCACTGAACATCAGTTAGTCTGAGATTACATAAAGAGACAGAAGCAATTGAGACAGATTAAATAGATAGAAGAACTGTGGCGAATTCTCCAAGAAGCTTGGAACATCCTATCTGCCAACAACCAAGAAAAACTGTGTCCAGGTGTACCTAGGAGAAATTGGGGCTGTTTTAAAGGCAAAGGTGGTCACACCAAATATTGATTTAGCTTTTTTATGTTTACTGGACTTTGTATGATGTTAATTGATAAATGAAAACTATTTATGGCATTATTTTTGAAGACATCCTCACTATGCAACATTTTTCACAAGTGCCTAAAACTTTTGCACAGTACTGTTTGTATTTAAAAAATTGTGATATTGCTTCCTTTTCATTTGTCACATTGGAAATGGAAGTTGTCTACTGCAGAAATAGTACAAGTAGTATGGTAGTATGCCATTCCGATCATAGCCTGACAGTTTCTTTGACTCACAGATCAGTGATGTTCCAAGAGTTACCTAATTTCTCTCTAGTGGTTTGTAGACACTAATACACACTCTTTTTCTTCTCCTTCCACTGTTTCCATTTACTCACTCACTCACTCACCCTTTCCCTACCTGTCTTTTCTTCCCACCTCCCTCCCTGTCGCTCCTCATTTCCATATTGAATAAATTAATTATCTGTCAATACTCACTGGTCGGTTGGTTAAACTTGACCGTGGTACAGTGATCCCCGTTTGTCCTCGCTCAGCCTCCTGTCACCCAATGACCTCGATGTCCTTCAAGTCCCTCCAGTGTCACAGCGCCGAGCGACCAATCAAAGCTGGCCTTAATCTCGAGAGACCCCTTAGAGCAGGGTACGTTCCTCAAGGCAACAGCACTCGCAGAAAGACCACTCAGAATATACTGGTAAGCCTGCTTATACATGTGTTGTTGTAAACTTGAGTTTGCGTGTCTGTGCCCAATTATTCCTGGTCTGAAATTAATTTGCGGCTGATATAGCAGTGGTGCTGGACTTTATACTGACACCTATCGGTTTGGATGCTGCATCACACAAAACAAATATTTTTCGTTTACCATGTTCGGTTCACATTCTTCAGTCTTTTTATGTATGATTGTGTTAGGTGCTTGTGTCATTAGAGACTTGTGTTTAAAGCCCTGGAACCACTGACCTGTATCAGACTCCATCAATCTTCCTCTTAAGGGCTGGTGCCAGCTGTACCCAACCCACTGCCTTGATCCTGCTAGAACCTCAACAGACTTTACTCCAATTAAGGGCTAACACTAAAATGATGTCATTTATTGTAGATAACCCTAATTTAGTTTAAAGGGGTCATATTGTGGAAAGCAGGATTCTTGCTCTGGCACACTCGAGGCAAAATGTTTCTTTGTTCTTCGCTCAGAGCCAAAAAGAAGTTAGAAACAGATGAGCAATGACATACTGTTTATGAACATTCAGACATCGGCCACACCACTGTGGGAGGCATATGATAATTACATATGATAATGCTTAAGACTACATGTAAAACATCAACTGATATGACATTAAAAATGTGATATCAATGACTTCATCCCTCAATCTATGAGTAGAATTCACACAAGATCAGTAAAAGAAGCTGTTTTAACTACTTAATGATTTAAAGTAACATGTATGCAGTAGATAATGTGTAATTTATATAGTTTACCTTTTGCATTCATGGCGATAATGCGCTATATGCGATAATGCGCTAAATACATTTTAGACCTGGAATGCGCTAATACACAATACACGGCCATAAAATGCCCCGATAATCCTATTATTGTATTTTTAATGATACTGATACTACTGCAAAGATGGGTGTATAACAGCGTGTTAATGGGTAGAATACCGACAAAAGAATTGTGATAGGCATCTTACTTTGGGCAGATGTGTGAATGGCTGCAGATGGCACATGAGTGAATGGACACTTAAGAGTATTTGAGTAGATTTGATTCCTTTTTAAAGACTAACTAAACAAACAAACAAACAAAAAAATTGCACGACATGTTCTTGGAAAATGTCTCTACAAGTACAGATGTAGGTAAGTTTGCACCAGTTCACTAATAATTCTGCATGCCGGTGTGTTCATGTTGACTGATTGTAACTGACTGAACAATGTAACTGGAATTAGCTGCCGGAGCTCCAGGTGAAAATCTTTAGTGAACATTTATATTGTTCTTTTGGCTCCAGTTCTATTGGCACATTTATTTTGATTTTCTTTTTCTAAATGTATGTGAACCTAAAATGTGGAATGGATTCTTTAGTGGATCTCTTTTGTCTTCAAAAGTTGTGAAAGGATATCACATTACTCAGTCGATTTAAATATTGTAATTTGTAATATATTATTATTGTTTTTTATTATTAATAATAATAATAATCATAGTTATATTATACTTAACATTTCAGTTGTAATTTCTTAACTTTAAAACCCTCTGGCTTTTATTTTGGTGGAACACTCCAGGAAGAAATTCACGTTTCTGTCTGTAGGCTAGTTCACAGTAGTTGTAATATGCTTCTCATCAGGTGGAATGCTCCTCTGTTGCCATTCTCAATGCATTAAGTGAACCGAACTATCAAGCATCTACATCTGAGATTGAGTTCATGTGGAGCGCTCACATATTGCAAGCCGCAGTGTTGAAAAAAGCAGCGCATCATAGCATGTGCTGTGTGTGTGTGTGTCAGTGACAGACCAGAACTTATGCACTGAAGAGTGCTGCGAATGCAGACTGTATATTTATTTATTAAACGCATCCTTTGTGATTCACAAAACAATTGAATGGCTTCAAGAGACTTTGATTATAATTCATGTTGATCATAAGTCATGTTGGACTACTGTAATTGTGTTTTTATGTTTCTTTAATGTCATTTTGGAGCTTGATGGTAACGACCGTGACATACAATAACACAATACCAGAACACTGAAAAATGCTTGTTATTAATGTGGTAATGACCAAGAGAGCAATCATTTCACTTGTGGGGATATGAACTTTAATGTGCAACATAAACAAAGCTTTTTCTCCATGTGAGTGTTTCTGTTACTGTATTTTAAACTAACGGTTTCTGTTAAAAATTTTGGTCAAGATTTTCTGCCCTTTTTTTTTTTTTTTCCCTTTTCTGTCAAAAATCGAAAATGACATTTTCGGCCAAAAAAATTTCAGTGGCTGAAATTTCGGTGCATCCCTAATGAAAACGTATTTTGTGCTTCTTTTTGCAGGTTGACAGAAAGGATAAGGACAATGTGAGGAAGTCATGGAGCAATCTTTCATATCCCACTCCCAGTCTGACCCCGTTCACACCTAAGAGAGCTCCTTCACCTGTCAGTAATTGCAGCAGGGTCACCAATCCATCTCCCAACAGGTATACAAGAACACAGATGCACATACAGTATTGCCTTTGATATACAGATATCAATATAATGTTATATAGAAACATAATGTTACATTCCAGAATTTGACACATTTCAGTGTGAAACTAAATATTCAGCAGGAAATAATGTAGGATGGGACTTGATTTTAATGCATGATTGGATTTTGAATTGTCAATATTGTTTTCTCTGCCCACACAGTCTTGGTTACATCATCAGAAATGAAAGTCATTTCAGAGAACGTTTTCACATTTTGATGAAAAATTATAAAAACAAAAATTAATTTTAATTTAGTAATTGTATTTATTTATTATTCATTTTATTTATAATTTATAAATGTAGAAAAGATGGTCAAGAAGGAAAAGAAGAAAATGTATAGGCTATAAAAAGCAAAATAATTGTACTTTTTTCTGTCTGTAGTGATCAAGGGGAAATTGTGACCTCGAAATTTTGCTGTGGGTTTCATTGGACAGAATAAGAGAATAGATTAATTACTTTCCACTCAACAATTCTGTTTTTAATTTTTCCCAGGACCTCCACTACTAAACCCCCTCAGAAGACTCCTAACCCCAAAAAGTCCAGGTCTCCACCTCCTCCCGCATCAATGCCTCTGTTTCCTAGTAACCCCTCATTAATGCCTGGCAGTCTTAGGTCTAACAGAGTGGCACCAGAGAGCCCGAGAGTTGCTCCAGAGGGAGAGGGGGGCAAAAAAGAGGAGCAGGGTCCAAATTCCAACCCTCCTAAAACTGAACCAGAGGCCCCTGCAACTAAACCTGAACCCACTGCAGGTCAGTATTTATGCTCAATAACTCATTAACCATCACTTTCATCACCATTACTTCAGCTTGAATTTAACAATCATAATTTATTCTGTTCCTCCCTCTATGTATAGAAGGTACTGGAAGTCCTTCATCAGCTCGGCCCTCTGCAGGTACAACAGATCCTGAAGAAGCATCTCGTCTGCTGGCTGAGAAACGACGGCAGGCCAGAGATCAAAGAGAGAGAGAAGAAGAGGAGAGGAGAAAACAGGAAGAGGCAGAAAGGTGTGCGGTCACAGCATGTTGACTGTTTTACAACGGCTCATTTATTCAGTTTTTATTGATGGAACTATTGAATTGAACTCATTTTCAAATCATTGTGTTTTTATGTGTACAGACGCAGCAGGGAGGAGATGGCACGCAGAAAGGCAGAGGAGCGAGCAAAGAGAGAGGAGGAGGCCCAGCGGCAGGCAGAAGAATGGAGGAGACAAGAGGAGGAGGAGGAGAAGCGTATAGAGGAGGAGAGAGCACAGAGGGAGAAAGAAGAGGCTGAATGTCTGCAGAGACAGGTACACACACACACACAACACAATCACACTCATTAATCACACCAGACAGATGAATAAACACAAACACATACAACACTCGCTCAAGGTATGTGAATGCAAAATATGCCACAAGAATATATTGAAGCATTAGGCCTGTCAGTAGACTCAAATAATTAATTTATTTTTTAGTTAATGCTATTAATATCATATTCTGAATTATATTTTTAATTATATATAATATATTATATATCATATTTAATTATATTTGAATTGCAGTTTTTCTTTCAAAATGAAGTGCATTCAGAATAATGCAGTTTTAGTGTGTTCAATAGTTTTAAGTGCATTAAATTGATCAGTGTTAAACATATTTAAAAACTATTTAAACATTTATAGCGCGTTATCTCAGGCAGCCCTAAAAATAAGTAAATGTATCTTGTGTATTTAAAAAAAATTTTTGTTGAAGATATGCTAGAGGTCTATCCAAATGTGTGCCTTTGTTTAGAAAGAGGAAGAGGAGGCTCGACAGAGAGAAGAGGCAGAGCGTTTGCGCCAGGAAAGAGAGAAACACTTCCAGAAAGAAGAGTCCGAGAGACTGGAGAGGAAGAAGGTAATGTCAACAAAACGCTGTGAACACAAAATTTTCTAGTTCTGTTGAGTTCAGTTTATTGAGACATTAATAGAATTAAATATGATTTGTAATTTGAGAAAGCTGGCATGTTATTTGACAATTTGTGAAAAGTATCGTGTATGTTCTTGTGCGTCACAGCGCCTTGAAGAAATTATGAAACGCACACGCCGATCTGATCAGGTAAGATTTGATACCTGCATGTAATTGCTGCCTCCTTTACAGCATTGATGCCAATAATTTGAGATACTGGCTGTCTCTCTAACACACACTCTGTTTCACTTGAAGAAAATAACTCCTCAGAGAAATGGTGATGTCAGCCAACAGAGTGGACATGATTCAGGTAAGTGAATCTTTTAAAAAGCTATAAACAGAATGATTCATTTGCGAATCTGACATCATAAGTTCACTCTCTCTTCTCTTTTTTAGCGAGTACAGTATCCAGTAGCCCGTCAGTGAGTGTGTTATCCCCTAAGTCTCCTGAAACCTCTGTGACAGAACGTAGTGACAGTAATGGACACATGGGCCCCAGCTTCATTACACCTATACTGCCACTTGCAGGTCACAGGTGAGTCCAGCGCACTGCTTACTTTCATAATAAATCATAATAATAAACGATCCGAGCCATGGCTTAGTGGTTAGTACACATGCTTCCAATCCAATTCGCCCCTCTTCTTCATTTTCGATCCATTCTCCAGTATAATATCAATAAAAGTGGCAAAAAGGCCAAAAATAGAAAATCACAGATTTTTCTGGATTTAAACCGCTGTGAGTGTGAAGTAATCTATTCTGTTTATTTTATTATGAAGATTTTTCAGCAGTAGAAAAAAGCAATAATAATATTGAGATTTTTTTGTTCGAGGCCTTTTTTGTGCTTTTAAGCAATTCCGTGTATAGTAACTCTTTAGCTCTATGACTCTAATTCATTATTTGATATTAGCGAGGTGTGTTAAATTGCACTTCTGTTCTAACTGAACTATTTTAGTTTACTATTAAAATTCAGTTTTATAGCACAGCTAATATTTTTTGCCTTCAAATTTATTTTATTTTTCCTAATTTGTGTGGCACTTTAGAGCAAATCATACTAATTCATTAATGCAAAGTAATGTAGAAGAATGTCTCTCTCCTGCCCTCTGCTGGTTACAGTGGGAACTGTAACTCATTGCCTACTTTATAAGCTTTAATAAATCAGTTTACAAGAAGCGTGAGCACTGTTTACAACTGCTTATCAATTTACTAACCACTCAGTGGTAGGTTTATGTTTATTATTCACAACATTTTCTTTAAGACTATAATGTCTTTTAAGCCATGCTTAATCAGAGAAAATACAAACTTGATGTAAAATATTATAGTTTGGTATTAAAGGCTCTGTTTCTTCTGTCTTCAGTACAAGTGTTGCTGCCCAGCTCAGAGAAAATGGCATTGTTTCAGAGATAAAGGCCATGGCGGCCCAAGTGTCCCGTCAAGAAGGAGACGGAGAGGAGGTAGCAAATGAAGAGCAGGAGAAGAGAAGGGTTCCCTTCTTGGCCTTCAGAGGGAACAGCAGCACACATAATATAAGTGAACTGGAGGAGAATCCAGCACTGTAGAGTGCAGGTGAGTCAATCAGGCCTTAGCATCTTCTATCACATCAATGAGCATGTTTGCATGCACACCAGTACGTGATTACTCTCGAAATTCTGCTTATTTAAAAAATCTGACAAAGCAAGGAATACACGTTTACATGATATTGTGAAACAGTGAAGAGGCATGTGCTCAACACGTGCGCACATTGGATGAGCTGGTAAGAACGCCACGTGAAATCATACCAAAATTGCCAGTCTTCAAAATTTAAAATAGTTAAAAGGTCATTCTGAGTCATCTCAGCCAGAGGTCCCTGGCTCAAAATCTAGTTTTTGATATATATTTATTTTTACTGGTAAAAGATGAACATAAATAATGATGAAAGCCAAAGTATTAAATGCCATGGAAAAATATTTACGGAGTAATCTATTATTTTGTTGAGTGGGATCAAAATGACAATTTTCACCTTTGATTTTGGAGCAAAACTACAGGTCAGAAAAGAACTTTAGAACGATGGCTGCATCATTATTTTATTTTTACACAGAGATAGGTAGGTCTATTACTAAAATCAGCCACCGCATCTGAGACCGTCAATCCGTGCATCTTATCACGTGGCTTGTTGAGCGCGTTACCGCGGAGACATAGCGCGTGTGGAGGCTTCGCGCTATACTCCGCGGCATCCACGCACAACTCACCATGTGCCCCACCGAGAACAAGAGCCACATTATATCGACCACGAGGAGGTTACCCCATGTGACTCTACCCTCCCTAGCAACCGGACCAATTTGGTTGCTTTTGAGACCTGGCTGGAGTCACTCAGCACGCCCTGGATTCGAACTCACAACTCCAGGGGTGGTAGTCAGCATCTTTACTCGCTGAGCTACCCAGGCCCCGTATTAATCTTAATATTCTTGTAGATTCTGGTTCAGAACAAACTTTACCTTTTGTATCTTCATTTTTCAGGCCCTATATGGTTAAATCCCTGAGAGATATGGCTCTCAATGTGGCTCCAAGTGTGAATTGTTAAATTTTACCCATTTTCAGTTGTTGAAAACCAAATGTGGGTCACATGGAATAAAGCTATTTTTTCTTTGCTACTTTTTTCGTTGATATGTAAATGTGGTTTTTCAAATGTTATGTGCTTATGGTTGTGATGGAAATTTTTTGAACAAACCATTAAGGAAGCTTATGTTTGGTAAATGGATTGGGGAGAGGCTTTTTTTGTGTGTTGTTAACATTCAAGGATGTAGTACATTGGACTCTTAAACATGTCTTTTTTATTATTTTAATACGTTCCTTGAGGTTCACTTTTTCAATTTGTAAAACATGATTTTCCACCCTCATTCTGACCCTCTTTCAAAAACGCTCTGATTTGGTGCTGCCTCTCCTTTAAGACTTGACAGTAAATGGCCACTTTTATGATTGGCTCTCTGCTCTTGACTGACCTGCTCTCTCCTTGCCATCTGACTGCTCACCACTTCTGGGCGGGCCTACTGAAGTGGTAAGGTAAAATAGGCATTGATGTGTTGTTGTAGAGGCGGGCAGATGCAAATGTCTACCACAGTGTGACATCACAATGTGGAGGAAGTAGAGGATGAGTCATTTGATTCAAACAAATGCTCTTTTTGCAGTGAGGAGGAAGTTTTGAGTTCTGAAACATACAGTATTTTTTTATTGTACAATGAACTCTTATGTCAAAAGATCAAGAACCATTTTATACCTTATGTCATGACCCCTTTAAATATTAACTATAGGTAAAGTTAGTCAAGGAAAAGATATGATGTTGGCTTGACAAAGCCTTTGTCTGAAAGTTTTAAAACAATAGATGGATGGATAGATAGATGGATAGTCAAGTACCTTCAGATAAAACCGTCAGAAAGATGTATAGAGTTGTATTGTAACTTAAAACCAGGCCTTGTGTATGATTGTTTGGTGTTGGAATATTCCGTCAGTGTAACTCTGTGGGATGTTTTGGGATATTTAATGGTTTGCTGTGCAAAAATTATTCCGATTAGTTAGAAAATATACAGCAACACAATTCAGAACAGTCTGAAGGTCTGTGCCATGTTTGGTTGATATAGCTTGAAAGCTCTAGGAGGAGTTACAATTCATAATTTTGGTCTTGGTTTAAGGAATTTGAAAAAACCCTAAACAGTCTGTAGAATAAAAATATTTTGGCTGTGTGAAGCCAACATAAGAACATATGTCCCCATTTATCTGATTTTGATTTCCTTTAATTGCAGATGATGTATGAACACAAATAATGATGGGAGTGCTGCGTGCAACACAGGCAAGAAAAATAGGACGAGTCAGAGGGAGACCCCTCACTGTATCTCCCTCCTTCTGACACTCAGACACCTCAAACTGCAAAGAGAAATTAAGAAGGAAAAACCTCTGACCATCTCCTCACAGCGGAGACGGATCTCCTGAATATCCGCTCCAATCTCCCCAAACTGAAGGTGGTACGGCTCAAACTAATTATCCACTGTTAATGGAGTGGGGCCACTCTTTGTTGGTGACTATAAAGTCATATCTAATACTTGAAGAATTGTATGGTCTCTGTCATGGAAACTCCTATGAAGTGCTTAAGGAATGTGTGACGAGAGAGTAGTGGTGATTATGTTAACATAGGTTTATGGCAAAACCTCCTAGTTTTGCTCCCTTTATGCCAGCAATGGAGTGACCGAACTCTCTGCTTAATTTTGTATAATTAATTATTCATTGTTAATAATGAATAGAACATATTTTCCTCCCTCTTTGTAAAGCTTGAACAGATGTTTGCCTCTTAAATGATGAATTTTGCTACAGGTATGGTTGCAAAGATCTCTTGCTCCATTGCACCCCAGCATACGGCTGTCTGCGCAATCTGAACAAAGCAAACGTTTGAGTAAATATCACAAATCCAGGTCACATTTTCCCCCAAAATCAAAACAAAGAAATAATAAATTTTGCATAAAGAAAATTAGGCCTATTAGGACCATTAACATTTTTTTGCATTGTACACAGTTTCCACACAGTTTTCATAACTGTAATGCCAAAAAATACGTATATATTATTTAAATTGTAAAGTATTTATACGTCATGGTAGTATTTGTTGCAATGCCAGTAATTTATCATGATTTAATTTATGTATATAAAAAACAATTGTAATGACATTACATGAATCACTATTATCTTTTTACACTTAATCACTTTTGAGAACATAGGCTTCATTTTGATTTTGGGGTAAAATGTGACTTAGATATTTTTTTCGTGAGCTTCTCTTTTGATGGTTGGCTAGCCGCGTTGTTCTGTGTAACTTTAATCACAGATATGAAAGAGGAACTTGTAACTAGTCTATTTCATCGATAGAATCCATTCAAGATAATCCAATAAAAAAATGAATATAATGAATTAGGGGTGCACCGATCGATCGGCCACCGATCAAAATCAGCTGATCTTCATCTTAAATCCGTAATCAGCCAGCCGATCATGCCTAGAATCAGGTCGATCTTTTTTGCAGCATGCAGGGAATTGCGCATACAGTGCCGCTGTAACGAATGAGCGCTTGTTTAGTCCTTGAAGCATGACAGAGTGGCCTTTGGAGGGTGAGTTGTTGGCAATTCTAAGCATTCACAAATTTAAACTTTCAGACATGATGTAATTCACATGAATATGCCGTTTTGTTTTTAAAAATGTGTAAGAATTGCACATTGCCCATTACGAAATTGCCCATTGTCTAGAGTTATTACGGTAGTAATTCTGACTCGCTGCACTGTGAGCAGGAAGAGGATAAAGAGGCTGCTAAAGGGTATAAAAACGAATTAAACAACAAATAAACATGCAAATACAAATCTGAGTACACGTGACAATCAGATGCTGTGTGGAGCGATTAGAGACTGTTTGAGCCTTCATGAGCACTTTTAGCTTTACTCTCTTTAACATAAGCGCTCTCCAGGTGCTCTCAATATCTCATCAGCCACTCATCCCAGCGCTATTCTGTGAGCGTCCCAATTTAAATCAGATTAATGTTGGTCACAATACCACTAATAACATTTGTGTTACAACAAGACACCAAAGACAGTAAACAAATCATAGATATTAATGATTTCTCACTGGAGCAGTTTTAGAGCTTGTAATGGATATATTTTTCTTATTTTTGAACATACCTCTGCTGTGTGTGATGCTCTCATGGTTTTTACTGATTGCCAGTATGTCACAATGACCTTTTGATATTGACAACAGAACTATTCATAACTGTTTCAAAACAAATAAATGTTAGCAATTCACAATTAATGTAATTTTGGTAACTTTATAAAAAGGTTATATTAGTTTATGCATTAGGTATGAACAAACAATGAACAGTGTATTTTTTTCATAATGTTAGGTAATACAAATACAATTGTTCATTGTTAGTTCATAGTGCATTAATGTTAACTAATACAACTTTTGATTTTAAAAATGTATAGTATATGTTGTAACTGACATTAAGTTCATTAGTTCATGTTAACTTATGTTTTTAAATAATGTTAACAAATGGAAACTTTTTGTAAAGTGTTACCGTAATTTTACTGTGTGGGGCATAAACATATAACTGCAGCATATAACTTTCAAAAGTATGGCAAAGAGCACTTTAAAAATAAAATAAAATCAGAGATCGGTATCAGCCTCAAATTTCCTGATCGGTGCACCACTATAAAGAATGAAATCTCGCAAAATCAATTGTAATAAAAAATGAGCAGAATCTCTTTACATTTTAAATGCTGCTACCTATGTCTTTCCTTTGCCTTATCAGATGAAGTAACTTTTTGATGACTTGTTAGTAACCTGTGACCTCTTTATCTGTTTAAGGGCTGATTTGTTTTTTGTGTTAAAAATAATCCTTAGTTCATCTATGAAGCTTCCAATAAATGCTGTCGGTTTAGCCCTTTCAGTGCTGCTACATCATGTATTAATTTTACTTTCCTTCCAAGTCCTGTGTGATATCATGATGACAGAGGGCTTATGTAATACCAAGTATCCTTTATAGGGAACACTACTTTATAATCCACTTTGTCCTTGTAAACAACAAAGACTTCAGTTACAAGAGACAATGCAAATAAAGGCAGGGATCGATTACATATCAGATAAGTCTAAACAGACACAAAATAAATTTCTAAATGCATTAACAGTATAAAGCATTAATACAAGATGCACAAAATCTGACAGCATTATCTTGGGAAACTGTGAGAGAGGGTTTAAGACCAGCACAACTTCACTGAGAGACAGAGTTCTCAGTGAATACTTAATCTTCTGTATTATTTAACAAAAAATAAATCTGATAAAGCCCTATGTGCCCTTGACCAAATCAACAGCACTGAGTACCACATTGAAAAACTGAAGGATTTTTTCCCGACCAATTCGATCTATATTGCATGTACAGATGATCAAAAGCAATAAAATGTTTTGTTCAGAAACAACTAAGACTGCTTCATTTTGTAACTTGACATAATGTGCTTGCTGCATGCATCCCTAACAGGATAAATGTCACCGTAAATGAGGGCTGTTGTTAAAAATTAAGTTACTAACCTTGATGAAACTTCTGCATGTAAAAGCAACTGTTTAGAAAAGGGGGTATTTTTTTTTCTTTTTTTTTTTTCTTCTTTTTTTGGCAAACGGTTCAAAAGCAGAATTAATTTCTGTTTAAGTTGTTCGTAAAACCATATATTTAAGTTTTTGATTGATATATGTAGGTGTTTGTTCAAGTTCGGGGACTTTTAACACTGTGGACTTCTAGAAAGTAAGTCTCATTAAAACATTTTTCACATTTGTAATTTTTTATTTATTTTTTTGTCTAGTAACAGTGTCCAACAGTGTTTATGCATCATTTTTGTCATTTATGTTTTTCTAAAAGTCATGAAATTTTCATCACAGTGTCATTTCCAGAGGACAGGGCTAAAACAATCAAATCTATACATAAAAGACAGTTGAAACGTACCAAAAAATAACAGTGAAGACATGGTAAAGAGTTTCTAATTTAGTTTTAATGAGACCCTCGTATAACAAAAAGGAAAAAAGTTGAAATCTGTTTTAATAAAAATCAACCCCTTGGACATGAAAGTATGTAAAGTTGAAAAAAACACCCATTTATTATATATATATATATATATATACACACAGAGTACAGAATGCTTTATTTTCTCAACTTTTAGATGCAATGAAAAGACATTTTATAAAATTTAGTTCTGTATTTACATTTAATTATGCTATTTAATACAATTCTGTAAGTATAATAATTATGATAATGTTAATATTGAAATTAGGATTATTACATGTGAATTGATCAAATTGACCAAGTGAGGAAAGAGACATAATGAAGTGCGTGTGTGTGTGTACAGGTTTTACTATCCTTGTCGGGACCAAATGAGTAAAACTTGAGATCACCTGCTTTGTGAGGACCAGCCAGCGGTCCTCACAAGGGAAATAACATATTAAATGATGTTTTTTTTGAAAATGTAAAAATGCAGAACGTTTTTAGTGAGGGTTAGGTTTAGGGAATAGAATCTATAGTTTGTACAGTATAAAAATCATTGTCTATGGAGAGTCCTCATAAGGATAGCTAAACCAATGTGTGTGTGTGTGTGTGTGTGTGTGTGTGTGTGTGTGTGTTTTTTTTACATGTTCCTGGGTGTATTCTTTAATTAGAAGAATTTATCGTGGACAATTTTCCAGTCTGGCTAGTTGGTAGTTGTTTTTGTTTTGGACAAATCTTCATCAGTATTGCCCTTAAATGATTCTGGAATTTTTCACCAACAAAAACATAGAGCACTGGGTTTAAACAGCAATGTGAAAAAGCCATCAGACGGCAAGCATAAAATGCATAATCAAGACGAATAGATACATCACAGATTATGAATGGGTATAAACCATAATCCATCAAAGTTCTCAAGAACATAACAATGTTGAATGGAGCCCAACCTATAAAGAATACCAAACCAATACAGAAAATGATTTTAATAGCTCTGTGTCGCCTCCTTGTTTGTGACTTTCTGATTGTCCAAAACATTCTGACATGGCAAAATCCCATGACGCAAAATGCAATAAAGAAAAAAACATTTTGCAAATAAACAACTGCATGTTTTACTTCAATGCTGTCATATTCACAGTATAGATTTGTATTATGTGACATGACTTTGCTACGAACAGAGCCTGGCAGTGCAGCCAATCCACTCAGGATCCACACGATAAAGGGAGCGATTGAAAACCCTCTGTATTTCTTCCAGTCTGACAGTGGGTGAACAACTGCCAGGAATCGCTGAATGGTCATCAGAGTTATGAAAAACACACTGCTGTAAAACCCAAGATAGAACACGAATTTCAGAGCTTTGCAGCCGATTTCTTCAAATGTCCAGCCCCAAATGTAGTATGACGTCCAAAATGGAAGTCCAAAAGTGAACAGTAGATCTGACAGAGTTAAATTGAGGATTAGGATGTTGATCGGGCAGCTTAACTTCTCGTAGAACACCAGGATGACCAGAACCAGGAAGTTACCAACGCAACTAAGCACAACCGTAAGAGTGAAGAAAAGTGGAATGATGATGGATCCAACTTTGACCACCTCTTCTTTGTGACAAAGTTGGTCTGGCTCTGGATAATACTCTGTTGTGAACTCCTCAGTCATGATGTTCTCTTTATAGACTGGAGTTGTAATATTAAATGGAAAATAGAGAATAGAGCAAAATATTTCAATAATTATTTTAAAACATTTGAATAATTATTATTTACATATTTTTAACTTAAAAACGAAATATACAAATAAATAAATTACCTAAATTTTGACAGTCTTAGTACCTCTTCAAACTGTCAGCAAACTGAAACAAACTGAGAAAATTAAGCAACAAATTAAAGCTAAACTTAAATAGCATTGCTGTTCTGGGAGTGATGTTTGAGTGTTTTTATAAGGAATGGGAGGGTAACATGCACCTACCTCAAACCTTGTACACGTGTACAAAAAATATGAAATGAAACTTGCTTTCACAATGAAAGTGATTGTTTGTTAGTGTTGTGGCTATTCCTAGTTACATTTTAAGGTAGTAGCTGGTAAATGGGAGTTTCAAAACTTAGTTAACAACAAACTGTAGTGTTCACAAGCTTCAGCTGTTTCGGAAGGAAATTGGTACTTTAATTCACCAAAGTGGCATGCAACTGATCACAGTGTATAGTCAGGATATTACTGATGTAAAAAAAACAGCACCATCACTATTTGAAAAAAGTCATATTTGATCAAATCTAGACAGGCCCCATTTCCAGCAGCCATCACTCCAACACCTTATCCTTGAGTAATCATGCTGAATTGATCATTTGGTACTAGAAAATCACTTGCCATTATATCAAACACAGCTGGAAGATATTTGGTTCGTTACCTGAAGCTTAACATTGTGTTTGTGTTTGTTTTTGAGTTGCCACAGTATGCAATAGACTGGCATGTCAAAAATGACAAAGAAACAGTTTCTCTAGAAACTCATCAGTCAATCATTGTTTTAAGGAATGAATGCTATACAATGCTTGAAATTGCCAAAAAACTGGCTCTAACAAGGAGATGTGGAAGGCCCAGATACAACTAAACAAGATATTCTGAGAAACAGACGCCTCACATGTCCTCAGCTGACAGCTTCATTGAATTCTACCTGCTAAACACCAGTTTCATGTACAACAGTAAAGAGAAGACTCAGGGGTGCAGGCCTTATGGGAAGAATTGCAAAGAAAAAGCCACTTTTGAAACAGAAAAACAAAAAGAAAAGGTTAGAATGGGCAAAGAAACACAGACATTGGACAACAGATAATTGGAAAAGAGTGTTATGGATCTTAACTCCATTGAGCTTTTGTGGGATCAGCTAGACTGTAAGGTGCGTGAGAAGTGCCCGACAAGACAGCCACATCTATGGCAAGTGCTACAGGAAGTGTGGGGTGAAATGTCACCTGAGTATCTGGACAAACTGACAGCTAGAATGCCAAGGATCTGCAAAGCTGTCATTGCTGCATGTGGAGGATTTTTTGATGAGAACTCTTTGAAGTAATTTTCAAATTGTAATAGTAATTTTTACGTTATTAATGTCCTGACTATACATTGTGATCAGTTGAATGCCACTTTGGTGAATAAAAGTACCAATTTCTTTCCAAAAGAGAAAAATCTGTAAATTATTCCAAACTTTTGGCCACCATTGTATGGCAGAAGTAGTATGGGTAGTATCAAGGACGGTTTAACCACCGGGCCGATTGGGCCGTTGCCCAGTGGCCTCTGAATCCAAAGGGCCCTGAGCTCTAAATAAATTATTTATTTTGAGTTATCTATTATAAATTCACATAAATGTGAAATACCATTTGTTCGGCCGAATGCGTGCTGGACTACAGCAGCGCGAGCACAGGCACTCGAGTGCACGCTCAAGGAATCTGCGTCTCACGGGTGCAGCGCGTTTATTTGAAGGACTGAAAGAAGCGCTGGAACTTTGCCAGGTGAAAAACAATCTGGAATCACGTGTAATAGTCACATTAAGTCCTTTTGCAACCTGAACTTCATCAGAATGGTAATGTGTGACACCAGCATTGATGCAGCGCAACAGATGATGAAACAGAACATAGGTGTCTCGAGATGCGGTTATAAATATTAAAGTTCTTTTAAACTTAATGCAGTGTCTACAAAAAATGAGACGGTCCTGATTTGTGGCGTGGTGCAACGATCAAAGACTTCCGTCCAGTGCGTGTTTACATAGAAAAACAATTTAAAAACGGCGCAGACGCAAGTGTGAACAGCCTGTAACTCGCCCTATAGCTACTTGAAAAATGTACCCGAACCTGGCCCAAAATCTGAAGGTTTGTCAGGTACCGTCGGACTCAAATCAGGTTGAAGATCTCTAAACACGTGCAGAATAACCGAATAGTGATTTTGGTATTTGAATACAGTGCACATCCCTATTAATAACACATGATTTTGGATCGGTTCATAATTAAAAAGTACATATAATTGCCCGTGTCAGACATTGCTACATACTTTTCTTCCGTCTATTTGAAAAATCCAACCAAATCTGCCAAGCGTCCTGTAGCATATGAAGGTGAACATAGTCACGTCATGGGGGCCTCCACGGTGGACCAGCCGATGGGCCTCTCAGGTCTTAATCCGTACTTGGGTAGTATGCCATTCCGAACTCAGCCTCGCAGTCATTTATTACTGGATGAGTATTTTTAAAAATGCTTTTATAGATGATGCCAAGGCGGATTTTCATTCACAGGTATGAATCCTTGTAATTATCAGTTTTAATTTAATCAGTTAGTAAAAATAACTATCCAGTGTAAAATGTCTCCAAATAGATATAAAGCATTCTTAGATTTAAATGCGGATGACTGGAGGATTCTGTTTTCAGAGCGTCAAGCGCCCCCTGCAGAAATAAAACTCACAAGACAGTCAGTGGCTGACAAGGTGCAGTTTTGGTCTGTAGGTCTGTTACCCACACAAAACTTCCCTATGAATTTAAAAAACATAAAATATAACACATGAGCAGGGTATGCAACGGATTACGTATTTTAAATACAAAATATAAGTAACTGTATTCCACTACAGTTACAATTTAAATAATTGGTAATTAGAATACAGTTACATTCAAAAAGTATTTTGATTACTGAAGAGATTACTTTGCATTTTACTGTCATTTGTTTCATTTAATATTTAGTCCTTTCAGATGGAAAACATTTATACAAATACATGATGCAATCCAAAGTGCATTTGAACAGCGGTGAAACACTTTCTTATGATGTGTTACATTCATACGAGCAGACAGAGAAGTACGTTTGAAGAAAGTTTGGAGCAGAAGAAATAGAAATAAACCTTGTGTAAATTGCCATGTGAACATATCTTTATGCTAAGCTAAAATGCTATTTCTAGCCATTTTACATGCACGTTACCAAGCACGGTCATATTTTTTTTATCAAGAAAATAAACGTTCGATTATATTTTTGTCTCTCTAGTAAGACCTTTCACATTAGGACAAAAATCTTATTCTTGATGAGAATCCTTAAAACAAGATCAATTTGATTTATCTTGTTTTAGTAACAACACTGCATAAGATATTTAGGTTTTTCAGAGAATGTATTTTTAACGTGTATTCTGTCTTACTGTACTGGCAGAACTTTTATAGTCAAAACAAGTGAAAAAATCTACCAGTGCTGAAGAAGTAATCCAAAGTATTTAGAATACATTACTGACCTTGAGTAATCTAACGAAATACGTTACAAATTACATTTTACAGCATATATTCTGTAATCTGTAGTGGAATACATTTTAAAAGTAACCCTCCCAACCCTGCACGAGTCATATGTGGAGTCAATGAAGATGTTAAAGGCGTCCATAGTAAATGATCAGTTGTTTTTCATGGTGACGAAAGCAAGTAGGCATTTCAGATGAGCAGGTAAGAATTGTAATTTTCTGAAAGGGTATATTTTTTTTCTGAAACATTCACCCTAATGCTTTTCTGAATGTTTGATATGATACAGTGTATACATATTTAAGAATTAGTGATTAGAGACTATTAACCGTGATTAAAAAATATGATGAATATGGTTAATTTAACTGTAAGAATTTAGAATCCATGGTTAAAAAACGTGAAATGCTTTATTTACACATGGAAAAAAAATATTGTTTAATATAAAATAGGCTTACAAAATCTTATGAAAAACTAAATGGGAAAACTCTTGTGCCTGTGTGGGTACTGGAGCTGTTGCTATGGTTACAGACGGTGGTGCTTAGCCATGTGTCACAAACTGAACATGAACTTTCAATTCACGTGAAACTGAAGCTTAAACACACAAATTCCAAAATATACCAGAGGAATTTGATCTACCAGGCTCATATCCATCAAAAAAAGCGACTTAAATCGGCTGTTTGGAAGCATTTAAATGACTGATTGAAGACAACAGATGTAAAACAAGCAGACAGAAGTCCTAGAAAGAAATGCATCCTGAGGACAGGATGCTCCACTAGTCATCCAACAACAAACTACTAAGTTTAATATTTTTAGCTGTGGTGATTTTAAAGTGATGAATTAAAGATGCCACTTTTTGTAATGTTTAAGCATGCTGACAGCGCATGGTGCATTGCGTGTAGTTATTATCAATGAGTAAACTTTGAAAAGTTGCGTCTTTCGAAAATTCGCCGCATTCAGCAATAAATGTCAATTTTAGTCATGATCGGACCTTAAATTGCCTGCTGTAAGCAAAGTTCCTGTTATTATGCATAGTCCAAAGGTTTATTTGTAAGGTGTTGTGGACAGTATTTAGAGTCTGTTGCTGGTTCTTTATGTTGGGGTGTCTGACAGACAACGGACTGCTTTAATAAAATGATGCGGAAAAAAAGAAAACTGTTGAATGCCATGAACTACATGTTGCGCACTCACAATAATCTTACATGTACACTTTTGAAGCACTCTGGTTACATTAGGACATCACTGTGCTCGGGATGCGCATAAGCAGTGTTGTGCCCTAGATTGGAGTGTCTCTTATTACCTCCTTTGTGAGTGTGTGTGTATTTATCAGTTTTCTTATTATAGGGCTTCCCATGGCGTCCACATATCCCCCAGAAATATGTCCATGTAGAAGTTCAGTTGTTATATGATATGCATTTTTTGCATCAGTGCTGTTGTATGACAAGAAAATGTGCAAATAATCATAAAACTGGTTAACTCATCCACTACAAACTCCACACATACTGAGCACTATGTAACAGTTTTTGTTCCTGGGTAGTAAGTGGTATTTCCTAATTGCTTATGCCTCAAAAGTATAGAAAATGGCTATTATTCCCCACATACTTTGCTTTTGTGACCAGGACAGTGATATTTTGAAATGTACCTATTTCCAATGAGAAAACGGGCGAATTTGTGTCTTTTCGTTCACATAAAGTCTGAAAAAAACCAACATATGAATCCAAATTAACATGTATTTATACTACAGTAATACAAAAATGACTACCAAAGATTTAGAAGTGAGTAGTTTTTCGAGATTTATGATTATATTGTAAATCACTTTCACGAATCAGCCCCCAGATGTACTCATCATACTTCAAGGCATCCAGCAAGGTCTTGATGCTGTTGTAATCCTCTTTGAGGTGCACCGAGTGAGCCAGGGGAAGAGACGGGTACTTGTTACCATTATGGACCAGCACGGCTTTGAGGCTTCTGGATGAGTTGTCACTGAAGAGTCGCCACTCATTCTGGTTAAAGGCGATTCCGATTGCCTCGATCAGACTCGAGCAGAAGCAGAGCCCATCTTGACGGGTGAAGAAGCTGGAAAAAGGTTGGTGACGCTTCCTCTGATCTGCAACTTGCACACTTTCATCAAACAAGTTCCACTGCTTGAGCCTAGACGTCAAAAGCTCAGCATTGGACTTGGTGAGACCAAGATCTCTAATCAAGTCGTTGAGGTATTTTTGGTTGGGGTAGTATAGGTTTCTCCCCTCAGCTCCACCTCTGAAATTGTCATCTGGATCTACAACTTCTTTCTCGCTCTCTGACATGCTGCTCTCTTCTAAAGACGGCTGATCTCTCTCCGGAGGAGTGGGTACGTGGAGCTCATGGCAGTGTGGCACCAGGGCGATGGATGAAGGAAGGTCCGGATACATGATAGCAGGTGCATTCTTGCCAGTCCAACGTTTGGAAGGGTCCACCACGCAAAAGTAGCAGTTGCTTGAGTGGTCAGTGGGTTCCCGCAAAATTCTTGGGATAGCGAACTTCATGGCTCTATTTTCCCCTCTGTACCATCCTACAAAAATACATTTATTTCACCCATGACTAATGTATAAGAGATTCTCACAACCTTTTTCATATATGATATATTTTTTCAATAACATTGAAAACTGTAAAACATTTTAAAATTAAAAACTTTTACAATTTTTTAAATTAACACATTTTATAACAAAATTCCGAGCAACAATTGTCCATCTTACCTTCCAGAATTTTTTTTGCAGTGCTCGAAGGTAAAATGAGGTGCCCAGGGTTTATCTTGATCCCCGACAGGCATGCCGAAATATGCCTTGTAGGCCTCACACATCTTAGCAGATGCTTCCACAGAGTACTTTTTTGCTCTCATCTTGATAAATTGGCCGCAGACATGGCAAAATGCGTCTGCCGGATGCTTGCAGCCTCTTGATGCCATCTCAGAAAAATGCAGATATGTATCCACTTAGGCAACTGAACTGGTGGGCTTAAGGCCCCTGTATTTATACTACTATTGATATTACTGGAAAGTTCTAGAAAGTTCTAGAAGTTACTCCAAGTTTACTCAGCACTGAATCTATTTGGAATGTTCTGGAAAATAGGTACATTTCAAAATATCACTGTCCTGGTCACAAAAGCAAAGTTTGTGGGGAGTAATAGCCATTTTCTATACTTTTGAGGCATAAGCAATTAGGAAATAACACTTACTACCCAAGAACCAAAAAAATTAAATTGTTACACGGTGGAATCATTCACGACACGTTGTATCAGATGACAGAGCAGAGCACTAATCTATTGTGAACCACGCAGCACATGTAAACTATATATTTATATAATTAAATCACAGCATTTGCGCTTTAATCTCAACTCAACTTTATTTATATAGCAATTAAAACAACAGAGTTGACCAAAGTGCTTCACAGTAATAACATTTAAAACATAACATTACTGGTGTTTGTGTATATGGTCATTTTTTAATCTAAAACACAAACAGTCCAAAACTGTGTCCCTCATTTAATTTGTCAGACTCAAAGGACAGTGTAAAGAGATGAGATTTCAGACATTAAAAGTCTCCCTGTTGCAAACTGTTTATCTGGAAAATGAAGCTTCAGGCAAAAAATACACATCATCATAAAAGCACATTTCAAAAAATAAGCTAGAGCCCTGAAATTGAAGAAATTGTGACAGAAATATATTACAACTGTATAGTGAAATGTAATATTTACTGGAATGATATAATAATAATAATAATAATAATTAAGTAATATATCACAAGCAAGGCTGCTGATGAATGTAAGTTTGGCAAAAAAATGCAATGACATGTTGAAAAGTTAAAAGTTCTAAGAATTAATTGATTAGACATAATTTTGATGATGAAATGAAATGAAATTCTAAAACATGGAGTTCTGGAAAATAATAATAATAAAAAGGAAAACATGATTTGGTAAAGAATAAAACAGATTTCAGTAGGGCACTACTTAAAAACACTTCAACAATGCATCCTTGATTGAGAAACAGTTGAAGGAAACATACATTTCTTTTAATTTATTACTTATATTGAAATGTAACTGTTCAATAGCATATTGTCATATTAGCATATTTATGCTGTGGTACCGAAATTGGTATTGGACTACTGAAATGTTGGTACCGTGATGACACTAATGGGAAGTATAGAAATTTTTAAATAAATCAAAAGGTATTTATCTTATATTTATAAATCTTATTTTAGTTTTGAAGTAGACATCTATAGATTACAGCTCTGCACACTCTGGGCATTCTCTCAGGCATTTAAGCATAGATCATAGATACGTAGATTTAATCAAGTGTTTCTTTTGACTGGTAGTGTACTTTTCAAAGAAACACTGCATACTGTATTTCGTTTGGTATAGTTTGGAATCAGCAGCGAAAGTACAAAATTGCCCAGTCAGTGTTATTAAATAGCTGAAAATTGGGTTTTATAATTTTCTTTATTTATCACACATTATACATTTGCACATATACAGTGAAATTCTTCTTTTTCACATATCCCAGCTAGGCTGGGGTCAGAGTGCAGGGTCAGCCATAATACGGCGCCCCTGGAGCAGATAGGGTCAAGGGCCTTGCTCAAGGGCCCAACAGTGGTATCTTGGCAGTGCTGGGGCTTGAATCCCCGACCTTCTGATCAGTAACCCAGAGCCTTAACCGCTGAGCTACCACTGCCCAAAGTAATACACCAATACACATAGGTGTATTGGTTTTACAAACCATGTTTTATATAAAGATCTACATTGCCGCTTTTATTTTTGTTGTTTGATTATCATATTTAACCTCTTAAAAATAACGGAGAAAAAAGAAATAAAGTTGGTATGATCTCAAATCTTATGTTTCCTGTTTTTGTAGGTCAATGATGTTATGCTTCCTTTCACAAAGACCACACAGATTTACATTTTGTCACGTAAAGGAAGAAAATGCCACTTTCCAGTCAACTCACAAAAGCATAGCTGCATAATGTGCATTTTCCTATCTATAGTTGTTATGGGTTTATATTTTTTTTTTATTATTTTTTTTTTTACAGTAAGTCAGGAGAATTTATGAATTTCATATCCACCTTCACAAACACTGAACTAACATATTTTATGTTTATAACTGACTATATAACTGAAAATTGTATTGCAAAACGTTTTGATGTCAAATGAAGTAGGCATAAATGCATTACCTATTTAAAAAGTATTTAAAAAATTTTTTTTAAAGCTTGTAATAAAATAAATGACCTTTAGCAGTCCTAATATGTAACTATTTTCAGTATGAAAAACTGAAATCCACATTTTTGGCGTGTGCATTGGTCTGATAAGAAATATATTGAATATATTATTTACTGTCACAAAATAAGAAAAATAGTAAAACAAAGAAAAGAAAAAAGTACAAAATAAATTGTGATGAGGAGGAGGGCATGGCCGGGCCGTGAGGCTGCACAGCTGGCGATGAATCAGCTGATCAGCAGGAGAGCGAGATAAAGGGGAGCCAGAGACGCCAGTTCGAGAAAGAGAGAGACGCACGCGGCCACGCTGCATGTGTGTGTGTTTGTTTTTGTTTGTGTTATGTTGAGTTTTACATTAAAAGTTACGTTGATCGTTCAGCCGGTTCACGCCTCCTCCTAACGCGGCGGCCCATTTCAGCCCGTTTCGTGGCCGGCCCTCCGGGAAAAGTCCCGGTTCTCCCAATGGCCAGTCCGCCCCTGATGGTAAATCCTCCTTAGATTTGTTCTTAAATGATTCTGGAACTTCTATGAAAATGTAAAATGCAGGGTTCACGCAACAATGTGAAAAAGCCAACAATCGGCAAGCATAAAATGCATAGTCGAGGTTAATGCTTATTTTACATAACGTGAACGGGTATAAACCATGATCGGTCAAAGATCTTAAGAACATAACAATGTTATATGGAGCCCAACCAATAAAGAACACCAGTGCAATACAGAAAATTAGTCTGACAGTCTTGTGTCTCTTATTGGTTTGTGATTTTGTTATCGCTTGATGTACTCCTGCATAGCAAAAACCCATAATCACAAATGCAATGAAGAAAAAAGCATTTTGAAAATAAATAATGGCATGTTTCACTTCAGTACTGTCGTATTCACAATATGTGCTGTTACTTGATTGTTCTTGTAGGACTTTGCTACGAAGTGAGCCCAGCAGTGCAGCCAATCCACTCAGGATCCACACGATAAAGGGAGCGATTGAAAACCCTCTGCATTTCTCCCAGTCCGACAGAGGATGAACAACTACCATGTATCGCTGAATAGTCATCAGAGTTAAGAAGAACACACTGCTGTAAAACCCAAGATAGAACAGGAATTTCACAGCTTTGCAGCCAATTTCTCCAAATGTCCAGCCCCAAATGTAGTAAGATGTCCAGAATGGAAGTCCAAAAGTGAACAGTAGATCTGACAGAGCTAAATGGAGGATGAAAATGTTGATCAGAGATTTGAGACTCTTGTTAAGCACTAAGATGACCAGAACCAGGATGTTACCGATGCAGCTCAGCACAACCACTAGTGTGAAAAACAGTGGAATGAGAATGGATCCAAATTTCACCACCTCCTCTTTGATACACAGTTCATCTTCATATTCATAGTCATATTCAGAAGCATCCGTTGTATTCTCAGCATTCATGTTGATGGGCATGCAAACAGTTTCACTGATTCACAAATTGGATTTATGCAGGTTCAATTCTTCACCCTTTGAAGATGGTCAAACAAGAGAAAGATACATTTATATCAGTCAGTTCACTTCTACAACTTTTTCAAATGTGAATATATAAAATACAAGACTCGAACATTTTGTTTTACCTGAATTCTTATTATTTCTGTTGATTTTTACCTTGAAAAGCATAACAGCACTTTACCATACGATGCAGATTTGCATAGTGGAAAACTTTGGATTCATCTTAGTTCATCTTGATTCATGCCATAGTCACACAAAACAGTTGCATTCTTATTAGTTATGCAAATCCTCATTGTGATGAAAACATTTAATACATTCCTGGATTGCAGTACACCTGTCAATTAGTGATGTTAGATCAACTGTGTAAAATAATTAGGCTGAAAGTTTAATAAACTTGTTGCTTATCGTCATTTCAAACAGACCAGAATGACTCTGGAGTGATGTGTGAGAGTTGTTTTTATGAAAGACTGGTTAGTAACATGCATCCTCCCCCAAACCTCAACCTATACTGTAGATAATTTATCGTCACATGCACAAAGGAAACTAAAGTGGCTTTGAGATCTCCAAGATTAAACAAACTGCTCTGCTTTTTTCATGATTTTTGTAACATCAGATCAGAAACGCAACCAAACCCATCAGAAAGGTAAATCATGTTAGCATGCTTTTGCATTTGGCACCCATTTTCTACTATTTCCTTAAGTGTTGTCTGTATAACCTGTGAATAGACTTGAGTTGCACACTGTGGTTTTGTTGATACAAAACAAACTGTGGTTTGTTACTTTACATGTCATTCAGACAGTCTGTTCCTGTTTAAGAAAAAGAAAACTGTGAAGAATCTAAGTTTGTGGGCAATAGAGTCAGGAGACAGCAAACAGCTGAGGTGAGTATTTATTTCCTCCACACAGTCAGGTCAACAGAAAAATGGCTCTCAGTGGCCAACTCAAACAGGGCTCATAGAACTATATAAATGCAGTCTCTGGATATTGCTGCCAGTCATTCAGACACCAGTTCCTTTGCCACTCTCTCTCCCACTCTGATGCTCTGGTGTGCCTTATCAGGTCTCCCTCCGCCATCACTATAATGACAGACAGGTGTTAGTGTAATTACAGCCCAGGTGACGAGCCTTACTGCTTTCACTCTCCCGCAAACAGACACATGACCACACCCCCATGCCACATACCCTCACCGCCGACTCAGGCCGGGGTAACATCCAGCCTGCCTCTTGTATTATGCCCATTTCAACCAATTCTTCCTGAACGATCTTTTTCTTGTGTTCAGGAAGACGATATGGGCAGCTACGAACCACCACCCCTGGGGTGGTCTCAATATGGTGCTCTATAACGTTTGTGTGACCGGGAAGGGGTGAAAACACATTCGTGAATTCAGCTTGCAACCGGGTAATGTCTCCACAAGGGACCAGGGTGAATTAATTTGGTTTGGGAGTCACCTCCGGCCCGAGCTCCACCCTCTCCAGAACTACCGCCGCCAAGGCTACAGGTACTGCCTCCCTGCATTGTTTGAGGAGGTTGAGGTGGTAGATTTGACATGCCCCTCCCCTATCCATTCGCCTAACCTCATAATCGAGATCTCCAACTCGTCATGTGACCACAAAGGGTCCTTGCCACTTGGTAAGTAATTTGTAGCTTGAAGTTGGCAGCAATATAAGCACTTTATCTCCCTGTGCGAATTTGCGTAGTCGAGTGCCCCTGTCGTGCATTCGGCATTGACGTTCTTGCGCTTGGAGCAAATTCTCCTGTGTTACCTGCCCCAAAGTGTGGAGCTCTAAGGTCAAGAACCTATTGAATTTGTTTTTTGCTATTCGAAGGTCCTTCCTCTCAAGCTTCCCGTATGATGTTGAGCAAGCCGTGCGGCCGACGCCCATACAAAAGCTTAAATGGGGAAAACCCCGTGGAGGCTTGCGGGACCTCTCATACTGCAAACAACAGGGGTTCGAGCCAATTATCCCAATTTTTACCGTCTTCATGTACGAACTTAATCATGTTTTTTAAGGTCGAACGATTAAATCGTTCGACCAACCTGTCGGTTTGCCGGTGATAAACGCTGGTGCGAATCGATTTAATGCCTAATAATTCATACAGTTCATGTAGTGTACATGACATGAATGTTGTGCCTTGATCAGTGAGGATTTCCTTTGGAGTCCCCACTCGGGAGATAATTTTGAAGAGTGCCTCCGCAACACTACGTGCTGAGATGTTGCGTAGAGGCACTGCTTCTGGATATCGCGTTCCATAGTCCACCAGAACTAATACAAAGTGATGCCCACGTGCAGTCCGCTCTAATGGCCCAATGAGGTCCATGCCAATTCTCTCAAAGGGGACCTTGATCAATGGCAGAGGGCGCAATGGTGCTTTTGGGGTGGCCAGTGGATTCACCAACTGATATTCACGGCATGCCACACACCATTTGCATATGTTGCCGTGAATGCCCGGCCAAACAAAATGGGCCATTATACAGTTCAAAGTCTTTTCATGACCTAAGTGGCCAGCCACTGGGTTATAGTGAGCTGCCTGGAAGAGTGTTTCCCGACAGCTCTTTGGTACTAATAGCTGAGTTGTATTCTCTTTGGTCTGAGTGTCCTGCGTCACTCGATACATCTGCTTTTTAATAATAGAAAAGTATGGGTATGTGAGCGCAACTTTGGGCTGGAGCTGTTGACCATCAGTTGCTTTCACTTGGTCAAAAGCGTTCTTGAGGAACTCATCACGCGACTGCTCCAGAGGAAAATCCCCCTCAGGGAGGCACCTGAGTATGGGAATTCCTTTGTCTGCGTCATTATGACGTGGGGCCGACGTTGACTGCCCTGGTACCGCCTCTCCAGCCATAGCGTCGCATGTCACACATTGCGATGCCACTTTGCAGAACCTATCCACACACATTCTCCTCAATACATTTTTTAATTTATTTAAAATTCCCAGAATTAGTGGATGGGTGAGGTGGGAATTAACTGCAGCCTCAATTCTATGCTCTTTTCCCCTGAATTGTATCTCAGTGGTAACCACCAGATACTTGTGAATGTCACCATGCACACACCTCACCCTCACCTGTTTATTCTTACCCAATGCCCCGAATTGCACCAAGAGTTGGTGGATAGAGGTTTGGGAACAACCCAAATCCACCAAAGCTTGATGTGTATCCCCTTTTACTCTTACCGGTATCTGATATGCCCCTGCCCGATCGGGGGCGACCTGTGGAGTGTCAGGGATCTGGATCAGTGTCCCCACCTCCATCACCGGACATCGATCCTGGCAGTGCCTGGCTTCCCCACAGCTCTAACAGACCGGCCCAGGCTTTCCTTCCACACTCATATGGGCAGTCTCGTCAACCTGGGAAGGATAGCGGAGGGAGACGGGGGGAGTAGGAGGGACAGGGGAGGGGTCCCCTGGACCGGGGATGGGTTTTGGGCAGGGCTCCTCCCCACTTCCAGGGAGCTGGAACTTGGCGGGACTGGGAAGGATGGGAGGTGGGGAAGAGTGACACATAGGGGGTTGAGAGAGAAGAGGGAGAAGAAAAAAACACTGCATCACTGCCTCCTGGAAACACCGCCATGTAGTCCCCTGCCAGCTGGACAGCCTCCTCCAGCGACGCTGGATGGTGACACTGGACCCACTCAGACATTCCTCGAGGAAGCTGGGAGATGAACTGCTCCAGTACAACCAGATCGACAACGTCCACAGTGCCGCGGGTTCCCTCCACCAGCAACCATTTCTGGCATGCATCCCGAAGCTGTTGGGCAGAAGCGAACGGGTGGCCATGCTTACCAAAGCTCAGGGATCTAAAGAGCTGATGATTCTGCTCGGGGCTGCGACCCACCCGTTGCTGGATGACATTCTTTAGGTGTTGGTAGTTAAGGAGGCTGGTAGTGGGAAACTGTTGTGCCGCCAGCTGCGCCTCTCCGGAGAGTAGGGGCTATAAGCGGGCCACCCACTGGTCAGGAGGACACCTCCATACCTCAGCAGTCTTCTCAAATAAGTCTAGGAAGGCCTCTGGGTCATCATCCGGCCCCATCTTCATCAGAGCCATGGGTGGGGTGGGCTCCGGGGAGGTCACAGCACCAGCCCCCTCTCTGGCGATCAGGGATCGGAGCACCTAAAACATCCTATTGTTTTAAAATTAAATGTCCATCAATCACATAGTCTTGGCCATATAATGTATTTTATCTTTCACTATACTGAAATGTTTGACTGCAAAATGTCACGATTGACCAATCAGAACAAAGTGTTCCAGAGTGTCTTGCATTAACTCTACGTACAATTTTCAATTACACACTGTATTTTAGAACTCATGGTTGGCTCATTGCATTCGGTGAAAGTACTTGAGAATTCTGTCAGTACATAGAACTTATCAAATTATTTTTTGCCAATCTGCCTTGATTGGAGTTGAAGATTTTTTGGGGGTTGAAAATTCTTTTGCAGTATCATTTTCAGATGATTCCTGAACTTTACACCAGGGCTGAACGGGCGGCCGCGTTATGCCGAACGGGCCACAACTGGCTAAAGAGGGCCACAAAATGGTGCCACAATATGCCGAAGGGGACGCGATATGCAGAAAAGGACAACGACATGTCTTTGTTTGTACAGACTAAATGTTTTAAGTTGATGCTTAAGTGAAAATCCATTATTTTTTAATTGGATTAAAGTTTCCTTTGGAGCACAAACCTGAAATGTTCTCAGTGATTCAGCTCATCTCTTTTTCACACATGAGTTTTTTAAAGGTGTGTTATTTTCACAATCCTATTTCCATGGTGACGCATCAAGCTTGTCACGTGACACTTTGCGGTCACAGTGGCGCTGTATGACTGATGTGTCGGTTTTATTCCATTTTTATTCCATTTATTCCATTACTCATTTAAAATATTAATTAACTTTTTGACTAGATTGTGAAATATATGATATTCTGATTCTTAAATATATGTAAGTAAATGTATTTTATGATTTAACTACTTTTATAACGATCATGTTAGATGATCAGTAAGTTATAACGGGCTATGGGCGCAGCAAAGTTTGTTTATGCTGCAAAGCAGTCACAGAGTCATAGCCTGTCGGATTTACATTACGTAAACTCATCCACTTCTCCCAAAAGATGTGAAAGTGAGTGGCTGGTGAACTGGGAGAAGAATTGAGTAAACATTATATTGACCTACACAATGTGTGTTTGACATGAGTAAAGCATGTTGTTAATTTATGTTTGAAATGCTTTTCTCAGTTATTGCCACTTCCATAGATATCAGTGTGTCAGCCATAGCACAAAAACAGATTTGAATTTAGCAGTATGATTACGTCATGCACCAAATGGCGTGATCGTATGCGTCAAAGGGTTAAGTTGGGAGAAAACATAACTCATCTACAGTTAGCGATTTAAAACCTGGAATAGTTGATATACAAACCGGCAGTCCCTCTGCATTTTATTCAGTCGCCACTGATAAGTTGAGTGAAGATTTACTATTAGAGGAACCAACTGATGAAAAATTTAGAGATTTGACCAAAGATATTGAGCTGAAATTGGCCTCATTTTTACTGAAATTGGAAAATATTTACTTGGCGTTAAGTGTAACTGTAAATGAACTACTTGAGGAACTGTATTATCTAATCACATTGGTAACGCCTCCGGCTAGCCATTTCCAATCATGCTACAGTAGCACAGCACCCATTTACTTGAATAGGGAATGACTGAAATCTCCAAAACTGTTGATCAAAACAACATTCAAATAACATATTTTAATCAGGAATAAAAACTGACAACAGTGGTATCATAAATTGTGCTTCTTTAGCCCAAACAATGTAAAAACAATAGCATTTGTTATACCCATCTTGCTAACGTGCGTTATAGACTAAACAGGTGAATGGCTTTTTTAACTTTTGCATTATGTCCTCTCCAATTCATATACAGTATATAAAGGTATAAGAGACATGAAACTAGCACTGCTATCCAGTTAATCGGTTGCCTGGGTCAACCGTATATAGTATAGTGGTCACTATGCAAAAATGTTTGACTGCGAACTGCCACAATTGACCAATCAGAATCAAGTATTCCAGAGAACCGTGCATTAACTTAATTTTCAATGACATACAGGATTTTAGAACTCATGATTGGCTCATTGCAACTGGTGAACGTACTTGAGGTTTCTGTCAGTACATAGAATCTTGTGAATGCTTTTTGCCAGTCTATCTTGATTGGACAGATGTTTTTTTGCTAAAAAAAAAATCCTCTGCAGTATAATTTTCTCATGGTTCCTGAATTGTACACCAACAAAAACGTAAAACACAGGGTTCAAGCAACAGTGTGAGAAAGCCAACAGTGCTTCTTTCACATTCTACATTCTGACAGAGCTAAATTGAGGATGAAAATGTTGGTCAGAGACTTGAGACTCTCGTACTCTTCCTTTGAAGTTCTTCAGTTTAAAATAACAGGTAAAGAGCCTATATTTTGTTGTGTGATATATCGTCTTCCAAATTATAATACCAATTTTAGGGATAAATTCTCAAAACTGCTCTCTGATTTGGTTTTAAAATATTATAAGATGGGGGGCCTGGGTAGCTCAGCGAGTAAAGACACTGACTACCACCCCTGGAGTCGCGAGTTCGAATCCAGGATATGCTGAGTGACTCCAGCCAGGTTTCCTAAGCAACCAAATTGGCCTGGTTGCTAGGGTGGGTAAAGTCACATTGGATTAACCTCCTCATGGTCGCTATAATGTGGTTCTTGCTCTCGGTGGGGCACGTGGTGAGTTGTGGGTGGATGCTGCAGAGAACAGCGTGAAGCCTATGTCTCCGCGGTAATACGCTCAACAAGCCACGTGATAAGATGTGCAGATTGACTGTCTCAGACACGGAGGGAACTGAGATTCATCCTCCGCCACCCGGATTGAGGCGAGTCACTACGCCACCACGAGGACTTAGAGCGCATTGGGAATTGGGCATTCCAAATTGAGGAGAAAAAGGGGAGAAAATCAAAAAAATATGATAAGATGATTATTGTTGAGGTTTTTAATTTTCATGTAGACAGGGCTGATGATCCTGTGGTTAAAATATTTTTAAACATTACTCAGTCTTTTAATCTGGAGCAGCATGTATCTGGTCCAACACATAATCAAGGTCATACGTTAGATCTGATGTTTATTCTTGGGTTAGTGCGGAGTAATCTGAAAATAGAGGACACTTGTGTGTCAGATCACATTATATTAACTGCAATGAAAAGTAAGACAAGTTGCTCATATCGATATCATACTATAACTCCAGAAATTGTAAATAGATTTTCATCCATTTTTCTGCTTCTTCTGAAAACTGGGTTTATGATGCCAGCACAACTGATCAGTTTAAAGATTTCAGTTATTTGTGTGTGTCACTGTTAGACTCAATTGTCTGTGTCTAAACAAGAACTAGCTCAAAAGTAAAGAATCCCCTTGGATAAACGATGATATTCACATTTTAAGGAGAAAGTGTTGGAAGGCAGAATGTGCTTGAAAATCATCTAAACTTCATGTTCACTTTGAGCATATGAAAGATCACTTTTGCTGTACAATAAGACAGTTAAAGCTGCAAGAACTGTGTATTTTTCTGAACTAACAACTACTAACTACCATAACGCTAGGTTTTTATTCAATACAATTAATAATCTGATCAACCCTGTGTCTGTTGCTGCATTTTGTCCGATAGATTGTAACACATTTTAATCTTTTTTTTTTGTTAACAAGGTCTCCAACATAAGGGCATATATTATTCCTCTGTTACCTTGTGTGGAAACATCGGGTTGTAGGGAGAATTCGTTGGATTCTTTCTCGCCTGCCTCAGAGCAAGATCTACGCATATAAAATTGTTCATCATTTGAAACCATCTAGTTGCCAAACAGATGTTGTTCCTTCAAGGCTTTTCAAGGAAATAATTGGGATTTTAGGCCATACTTTGTTGTCTATAGTAAATAACTTGCTTGTGTCAGGATGTGTCCCAGAGGAGTTAAAGACTGTAATAGTTCAACCGATTCTACAGAAACCCTCATTAGATCCTTCAGTTTCGAATAACTATAGACCAATCTCAAAATGACCTTTCATCTCTAAAATAATAAGAGAAAGCAGTAGCTAAGCAACTGCTGGAGGTAGTGAAGGATAACAGTATTTTTGAGAAATTTCAGAAAGCCAGAGTAAAGAAACTGCCCCTCTTAGGGTGACAAATGACTTATTGATGGTGGAGGATGCTGGAGAGTGCTCCATTTTTAGTGTTCCTTGTTTTAACTGCAGCATTTGATACTGCTGATCATTCAGTTTGAACTGATACACTGAAGAGATGGGTGGACATATCTGGGGTGGCTTTAGACTGATTTGTTTCTTATTTGTCAAATTGGAAATTTGTAGTGTCTGTTGGAGATGAGATGTCCTCCTCTTCAACAATAAATTGTGTTCCACAAGGATCCCTGTTAAGGCCAATTTTGTTTTCTTTATATATGTTTCCGTTTTGTTCTGTGATTCGAAAATACAACATACATTTTCATTGCTATGCAGATGACCTACAGTTGTATTTGTCATTGAATCCCAATGATCTGACTAATTTAAATGTTCTTCAAGCTTGTATAGCAGATATAAAAAATACTGATAAAATAGGTAGTTATAATCGGTCATGGTTTTAAAAAAAGTCAAACTGAGTCAGCACTCAATCAGGAAGGCACAAATATTTAGCAGGTGGTGAGAAATCTGGGCGTCTATTTTGATACTACTTCAAATTTTGAATATCATGTCAGGAAGTTAGTTCAGTCTTGCTTAAGGAACATTTCCACGGTGAGACATGTTCTAAGTTTTAGGGATACAGAGAAGCTTGTTCATGCTTTTATTTTGTCTCACCTTGATTACTGTAATGCCCTGTTTTCAAATTTAAATCAACACACTTTAGCAGGGCTACAATCAGTGCAAAATGTTGCACTTTTAATCATATTACTCCAGTTTTAGCTTCTTTGCACTGGTTACCAATTCATTTTAGGGTTGATTTTAGGGTTGTATTAATTACTTATAAGGCATTTCTTGGTTTGGTGCCAGATTATTTAGCAGAACTTTTAAGACCTTTTGAAACAGTTAGATCTCTTAGATCTTCTTGTCATGAACTGTTGGCTGTTCCAAGATCCAGATGCAAAACTAAAGGTGAAAGAGCTTTTGTAGTGAAGGCTCCACGATTATGGAATAGCCTGCCCTGGGATATAAGATCTGCTGAATCTGTGTCTGTTTTGAAGTCTTGTTTAAAAAGACTTTTTGTTTTGTGAAGCACTTTGTGCTAAATTGCTAAAAGGTGCTATAAAAATATAGTTATATATAGAGAGAGTCTAAGATAACCAGAACCAGGGTGTTACTGGTGCAGCTCAGCACAACCTTTAGTGTGAAAAACAGTGGAATGAGAATAAATCCAACTTTCACCACCTCCTCTTTGATACACAGGTCGTCATCATATTTATACTTATATTCAAAAGCATCTGTTGTATTCTCAGCATTCATGTTGATTAGCATCCAGACAGTTTAACTGATTCACAAATTGGATTTATGCAGGTTCAGTTCTTCACTCTTTGTAGATGATCAAACAAGAGAAAGAAATGGTTATATCAATCAGTTCACTTCTACAATTTTTCAAATGAGAGTATCCTAAAACAATACACAATTCAGAAATGTTTTTATTTCTGTTAATTTTAACCTTGAAAAGAGCACATTAGCACAATCTTTAATGCCAATTGGTAAAACTTTATATCCAACTTCATTAATCTTGATTCATGTCATTGTCACACTTCTTATTAGGTATGCAAATCATCACTGTGATGATAGAAAGCATGTAATTATACGTTTCTGGACTGGCACCTGTCGATTAGTGATGTTAGATCAACTGTGTAAAATAACTTGGCTGAAAGTTTAAAGAACTTATTGCTTATCGTCATATCAAACAGACCAGAATGACTCTGGAATGATGTGTGAGGTTCGTTTTTGTGAAAGACAGGTTAGTAACATGCATACTCCCCCAAATCTCAACCTATATCGTTGATAATTGAATGTCTCATGCTAAGAGGAAACCATAGATCTCCATGATTAAATGAACTGTTCTACTTCTTCCACAATTATTGTAATAACAGATCAGATAAGCAACCAAAGCACCAGAAAAATAAATCATGTTAGCTAAAGAAAGATTATTAGTGAAGCTATCTTTAGTGGTCAAAAGAATAGTTCTACCTGAATGATAGTGTGGTGTCGATTTAGTAACATTAGCTAATCGCAGCATACAAGAGATAAGGTCTTTGACATCTGAGATGTCATCGCTCTGCAGCAGAATTTCTATAGTATCAATATCAACTCCATATGACAGAATTAAATCTAGCGTATGATTATGGCGATGAGTTGGTCCTGTCACAAAATACTTTTGTATTGTGCACCCATTTTCCACTAATTCTTTAAGTACCTGTATACGTAACAAAATTGTAAATGAAATTATCACAGATCATAATTTGGATGCGCTCTGTTTGACTGAAACCCGGCTTAAACCAGATTAATATATTAGTTTAAATGAATCTACTTCCCCAGGTTTTTGTTATAAACATGAGCCTCGCCTGAAGGGTCAAGGAGGAGGTGTTGCTGAAATTTACAGTGAAATCTTTGGTGTTATTTAGAGGACAGGATATAAGTTTGAGTCTTCTGAACTAATAATGCTTAATGCTGATGTACAGCACCGGGTGCTCCTCCCTCTCGACCACCAGGGACAACACGGATCCCAACCCCTGATTCGACACGTTGGTCTGTACAACAAAAGGGAGAGAAAAATCAGGAGCATGTAACAACGGCCTGCCACAAAGCGCAGCTTTCACCTGCATAAAAGCCTGTTGGCATGGCTCTGACCACTGGACCAGGTCTGTGGCTCCCTTTTTAGTGAGATCGGTCAGCGGGCTTGTGACATCAGAATAATTAGGCACAAATCTTCTATAATAGCCAGCCAGCCCCAGGATCTGTCTCACCTTCTTTTTGGCCTTAAGTCTCAGGCAGGCTGCAACCACTGCGGTCTTATCAATTTGGGGACTCACCTGCCCATGACCCAAGTGGAACCCAAGATACCGTAACTCTACCCATCCAGTTGCACACTTCTTGGGGTTTGCCGTGAGTCCCGCCCGTCGCAGCGACCTCAGAACCACCCTCAGATGCTGCATATGCCGCTGCCAAACATTACTGTATATAATGATGTCATCCAGATAGGCAGCAGCGTATGCAGAATGCAGTCTGAGGACTCGGTCTATAAGGTGCTGAAATGTAGCCAGGTCCCAAACAAACCGAACGGAAGGGTCACGAATTGGTGTAACCCAAACAGTGTGGAGAAGGCTGCTTTCTCACAGACATTGGTGTTAAGGGGATCTGCCAATAACCCTTCTTTAAATCCTGCACTGCTTCCGGATATCACGTTGCGTAGTCCAGCAGAACCAACACAAAGTGATGCCCATGTGCCGTTCATTCTAATGGCCCAACGAGGTTCATACCAAGTTTTCCAAAGGGGACCTCGATCAGAGGAAGCGGGCACAAAGGCAGGCTGGTGGATTCACCAGCTGACATTCACGGCATGCCGCACACCATCTGCGAACATCCCCGCGAATACCCGGCCAATAGAAACGGGCCAGTGTCTTTTCCTGCCCTAAGTGACCCGCCATCAGGATTATATTGAGCCATCTGGAATAACATTTCCTGATGGCTCTTCGGTATATATCTGTGTTGTATCTTCTTTTGTCTGAGTGTCCTGCATCACTCGATACAACTGGCCATTTCTAATAGAAAAGTACGGATATGCGAGTGCAATGTCTGGCTTAAGTCATTGACCATCAATCACTCTCACTTGGTTGAAGGCGTGCCTAAGAGTCTCATCTCACATCTGCTCCAGAGAGAAATCTCTGGTGTGGAATCCTCTAATGGCTGGGGAAGCCAAGACTTTCCCCTCCCTTACGACATCCTGATGCGGAGCTTATGTAGACGGCCCCGGCTCTGCCTCCCCAGCCAGCACATCACGAATCCCACACCGAGATGCTCTGTTTCAGGACCCACCTGCACAAATTTCCCTTAATTAAGTGGAAAACGCTGGCCAATTCGTGCCCAAAATTAGCAGATGGGTGAGACGGGAACTAACCGCAGTCTCGACCCTATGCTTTTGTCCCTGCAATTGAATCGTCACAGTCACTACAGGATAATCATGGATGTCCCCATGCACACACCTTACCTTCACCTTGTGACTAGCACCCAAAGCCTCATCTTGAACCAGGCATTGATGGATGGAGGTTTGGCTGCAACCCGAATCCACCAAGGCCTGGTATGTACCCCCTTTAATACTCACGGGTATGTGGTATGTCCCAGCTTGATCGTTGGCAGCCTGCGATGCGTCGGGGGCCCGAACCAATTTTTCTACCTCCATCTCCGGGCATTGGTCCCAGAAATTCCTGGGCTCCCTGCAGCTCCAACAGACTGGCCCAGGCTCTACACTTGTGCCTATGGCAGCAGGTCCACCAACCTGGGAGTGAGAGCGGAGAGGGGCAGGGGAAACAGAGCCGAAAAGCCGGTTTGGGAGGGGGCATTACCTGTTTCCGTGGAGGAGGAACAGGACGGAAAGAAGGGGAAGGAGGGGAGACGAGAGGGAGAGAGAGAGAGAAGGATCTCGGGGCTCGCCGGCTCCTGAATATGCTGCTATGTGGTCCTCTGCCAGCTGGATGGCCGTTTGGAGCGATGCTGGGTAGTGGCACTGGACCCACTCTGCCGTCTCTCTCGGAAGTCGAGTGATAAACCACTCCAGTACCACCAGGTCAATCACAGCTCCGACGTCGTGTTGCTCAGCCAGCAACCACCTCTGGCAGGCATCCCAGAGCTGCTGGGCAAAGGCAAATGCGCGGCCGTGCTCGCCAATGGTCAGCGAGCGGAAGTGTTGGTGCTGCTGCTGCTCAGGTGTCTGGCCGACTTGTTGCAGGATGGCTTTCCTCAAGTCGGCGTACACCAGGAGGTTCTCTGTAGGTAACTGCTGCGGCATGAGTTGGGCTTCCCCGGACAACAGTGGTATTAACCAGACCGCCAACTGGGTGCTCGGCCATCTGCAGGCCCCCGCCGTCTGCTCAAAGAGCTCTAGCAAGGCCTCTGGATCGTCTTGGGGGCTCATCTTGACTAGCGGAACATGGGGCGGGGCGGTTGTTGGGTCTGGGGTTGTGGTGGCAGCACCCTCCTGGTGCAGCAAGCTCCGGAGCACCTGCCGGTCCTCTGCTTGGGCCTGGAGGAGCACAATAAACCACTGCTCCTGTTCTGTGTGCAGCTTGAGGAGGGCCTGATGTTGTATATGTGGTGGATGCTGGCGAGGGTCTTGAAAACGTCCTCCAGAGTTGAGGCATCCATGGCAGCATTCTTCCTCCCTTAATTCACAAGTTTCAGCACCAGTGTAACAAAGTTCATAATGGGGTTGCAAGGAGGAAGCAGGAGACGGCAAATCCATCTCAAACGGTATTTATTTTATAACACAAAATTGGCTTTTCAGCACTTCACTTTATAATCACACTTCAACGCACACAGCTTAACACAGTCTCGGGGTGTGTGTTGTAGTTCTCTCTATCTCTCACTGGCATCTGGCTCGCTCTTAAATCCGTCTCTGACTCTCACAGCAGTGACAAACAGCTGTTAGAGACAATCAATGCCAGGTGATGATCCTTACCGTTCTCATCTCCTGATCTTGCTCTCCATTAACAAGCTGGCGCTCAACCATGCCCCCACCACCACAGACACATTGGGATTAACATTTATTGATATTCAAAAACTCTCTTGGAGTCAGACAAAATGTGACAGGACCAACTCATCGCCATAATCATACGCTAGATTTAATTCTGTCATATGGAGTTGATATTGATACTATAGAAATTCTGCTGCAGAGCGATGACATCTCAGATGTCAAAGACCTTATCTCTTGTATGCTGCGATTAGCTAATGTTACTAAATCGACACCACACTATCATTCAGGTAGAACTATTCTTTCGACCACTAAAGTTAGCTTCACTAATAATCTTCCAGATTTATCTCATATATTTAATAAGCCAAAAAGTCTAGAAGAACTTGAAGTAATATCAGAAAATATAAATACAGTCTTCTCTATCACTCTTGATAGTGTCGCCCCCCTTCTATTAAATAAATTAAAGAAAAAAGCCCAGCACCATGGTACAATGATCACACTCATGCTCTCCAGAGAGCAGCTCGGAAAATGGAGCACAAGTGGAAGAATACAAAATTAGAGGTATTTCGTGGTGCATGGAAGGATAGTGTCTATAAATATAGACAGGCACAACACATAAAAAATAACCACAACAATCCTAGGTGTTTTTTCAGTACTGTGCCTAAATTGGTTAGGAATAAAGCCTTGACTGAACCAGAAATTCCAATGCAGCACAATAATAATGACTTCATGAATTTCTTAACTGATCAAATTGAAATAATCAGAAATAAAACTGAAATTATGCAATCATCTGTCACAGTACCACAGAAAACAGTATCTCCTAATTTTCCTCATGAGCAGCTTGAATCCTTCGCTGTCATAGATCATGAAGAGCTAACATAACTTAACAAAACATCAAAAGCCACAATATGTATGTTTAGACAGATGTGATGGATTGTTCACAATAGCTTCTAGCTTTCTTCTCTTCCTCTTTTCAATCACCTCCTCTGCACTGTCCAGTTCTATCCCCACCACAGATCTTGCCTTCCTCACCAGCTTACCTAATTTATTGGCACCACAAGTCCTAGAACACACTAGAACACACATTAAAAGACCTGAGCCTCCTCAAAAAGAATTTCCCGCTCTGTCCTTTCCTATATATATCTGCCCCAGGAGTGGTGTGTAGGAGTGGTGGTGATGCAGTAGACTAAAGCACTGAACTGGTAAGTGGAAGGTTGTTGGTTCAATCCCCACAGCCACCACCATTGTGTCCTTGAGCAAGGCACTTAACTCCAGGTTGCTCCAGGGGGATTGTCCCTGTAATCAGGGCACTGTAAGTCGCTTTGGATAAAAGCATCAGCCAAATGCATAAATGTAAATATAGGGCCTCAGTATTTTCTGACCAGTCCAATTTGTTGTTAAGTTGCACCCCAAGGAACTTGTAGGTATCCATTATCTCCACTCCCTCTCCTTTTATGGTAACAGGAATGAGGGGCCTCTAACTACGTCGAACGTCCACCACCAGCTCCCTAGTTTTCCCAATGTTGAGCTGAAGATGATTACTTTTGCACCATCCTATAAAGGTCTTAATCAGATCTCTATACTCCTCATCCTTATCATTTGTAATACAGACGACAATGGAGGAGTCATCCGAGAACTTCTGTAAGTTCCCGAATAAAAACTGAAATCAGAGGTGTAGAGAGTGAATAAGAATGGTGACAATACAGTTCCCTGTGGTACACCAGTATTGCACGTCACCACATCTGACAAGCAGCCTTTCAACCTGACATACTGCGGCCTGTTGGTAAGGTAGTCTGTAATCCATGCCACAAGGTCCTGATCCACCTGCATCGCAGAGAGCTTAGCCTGCTGGAGTGGCTGGAACACTTGAGAAGTAAAAAAACATTATCCTCACAATACTTTGTGGCATCTCCAGACGTGTGTAAGCTCTGTGAAACATGTAAATAATAACATCCTCCACACCAATATCAGCCTGATACGCAAACTGCAACAGATCTTGATAATCGCGTACCAGGGACCTAAGATGTTGCAGAACCATCCTCTCAAAGATCTTCATTGCATGTTACGTTAAGGCCACAGGCCTGAAGTCGTTGAGTACAGCAGGGTGTCTTTTCTTGGGCATGGGGACAATACAGGATGTCTTCCAAATTTTAGGCACCCTTTGCAGTCTCAGGGAGAGGACAAAAAGATGTCGAAACACTACTGCCAGCTGCTACGCACAGACTTGAAGCACCTGCGGGTTGATGTTGTCAGGTCCTCTGGCCTTATTAGTCCTAATCTTAGTGAGCTTCCGTCTCACCTGATCATTCGTGATCATTATGTCTGGGGTAGTTAAGAGTATGGTGGAGGGTGATTGTGTTGGTAATGCTATCTTCCTAGATGTGGGAAGTGTTGTAATATCGTTCTCTAAGGGATGGGCAGCATTATCTACTAATTGGTAGAGATCAGCTGTAGTTGTCATACCCCATCATGTGGTGCCACAGGGAGATCTGTAGAGGAGGGGATAGCCGAGGTATGAGAGGGGCCTGCCTTCATAGGGGTGTGAGTGAGGACATTTAAAGAGACATGGAGGAAACTTCAACCTGTGTTGCTGATTCAAACCTTTTGAAAAACTGGTTTAACTCATTAGCACATCCCTTTGTCCCCTCCACTATACTTTCTGACCCTTTCATACCAGTAATATTCTTTACTCCCCTCTACACCTCTCTTGGATTGTTCTGTTGCAGCTTCCCCTCAATCCTATTTTTATAACACTCCTTAACTCTCCTCAGCTCCTTCTATATACCCTTCTTAACTTCCTCACTGTCACCAGTCCTAAAGGCTCTCTTCTTCCTATTCAGCAGGGCTTTAATGTCCCTATTAATCTAAGGCTTGTTGTTATTGGGAAAACAGCGAACCTTCTTGGTGGGGACAACACTCTCTTCATAGAACCTGGTGTAATCAGTTACACACTGAGTGAGACGCTCGATGTCATCCCCATGAATTTCCTGAAACAACTCCCAACCAGTTATCCTGTAGCACTCCATCAGAGCCTCCTGTGCCTCCACAGACCACAGCTGCACAGTCTTGGAAATGATAGACTGTCTCCTAACAACAGGCGTATGTGTAGGAGTAAGCTGTGTCAAGACAGTGGTCTGATTTACAGAGGGGAGGAAGGATGGTGACACTGTACGCTTCCTTAACAGTAGCATACAGCAAATCCAAGGTCTTATCCCCTCTAGTGCTGCAGGTTACATACTAGGTAAAATTGGTCAGAGTCTTCGAAATTTTGGCATGATTAAAGTCTTAATTTATTATAAAAAGTGCACTTGGATGTCATGTCTGCAGGTCTGCAATGGTGGAATGAATGACGTCAAGGGCACGTGCCATTGCCGAAGGTGGAATGTAAACAATGACAACAGTAGCGGCCGAAAACTCCTGGGGCAGATAGTATGGCCTCCACCTGACGGCCAACAGCTCAACATCAGGCGTACAGACAGTACCCTTCATAGTAACATGGCTTGGGTAGCATCCAAAAACATCCAATTCCACTGAACAATCAGGTATTTTCCCGTTCAGCCATGTCTCCGTCAAACATAACACGCTGCACTCCCGATACTCGTGCTGTCCGCTCACCAAGGCCAAAAGTTCATCCATCTTATTAGTCAGCGAATGCACATTCCCCATAACAACAGTGGGAAAACACGGCTTGTATCTCCACCTCCTATCCATCTTCCTTTTTCTCACCAACAAGCCGGTATGCGCTCCTCTTCTCTGTATTCTTAACTCCACCGGAATCTCCCTTGGACATGCAACCGCTCGACTCTGGCACTGAAGGAGCTCCTCATGTGAATAGACCATTATACATTGTTGTTCAATAGTCATGGCATTCTTTGTCTTTGTTTTAGTCACAATGTTCTTCTTTGTCTTGCTCATCGTAATCCAACAAGCAATCTATATATTATCATAATACTAAAAAACTAATACTAATACACAAACTTAAAAAAGAAAAAAGTCGAATGCAAAAAGAAAAAGAGAGAGCTGTTGTATCAAGCTGCCACTCGTTACGGTGCCGGAAGTTGGATCCAATACCAACTAAGCTCTTAAAAGAGATATTCCCTGTAATATTAGAACCTCTTCTTAATATTATTAACTCCTCGCTTGCATTAGCACAGTTTAGGTCATATTTAGCAGACCACTACCACTTTGTCTGTGCAAACGAGGAATTGTCAAATCAAACAAAAGCTGTATGGAGTATGGAGTACCACAGGGATCAGTTTTTAGGGCCTCTGCTTTTCTCCTTATATATGCTTCCCCTGAGAAATATTATCAGGAATCGTGGAATAAGATTCCACTGTTATGCCGACAATACCCAACTTTATATTTCTTCGAAACCCAAAGAAATTTCACAATTCTCCAAATTAGCAGAGTGTATCAGTGAAATCAAAGATTGGATTGCCAGAAATTTCCTTCTACTCAATTCCATCAAAACAGAGGTACTAATTATTGGAACATAAACCTCTAAAAATAAGCTGCTAAAATATCATTTGATTCTCGATGGATGTACTGTTACATCGTCTTCTACAGTGAAGAACTTAGGTGTTATATTTGATACCAATCTGTCCTTTGAAAATCAAATTTCCAGTGTTTGTAGAACAGCATTCTTCCACCTCAGAAATATTGCTAAGTTATGACACACACTCTCTGTTACTGATGCCAAAAATCTAAATTCATGCATTCATGACCTCAAGACTAGACTATTGTAATGCATTACTGGGAGGATGTCCTGCAAGTTCAATAAATACACTTTAATTGGTTCAAAATGCAGCAGCCAGAGTGCTGACTAGAACCAAGGAATATGATCATATTAGCCCCATTTTTTTTCATCGTTACATTGGCTACCTGTTACATTTCTTATTAATTTTAAAATCTTGTTAACTACAAACAAAGGTTTGAAAGGACTGGTATCCTGAGGTTATCAGAGCTGGCCAGATCCGATTCACCAGTTCATTTACGTCATCACGTAATGACGTCACTACATATAATGCTAACACGCCGGCGTCGTAGAATACAATCACTAACACATTCAATAAAGCCATATGTAAGGGAATATTGCTGATTATAACATTTGATTTAAATAAGTTATAATAATAAGGCTGTTTATTGTCATCAGTGTTTCATTCAGTGATTTTACAATAATCCTACATTAAAGTTTTGCACCTAAAGCACCCAATACTGACACTGAAATCCAAACGTGAATGTTCTACACGTTTAAAGCATAAAAAGTGAATAAACTAGTCTTAATCAACTCACCCTTTTTTACAGAAACCATGATCCAGCTCATCACAACTTCAGATATAATATGCATGCACAATACTCAATAGTAAAATTTGTTTACATCTCTCGACTGAAAAGTTTTGCCCCCTCATTCAAGTCCTCGGTTCACGCGTGCTCATCAGCTGCTCACTGATCAGCAGTTCTCAGTATTATGTCTGAAAGTGGCGATTCTCAGTTCAGTGTACTGGTGACTCGCAAACTGCTTTGATCGATTCAATGTACTATTGACTCAAGAGCTGCTGTCCTCGGATCAGTGTACTGTTGACTCGAGAACTGCTGTGATCGATTCAATGTACTGTTGACTCAAGAGCTGCTGTCCTCGGATCAGTGTACTGTTGACTCGAGAACTGCTGTGATCGATTCAATGTACTGTTGACTCAAGAGCTGCTGTCCTCGGATCAGTGTACTGTTGACTCGAGAACTGCTGTGATCGATTCAATGTACTGTTGACTCAAGAGCTGCTGTCCTCGGATCAGTGTACTGTTGACTCGAGAACTGCTGTGATCGATTCAATGTACTGTTGACTCGTGAGCTGTAGACTGGATCATCTTCATATGTTGATAAAACGATAATACAATCAAGTCATAAACATATTTCCAGTATGTTTTATTAGTTACACTCTCATGAACATGTTCAGCAAAATACATCTGAAACATACATTTTGCCCCTTAACCATACACATGCTCAATATCAGCAGCTCATCGGTTCTCAGTATGTCGGACACCTCCGAAAGATGCGATTCTCAGTTCAGTGTACTGTTGACTCGAGAACTGTTACGAGCAACTCATTGTACTGTTGACTCGAGAGCTGTTGCTACCCCAGCGTTCAGTCCGATTTGTGAACTAGTTGGAGCGGTTAATTACAAAGAAGAGTTGGCAAAAGCAGATATCACCAGTTGTAGGATCATATTACTCTCGGTTATCGGCTCATTTCGATTCGGAGTGTCAGACACATCCGAGAGACAGGTTAAGATAGAGTAAATTGTGGATCAGTGTTGACTCGAGACACGAACTGTTTCAAACGATTCTATTTGGTGAACTAGTTCAACTCGTTCACTAAAAAGAACCGGTTCAAAAGAATGAATCGTTCATGAACTGGACATCACTAGTTCTAAATACAATTATTTATTTATTTATTTATTTATTTTTATACACAATTTACAATCATATTTAATCAAACTACACAATGATGACTCTAAGACTTTATAGATATTACAGTTTCATTTCTGTTAATGCATGATTTTCTGTAAAGCTGCTTTGAAATGATGTGATGTGAAAAGCACGAAACAAATAAAAATGACTTGATGACTTGACTTGTACATCAACAGAGCTGAACACTGTGGTTTTGTTGATACTAAAACTTGAAACTAAAACTGTGGTCGGTCGCTTTCCATTTCGTTCACAGACAGCCTGTTCCTGTTTAAGAAAAAAAAGAAAGAAAAAAACTTGCTACTAATTGATGAGCTCTGGCTGGTGTTAAGTGTTGTTTCGTGGAAATACAGTTTTACGATTTGACTCTGGTGAAAATGTAAGTTTATTTCATAATGGAAACTGTGAGGTGAAGTGGAAGTTTCATTATAAACTAACAGAAAATATTTGTTTTTCTATGATTTCATGGGGGGTCAAGTATCATCCTGCAGGGGTTTATTTTGCTAAAATTTCCAGCGGCTGACTGTAAAATAGCATGCTTATTAAATAAAATAAATATAATGAAATCATTTTGAATTGAAATAATTTTATGTGAGAAGAAAGAGACAGCTTGAAAAAGTCCCTTTATTGGAAGTCAGTTCAATTTGCGGCCATTTTGAAAATGCCTCCAGCTAGCAATTTCCAGTCATGCTAGTACAGCACCCATTTAATTGAATGGGGACAGACCAAAATCTCTAAAACTGTTGAACAAACAACATTCAAATAACATTTCAAAACAGGGGAAAAAGTTTGACAACATCGGTATCATAAATGGTGCGTTTGTAGCTCAAATAATGTAAAAAAAACAAACAAAACAAAAAAACTACAGTATTTGTCATGCTAGTCCAGCTAGTGCATGACTAGAGTCTACAAGCCAGAGTAAACAAGCGATCGGCTCTTTTAACTTTAAGACAGGACTACAGCTGCTATACAATTTAGCATTTCGACCTCTCCAATTCATATACTGTACAGTGTATATATTCTATGAAGGTACAAAAGACGTGAAATTAGCACAGCTATACAAAATTGGTTGCCTGGGACAACAAACAGTTATATAGTTGAGCTGTTGCAATACAAAAATATTCGACTGCAGAATGTCACGATTGACCAATTACACTCAAGTATTCCAGAGAGTAATGAAATAACTTAATTCTCAATTACACACAGTATTTTAGAACTCATGGTTGGCTCGTTGCATTCGGAGAAAGTACTTGAGATTTCTGTCAGTACAGTGAACCCTGCGAATGAATTTTTGCCAATCTGCTTTGGTTGGAATTGAAGTTTTTTTTTTGCTGAAAAATACTCTGCAGTATCATTTTCAAATGATTCCTGAACTTTACACCAACAAAAACGTAAAACACAGGGTTTAAGCAACAGTGTGAAAAAGCCAACAGTCGGCAAGCATAAAATGCATAGTCGAGGTTAATGCTTATTTCACATTCTCTGAAAGGGTATAAACCATGATCGGTCAAAGATCTTAGGAATATAACAATGTTAAATGGAGCCCAACCAACAAAAAACACCAGCGCAATACAGAAAATTAGTCTAACTGTCTTGTGTTTCTTATTCGTACGTGCTTTTGTTATCGTCTGAAGCATTCTAGTATAGCAAAAACCCATAATCACAAATGCAATAAAGAAAAAAACATTTTGAAAATAAATAATGGCATGTTTCACTTCAGTACTGTCGTATTCACAATATGTGCTGTTACTTGATTGTTCTTGTAGGACTTTGCTACGAAGTGAGCCCAGCAGTGCAGCCAATCCACTCAGGATCCACATGATAATGGGGGCGATTGAAAACCCTCTGCATTTCTCCCAGTCCGACAGAGGATGAACAACTGCCATGTATCGCTGAATAGTCATCAGAGTTAAGAAGAACACACTGCTGTAAAACCCAAGATAGAACAGGAATTTTACGGTTTTGCAGCCAATTTCTCCAAATGTCCAGCCCCAAATGTAGTAAGATGCCCAGAATGGAAGTCCAAAAGTGAACAGTAGATCTGACAGAGCTAAATTGAGGATGAAAACATTGGTCAGAGATTTGAGACTCTCGTAGAGTGCTAAAATAACCAGAACAAGGATGTTACCGAAGCAGCTCAGCACAACCACTAGTGTGAAAAACAGTGGAATGAGAATGGATCCAACTTTCTGCACTGTTTCTTTGTGACACAGTTGATCTTCATATTCATAGTCATATTCAAAATTAATATAATTTGTTGTATTCTCAACAGTCATGTTGTTGTAGGTAGCAGACCAATGGGGTAGGTTGTTAACCAATCAAAGCCAGGTTAAACTGAGTTAAACTCTTTGCAGACGATGTGAGAGGCAACTCAGACATTAATATAATCTTCACCTTTTCAAAAGAACAAGTGAGAAAGGTTACATCAGTCATCTAATGTTACATGTAATGTGTACAAATGAGAATATAGTAAACAATTACAGACTTTTGTTCTTACCAGGATTCTTGTTGCCCTTTGCTCTGTTGATTTTCAAAACTGTGTCTCTTCTTTAACTAAATGGGGAATATAAAACCTTTGTCTTCAGATAAATTCTTGACTGGTGCCTGCGAGTATTTATCGCAGATGGGAAGGTCTTCATATGTCATCATTTCCCCTTTAAACCACAAACCATAATAAATGTGGGTTTTAAATTATATTTAGTTTTTAAATTTTATGATGTAATTTATAAATTAATTTAACAAATATTTGTTATTAAATTGCATAATGTGTGAATAAATTAATATTTTTTTAGTGTACTGTACATAGTCCTCAACATAAACATTTCAGACATAGTAATATAAACAAATTGTATTTGACTGTATTACAATATATTTCATAATCTGTTAGATTTATGTATGAGCTATCTATGGTAAATATATATACAGTATTTAATTAAAATAGCCTAAAATTATCATTGTAACTTTTTTGTAATTTTGTTATTTATTTGATTAATTTACAGTGCTGCGAAGAAGTATTTTTCAAAGAAAAAGAAATATTCCTGATTTCTTCTGTTTTTGTGTATATATCATACTAAATTTGTCAAAAATTCAAACAAAATCTAACATAAAACAAAGGCAATCTGAGTAAACACAAAATACAGTTTTTAAATGATAATGTTATTTATTGAAGTAAAAAAGTTATCCAATACCAACGGGCCCTGTGTGAAAAAGTATTTGCCCCCTTAGTTACTAAATCCCCAAATCTATGAAACTGCATTAATAATGGGGTTCAGCTGGACTAGACACACCCAGGCCTGATTACTGTCAGCCCTGTTCAATCAAATCAACACCTAAAGAGAACTTTTTCAGCAGCATGAAGTTGGCTAAAAGGTCTCACCCAGTAGCACACTATGCCAAGGTTGAAAGAAATTCCAGAAATAATGAGGAAAAAGGTGATTGAAATACATCAGTCTGGGAAGGGTTACAAAGCTATTTCAAAGGCTCTGGGACTCCAAAGTAGAGACCTGTGCAGGACAGATTATTCATTGCAGCTCCCATTAGATTCTGTCCCGCTCCCGCAAAAAAATATATCTTATTTTCTCCCGCTCCTGGAGTTATATTATGTTATATTAAACGTTGTATTTTGAAGATTAAAATAAGGTTTGTATTAAGTGAGGTCTCACTTTATTTTAGGTGTCTTTAAATACTATGTTCTTACATTAAAATTTCTGTCTCTGATGTCTTAAATATGGAGCGCGCCAGAAAGAGTTATGAATGAGCTACCGTCCTTGCGCCCTTTTTTTTAAGTTGTTGTTGGTGCTTTTGTGCAATAGATAAATAACAATTTATTTCTTTTTAGATATTTCTATTTTGCGGGATCCCCGCGAATAATTTTATTCTCCCGCAACCTGCACACACATGAGTGTCTTACCGCCCGCCCCCGCACTCACCAAGCAAAACTTGTCCCATGCCGCACTCTGTGTCGGGTCCCACGGGACTAGGGCAGGCCTCTATTCCAAAGAACCACAGCGAGAGCCATTATCTCCAAATGGAGAAAACTTGGCACAGTAGTGAACCTTCCCAGAAGTGTCCGACCTTCCAAAATTCCTCCAAGAGCACAGTGACGACTCATCCAGGAAGTCACAAAAAAGCCAAAGACAGCATCCAAGGAACTGCAGGCCTCTCTTGCATCAATAAATGGTCACTGTTCATGACTCCACTATTAGAAAGACACTGGGCAAAAAATGCCATCCATGGAAGAGTGGCGAGGCAAAAACCACTGCTAACCCAGAAGAACATTAAGGCTCGTCTGAATTTTGCCAGAACACACCTTGATGATCCTCAGACCTTTTGGTAGGTTCTCTGGACTGATGAGTTGAAAGTGGAACTGTTTGGAAGACAGGGGTCCCGTTACATCTGGCTTAAATCAAACACAGAATTCCACAAAAAGATCATCATACCTACGGTCAAGCATGGTGGTGGTATTGTGATGGTGTGGGGATGCTTTGCTGCTTCAAGAACCTCCGGTCATCAGTCCGTGAGTTGAAGCTCAAGCGCACCTGGATTATGCAGCAGACAATGATCCAAAGCACAGGAGTAAGTCCACCTCTAAATGGTTCAAAAGAAGCAAAATTAAAGTTTTGGAGTGGCCTAGTAAGAGTCCTGACTTGAACCTGATTGAGATGCTGTGGTTGGACCTTAAACGGGCAGTTCATGCTCGAAAATCCTCCAATGTGGCTGAACTAAAGCAGTTCTGCAAAGAAGAGTGGGCCAGAATTCCACCACAGCGTTGTGAAAGACTGATCTCCAGTTATCGGAAGCGTTTGGTTGCAGTTGTTGCTGCTAAAGGGGGCACAACCAGCTATTAAGTTTAAGGGGGCAGTTCGTTTTTCACATGGGTGATATAGGTGTTGGATAACTTCTTTGCTTCAATAAAAAAAAAAAAAAATAAAATAAAATAAAAAAAAAAAAAAATATATATATATATATATATATATATATATATATATATATATATATATATATATATATATATATATATATATATTTGAAAACTGCATATTGTGTTTTCTCAGGTTGCCTTAATTTTGTTATCTTGTTTGAAGATCTAAAACAATTTAGTTTGAAAAATACACAAAATTAGAAGATTTTAGGAAGGGGGCAAACACTTTTTCACAGCACTGCATTAAATGTGATTTATTGTAAGGATATCAGTGTGTATTTTATTATGTTTATATAAAATAATTACCATAGATCTTTTAATATTACACCAGACTCGCAGTGTAAAAAGCATGTATTCTCAGCTGTCACATGACAAGATATAATACAGCTCTGGAAAAAAATTAAGAGACCTGGCAAAATTACCAGTTTCTCTGGATTTACAATTTCTAGGTATGTGTTTGAGTAAAATTAACTTCTTTATAGAATAAAGTACTGACAACATTTTCCCCAAATGATAATGTTGTCATTTAGAGCATTTATTTGCAGAAAATGACAGGAAAGCTATGACTGAAAATCAGGGTTATTCCACCAAATATTGATGTCTGAACTCTTCCTAAGTTAAAACATCAGTATTGTGTTGTTTAAAAATGAATATGAACTTGTTTTCTTTGCATTAGAGGTCTGAAAACACTGCATTTTTTTTTTATTTTTTTTTGGACCAGTAGTCATTTTCTGCAAATAAATGCTCAAAATGACAATATTTTTATTTGGAAGAAATGTTATCAGCACTTTATAGCTATAAATACTAAATCCAGAGACGCTGGTAATTTTGCAGCGCCGTAGTTCTCTTGTTCTCTCAACCAAACTTGTGGGTGGGATTATTGCCCACTGTCCAATAAGAAACGACTTTGGGGGGGGGGGGGGGGGGTCCTCGTCTCTCCTTATGTGGTTGGCTGAAGTGAATGTCAATCAAAGCTACAGGCACGAACATCAGGCTTGTTCAATAATGTAAACTAAGTGGACTACGAAGGAGCCTTACAATAGCAGTACGTCGGTTACTTGTATCGTTTTGTAGACATTTAGCATTATGTTACAAACTTCTAAAACAATACATTCATACTAACTTCAGTCTGAAGCAGCGTTTATTCAGCATACGTGTTTAAACATGTCATGCTGCGCCTGTAGAAGCTGTTGAGGTCTCTCAGCTGTTGCCTGAACTTTTAAACGGTTAAACTTTTGTTCGTTATTTTTAAATATATAGTTTCTATGGCAACAGGCACAGGGAACTCGTTTGTTTTCTTTCGAGTTCAAGCGTTACAATGTAACAGAGTCAATGGGACGTGTGAAAGAATGTGAGAACTGTTGTTTGTTTACATTTGAAAGCTACTTGTTTATTGTCTTGCAATTGTGGATGACATTAGAATAAATGTGCACGAGTATGTTATCGTGGCCCTCAAATGTCTAACTATTCCTCTTGTTTGTGTTTCTTCTTGTGGGATGTTTTTGTACTTGGCATGAATTCTCATAAATATATAGTCCAACAAGTATTTGGACACTTAAGCCACATTTAAAAGTGAATGTAATTAGATAAAAAAAAAAAAAATGTAACCAAGTAGCACTGATTAAAAAGAAAGAGCACAAGAACACTTTTCAAGCAAAACATTTCACAAAAAATATTTTTTTAAATGATAAAACCATAGATATAGTGTTCAAAATCAAAGATTAAAAAGTATTTGGACACTTCACTGCCATTCATTGTTCATTGTCACTGCCGGTCTTAATGTGTGTGATTCTTTTACTACAGATGACCTTTTGACCTGGTTGGCAGGAAGCTAGTCAGACCATGGCTACTGGTTTTGCAGTTGGGGAGGGCCAGCTTCAAAGGATTATCAGAGATCTACACGGTACAGTGTGTGTCAATGATTGTGTGAGTCTATGGAAGGATGTGTGTTTGCCTAAATGAATGTAATGAATAAAAAGAGGGAGAACTATTGTTCAGAGATACCCAGCGGCGGTCCCATCATCCCATTCCAATGACGTTGTCATTACTCTCCCCAGCAGTAGCATGTGTTTTGCGATTCCCAGAGCTCTGGCTTTTAACAGAGGAAAAAAGATGCAAAAAGAGAGAGACCTGCGAATCAGAGTTCATCCCCCATGTGTGGCATTTCAGTTCCTGAGGTGGATGAAAGGCGCGTGGAGTAAATATATGAACAAGAGGCTTGAGAATGAAAGATAGAAGTAGGAATAGTTAGAGTGATAACTTGTATAATTACAGTGAAAAGTAGGCCTTTAAACTGAGACTGAGATCAATTCTGCAACCCTAGTAGGAAGAGTGAATATCGACATGTTGGGGAAATTATATAAGTTTTAAATTGCAGCGTGTTGCTTTATTGTTTTAAAATGTGTGAAGTCTCAATATATGTTTATGTTTCTCTGGCTGTCATGCCATTTTGCTTGATTCCAATTGTTTTTCTTCCAGATGCTGTAACAGAATTGGCAAAGGAGTACAAGGAGAATGGCGAGCCCATTACAGATGACAGCTCCAACCTGCACAAGTTCTCTTACAAACTGGAGTACCTGCTTCAGGTTAGAAAGTCACACGTTCACTGACATAGGCCCGTTAACACCTGGTATCAACATCTGTCTCTGGTGATCCGATTACAAATGGACAACACTAAATACAGGTGTAAACATGGTCCAAAACATTCCTTATGCATCCTAGACAACAGTGAAGTGCCACCTGCTCACCTATCAATCAACTATTGCCCTCAAACAGAGAGAAAACAACCTGATTGAAAAATAATTCAAACTTGATAGTATTAAAAAAGGAGAACCACCAAACTATCGGTATAGATAGATGTTGTTCTATATAATTGGATATTGGTGTGGGCACACAATTTTAATACAGGTGCATCTTGGATGTCTGCGGAAGTTCCAGACTCAGCCATAGAACCCATGGGGTTCTCAGTGCACCGAGCGGACAGAGTGAAAGACCTCTCAGGTAAAAGCAGAGGTGGTTGTGTATGTTTTATGATCAACAAATCCTGGTGTGATCAGAGGAACATACATTTTATCAAGTCTTTCTGCTCTGCTGGTCTGGAATTCCTCATGCTTCTGGCTACCGAGGGAATTCACAGTGTTCATTATTACAGCTGTGTACATCCCCGCCCCCCACAAGCCGACACAGATGGGGCACTCAAGGAACTGTATGAGAGTATAAGTAACCAGGAAACCGCACACCCTAAGGTTGTGTTCATTGTGACTGGGGACTTTAACAAAGCCAACTTAAAGTCAGTCACACTGAAATACTTCCAACCCATCAGAAGCAACACAAGAGGAAACCGGGTTTTGGACCATTGCATGCACCAATACCACTTTTTCTCTTCCGATTCCGATATCGGAAATCTCAGTATCGGCCGATATCGATCCCAAGATGACACCAGTGTTGTTTTTTTTGCATAATCCGTTTAGAATATTTTTACATTATTGTGTGGAACTAATTGGGAGTACTCTTTAAAATGTAAAGAAACACAAACCTCTAACTACACATTATTTCAATATAAATGTATAGCTTATTAAGAAACACTTTATTGTTAACTAGTATACTGGATAATGTAGCAGCAAAATTAACAGTAATTCCAGTCTTCAAGTCTTCTGTAGAAAAGAAACCAGTGCTTTATTTTTGCCTTTTTTTTTTTTTAATGTTTCAACTTGCATCTGGACTTTAAAGGATTCAGATCTCTTTATTATTCAATTAGTTGTAAGACATCAGTCCACTTTTCATTCACACAGTTATTTTTTGGAACCCATTCCACTTAAATATTATTATAAATTGTAAACAAATACTATTGATGATGGTGTTCAGCCCAACTGGCTGGTGTTTTTACGGACATTTTCAACCTTTCCCTCTCCTTGTCTGTGTTCCCCACATGCTTTAAAACGTCCACCATTGTGCCTATACTGAAGCAATCCAAAATCAATTGCTTAAAATGACTGGCATCTTGTTGCTCTGAACCCCATCATCAGCAAATGCTTTGAGAGACTAATCTGAGATTACATCTGCTCTGTCCTGCCTGCCTGCCTGCCTCACTGGACTCACTGCAGTTTGCTTACCTCAACAACCGCTCCACTGATGATGCCATTGTACTTACACTACACACTGCTATCTCCCACCTGGAAAAAATGAACACATATGTGAGAATGCTGTTTGTAGACTACAGCTCAGCATTCAACACCATAGTGCCCTCCAAGCTTGATGTGAGGCTCTGGGCTTAAACAGCTTGCTGTGCAGCTGGATCCTGGACTTCCTGTCAGGCAGACGCCAAGTGGTCAGAATGGGCAGTAACATCTCATCACTAACCCTCAACACTGGAGCCCTGCAGGGATGTGTTCTCAGCCCACTCCTCTATTACCTATGACTGTGTGGCAACACACAGCTCCAATGCTATCAAGTTCACTGATGATACGAAGGTGGTAGGTCTGATCATTGACAATGATGAAACAGCCTACAGAGAGGAGGTGCACACTCTGACATGCTGGTGTCAGGAGCACAACCTCTCCCACAACATCAGAAAGACCAAGGAGCTTGTAGTGGACTTCAGGAGGAAAAGACAGAGAACACAGTCCCATCACCATCAATGGAGCACCGGTGGAGAGGGTCAGCAGCTTCAAGTTCCTCAGTGTTCACATCACTGAGGAACTTACATGGTCTGTCCACACAGAGGCCGTTGTGAAGAAGGCTCACCAGTGCCTTTTCCTGAGACGGCTGAGGAAGTTTCGAATGAACCACTGCATCCTCACTCTACCAGCAGTGTAGAGAGCATCCTGACTGGCTGCATCACTGCCTGGTACGGCAACAGCACCACCCTCAACCGCAAAGCCCTGCAAAGAGTGGTGCGAACAGCCAGACACATCATTGGAGTTGAGCTTCCCTCCCTCCAGGACATCTATACCAGGCGGTGTGTAAAAAAAAGCTTGAAGAAACATCAGAGACTCCAGCCACCTGAGCCATGGGCTGCTCTCACTGCTGCCATCAGGCAGGCGGTATCGCAGCATCAGGACCTGCACCAGTCGACTTCATGACAGCTGCTTCCCCCAAGCAATCAGACTTTTGAACTCTTGATCTCTCACGATCAATATACATCAGCACTGCACTTTATTAATCTCACACTGGACTCTCATAAATTATATTTTCTCTTGACAACACACTGGCAACTGACTATCAACCAACAGCCTGAATGTCAATACAACACAGTACATTCCACTGTATATTTTATATATATTTATTGTATACTGTTTATTCTATATTGTGTGTATTGTATACTGTACATTGTATATTATTATTTGTATATTGTGTTGTGTGTAATTATGTGTATATTAGTTTTGTAAATTGTGTTGTGTAAATCTGATGGTATATGTCTCATCATTGTCATGACTGCAGTGTTGCTCAGAATTGCACCCAAGACTTTCACCCACTGGTGCACTTGTGTATATGGTTGAGTGAAAATAAAGTGATTTGATCTACTGCTGTAGTTTAAATTATGAGAGAGCCAAAGCCAAAAAAAGAAATAACTTTCACATATCAATTAGTTGGATGAATTTATGTAAATTGCGTCACTTAATTTTTTTGAGATTAGTGGTTGACTGATATGGGATTTTTATCACACAATTTAATATAGTAAATAACACAAACTTAAAATTGCTCAAAAAAATTATAATAAACTCTTATTTAGCACTATATTTACTCAATTTCACACAAAACTTTGTAAAAAAGAATCAAAAAAAATAATATTGTATTTTAAATGGTAGATAGCTGCAATACAATTTTTGTAATTTAGTAGCACATGAAGAAATTGTTCATATATTAGCAAGAAGGAAATAACAGTACACACAGTAGTCCAGCAACCATGCATGGCATGTCCACGTTAGCAATCGCATTTTCTAAAAAAATACAGAATCAAACCAATTGTACATACAGTGCCTAGTGAATAAGACATTAACTTATAGCACACGTGAAGCGCTTTTACCTTGAAGTTGCACCAGAGAATATTTAGCAGAGACAGGCCACTTCTATTAAAATTAATGGGAGAAATAAGAACGCCCAACTGCAGCCAGTGGTCAACGGATATAGATAGGAAATCCAGCCTTACAGGTAACAGAGCCAATCACCTTTTAGATACAGACATCGCCTGTCAATCAACTTGAGGCATAATGCATGCGCATTAGCAATAAAAGCTGGGAAAATTTAGTTTTTTAGCGTAATCTGAGGTAAAGAAGCACCATTTATGATACAAGTGTTGTCAGATTTTACTGCTGATTTGAAATATGTTCTTTGATCGTAATCTTGACCAACTGTTTTGGAGATTTCAGTCTTTCCCCATTCAAGTAGATAGGAGCTGCACTGTCATGACTGGAAATAGCCTCCTGAGATCGTTCCAATCATGGCGGACAGTGGACTGACTTGCTAGAAAGACTTTGGTTGCACTCACATGCTCGTGCGGATCCAGTGAGCAGCAGCAATCTCCTGACAGTTTAAACAGCCTGGATGGCCTGCTTGGAATGTGACCACTGACCATCATGATTTGTGAATCAGAGGAACTTTTGATCCTGATCCTGAAGTTTTGATTCTGGCTAATAGAATACGCGCTTCAGAGGAAGATGTTAGATGAGCACTCGACAAGAAGAAAATGCTGGATTTTCGTGAGGTTCGTGAATTACATCTGTTTAAACGAGATATCTGCATATTTGCAAACGGTATATAATAGAAATTTTATTGATATTTGCCTTTTATCATTAGAACAGAAAGTTAATAGTGACAGGGAACTGTTGAGGAGAGGCTGATGTAATACGTGCTTCAGAGGTAGGTAAATGAGCGCTCCACAGGATGCTGGATCTGCTCAAGTTGCGAGGTTGGTTTATTACATCTGTTTAAACGAGATATGTGCATATTAGCAGACGGTATATACAGTTATGCTCAAAAGTTTGCATACACTGGCAGAAATTGTGAAATGTTTTGCATTTATTTTGAAAATATGACTGATCATGCAAAAAAAATGTCTTTTATTTAAGGATAGTGACCATATGAAGCAATTTATCACATAGTTGTTTGGCTCCTTTTTAAATCATAATGATAACATAAATCACCCAAATGGCCCTGATCAAAAGTTTACATACCATTGAATGTTTGGCCTTGTTACAGACACACAAGGTGACACACACAGGTTTGAATGGCAATTAAAGGTTAATTTCCCACACCTGTGGCTTTTTAAATTGCAATTAGTGTCTGTGTATAAATAGTCAGTGAATTTGTTAGCCCTCACGTGGATGCACTGAGCAGGCTAAATACTGAGCCATGGGGAGCAGAAAAGAACTGTCAAAAGACCTGCGTAACACGGTAATGGAACTTTATAAAGATTGAAAAGGATATAAAAAGATATCCAAAGCCTTGAAAATGCCAGTCAGTACTGTTCAATCACTTATTAAGAAGTGGAAAATTCGGGGATCTCTTGATACCAAGCCAAGGTCAGGTAGACCAAGAAAGATTTCAGCCACAACTGCCAGAAGAATTGTTCAGGATACAATAAAAACCCACAGGTAACCTCAGGAGATATACAGGCTGCTCTGGAAAAAGACGGTGTGATTGTTTCAAGGAGCACAATACGTCGATACTTGAACAAAAATTAGCTGCACGGTCGAGTTGCCAGAAAGAAGCCTTTACTGCGCCAATGCCACAAAAAAGCCCAGTTACAATATGCCCGACAACACCTTGACACGCCTCACAGCTTCTGGCACACTGTAATTTGGAGTGACGAGACCAAAATAGAGCTTTATGGTCATAACCATAAGCGCTATGTTTGGAGAGGGGTCAACAAGGCCTATGGTGAAAAGAATACCATCCCCGCTGTGAAGCATGGTGGTGGCTCGCTGATGTTTTGGGGGTGTGTGAGCTCTAAAGGCATGGGGAATCTTGTGAAAATTGATGGCAATATGAATGCAGCATGTTATCAGAAAATACAGGCAGACAATTTGCATTCTTCTGCACGAAAGTTGCGCATGGGACGCTCTTGGACTTTCCAGCATGACAATGACCCTAAGCACAAGGCCAAGTTGACCCTCCAGTGGTTACAGCAGAAAAAGGTGAAGGTTCTAGAGTGGCCATCACAGTCTCCTGACCTTAATATCATCAAGCCACTCTGGGGAGATCTCAAATGTGCGGTTCATGCAAGACGACCAAAGACTTTGCATGACCTGGAGGCATTTTGCCAAGACGAATGGGCAGCTATACCACCTGCAAGAATTTGGGGCCTCATAGACAACTATTACAAAAGACTGCACGCTGTCATTGATGCTAAAGGGGGCAATACACAGTATTAAGAACTAAGGGTATGCAGACTTTTGAATGGGTCATTTCATTTTTTTCTTTGTTGCCATGTTTTGATTTATGATTGTGCCATTCTGTTATAACCTACAGTTGAATATGAATCTCATAAGAAATAAAAGAAATGTGTTTTGCCTGCTCACTAATGTTTTCTTTAAAAATGGTACATATATTACCAATTCTCCAAGGGTATGCAAACTTTTGAGCACAACTGTATATGATATTAGTTTTATTGATAATTCCCTTTTTTTTCATTAGACAAGACAGTGAAGAGTTACAGGGAACTGTTAAGTAGAGAGAGGGAGAATGAAACAGGCGAGCACTTTAATATTATGAACGCAAATGCATCTGCCGCGGCTCATACATGCGGTCCGTTTAAATGAGACTGTTGCACACGGTCTGTTATTATAGGAACACGATGGCACGTAAAAACAAAACAAACCAGGACTGGTCGTTTAAATGTCTCAGTCGCTTCACATGCAAGCAGCCGATTTCTTCAAGAAAACAGTTTGCCAAAGGGGAAAATATATCGGCAGATGCCGAAAATGAAAACCACTATTTGAGATGGGCCAAAAGGTGGCTGAATTTTTCTGAATTCAGTCTCTTCAATCTCCAATGTTGGGAAAGCTACTTTGAAACTGAAGCTTTCCGAGCTACAAGTAGTTAATCTACAGTCAAGTTACTCGTTTTAAAAAGTTGTTAGCTACTAACAAAAAGTAGCTAACTACATTGAAGCTATTTAAAGAATAAAATAATTTAGATATATAACAATCAAATTATATTATTTAATTCTGCAATCAGAAATATTATAACCTGATTATTATATATTTAATTAGGGTGAAGTTCCCTTTAGTAAATTAACCATGGTTTTACTACAGTAACTATTGTTTAGCCATGGTATTTGTAGTAAACCATAGTAACCACAAAATTAACAATGATTACTATAGTCATAGTTACTGCAATATTACTATAGTAAAATCATGGTTTCTGCCAAAAACAAATTTTATATATATATATATATATATATATATATAACCGCCGAGCAATCCGCATCTTCATCCGTTTGCCTGCAGAAGTGAAGAGATTAAAGAATGTTATAGGAAATATTAAAGAAAATGTGTTATAGGATTATTTTGATTTCCATATCTAATCATATCACTGTTTAGTTTGTAGTTGTAAGTCGGAAGTTTATTGACTGCATTGTATTAATTATTAATTGATATTACTGCATAAATAATCTTTGTTATATTACAAAGAGAAGTGTTTTGGTTTGTTTTGCATACACCTGTCTCATGCTGACGGGATGTGAGTGCTCGGATTCAAGCCTTCATTCATTGGTTTTTTTTCTGAAAATCGATATTCTTCGGATGTCGATTTTCCTAAGAAAACAATCTAATATTGAAACTGTTATACTATCTGGTTATTAGTCCCTGATTCCAGGGTGGTGCCCCATCATTGTTAATCCTTATTAATATTCTGTTGATTTTTGATAATTGATAATTATCTTTGATGATTGTTGAATTTGAATGATCAATAAAATAGTGTTAATTTTAATTAATGTTTCATTGATGTTAATGATTGGTGATTATCTTTGATAATTGTTGATTTAAAGGATTAAAAAAGCTAACATTGATTCTCATCAATGTTCTATTGATTTTAATTATTAATAATTATCTTTGATAATTATTCATTATTGCTAATAACCAAACCCGCTCCTAAACGTAGCGCACTACATTTACTGGAGCCCCATATGAGGTTTCAATGAGTTAGATTCAATTAATTAATTTAAATATTAATTAATAACTAAAGAAATAATTATTAATTATTTCTGATAGTAACACTGATCTAAACAATCAGTAAAGTCCTACATTTGCAATTCTTCCCATAAGGCCTGCACCCCTGAGTCTTCTCTTTACTGTTGTACATGAAACTGGTGTTGAGCGGGTAGAATTAAATGAAGCTGTCAGCTGAGGACATGTGAGGCGTCTATTTCTCAAACTAGAGTCTCTGATGTACTTATCCTCTTGTTTAGTTGTACATCTGGCCTTCCACATCTCTTTCTGTCCTTGTTAGAGCCAGTTGTCCTTTGTCTTTGAAGACTGTAGTGTACACCTTTGTATGAAATCTTCAGTTTTTTGGCAATTTCAAGCATTGTATAGCCTTCATTCCTCAAAACAATGATTGACTGACGAGTTTCTAGAGAAAGCTGTTTCTTTTTTTGCCATTTCTGACCTAATATTGACCTTAAGACATGCCAGTCTATTGCTTACTGTGGCAACTCAAAAACAAACACAAAGACAATGTTAAGCTTCATTCAGTGAACCAAATAGCTTTCAGCAGTGTTTGATATAATGACAAGTGATTTTCTAGTACCAAATTAGCAATTTAGCATGATTACTCAAGGATAAGGTGTTGATTGATGGCTGCTGGAAATGGGGCCTGTCTAGATTTGATCAAAAATAACTTTTTTCAAAAAAAGTGCCGTTTTTTTAACATCAGTAATGTCCTGACTATATTTTGTGATCAGTTGAATGCCACTTTGGTGAATTGAAATACCAATTTCCTTCCGAAACAGCAAAATATGTACATTATTCCAAACTTTTGGCCGCCAGTGTATATAAAATAAACATGGTTACTACAGTCATGATTGATACAGTGTTATGGAAAAATAAAATCCTTGAATTGAATTGAATTAAATTACAGTAGTAGAACCATGGTTAATTTACATATGGGATAAACAAATAGGGTGACAACATTTATTGAACATACATTTATACTTAATAAATATTAATAAATCTAGAAAACAACATTTTATTACACTGAATTGGAATATAGTGATAAACAGTAGCACTTAACTAAATATTTCACTTTGGAAAAATAAGCAAAGTCCTTTTAAGACTGTGATGGGCTCAATGAAAACAGTGAATCATTTTTGAACTAGTTAATTTACATGAACCGTCCGAAAGAACCGACTCACTGAAATTAATCGGTGTTCCAAAAGCTAGATATAAGGGAATCGTTTATTTTAATTGGTTCATTTACATGAACTGTCCGAAAGAACAGATTGGCTTTAATGATCTGGATTTCCCAGCGCTACGTGAGAGAGAGAGAGAGAGATGACGGTTTAGGTGAGCTTGCTTGATTACTGCCTCAGTTACATTGTTGTGTAGTGCGAATACAATGAGACAAATGTACAATTTGTGACGATTACAGCACTACTCGTTGGAAAATGTAGCTTGTTACTGGAAAAGCTACACTGTTGTGAAAATAGCTGGGCTACTGGCATGCTACTGAACAGTGTAGTTAAGTTAGTAGCGTTGCTACTTAAGGTTGCTCCCCACACTGATGAAAACCTTGTCTTTTCCTCAAAGCAGTTTGTTTTTCACACTACCTTTTAGCCACTTTTGCTAAACACATGTACTTACATTTGCATTTATATTTATTCATTTTGCATGTTTATTTGAGTATGTTTTTAGATGTTTCATAGTCATTTATCTGAAATGTTTTCTTATTGTCTTACTCAGTTTGACCAGAAGGAGAAAACGACATTTCTGGGTTCGAGAAAAGACTACTGGGATTATTTCAGTGATTGTCTGGCTAAAATTAAAGGAGCAAACGATGGAATTCGCTTTGTTAAATCTATTGTAGAGGTAAACAGTCTCATTCACATCTAACATGCATTTATATTTTGGATCATCTGTTTTAGTAGTGGACATTTGTTATACCAAAGCATATGCCTATGCACATAAACAAAAATAAACACAAACGTTTTGTTCAAGCAAACCTTCCTATCTGCCACTTACAGTTCCTTTTTTTTCTCACTCAAATATGACAGATTGTTCAGATACAGTCAGGTTCTTCCTTGTAAACTCTAAAATATAGACTGACCTAAAAGGCATGTTCTGTTAAAAAATTCCACATCCATGTGCCAGCTGTCTTATATATCAGTCTGGTTTATTTGTGTTGACACTGAACTGTTGGCCAGCTTCCTCCTGCTGTGGTGTAGCTAGTTTTGGTAGCAGAATACTAAATTTGGGGGCTAAAAATTGAGTGAATACAAGAAATTGTTATTTTGAACTTCTTGCTGCTTATAGAAATTGGCAGTTATATTTTGTGTGGTCACATTTGTAATGTAGGTATTGCATTATATAAAAAGAATAGGTCAACTCTTCATCAGTTTAAAATTATTCATACTCCAGTGTATCGGCCAATCATCGGTTTTAGCCATTATAATCAATTATCTGTGCAACATGACCTGAAATTAAGCATGTAATGTATGAATATTGACTTTTTAGTTATTTATCTAAGGTAACCTTTTATTTTATTTTTTTAAGATCTTGTAGGTTGAAATAGGTTCTTTTCCATGTGATTCTGGTGCTGTGTTCTTATATAGATACTTGAGTCATAGTGAAAGCTTTGCTCTTTCTCTCTCTCAGCTGAAGACATCTCTGGGAAAAGGCAGAGCATTTATTCGTTACTCTCTCGTACACCAGCGACTCGCTGACACCCTTCAACAGTGCCTTATGAACCAGAGGGTCACCAGGTAACACCCCACTTTCACTTCTCACCATCCCGTCAATGCCGGTCATCTCTCTTGAGAGACATGGGGTTTACAGGGCATTTCAAAAGTATTTAAACTCTTAACCAATTCTCTCATTGTGCTGAAATACTAAGAATAAATTGCAAATTTTTTATTTCAATTAAAAAAATACTGCAAGGTTATGTTCGTTTACTGCTACAAATGGTCACTTTCTCGTCCCTTTAACAACAGTCTTGTGTATTTTAAATGTTGCAGTCAATAAAGTCTGAACATTTTAAAAATAGTTCTTATGTGTGGACGTTTCTTCCTTCTGAATGATCCAGAATCAAATTGCCTGTAATCTAAATCACAACATTGCTATGCCAAAATTAAGCAAAAACACACTTCAGTGCAGCATTTCAGACATGTAAGAGCAAAGTTAAAAGTATACACTTAAAATAGGTTATGCCTTCAGATAAGTTGAATTGGCATAACCAAAAAAGGCAAAACTTCTGTGCGAGCACTGCTGTTTCCTCATGTTCTAGTTACAGCATTGTTAACCCCCCATAGCTTAATTCATTCGAAACAATACTAAGAACTCTTCCCTTGCTTAGTTTTACTTCTTTAAAATCACTTCCCTGTTCGAATGAAACACTTACATTTACTCCAGGTTCATACTGTATGTCTGTAATATTAATGTGGATTTCTTTATTTTTACACATTGTTTATTGATTCTGTAAGACAATACAGTGTTTTTAATGCACAAAAGGCTCATTACTCCTATGGTTTGATTAAATGCCTTACTTTGATGATTTTAAAGGTTGTGACTTTATTTTTGTTTTATAATATTACTAGTACAATGTAATTCTTAAACTAAAACCACTAAACTACTACTTCTATATAAGCTAAAAACGCATGCATGGATGCACATCTTGAAATCCACCGGACATAGTAACCAATTAGGACACCTTTGATTTTCAGTATACTATGATTTGAGATGCAGTACTTCTAATCTCACACTTGGGACACAGTGGAAGTGTTACCTTATTTACTTTGCAAGTTCCAAAAGGAGAATGCAAATAAAGACACGAATCTCTCCTGATATACTTGTACCTTAAACCGGTTTGGAACTAAAACTGCAGGTTGGTCATGGTTTGAATTAGGTTACTACTTAGCTTACTACATAGTTTGAATTATCATAATACTTAGCAACAAGGAGTGTCATTGAAACCTCTGCATTAATTAAAGAGAGAGTTCTCTCATTATTTACTCACCCTCATGATATCCCAGGTGTGTATGACTTTATTCCTTCAGTAGAACATATTTGAAGAAAAATAGAAAAACATCTCAGCTCAGTAGGTCCATCAATGCATGTGGATGGTGATCAGACTTCTAAAGTGACACAATTGATTTTGGTATGAAAAAGATCAATGAAGTACTTTTTAACTATAGACCATCACTTCCAGTGAGCAGCGGTATGCGTGTGTGACATAATCGTGTTGGCATGTGAAAAAAGTGAGAACTGACGCACGTGCGACACATCCGGAAATGTAGCGCTGTTTACAATAGGTCTGCAGGATTATGACGAAAATTATTATTCTTTGATATTGTAATTGCGATTATTCATTTAGATTAACAGAATTTACATTACAATACTTAATTTGTTTAGGACAGCCCACAAAATACTTATTACGTGGGCTATGAATAAAAAACAACCTGAGAACTGTGTTCCTGAATTGCATTATTATTTTAATTGCATGAAAAACAAAGTGTTGTTCACCTTTTAAACAAACTGTCCACAGTATAATTTAGATGGTGAGCATTACTGATATGCATTTAGACTAATTTAAATGCCTCTGATTTGCCTTTGCATTCATGCACACAATGGCCCAAAAAAATATGGGAAACAGTTTACAATAAGGTCCATTTGTTAACAAATTTAGTTAACATGAACTAACAATTATCAATACTTTTTTACAGCATTTATTAATCTTAGTTACTGTTAATTAAAACATATACTAATACATTTGTAAACATTAGTTAGTTGACTTTGAACTAACATTAACTAAATATGAGCTATTGTATTTTTATTAACTAACATTAATAAAGATTAATAAATGCTGTAAAAATAAATATATTGTTCATGTTAACTAATGTTGTTAACTAAAGTTAACTTACCAAAATATGTTGTAAATAGAAAATTGTGGCCTTACACCTAAATGGAATGCTGCAATTGACACTTTTCACGATTATATATTTGCGACAGCTGTAATTGTTTTCTCGATTATTTTTTCGATTAATTGTGCGGCCCTAGTTTACAACTGAGTAGGAGGAACGTTGTACAGAAGCTTTGTTGGTTTTGGTTTAGATCTGTATTTGTATCTGTTTGTTTACTCATAATGGTGCGTTTATGTGCTTATTCTGGATGTCTCAACCCAGAAAAGAATGTGAGATTACGTCTGTAGCATGCCAACATGAATTCGTCACACGAGAGACCATGTGAACTCAGTGCTCACGTGAATGCGTGTACTGCTGCTGACCGGAAATTATGGTTTATAGTTAAAAAGTACCTAAATATTTATCTTTTTCATGCCAAAAGCGACCGTGCCACTTTTGAAGACATTAATTTAACAGATGGAGTCATATGGATGACGTTTATGCTGACTGTCTGTGATTTTTGGAGCTTCAAAGGTCTGATCACCATCCACTTGCATTTTAAGGACCTACTGAGCTAAGATATTTTTCTATTTTTTGTTCAAATGTGAAAGAAAGTAATACACACCTGGGATATCATGAGGGTGAGTAAATGATGAGAGAGAACATTTTCATTTTTGGGTGAACTATCCCTTTAAGGTAGCACCCTAATTAATTAAGTGAAGATACATTTGTGCAACTGAGTAGCATGTATTAGTTGAGGGTTGGGTTGGAAAGATCCTTTTGCATTTGAGTTGTAAACTGCTTTCCAAACTCAAATGACTCTTCTGGTCTTTTATTCTGTAGTGACTGGTATAATTCCCGTAGTCCATTTCTGAAACCCCATCTCAGTGTGGATATCATTAATTACCTCTACGAGCTTAACGATATTCAATTTGATGTGGCTTCCCGGGGTCATGACCTCGATGCAGCGTGGCCCACTTTTGCAAGGTAAGAGGCCACTGTAATTTAATACAAGATATTATGTCAGCAGTAGATGAACACAAACACACGCACACATAAAATGATTATTCTGGTTAATGTCCACTTGCAATGACAGAGGAAATTAATAATAGAAATAGTGTGTTTGTTTGTGTGTGCATGTGTTTGTATCTGAATAAGCTGACTGTCATTCAATTAAGTTGATTTCAAGATGAAAAATATATGCTACAGGAGGACACTGGGTATGACTAGCTCTCCGAGTCACATGTGGAAACCACCGAGTCGTAGTTCCAGCATCAACAGTCTGGCCAGCACATACTCACAGGTACAAGCACATCTGCAGGTTCCTGTGGCTTTAAAGGTGTCATGCATTGCATTTTTTTATTTTGTTTTATAATGTTAACTGATGTCCACTTATAATGTTAGTAAGATTTTTTCATAAAAAAATTCATAATTTAGAAAGAATTGTCCATTTTCTATCCTGTTTCTGGCCCTCTGATTAAAAAGCAAAATTTTCAGGTCGTGTCCCCTTTAAGACTTCAGTGTAAATGGCCACTGCTGTGATTGGATAACATCTTTGCATAGGAAATAAGTGCATAAAATCCTATTGTTATCAAGTGTTTTTGTCTTGTTTTCCACTTAAAATTGTCTAAAAATCCTTAAAACAAGATACATTTACTTGAGAAGCAACATATAAGATATTTAGACTTGCTTTAAGGTAATGTGTATTTTGTGTATATGTGTATTTTTTCACTTGGTTATACTTCTGCGAGTGCAGTAAAGACAAAATATATTCAAGATCTATTCTCTAAAAGCAAGTCTAAACATCTTATATGCTGCTTCTTAGGTAAATGCATATTTTTTTTAAAGGATTTTTAGATATTTTAAAATATTTGTATTTTTAATATTATATTTAGCATTCTCAGATAAAAATCTTTTCTTCTGCAGTATAGCTGCTAAAGAAAATGTACGTTTTGTTATGTTTTAAAGGAGTTTATGATATTTATATTGGAAAACAAGCCTAAAAAAATCTAAGAACGTATTTTGTTGCAGTGTATAATGGGGCGAAGACTACCCTTTCTCACTTTTCTGTTCACTTCAATCCATCTTTAACTCACAAAAAAAAGGAAATCTTATTAATAAAGCTGTGTATTGCCAATTTTCTTCACAATAAGAAATGCACCGTGACATATATTATGATTCAGTAAGTCGCGAGCCATCACGTTGTAATCTAGCTGCAGCAAGTGCGCGCTCGAGGGACGAGCGTCCCCGTGACAGAGTGTGCCTCAGCCGGGTGCAGTTTCAATCTCTCCCCCTTAGATTGGGACACTTCGAGCAACTCATAGAAGAGGCGCTGACTGCTCAGAGAAATGCCAGTTTTGGAGTTTGTAGTTATACTGTATATATACATACAGTTGAAGTCAGAAGTTTACATACACTTAGGTTGAAGTCATTAAAACAAATTTTTTAACTACTCCACAGATTTAATATTAGCAAGCTATAATTTTGGCAAGTCGTTTAGGACATCTACTTTGTGCATGACACAAGTAATTTTTCCAACAATTGTTTACAGAAAGATTGTTTCACATTTAATTGACCTCTGACCCACTGGAATTGTGATGAAGTTTACATACACTATGTTAACTCTGCCTTTAAGCAGCTTGGAAAAGTCAAGCCTTTAGACAATTAGCTTCTGATAGGAGGTGTGCTGAATTGGAGGTGTACCTGTGGATGTATTTTAAGGCCTACCTTCAAACTCAGTGCCTCTTTGCTTGACATGGGAAAATCAAAAGGAATCAGCCAAGACCTCCACAAGTCTGGTTCATCCTTGGGAGCAATTTCCAAACACCTGAAGGTACCACGTTCATGTGTACAAACAATAGTATGCAAGTATAAACACCATGGGACCACGCAGCCATCCTACCACTCAGGAAGGAGACGCATTCTGTCTCCTAGAGATGAACGTAGTTTGGTGCGAAAAGTGCAAATCAATCCCAGAACAACAGCAAAGGACCTTGTGAAGATGCTGGAGGAAACAGGAAGACAAGTATCTATATCCACATTAAAACAGGTCCTATATCTACATAAACTGAAAGGCTCAGCAAGGAAGAAGCCACTTCTCCAAAACCACCATAAAAAAAGCCAGACTACAGTTTGCAAGTGCACATGGGGACAAAGATCTTACTTTTTTGGAGAAAAGTCCTCTGGTCTGATGAAACAAAAATTGAACTGTTTGGCCATAATGACCATTGTAATGTTTGGAGGGAAAAGGGTGAGGCTTGCAAGCCGAAGAGCACCATCCCAACCGTGAAGCATGGGGGTGGCGGCATCATGTTGTGCGGGTGCATTGCTGCAGGAGGGAGTGGTGCACTTCACAAAATAGATGGCGTCATGACGAAGGAAAATTGTGATATATTGAAGCAACATCTCAAGACATCAGCCAGGAAGTTAAAGCTCTGTTGCAAATGGGTCTTCCAAATGGACAATGACCCCAAGCATACCACCAAAGTTGTGGCAAAATGGCTTAATGACAACAAAGTCAAGGTACTGGATTGGCCATCACAAAGCCCTGACCTCCTTCTAATAGAAAATTTGTGGGCAGAACTGAAAAAGCATGTGCGAGCAAGGAGGCCTACAAACCTGACTCAGTTACACCAGTTCTGTCTTGTATTGTGAGAAGCTTGCGGCAGGCTTCCCAAAACGTTTGACCCAAGTTAAACAATTTAAAGGCAATACTACCAAATACTAACAGAGTGTATGTAAACTTCTGACCCACTGGGAATGTGATGAAAGAAATAAAAGCTGAAATAAATCATTCTCTCTACTATTATTCTGACATTTCACATTCTTAAAATAAAGAAGTGATCCTAACTGACCTAAGACAGGGAATGTTTTCTATGATTAAATGACAGGAATTTTGAAAAACTGAGTTTAAATGTATTTGGCTAAGGTGTATGTAAACTTCTGACTTCAACTGTATATTGCGATATAAAGCAATACAATTAACAATATAGTTGGGTCCAATATAGTTGGCACTGCGTCAACTTTTAATGGAAGTCTCTCTGCAAAGCCTGCATCGAACTGTGTCTTGTTTGAAAAAGAGTCCACAGTAAAATGAAGCGAACAAACAAACAGTTTTACTGACGCGATCCGGGACTTAATTTAAAAATAAACGTCAGCCACTCTTTCCTAATTGTAAGATCATTAGGAATCAAATGCAAAGAGTCTGTTTTTCCACAACCTGGCACTGCACGAAACACACAGGTATGCACAAAATGTGAATAAATGACAAAGTAAACAATAAGAAAAAGGAGGGAAAAGAAAATATGAATAACAGGAAAATATCTGTTTCAGTAAAACTGAATGAACTTTAGGGGTCAGCCACTCTCCCTCCAGATAGTGACTGGAGGACACATACTGTAACGCAGCAAGGGTTGCATTTACTTACATTTATTCACTTAGCAGTTTAATCCACTTTTATCCAAAGTGACTTATAAATTAGGAATACAGCATAAGTGATTCAACCTAAAGACACAATAGTATGAGAAGTGCTGCAAAAAAAAAAAAATGATAATAATCTCAGAGAAGTACAAGCAGAGAGGAAAGTAGTGAAAATTTGATTAATAGTTGTTTTTAAGAAAACAGTTAGTGCTTTAATAGGAGTGATTCAAGTGCTCATGAAAGAGGTGTCTTTAGATGATTCTTGAAAGTTGCAAGGGAACTGGCTTTTCGGGTGGAGTTGTGAAGATTGTTCCACCTAAACAGTGGAAGTGAAAGTCCAGAAAAAGTTATTTTGCAGGCTTTTGGAGGGCACATAGAGTGGTAGAAGTGAGTGTAGATAGGAGGTGCGGAGCCAGTGGCTGATGTGTTTGCAAGTATCAATGCCTTAATGACTTTCTTTTAGGAATTCAGGTAGAATGTGCCTTGTTTGTGCAAGGAATGTCTTTCTAATGGCCTCTTATCTCTCTCTCTTTCTCTCTCTCTCTCTCTCTCTCACACACACACGCACACACACACACACACACACACACACACTCACAAACCTCGTAGCAGGCTCATGAGTTTCCTGGTAGCCCAGACTTTGGACCTGGGCTTCTATCTGACATATCTATGCAAAACTCCAGGGGACTAAATGATTCTTCAGTTTGTACTGTAGATGAACTCCGCCTGGAGCTAGACCGGCCTGAACTAAAGCAAAGAGAGCTACTTGACAAGGTGCAGCAGTTAGGTGGAGAGGCAACTGAACTCTGTGGAGTTGTGGTGGAACTCCAAAGGCAGCTGGACGTGTCTCTGACTGCCCAAGCCAACCATCAGGAGCTCCAGCAGAACCTGCAGTTGCTAGCTGAGAGAGAACAAGCCCTATCTAATGAGCTGGAGGTCTTGAGAGAACGCGAGAACATCAGAGAATCTTCCCATAGGGACCTCCAGGACATGTTGGTGGCAGCAGAGCGGAAAAATGAGGAATTAATGTCTAAGCTAGATGGAGTACTGAATGAAAAAGGGCAGAGGGCTGCCAGCGACTTCAGCTCCGCCCAGAAGATTCATGAGCTTTTAAATGAATTGAAGGAGTCAGAAAGAGGGAGGATCAAAGCTCTTGCAGAAGGAGAAGAGAGGAGGCAGCAGGCAGAGCGTTTGGCTGAGGAGGTCATAATTAAGGATGAAGCCCTCAAAGAGGCAGAGACAAAAAGAGTTAGTTTGATGGAGAAAGGTGAAAAACTGCAGACAAGGGTAGACGAACAGTGTAATGTCATAGACAAACTCCAGGGGGCACTTGCAGTGCGAGAGAAAGAAACCAGTAACTTGCAGAGGCAACTGCAAGATCTTCAGCACACTCTGGAAACCATGGAAAAGCAGACCAAAGATGAGAAGAAAAGAATGCAAGAGGATAAAGAAGACCTTAAGAAAATAATGAGTGGTCTTGATGGACAGCTCCAAACCCTACAGACACAGCTGAAGACAAAAGAAACTGAGCTTCTCTCCAGTTCCAAGAAGGTCAAGTTTCTGGAGACAGAATCAGAGAAGCTTAAGAGCGAGAAACAGAGTCTGGGTGAGACTGGTACGAAACTGGAGACTAGTGTCAAAGACCAGGCTAAGAAGATTGAAGAATTCAAAGATAGGGTTGATGAGCTTATGGAGCAAAACAGCAAGCTTCTCCAGACAGTAAAGGGGAATGAGGAGACCACAAAGGAGTTAATCGAAAACAAATCTGCATTGGAGGGCGAGCTGGCTGGATTGAGGGCTTCAGAGAAGCAGTTGCGAGCACAGATCAATAACGCCAAAGTGTCCGTGGATGAAAGAGTGCAGTGCATGCGAGATAAGATCAGGAGTCTGGAAGAAAGGCTGCATAAAGCCAACATGCAGTTGGAGGTATCGGAGCGTTCAGTCCGTAAACTGCAGCAGGAGAATAAGGACCTCCTGGAGGTTCAGATTACTCTTAAAGCGGCTCTCGCGACCATGCAGGAGGAGGAACGTAACATTCACAGGCAAATTGCTGAACTTGAGACAAGTCTTGGAGCCACAAGATGTCATGAGGCAAACCTGGCTGCACAGCTTAAAGATAGGGATTCCCAGTTGGAGGACAGGGAGAAGCTCTGTGAGGAGCTCCAGAGAAGGGTGGAAGAACTTGAAGCTCGGGAGAAGGAGTTGGAAGTGGGGAAGATGGAGGCAGAGAGAGACTTTGTTAAACAAACAGAGGTAACGAAGAGTCTGGAGGTCCAGAGGAAAGCTGCGGAGAAGGTCCAACTTGAGCAAAGCTCAAATCAGGCTAGAGAAACCCAGGAGATGGCTTCAAAGGTGACTCTTCTTGAGGATCAACTGGGATTGAGAGTCAAGGAGGTGTCCAGGCTTCAGGAGGATGTGCTGGATCTCAGGGCTAAACTCCACTCTGCTGTGGACAAAAGGGACAAGACGCAAGCAAAGCTCGAGGTTATTGAGGCTTCCTGTACAGAACTTCGGGCCTTGACTGAACAACTGAAGAAGCAGGCAGAGGAGCAGAACCGAGTGCATGTAAATGAACTGTTGCAGGCCAGCGAAGAAGTAAAGGCTGTAACATCTCAACTGGACCAAGAGACTTCCGTACGTATTAAAATAGCTGCTGAACTTGCCATGTTACAAGAGGAGCTGGCAGACCTCAAGGCCCAGAATGAAAGATTGGTCCTGGAGAATGCAGAAACCAGAGAAGGTCTCCACCGGGTTAACACTGAAATGGCAGAGTTAGGAATGACTATTTGCCAGCTGACCACAGAGCGGGAAGAGGCCGGGGAACGCTGGGCTGCCAAAGATGCTCGGATCCATGAACTGCAAGAACAAGGAGTGAAGGAAACTGAGAGACTCAATGCCAGCATGGTGGCTCTTCGACAGGAAAACACAAGTCTTCAAGAAGAACTCCACCAAGCAGAGACATTTTCAGAGGCTTTGCTGGACAAAACTAAGGGTGAACAAAATGCTGCTCGAGAAGAGATCGCAGCAGTGAAATTTCAGAGGAGCACAGAGAGCATGACCCACAAGAACCAGATTAAGGTAAAAAATAAATGTGATATGTATCACATGCTTATCTACAGGTGAATCTCATTCCTCACTCATTAGCACTTTAAATCCATCCAAAGTCTTATGTTGCGTTCATTTCATGTATGAATTACCATAATTACAAAATGACAAGTCTGAGACTCTACTCAGAGGTTTTCACGTTTTCTGATTCAGAAATAATTTGTTTCTATGGCAACACTACTAAATAAATTCATGTTTTGACTTCGCTGTTGATGTGTATTGTATGTCTGGCTTATTTTCAGATAAGATTTAAACTATCCAGATTTATTTAGAAATTATCAATAGTAAAATTATAGGACATATCAAACATATGTTCAGACATCTTTAACAGTTGAAGCCGCTGCCATTTTGGTTGTTTTTATATGTCACAGTGGTCAAGCGAGAAAAGTTGGTGCTTTCATAAAATTCAGTGTTTCGAACTTGTAATTACGAGTTTAACAAAGATGTCAATGTTTTTTTTACTAGTCAGAAACCATAGTTACTGTAATTATGACAGTGTGAACGCAGCACACATTACCAGTATATTACATATCACAGAAATGTATTTGATGCCTTGTCGCTGTATCATTATTGCATTTCTTTTGTGACAAATCCAAACACATTTTTATGTAACAGTAAACATTTTATGTGTATTATATTTTTATATTATAATAGTGAATTTAATATGCTTTATTTTATATTTGATGTATTTATTGTTAATTTAGAGTCTTAATGAAGAGCTTGAGGGTTTGAAATCACAACTGAACATGGAGAAGAAGAAGACATCTGAGCTGGAGGCGAACTTATCAGAGTTAGAGGTTTGTAAATGTTTTGATGCTACTTGATAAAAGAGCCAAAATATATACTATGAGTGAGGATTGACTACAACAGTGTCAATTTATACTTTTAATAGTTTCTTGACACCTGCATTATTAACAAATTCTTGCACACCACAATGTTAATCGTCATTATTTATCTCTGTTGCTAATAGCACTAATGACCCTTTTGTTCTCACTCATTTGAGAGCCACTTTATGAGAAAAGTGGAATAGAAGACAAGAGATTGGGGTTAATTGCCATACAGTGATGAATAATTTGACTTCCATTAAGACTATAATTAGGAACAGTGCACCCTCTTTTCTTGCAGATATTTGCCGATTAGAGTACAAGTGCCATGGTAATTATGCTTGGAAATAAAGTTCTTCCAATTTTACAGCTTTTTACAAAAGTAAATGTTGTGCTGTTCTTAATTCCACTCTGAATATGAAATTCTTATAAAATGTCTCATAAAATACAGATTTACTTTCCGTACAAAAAAGGACTTTGGCGGTACCTTGGTACAGTGATGGTATCAGATGGTAATACCATTTTACTTAGATATAGACCACGGTACTGGATGATTACTGTATTCTATGATATTTCAAAGAATACCATGTTAGTACCATGCTACAGTACATGTCCAAAAACATATATTTACTAGAGTAGTATCATGTTTGTTTGATACTTTTTTGTTGGTGTTAATTGATAGCTGAAAATGCTGTAATATTCAATATATTCCAAAAGGCAAAATAGGTGTATAGGACTTTCTCAATGTATTTGAATGTATGGTGTTTGTATTTACAGCATATGTTAATTTGTTTGTTTGTGGATTCGTATGTTAGGGAGTAAATATGGAATACTCCCTTCTAATCGAGGAGAAAGACTCCCACATTACTAATTGTGAGACTTTGATCCATGAGAGGGAGTGCAACACACAGCAACTTCAAGAAAGTGTAACAAGGTGAGAGTTCAAATGCATAAATATAAACACACAATAAAAGGATTAATGTAGCCTGGATAATGTTTCTGCATGTATGAAGCCGAAATGCACACCAACATTGCTACAGGGTTCCCACACATCCTGGAAATCATGGAAAACCTGGAATTTGGGGGCCTGGGTATCTCAGTGAGTAAAGACGCTGACTACCACCCCTGGAGTCGCGAGTTCGAATCCAGGGCATGCTGAGTGACTCCAGCCAGGTCTCCTAAGCAACCAAATTGGCCCGGTTGCTAGGGAGGGTAGAGTCCCATGGGGTAACCACCTCGTGGTCGCTATAATGTTGTTCGCTCTCGGTGAGGCGCGTGGTGAGTTGTGCGTGGATGCCTCCACACGCGTTATGTCTCTGCGGTAACGTGCTCAACAAGCCACGTGATAAGATGCGCTGGTTGACGGTCTCAGATGCAGAGGTAACTGAAATTCATCCTCCGCCACTCGGATTGAGGCGAGTTACTATGCCACCAAGAGAACTTAGAGCGCATTGGGAATTGGGCATTCCAAATTGGGGAGAAAACGGGAGAAAAAAAAAGAAAACCTGGAATTTTGCAATCAAGTTTTCAAGTCATGGAAAATGAGAAAAATGACTAAATGTCCTGGACAAATAAGTATTATACATGTCCAAGTATTGATATAGTGCTTTTTTTTTTTTTTTTTTTGTTCCAACACTGCTGTAGTGTAAACTACAAAAACATTTGAGTTGTAAACTTCAGACAACGACGACGGTTGGACTGCAGATTTCTTTGAAAAGTATTTCTCATCACGAGGTGGTAGCGTGGTGATGCAGCCTTTACACCTTGGTGTAATTAATTTTCAATAATTCAATGAGCAGAGTCTGCTTATACCACTGTTATGGATGGAATCACTGAATCCAGACATAAAAACTGCATTAGCTAAAATGTGGAATGTCATGGAATCTGATATATTTGGGACAAAAATATATATTTTTTTAATGCACAATTATGTTCAATTCTCGATATGTCCAAGTGTGATTATTAAACTGCAAAAGGCTCCGATTTAATTAAAGAAATATATACTCTGCATGTGCTTCGTGCTTCAAAATCAATGTGTGAAGCCAGCCACTCGTAAGCTGAAAACACCTCATCAAGAGCATCATGTGTATTCTGGTGTATGTGTGTAGTAGATGACAGTGAGCAGAGAGTTCTGAAGCGTGCAGCACATACAGACTTTATATATTTACTTTAATGAAATCATGGCTTTTTGGGGTTTAATAATCACACTGGCCATGTTGCAAACTGCTTATCCATAACTAATTATGTGAGAAACTACCGTCAAATACACACACAAACGGCAAAATAAAAGCTTGATTTAAGTGGACGCATGAAATGGGTAAAAGATCATGTTTAATGCAGTTAAATCATAATAATGTATTAAAACAATATCTCACATCTATGATGTTCTGTTGTGCAGTACTTTTTGGATTGTGCTCTGAGGATTTTGTAGAAAAGCACTTAATTTGATAAAAATAATGCAATGTAATGTTGAAAAATGTAGACTACCGTTCAAAAGTTTAGGGTCACTTACTCATTCTTTATTTTATTTTTATTTATTTATTTTTTTCACATTTTAGAATAATAGTAAAGTCATCACAACTATGGAATAATAGAAATGGAACTATGGGAATTATGTTGTGATCAAAAATATCCAAAATAAACCAAAACTGTGTTATATTTTAGCATCTTCAAAGTGGCCACCTTTTGCCTAGAATTTGCAGAAATGTAGTCTTGACATTTTCTCAACCAACTTCTTGAGGTATCACCCTGGGATGCTTTTTAAACAGTATTGAAGGAGTTCCCATCTATATGCTGGGCACTTAGTGGCTGCTTTTCTTAATTATTCGGTCCAAGTCATCCATTTCAAAAACGTTTTTGTTTTTTTAATAAAATTTTAGTTTTGTAATTAAATTAATATGGTGGCACAATTATATTTTTGTCTACAAAACTAATTTCAAACATTTAAGCATACGCCTTCAGATCAAAAGGTTTTTAAGATCATGAGAAACTTTTCAGGCAAGTGACCCCAAACTTTTGAACGGTAGTGTAATTAATTAAAATAATTCTATTTTCATTTGATTAAAGTTTTAACAAATTGATTTTATTAGACACCATTTTGATGATGAAATTGAATGAAACTGTCAAATATGGAGAGAAAAAGAAAAAACCTCTAATAGCCACAATTTGAATGGCCTCTCGTGTGTTTTGACTTAAATATTACAGCTGTCTGGCACATAACGTCCTGGAAATGTCCTGAAAAATTGTGCCTTGAAAAGAGTGGGAACCCTGTGTTAGTATTCAGGCATGATTTTAGCATAATAGCAATGCGTCACTAATGGATTTCAAAGTGGGTCTTCACTATAAGTATTTCATGAACCCTCAAAGGGATTTAGTTTTAGTAATTATTGGTCAGGTTGCATTTGCATGCATGGCAGTAACATAAACCCCTGTTTATCTCTCTCTCTCTCTCTCTCTCTCTCTCTCTCTCTCTCTCTCTCTCTCTCTCTCTCTCTCTCTCTCTCTCTCTCTCTCTCTCTCTCTCTCTCTCTCTCTCTCTCTCTCTCTCTCTCTCTCTCTCTCTCTCTCTCTCTCTCTCTCTCTCTCTCTCTCTCTCTCTCTCTCTCTCTCTCAGGACCAAAGAGGCTCTTAGTGAATTACAGAAGGAGAAGGAAAAGTTAAAGAAGAGTTTGGATCAGGTGCTGACAGATGCTCAGAACCAGCATCTCAGAATGGCTGCTGAACTGGAGGATCTTGGCCAAACCAAAAGTAACCTTGAGGAACGGCTCATTGAACTTTTAAAGTATGTTTATTACCAAGCACTGCAGGTTGAATTGTCTTCTCTGTGGCCAATATAGTGGTTTGTTCTTTGTTTCTTTTTGTAATTCACATTTTTATTGTTCAACATTCAGAAAATATCCATCACAACATAAATACACACATATATTTTATTATTCAGCCATCATTGCACAGAAAAGAATACAGTTTGTTCTTTATTTATAATGACAAGTATGCATTTCATGTTATTGTAGATAATGCAGATTTGACTTTTGCGAGTTTTCCTAAAATGTCCAAAAATATTAATAAAGCCCATTCATAATGAACACAAATTTATGCAGCAAATTTCACCACAAAAGATTTTTATTTAAAACAATGCATTCCTATTGTTTTATTCACAGCTGGGTTAAAAACACTGAGTTTCGCTCTCAGTGTAAAGAATATTGGTAGGAAACTCAGTGGATGATTTTCTTTTGCGATTCGAAACTTTGTTGAATAGTTGTAAATAGTTTTGGTGTGAAAATCTTTGGACCATTTTCATTGTAGATTCTTTAATTTTTTTGTTGTTTGAAAATGTAAGGTATAAATGGTTTTGGCACAAAAATCATTGGACAATTTTTGTCTGAGTTTTGTTTTGTTGTTTCAAAAATGCATTAAATGGCAGGCGCATGCACTGACGACACGCACAGACCAGGACTGTCTGCATTACAAGAAAATCTGGGCCGTACGTGGACCACGTGCAGACTGTGCTGATGCCGAAATTAGCATACTGTGCATGGAGTGATTAGCAACAAGGACAATCGAAGTATACTTTGACCTTAAGTAATTAGACTTCTGATTTTCGCATTATGAATAATAAAACAAGCGAACAGAATCCCTTACATTGTAGGAGGGACCTAAGCCATATCAAGGCACCAGAATATCAAATAAACTTGGAGGTGGACTCTTTTGACAAGCAACTAGCCAACATCCAGAACAACCTTGCATCCTTGCAAAAAGTTTTCCACGGGCAAATGCCACTAGCATTTTCTCCAGAAAAAATAGTTGTTTCTTTCTTATCTCCTGCTGTCTCTCTCTGTCTTTCAGGGATAAGGATGCTCTGTGGCAGAAATCGGATGCTCTGGAGTTTGAACAGAAGCTCAGATCAGAGGAACAGTGGTGGTTGGTGGATAAGGAAGCCACACACTGTCTAGACTGTCAGGGTCAGTTCACATGGTGGCTGCGGCGTCATCATTGCAGGTGGGCAATGTCTTTAAAAATAACCCTGACCTCGCATTACAAACAAAGTTAAATTCAGAAGTCTCCAAATAATATTGACTACAGACCTTATTTTACATGCCGCTTTAGGTGCTGTGTCATGCGTATTTAAACTAAGCCAATGTCATTATTTTCTGGGAGGCATGTGTTCTTTCTACGCAAATGAGAATCATAATAGAATATGCCATATTCACAAAGGCATCAGTGCTATTTGCCTCATGAAATTAACTTTGCATTGAACGTAGTGGAGCGGTGCTGTTCAGTCCCAGCAAAGTATGCCAGATCGTGATAGTCTGCGGCATTCACCACAACCTAGAACTCAGAACAGGCCTGCAAGCTGGGGAACTGTGGCCTGCAAATGCCATCAGTATTCACAAAACTAATTTTGTGGGCATGTTTGTACCATTACCTGATCTGATAAATTCCTTTAGGGAATCTGGGATTTAAACATGGCACACAGCAAGTGCAAATAAACAAATGCTACAAGTGAGCACAAATTCATCAGTGTATTCTTCCCTCAAAACTTTAGACACATCCTTAGGTTTTGTTGCAGTTCTTTTTGGACACATTCAGTACTTATGATTATATTACATTAAAATTGTATTTGAAGGCCTTGTCATACCTAGTGTGAAATAATAAACAAACAACGTTACAAACACTGACCATGAAAAAAAATAATAATAATTTGAGTACTATGTTTTGGAGTTCATAGAGATGTATATTTCATTTAAAAAATCTTGCTGTGTGTATTTTTGTGGCAAAAATTTGGACTTCGTGTTAATAGTTTGTGAAGCTTATGTTTGCATTTACACATACTGTGTTTCTGGCAGGTTGTGTGGCCGTATCTTCTGTTACTACTGTAGCAGCAATTTTGTGATGACGAAAAACAGAAAGAAGGAGCGCTGCTGTCGAGAGTGTTACACGCAGCATAGCGCCGTGGTGGAAAGATTCACGAAGACCGAACTCAACAGCTCCACGGAGAATCAACCACCACCTGATGAAAACACTGCCAGGCAACCGCCACCCTATATACCCACACCCAGAGTTACAGGTATATTCACACACTTACTCTTAAAAGAATAGTTCACCCCAAAAAGATAAAGTCGTATTGGTTACAAACGACATTTGGGTAATATTTTTCATTTTGGGTGAACTCTTCTTATGCTTGCGAGTATTTCAACATGTTCAGCCTTGCTCTGCTGAGTGCTAATTTTTTGTGTCTAAAGAATGTTTGTGTGAAGATTGAATGCCACCTTGTGTTTAAATGTATCGTTATAATTGACAGGTAAATGTCAGTGTCGTGTTTTCACTGTACCAAGCAGTCCAAACAGTGCACTGTGGCTGATGCATTGGGTAGCAAATGTTTTAACAACTGTTTTCTATGAGACACAAATTGACTGTACACAAGAGGGTGTTTGGTGACTCAAAAAGCATAATATTTATACACTAGACAGTATAAGTGCTTAAATCTATTCCTAATTCCTTATAAATAATGATTTCTAAAGATAGTACATGATGTGCGAAAAACCAGCAGACAAAAAATTAAATGACAACAGCGATAAAAAGGAATAACAAATTGTAAATAAAGGTAAGTTTGAATTTGCAATCAAATCATAAAAGTTTACATTCAGTATCAATATTCACATTCACTAAAGTAAATGCAGAAGTCAATTCTAAAAAATCTTGTATGTGGTCAGGAGAGAGAAGTGCATTAAAGAAGTGAAGACTTTATACTCTTTAAGATGCACACGTCATCACAAATATAATAAGCATACATACAGTATTTTTAAACATGAGCAGATTCCAAGAAGCCTTAATTCTAAGAAAGAACAATTAAGTCATTTTGTTCTCTATAGAGGTCACGTTGAAATACCAAGATAATTATAGCCTAATTAATAAAAATATAGGCATATGATTGTGATCTATGTGCCTAACAAAGGCAAACAAGGGCATTCTTTGAGAAGAAAGGACCTGCAAACACTTATCTCCATACCAAATGTAAACTATTAGAAAAATACATAATTTAAGACTTTTAGATTATTATACAGCCTCTCATACAGGACATGATGACCTAAAGTTGGATGGAAACTTTACACTGTCATACGGAAAACCAATTAAATCACGAGTCTTGCTGTGAGGTCATGCAAGAGAATCTTGCAGCAGTGTACCAGATACACTCTAAAGTAAATACTTGTCCAAAAGAAATAATTCTAAGCTCAACATTATCCGAGAAATTGTCGAGAAAAACAATAAAACAAAATAGTGTCGAATTAGTTTACATCGATATATTATAAATGATTCATGTTAATAAGATATCATTAAATATATTGATTCCTTTTTAAATCTATAATTAAGGTTTCGGTCCAAATGGAAATCTGCCCCAGGAATTGCTATTCAAATATTTGAAAAGTTCCTTAACCAGTAATCACAAACGACTGATCCATCCTGAGCAGCGCTGAGAAAAATAACAGGTATTACTACTGTATTACTATTGTGCTACTTCAGCAGTGAAAACTGATAATGAAAATCTTTAATAACAATTAAATTATAAAACAAAACATAGTGAAGAGTTAAAAAGCCATCGTGCCTGACCAGTTAGGTTTTGTTCACACTGTAGTTAAAAATCAGATTTTTTTCTTTTCTCAAATCTGCTTTTATCAGAATCCAAATCTGAATGAGCTTTATTGCCAAGTATGCTTTTACATACAAGGAATTTGTCTTGGTGACAGAAGCTTCCAGTGCACAAACAATACAACAAGACAGATAATAATAAAAAAAATTAAAAAGTGAATAGAAAATATAAGTGTATATATAGAAATACACAATAAGACAAATATATATATATATATATATATATATATATATATATATATATATATATATATATATGTACAAATACAAATCTGTTATACACAGATGCAAGGGAATGTATAGCAGAAGAGGTATGGTATGTTGGATAAATATAAATAGACTAAGCTGTGTATTACACATAATTATTGCTCCATGAGGCAGTTTTAACTGTTCATGAGATGGATAGCCTGAGGGAAAAAACTGTTCCTGTGCCTGACGGTTCTGGTGCTCAGTGCTCTGTAGTGCCATCCAGAAGGCAGCTGTTCAAAAAGGTAGTGGGTTGGGTGTATGAGGTCCAGAGTGATTTTTCCAGCCCTTTTCCTCAATCTGGAAGTGTACAGTTCTTGAAGGGGGGGCAGGGGGCAACCAATAATCCTCTCAGCAGTCCAAACTGTCCTTTGTAGTCTTCTGATGTCCGATTTCATAGCTGAACCAAACCAGACAGTTATTGAAGTGCAGAGGACAGACTCAATGACTGCTGAGTAGAACTGTATCAGCAGCGGCTGTGGCAGGTTGAACTTCCTCAGCCGGTGAAGGAAGTACAACCTCTGCTGGGCCTTTTTCACAGTGGAGTCAATGTGGGTCTTCCACTTCAGGTCCTGTGAGATTATAGTGCCCAGGAACCTGAATGACTCCACTGCTGCCACAGCGCTGTTCAGAATGGTGAGCGTGGTCAATGTTGGGATGTTCCTCCTAAAGTCCACTATCATCTTTACTGTTTTAAACATGTTCAGCTCCTGTTTTTTTTTTTACTGCACCAGTGAGTCGGCCGTTCAACCTCTCTTCTGTATACAGACTCAGGAGCTTGACAGAGGGGTCCTTGGTGGTGCAGTCATTGGTATACAGGGAGAAGAGTAGTGGGGAGAGCACACATCCCTGGGGTGCACCAGTGCTGATCATACATGTGCTTGGAAGTGAATTTCCCCTGTCACACTAGCTGCTGCCTGTCCACCAGAAAGCTGATGATCCACTGACAGATAGACGTGGGAACAGAAAGTTGGTGTAATTTAGTCCGGAGAATAGCTGTGATGATGGTGTTGAAAGCTGAACTGAAGTCCACAAAAAGGATCCTTGCATATGTCCCTGGTCTGTCCAGATGTTGCAGGATATGATGCAATCCTATGTCGACTGCATCATCCACAGACCTGTTTGCTCGATAAGCAAATTGAAGGGGATCTAGTAAGGGTCCAGTGATGTTCTTCAGGTGGTCCAACACCAGTCTCTCAAATGACTTCATGACCACAGACGTCTGCGCGACAGGTCTGTAGTCATTAAGTCCTGTGATTTTGGGTTTCTTTGGGACAGGAATGATGGTGGAGAGTTTGAAGCAGCAGGGAACTTCACACTGCTCCAGTGATCTATTGAAGATCTGTGTGAAGATGGGGGTCAGCACAGGATTTTAGACAAGCTGGTGAAACACCATCTGGGCCCTGTGCTTTCCTTGTCTTTTGTTTCTGGAAGACAGCACACCACCTCTTCACAGATCTTAAGTGCAGGTTGAGTAGCAGGAGAGGGGTTGCAGAAGGTGTTGATGTTTGTGTGAAGTGAAGGTCAGAGCGGGTGTGGGGTGTGAGACTGGGCCTTTCAAATCTACAGTAATAGACTATTTACTTGTAATTCTTTTCTGTTCAGACTGCAGGCTCTTTTGCTAGCACATCCACATTAGTTGTCCTAGTAATGATGCATACTGTTCTTGCAGGGTTGGGGAGAAGTGGAATACATGTAACGGGATTACGTATGTAAAATTCAAAATATAAGTAACTGTATTCCATTACAGTTACAATTTAAATTATTGGTAATCAGAATACAGTTACATCCAAAAAGTATTTTGATTACTGAAGAAATTACTTTGCATTTTATTGTCATTTGTTTCATTTCATATTTAGTCTATTCAGTTGTAAAACATTTATCCATATAAATGATGTGACCTGTCGAGCATTTGAACAGCGGACACTTATCTTCCTGAGACCCGGGTGTGACTGCTGTGTGCATTTTCAGTTCCCTTTTTGATTTGTAACTAGTAGCCCCTAATAAACATTTAAAAAAATTTGTGTATGTATATATATATATATATATATATATATATATATTCATAAAATTGGGGTCAGCGGGACTAAGTTGTGAAATTTTAAATAATACCAAGCTATAGAAAGTCTTTTTTAATTTTTTTTTTATCATTATTATTCAATTGTTTATGTTTCCAGGAGTGATAGTCATTCATGTTTTTAGATGTCACAACATTACAGCTTATTTTCTGTAAAGCTGCTTTGGCATAATGTGTTTTGGGGAAAGCACAAATAAAAAAAACTATACAAATAAAATTATTATATGACTTGATTTGACTTTTATGTTACAATGTTTTTTTACTTTGGCAACAAAATCTCAATGTTCTCTCTTTGCACAGTCAAACAAACAAGTTATAGCCAGTGCTGAAGCATTTTACTGATCAGTAATTAGCATAATTAATCCTGATACAAAGTAATGGCCAGCATCGTCCAATCACTGCCAACCAGTGTTGGGTGTAATGCATTACTAAGTAATTAGTTACTTTAAATTATTTTTCATTGAAAAAGTCAAAAGTAACAGTCAGTATCTGGTGTGGCCACCAACTGCATTAAGTACTGCAGTGCATCTCCTCCTCATGGACTGCACCAGATTTGCCAGTTCTTGCTGTGAGATGTTACCCCACTCTTCCACCAAGGAACTTGCAAGTTCCCGGACATTTCTGGGGGGAATGGCCCTAGCCCTCACCCTGCGATCCAACATGTCCCAGACGTGCTCAATGGGATTGAGATCTGGGCTCTTCGCTGACCATGGCAGAACACTGACATTCCTGTCTTGCAGGAAATCGCGCACAGAATGAGCAGTATGGCTGGTGGCATTGTCATGCTGGAGGGTCATGTCAGGATGAGCCTGCAGGAAGGGTACCACATGAGGGAGGAGGAAGTCTTCCTTGTAACCCACAGCGTTGAGATTGCCTGCAGTGACAACAAGTTCAGTCTGATGATGCTGTGACACCGCCCCAGACCATGACAGACCCTCCATCTCCAAATCGATCCCGCTCCAGTGTACAGGCCTCGGTGTAATACTTATTCCTTCGACCATAAACGCAAATCCGACCATCACCCTTGGTGAGACAAAACCACGACTCATCAGTGAAGAGCACTTTTTGCCAGTCCTGTCTGGTCCAGCGAAGGTGGGTTTGTGCCCATAGGCCACATTGTTGCCGGTGATGTCTGGTAAGGACCTGCCTTACAACTGGCCTACAAGTCCTCAGTCCAGCTTCTCTCAGCCTATTGCAGACAGTCTGAGCACTGATGGAGAGATTGTGTGTTCCTGGTGTAATTCGGGCAGTTGTTGTTGCCGTCCTGTACCTGTCACACAGGTGTGATATTCGGATGTACTGATCCTGTGCAGGTGTTACACGTGGTCTGCCACTGCAAGGTCGATCATCTGTCCTTCCTGTCTCGTCTCCCTATAGCGCTGTCTTAGGCGTCTCACAGTATGGACATTGCAATGTATTGCCCTGGCCACATCTGCAGTCCTCATGCCTCCATGCAGCATGCCTAAGGCACGTTCACGCAGGTGAGCAGGGACCTTGGGCATCTTTCTTTAGGTGTTTTTCAGAGTCAGTAGAAAGGTCTCTTTAGTGTCCTAAGTTTTTACAACTGTGACCTTAATTGGCTACCGTCTGTAAGCTGTTAGTGTCATAATGACCGTTCCACAGGTGCATGTTCATTAATTGTTTATGGTTCATTGAACAAGCATGGAATACATTGTTTAAACACTTTGAAATAAAGATCTTTAAAGTTATTTGGATTTCTACAAAATTATCTTTAAACTACAGTGTCCTGTAAAAGGGATGTTTCTTTTTTTGCTGAGTTTATATCACCCATGTGAAAAACTAACTGCCCCCTTAAACTTAATAGCTAGTTGTGCCACCTTTAGCAGCAACAACTGCAACCAAACGCTTAAGATAACTGGAGATCAGTTTTTCACAACGCTGTGGTGGAATTTTGCCCACTGTTCTTTGTAGAACTGCTTTAGTTCAGCCACACTGGAGGCTTTTCGAGCATGAACTGCCTGTTTAAGGTCCTGCCACAGCATCACAATCGGGTTCAAGTCAGGACTTTGACTAGGCCACGGCAAAACTTTAATTTAACTTCTTTTGAACCATTTAGAGGTGGACTTACTCCTGTGCTTTGGATCATTGTCTTGCTGCATAATCCAGGTGCGCTTGAGCTTCAACTCACTGAATGTTGACCAAACATTCTCCTTTAGGATTTTCTGGTAGAGAGCAGAGTTCATGTTTCCCTCAATTATTGCAAGTTGCCCTGAAGCAGCAAAGCATCCCCACACCATCACACTACCACCAACATGCTTGACCGTAAGTATGATGATCTTTTTGTGGAATTCTGTGTTTGATTTAAGCCAGATGTAACGGGACCCCTGTCTTCCAAACAGTTCCACTTTCGACTCATCAGTCCACAGAACATTCTCCAAAAAGGTTTGAGGATCATCAAGGTGTGTTTTGGCAAAATTCAGACGAGCCTTAACGTTCTTCTGGATTAGCAGTGGTTTTCGCCTCGCCACTCTTCCATGGATGGCATTTTTGGCCAGTGTCTTTCTGATAGTGGTGCGAGAGAGGCCTGCAGTTCCTTGGATGTTGTCCTTGGCTTTTCTTTTTTTTCTTTTTTTTTTGACTTCCTGCATGAGTCGTTGCTGTGCTCTTGGAGGAGTTTTGGAAGGTCTGCCACTTCTGGAAATGTTCACTACTGTGCCAAGTTTTCTCCATTTGGAGATAATGGCTCTCACTGTGGTTCTTTGGCATCCCAGAGCCTTTGAAATCTCTTTTTTTTAATTAATTAATTAATTAATTTTCTTTATTTATCACACATTATACATTCGCACATATATGGTGAAATTCTTCTTTTTCACATATCCCAGCTAGGCTGGGGTCAGAGTGCAGGGTCAGCCATGATACGGCGCCCCTGGAGCAGATAGGGTTAAGGGCCTTGCTCAAGGGCCCAACAGTGGTATCTTGGCAGTGCTGGGGCTTGAACCCCTGACCTTCTGATCAGTAACCCAGAGCCTTAACCGCTGAGCTACCACTGCCCTACCAGTGAAGAAATCCTATCTTTGCAACCCTTCCAAGACTGATGTATTTCAGTCATCTTTTCCTCATAATTTCTGGAATTCCTTTCGACCTTGGCATAGTGTACTACTGGGTGAGATCTTTTAGCCAACCTCATGCTGCTGAAAAAGTTCTCTTTAGGTGTTGATTTGATTGAACAGGGCTGGCAGTAATCAGGCCTGGGTGTGTCTAGTACAGCTTAACCCCATTATGAATGCAGTTTCATAGATTTGGGGATTTAGTAACTATATACTTTTTCACACAGGCCCAGTTGGTATTGGATAACTTTTTTGCTTCAATAAATAACATTATCATTTAAAAATTGTATTTTGTGTTTACTCAGATTGACTTTGTTTTATGTTAGATCTAACATCTAACACATGCTAGATGTCGTAAGGAGACCATCTGGAACCAAATGCCTCTTTCCATTGACTGCTCCTCCAAAGTAGATGTTTTAACTTTTTTTTAGTTATGATGTTAGATTTTAGAATTTTTGAAACAGTTTAGTATGAGATATACACAAAAACACTGTATATTACATGGCTACCATTATTGTTTTCCCTTTCTAAGTGCCCTGCGAAGACCTAATTTACTACGTTTTGAATGCAGTGTATGTCTCCTTGCCACAAAACCTAACCTATCAACCCGTCGCACAAAACAAATGAAGTAAAAAACACATGAAATCAGATCTGACCCTCATCCTAAATGAGATGCATTGACAAAAATTGTTTTCAAAGACATTTGGATTCCAAACAACCTACGACTGTGGTTTGGATTGGGCTTGTAAAAATTTTGGATTTCAGGTTTTTTTTTTTTTTTTTTTTTTTTTTTGGTCCTGTCCAGACAACAAACACCTAAACAGATTTGAGTCAGATAGGCCAAAAAAATCTGATTTTTTTTCTGCCTGTGTGACTTTTCGTTATTAAGCACTGCCCATTTTCAGGCCCTTCTATATAATGCTAATTGCCATTTCTACCTGTTTATTCCATTGCTCTGTGTTGATGTCATAGTGATTTTATGTCTTCCTGTGTCCTACAATCCAGTGACAGATCCCAGTGAGAGACAGGATGATGGGGCGTTTGACATCATAACAGAGGAGGAAGTGAATGAGAACTATGACAGCGACTCACGCACCACTACTGGATCACAAGAGGAAGAAGATGGAGGGCCAACCGGAGACCCGTAAGCCTGATAGACACACATATAAACACTCTCACTACATTAAAAAGGGTGAATCTCGTCCATCAAAAACATGTTTGAGTCATATTTCCCCCCAAAATTATAATAAGAAAAACTAAGGCAAAGCCTGCCTTAAGACCATTAAGGTTTTTTGCATTATGAAATAATTTTTTAGGACAATAAATGCAAACATGAATTCAAATTTGGTCTTTAATCAAAATGTAACTTGCTCTTTGCTTCTTAATCTTAATGATACAAAATAGGCTTTGTTTTCTTTATACAAAACATACTTTCATATTTTTCTCTTTTGATTTTCTTGACTGGCTTGATGAGATTCACCCTAAAGCATACACACATACATGCTTTTATGAACAACGCAAGTGACAGGACACTCCTAACGATCCAATTTGTTCAGGTCTCTGTTTAGCAAGTTGTACTCTGGTGCATCTACAAATAAGTGTCAGAGACAGACCGTGCATAAGATTGTGCATGTAAACGTGCTAAATGTTGTTAAAGAGTAAAGCCTCAAGCTTTAGGACATTGTCAGTATATTGTGATTTTTGCTGTCTTTTACAGTAGTTTATCGAGTGACATGACCCCTGATGAACAGGAAGAATTGGTCTCTACTGTACAGGATGCAGAAATCAACCTCCTCAAGTCAGGAGAACTCACGTTAGTATTTACAGACAGAACACACACACACACACACACAAACACACACACACACTATTCAGCTCCTCTCCTGTTATTGCTGTTGTTAATTCCATGCATGTCTTCTGCAGTGCCTCTGTGCCACTGGATATAGATGAGATTTCTCAATTTGGTGATGGTTCCCGTGAGCTCTTTGTCAAGTCCAGTTGCTATAGTGCCATTCCCATCACCGTGGGCGACCGGGGGCCCATCATCAGCTGGGTTTTCTCTTCCGAGCCAAAAAGCATCTCCTTTACTGTAGTGTACAGAGAGACGCTTGATACACCTGTTGAGCAGGCCAAGGTAACACAGAACATCATCGTTGCCTCTGACAACAAGCACTCATACACGCAAGAGCATTTCCTTGAGTCAGCCACACAACCAATATAAAGTACTGCCTTGTTTTAGTGTCGGGGAGGAACAAAAAGTAGCAACACTACTTATGTAACTATTTTTTCAGTAGCGTATTTGTAGTAATATTTTTTTTTTTTTTTGTTTCAGCTAGTAGGAGTGTGGTATTACAAAACACTATATCACTTTTTTTTTTTTACTGATACACTGTTACATTACTGAGACAATAGAGTGCAACAGTCCGGTTCCGTAAATACAAATTCCATCCATTTTCTCCATAGGCAAACTGATTTTTAGCTGTAACTTATAAACTTTAAAGACAGATGTTTCTTGAGCTCCAAGGTAGTTAACTGATGCTATATGCTTCTGTTGAAGCCATCAGTCTGTGTTATTTCAGCTTCATTTAAAAATGTATGTTTAATTCATGTTTAATTGCGGAATTACTTGTAAAGAACTACACTTCCCATGATCTTGAAGAAAAAAGATCCACCAATGAGCGATAGCGCCAAACAAAGTGCGCCAAAACAGCTCTGCAGGACCGCCCTCTCCCAAGACGGAATGTGAATGCTGCAATCGAGTCAAGCCTCAACACACTCAAACTACTTAAATAATTGCATATATTTGAATGTTTTGCAATAAAATTAAAATATATTGTTTCTAGTATAATAATCAACATCTTTTAATCAATAGTTGTATATTTTTAAATCATTTTAAATTCAATTACATCATTCGCACAGTAAAGTACACAGTCTTGTACCTTTGTCTTTTTTTCAGATTTTCAAAAACGTTTTATCCTCAAACTACCTTGGCACCAAGATGGCTAAAAAAGTGGGCGGGCACCATTGCACACTAATTTAATGTTCTCTCTCTCTCTCTCTCTCTCTCTCTCTAATAGTATAGGGGAGTCTGATTTATTTTAACGCATTAATTTTGTTCAGTGGAGTCCTTTAACTTTTTTTTGGTAGGTTTTTGATTCATTTATTCAATTTAGGATGTTTTTTGTTTTATTATTTGTATTTAGTGTAGTTTGTCCAAACTTGATGCTGTTGTACTAATTTATATCTTTATTGTTTTTTCTGCCAGACTTTATTTTTTTTAAAATAAATATAAAATCTACTAGTTATTTAATTAAAAGGATATTGCCTTATTACATATCTTCAGTGTAGTTAGCTGCTGTTTGTTGTTAATTTGTAATGAAACTAACCACTTGCTCAAAGTAGCTTCCTCAACAATGAACACTTTGTAACATAATTAAGACATTCCTCAGCAACTGAATCCTGAAATAATAACCAATTTTAGGATACTACGAACTCCTGCAAGCTGCATGTCTTCACAAACATAACCGATATATCAGCAGGCAGTGCATCAGCTCACATTAATATAGCACTTCTACTACTGTGAGAGCTGTTCTTACTCGAATCCTTACAGCGATAAATCCACTTTGTGTCCCTGTGATTCAGGTTTTGATTCCTCTGACACGTTGTAACTCGCACAAAGAGACCATACAGGGCCAACTCAAAGTCCGCAACCCTGGAATCTACACGCTCATGTTTGATAACTCCTCCTCCAGGTACAGTACTAAACAGATGACACGTACTGTAAGTTCTGTTCCAAAACATGGTAAGCTGCCTATCCAGACAGCATTGGTGCATGAGATTTGCTGCCTATGCAGACTTTCCAAATCAGTCACTAAAGAGGTTCCATGATTGTTTGGATGCTCCCTTGGCAGTAGACAGCAAAGCAGCTCACTAGGTTTTGGAATAGTGGCCTGTTTCATGCTACACGATTGCAACTTCTGCTTTCCCTTTGTTTCAAAGGAATACCAAAACTTGAGGAAAAAATACAAATGTCTTGTGTACTCAAATCGATTTATAAATCAATATCAGTAGTTATTATTTGGAAAGATGGAATGAAGCAATCTGTGTTTCTAATTTTTTTGTTTGCTTGGACAGATTTCTCTCCAAGAAGGTCAACTATCACCTGACCATTGTGAAGCCAATAATCTACGATGGAAGTGACCACCCCTAGGCATACTGTAGTTTTATCGTATGTAGCATCCTAATGTGTGAACAGTTGTATTTTTATTAATCTCAAACCTGTTCCTGTGTGCCATGAGTTTTATATTCTGTTGGGTTTTATGGTTTAGTCTAGTATAGCACCGGTAAAATATAAGTTATCTGTCAAAAGAGGGTTGTGAAAGGTTTCCAGCATAGGAACAGAACTGTTTGCTGTTATTATTTCATTTTCTTTGTGAATACAGTATTTTAAATGGATTTTATGCTTAGTTACACTTCAGAGGAATAAAAATATAAATAATTTAATAATACAGAGCAGTTCTAGCAAACGTGGGTAAAAGCACAAAAATTCCCGGTAAAGTTTTGCAAAAATTGTGAGACAATCACAAACTAAGCTTTAAAAATGGACATTTCAAACTGCTTATGATAGCAACAGCTCTGTGAGAGAAAGGTGACTGCTAAAAAGACTTGGCGATGATGAATTGTTTGTTGTTTACAAAGATATCACACTAAATTTCCACTACAGATGTCCATTATCATACTGCATCCCCCGAAATTACCAAGTACACAGAAATACTGAGTCAACTGGGTATTTTGGCACATTTGATCTAAAACACCATTTCCCACATCAGGTTATCAACCTGTTTTTTGAAAAAAAAAAAAAAAGAAAATACTGATTAGATTCTCAGACTTTAAGTATGGAACGTAAAAAGCAATAAGCATTTTGTGTCTAATGAACATATTTTTTTCCTCTCACATATAAACACTATGTCAGCCATTATATATGCACAGTGTATACTTGCAAACATTAATAAGACACACTAATAGTCTCCCTCTTGTTGGTGTTCATTCATGGGGTGGGGAGAGCATAGCATAATCATCCAAACATTAGTTATATAAACACTAAAACACTAAAAAAATGTATGAGCAATCTGACACTGATTTTCTTTAAATCACTATGAAAGCAAGAATGCAAGACACACACATATGTTTGTTCAGGGTTTAGGTTAATTTATAATTTACTCTGTGACAAAGCAAAACTAAACTGCTGCTCCTATGAAGATCCGTTTATATATTTATATGGCGTCTCAGCTCGTTTTCTATCTACATGTACCTATGTGCAATTTTAGATATTTTCTTAATAGGTCTTGTACTTTTTGAGGAGTACATTTTAAAGTAGTATTTTAAATTCATTGTAACTTTTAAAGTACTTTTAAAGTTGTACATGTTGCATAATTTTGAATGTCACTGATTTTAATGCTGATACTTGTGAATCTATGCAATCACAGTGCAATGTTTACAAATTGCAAACCTTTGAAATGTAATAAAGTTTGTCCGTTAAACATAGCATTTTTGCTTGTTTGTGTATCTAAATACATGTATACTCCAAGATTGTAGTATTTTAAGATTAATTATTAAGATGATTTTAGAAATATTTTGTCTAATCAAACCACTCTCTTTCAGATACACTAAAAAATTATTTTATACTCATTTAAATTTCATAAAAATATGTCATCAAATTTAATTGAGTAATTTTTAACAAAATAAAATATTAAATTTTTGTCAAAGATTACTCAATTCAATTTCAATTTCTAGTCAATTCAGTTTTTAAAAATAGGCTAATATATATATATACAGTACTGTGCAAAAGTTTTAGGTACTTAAGATGTTTCACAAAAACATTTGTCTTAAGATGTTATTTATATCTTCAGCTTTAGTGTGTCAATAGGAAAAATACATTTTAGACTCCCAAACATTACTTTTGCAAATAGAACATATTCGAATAGAAGAACAGGGAGCCTTGTAACAGATGTCATGGACCCCACTGAACATCGAGTCAGTCTGGGATTACATGAAGAGACAGAAGCAATTGAGACAGCCTAAATAACATCCTATCTGCCAACAACCAAGAAAAACTGTGTCCAGGTGTACCTAGGAGCATTGATGCTGTTTTAAAGGCAAAGGCAAAAAAACTTTTGCACAGTACTGTGTGTGTGTGTGTGTGTGTGTGTGTGTGTGTATATATATATATATATATATATACAGTGGTGTGAAAAAGTGTTTGCCCCCTTCCTGATTTCTTATTTTTTTGCATGTTTGTCACACTTAAATGTTTCAGATCATCAAACAAGTTTAAATATTAGTCAAAGATAACACAAGTAAACACAAAATGCAGATTTTAAATGAAGGTTGTTATTATTAAGGGAAAACAAAATCCAATCCTGCATGGCCCTGTGTGAAAAAGTGTTTGCCCCATCTGTTAAAACATAACTTAACTGTGGTTTATCACACCTGAGTTCAATTTCTCTAGCCACACCCAAGCCTGATTACTGCCACACTTGTTCTCAATCAAGAAATCACTTAAATAGGACCTGCCTGACAAAGTGAAGTAGACCAAAAGATCTTCAAAAGCTAGACATCATGCCGAGATCCAAAGAAATTCAGGAACAAATGAGAAAGAAAGTAATTGAGATCTATCAGTCTGGAAAAGGTTATAAAGCCATTTCTAAAGCTTTGGGACTCCAGAGAACCACAGTGAGAACCATTATCCACAAATGGCGAAAACATGGAACAGTGGTGAACCTTCCCAGGAGTGGCCGGCCGACCAAAATTACCCCAAGAGCGCAGCGACGACTCATCCAAGAGGTCACAAAAGACCCCACAACAACATCCAAAGAACTGCAGGCCTCACTTGCCTAAGTTAAGGTCATTGTTCATGACTCCACCATAAGAAAGAGACTGGGCAAAAATGGCCTGCATGGCAGAGTTCCAAGACGAAAACCACTGCTGAGCAAAAAGAACATTAAGGCTCGTCTCATTTTTGCCAGAAAACATCTTGATGATCCCCAAGACTTTTGGGAAAATACTCTGTGGACTGACGAGACAAAAGTTGAACTTTTTGGAAGGTGTGTCCCCCATTACATCTGGCATAAAAGTAACACCGCATTTCAGAAAAAGAACATCATACCAACAATAAAATATGGTGGTGATAGTGTGATGGTCTGGGGCTGTTTTGCTGCTTCAGGACCTGGAAGACTTGCTGTGATAAATGGAACCATGAATTCTGCTGTCTACCAAAAAATCCTGAAGGAGAATGTCCGGCCATCTGTTCGTGACCTCAAGCTGAAGCAAACTTGGGTTCTGCAGCAGGACAATGATCCAAAACACACCAGCAAGTCCACCTCTGAATGGCTGAAGAAAAACAAAATAAAGACTTTGGAGTGGCCTAGTCAAAGTCCTGACCTGAATCCTATTGAGATGCTGTGGCATTACCTTGAAAAGGCAGTTCATGCTCGAAAACCCTCCAATGTGGCTGAATTACAACAATTCTTCAAAGATAAGTGGGCCAAAATTCCTCCACAGCGCTGTAAAAGACTTATTGCAAGTTATCGCAAACGCTTAATTGCAATTGTTGCTGCTAAGGGTGGCCCAACCAGTTATTAGGTTTAGGGGGCAATCACTTTTTCACACAGGGCCATGTAGGTTTGGATTTTGTTTTCCCTTAATAATAACAACCTTCATTTAAAAACTGCATTTTGTGTTTACTTGTGTTATCTTTGACTAATATTTAAAGTTGTTTGATGATCTGAAACTTTTAAGTGTGACAAACATGCAAAAAAATAAGAAATCAGGAAGGGGGCAAACACTTTTTCACACCACTGTATATATATATATATATATATATATGTGTGTGTGTGTGTGTGTGTGTGTGTGTGTGTGTGTATGTATGTATATATATATATAATTTTTTATTTATTTTTTGCATCTTTGAATAATTTATACATGTACTAGAAACAGAAAAGGCAAGAATACCCCAATCCATTGATCTAACTTAAAGGATATTTCACACAAACATCAAAACAAAAAAAAATCTGTGACCATTTATTCACCCTGATGTTGTTCCAAACCTGTATGACTTTCTTCCGTGGAACACACACATATACAGACACACACACAAAACGTTAAGCAGAATGTAAGCCTCAGTCACCATTCACATGCATTGCAACTTCACTCTATGCAATGAAAGTGAAAAGTGCATCTCCTTTTGTCTTCTGCTGTGTTCCATTTTCTATAATTGGATCCATGTACAGTTTTGCTGTTTTTTTCCTTTTTAAAATAATGTGTTGATGCCTTATACTGTAACTCACCCCAGTTCACTCATAACTGCAGTGCCATCTTAACTGATGTGTCCGATGCAAAAAGAACTGGTCCTACCATGCAGGTACAGTGTTGGTATCAGATACATAGTACTTTGTTCGATGACAAAAGGCTTGTAATGCCAAATTAAACTAAAACTGTTAATGTGGTTACTTTTCTGAAGTCATAATTAGGCTGTACTGTACCTCAACTTACTGTATATTAACATATTTATTAATTTAGCCTCATATGGAACAATGTAATTTATTAACACTTGGACACATTATTTGTCTGATAGAATGTTTAAAATCTTAGAAATTTGCTTCAAAATTGAAAAGGCACCAGATTCCTTTATAGAATAACCCAAATGAATAAACGCCAACAACAAAACAGCATTCAGAAACAACTTTCCATGTCTTCCACTATATTTTCCAAATGTGCATATGTGGATGAAATAAAAGCTTTAAAAATGTACATTTGTCTGAATAGGGCTGAGCAGCACGTGCCATTAGAACCTGCTTCTGTGTTGATTTGGCAACAAGGACTGAATGACTGAACTCTCTCCATTCTGTATTTAGTGCTTTTGTCCCTTTATGTCCAAAGGGAGTCATGCTCTACTCATTACTAGATAAGTGACCCACCTCAATGGTCTGATTTGTTTAGTGTCAAATGCTTCTTTTTATTGTTAATTAAATAATCAATGTCATAATGACAAAATTTGCACGCCCAGAAGTTTTAGGTAGCTTAACTTAGGCTACATAAGTTTTAACAGAAGAATTAATATAAGTGCCTTTATAAAATTATAAGTTTCACATTTATGCCTTTAACCCTTTAATGCACACCTCGGGTGTTTAGTGACCTGGGACCTCATTCCACCCCGTGTACCTCATCCATCTTTTGGTGTCATGCCCATACCTCTTTAATATTCTTAAAATTTAATGTGTATTTACATAACTGCCTTATTACCAAAAGTGCTTAGGGCCATTAAAGACCCGAGATACAGTGCATCTGGAAAGTATTCACAGCGCTTCACTTTTTCCACATTTTGTTATGTTAAAGCCTTATTCCAAAATGGATTAAATTCATTATTTTCCTCAAAATTCTACAAACAATACCCCATAATGACAACGTGAAAGAAGTTTGTTTGAAATCTTTGCAAATTTATTAAAAATAAAAAAATGAAAAAAATCACATGTACATAAGTATTCACAGCCTTTGCCATGACACTCAAAATTGAGCTCAGGTGCATCCTGTTTCCACTGATCATCCTTGAGACATTTCTACAACTTGATTGGAGTCCACCTGTGGTAAATTCAGTTGATTGGACATGATTTGGGAAGGCACACACCTGTCTATATAAGGTCCCACAGTTAACTGCATGTCAGAGCACAAACCAAGCCATGAAGTCCAAGGAATTGTCTGTAGACCTCCGAGACTGGATTGTATCGAGGCACAGATCTGGGGAAGGGTACAGAAAAATTTCTGCAGCATTGAAGGTCCCAATGAGCACAGTGGCCTCCATCATCTATAAATGGAAGAAGTTTGGAACCACCAGGACTCTTCCTAGAGCTGGCCGCCTGGCCAAACTGAGCGATCGGGGGAGAAGGGCCTTAGTCAGGGAGGTGACCAAGTGGTCACTCTGACAGAGCTCTAGCATTTCTCTGTGGAGAGAGGAGAACCTTCCAGAAGAACAACCATCTCTGCAGTACTCCACCAATCAGGCCTGTATGGTAGAGTGGCCAGACGGAAGCCACTCCTCAGTAAAAGGCACATGACAGCCCACCTGGTGTTTGCCAAAAGGCACCTGAAGGACTCTCAGACCATGAGAAACAAAGATTGAACTCTTGGCCTGAATGGCAAGTGTCATGTCTGGAGGAAACCAGGCACCGCTCATCACCTGGCCAATACCATCCCTACAGTGAAGCATGGTGATGGCAGCATCATGCTGTGGGGATGTTTTTCAGCGACAGGAACTGGGAGACTAGTCAGGATCAAGGGAAAGATGAATGCAGCAATGTACAGAGACATCCTTGATGAAAACCTGCTCCAGAGCGCTCTGGACCTCAGACTGGGGCGAAGGTTCATCTTCCAACAGGATAACGACCCTAAGCACACAGCCAAGATAACAAAGGAGTGGCTCCGGGACAACTCTGTGAATGTCCTTGAGTGGCCCAGCTAGAGCCCAGACTTGAACCCGATTGAACATCTCTGGAGACATCTGAAAATGGCTGTGCACCGACGCTCCCCATCCAACCTGATGGAGCTTGAGAGGTCCTGCAAAGAAGAATGGAAGAAACTGCCCAAAAATAGGTGTGCCAAGCTTGTAGCATCATACTCAAAAAGACTTGAGGCTGTAATTGGTGCCAAAGGTGCTTCAACAAAGTATTGAGCAAAGGCTGTGAATACTTATGTACATGTGACTTTTTCTTTTTTTTTTTTTTAATACATTTGCAAAGTTTTCAAACAAACTTCTTTCACGTTGTCATTATGGGGTATTGTTTGTAGAATTTTGAGGAAAATAATGAATTTAATCCATTTTGGAATAAGTCTGTAAAATAACAAAATGTGGAAAAAGTGAAGCACTGTGAATACTTTCCGGATGCCCTGTATATAGTGTTTTTTTGCGCTTCCATAAATCTTTTTATATATAATGTATATAAATTAACTATCACAGGATATATATTTCTTTGTTTACAAATGACTACTATATCACATTGATTTTCTGTGTGACAGTAGTGAATTATCAGTATTTCATATGTGTGTACACAAACAGCAGGCTACTATACATGTTATTTCTTATTCAAGGTGGTGCTGATGCTTCAGTGATTGACTTGATTTACATTTGACATTGCTATTTGATGAAGAAACGGAGGTAATGGAGGTAAACTATAGCAAGTGTAACACCTCAACAGTGTGATTTAGCTATTGTTATTTGGGTGTACTACTGAAATCTATTTAGTCTCAAAGTGCCTGAGAAAATACATATGTGCTTATAAAATAGCTTATGTGTTTTGTGTAGCTTAATACAGTGTGTTTGACTGGCAGTTGCATCTCATGAAATTTCAATGTGGAAGTGATGAATCCTGTTCTGTAATTGTTGCATCATATCTTTTGATATATGCAAAATAAAACTTCAAATATATATCAGAATATATTATATTATTTTCTAATTGTCTTGAAAATGTTTTTAAAAATGTGACACTATCTATAAGTGCCAGGTCGATAAAGGCCTGAGAATGTCATAATGTTTGGTGAAACTAACACCCATGCATTTAAGAGTTAAACTCTCCAATAATTGCCCCCATACACTTCCATTGTGAGAGCTTCACTGTAACCTTGATTATTTATTTATTATTTATTCTGTTTTTTGTGGTTATCAACATTTTGCCACAAATGCCACATTTTGTTATCTTTGTTTATAGTCTGCTGAGATTCAGTGGTTTTTAAACGAGTCATGTGTAATGCATGGATAATGTGCTCTCTCTCTCTCTCTCTCTCTCGGTCTCTCTCTCTCTCTCTCTCTCTCTCTCCTGTGAATCACCAGAGTCAGTCTAAAAAGCATTTCATCCTACAACTCCTTCCAGCGTGCGCTGTGGTGTGGAAGCAACTGGAGAGATGCGCTCATTTGTTTGTGGATTCCTGTGGCTGACTTTCCTTACAACTGTGAGTATGCCCAATTTAAAAACTTATTCATCATTTTGAGTCAACAATATTGGTGCAAAAAAAAATTATACATGCTACTAATAATTAAATGCATTCAATGAAACCGCATGCACTCTATTTTTAATGCATGTATCAATTTTAACAGTGTTTAAATTAAACAGGCGACGTTCAGCACATTGGTGTGGGAATCTATACAGTATAACTAGGAAAGTCTTGATCTCTCGTTTGTGGCCTTGCCTACTAATTAACTTAATCCACTCACTTCATTATTGAAGAATAGTTTTTAACCTAATTTCATGAGTTTTTATCTTTACTGTATGTCTTGTATTTTCTTAAATTAATATTGTTTTACAATACATTTTATAGCTTAATGAGAGTATATGATCTTAATTATTGTTGTGGTTTTAATTAATTATTTCACGAATTAAAACGCGCAAGCTTGTTCTCATGCTTTGTGCTGTTTTTAAAAGTGTTTTTTTTTTTTTCTCTCTTCACACATTAAATGTCCCTACCTGAGAGATATCACTGCAATTGGAGTCTTTAGAAATCACCTGTCTTTGTGACGGCTTAAAAAAAAAAGAAAATGTCAGGGGAGCGTCCCGCATCAGAAATGCTCTCGGTTCTCGTGTTCGGATTCGCTAACATCTGGTTGGCTGACGTGTTTGGAGGGAGGGGCGTTTGGTTGAAGTGGACGGAGATTATTTAACTTTTTGGATGTGTTCAAATTCATTGGCTAAAAATCAATTACAGCCAGGGCCGGATAAACATAAGGACTAGCGCGAAGGGGGCCCTGTGATTGGTTGCGGAGGGCAGGAGTCCTTCATTACTCTTGGTTGCATTCTTGATTGACAAGTCATTAGTGGTTTATCTGTGTTTAAAGTTGAAAATAAAAAGAGATAATTGGAACACTTGCCAGATTGTTTTCATTCAATGAAAATCTCTTTTCAACTTGCGTAATTACTCTTTCATTTACCCATTGGTACGTTGGAAATGTGGCTAGAATGTGTTGAAATAGAGTCAAAAAAGTGAGAGATTGGTCCGAACGTCCATGCATACCATGGGTGCTCCAACTGACCTGAGAAACAGCTCAGAATAGTTCAGCAATAATGACATGTGTCCCGTCTTTCTGCTGGCTGTTCAAAAGAACTAGCGATGCTCAATTCGCGAATGAATCATTCATTTGATTTGGTTCTTTTCAGTGAATTGGCCAAATGAGCTTGCAAAATGGCCTGAATCAATTTGTGATTCAGTCCAGTTCATCAGACTCATGGAATCATTTGGAGTGGTTTCTCACTCATTAAAACAGTATCGGGATATTTACTAACACAGAGAACAAACAGAACTGGATGGATAAAGTGGATATTTACCTACAATCAACTGAAACAAAAGGCTGCATTTTTGAGTGGTAACTTGAGAAACTTCAGCAAGTGCTGTGTGAACAAGGAGCTGTTCACATCGAATATGTTTTTGTGTACGTTCGTGCTGTTTTTCAGTCGTTAACCATGTAAACATTCGCTAGATGGATGTCTTTTGACAACTGCGTCATGTTGCACTGTTTTAGCATCTCTCACTGGAGTGCTGCATTTTTAGATGCCATGTCAAGTTAAAAAGAACTTAAACTGTTAAAAACCTGTCTCGAGGCCAGTGTTGGGGGTAACGTGTTACAAGTAATGCATGTTATGTAATCAGATTACTTTTTTCGAGTAACGAGTAAAGTAACGCAATATTTGTATTTTTATTTTAGACCATAATATCCGAGTTACTTTTTAAATAAAGTAACACGTTGCTTTTGTACACCTCTACTTTCCCTGTATTGCGAGAAATCAGGAGTAAAAGTGTGCAAACTTCGGGGAGGAGACATAGTGCATGATGGGCATTGTAGTTCTATGGAGTGTGAGGCCAAAGACTATTTAGCACAGACGAGTCACTTCTATTTACATGAATGGGAGAAATTGGAACGCCCAACCAAGAAGCTCTAGCACCCAACAATCAGTGGATGTAGAAAGGAAGTCATGTCTCGAAGGTAAAAGAGCCAGTCACCTTTTAGATACAGACATCGCCCATCAATCAACTTGCTTGCACATGTGTATTAGCTATACAAGCCTAGAAAATTGTGTGTTTTAGCGTAATATGAGGTCAATGTTCAGTTGCGGGAAACGCAATTGATACATGTGTTAATACACATTGCATTAAAAAAATCATTAAACGTGTTTAGGCAGAGGAATTATAAGACTGGTCTTCCACTGGCCACGACATGATACACAAGGTGAAATACTTGCTCAATTCAATGACTTATGCAGCTGAACTGCTCTGTGTTACAGCTCCCCATAACTGGGAGAATGGGATGAGAAAAGCTGACTTTGAATCAGTGGCTCAGAGCAACGTTCTACATCGATTGTGTAAGCAGAGAAAATGTCTTAGTTTCTAAAAAGATTCTACATTTTTGTTATATAATAAATTTTGTATAAAGTTTGATTCACGAAACAAACCATTTTTATGACATTTTGGTAGCATTAAAAATGATTCCGTTCAAGTTGCATCAACATGCGCCTTTGAAGTTGTGGCGTCTGTACGCACCGTGGATCAACTCAAAACAAGCGTGCACTGAGATGACTTAAGTGAAAAATATTCTTTTATTATCAGACACATTCCTTGAACATTTTAGGCTGGCATTCCCCACTGAATTTTATCCTGACTTTTGAAAAATATCTTAAAGGAATAGTTCACCCAAAAATGAAAATTTGCTGATAATTTACTCACCCTCAGGCCATCCAAGATGAGTTTCTTTCTTCATCAAAACAGAATTTAAGATTTTTAGGATTTCATTTCAGACCTCCTCCTTTAAACAATGCAAGTGAATGTACTACGGTCCAAAATGCATATTTAGGGTGCATCAAAATAAACTCCAGTCGACAAATAAAGTTCCTCTGAACCCAAACGATTGATTATTTTTAGAAAAAAAACAATACTTATATACTTTTTAACTACAAATGGAAGCGCATCATTGTTTACAAGAGAAACTTGCACAGACCACAGACCAAGCACCATTCACAAACCAAAACAGCCCAAAATAATTTCAAAACAATATATATATATATAAAATCATTTCCAAATAATGATAATAAAATAATAAAAAAAAAAAAAACATTACTGCAGTAAATAACCATCCTTCATTTCGGAGCAATGCCGTTGTGTTATCTGCTTTTTCTTTAGCAGAAATATATAGGCTATATGACTGTCAGGAATTCAAGCCACACAAGTTATAGTTAGTGAAACCAAGTGCGAGAGCGTTTACCGAGATTCACAGGATTTACAGGGTTTACACAGTGAGATCAATGGTACAGGTGATATCACACAGAAGAGAAGATTCACAAACGTATTTATGCAGGCAGTGATGAGCGAGTGAATTGAGTGCAGGTGCGGTGAATTAGAAATCAGGTGATGAGGAGCAGAGCGCTGAGGGAGGTGCAGAGCCCAAGGGAGGCGTGACAATGACAACGTTTTCACACATACCTGAGTTCGCTGGAAAAAACAGCACGGGCACAGCCGATGAATTCAGATATCGACCCTTTGTTTCTTTCGATGGTCTGAAATCCTCAGGTGTAAAATGTTCACTGCACACCCTCCAATATTTTAGAGAATGTAGGGGTGTACTGATATCCAGGTTCAGCACGATAAGCCAGAGCTTCAATCGCTCATGATCATGTATAAGCAATCGATCCCCGGATTTCCGGGCGTGCATTTTCTTTGGGGTTTCTAAAGGTTGAAGCATCCAGGATAGACACAACAAATGACCATTTGAACAATACACTTATACAAATACAAATCTACAGCAAAGACAATTAAACTTTTGTACAGCGCTGCTCCTCTTGTAAACAATGAAACACTTTCTGCCTCCTCCACGCGTAACCTTACCAACGAGCTTACGTCATCCCTCTCATGAGCACACATCACAGAGATGTACGGAAGCAAATATTTGTAGTTAAAAAGTATATAAGTATTGTTTTGTTTCTAAAAATAATCAATTGTTTGGGTTCGGAAGAACTTTATTTGTCGACTGGAGTCGTGTGGATTATTTTGATGCACCCTGTATGGAGTACATTCACTTGCGTTGTTTGAATGAGGAAGCCTGAAATGAAATCCTAAAAGTCTTAAATTCTGTTTCGATGAAGAAAGAAACTCAGATAAATCTTAGTTGGCCTGAGGGTAAGTTATCAGCAAATTTTCATTTTTGGGTGAACTATTCCTTTAAGTTGACATGGGCAGAGTACATGATGACATATGATGCAGGTTCAAGTGTTGGATTTTGCTGCTTTAGATAAGACAATGGTTATACTTCATTATTCATACTGGCTGCCATGTTGATGGATAAACAAATCATGCATATTCATGTTATTGATTCTTTATTATAAATGTGACGTGAAGACCTACTTTCTATATATCTGTTTGTTTACATGAGTGTTGTACAGTAGCTAGCATGACCTGTAATGTCTCTTGTATGCAATGCATGGCTTATTTGTATGGAATGCATAGCATAGCAGAAGAGAAAGTGGTTGTGAGAAAAAAGTAATGCAAAAGTAATGTAACGCTTTACCTTCCATAAAAATGTACTTTTTAGTTAATTAAGTTAGGGAGGGTAGAGTCACATGGGGTAGCCTCCTCGTGGTCGCTATAATGTGGTTCGCTCTCGGTGGGGCACATGGTGAGTTGTGCGTGGATGCCTCGGAGAGTGGCATGAAGCCTCCACACGCCCTGTGTCTCCGCGGTAACACGCTCAACAAGCCACGTGATAAGATGCGCGGATTGACGTCTCAGACGAGGAGGCAACTGAGATTCGTCCTCCGCCACCCGGATTGAGGCGAGTCACTACGCCACCACAAGGACTTGGAGCGTATAGGAAACTGGGCATTCCATATTGGGGAGAAAAAAAAATCTCAGTTTTCTTTTCATTTAGTTGAAGATTTTGAGCCATCCAGTCTTTAACTTCTTTCAAACAACTCATCAGCAGACCACTAGAGCTTTTATCACCTGGTCTCATAGGCAGACAGATCTGTGTATCGTGTGCATATAAATGATACGAAATGCCATATTTCCTAAGAATTGAACCCAAGGGGAGCATATATAATGAAAATAGAACTGGGCCTAAAATTGATCCCTGCAGGACTCCAGAAGTGACGGGTGCAGCGGACGACTAATAGTCTCCAACCATCACTGTAAAAGATCTGTTCTCCAAATATGAATAAAACCATTTTAAACAACAAACTGCATTAAGCGGCTGATTGAAATACAATGGTCAATAGTATCAAAAGCTGCGGTAAGATCCAATCAAACTAAAGCAGCATGATCTTCAGAGTCTCCAATTAACAGAAGGTCATTTACAACCCTTAATAATGCCAGTTCTGTGCTGTGGCCCACTCTAAATCCTGATTGAAATTTGCCCAAAATATTATTATTAGTTAAAACAGAATTCAACTGGCCAAGAACTACCTTCTCTAAAATGTTTGACAAAAAAGGTAATTTTGAAATTGGCCGATAGTTCTTTAGATCCAACGTGTCCAAATTGGGTTTTTTCAGAAGTGGCTGCACAATCGCTTGCTTAAGACTTGAAGGGACTATCCCATTTTGGAAACTACTATTCACAATCGCAAGGAAACATAGACTAACAATATCCACCATCTTAATAGGAAGCCAAGGTGAAACTGCATCACTTGGGCATAAGGAAGGCTTTAAATGAACTATGATATCTGTAATCTGTGATGAAGAAACTAATTCAAACTAACAAAAACTCTCGCTATTCGATGCCATCAGCACAGGGTCATAAATTAAGGAGGAAAAACATGACTTAATCTCAATTTTTTTTCAACAAAAAATGTCATAAACAAATAACATGTTTCTGTGGAGGGGGTTTTGACTAAATAATTAGTCAAGAATGATACGTTAAAATTTGCAGTTGATAATTTTTTTTAAAAAATAAAATATTTTAGGTTTTGGGTCAAGAGGCTTTGTTATTCCAAGAGAGATGAGAAAAAATCAGGAATGTTCCAATGTAATTAAGTTAATGTCTATACACTTTAAGCTACAGATCTGATAGAAGAGAAATTGCTTCACTTCTGATGTCAAGGTTAGAGTGTCCAACATTTTGCAGGATCTATAAAGACAGAGACACACTTTTTTGGAGTGTTCATTCTATGAGACTAGGTTGCTAAATACACAGGTTTCTGGGCACATCTCAATTATTTCACCTCTTAAAATAAGAAGCCTTCTCTTAAAATGGTAATATCTCAGCCCACCTCCCTTTGTTTGAAGGTGGAGTATGTCTTTCTGGACCAATAGTGTCACCAAACAGAGTTGCAAAAATAATTACTTTTATCAAACTGCTTTCCTGAACATTGGTGTAACACACATTCGAGTGCTCAGTCTTTCAAAGTATCCATCTTTTTCCTGAACGCGGATAACGGAAGCCAGTTTTCATTTTCTAAGCCTAGGCCTTAAAATGAGACATAAATGTGCACTTAAATGTTGTGCATTTCTGTGCCCATTTCCTTGACAATTGCTCCGAAAACCTCTCAATATGGAGTAAATCTGCAGGCACACATCTGTGAACTGAACTGGAAGGACCTTTGTCAGAAGAGTGGCAGTTAATGGATCTGTGGACTATCTTGTAGAATGGAGATAAATGTTCTCCTGGGACTGATGCACTGTATAATAGAGCTCTCTGCCAGCGAGACAGGTGGTTTGATATTACACAGGTGTCTATTTTTGTATAACTACCCATAAAATGAGCATTTCCTCATCTCTGCATTCACTCTCTTCCTGACTGACTGAAAACCATTAACATACAGTATCAGCACTTTAGAATTCACCAGTGAAATCACTCTGGAAATAATACTGTTTGGTTGGTAGGTAATTTTTGTCTAAAATAGTTTAGTTGGAATATAATGGCATATCAACAACACAGTTTGGTTGTTGCATTCATAATTTGATGGTTTATTCAAGATGAAGATAAATACACCATTATTTACAGTGAGAATCGTCCAGACATAAAAGTAAGTTTGGAGGGACGAAGCCGTATTTTGAGATAAGAATCCCATATAGACTTAGGGGTTGCCCCTTTTAACTTAGGCCAGTAACCAACCACCTAGCAACCACCCACAATACCCTAGCAACAACACAGCAATGCACTAAAAACTGCTTACTTTTTCATGGGCAAATAAATGGGGTAAATCTAATTTTGGCTTCACAATCTTTTCAATTACCTACAGTAACTGTCACCATGTTTGTGATCTTGTAATTGGCGGTATATTTAAAAACATATGATTAACTGAATAGCTCTGTTGCTCTGTGTTGTAAAAACACTTGCTGGTTTATTGGTTTACTGCATTTTCTTCAGTGTACATGTGAAGAAAAAAAAAACACCCAAGGTGTAAATCTCACTGGATATTTTTCTCAGATATTCTACAACTAGAACGAAAAGCTAATAAAAAGAGGATGGGCTATGTGGCTTCAGTCATTATGAAAGGAGGACAATCTCAATTCACCATCTATCTTAGTATTACCTTCTTAGTAGCTAAGCTGCCAAAAAGCTCCCCAAACTCTCCTCGATTAACAATAAGCCAGACCACTCTGTAATCATTGTACCCTTTTTCTGAAACCACAGACTAGACAAGTCACTGAATGCCCTGGACTTGAATTGATAAGACTGTTTGCGAGACGTGTTTCAGTAGATGTGTTACATCAAGTCAAGGTCTAATGTTTGTTGGGAAACTGTAGAGTTAGGATACAATCTAGGTGAATTGCATGAAAACTGTAAAGAAATGTCCAGGGTCAAATTATTGCCTAAAATGAAAAAGAAAACATATGAGAAAAAAATTATACAGTGCTGTGAAAAAGTGATTGATTTCTTCAGTTTTTGTGTATATCATACTAAATAGTTTCAAAAATTCTAACAAAATCAAACATAAAACAAAGGCAGTCTGAGTAAACACAAAATTATAATGTTATTTAATGAAGCAAAAAAGTTATCCAATACCAACTGGGCCTGTGTGAAAAAGTATTTACCCCCTTAGTTACTAAATCCCCAAATCTATGAAACTGCATTCATAATGGGGTTCAGCTGGACTAGACACACCCAGGCCTGATTACTGTCAGCCCTGTTCAATCAAATCAACACCTAAATAGAACTTTTTCAGCTGCAGAAAACAGGCGTCCCTTTACATCTGGCGTAAATCAAACACAGAATTCCACAAAAAGCTCATCATACCTACGGTCAAGCATGGTGGTGGTAGTGTGATGGTGTGGGGATGCTTTGCTGCTTCAGGGCGACTTGCAATAATTGAGGGAAACATGACTTCTGCTCTCTACCAGAAAATCCTAAAGGAGAACTTCCGGTCATCAGTCCGTGAGTTGAAGCTCAAGCGCAACTGGATTATGCAGCAGACAATGATCCAAAGAATAGGAGTAAGTCCACCTCTGAATGGCTCAAAAGAAGCAAAATTAAAGTTTTGGAGTGGCCAAGTCAAAGTCCTGACATGAACCTTTATTGAGCTGCTGTGGCAGTACCTTAAACGGACAGTTCATGCTCAAAAACCCTTCAGTGTGGCTGAACTAAAGCAGTTCTGTAAAGAAGATTGGGCCAGAATTCCACCACAGCATTGTGAAAGACTGATCTCCAATTATCGGAAGCATTTGGTTGCAGTTGTTGCTGCTAAAGGTGGCACGACCAGCTATTAAGTTTATGGGGGCAGTTCGTTTTTCACATGGGTGATATAGGTGTTGGATAACTTTGCTTCAATAAATATATATATATATTGAAAACTGTGTTTACTCAGGTTGCCTTTGTTTTATGTTATATCTCATTTGAAGATGTAATTTTTTTTATTTTTTTTAATGAAAAATACACAAAAACAGAAGAACTCTTTCACAGCACTGTACTTATATTTATGTACAGTATATACACTCAGTGACCACTCTATTAGATACACCTACTTATTCGTGCGACTATATATACTGTATGTATATAGTATCATTTTAGACTCCCGCTTTATTAAACAAAAGAAATATTTACACACTACTATTCCACTAATGTTCCATGGGCTTTTACATTTAATGTTGGCTGTTACTAAACTTGACCCTCATATTCCGTTTATTTCTGTCATGCCCAGAGGCAGAATTGATTTGATTAGTGTGAAAAGAAGAGAGCCGGTGCTTTTCACACTAATACATTTGATTATCTGCTCATAAAATAAAAGGAAAATTAATTAATGCATTCATGCTGTTACTATGACATCACTCACAAATCAAACAGCGTATTTCAGAGCTACACAATGTGGATATTTTCCCAACATGCTCTTATGTCCTTGTACAGCCCATGCTTTTATTTCTCCAATTCCAGCTATTAATTGATTTTGTGTGAAATCAATGAATTATTATTTGTTTATAACTTTCTGTTTTTAATCATTTGTTTTTAGCTGTTGGTGATGTAATCTAGGAATTAACATTTCATAGAATTTCATTGTTTTCTTTTTTTTTTATTATTAATGTAGAAAACTAGTTCAGAACAGTGTAAAACAAGACTGCTTTTTGGCATCTTGCTGAAACAGAATTGATGTGGATGGTTGAGAGAGAGGAACATTTTCTTAAGCACATTTTTTCAAAACTTTATATGATAATTAATTTAAACTAATCTAAACTCTCACCCACAGTAATCTAATGGCAACCTTTGACCGCTAAAATGATATGTTGCGGATTGTAACAGAAAGACTAGGAACAAATTTGAATTTATCACGTTATTACATTATTAAGGGATAGAATAATGTCCATTGGTGTAAGCCCTGTCTGATGAGATTTTCAGCTAGATTTTCACTCGAAATCTTGCTGGAGGAAGACTAATCACACTATGAATCGGCAACAGTACATTGAACGTTTTGCTGCTGAAATCGGTCTGTGCTTACTGAAATTTGTATCAGTGCCCCCAGTGGCCAAAGCTGGAAGTGTTATTTTTTTCTGATTTTTATTGATGCAGACACATGAAACATATATACACCAAATCAACTTTTAACCCCCATAATTCCCTTTCACCCTCCCAATCCCCAACCCCACCCCGACCCCCAACAAACATCCCTGTGGTCCATCTTGAGAATACACACACACACACACAAAAATAAAAATAAAAATATATATATATATATATATATATATATATATATATATATATATATATAAAATCATACACATTTAAAACTACATATCTCTCTCCACTTCCCCTCCCCGAGAGCCCTCCAAATATGCCAAATAGCTGCCCCATTTTCCATTAAACAATTCCAAGTTTCCCCGCCTTCTATATGACATTTCTTTGAATGCCACCACTCTGCCCATCTCTGTGCACCACTCCCGAATTGAGGGCACTCCAGCCGACCTCCATCCCCTAAGGATGACCTGCTTGCCGATCATAACACTGTCTAGGACCCAATTTATTATATATTTATCCCCTACATTAATGACCGCCCCATCGCCTAAAATACAGAGTCTGGGGCAAAATGAAATTTGAGTGTCCAATATGTCACACATAAAACTCTGAACACTCAACCAAAAATCTTGGATCTTAACACACCACCAAAAAACATGGGTTGTGTCCCCATCTTCTGATTGGCATCGCCAGCAGGTAGGTGCGTCTTTAACACCAAGCCTATACAATCTAGAGGGGGTCCAACAGAATCTATGTAAAATCTTAAATTACATCAGATGCACCCTTGCATCTCTAGATGTAGACTTGATGTTTTTTTAGAATCTTAGCCCACACTCCCTCCTCCAATACCAAGTTTAAATCTTTCTCCCATAATCTCTTGAGAGAAGTTGAAGCTCCATCCCCCAGACTCTGAATTAGCAGGGAGTAATACACTGATGCCTCATGGCCTTTTCCAAAAGCAGTAATCACCATTTCTAGAGTATCTGCCACTTTAGCGGGGTGTATGCTACTCCCAAAAATAGTACAAAGCAGGTGGCGCAGCTGTAAATACCTAAAGAATTGAGACCTGGGGATCCCAAAATGTTGAACCATATTTTCAAAGGATCTCAGCACTCCACTCTGCTACAAGTCACAGAGCGTACTAACCTCCCTCACAATCCACTCTGTCCAGCAGAAAGGGGACTTATTAATACATAAATTTGGGTTCAGACATATGCTCAAAGCAACATTTAAATAAATGTCTGAATTAAACACTCTGGACACTTCTGTCCATACCACGTGCACAATGCGAGATAACGGGGAGTAACTTTAACTTCTCCAGTTAGTTTGATAGGAAGGCTTTTCAATGGTGAAATAGGGGCATGAACTTCCTGTTCAATACAAAACCAGGGAGGGGCTCTCTCAGGTGGAAGTGACCAATGAGCCAAATGTCTGAGACCGAATGCATAATAATGAAACAAAATCTTGGGTAGGCCTTGCCCACCTTTGTCAATCTGCCTATGCAGTTTACTGAAATGTAATCTGGGACGTTTACCATCCCAAATGAAGGACTTCACTATGCTGTCAAATTGCTTGAAATAAGAGAGGGGGATATCTATAGGGAGAGATTGTAACAGGTAGTTGAATTTTGGAATACAATACATTTTAATAACATTAACCTTCCCAATCACAGATAAATGTAATGAAGCCTGCCCACATCGTCGAAAAACATTTTATTAAAGGGTCAAAATTAACTAACTAAATCACACAAATTTCCTGGGAATAAAATACCCAGATACTTCATGCTCTGTTTGGGCCACTGGAAGGCGCCCGGCTGAGAAACCATTACTGGGCAGTACACTGTCAGAGCCAAAGCTTTGGATTTAGACCAATTGACTCTGTATCCTAAGAATTTAGAAAAGGAATTAATAATTCTGTGGAGGCAAGGCATAGCTCTAGTAGCGTCGGGGACAAATAATAAAATATAATCTGCGTAAAGCAAAAGCTTATGCGCCATACCTCCCGCCACCACTCCTGGAAAATAATCCTCCTTTCTTACTGAGGCTGCTAATGGTTCCAGGGCAAGACAGAACATTAATGGGGAGAGAGGGCATCCCTGCCGCGTGCCCCTATCCAGAGTAAAATAATCTTAAATTAATCCATTTGTTTGTACCGCTGCTACCAGGTGTCTATAAAGTAACTTAATCCATCCAATAAAAGTATTCCCAAACCCGTATATTTCCAAAATCTTAAAAATATAATCCCATTCTACCATATCAAATGCCTTTTCGGCATCAAGTGAGATGGCAGTGACCGGAGTCTGATCATTCACCACTGACCACATGATAATGATGAAACGCCTAATGTTGTCAGAAGACCTACAGCCCAGAATAAACCCCACCTGATCTATATATATAAGAGATGTCATAACTTAATCGGTTAGCCAGAATTGTTGACAATATTTTAATGTCTAGCTGGATCAGGGAAATTGGACTGTAACTCTTACTGAATCAGACTGATCCGGGCTTGTGTCATGGTTGACGGAAGCTTTCCATTCTTTAATGATTCCGTATAAACTCCTAGCAAAAGTGGAGCCAGTTCTGTAGCATAAGATCTAAAAAATTTAGCGGCAAAGCCATCTGGCACTGGAGCCTTTCATGTAGGCAAGCCCTTAATTACCTAGCTCCTCCAAGGTTATCTCAGAATCAAGAGAATTTTTTTGCTCAGTCGTCAGTTTAGGAAGTTCTAGTGGTTCCACAAAGTTTCTAATATCTTCATCAATAGACGAAGATGTGGAACTATAGAGATCAAGATAGAATTCCTTAAAAGCATTATTAATATCAATGGCCGAGGTAAGTATTTCACCTCCAGCAGATTTCACTGAGGGAATGGTAGAAAAAGACTATTTCTGTTTTATATATCTAGCCAAAAGCTTCCCTACTTTGTCCCCCGACTCAAAGTATGCTGTCTTGGCCTGCATAGCCAAAACTCCACCTTCTGTGACAAAATAGTATTATATCTGTATTTCAATTAGGTCAATTCTCTGAGGCCATTAGACGACATTCGGCGCTTCAGCTCTGCCTTTGCACTTTTAATATTCCCTTCCAATTCCACAAGTTCTTGTGCTTGAGGCATACTGTATGATCCGGCCACTAAGAACCACCTTAAGTGCCTCCCAAGCCATGCCCACAGAGGATACTAAAGACCAGATGGTCTCCATATAGACATTGATTTCAGCCTTTAGCATTTGTTGGAATACAGGATTTTGCAAAATAAAATAAACAAAATACAACTAAAAAACACAAAATAAACTCCAGCCGATAAGAAGCACCAGCACACAAAAAAAAAAACAAAAAAAAAAAAACGTGCAGGTTCCCCAAACTGTCAAGTGGATGTTCAGTGAGCCGGCCCACTCTTCTGCAATATGAGTGGAAGCAAATAACTTACTCCAGTGACTTTGCCAGAAATAATCCACAAAATAAACTCCAGCCGATAGGTGGAATAAGAACAAAAGCATGTAGATTCATTCACAAAACCATCCCGAAGGTGTGTTGCTCTACAAAATATACTCCAGCCGCTAGGCGGAACCAGCACAAAAAGAGCGCACATAATCTTCAAACAGTCAAGCGGATGTTCAATGAGCTGGCCCAATCGGCGGCAATGTGAGCACCACAACATGACGCACTCACTCCGTTGACTTTATGAAGGACATCGCTTGCTTTGGGGGTGTGAATGTATTACGGCCATCCATAGCATCTATTCTCAATTTGGCCGGGAATATCAGTGCAAAAGCGAACTTCCGTTGCTGTAAAAGTTTCTTGCATTACTTGAATCGATCACGTTTCTCTCATGTTGAGTTCGAAAAGTCTGGGAAACAGAAAATGCTGTGGTTCTTCCAAGAAAGCCTTCCTTTTCTCCTCACCTCACGTAAAACAAGATCTTTATCGGATGATCTCAGAAATTTGGCCAGAATTGATTGGGGCCTGTCTCCCTCAGTGGATTGCCAAGCCGGAACCCTGTGAGCTCACTCGATTTACAGCTTATGGCCTGCTATGTCGAGCAGACTCGGAAAGAGCCCATCCAAGAATTCCACCGTATTCTGTCCCTCTGCTCCCTCCGGGACTCCCACGATATGGACGTTATTCCACTGGCTATGGTTTTCCATGTCCTCCAACTTCTCCCAGACATGCTCCAAATCCACCTTGGTCACTAGCGGATTAGCAGATAATTCCCTCTTCGATGACTCCAGATAATCGATCTGTTTCTCGAGATCCCCCACTCTTCTGACCACATCAGTAAATTTAGCCTCCATGGCAGTGATCGATCGATGTATTACAGCAAGATCCTCCAACTCAGCAAAGACCTTCGCCAGCATTGCCGACATGTTCAACATCTCTCGTCGCATTTCCCGGAACTCTCCGACCAAATTGACACCCTGGTCCGCGGCCTTCTCAGGGATGTCAGCCTGAGCATGTAAGTGTCTTTTAATGTCTCCAGAGCCCGAGGATTTTGAATTCTTTGACATATTGTCCTCCTAGAACAGTTATGGAACAGAGTGTATCAAATCTCACTGGTTTATGTCATTAAAAGGTATCAAAACCAGCAAAGTGCGCAGAGCTTGCCGTTCACATGTCCGATCCTCACATGGCATCACGTGACTCCTAGCTGGAAGTGTTGTTGAATGTATGGGCACGTCTGAGCTTCAGTTTCCGGGTGAAATGTCCACAGAGTGGCGCCAAAAGCGAGTTGTATTTTTAATTGTAAGTGCTGTTATACAGGCAAAAGGAATGCATATCTTATCAACTCTACACCCTAAGCCAAACCCCAACCCTAAACTTAACCATCAGAGGAGAAAAAATATTCCTTCAGAAGGAAAATGCAACCTCTGAATCGTGCTCACCATTGTTTATGTGAACATGATTACTTGCACGGTACCAGAAACCATGTTTCAGAGGTTGCTTGTGCAACACTCTGTCAGAAACATCTGAGGGAAAAATGTCTGATGGGGAACGCTATTTGTCAGTATTCAGCAGAATGGGATTGATTTCAGGGTACATGAACATTCAGAACCAACATGACATTTTCCCATCTGATCATGTTGGGAAGACAGCAGGGACGAGGAGCCATACCCCATAACACTTGCTACTACTTTTCCTGGTAGAACTAATGCATAAGCTTCCATTTCTTTAGAAATCCTGACAGATTCTTGATCTAGATCAATAACGCAACACCTTTGTTATCTCAACAGGTCAAGCTGCAAAAAAGAGATGACATTTTATTGCACAAAACCTTTTATTGTGCATCTATAAGACAAAACATTTCAATGCTACAGTACAGATGAAAAGCCTCTCTGACAAATAAAGCTGGAATATTTCAGTTCAAGGTGCAACAGAAGTTTTAGCACAGCTAATGTTTCAAGCTGCTCTTCAAGCTGTCCCTGGTAAGCATTGGCTGGGTTCCTCCGTGGAGAAATATCAGGAGTCTGGAGATTGTTTCATTTAATCTCTTTCTTCTGGATAAGGACTGAATCATTTCTAAGGGCTCTTTATAGTTTTTCATCATGATAGATGAATAGAAGAATTATATTTATTAGTCGACCATGGCTTGATCCTTAGAGGGCAGTCCTTAGAATGTTTTTTTGGAAGGGATCTTTTATCCTAAGTGTTGGTCCTTCTTTTGTTCAAAGCAGGAATGAATGTACCCAAGTTGTAACGTCAACCTTCAACCACTCTCTAATGCTCTTCTCAAGAAGCCCTCTCAGGAATTGTCGTCTTCTGTTCACTTTAAGCCATTTTCATCAGCTCTCCATTTCTCTGCCTCTCCTTTGTCTTCCTTGCAGGATATATACAGTATTTCACACCTGCTCATCTTTTGCCTTTTTCAAAATTTTTAATTTTGTGCTATGACAACTAAAATATATTGGATAATGCATAAAAAACCTTAAAAACCCCAATTTGTTGACCACTCTAAATATATGAGAGGGACACATCTTCCATATCTAGCACAAATGGCACAGTTACATCCCAGAATAACCCATGCAACTTTGATTATAATTGCTTATAAAAACTTTGACAGCTAATAATGATCTTTTTAACACTTAAACTGCATAAAAAACAGTCACAGTAACACTTAAGTGCTTGATTGGAGACAATCACTCTGACTCAGTCTGGTGATTACATGAACATAAATAACTCTTTTTTAATGCTCACACATACATTTATGTGTCTGCATACATAAATGATAACTTACAAAGGAGCTGTTTTGTTAACAGCCGTTAAAGTTGAAACAGTCCCTGATTTGAAACTAAATGCATTTTTGAAATTTCATCAAATGAATTTCAATGGCGCTATGACTCCATATCAATTGAAAAAGATGAAATTCTTCCACTTTGTGCTATCGCAGGGTCAGACTTTTCTCTGATGGTATTAGCATTATAATCGTAATCTTTTTAGTATGCAGATAATATACACAGACTGGCAAAGTGCCTCTCTCTCTCTCTCTCTCTCTCTCTGTGGAAAGTGGGTCAGGATATAGCATCCTTAATTGTTTGCAATTTTATTACAGCATGAATCACTGCAAATGGAATTTGTCAACTTTCTTTGGTAAAAGAAACTTGCATTTATGTGCACGATTTAAGTTAAAGTTAAAGCATATTTATTGTCATGTGCACAAGGTAACAAGTTACAGGGCCCTATTTTAAGTCATAAATCATAAGCGCAAAGTCAGTGGGCATGGCCAAGAATTTTTGGTATTTTCGTGCAAGCATACGCTAAGTGTAGGCGCAAGTCAGGGTAGTGAAATCGCTAGGTCAAGTGCAATTCAATTCAGAGGTACTTCTCCGGTTATTGCATTGTCTGTATCCTATAATATAGTCCATTCCCTCAAGCACCAGCGATATAAACAAATACAGCCCATTCATAAGAAATTGGTGGTGTAAATGGACAGTATGCAATAAATTTGAATAATAAAAGTATGGACACACTCCTTTTAAATGCTTAGAAAATTTATAAAATTCTATATACTATATATATAGAGGTAGGGTGCCCAGGTAAGATCCTCACTGATGTGAACCGCAAGAAATTTTGGCTTGTGGTTTACCTTCCTTTTCCTCATGTCTTCAACCAAAACATAATATATGCATAAATTAATTTTGAATAAACTTTCTCTGATTGGCTCTGCAGGTGTCGTCTAGTTTGCATCCCGAGTGTGAATATATTTTTCAGCTGGCGAGAGATGAGCAACAGTGTCTTCGAGAGATAACAGAGCTTGGAAACATCAGCAGCTCAGGTAAAAATAAACCAAAACTCCAGACTAAATCTTAAAAGGGGGTTGATGATGATACATACTTGACTTGATTGAAGTACTGCTAAATAAGTGAACTTTTCTATGGAAATTCATGTAGATTTGTAACACTAACACTAACACTTTCAAAATGCAGCACATCAGAAAAAAGATTTATTTCATAGGTTAAATCTCAATTGTTTCCTCTAGACAGCAGTGGCATTAAATGGAGAGCAAATTGAGACTTTTGCAAAAGTGTCTTGCTTATGAGATGTTTTCTCTTCTCAACAATGTCTCCAACTGTGCTTAGATTCATCAAGAGACCAAAGTCTGCAATCAAAACTCAGAGATTCTGATATTTTTCATGCAATTTTTCCAAGACCAAATTATCTGAGCTAAGCTATCCACACAAATCTGATAGGATTATACTGAATTCTTTAAATAACCAACAATTGACTAATTTTTATTTAGTTCACAGATTTTTAAGAGAAACATCTGACACAAAGTCTTCAATAATGCACTCAGAAAAATGAATTTAAGATATACGCATTTTCATTTCATAACAAAATTACATTAAATTGAGTAAACTTTAAAAAAAAAAAAAAAAGAAACATTTTTTTTTCTTCAGTAAACAGTCAAAGTTAGTTTTTAATACACATTTGAGTGATTTTGAGAACAAAGAGTTCAGTTTACCCAAAATTTAAAATAAAAAATAACTAATTCTCTCCACAAATGTCAAAGATATTCAACCCCCAAAGTAAATCATTTGTGGAGCATCCTTTATCCTTAATGGCGTCAGTCACATAGTCAGGATAGCTGTTTCCTGCAACCGCAAAACACCCCCATAACAGGACTGACCCACCTCCATGCTTGACTGTGGGGATGATATCGTTCTTGTCATCACCTTGTCATCTTACTCCAGTACTGCTGACCCATGGGTCTAAAACTCATTTTCAGTTTAGTGTCATACGTCTATAAAACCTTCTTCCAGGACTCTACAGGTCTTTCCTAATTACTTCTTGAATATTCAAGTCAACATTTCCCTTGGTGAAGTTTTTTCTGGGTCATCAGAAAAGCTTACCTTTGTAAATCCTTACTGTCTTTTAGGCATTTTTAAATGACTAAAAAAACAAATCACTCCCCATGAGATGTCATTTCAATGAAATCAAATTTGCATAGAGTTTTACACTGCCATAACTGTCAGTGGTGACTGTCAATCTGTTGTTGAATCACAATAAGAGACAGAGGTTACCACTCGATCACACTCATTGTTATGCAGCGCCTTGTGTTCTGCATTCCCCAGTGGTTCATTAGTGAAGTGTTGTTTGCCAGAGGCTTTATAGGGGATTCGAATTCAAGAACGTTCTTGTGCGACTCCAAAGCAGCAAACTGGACCATAATAGAACCAATCCAATCATTATGTGCCCAAAAGGCTTTTTGCTTTGTGCTTGAGTGAATGTGTGATTATATTTGCTTGTGTGTGTCTGTGAAGATTGTTTACCAGTATGGGATTCTGTAGTGTGCTGGCCCAAAACTGCAGTGGGTGAGACCATCCACTCGCCCTGCCCAGCTGTTTTCTCTCTTTTCAGGAATAACACAGGTAACACTACACAACCCTTACACAACCACACCACTCACTAGGGGTTTGCTTCATTCAGAATTGAATTGAGAATGCCTGTTAAATTCCAATTTAAATTGAGGTGCAAAAAGAATGTACAATTTGAATTTAATTGAAGGAAACACAATTAAAATGGAATGAAATTCAAAGAAATTCTTAACTGCTGTAAGTGTAGTTTTCAATCATTTCAGAATTAATAAACAAACATAAAATGCAGCTGTGGTTGCCAGAACTTTTCAGTAAAAAAATAAAATGACACCGTTTCAGTCTTTACAGGATGTAATTATTTTGTGCCTGTATATTTAAAAATTCACATCCCTATATATGATTAAACAGTATATTATGTTAATGTACCAATTTTTTACAATATTCGCGTAAAATTATATGTATTGTCTTGTTAAATATTATATCACTTTTCACTGTTTATAGCTATTGTATTAGCTATTAGCTATGGTAACTACCAGTTAACCAAAACAAGTTTTTAACTGTAGCATTTTTTATATATATATATACAGTATATATATATATATATATATTTTTTTTTTGTATCCCCTTTTCTCCCAATTTGAATGCCCAATTCCCATTACTTAGTAGATCCTCGTGGTGGCGCGGTCACTCAGCTCAATCCGGGTGGCGGAGGACAAGTCCCAGTTGCCTCCGCTTCTGAGACAGTCAATCCGCGCATCTTATCACGTGGCTCGTTGTGCATGACACCACAGACACTCCGCATGTGGAGGCTCATGCTACTCTCCACGCACCCCATTGAGAGCGAGAACCACTAATCGCGACCACGAAGAGGTTATCCCATGTGACTCTACCCTCCCTAGCAACCGGGCTAATCTGGTTGCTTAGGAGACCTGGCTGGAGTCACTCAGCACGCTCTGGGTTCAAACTCGCATGCTTTAATTCAATCCTCAATTATTATTTTTTACAATGTTATCTGAAAACAATGTGGTGGATATTTTGTGGTAATGAATGACAAAATTAAAATGGCTGTGTTAATTGTTTTGACAATGCTGAATACGAAAATGTTCAATCTGTTAAAAATGATTCTACATATCAGGGAATAAATAGTCAAAATTAGTAAAAATGAATGATGTTTTATTGCAAATGTATGTTCTGTTGCAAATCTTGCATCACACTAATAAAAAATTCTTTGTTTGAATTTATATTTGCATTCCAATAAATTCCTCTTCCTGTTGTTCCAGTTCAAATTCAGTTCAACATCCTATCCAATTCAAGATCCAAAAATGTCATAAAAAGACAATAAAACCGGTCCATATGACTTGTACGCAATATTGAACGTTTTCCGAAATCGATAGCTTTGTGTGAGGAACAGACCAAAATTTACACCATTATGTTCTCCCTTCTCAAATCTCGTTCGTGCTTTTGGATATTTCGAACAAATTATCTCCTAATACAAACCACATGAATTGCAAAAATAAAAACTGAAGTATGAATAGGTTACCAATGTGTTTGCATGTTTAAATCACTGTTGAAAAGCTTGTCTTTCAATACACAATTATTGATGTTAATCTTTGACACTTGATTCATTGTGCTGTAGGTACAGTAAGTCGTAACTGCACCGCTGGAGGCTGGTCGCGGCCGTTTCCCCCCTACCATGAGGCCTGCAGTGTTGAAACTGACATCCCAGAGGTCAACGAGAGTGCAAAGATATTGAAATTCATAAAGTGCCATATCTTTAAAAATCTCTTTCATTCATTCATGCACCGAGGATTGACACGCAACTTACTAACAAACGAACATGGCAGTAAAAATTCCATTCATTTTTTCCATAGGTGAATTTATATTTAATGGTAACTTTTAAAGACAGACCTACCGTGAGCTCTGAGGTTGTTAATTGATGGTATATGCTTTTGCTGAAGCCATCAGTCCACGTTGTTTCAACTTAAAAAAAAAAAAAAAAAAGTGTTTATTAGCGGAATTTCGGAAGAACTACACAATAATCAGAGAAAAGCGATCAGCAGATCCCGCCAAACGACAACCCACTCTCATGACGCACTGTGAATTATGCAGTCGAATCGGTCTCCCTACACTTTCAAACTTCTTCTATATTTACGGATACATACAGTGCCCTCCTTGTGTATTTGGACAGTGAGACACTTTTCATAATTTTGTATGACACCATAATGGATTTGAAATGAAGCAATCAATTTGTGATTGAAGTGCAGACTGTCAGCTTTAATTTGAAGCGATTTACATCCAAAGAGGGTAAACGGTTTAGAAATTACTGCAATTTTTATACATTAACCCCCCTTTTCAGGGGCTTAAAAGTAATTGGACAATGGACTGAGAAGCTGTTTCATGGCGAGGTGTGGGCTGTTCCCAGGTTGTTTAATTAAAAATTAAGCAGTTAAAAGGTCTGGAGCTGATTCCAAATATGGAATTTGCATCTGGAAGCTGTTGCTGTAAACTCTCATTAGGAGGTTCAAATGGCTGTCAATACAAGTAAAGCTGACCATCATTCATTAGGCTGAAAAAACTAAACAAATCCATCAAAGAGACTGCAGGGAAAAAAAGAAGGAACACACTGGTGAGCTCAGCACCACCTAAAGGCCTGGACAACCACAGAAGACAACTGTGGTGGAGGATCACAATATTAGTTCCGTGGTGAAGAAAACCCCTTCACAACTTCAAGCCATGTCAAGAACACTCTCCAGGAGGTAGGCATATCATCATCAAAGTCTACAATCAAGAGAAGACTTCATGAAAGTAAATACAGAGGGTCTTGAAGTCTCAAGAACAGGAAGTCCACATTAGACTGCTGGAAAGCATATAAAAAAGCCTGCCAAATTCTGGAACTCTTTTCTGTGGACAGATGAAACTAAGATGAACCTGTACCAGAATCATGGGAAGAGAAGAGTATGGAGAATGATTGAAGCATACCGCATCACCTGTAAACATGATGAGGCAGTGTTATGGTATGGGCTTGTAAAGCTGCCAGTGGAAATGGGTCACTGGTATTTGTTGATGATATGACTGCTGACAGAAGCAGCAGGAAGAATTCTGATGTGTTTAGGGCTATTCTTTCTGCTCAGATTCAGACAAATGCTGCAAAACTGAGAGGACACTGCTTCACAGTACTGATGGGCAGTGATCAAAACATACTGTGAAAGCAACCTAAGAACTTTTCAAGGCAAAGAAGTGGAATATTCTTCAGTGTCTGAGTCAGTAACCTCACCTCAACCCAACTGAACATGTATTTCACTTGCTGAAGACAAAATTGAAAAACGAAAGATCCATAAACAAGCAGCAACTTAAGACAGCTGCACTAAAGGCCTGGCAGAACATCACTAGGGAGGGAACCCAGAATTTTGTTGATGTCATTGATGGGTTTCAGACTTCAGACAGTCATTCACTGTAAAGGATTTACAACCAAGTATTAAGATTATCATTTTATTTATGATTAAGTTAGTTTGTCCAGTTACTTTTGAGCCCCTGAAAGTGGGGGTATGTGGATACAACGTGCTGTTATTCCTAAACCATTTACCCAATTTGTATGTAAACCCTCTTCAAATTAAAGCTGACAGTCTGCACTTCAATCACATACTGATTGATTATCATTTCAAATCCATTGTGGTGGAGTGCAGAGGCAAAATTATGAAATGTGTCTCACTGTCCAAATACTTATGGAAGGCTGAGCAATAATATTGAAATGAAGTTTTATTTTATTTTACAGTTTACATTTTTATTTTTATTTTTACAACATTTGCAACTCTTTATGGGATTGAAGTTCATTCCCTTATTAAAAAGAAGTTAAAGGGTTAAAGGGTGAAAGTTCACCCAAAAATGAAAATTCTCTCATCATTTACTCACCCTCATGCAGTCCCAGATGTATTTTTCTGCAGAACACAAATGAAGACTTTTAGAAGAATATCTCAGCTCTCTATTCTAACAAAACACCTAGAGTACTTGCAAACTAGCAGCAAATTTCCCACTCATTATTTTAACATTCAAATGAGCTTACAATTTGCCACAAACTTTGCAAGAAATTTGCAGCTATTCACCCACAGTGGTGCACCTGCTGCAAACCTTTAGCGACAACAAAGAGTTTGCCACAAAGCTCATTTGCATGGGAAAATAATGAGTGGCGAATTTGTTACAAGTTTGCCAGAACTTTTGATTTTTGTAAGGGCTGGCCCCAACAATGCAAGTGAATGGTGACCAAAAATTTGAAGCTCAAAAAAGCACATAAAGGTAGTATAAAAGAATCAATACGACTCCAGTGGTTGAATCCATGTCTTCTAAAGCGATATGATGGGTGTGTGTATGTGAGAAACAGATATTTAAGTCTTTTTTTACTATAAATTCTTCTCCCTGCCCAGTAGGTGGCGATAGGCACGAAGAATGCGAATCGCCTAAAACAAAAGATGAATGTGAAAGTGAAAGTGGATATTTATAGTAAAAAAGGACTTAAATATTGATCTGTTTCTCACCCACACCTATCATATCGCTTCTGAAGACATGGATTTAACCACTGGAGTCATAAAGATTACTTTTATGTGCTTTTGGAGCTTCAAAGTATTGATACCCGTTCACTTGCATTGTAAGGACCTACAGAGCTGAGACATTCTTAAAAAAAAATCTTTATTTGTGTTCTGCAGAAGAAAGTCATACATATCTGGGATGGCATGAGGGTGAGTAAATCATGAGAGAATATTCATTTTTGGGTAAACTATCCCTTTAAGTCTTGTACCTTTGTCTTTTTGACCAATTTTTCAAATGCCTTTTTTGCTTCAAATCAAAGTTTTAAATGTTGTGATTCACCTCAGAGCTGGTTGGTTTGGTTCATGGCTTAGAAATCTTTCATAAAGAATTTTATGAAATCACTATGGGAAAAATTAATGGGAAAACATTTCTGGAACCAAGATGGTTGGAAAAGTGGGTTAGGGTTAAGGATCACCCATAATGGCTATGCAAGTTAAGCTAGTCTACCTTCAAAAACCCTCTTGGGTCAGTAAAAGACTGGCAATGCCCATCTAAAACTAGTTAAGGCTGTCTTGGAATTGAAGCTGGTCCACACTGGTCTAAGCAGTAGGGTTGATTGATTAATTGATTGCTTGATTCAGTAATTCATTCAGACTGCATGTGTAGTGTGATTCAGATACTTTATCAGCAAATTGTTTTATGATAATTTAAATGTCCATGAATTTTGTTCATTTTATCTCTCAGGAGTCGTATTTTGCCATTGTGAAACTGATCTACTCGGTTGGTTACGGAGCGTCACTGTTCTCTCTCTCTGTTGCCGTGGTAATACTGCTGTTCTTCAGGTAGTAGGCTTTTACTATGTGTTCTTACTGTTACACACACACACACACACACACACACACACACACATTGTACACAAGTATAATAGTTTAGTCTCCAGTGATCTCTCATTTGTCCAATACATTCAGTTGATTTATATCTTTGTGTGTATCTCCATTTACCCCTCTGATCCATGTGTTGAAAACAAACTCAATCAGTGACCATCGAGAAGGGGCAATACTTCTGTGCTCCAAACTGTCTTTGAATATAGGCTACTTTTCAACATGCTAAATCTGAGAATCAGTAGTCCTCTTATCTGCATGAAATAAGATAAATCAGTGAGTTGGATTATTTCAATGGCTGCTGATTTACACAATACTGCCAAAAGTTTGTGGACACCCCCTTCTAATTAACGAATTTGGTTACTCCATTAAATCCAGTAAAGAAAAATCTTAATGTTTCTTTATGTAATGGCTTGGGCTTTGTGTGCTTCCAAATTTGTGGCAACTGTTTGGGGATAGCCCTTTTCTGTTCCAGCATGACAATGCCCCTGCGAACAAAGTGAGGTCCATAAAGAAATGGTTGACTGTGTCTGGCGTGGAAGAAATTGACTGGCCTGCACAAAGCCCAGACCTGAACCCCACTGATCACTTTTGGGGTGAACTGGAACAGCAACTGTAAGTCAGGCCCCATTGACCAACATTAGTTCCTGACCTCACTGATAGCCTTGTGTCTGAATGAGAGCAAATCCCTGCAGCCATGTTACTACATACAGTATAGTGGAAAGCCTTCCCAACAGAGTGGAAGCTGTTATTACAGCAAAGGGGGAAATTGATGCCAAATGTTTTGAAATCAAATTTTCATCAAGCACATATGGTGTCCACAAACTTTTGGCCATATAGTGTATATATGGTATATATGCTATTACATGTTGTTACCACTGTGGTGATAATGGTTAGACATTTTCCTTGCCCTTACATCAAAGACTGAAGTCTGAATTGGTTTTGTCTAAAATAAATGCCTTTAGACCCAGTTATTTATCTGCTTTAATTGACATTTCTTAAAGAGATAGTTCACTCAAAAACCTCCTTTTGTGAATTATAAAAATAAGTCATCCAGGTTTGCAACAACATAAGGGTGAGTAAATAATGACAATTTTTATTTTTGGGTGAACTATCCCTTTAAGCACAGTGCATGATTTACCAGTTTTGCCCTGTTTTTGCCATTAAGCCAGTATGTGAGAAATCTGTATTCAAAACTGCATTGCTTGCATCACTATGGTAAGCCTACAATTATTATTTGTACAGATAACGTCCAGCAATGCACTGATAATCATCAAAAAAATCTGACAATGCAAGAAAACCACATTTACATAACACTTGAAATCATCAGGTTATTCTCTGCTTTTGACGTAAATTTTTGAACAGATACTGTCACAACACTTGCGCACATTGGATAAGCAAAGGTTAAGGTGTTTACATGCAATGCAAAATCTGGGTAATGGGCAAAAATCTGTGTGTGCTGATCGATTTTTGTTTAAAGTCCAATAAAAGAAAATAATTTACATGAACTAACACCTTAATCGATGTCAGCTTGTGAATGTTTCACAGTCTACCCGCTCCGTACGAAACTCGAACCGGTGTCTCCGGCATGGGAGGTGGGTGCGCTAACAAGGAGGACCTTGGGGCTGTAGCCTTTAGCCTCCTTGTTAGCGCACCCGCCTCCCACACAGGAGACACCGGTTCGAGTCCCGTACAGAGCAGGCAGAACAGGAGCGTCACAATGGTGCCGAGACCTGGATGGGAGTGAAGTTTAGGGTGTGAGTGTAATGGTGGCCAGCTGATAGATAGCTGTGCAATGTGTATAAACCTCACACTCCTGACCTCAAGAGGTGCACTAACAACTGACACTAGGGGCTGTAGTCTCTTTGTTAGCGCACCCGCCTCCTATGCCTCCTATGCCGGATATTGCCGGATATTCGAGTCCTGTACGAAGAGGGTAGAAAAGGAGCATCACAATGGTGCCGTGACCCGGATGGGCGTGAAGTTTAGGGGGGTGAGTGTAATGGTGGCCAGTTGATAGTTAGCTGTGCAATGTGTATAAAACCTCACTCTCCTGACCTCAAGAGGTGCACTGGCGACTGACATTAGAGGCTGTAGCCTTTAGCCTCTTTGTTAGCGCACCCGCCTCCCATGCTGGAGGTGCTGGTTTGAGTTCCGTACGGAGCAGGTAGAACAGGAGCATCAGATAAACATGTTCACTGACTTTTGATGTAGCTGGGATGATCCGCTCTGATATGGCAATCACACACAACATAAGTAATCCTCAAACCATCAGATTCATCCGTGCAGAAAAGCAGTGCCGAATTACAACTGAAGTAAAAAAGCAAAATGATGTTTCTCCGCAAGTAACTTGCAATTTTATGTTTCAACCACAGATGTTGATAGAGAGCCAAGAAGTCTATAGTGTACCTTTAAAGGTGCATTCAGTAATTTTTTCAAAATGTCATCTTGAACTTACACTGACACCTAGTGGTGTGGAGGCAAAACCATACAAACACAATAGTTTTCAGTTACCGATGCCATTGTAAAAAATTGTCTATTCACAGTTAGCCATGATTAATTTAATCCATGAGTGAAAGTGTCTAATAACAGGGCGGTTACTGAGATTAAGTGAGTAGTATTATGCTGGTCATGTGATCCCAACATGGCAGTCCCCATAAGGGGACCCTCTCCATGTAGAATAAAACAAGCTTTTATTAGGCTTCTGATATGACTGGAGTCTTCATCTCATGTGAGTGTGCTTGATTTATTCATGTTTCAAAATTACTATTAATTTCTTTAGGAGTAAAACTTTTTTAATGAGTAAAAAATTACTAAGTGCATCTTTAAATTGTGAGCAGCTTGTAGTTGTGTGCATGAAGCATGTGTTCTGAAAATTAAAGTCAAGTGTTGTGTGTACTACTTAGGCGACTACACTGCGCTCGAAACTACATCCACATGCAGCTGTTCTTCTCCTTCATCCTGAAATCTGCTTCAGTGTTTATAAAAGATGCAACGCTGTTTGCCAGTGATGACACAGATCACTGCACATTCTCCACGGTGAGTCAATCACACCACAGATCTAAGAGCCTTTAAATGTGTCCACAGACAAGCACAAACTTGATTGACTTACAAACAACACTCACTGAGCTCTACTGACAAATCAACGGATTTGTGACTTTAGCTGCATTCTAAAACAAAGCAAGCTGCCTTGCTGTCTACTGCCTATGTACGTTTCCAGCAACAAGCAATTTGTCTGTAAACTAAGTTTCAGTGTTGGGGAGTAACTAACTACAAGTAGTGATGCTACGAATTTAACGGTAACACTTTAAGGTTACATTAGTTAACAACATTAGTTAATATGAACTAACAATGGACAATACTTTTACAGCATTTAATTACCTTGGTTAATGTTAATTTCAACATATACTAATACATTTTTTATATCAAAAGTTGTACAGTATATTATAACATTAGCTTATGCACTATAAACTAACATAAACTAACAATGAACAATAGTATTTTTATTAACTAAAATGAACAAAGATGAATATATACTGCAAAAAAAATTATTGTTCATTGTTAGCTCATGATACCTAATGCATTTACTAATGTAAACAAATACAACCTTATTATAAAGTGCTACCAATTTAACTCCATTGTTCAGTATTGTGATAGTAGCTCAGCCATTTTCCCAATAGACCTTATTCAGAGTAGCACTATCTTTGATTCGAGGCTGTGAGGGATAGACTTACAGTCTCTTCAATGGCAGGCACGGAATAAACCTGTATAAGCTCCAAGATCCCATCTGATTTTCCACAACTCATGTTGTCTGGAGTTTTTTGTCTACTGAATATTCTTGGAAAGATATTTTTCAGTGTTTTGTCCAAGGAATGATCTAAAAACTCTTTAAACTGCAGTACAGTGTATTAAAGAGACTGTGCGTCTATGGCTGCCCCCATGAGTGCGCACCTTCCCCATGTAGAATAAAACAGCTTTTATAAGGTTATTGATATGACTAGAGTCCTCATCTCATGTGAGTGTCCTTGATTTTATACATACGTATGTTTCAAAATTACAAGAATTTTTTTTTAGGAGTAAAACTTTTTTAATGGGGGAAAAAATGACTGAGTGCACCTTTAGTCCACCTAAAGGGACTTTGGCTTTGACTTTTTTGAAGTGAAATATTTATTACATTTCTGCTGTTTATTATTATATTTCGAATCATTTATGTAAAATAATGTTCATAGTTTTATTAGTTTATATGTCAAGATTATATAATTTATAGTATAAATCTATACTGTATGTTCAATTTAATATTGTTGTGCTAATTTGTTTAACTTCACCCTTATTAAATGTATAACTATAAGGTTCTATTATTTAAATCTGCAATCAGAACTGCAATATTTTTTAAACAAATTTCTTCTTTAAATGGCTTCCATGTAGTTAGCCACTTTTTGTTCTTAACTTGTATTGTAGCATAACTACTTTTTTTAAAGGAGTAGCTTGAATGTAGTTTAATTACTTTAGGTTATGGGTAGCTTGTAGCTTGGGAAGCTACAGCAGAGACTGTTTATCCCGAGACGGAGCACTTGTATTAAAATGAATGGGCGAAATTGGAATGCCAAATATGGCAGATTTCAAAAAGGAAGTCCTGCCTTACAGGTAAAAGTACCAATCACCTTATAGATACAGATATCACCTGTCAGTTAACTCGAGAATACGCATGCGCATTAGCTGAACCAGCCTGAAAAATTATGCTTTTAGCATGATCTGAGCTAAAGAAACACAAATCGTTATAATATTGTTGTCGGATCTTTACTGCTGATTTAAAATATGTTCTTAGATGCTAATCGTGACCCACGATTTTGGAGATTTCAGTCTTTTCCCATTCAAGTAGAGAGGAGCTGTACTTTCATGCCATTTGTATCCATTAAAAATTGCTGTCCGGGAGCGTTCCAAAGATGGCTGCCGAGTGGACTGACTTGCCTTGAAAGTACTTTGGCTACAGTTTCAAACTAGCTTCCCGAACACTGACTTCTATGGCAATGAATGGGAGACCAGAGCAAATATTATTTGGGCATTCCTATTCACTCAAAAATATAAAAAAAAATAGAAATTAGTGCATTAAAACAGTCAGAAGAGAGAAACTTCCTTAGCAGCTGATTTGAAACCCCATCACAGCTGTGTTAATGGGATACTTCACCCAAAAATGAACATTCTCTCATCATTTACTCACCCTCATGATATCCCAGGTGTGTATGACTTTCTTTCTTCAGCAGAACACATTTGAAGAAAAATAGAAAAATATCTCCGCTCAGTAGGTCCTAGAAATGCAAGTGAATGGAGATTTATCATCTGAAGCTCCTAAAATCACAGACAGTCATCATAAACCATACGACTCCAGAGGTTAAGTTAATGTCTTCTAAAGTGACACGATCGCTTTTGGTGCAAAAAAGAAAATATGTAAGTACTTTTTTTAAAACTCTAAATCATGCTTCCGTTCTGCATCGGTACGTGCGTTTGACATAATCACATTGGCATTTGAAACACGTGAGAACTGACGTGAGGAGGAGGAACGCTGTACAGTAGCTTGGTTGGTTTTGGTTTAGATTTGTATTTATCTGTTTCTTTACTCACAATGCTGCGTTTGTGTGCTTATCCTGGATGTCTCAACCGAGTGGAAAACGTGAGATTATGTCTGTATCATGGCAACGAGAATACATCACATGAGAGACCGCTTGAACTCCACACTCCGCGACCCCTGTGGTACCGCAGAGGATCCGCAAGTTATTGTTTGATCCACCATTGGCATTTGTAATAATCATTCACTTGCACGTGAGCAACAGCGAGAGAGAGAGGAGTATGAATTTTAGTCTATCGACATGTTGAAGTCCTTCACAGCTGCATTCCAAATCTTAAAGTGTGAGCCCGGACAAATAAGTGCGCAGCCAGGACAAACCCTTCATGCGCCCATGTTCATCACAAGCCGCTCAATGCATGATACATCAGGTTCAGCAGCACTGCTGTGGATGGTTGTGTGAGTAAACGCGTCTGCGTTGGTCGCGATGTGCAGTTGAGCAGATGACAGCCTACAGTTTCTTTTATTATTAGTTGCTTTTTGCTCTCAGAACAATAGCTTACTTGCCTGGTGTAAATAAATAGATACCACTGAGATAATCAATGGGAAAATACCTGGTCCTTAACGTTCCATACATACAAGACGGTGACTCTCAAATCAACATAATTCAAGGTGCACTCAGTCGTTGTTTTCCTCATTACACATTGCTGAAAAGACCAGCTAAAACCAGTCTAAGCTGGTTGGCTGATTTTAGCTGGTCGCCCAGCCTAGCCAGGCTGGTCAGTAAGCTGGTTTCAATGGAGGTTTGAACACTTTTTAGTTGGTCAGGCTGGGAGACCAGCTAGCCTCCCATTTTAAACCAGCTTGGCCAGGCTGGGAGACTAGCTAAGACCAGCCTGACCAGCCAAGACCTCCCTGACAAGCTAAGACCAGCCTGACTAACAAAGACCAGCCTGACCAGCTAAGGCCAGCTAAGACCATCCTGACAAGCTAAAAAAAAGTGTTCAAAACCTTTTTTAAAACCAGCTATGACCAGGCTGGGTGACCAATTAAAACTAACCAACCAGCTTGTGCTGGTTTTAGCTGGTCTTTTCAGCAGGGCAGCAATTAATGATTATTTCAATGGCTTTGCAATGTAAACATCATGAAGTATGTACAATACATACAATAATATGGTAGCCTACCATACATGTTTTTATAGGCATAAAACGCAACACTCAATTTTATACAATATGTAAAGAGTCCTGGCACCGTCTCTGTACCCACCAAGAGGTCCTTGGCCAGAAAATGGTTGAAGACCCCTGCTTTAGAAGGCAGTAATTGAACCGCTGGAGTTGTATTGATGACGATTATGCTGACTGTCTCATTTTTGGAGCTTCAAAAGAGAAATCTCCATTCACTTACATTTTATGGACCTACTGAGCTGAGATATCTTTGTATTTTTCTTCAAATGTGTTCTGGTGAAGAAAGAAAGTCATACACACCTGGGATATCATGAAGGTGAGTAAATAATGAGAGAATTTTCATTTTTGGGTGATCAATACCTTTAACAGTTTTTTTAATGAATACCAGGGTAATATAACACTAAGTTATAAATTTACATTTAATAATTAAAAAAACTAAGTTTGCTAGATTTACAGAGCTAAATGAGGCTGGAACGCATCATTACAGTCTGTGAAAAGGGTCCATTGTCTGCAGCTGGATTGCATTTTCTCTAAGGTTGCAATATTTACCAAGTTTTTTCCCTTCTGTGAATACATTTTCTCCATCTGCTTGTCTCCTTCCTCTCTTGATTTTTCTCATCATGACGTGTTAGTCATTCACAATCTCTGTCTCTCTCTGCAGGCATCCTGTAAGGCATCAGTGGTGTTTTGCCATTATTGCGTGATGACTAATTTCTTCTGGTTGCTGGTGGAGTCCATGTATCTGAACTCACTGTTGCTCTCAGCATTCCCGCGCAGTCGTCGCTGCCTGTGGAGTTTTGCTCTGTTGGGCTGGGGTGAGACACTCATTTTGCTGTCCCCTCTTCCACAGTCTGTCCTCTGGCCATTACAGATCAATGTGAACTCATCAGTATTCGTAGCTATATGATGCTAGCACACCACACTTTACACTGAAATGTGTAATATTGAAGTATCGATAGCATCTAAAATGTAAATAATTTTACGTATGAACAATTTTAGAGATGGACAAATGTTTACAAATCCTTATTGAATCCATGGATATTAAATTCATGGAATTAATTGGTTGATTTTATTGTATTTATAATCAGTGAGATTAATTAAATGTTCAATGTCACGTATTTATTTAACAGTTGAATCATTGACCAAATTTGACATAACAATTTCATTCTTTTCTATGTGATATCTGGTGCTGTTTTCAACTGGTTTCAACTTGAAAATCTATTATGTCGCTGAATAGGTTGGGCTGGGAATGTTACGGATAAACAGCTATGAATCATAATGAGATCAAGTGCAAAAATATTACGAGGAACTGTGATTTCCATGCTGGGAAAAGTGCATGGAAACTTTTACATTTCTATAATGAATATAAATGTTTCTAAAAATATTTTATCAGCTAAAAATTGCTCTTTGTGAGTGCAAATCTCTATTAAATTATTATTATTTAAAAAAATACCTTATCCAGTAATCACTGGAGAAGTGAGCAAACAAAGTGGGAATACTGATGCCAGCATTTTAATTTCCATGAACATTTTTAAGCTGGGACGACTTTTGTTTAAAATTTGCTTTTCTTTTATCTTTTGTTTGTGGTAGTATTCCCTGTAGCATTCCGTCTCTGAGTCTCTGACATTTAAGACACTTCCATCTGGTTATCATCCAATAAGTAGTCTACTGTATGTCTGGATTAAACCGATTCAGATTCAATACTTATTGACATTATCTTGATCATCTTGGACAATAATAGCTTTTGGATTTAATGTATGTCCTTTGTTTTGTTTTTTTTTGTTTTTTTTTTGGTCCTAATTTTACTGCGTTGCCTAGAACACTATAAAAGTCTCTTTAACTAATGATGTAATCTCTCTCCATCTCTTCTTTATTGTTTTTTTTCTTCTTCTTCTCTATTTTCTCTTTTACAGGCGTTCCATTAGTCTGTATCATCATTTGGATCTGTTCCAGAGTATATTTTGAGGACACGGAGTAATTGCCAATTTTTTCCCTACTTTAATTAAAGCTTGCTCATACTTAGAGTTAGGGATTTTTACAAACGTGGTCTCATAGAACTACATTATTACTATACCTATCACTGCAGTTTCCTGGTGAAACGAACACTATTGTAGAAGTTGTATAAAGGCGCTACAACAGTAATGACTTTTAACGGCTTCCACACAAATCACGGGTAAAACGGCAGATTATCAGTTCATAAAATCTTATTTTTCACCCTGTTTCTCACACAATGCTATCTTATCACATCAAAACACTTTTACTAGTGCATGATTTGTAAGGCGATACATTTTAACGTTTGCATTACATAAACAACTACATTTACATGCTTGTTTGTGTGCAGTCAAATTGCGTAGTAGCTCAACTGATAGAGAGCTGTATGACACCATCGGTTAGGTTTAGGTTTAAGGTTTAGTGAAGGGGGGAAGGTTTTGTTTATTTAAAACTCGATTTAAACAAATGCCTCAATATCTAACTTGCTTTTAGCGCCACACAATGGACATTTCACTACAGAACTTCCGCAGTACATGTAAGAAGTATTGTAACCCTAGCAGCCACCTAGAATACCCCAGCAACCATATAACAATGTGCTAAAAAAACTCTCAGAGCACCTTAACATCGTGGTGGTGAATTACTTGGGCAAGCACCACCCAATTTTTCCTAAAAGTGTAAAAATTTAGTCCAAGTTAAAAATAACCTTCTCTGACTCTGCCATTCAGAACAGTCAGACAAGAAAGACATGGTTATATCATCTGTGAAAGCATACGAGTGCTCTGTTTTTGTTATCCCCCTGCCTTTAGGCCCACAGATGAATGACACTCAGAGCAGACAGACGTAAAGTCAGTCTTTTAATCGATTACATAAGAGCAGAAAAGATACAGATTTTATTGGACTTTGTTTCTGATCCAGATGTTTTTTGTGTTTGTTTTTTCAGGTGCTGGGACATCAATGAAAATTCCCCTTATTGGTGGATCATCAAGGGTCCGATTGTAGCATCCATTGGAGTAAGATGATGCATTAACACATGGATGGACGAATGCATTTACACAGTTACTAATTTTCTCATTTCTTGCACAACCAGGTGAACTTCCTTCTCTTCATGAACATTGTCAGGATTCTGGTGCAAAAGCTGAACCCTCGTTTGATCCAGTTCAACAACTCTGCGCAGTACAGGTACACAGTGTTATCGGACATGCCAACTATAACAGTAATCGAGGCAATAACTCGATTAAACCAATGAGCATGGACACCCTGGCCTTTAGGGGACACTGACTGTTGCTTCCTTGCTGCATCGATGTCCAGACAGATGAGATGTTCCATAGATGGAAGAAAGTCATACAGATTTTTGTCCTACAATTGTCATTTTTGGAGGGAACTAATTCTCCCAAAATGTGTTGAAGGTTGCTCTTTGCAATCCTGTAAATGCATAAGACAAGATCTACAGGGATTCAGTAATGAAACACACAGATAGATACAACAGACCTCAAAAAACAAACGTCACATGCTGAGAGGTAATAGAACTGACTTCCCAGAACAGCTTATTTTCACTCAAGGAGGCTGTTGGGGACTCTACATTCAATTGTCACTCTAAAAGAATCCTTTGATGATTTTTAGCCTCAGCGGAGGATGAAAGTGTAGGTGATTCACGTAAGTGTCTTGCCTTTGTTCTTTCAGTCTCTGAAGCACCTCTTCTCTCCTTCCCTCCTATGGAGACATCTGTCTTTGTACAAGCAGATAGAACCACTCGGGCTTATGGCAACACTGTTTCTGGAAATATGATGGAAAAACTAAAAGATCACTTGCTATTAGTATTTGAACAGTATTTAAATAAACTTCAAGAGACAGTGTGCTCACTTACAAAATAGTGCCATGGTAATACCATGTTTTTTGGACATGTACCTTGGAGTTTCATGCAAATACCATAGTATATTAATGTGGTAGTTCACTGATTCTTGAGATAAAGGGACAAAACATGTTTAAGATCTGATTTTTACATTTTTTAATACTAAATTAATTTGAAATGGATATATTTGCAGACAAAGGTCTCAGTTAACGAACCATGTAAGGGAACAGGTTTTTATAAAATTGTTTTTTTTTTTTCTTCTGAAAAGTGCATTTACATCTTACTGTCATTTGTGTCAACTCCATCAGACACACTAAAAAGCATGCTATATTAATTTGATCCATCCAACAAGAGTGTAAAGTCTTTAATTGTCTAATAATAGAGTTCAGTAAAGGAGTTAAATGATAAAAATACATTTCTCTTTCTACACTATTCTGAAAATTTTGAACGAGTTGACAAAATGGAAAATTTTCCATCTTAACCATGTGTTGTACACTGGAGCCATTTAGTTTTTTTCTAAACTAAAATGCCTAAATGTATCCCACAATTCTAACAGAAATGATCATAATGAGAATAACGTGTTGACATGTTGAAGCTGTGACCGCAGAGACTTAAACAGTGTTTGTTTAAAATATGAAAAATTATCAAACTTACCAGACCACGTGTCCTACTGTTGCATCCACCATGAACTGGAAGTGATCAAGGGATCCTCAGAGTTATAACTGAACATGATATTGTCTGATTTATTCAGGATTATGAAAAAAATCTGACAGAGATGACGCAAAGCAAGGACACAACTTTGATAGGCAGTTTTATATGGAAAATATAATTTAAAGTTTACTTTATGTAATGTTTGATATCTTACAAATCCCTACCTTTCATTTGATATTAATATTTATGAATTTGTTGCATTTTTAAACACTGTGTTTGGCAGTTTAACAGTGTGACGTCTTGCAAGGACAGTTTAATGTGGTTCATGTGCTTCCAAGTATAGAGCATGCATTTTTAAAAATTCTAATGAAATGACTTAAAAATATAAGTTATGAATGCCCTAAAGGAAATGAGTATACACATTTCCTCTAGATTGAACTTTTCCAGTATTTTTATTATTATGAGTTTCTTGATTTTTAAAATAAAGATGACTTTTGTATGTAAGACATGTTTTGTCCCTTATCTCAAGAATCAATAAGCTATTAATTACCATGGTACTACCATTGTCATGCCATGAATTTGTTAGGTGTGCATATATCAGCTTTCTTACAAAGTCTTTGAACAAGCCTCACTATGATTTTCAAGCCGTAATTATCTGTTTTATAAATTGCCATTTTTTTACACATGCATGTCAGGGGAACATTTCCATCTAGCCTGGTACACCTCTTTTTTAAGAGCACTGAATGGCCCTGCACAGTATGAGCGTCCTTGTATTAGTGTACGAGTATGATGATGTGCCCTATTAATGGTGTTATTATGGAGATAACTCTTTGTTTTGGTCAAAATGAGTGATAGCTTTTGTGTTATATGCATACTCATGCATATGTAGATTTCATACAGAATCTGTTGATTAAAGGTTTTGCATTTGATGGTGACACTTTGTTCTAAGTGGTACTAACATAGTTAAATACCAGCGGTTTATTGAAATTGTAATGAAATTGTAATTTATTGAACACTGAAGGACTATGTCTAGTTTTAAAAGAATTAAAGTAGTAGTTCACCCATAACTAACCAGCTGGCCCCCATCTTCACACAGATCTTCAATAGATCACTGGAGCAGTGTGAAGTCCCATGCTGCTTCAAATGTTCCACTATCATCCCCATCCCAAAAAAAACAAAAATCACAGGACTTAATGACTACAGACCTGTCGCCCTGACGTCTGTGGTCATGAAATCATTTGAGACACTGGTGTTGGCCCACCTGAAGAACATCACTGGACCCTTTCTAGATCCCCTTCAATTTGCTTATTGAGCAAACAGGTCTGTGGATGATGCAGTCAACATGAGATTGCATCATATCCTGCAACATCTGGACAGACCAGGGACAAATGCAAGGATCCTTTTTGTGGACTTCAGTTCAGCTTTCAACACCATCATCCCAGCTATACTCCAGAATAAATTACACCAACTCTCTGTTCCCATGTCTATCTGTCAGTGGATTACCAGCTTTCATGACGGACAGGCAGCAGCTTGTGAGACAGGGGAAACTCACTTCCAGCACCTGTACAATCAGCACTGGTGCCCCCCAGGGATGTGTGCTCTCCCCACTACTCTTCTCCCTCTACATCAATGACTGCGTCGCCAAGACCCCTCTGTCAAGCTCCTGAAGTTTGCAGATGACACCACTGTCATCGGCCTCATCCGAGATGATGATGAGTGTGCATACAGAAGGGAGGTTAAACAGCTGGCTGTCTGGTGCAGTCAAAACAACCTTGAGCTGAACACGCTCAAAACAGTGGAGATGATTGTGGACTTTAGGAGGAACACCCCAACACTGACCCCCCTCACCATAATAAACAGCACTGTGGCAGCAGTGGAGTCATTCAGGTTCCTGGGCACTACCATCTCACAGGACCTGAAGTGGGAGACCCACATTGACTCCATTGTAAAAAAAGGCCCAGCAGAGGTTGTACTTCCTTCTCCAGCTGAGGAAATTCAACCTGCCACAGGCGCTGCTGATATAGTTCTACTCAGCAGTCATTGAGTCTGTCCTCTGCACTTCAATAACTGTCTGGTTTGGTTCAGCTACGAAATCGGACATCAGAAGACTACAAAGGACAGTTCTGGACTGCTGAGAGGATTATTGGTTGCCCCCTGCCCCCCTTCAAGAACTATACACTTCCAGAGTGAGGAAAAAGGCTGGAAAAATCACTCTGGACCCCACTCACCCTGCCCACTACCTTTTCGAACTGTTGCCTTCTGGCCGACGCTTCAGAGCTCTGAGCACCAGAACCGTCAGGCACAGGAACAGTTTTTTCCCTCAGGCTATCCATCTCATGAACAGTTAAATTGCCCCATTGAGCAATAACTATGTGCAATACACAGTTTAGCCTTTCTTATATTTATCCAACACATCCAACCTCTTCTGCCATTTCATTCCTCTAAAAAAAAAAATAATAATTTGCACTGTACATAACAGATTTGTATTTACACTGTACATAACAGATTGTATTAGATTTGCACTACCCATGTGTATGTGTGTATGTATGTATGTGTGTGTCTGTACGTATGTGTATAATTTTTTTTTTTATTATTATTATTATTATCTTAATTATTATCTTGCTGCTGTTTTTGTATTGTTTTTGTATTGTTTTTGTATTGTTGTACACTGGAAGCTCCTGTCACCAAGACAAATTCCTTGTATGTGTAAGCATACTTGGCAATAAAGCTCATTCTGATTCTGATTCTGATAATAAAAATACTGCCATCATTTTCCTCCCTCATGTTGCTCCGAACCTGTCTGAACTTTTTGTTCCATTGACTGCAAAAGGAGAGCGTGAGAACTAATGAAGTTTGTGTGCCTTTTCTTCTCCTCATATGTTCTTCTATGCAAATAAAATCGTTCATGATTTGAATGGGTGGACGGCAAGAATTTCAGTGAATAACAGCATAAATTTAGGTCTTTTCTTTACCCAAAGCTGTTGTATAACTTCAAAAGACTATATATTTCTCCCTATATAGTCTTTAATGGTACTTTTACATCTTTTATGGAAACAGTTCAAATTACCTGCCTGTTTTTTAAGTGCAGCTTGCACATTCTGCTAAACATTTCCTTTTTATTTAAAAACAAACGAAAAAAAAAGAAAAAAAAAGGAAAATACAAATAAATAAATAATACAGATTTAGAGTGGCATTAATGAGAGCGAATAAAATCATTTTAATTTTTGGGTGAACTAGTCCTTTAAGATGAGACTGATGGTTTTTTTCTTAAACCAGTAATGCCTTTCAGAGCACTAAAGACTTGTGTTTGAGCTTCAGCATTATTTGTATTTCACAATGAACAGAGTAATATTAATGTTATGTCATCTAGCAGACATGTTTTATCCAAAGAAATGTACAAATATAAACGATTGCAACCTGTAAATATAACATTTACTTATTATATATACATTTAAGAATATCACATGCATATGCATATACAGAGGAAACATAAAATAAAGCTGCCAATATTAATGTATTTTTGAAGTCATGTTTTTAGTATTCATTATGTGCACTGTAGGAACATCGTACATGTTTCCAACTACAAATCCCACTGATATAGAAACTTCCAGCACTTTAATCTTTTCAGTAATCCTGTGTTCCTTCCTCTTCTCCTTTCTTTATCTCTCCTTTCCTCAGGCGACTGACCAAGTCCACCCTCCTCCTCATCCCTCTCTTTGGAACTCATTACATGGTGTTCAGCTTCCTCCCAGACTACTTCAACATGAGCCTGCGGCTTTACATCGAGCTCTGTCTGGGCTCCTTCCAGGTTATAAAACCCTCTAGCAACACAACATAACTTAAATCCAAACCTTAAAGGGATAGTTCACCCCAAAAATGAAAATTCACATCGCTTCATTTTGTTCCAAAACTGAACGACTTTCTTTCTTCCAAACCAAAACACACCCTCCTCAGTGCACAAACCCGACAAATGTGTGTATGAATTAAAGAAGACTTTAGACATACTCCCCACGGTACAGTTGATGAGATCAAAACAACCTCCAGAGCCCTCAGAGTAGACCTCGTCTTTGATCTGTTGAGAGAGGAGATGGACATTGGGGTTTTAGAGATATTACTTTGTTAGTCAAAGTGCTAATAGAGTTTTCTGAAGAGCCAGTAGCTAATTTTAAACATTAATTCCATGCAGGAGTTTGAGAAAACAAAACAGGAAGGTTGTAACCCTCTCACTCAGGTTTATTGAAGTCTGTTGAAATTGATGTCAATAAGTGCTGTCCAGTTTTTAGCACAAATGATTTTCTCTAAAGGCCAAAACTCAACTAAAATAGTCTTTTTGTCCTTTTGGTTTATGCATATTTTATATCTTGAACAGCTAAAACTTAATAAATGAGATAAATTAGTCAATTCTATATTAAATCACAAATCGATCAATTATAAATTATTCATAATTTATTATACACAAAAAAAATTATTCAATAATGAAAATATAATAATTCTAATACTGTTTAATTAATAAATAACAGAATAATATATTATTATTATTATTATTATAATAATTATGATCTTATATTATTATTATTATTGTTAAATAATAATTAAATATCTAATAACTGCCTTAGCTAATATAAATACACCACAGCACATTATTTATAGTTATTTCTTTAAAAAAACATAAGTGTATAAAAAGATTATAATATAACATATACATAATATGTAATGATTAAATAATACTTTTACATGCATGCATGTTCTTACACCAGTTACGCTTAATAAGCAGACAAGTATAAGGTCATAAAAATGCCTTAAACGCTGGTCATTTATTGGGGTATGGTCATAAACGGTTTAAGCATGAACCAACTGACGCAGGTATAGTTTTGCCCATTACCATGATTTTGCATTTGTGTTCATTTTTACCAGTTTATCCAATGTGCTCAAGTGTTGTGCACATGCATTTTTTATGTTTAGATGTTAAAAGCAAGGAATAATGATCCAATAATTTCAAATCTCATGTAAACGCGTTTCTTGCGTTGTCGGGTAAGCTGATTTTTGGTAGTTATCAGTGTACTGGTGAACATGTAAACGTACTCAATGAACATATCAACTGTCAGATGTCATTACTGTGGCATTATCTGGATTCACTCTCTTATATACAAATTGCCGGTCAAATGTTCACATTGAAAGACCAGAGTGCTTCAACACTGAAACATCATGCCTTTTAATCCAATGGACACTCCTAAAGGATTGGGATCTGGTGAAGTTTGCTCAAAACACACAGATACATCCATGATTACACATAAATAAGAGATTATAGGGTTTAAAGGAATATTCCGGGTGTTAAGCTCAATCAACAGCATTTGTGGCATAATGTTGATTACCACAAAAATTAAGTTTCAACTGCCCCTCCTTTTCTTTAAAGAAAGCAAAAACCTGGGATACAGTGAGGCACTTACAGTACAATGGAAGTGAATGGGGCTGATCATTATACGTTACTCACCGTTTCAAAAGTAAAACCACGAGACGTAAACAATATGCATGTTAACATGATTTTAGTGAGATAAAATCACTTATTAACCTTTTCTGTGTAAAGTTATTTCCAATTTTACAACTTCATTGTCATGACGATGTAATGTCAACAAACTTTAAAACAACAGTAAAAACAATTATTTAAACAACTTAACTGCTTAAATAATACACAAGTTTTAACAGAAGAATTAATTTATGTGCTTCTATAAGATTAAAGCATCACATTTCTGCCTTTAAACCCTCCAAAAATTGGCCCCATTCACCTCCATCGTAAGTGCCTCGCTGTAACCTCGATTTTTGCTTTTTTTAAAGAAAAGGAGGGACGAGTCCAAATACATTTTTGTGGTAATCAACATTACGCCACAAATGCTGTCGATTGAGCTTAATTTGTACTGAACCCAGAATATTCCTTTAATCCTGGAGAAATTGTGTAAAAAGATTAGATTAGATTACATAATTTTTTTATCTCCCAATACACACTCATTACTGAAATGATATAGAAAGTAAAGACAGATAGAATTGTAATATTAGGTGCTTTTTAGATGTTTGACCCTAAATACACAAAAATTGTGCTATAGTCACTAACTATCTCCTCCTTATTGATTTTTTTTTAAGGGGCTCATTGTAGCGGTTCTCTACTGTTTTCTGAACCAGGAGGTGAGAAATTATTTATAATTCTATCTATCTATCTCTGTCTGTCTGTCTGTCTGTCTCTCTCTCTTTCTTTTCTACCTACCTACCTACACTGATCAGCCACAACATTAAAACCACCTGCCTAATATTGTGTAGGTCCCCCTCGTGTCACCAAAACAGCGCCAACCGGCATCTCAGAATAGCATTCTGAGATTATATTCTTCTAACCATAAGTGTACAGAGTGGTTATCTGAGTTACCGTAGACTTTGTCAGTTCAAACCAGTCTGGCCATCCTCTGTTGACCTCTCTCATCAACAAGGTGTTTCCATCCACAGAACTGCCGCTCACTGGATGTTTTTTGTTTTTGGCACCATTCGGAGTAAATTCTAGAGACTGTTGCGCGTGAAAATCTCAGGACATCAGCAGTTACAGAAATACTCAAACCAGCCCATCTGGCACCAACAATCATGCCACTGTCCAAATCATTGAGATCACATTTTTTCCCCATTCTGATGGTTGATGTGAACATTAACTGAAGCTCCTGACCCGTATCTGCATGATATTATGCTCTGCACTGCTTTCACACAATTGGCTAAATAAATAATTGGATGGATGTTTGTTGGTGCTAGATGGGCTGGTTTGAGTATTTCTGTAACTGCTGATCTCCTGGGATTTTCACGCACAACAGTCTCTAGAATTTACTCTGAATGGTGCCAAAAACAAAAAAACATCCAGTGAGGGGCAGTTCTGTGGATGGAAACGCCTTGTTGATGAGAGAGGTCAACAGAGAATGGCCAGACTGTTTTGAACTGACAAAGTCTACGGTAACTCAGATAACTGCTGTGTACAGTTGTGGTGACCTACACAATATTAGGCAGGTGGATTTAATGTTGTGGCTGATCAGTCTGTCTGTTTTTCTGTCTGCCTGTCTGTCTGTCTGTCTGTCTATCTATCTATCTATCTATCTCTGTAGGTTCAGAATGAAATACGGTTACGATGGATGCGTTGTCAAGAGGGGAGTTACATTGTCGTCCCTGTTGGAGCCAAAGGAAGCCAGATGGACACTCCATTTTAGAGTCACTAAAACTGAGGATCAGTAATGCCTACATACAGCCTGACCTCAACATCTCCAGCGGTGCTTAATCTCCAGAAATCTTTAACATCTGTAGAAAGGAATCAAACTCAATTTGATATATGCAGATTGCATTACTCACTTGCAACAAAAGCAAATCCCTTAGAGAATAATAAGGATTGCAACTTGCTAACTTTTTTAGACATAAGCTACTTGTATCTGCCAAAAGATTTTGTCAACTTGTCAGCTAGTATATACAGTGGTGTGAAAAAGTGTTTGCCCCCTTCCTGATTTCTTATTTTTTTGCATGTTTGTCACACTTAAAAGTTTCAGATCATCAAACAACTTTAAATATTAGTCAAAGATAACACAAGTAAACACAAAATGCAGTTTTTAAATGAAGGTTGTTATTATTAAGGGAAAACAAAATCCAAACCTACATGGCCCTGTGTGAAAAAGCGATTGCCCCCTAAACCTAATAACTGGTTGGGCCACCCTTAGCAGCAACAACTGCAATCAAGTGTTTGCGATAACTTGCAATGAGTCTTTTACAGCGCTGTGGAGGAATTTTGGCCCACTTATCTCTGCAGAATTGTTGTAATTCAGCCACATTGGAGGGTTTTCGAGCATGAACTGCCTTTTCAAGGTAATGCCACAGCATCTCAATAGGATTCAGGTCAGGACTTTGACTAGGCCACTCCAAAGTCTTCATTTTGTTTTTCTTCAGCCATTCAGAGGTGGACTTGCTGGTGTGTTTTGGATCATTGTCCTGCTGCAGAACCCAAGTTCGCTTCAGCTTGAGGTCACGAACAGATGGCCGGACATTCTCCTTCAGGATTTTTTGGTAGACAGCAGAATTCATGGTTCCATTTATCACAGCAAGTCTTCCAGGTCCTGAAGCAGCAAAACAGCCCCAGACCATCACACTATCACCACCATATTTTATTGTTGGTATGATGTTCTTTTTCTGAAATGCGGTGTTACTTTTATGCCAGATGTAATGGGGGACACACCTTCCAAAAAGTTCAACTTTTGTCTCGTCAGTCCACAGAGTATTTTCCCAAAAGTCTTGGGGATCATCAAGATGTTTTCTGGCAAAAATGAGACGAGCCTTAATGTTCTTTTTGCTCAGCAGTGGTTTTCGTCTTGGAACTCTGCCATGCAGGCCATTTTTGCCCAGGCTCTTTCTTATGGTGGAGTCATGAACACTGACCTTAACTGAGGCAAGTGAGGCCTGCAGTTCTTTGGATGTTGTTGTGGGGTCTTTTGTGACCTCTTGGATGAGTCGTCGCTGCGCTCTTGGGGTAATTTTGGTCGGCCGGCCACTCCTGGGAAGGTTCACCACTGTTCCATGTTTTCGCCATTTGTGGATAATGGTTCTCACTGTGGTTCTCTGGAGTCCCAAAGCTTTAGAAATGGCTTTATAACCTTTTCCAGACTGATAGATCTCAATTACTTTCTTTCTCATTTGTTCCTGAATTTCTTTGGATCTCGGCATGATGTCTAGCTTTTGAAGATCTTTTGGTCTACTTCACTTTGTCAGGCAGGCCCTATTTAAGTGATTTCTTGATTGAGAACAAGTGTGGCAGTAATCAGGCCTGGGTGTGGCTAGAGAAATTGAACTCAGGTGTGATAAACCACAGTTAAGTTATGTTTTAACAGATGGGGCAAACACTTTTTCACACAGGGCCATGCAGGATTGGATTTTGTTTTCCCTTAATAATAACAACCTTCATTTAAAATCTGCATTTTGTGTTTACTTGTGTTATCTTTGACTAATATTTAAAGTTGTTTGATGATCTGAAACATTTAAGTGTGACAAACATGCAAAAAAATAAGAAATCAGGAAGGGGGCAAACACTTTTTCACACCACTGTAGATGGACACAAAGCTAGTAGACACAAAGCCACACAACTTTTATTATGATTTCATTGGGTCCCTAATTATAAGACTTGTTTATTATTCTGTTAAACGAAGCACAAATGTACCATCAAAGGACAGTGCGGCAGGTTTGAGAATGTGTATACTGTATACTTGTATGTTTGGACATATTTATGTTCAGTATTTACTTTTTATATGGAGGAATTTACAGAGTGATTTAAAAATTAATTAATTTCCATGTGAGTTATATTTAAAGGGGGTCATGATGAGGAATCAAATTTTCCTTGATCTTTTGACATACAATAATATCACACATTTGCACATATACAGTGAAATTTTTTTTTTTTTTTCACATATCCCACCCAAGCTGGGGTCAGAGTGCAGGGTCAGCCATGATACAGCACCCCTGGAGCAGATAGGGTCAAGGGCCCAACAGTGGCATCTTGGTGGTGCTGGGGCTTGAACCCCTGATCTTCTGATCAGTAACCCAGAGCCTTAACCACTGAGCCACCACTGCCCCTAACAACAAAAAAAAAAGTATTTGTTGAAACCAAGCTGCCTAAACGACTCATTCTCTACTTCCTCCACATTGTGATGTCACACTGTGGTAGACATTTGCATCTGACCGCCTCCACAACAACTCATCAACACTTACTTTACCTTATCACTTCCGTAACCCCGCGCAGTAGCAGAGAGCAGGTCAGTCAAGAGCAGAGAGACAATCAGAACAGTGAGCGTTTAGGGTCAAGTCTTAAAGGAGAGGCAGCACCAAAACCAAACTTTTCTGACAGAGGGTCAGAATGAGGGTGGAAAATGATCATGAGTCATTGAGTTTTGTGCAAAAAACTTTACTAATAAAGTGAACCTCAAGGAACATATGAAAATAATAAAAAAGGCATGTCATGACCCCTTTAAATGTGAGCCTATGGTATGTTTTCTTGTCCTCCAAAATCAATAAGCCACTAAAAACTGAAAGTTGTAGCTGCTTTACAAAAAGTGTTAAAAAAAAACAACTTTAGAGCAGTAAGTAAAAATGTATTTTTCTGTTTATTGTATTTCCTTTTTTCTTGTTTATTCTGTTTTACACATCCCAACACATCCAACATATTGGACCAGCTCAAAGCATTACAGTCAAGCCAAAACAAGTGATGAATGAATCTGCTCTGTTCCTCCACACTTATGCCTTTGAAACAATGTGTAATATTTGAGTTTTCCACAGTTGCTTCAGGCATAGGACCAAAGACTGCAGTTCAGTTGCTCTGGATGTAGCATCTCCTCACCTCACCACTGTGCATTTATACTCTGTTGCCTCTAAAATGCAAGTGGAATATTTGTAAATGAATATACTTAAAATATAATACAGTTTTTCAGCAGTCAAACACATTATAGACACATTTAAGTCTGTTTTTAATTATGTGTTTGTTGTCTGTCTACAGATGTTCTTTGAGTGGCCTTCAGTGTGTTTTTTTGTTCCGATCAAATCCACAGAGCACAGAGATGGAAACATTTCCCCATTTTGTGATGCTGTTGTATCTGTGTAATGGATTTTTTTGCCCTATTTTCCTTTAATAGTGCAATTATGTTTGTCATAATTGATGTATGTTTGTGTATCTGTGCGTAAGTGTGTATACTTGGGCATGCATGTACTTAAGCAAGCTGGCACAGTGTGTACCTGTACATATTTTTGAGTTTTAAGTGCTGGCGTTTTGATGTAAATCTAACGTTGAACTTTTTTATTAAAACAGAACAATACATTTATCTTCTGCAGAAATCTCTTGTGTGAATGACAGATGACTTTCTCTGTCAGTAATAAAACACTGCCCTCTGGTGCAATGCATTGCAGATTATGACTAAATTGAGTACCAAACAAACAAACAAACAAAAAACTGTAAAATGCATTCTGCATCTTTAATTTCCAAAATTATATTTTCACCAGTTTTCAGGTCTATTTTCATCTTTTATGTCACACCTAAACAATGTTCAACAAATGAAAATCGCACAATTTTCCAATGGATTCAACTAAATTATAGCTCGGTAGCATTTGGGAAGTCTGATTCATTTGTGCGAATCGGTTCTTTCGGACGGGTCGTTTTAATGAACCGATTCACCAATTCTTTTGGATTTATATTTTTCTACGGTTTCTTTTTTGTTGTTAAAATTGTTGTTTATTGCTGTGTTTCCTATTATGATGTATAGGTTTACATTGTTCCAATATTATGCCTATTTTGAACAAAAGTAGGCTACTGTTAACATGATAAATTCGTTTCCGCCGGTAGCCAATGAATTAGCCTACAGTTTATTAATTAGCAGGATAACATCATTTCATTTTCGCAATGTTGTTCCCTCATTATAGTTTTATCTCTTGCAGTCGAGTGATTACAGACGCTTTACGTATCGGTTCGAGCGAATCCTCAACATAAAACATCATTCCCACTGTTAGCCAAGGCTATTAATTTTATTCGCTAATTATTTTAATTTCCCAGTATTGTTGTTCCCTCCTCACAAACGTCATCCCTTTGTTGCTTATTAATTTCCAGACGCTTTGCGAATCGGTTTGAGTCGGTTCGTTTGAATCCAAATGATTCAAAAGAACCGGCTCAAGAACGAATCGTTCATAGATCTCCAAAACGCGAGGCGTGGCGTTTACAAACTCCCGTGGTATGATTGGCGTGCCAAAGCAAAATAACTTTTCTTTTCCCCACCCTCAATTCCGAAAAGTTAGAAAAGTGTCTTGAGAAAACATGGCGGAGTAATCCCAGTCCTTCTGAGAAATTTTTACCGATGCATCTTGACAAACCGAGAAACTCCCCTACCATGTAGCGCGATTGCAGATTAAAGAAAAATCTGAGAGTGGATGAGGTAAGAGTTAGTTTGATTTCTTGTATCTTTTGCATGAGTTTGTGCATTTTTTTTTTTTTTTTTTTTTTTTTTTACCAAAGTCGTTCTCCTCTGACTGAAGTGCACTGAACCTATTTATTATAAGTATTTTGGATACAAATGGTCTTGTTCATGTACTTCTTTGTCTTGTCTTTTCTTAAGAGTTCTTTCATTCTTCCACGATTTCGTAAGAAGAACACCGTTCTCACCCTTCAAAATAAATCTCTTTAGTTTATGAACAAGTCACGTCAGTATATGATGACCATGAGATGAGTACGTGATGACCGGATACAATTGCTACATTGTATCATCCATCAAATGTGTTCCATTGTGTGATTCCATTCCTCCACTGATACATTGTATCGCTCATTGAAATATAAAGGGGCGAACCTCACGAAGCCTGTAAAGGACATGCCAGGGACATAACTAGACCCCCATAATAATAATAGTAATAATAAATACATAAGAAATTAGACGTATTATAAGATGTATAAATGGAGACATTATTGTCATGACAGTTAAACAGTCATTCTCATCACTGTAATGCAAAAAATGGCATATTCCATTTGTAAAGTATTTAAACGATATATGACAGTATTTATTTTGCATAGGATAACTGGCTTAAGATAATTCATTATAGGGTCATATTTGTGTGTAAAATGTAAAAATGTAGTATATTAAATTATTTGATGTCGTACTGCCTTTAATTTATGATTTTAATAAAACAAAATTTGTCTGGACAGGATGATTTTCATCACGGTGTTCAGTAATGAGAATCTAATGGTAATAATAATAAAAATAAAAACTTTTTTAGTGCCTTTAAAGATAGATGTATATGAAAATATACACAATATAAACATGTATATTAAAAGAATATCAATAATAAAATTATTTAATTTGTGTTGTATTTATTTAAAATACACTTAAAAAAAAAGTGTATTAATCATTGAATCATTAAATTGGAATAAATAATCATTACTGACAATAACGAGAGTTACAATCGAACTCAAAAGCAACGCAAAAGTAATTTCCTGAGAAATTTGCTTAATTGTCATGAAAATAATGTCACAGTGTAAACAATCTTATAGTGCAAAATATCTTAAATAGGCTTGTCTTTAATATAATTTCTTTAATTTTGGGGTGAAGTATGACAGTGACATATCCTTCCAAATCGTGCCTCTCTCATTGCAAGGAGTTCCTCAAAGTTCCCTGCATGCTTTCAGAAGGCTCCTGTGGGATTTTATGAGAACATCTGGCCAGGATTCAACTGACAGAGAGTTGACACAGCAGCTCTTGTGTCTACACTGACTGCACTGTTTAGGAACTTTTTAATGAATCCAATCCATTTACAGAGCTTGGGGCCTGTGCTTTATTCTGTTTTAACGACAGATCTTCTAATCCAGAGTATTATTGTGCACAGTTTTGCCGTCAGGCTTCCAGAGTATTTGAAAAAGTCACTCACTGTTTTTGGAACTGCTAACAGAGCGTAAAGAAATGATACTGAAGTGCAGTGATTTCAGAACAACAGGACTGTGGCGGAATATTCCCGGTTTTCTTGTGTACTAAAATTAGACTGGCAAGGATATTTCAAAGGGAAAGGAGAATGCATACAGTAAAGCAGTGCATGCATGCATTTATCACACACTTTAGTAAACGTATGGATGGCCTGTGGTTGCTAGACCAATGGGCTTAGGACTTTAGGAAAGGAGCCACAAAACCACTGTGTACAAATTATATCAAACAAACTTGCTGTTGGCATGACTGTAACATTCTTCAGAATTTCTTCTTTTATGTTATGGAAGAAGGAAAGACATTTGGATTTGGAACATCATGAGGGTAAGTCATACTGTAAGTAAGTCTGTGTGCCACCATCTTTTCAAATGAATACTTGGTTCTTGAAAACATTCATCAAGATTATTGTCAGTAAAGTCTTTATTTTGTAGATCTATAACAGATTTGATTTTGATTAAAAGCCCATTGAGTTCTTTAACGTCCATCGATTGGCTCATCAGACACTGGTCTGGATTACTTCAAACAGCCACTGCAACACAACATTCACTTTCCATCCTGGAAAAAGTGTCTTTTCATGTTCGGATGGTTGATCACGGGGAAGTCAAGAGACTTCCTCATGCTCAACTCTCCACAGGAGTTGATACTTGAAGTCTCACTTAGTTTGTAGGTTGGAAGTATAGCATGGTGTGATTATTCAGTCAATGACTGTTTCGTATAGTGAGATCATTAGCTTCTTACACTTCAAGTGTGTGTGTGTGTGTTGGAGAGAGAGAGAGAGAGAGAGAGAGAGGGTCATATTTCTCAAAGAGACTCTTTCATTATTGTCGCCCATCTGTCAGATGCACAGTGGTTGAGACTCGCGGTGAAAACGTGAACATCTTCGCTTAATCTTTACGTTTGTCCTTAGTTTTATAGGCATGTAATGAACTTTTATTTATGGCCAAATCTCCTCCTTTGTTTTCATTTTAAATTCGGACCTTTACTATGCGTTTAAATGGATATGATCATGAAAGACGAGGAGCAAGCGTTTCATGTCCGATCCAGGTAGGAGAGAAGACCACTCTTGCCATTTTGTACACAAAGGATAGCGTTCAAACTTTCGTTTTCACAACTTTTTCCACGTAAAACTGCTTTCTAACTCGTATATTTATTTTTTACCTAAATCGTTAGTGGTTGTGGAGTGTTTTTAAACTAGTAGTAGAGTAGTCGACACATTAAATATTTTTTTTAATTAAAAGGATTTTAAGTTAAAATGTAAGAGGTAAAGGGTAGGCTATATTGTTAGTCTGCTAACTGGTCAGTTTTTCACTGTTTTTAATCACCTTTTTCCCTGCACTATTCTAAACGGTCATTTGGTGTGACAAATGATTTTTTAAAAGTACAAATATTCCATATCGTTTCTCAATTCATATGAGGTCATAAAAGGTGCATGCATAATAATTATAAAAGGATTAGCAAAAGGCTCCTTAAAGTAGATTTAGATGGAGCATAGCATGTCAAATAGATTTAATCTTTCTTCAGTACACACGTCACTGAGGTGCACTTGTTTTTCCATTAGATAAACTAGGTTTGGAATGTAATACAGGGATGTGGGTGGCGGCGAATGAATGAGGGCTCGGGTTGGTTAAGAGATCTCCTGTGTAAATCTTTAATAGCACGTTTAATCATTAAAACGGAGGGTCATCAGATGTTGTCACTGTTTTGTCTCCTGTATTGCTGCCCTGCACCCTGAAATATTCTACCCCCTGAAACAGATCGATGGTTGAAGGGGCAAAATGTATATATTTATTTACTTTTGGACTTTTACATGGATAGTAGGCAATTATTGAGGATAGATCAGAAACAGTCCAGGCTGGAATCAGACCTGTATCACCCATGTAAGCACCACAGCTCAACATGTCTACTGTAGTACAGCACATTCCCTAACCATAGGCCACGGCTTTGACAATGGCAAAAAGTTACTGATTATTTTGTGTGACAACATTTCAGCCAAACTCTATGGCTGGGTATTGATACAGATTCGATTGTGATTTTAAATCGATTAGATTTTGATTCTGATTCATATGGGTATATTTCAGTTATATTGTCCATATTACTTACATATTGAAAAATTCTTTCTCAGTTAAAGCTGTCAATTAAACAGTGGGCCTTCTAACTCGGTACATTACAGAAATATTACCTTTACAAATGTTATTTTATCATTAGTTTTTCATTGCTTTGGTTACATTTTAGCTTTTTATAAATGTACAAATCCATGTATACACATCAATAAATATGATGTCTTAAAATTGCATATATTATACACTCACTGAGCACTTTATTAGAAACACCTATACACCTACTTATTCATGCTTTTATCTAATCAGCCAATCAGGTTGCAATAGTGCAGTTCATAAAATCATTCAGATATGGGTCAGGAGCTTCAGTTAATGTTCACATCAACCATTAGAATGGGGAAAAAATATGATTTCAGTGATTTGGACTGTGGCATGATTGTTGGTGCCAGATGGGCTGGTTTGAGTATGTCTGTAACTGCTGATCTCTTGAGGTTTTCACACACAACAGTCTCTAGAGTTTACTCAGAATGGTGCCAAAAATGAAAAACATCCAGCAAGTGGCAGTTCTGTGGGTGAAAGCGGCTTGTTGATGAGAGATGTCAACAAAAAATGGCCATACTGGTTTGAGCTGACAGAAAGGCTACAGTTGTGTACAACTGTACAATTGTGGTGAGCAGAATAGCATCTCAGAATACACAACATGTCGACCTTGAGGCAGATGGGCTACAACAGTAGAAGACCACTTCGGGCATTTGTGTTCCTAATAAAGTGATCAGTGAGTGTGTATATATAGTTACATATTTATTGTTTACATGAGTATTTACATCGATATGTAGCATGTGTTAAAACATTCGTGCTAAATGTAATTAGAATATTTATTTATTTTTTATCAACAACTGACTGTGAAGGACAGAAAGGGAAATAAGAGACATTATTCAATGTCAAATGGATTGGGTGGATCTCGTATTTGTACACACATTAAATGGAATGAGTCAAACCAAACTTTTATTCTCAACAAAAGGATCTCAATGCGGAACTTTTTGGCCACTATACTATTCAGTCACTTCCAAGTGAAATCTGAACAATTACCAGCCATTGGCTAATCACAAAAAATGTAATCACATAGTGCGAAATTTGCATATGCAAGAGGTTTACTCACATTGTAGAGGGTTGCCACATAGAGTGAAAACTATTTATCGATATTGTTCAAATGAAGATCCCGATCGAAAAAGTATATTATTACCCAGCCCTAGTACACTCTACATTTTTTACTTTTTGTACAAAAATAAAAAATGCTTAGTTTCAGGGTTCCCAAAGCCATGGAAAACCTGAAAATATCAAGGAATTTTAAAATGGATAATTTCCAGGCCTGGAAAAGTCATGGAAATTGATCAAATCCAAATAGTCATGGAAATCTCTGTAGCAAATATAAATTTTTCTAGTTTTCCTCTGCTCTCATCAGCTACAAAATGCTCTTGTGTTTAGTAAAAACAGCTTACAAGCCATAGTGATGTCCGATTTCAGAACAAATTGTTCTTTTTAGTCAGTTCTTGTAATAAATTGGTCACAGATGGTTCATAAATCGGTCTGAATGATTCATTATTAAATAAGTCTGAATCAAAATGATTTTTAAAAATCTGTGGTCAGTAATCCCAAATGCGTGGAATGGTCATGAAAAAGTCTTGGACTTTCATTGGTCAAAAAGTGTGGGAACTCACTCAATAATGGAAATTCTGTCATTATTTACTCACCCTCCTGTCATTTCAAACCTGTATGTTTTTTTCTTCAGTGGAACACCAGAGACGTTTTTTTCAGAAGGACTTTCAGTAAATACCGTCTTTTATATTGATCTGTTCCTCATGCACAGCTATCATATGGCTTTAGATTACTTATGGTCTTATGGTCTATGACAGCCTGTGGTCCCTCTCTGCTTTCATTGAATGGGAAAGAGCATAGAAGTTTGAGTTACTTCATGGAGGAAATTAGTCATTGGAGAAAACACCTCAGCCATTCGGCTCGGGTCCCACCTTACTGAGAATAAAGACATGGAACACGTAAATGCCATCAGACTTCTGCTTAGGACACTTGGGTAAAGCACAGGGTTTAACTCCGTCTAATGGATTTCCCCAACATGGCCTTGGTTATCTTACTGTTTCTGCGGTTGGTGTGGACTCGTTCTCCATGACAACATTTCACTCTTCTGTACTACAAGATTAATGGATTCTGGCATGCCCTTGGATTGCTTTATTCCTTAATGCAACCCAGAAAACACCCTGTTCTTCCTCTCATCTGTCTTTCTCTCTCTTGTTATTAATGGCAAGAGTGACTAAATCTTTATGTGCCAAGAGACAATGGTCCAATTTTGGTCTCAAGATATGGCTCGGATCCCTCCTTGAATGTAGTTCTATGGTATTTTTCAGCTTGTTTTATTGTCTGCCAGGTGAAAATAGGTGGTCTAATCACTAGAAAAGTCTTCAACAAGCCAGCCGCAAAATATGAGGTATCATTCTTAGCAATAGGGGTTTGTTTAAAACCCAAATCTTTAAGTATGAGCAATAGCAACAGTGATGCTTGCCTTAGTGAAAAAAAAAAAGAAAAGAAAAATCAGAACCTAGACCACTTCTTTTCTGAGGTCGCCCAACCAACTGGAATTACGGGTTTAGGAGCTCTTATTGGTCCAAAGCACATTAGAGTTACTCTGTTTCCCCCTTTATGCATGATAATCTGTCTTCTCACTCTTAATTGGATTTGACACTTGCCATCAGGTGTCCGTAGATGACACAGTCATGCCACATCTGTTATAGCCAGGCTTACAGTTGACCCTCCATTTATGTGTACAGAACCCAACGTAACCTTCCGCACAATGTCAACAGAACATTTTAGATGCTAAAGCCCTGTTTGGATAAGCCGTGGAGGAAAGGAAAGTTCTCACAAGGGTTGAGGTTTGGAATAGGTCTCGCAGTGGGGGTCACCCTGGAATTTGATTTCTTTTGGAAGTGGTCAGTCCAGTCCGTAATGTGTCGAGGGCTAAAGCTGTGGGTCTCTAGCTGTACCCCATGGAAAATTAAACGACATATCTGCCATAGCGGAGGAGAGAAAGTCATCAAAAAAATTGAGATGGCTTTGTTTAGACGGTGCTTCGGATGTTCCAATAAGAAAATGGAGAATAGGTAAGGTGTGTTTTGGGTTTTGAAGTTTTCCACTCACAATTGTCTTATCGTGGTTATCATGGTGTTGCTATGTGGTCCCTTAGGTGTTTAGAGTATTTTTAGTGCATTGCTTTGCAGTTGCTACAGTGTTCTTTGTGATTGCAATAATGTTGCTAGGTGGTTGCTTAAGTGCCCACCCACAAGTCTCTGCTCTGGTCTGCACAGTTATGGATTTAGTCCAACATAGTCTCATGACAACTTATAATATTTTGTACAAGATGGCAAATAAATATAATTTCCATAGAGACCAACCAATCGACATTTAATTTTCAAATTCATACAGTACAGGCATCAAATTGTAGCTATAGCCTCCTATATAACACTTTAGGGGGAATTCACTAAGAATGAATTGCAGTCGGTAAAAGTGGCGGTTATTTGCACGTGACGCTGATTTAGCGCCTGATTCACTAAATTTGCTGCTGAATGCAATTTGCACACAATTCTTGCAGGCTGATTCTGAGTGCTATTTAACGGAGAGTCCTGCAGACCACCGTTATCTGACACACTTTGGCAGGACTGAACAGCATCACTGACTACTGTGATCCAGACACATGAATCATCTCTTGAACATGCCGAAAGTGTGGTTGACTACACTGTGATTCTGGATGTGTGCCAGTTTATAGCACTCTCCTTCATCATTTTTAATAATTATTTGATGAATTATTGCTAATATGATCATCGGGAAAATGTACACAAACATCTCTTTTTACGCAGAAAGGAATGACATTGTCTCAGACTACGTCCATATTTATTTGGATAATTTTCAAATAGTTTTCAATAATTTTTCAAAAGTTGCTCGTCCACACTGAAACGTCTGAAAATGCTTAAGTCCCCTTACTGCACATGTGAGAAAATAACCCGAAAGAGGTGTGGTCTGAAATGCAGTTGTCCGTGTGTTCCACCACTGTACAGCAATTCCAAATAAACTTCCCGTCACCTTTGAAAGAATGCAATGTGAATGTTGCACAAAGTAACATTTATTTTTTAACAATGCTATTGTTGTTGACGACGTTGAGGTTTTATAAATGAGTTTGACACTGTTTTACCTCCCGAGGGAGTTTGGTAGTGTTGTTATTTGTGCTGTTTACGTTCCTCCCAGCGGGAATGCAGCAAAAGCAACAGCTGACATTGCAGATTGTGTTCATCAACAATTACAGCATACACCAGATGCCCTTGTTTTTATCTTAGGTGATTTTAACCACTGCCAACTTGAATTGTCACTGCCTGGGTTAGAACAATATGTTAAATGCGAAACACGGTATAATAGAACCCTAGATAAGTGCTACGGAAACATCAAAAATGCCTATGTGGCCAGACCTTAAACATACAAAAAAGAACGTAATTACAGTATGTACCTGAACAATAAACCATATATAACTAAAGATCTAAAGGATTGCATTAATTGGAAAAAGTCAGAGTATAGAAACAAAGATTGGGATGGGCTAAAATTCATACAAAAAGAGCTTAATCAGCGGTTAAAGGAGGCTAGGAGACAACAGAAGGATACTATTGAACATCATTTCTCCACTATGTACAGTTGAAGTCAGAAGTTGAACTTGGTTGAACTTAGGTTGAAGTCATTAAAACTAATTTTTTAACCACTCCACAGATTAAATATTAGCAAACTATAGTTTTGGCAACTCGTTTAGGATATCTGCTTTGTGCATGACATGAGTAATTTTTCCAACAGTTGTTTACAGACTGTTTCACTTTTAATTGATTATAACACAATTCCAGTGGGTCAGAAGTTTACATACACTAAGTTAACTGTGCCTTTAAGCAGCTTGGAAAATTCCAGAAAATGATGTCAAGCCTTTAGACAGTTAGCCAATTAGCTTCTGATAGGAGGTGTACTGAATACATACCTGTGGATGTATTTTAAGGCCTACCTTCAAACTTTGCTTGACATCCTGGGAAAATCTAAAGAAATAAGCCAAGATATCATAAAAAAATTGTGGACCTCAACAAGTCTGGTTCATCCATGGGAGCAATTTCCAATTGCCTGAAAGTACCACGTTTATCTGTACAATCAATAATACGCAAGTATAAACACCATGGGACCACGCAGCCATCATACCGCTCAGGAAGGAGATGCATTCGGTCTCCTAGAGATGAATGTACTTTGGTGCGAAAAGTGCAAATCAATCCCAGAACAACAGCAAAGGACCTTGTGAAGATTCTGGAGGAAACAGGTAGACAAGTATCTATATCCACAGTAACACGTATCCTATATCGACATAACCTGAAAGGCTGCTCAGCAAGGAAGAAGCCACTGCTCCAAAACTGCCGTTAAAAAGCCAGACTACAGTTTGCAAGTGCACATGGTGACAAAGATCTTACTTTTTGGAGAAATGTCCTCTGGTCTGATGAAACAAAAATTTAACTGTTTGGCCATAATGACCATCATTATGTTTGGAGGGAAAAGGGTGAGGCTTGCGAGCTGAAGAGCACCATCCCAACTATGAAGCATGGGGGTGGCAGCTGCAGGAGGGACTGGTGCACTTCACAAAATAGATGGCATCATGAGGAAGGAAAATTATGTGGATGTATTGAAGCAACATCTCAAGACATCAACCAGAAAATTAAAGCTCATGGGTCTTCCAAATGGACAATGACCCCAAGCATAGCTCCAAAGTTGTGGCAAAATGGCTTAAGGACAACAAAGTCAAGGTATTGGAGTGACCATCACGAAGCCCTGACCTCAATCCAATAGAAAAGTTGTGGGCAGAACTGAAAAAGCATGTGCGAACAAGGAGGCCTACAAACCTGACTCAGTTACACCAGTTCTGTCTGGAGGAATGGGCCAAAATTCCAGCAACTTATTGTGAGAAGCTTGTGGAAGGCTACCCAAAAACTTTGACCCAAGTTAAACAATTTAAAGGCAATGCTACCAAATACTAACAAAGTGTATGTTAACTTCTGACCCACTGGGAATGTGATGAAAGTAATAAAATCTGAAATAAATCGTTCTCTCTACTATTATTCTGACATTTTACATTCTTAAAATAATGTAGTGATCCTAACTGACCTAAGACAGGGAATGTTTTCTATGATTAAATGTCAGGAATTGTGAAAAAAAAAAAGACTTAATGTATTTGGCTAAGGTGTATGTGAACTTCTGACTTCAACTGTACTAAAAAAAAACAAAAAAACTGTGGGATTCAATGAAAGCCATTACCAACATGGAACCAAGTAAAATGCATACTTGTACTACTGATGACCTACAGAAAGCTAATGCACTAAATTATTTTTTCCTCAGGTTTCAAAACTGACTTTTCCAACAAATGCAATATTGTTCTAGTCTCTCTTAATGATAATATGGCCATAAGGCTTGAGGTGGATAGCTTTAAGGTACAGTCACTGTTTCGTCAGTTATGTACTAAGAAATCCAGAGGACTGGATGGGATTTCTGCCCGCCTCCTAAAAACCTGCGCTGAGGAACTTAGTCCAGCTTGGTGCCCACTCTTTCAGTGTTCATTGGACTCGCACATGGTTCCATCACCCCAGTCCCAAAGAAGCCTTGCCTGGCTGAGAACAACGATTACAGGCCTGTAGCATTGACATCAATCGTAATTAAATGTTTTGAGAAATATATTTTGTTTTTATTGAAAAATGAATTAAACTCAAAGTTAGACCCATGGCAGTTTGCTTATAGACAAAGAAAGAACACTGATGATGCAGTCAGCAGTATTACCCATTCAGTCCTCAAACATTTGGAGGACAATCTGTCTCCCTCGTGTTTCCTAGGACTCTTATTTTGAAGTGTTTCCCCCGGACTACGTTACCCAGTATGCACTGCCCTCATCACTGCCATCTGAGTTTTGAGTTCCCGTTTGTTGTTTCACTGTCATCATTGCAAATAGATCCTACGTCTCCTGTCTCATCACAGGAACTACACGTGACAGCATATGTATGCTTTTTATTGATTTTAGTTCAGCTTTTAATACTCTTCAGCCGTACTTACTATTGGATAAATTGAAACAGATGAATGTAAATCCTTTTATTATTAAATGGTGTTTTTCTTTTTTAACTAATAGAGTCCAACAGGTAAAAGTCAATAAGGCAATTTCTTATTCTAGACTTATTAGTGTAGGAGCCCCTCAAGGGTGTGTGAGCTCCCCAGTTCTCTTCACTTTATACACGAATGGATGTGTGAGCAAAGCCCCCCGAAATAATATTGTGAAATTCTCTGATGATTCCACCATTCTTGGCTTATTCCTTAGAGATCAAAATATATAATCTTACCACTCTGAAATCAAACAGTTGCTTTATATGAAAAATCTGTGCTCAGGGAGGCATAGAAGATTCTGAATGATACAACACATATCCTGAATCTAGAATTTGAGATGTTGCCATCAGGCAGTAGGTTCAGAATGCCAAAGTGTATACTGAACCGGTATAAGAATTCATTAATTCCATCTGCAATTAAGATATTAAATAGCAACAAGTGAGAGCAACAAGTACAATTATAGTGTTTTTTTATTTTTTGTATTTGTACTTGTAATTGTGTGGATGTGCATTATGCTGTTGTTGACAAGTGTGTAATGCAGCAGCTTCGAGCCCAAGACAAGTTTCCCTGTGGAACAATAAAGTATATCTTATCAAAGTTGATAGCAGGCGCAATAATGCCGCTGCAACACGGGCCGTTATCTTGATTGTTTTGGGTTGAATGGATCACATGACTATGTCACTCGAATATCTCAGTTTTCCCAATCCACACTACAACGTGATTGAACCGTTTTCAAATTCATCCACTTGGGAGAGCTTTTCCGAAAAGCTCCATTTTCGCAGGACAAAAACGAGAGGAAGGCCAAAACGTAGAGTAAAAGATGTGTTTTCAAATTTATCTGGATTATTGTGGTTGATTGAGTTTTAATTCAAAAACTCAAGACACAGCACAGCTTCAGTGCTGACTGCGCCTGCTTAAGCTAGATTGCTGGTGGTTAAGACGTAGGTTTTGGCTCAGGTGGTAGAGCAGGTTGGCCACTAATCACAGGGTTGGCGGTTCAATTCATGGCCCACATGACTACACATGCCAAAGTGTCCTTGGGCAAGACACTGAACCCCAAGTTGCTTCCAATGGCAGGCTAGCACCTTGCATGGCAGCTCTGCTGTCATTGGTGTGTGCAAGAATGGGTGAATGAGTCACAGTGTAAAGCAGTTTGGAACCACCAAGGTTAAAAAAGTGCTATATAAATGCAGACCATTTACCATTTGTTTAGCTTTAGGTTTGGCTTTGGTTCTAAACTTAGGTAAAAATACTTGTTCAAAACCTTGTTGATGTTTCTCTTTTCTTTCGTATTAAAATCATGGTCAGGTTTGGGTTAGGGTTTACACTTACAGTAAATAAATTGCTTGTGGGTTCATTTATTTTTCTATGGGAGTAAAAATCGAATGTTTTTGTATGAGCCAACTCGTATGATTTTTTACGATTTCGCCATCTCGTACTTATTATTATGGCTTGTCATGAGACCGGATTGCTCTGGTCCTTTCTACAATAAGTCTACAGGATTTTATTTTGCTTGTTGTATCTGATGTTCCAAATGGTGAGAAAAAAAGATAAGGTGTTTTGCTTGTTTTCAAGTGTCAAGTGAGAATATGTTGAATTATATTTGATACATTTTTAAATAGATTTTCTTAGTGACTTGGTGGTTATTACATTTTCTGGTGTATTTTTATAAATCAAATTGTACATAGTAGCTTGTTTGCTACTATAAATGTAGAAGAAACAGTTGGGAAAGTAAAATTAGTAGAAAAAAATTTTGGATTTAATTTTTGGATGTTGTGGATTGGTGCAACACAATGCAAGCTTTAAGTTGTTGTCCAAACCAGTCGCAAACTTAACAGTGCCACAGAGCAAAAACTGCTTTGGGTGATTGGTTTTTATTTTTGTCACATTGAGCTGGGTAGCCCTGCCCACTGTAAATCTGCATTGGTCTAAAATCCGTCTTCACATATTTGCTGTGTAAAAATCAAATATATTCTAATTGGCTGCAATTCTGTGGCTTTGTGCATCACTTTGCTTTCAGTTGGGATCTAGAAAAGACATCCAGCTTAGAAAATTATGTAAAACCCTTGTCAACACAGCAAATACAACATGCGTCCTACAGAAGTATATGTTTGGTGTCACGTCTCAGCCGATTGAACATCATCGGGGCCCCTATATGATATCATCACTGCACAGAAACCACTGGTGTACACGTTTGTGTGTGTGTGAGTGATTGAGTTACTCAGGAACTGCGTGAGATAAGGCAATGACTTTTAATGACAGTCAAGGGAGTTTCTGGTAAATAAGCATTTCCATGTGCATTCCTTTCAATGTGAAAGCACTTTAGAAGGTTACAGGCATTCGGGACAGGTCTTTCCTTCCTGGTTCTTTGTCTTAAGTGGTTTCAGCTTAGATTCTTAGGCATTTTATCACACCATTTTAACCTCATACGGGATACTGTCATTTTTTTGTTTGTATTGCATGCCAGCAGGCAGGTTTTCAAAAACTTGTGCAGACACAAGACTATTGCAGGTGTTGCTTTGTTCTTATTTTTATATAATTTTAATGTTTTTATTTTCATTACTTGATAGGTGGTTTATTTTTTTTTAATCAGGTAGTTCATCAAAAAAAATTTTTTTTACTCACCCTCATATTGTTCTAAACCTATATGACTTTCTTTTGAGATGTTGAATTTAACGATTCCTAATTCATGAACTTATCTTTTTCATGCAGTTTTCTCACCTCTCTCTGCTGCCCCCTGCAGGATGGAGGCCTCATGTCTGGAACTGGCTCTGGAAGGTGAGCGCCTGTGTAAAGTGGGGGATTACCATGCGGGCGTGTCCTTTTTTGAATCTGCCATCCAGGTGGGCACAGAAGACCTGCAGATTCTGAGCGCCATCTACAGTCAGCTGGGCAATGCCTACTTCCACCTGCATGAATATAATAAAGCACTGGAATACCATCGGCATGATCTCACCCTCACCAGGTCTGAATCTGGAATGTTCTCTCACTGTTTTAAAGCTGGTCTCTGTTACAGTATTAGTGGTGCAAACATCACTATCACTATTGTTTTAAATACTTAGGGTTAGTTTTTTATTTTAAACGTTCCCCTAACCCTATGTATTTAACCATTTGTGCTATAGACATGAATGATACCTTATGTCAGTGTTATTATTGTTAATGAAAACTAAAATGAAAGCATTTGTGTTAACTGAGAGAAAAAAAAAAAAAAAAAATTTAATTGGAAAAACTGAAACCAAAAAATAAATAAAAAATAAATAAAAAATTAATGAATTTTTGATACACAATATAAAATACTAAAACTTTATTATTAAAGAACTCTAATATCTGTCTAAAGTACAAAATTGTGTTATTGTATTTTTGAAAATTGCATTATTGTGTAATATTTTTAGAACTATTGGAGATCAGCTGGGAGAGGCTAAAGCTAGCGGTAACCTTGGAAACACGTTAAAAGTTCTTGGCCGCTATGACGAAGCAGCAGTTTGTTCCCAAAGACACCTGGACATTTCCAGAATGCTCCGTGACAAGGTATCTGTAACACGATCAAAGGGCTTTAAAAGGATAGTTCACCCAAAATTGAATTTTCTTTCATTATTTACTTTCCATCTTGTCATTCCAAACCCATATGACTTTCTTTTTTTATGTGGAACATGAAATGAATGAAGAATATCTGCTCTTTTCTATACAATGAAAGCTTGTTCTAAAAAGCACCATAAAAGTAGTCCATATGCATAACATACACCGATCAGCCAGAACAATAAAACCACCTTACTAATATTGTGTAGCTCCCCCTCGTGCCGCCAAAACAGCGCCAACCCGCGTCTCAGAATAGCATTCTGAGATTATATTCTTCTCACCACAATTGTACAGAGTAATTATCTGAGTTACCATAGACTTCAGTCAGTTCAAACCAGTCTGGCCATTCTCTGTTGACCTCTCTCATCAACAAGGCATTTCTGTCCACAGAACTGCCACTCACTGGATGTTTTCTGTTTTTGACACCATTCGGAGTAAATTCTAGAGACTGTTGTGTGTGAAAATCTCAGGAGATCAGCAGTTACAGAAATACTCAAACCAGCCCACCTGGCACCAACAATCATGCCACGGTCCAAATCACTGAGATCACATTTTTTCCCCATTCTGATGGTTGATGTGAACGTTAACTGAAGCTCCTGACCCGTATCTGCTTGATTTTATGCACTGTACTGCTGCCACACAATTGGCTGATTAGATAATCGCATGGATGTTTGTTGGCGCCAGATTTAAGCAAATTCCCTGCTCAAATAATGCATGAGTTTTTACAGAAGAATTAATGTGTGCTTTTAAAAAAAATTATACGCTTCACATTTCTGCCTTTTAAACACTCCCAAAATTGGCCCCATTCACTTCCATTGTAAGTGCCTCACATTATGTCACAAATGCTGTCGATTGAGCTTAACTTGCATTGAACCTGGAATATTTCTTTAAATTTCAGCTAATTTCTATTGTATGGCTTCAGAAGACTTAGAATATAATATACTTTAAATTATATGGACTACTTTTTGGAAAAGAGCAGCTCGGACGATTCATCAAAATATTTTGTTTTGTGTTTCAAGAAAAATAGAAAGGCATCTGAGTAAATGATAACTGAATATTTATTTTTGGGTGAACTATCCCTTTAAATTAAGCTTGAATAGTTCACAACCAAGGGGGCCTTGCTTTTGAAAGTGCTTTGAACATGCATCTCAAATGACAGTCACATTTATCACCCTGTTATGCTTAAACTACATGATCTATTGTAATAGACCATATACTTTAGTTTAAAGGTGCACTCAGTAATTATTATTATTTTTTTTTTAAAGTATGTTGAAGTGGATTCATTGGCTTACACTGACACCTAGTGGCCTGGATGCTGCATCATTCAAACACAGTAATTTTCAGTTACCAGTGCCATTGTAGAAATTCACTATGCACAGTAAACCATGATTAATTTAATCCATGAATGAAAGGGTCCAATAACAGGGCAGTTACTGAGATTAAGCGAGTAGTATTCAGCTGGCCATGCTAACATGGCCGCCAGTGTTGTAGTACTCGAAAGCGGACTCGAACAAGTGTGGACCCCGAGTCCAGTCGAGACTATTTTCAAAAAATATACATTGGAAACTTCGACTTATGACTTTCAGTCTGCTGCGTAGAATCAGAGCTAGTAATGGCCAGTTCACAAATAAATCATTCTATTGAGTCGGATCTTTTCAGCGAATTGACCGAACAGGTTAGCAAAAAGGTCTGAATTGATTGGCTATTCAGTCCGATTAGTTCGGACTGCTATCTCACAATAATTTGCAGCAGTTTGTCACTCATTAAAACAGCATCTGGATATTTTAGAAAACGGAATACAAACAAATCATTGGATAAAGTGGATATTTACCTACAGTCAACAAAAGACGTTTTTTTTGTAGAGGTAACTTTGAGAAACTTCCAGTGGTGCTGTGTCTCGTTAATAAGATGCTGTTCACAGCAAACGCGTTGTGTCCATCCATGCTGTTTTTCAGTTGTTTTTCTATGTAAACATGCTAAATGGATGTCTTTGACTGTTGCATTACGTATCGCTGTTTTTGACGTCTCGTGCAGGAGCACAACCATTTTTTTGTTCTTTTGTCAAGTTAAAAAGAACATCCAACTGTTAAAAATGTGTCTCAAGACACCTGTTATACTCTTCATTGCACTGCGTTGGACTGAACTGCCTCTCTTTTAGAAATGCTTTAGCCATTAGCCATTACATGAATGCTACACATACTGAAGAAAATGTAAAAATACTTCTCTCAATGTCATCAGAATTGAATGGTTTCTGAGAAGAAGAAAAAAAAACGGTTTCTGTGCGTACCCGAGATTAAATCTTGCAGGCAGAAATAGGCAGAAATGCTTATAATGAATTAAATATAGTAGTGCAATTGAGGAAATTGTTAAAAAACTGAATGTAAATGTTTATATTCACTTTCTGCATAAACATTGTCATATTTAATACATTATTATTTGGTTGTTAGGCCTATTTTAGTTATAGTACAGTAATACTGCATTTTGTAAAGCAGAAATGTTTACTTGACTTGAATGGAATATAATAGTATGCTATTCATTTCTTTAGAAGTAAAACTTTTTCAATGAAGAAAATAATTACTGAGTGAACCTTTAAATGCAAGGCGTTGATCCATGTTAGATGTGTAATCAGTGGTGGTTGCTTTCTGTTGGTTGATGGCTGTATGTTGTATGTGTGGCTGTGCATGTCTCTGTGTGTGGTTTTGTAGGTGGGGCAGGCTCGGGCGCTGTATAATTATGGGAATGTGTACCACGCCAAAGGGAAGAACATATGTTGGAGTGGTATGGACCCAGGGGAATTTCCGGAGGAGGCACGCATCGCTCTAAAGAAAGCAACTGAGTACTACGAGTGAGTGTACAGAAAGAGAGCAACCCAGCATATGTTTTTTTTCTCCTCTCATTCTTTTTGAAGGAATAGTTCATCCCAAAATGAAAAATGCTCTCATCATTTACTCGCAATCATGCCATCCCACATATGAATGACTTTTTTTCTTCTGCTGAACAAAAACAAGGATTTTTAGAAGAATATCTCAGCTCTTTAGATCCATACAATGCAAATAAAGGGTGGCCAGAACTTTGAAATTCCAAAAAGCACATAAAGGCAGCATAAAAGTAATCCATATGACTCCAGTGATTAAATCCATGTCTTCAGACGCGATATGATAGGTGTGGGTGAGAAACAGATCAATGTTTAAGTACTTCTGTACTATAAATGTCCACTTTCACCAGTCCTCCTAAGCGCTCTTCTCTCCTAAGAGTTTTTCTTCTTTTGTTTTTGCGGATTTGCATTCTAAGTGCATATCGCCACCTACTGGGCAGGGAGGAGTATTTAAAGTAAAAAAAGAGTTAACAATGTATCTGTTTCTTACCCACACCTATCATATCTCTTCAGAAGACATGGAGTAAACCACTGAAGTTGTATGGATTACTTTTATACAGACTTTATGTGCTTTTTTGGAGCTTCAAAGTTTTGGTCACCAATCACTTGCTTTCTATGGACCTACAGGGCTGAAATATTATTTTATTCTTTTCATTTGTGTTCTGCTGAAGAAAGAAAGCCATACACATCTTGGATGGCATGAGGGTGAGTAAATGATGAGAGAATTCTCATTTTTGGGTGATCTATTCTTTTATTGCTAGTTCACAAAAAAAAAAGAAGAGAATTCTGGCATCATTTACTCACCCTCATGTTGTTCCAAACCTGTATGACTTTATTTCATAGTGGAACACCAAAGGAGAAGTTTAGACGAATGTCTAACAACATGAGGGTGAGTAAATGATGACATTCATTTTTGGGTGAACTGTCCCTTTAACACCAAGAACCAACTTTAGAAGACACACATGTCCAGAAAGACAAAAGATTAAGCCTTGAAAAACATTAGAGAGATTTGTTTAGTCTCATGGACTGTAATGTTTTGCAAAGACAGTTGTGAAACTCAAGGTGACAGAGGGAATAATTCAGAAATTATATAATTGGTGGAGCATTTTCTGCATTGCTTCATTGGTTTGTCTGTCCTCTACTTCTCGGTTTGAAGAGGGAATCTGGCCATTGTGAAAGAGTTGGGGGACAGAGCAGCACAAGGCAGGACCTACGGTAACCTTGGCAACTCGCATTACTTGCTCGGAAACTTCCAGGATGCTGTTCTTGCCCATGAACAGGTATTTTGCTCTCAAACTGTATTTGTAGTAAATAAACTGGGGTTACGTACAACACAATTATGATGTCAATTCAAATGCACACAAACTGTGAGACTGAAGAATTAAAGGTGCACTCAGTAATTTTTTTCCTCATTTAAAATGTTTTACTTCTAAAGAAATTAATAGTGATTTTTAAACATATGTATAAAATAATGACCACTCATGTGAGATGAAGAGTTCAGTCATATCAGGAACCGCATAAAAGCTCTTATATTCTACATGGGGCGGGGATGCCCTCATGAGGTCAGCCATGTTAGCATCACATGACCAGCTGAATACTACTCGCTTAATCTCAGTAACTGCCCTGTTATTAGACACTTACATTCATGGAATAAATTAATGCTGGTTTACTGAGCATAGTGAATTTCTACAATGGCACTGGTAACTACTGTGTTCGAACGGTGCAGCATCCAAGCCACTTGGTGTCATTGAAAGCCAATGTAAGCCACTTCGACCTTTTTTTTTTTTTTTACTGAACATTTTTTTTTTTCAGTAAAGTTTGTGTCTGTATTGCCCTGCCATGAAGCGACGTAGATGCTGCAACATGTAAAAAAAAAAAAAAAAATGATCTGTTATCGATTTCATTGTAGAAATGCACTTATTCACAATCAGCAATGATTAATTTATTCTGTGAGTGAAAGCCTTCAATTACAGGGGATTATCAAGATAAGATAAACTGAGTAATGTTCGGCTGGTCATGTGATCTTAACATGCCGGGATCGTAAATGTGCGCCCAGCTCAAACAATGTAAACAAACTATTCTTTGAAAGTATATTTTATTTAATTTTTTTCTAAAATATGGAACTATATGCAGATTTGTTTTATTTCTTAATGTTAAAAATAATCTAGTTGTGTAAAATAATCACTTTTAATCTCAGGATTTCAGAATGAAATGGTTGTAATGTTTAAATTTGCAAATGTTACATTATTTTTTTCTTGTAATTTTATTTATTTATTCATTTTTTTAAACTTTATTCTCACTTCACACTTCACTTTTTAATTATTTGCCATCCCCCTAATTTTTACAGCGTCTCCTTATTGCAAAGGAGTTTGGTGACAGGGCAGCAGAGAGGAGAGCGTACTGCAACCTTGGAAATGCGTACATATTCCTTGGGCAGTTTGAGGTCGCAGCAGAACATTACAAGTCAGTTTGCCAAATGTATTGGTACCATTTTATTTATTTATTTTGCCAATTTCCCCCTGCATTTATGTTAGTTTGATGATGTGTTGTTTTTGTGTTGCAGGCAAACGCTGCAGTTGGCCCGTCAGTTGAAGGACAGAGCGGTGGAAGCTCAGGCCTGTTACAGTCTGGGCAACACCTACACACTCCTGCGGGACTACGAGAGAGCCATAGACTACCACCTCAAGCATCTCATCATTGCTCAGGACTTAAAGGACAGGTACATACACGCATTTGTTTTTTGCATTGTGACAATATTTTCGAGACAATTAAGCACATTTCCCCCCAAAATTATTGTAACTGTAATGCAGACACAATCATTGTTTTATTAAAATCTTTGTACACTTATTAATGTACATTTAGGACAATCAATTACTAGACTACCACAACATATACATACAATATGTCACTTGTACTAACATATTAGTTAATGAAAATAAATGCAGTTTTATCATTATTGTTTGCATTGCAGTCACTTAGAGTCAGGGGAGGGGGTTAAATAGAAAATTATAAATATAATGTACCAATGCAAGAAATCTCAATGGTCTTGAAAATAGTTTAATTTTCTTTATGCAAAATTGTAATTTTTTTTAAATATATTTTTTGGGACATATGTCCCAGACATTTCTTGACATGTAGCTTTGTTGTCTAAATGTCCTGCTGTTCTGTGTGTAGGATTGGAGAAGGGAGGGCATGCTGGAGTTTAGGGAATGCTTACACAGCACTGGGAAACCACGAGCAGGCCATAAGCTTTGCCGATAAACATCTGGAGATCTCTAAAGAGGTCTGTGTATGTGTGTGGGTGTGTGCCATGTGAGAGATAACACCAACAGACTGCACAGGAAATGTTTTGATGCTTTTGAGTTGAGCCTATGAGTGAATCTCACGAAAACATCTCCAGGTCACATCTGACCCCAAAATCTAAATAAAAAACAAGAAATCCTATTTTTAGGACAATTAATTTTTTTTGCATTGCATCTTTATTGTCATGAGAATTAGGCGCATTTCCCCTTTCAAATTCTCATTACTGAACGTCATCAAGATGGTTTAATCTTTTTTGCAATTCCTATTTTCTCAGTGGTGATTCTCATTACTGTAATACAGTTATCTGCACACATTAAAGGAAGTGTAACATAGTGTAGTGTGTAAGATTGAGTGTGTTTGTGCTTTCTTGCTTAGCACTTTTTAATAATGATTTTGCCCTCCTCATCAGATTGGAGACCGCAGTGGAGAGCTGACAGCCAGAATGAACGTATCTGATCTGCAGCTGGTTTTGGGTCTCAAAAAAAACAATTCAAACACAAACAGCTTTACTGAGAGTCCCCCAGGTGACAACAGTCCGACTGGTAACAGCGCACACACGCACACACACACACACACACACACACACTTACAGTGTTTCCCAAGACTTTAAATGGTCCACAAATGAGAAGTGCTGTCAGAAATATTGAGAATGTAATGTTGTACAAGCATCCTTGAACGTGCAAACAGAATGTTCGAGGAATAGTGAATTTTTGCCTTGCAACCATTGTAATTAAGGTGTGACACTGACATTGTGACTAAAATATATTTTATTGTGGTTAGATTAGATACACTGCCTGGTCAAAAAAAAAAAAGTCGCTGTTTGGATTTAAGGAAGTGTTATGATCTGAGGTTGCTTCAGTTAGAGAGGTCTAGGATCAGCAACTTTATGCGGTAATAAAATAAAGTCAGCTGACTACCTGAATGTACTGAATGACCAGGTTATACCTTCAATGGATTTTTTCTTCCCTGATGGCACGGCATATTCCAGGATGACAATGCCAATATTCATCAGGCTCAAATTGTGGAAGAGTGGTTCAGGGAGCATGAGGAATCATTTTCACACATGAATTGGCCACCACAGAGTCTTGACCTTAACCCATTGAACGTTTTTGAGATGTGCTGGAGAAGACTTTACGAAGTGGTTCGACTCTCACATCATCAATACAAGATCTTGGCCAAAAATTTATTCAACTCTGGATGGAAATAAATGTTGTGACATTGCATAAGGTTGTCAAAACAATGCCATGACGAATGTCCACCGCAAGCTGGTCCGATTAAATATTAGAGTAGGCAGTTTAGATGGATGTACGGAGGATGGACGGGTAGATGGAACAATAGACATAATGATAAAAGGATAGATGGATAGATTGATGGAACGATGGATGGATGGATAGACAGATAGATAGACTGACGGACGGACAAACAAACATATTGATAGACAGAATAATAGAACAATAAAAAGATGGATGATGGATGGATAAATAGAATAATAGACAGAACGATAAAGTGATAGAATAATATATAGAACGCTAAAACATTAAAATGATAGATGGATGGAGAGAAGGATGGATGGATAGATAGAATAATAGAAAGATCAATAAAATGATGGATGGATGGATAGAACAATAGACAGAACGATAAAATGATGGATGGATAGAACAATTCACAGAATGATGGATGGATGGATGGATGGATGGATGGATGGATGGAATAATAGACAACAATAAAATCATGGATGGATAAATAGAATAATAGACAGAATGTTAAAATGATAGATAGATGGATAGAACAATAGACAGAATGATAGACGTATGGACGGACGGACGGACAGACCGATAGATACAGTTGAAGTCAGAAGTTTACATACACTTAGGTTGAAGTCAATTTTTTTTTTAATTACACAGATTTAATATTAGCAAACTATAATTTTGGCAGGACGTTTAGGACATCTACTTTGTGCATGACACGAGTAAATTGTTGTTTACAGACAGATTGTTTCACTTTTAATTGATTATATCACAATTCCAGCAGGTCAGAAGTTTACATACACTAAGTTAACTGTGCCTTTAAGCAGCTTGGAAATTCCAGAAAATTATGTCAAGCCTTTAGACAGTTAGCTTCTGATAGGAGGTGTACTGAATAGGAGGTGAACCTGTGGATGTATTTTAAGGCCTACCTTCAAACTCAGTGCCTCTTTGCTTGACATCATGGGAAAATCAAAAGAAATCAGCCAAGACTTCAGAAAAAAATTGTGGACCTCCACAAGTCTGGTTCATCCTTAGGAGCAATTTCCAAATGCCTGAAGGTACCATGTTCATCTGTACAAACAATAGTATGCAAGTATAAACACCATGGGGCCACACAGCCATCATACGGCTCAGGAAGGAGACACATTCTGTCTCCTAGAGATGAACATAGTTTGGTGCAAAAAGTGCAAATCAATCCCAGAACAACATCAAAGGACCTTGTGAAGATGCTGGAGGAAACAGGTAGACAAGTATCTATATCCACAGTAAAACGAGTCCTATATCGACATAACCTGAAAGGCTGCTCAGCAAGGAAGAAGCCACTGCTCCAAAACCGACATAAAAAGCCAGACAACAGTTTGCAAGTGCAGATGGGGACAAAGATCTTTTTGGAGAAATATCCTCAGGTCTGATCAAACCAAAATTGAACTGTTTGACCATAATGACCATCGTTATGTTTGAAGGAAAAAGGGTAAGGCTTGCAAGCCAAAGAACACCATCCCAACCGTGAAGCTTAGGGGTGGCAGCATCATGTTGTGGGGGTGTTTTGCTGCAGGAAGGACTGGTGCACTTCACAAAATAGATGACATCATGAGGAAGGAAAATTATGTGGATATATTGAAGCACCATCTCAAGACATCAGCCAGGAAATTAAAGCTCGTCGCAAATGAGTCTTCCAAATGGACAATGACCCCAAGCAAAATGGCTTAAGGACAACAAAGTCAAGATATTGGAGTGGCCATCACAAAGCCCTGACCTCAATCTGATTTTGAATTTGTGGGCAGAACTGAAAAAGCGTGTGGGAGCAAGGAGGCTTACAAACCTGACTCAGTTACACCAGTTCTGTCTGGAGGAATGGGCCAAAATTCCAGCAACTTATTGTGAGAAGCTTGTGGAAGGCTTCCCAAAAACGTTTGACCCAAGTTAAACAATTTAAAGGCAATGATACCAAATACTAACAAAGTGTATGTAAACTTCTGACCCACTGGGAATGTGATAAAAGAAATAAAAACTGACATAAATGATTATCTCTACTATTATTCTGACATTTCACATTCTTAAAATAAAGTATTGATCCTAACTGACCTAAGACAGGGAATGTTTTTATGATTAAATGTCAGGAATTGTGAAAAACTGAGTTTAAATGTATTTGGCTAAGGTGTATGTAAACTTCTGTCTTCAGCTATAGATAGATAGATAGACAGACCGATAAAACGATGGATGGATGGATGGATGAACAGATAGAATAACAGACATAATGATAAAATGATGGATGGATGGACAGAACAATAGACAGAACAATAAAACGATTTCTAAGACATCACACGAAAATGTATTCGTGTGAATGTGGCCTCATAGTGCCTGGTTCTTTCTGGTTCTGTAGGTGGACGATCCAGAGGTAGCCGAAGACACAGCATGGAGAACCTGGAGCTCATGAAGCTGAGCTCTGACAAAAATATGGTGAGATATTAAACGCACATTCACATATGCACACAAAAAACACTCAGAAGAGATTAGGAATACAAATACCTACTGATATGTGGCTGAATTGTCGAAAAATACTGAAACAGTTCTTTTGCCACATCCTTTGTGCATAATTCCCAGCAAAGTTGCTTGTCTGCTTACTTGTACATGCTGTTCTCAGGGGCAGACCTGTGAGGAGAATACCACCGACCAACAAACCAAATCACCAACCAAATCATCCATAGCCAAGACTTCCTCCAAGCTTTTCTTCATCAATCGCTTCAGAGGGAAAAAACACAAGTTGAATGGATCTAATCCCAATACAACATCAGAGAATAGCAGCACGTCTTCAGCTCCTTTAGAAACACAGGTACAACTCTCCTTACTGTAACTGTAATAAGCAGTGTTGGAGAGTAACTAAAAGTAGCTGTACTTCTAACTTAACTACATAACTACAAACATCTGTTTTCAAAATAGTTTCGCTTTGATGCAATAAGATATTGTTTCCAACAAGTATCAATGTGTGTTTTTTGTTATTTTTATTTGTATATAGTTTAAATGTGTTCCAGTTTTATCTCCTTTATTGAGATCCTGATGTGTGCCAGATGAATATCGTTCTGTTCTTTAAATATGACATACAGTGCATCCGGAAAGTATTCACAGCGCTTCACTTTTTCCACATTTTGTTATGTTACAGCCTTATTCCAAAATTGATTAAATTCATTATTTTCCTCAAAATTCTACAAACAATACCCCATAATGACAACGTGAAAGAAGTTTGTTTGAAATCTTTGCAAATATATTAAAAATAAAAAACGAAAAAAAAATCACATGTACATAAGTATTCACAGCCTTTGCCATGACACTCAAAATTGAGCTCAGGTGCATCCTGTTTCCACTGATCATCCTTGAGATGTTTCTACAACTTGATTGGAGTCCACCTGTGATAAATTCAGTTGATTGGACATGATTTGAAAAGGCACACATCTGTCTATATAAGGTCCCACAGTTAACAGTGCATGTCAGAGCACAAACCAAGCCATGAAATCCAAGCAATTGTCTGTAGACCTCTTAGACAGGATTGTATTGAGGCACAGATCTGGGGAAGGGTACAGAAAAATGTCTGCAGCATTGAAGGTCCCAATGAGCACAGTGGCCTCCATCATCCGTAAATGGAAGAAGTTTGGAACCACCAGGACTCTTCCTAGAGCTGGCCGCCTGGCCAAACTGAGCGATTGGGGGAGAAGGTCCTTAGTCAGGGAGGTGACCAAGAACCCGATGGTCACTCTGACAGAGCTCCAGCATTTCTCTGTGGAGAGAGGAGAACCTTCCAGAAGAACAACCATCTCTGCAGCACTCCACCAATTAGGCCTGTATGGTAGAGAGGCCAGACGGAAGCCACTCCTCCGTAAAAGGCACATGACAACCCACCTGGCGTTTGCCAAAAGGCACCTGAAGGACTCTCAGACCATGAGAAACAAAGATTGAACTCTTTGGCCTGAATAGCAAGCATTATGTCTGGAGGAAACCAGTCACCGCTCATCACCTGGCCAATACCATCCCTACAGTGAAGCATGGTGGTGGCAGCATCATGCTGTGGGGATGTTTTTCAGCGGCAGGAACTGGGAGACTAGTCGGGATCGAGGGAAAGATGAATGCAGCAATATACAGAGACATCCTTGATGAAAACCTGCGCTAGAGCGCTCTTGACCTCAGACTGGGGTGAAGGTTCATCTTCCAACAGGACAATGACCCTAAGCACACAGCCAAGATAACAAAGAAGTGGCACCGGGACAACTCTGTGAATGTCCTTGTGTGGCCCAGCCAGAGCCCAGACTTGAACCTGATTGAACATCTCTGGAGAGATCTGAAAATGGCTGTGCACCGACGCTCCCCAACCAACCTGATGGAGCTTGAGAGGTCCTGCAAAGAAGAATGGGAGAAACTGCCTCAAAATAGGTGTGCCAAGCTTGAAGCATCATACTCAAAAAGACTTGAGGCTGTAATTGGTGCCAAAGGTGCTTCAACAAAGTATTGAGCAAAGGCTGTGAATACTTATGTACATGTGATTTTTTTTATTTATTTATTTTTTTTATTTTTTATTTTTTTATTTTTAATAAATTTGCAAAGATTTCAAACAAACTTCTTTCACGTTGTCATTATGGGGTATTGTTTGTAGAATTTCGAGGAAAATAATGAATTTAATCCATTTTGGAATAAGGCTGTAACAACAAAATGTGGAAAAAGTGAAGCGCTGTGAATACTTTCCGGATGCCCTGTATATAGTTTATTGTATCATTAATTAAAGGCATAGTTCACCCAAACATAAAACTTTCTTTTACTCATTCCTTTCTTCAGTGGAACATAAATAGTAATAATACAATAAATGTTCCAGTGACTGAATTCAATACAATGGCAGTAACTAAGCAAAAACTCACTTTAACACATAATAAAAGGGATAGTTCACCCGAAGAAAAAAAGAAAAAAAAAAAAATTCTCATCATTTACTCCCCCTCATGCCAAACCAGATATGTATGACTTTCTTTCTTCTGCAGAACACAAACAAAGATTTTTAGAAGAATATCTCAGTTCTGTAGGTCCATACAATGCAAGTGAAAAATTTGAAGCTCCAAAATGCACATCAATTCAGTATAAAAGTAATCTATTAGACTCCAGTGGTTAAATCGATATTTTCTGAAGCGATATAGGTGTGGGTGAGAAACAGATAATTATTTAAGTCCGTTTTTACCATAAATTCTCCTCCCTGCCCAGTAGGGGGCAATATGCACGAAGAATGCAAATTACCAAAAACAAAAGAAGGACTTAAATATTGATCTGTTTCTCACCCACACCTATCATATCACTTCAGAAGTTTTGGATTTAACCACTGGAATCTTATGGATTACTTTCATTCTGTGTTTATGTGCATTTTGGATCTTCAAAATTCTGCTACCCATTTACTTGCATTGTGAGGACATACAGAGCTGAGATATTCTTCTAAAAAATTTTGTTTGTGTTCAGCAGAAGAAAGTAAGTCATACACACCTGGGATGGCATGAGGGTGAGTAAATGATGAGAAGTTTCATTTTTTGGGTGAACTATCTCTTTAAGCATCCAAAAGTGTCATAATTGTATTTCATCTGATCTGACTCACTTTTCATATACCACTTAACAAATTAATTAATTGATAATTTCATGCAGTGTTGAAAACCAATAGGTTGACACTTCAATAACGTCAAACCTCACTGGTTCTCATGTCCTGATGTCATATAACGTCTGGTCACAAGATACACTAGAACCAATTATGTTTGATGTTATTGACTTGTCTCCATATTGAATTTATGCGCTGTTTACACAAGTAATAATGGGATAATTTTCATTTTCATTATTTTAAGTACTCTAGATTTTTAGCTATTTCTTCTTAGTGTCTTTATGTAGCTAGTTGATAAATAGCAGTTTTTTTGTTATTAAATGTTTTTTTAAAAGTTGCCGTTTTGATATGATGCTAAATTTCTTTGTCACTGCTTTTCCACAGTTTGCACCAAACACTCTGGGTGATGATGGCTTTTTTGACCTTCTAAGCCGCTTCCAGGGCAGCCGCATGGATGACCAAAGGTGCTCTTTAGAGGACGGCATAAGCCGTGTTCCTGCCCCCTCCTCTCCCTGTGAAACCCCGCCTGTAGCCTTGAGGAAATGTGAGTCAGCCCTTCCTCCCTCGCTAAACTGACCTGTGCAAAGTATATTCATATATGAAGGGGCAATATATAATCACTGCAGACTGTTATCTGAAGACTAGAGGTAGACCGATATATCGGTTTTATGATTAATCAGTGCCAATAGTGGTTGTTTGGACCTATCGGTTATCTGCAAAAATCTATGCCGATAGTTGCTGATAGTTTATTTTTATTTGTTTTCCTCTGTGTTCCTCTACTGAGATGTCTGCAGTAGAAGTCGACCGATAGTGGATTTTGCTGATACCGATAACTAAGGTGGTGGAAAAGTCTGATAACCGATTTATCGGCCAATAGTTTTTAAAGTCGATTTATAGAATATAAAAAAGAAGAAAAATTCTCAGCCTTTTTTATTTACTTTTTTATTTTTTTTATTATAATTTTTTTTTGATTTTGTGCATACTGTGGGACTTCTAACTATAAACAAGCCCTAAATTCACAGGGGACTCTTATTTTGAAATGGCAACTTGGTTCCGTTAAAATGCTCTAAGCTTTTTATAGCCTATATTCACCAGATGAAGGATTGTGTATATGTACAGTATATTTCACCAGATAATGTATTTATTGTATTAGTATTCACAAAATATGAATTTGGAGACACAATGTATGTGCTGATGGGGCATATTTCCATATAGTCACATTTTTCTTTGCATGCCCTCGCTTCAATTTAGAACCCTTGATTATCTAATCAAAAAACAAAATGTGCATTAAAAGTGAGGATAAAAAAAAATTATGAATATTGTCAACGATGAAAGATTCAGATACAGCACTTCCCCATGAGGTGTCAGTAATTGTTTTTATTTCACCTCTAAAGGCTGCTGTTATACTGTAGAACCAAGCTGTTCTAACTCTAGAATCCTCCAGCGCCAGCCATAGAGGATCAGAGGAATACAAAAAAACTGTCTGCGACTATCGGCATAGATTTTTGCCTGATAAACAATAGTTCCAAAAAGCAGCTAATGGCACCGATTAATTGGAAAAATCCACCGAAATATTGGTCAAGCTGTAATCTTCAGCAACATCATCACACTACTTTTACACTACCACTACTGCCCTAGAAATCGAGTTGCATTCACACTGATGGCAAAGTGACCAGACGTCATTCATTTTCAATCAGAGTTGGCCATTTTAGGCAGTGTCAGTTAACGATGCAACAAAGTTGAGCTGAATGTATCTTTATGCAAATGAGAAGTGATGCAATGTAGCAACTTCTGATGGGTGTGAAGCTCTCGTGGTCTGCCTCCTGATGCAGTTGAATGCTGTAGTTAAGTAGGAACACCTACTAACGACAAACAGTACAGTGACTTGGCAACCTCAAGCGATTCAATCACTTGTCAGTGCGAACGCAGATTTAGTGTGTAACGATTCTAGAAGTCTGAAGCAATCATGGATAATTTTCTGTGAGGCTCCTTTGCACTCTTCTAGATGCTTTTATCAAGAGTCATGCTGCTTTGGAACTACCTTTTTTCATTTGCAAAACCCTTCAGAGATTTATCTGTCATAACTATAGAGTGCAAATATAAAATTATTTTTTCCTTTTGTAATCATAAAAAATATGAGAACATTGTTGCACACCTCAAAAAAAGGCATAGCTGGTCACCAGGCTAATTGTTGTATTTTGGATGCTGGTTCTCAGTATGGAAAGCTGGTTTTCCGGGTTGTCCATCAGCCTTCTTAACTAGCTTTTGCAGCAGGACTACCTTGGTCAACCAGCTTCACCGCCTAGTGAGTAGCATTGCTTAGCTGGTAAACCAGCTAGACCAGCACAAAAGTAACATAAACCAGCTTAGACTAGCATGAAAATTCTTACTGATCTAAGCAGGCCAGTATTAATAGCAGTAATCAAGGATGATGAAATCCTGCTGTAAAGCCACTGGCAGTTTCATGGAATCTGACTACATCGTGCTGTTTTTGACCTTGTTCAGCTATTTCTGTGTCCGAAGCGGAGGCCTCATCACAACCTGCGCATTTCCTAGATTTGCTGGCCAGCTCTCAAAGCCGTCAGCTGGACGAGCAGAAGGCCACTATGGACAGTCTCCCGGGTCTCCGGCTGGACCAGCGCCAAAGCCAGGATGTTCTCAGCAAACTCATGGCCTCTGCTGATGCCAAGGAATCAGATGAAGACTTCTTTGACATGTTGATTAAGTGCCAGGTTGGTAGCTACAATTTGCAATTTTCAATCCAGTATACGAAATATTGACATAGCTATAACCCTAACCTACCCCTGAAGTTAGACCGATAAGAATGATGTACAAGCCTCCAAGCTTAACCCTAACATTAATCCTAAACTCTGCATGGGTGAAAGAAATGTTGATCCAGGACCATGTGTTACAAGACAAAATCACGGTTACCATGTTGAAACTCTGGTTTGACTTTCTTGCTCAGGGATCCAGACTGGATGATCAAAGGTGTGCTCCTCCACCTCCCCCAACCAGAGGCCCCACAGTCCCAGACGAAGACCTCTTCAGTCTCATCCTTCGCTCCCAGGCCAAACGAATCGATGAGCAGCGAGTTATCTTACCTTCAGACACAAGACCCTTTCAGTCCTGACTGAACTTCTCTTTATAAAGCCTGGGACAGAGTCTCCATGAGACAAAAAAGGAAGTTTTAGGACCTTGGGGCCTCGATGAAGTCTCACTGAGTCTTACTCATGAACCTATGACTTGTTTCAGCACATTGACAGTCAAACTCTACAAGATGTTTCCGTTCTTGCTCAACATGAAGACTTTTTGTAGAAGTAGATCAATTAAGTTCAATAGTTTACATTTAATTTGTGCAGAATAGAGATATGTTTCTTCTGGATCAGACCAACACCACAATCTCTTTCTCAGGGATGTAATATGATGCACTGAAATGCATTTCATTTACCTGGATAACTGGATGGATTTTGGACACAATCATCTGATACTGGACAGTACATTTAGACTCCATTTTATATTTTTAACACTAAATGTTGTATAATTTCCAGTTATCAGGCTTTTTTAAAGTTTTTGGCTTTCTCTGACTTGAAATTTGTTTTGTATTATCTTTTAATACTGGAAAATTAAATGTTATAAATCAGTGTTTTTTTTAAGGTTTTGGAAACCAACAAGCTGTCTTCAAATGTCTAGGGGTTAAATGTGAACATAGAATAATTTGTTCTGAAAAAGGATAAACAAGACAAGAATGTAATGCTCTGTTTAAATGGCTGAGGAATAAAGCCTCTTTTTAATAGTTAGACCATATTTCAGTTCAGTAGATGCATCACTTCGAGTTTTCACTTGGCTGCTCGGGGAAAAAAAACAGCTGGACTAGCATGGTCACCCAATTCACAGAACTAAAGTTATGAGGGTAGACTACTTCTGTTCTCATCGCTCTAGCCACTAGGCTTAGAATCAATGTCTTTTTCATGCATTTATAATTGGAAAATTTTATCAATCTATATTAGCATTTTTCAGATATAAAAAGGGCTACTCTTTGCACAATAGTATTTGTCTTTTCATACATATTTCTCAACACAATGTTAGGAAAGTGTGAGTGGCAGGCTCTGGTTTAATTTCCTCTAACATTTTTCAGAAAAAGGGACTCTCCACCATGCTAAGCGGCTGCATATCACAGACTATAAAGGTAGCTACGCAATTTGTTAGCTTCTTGGCCTGTGCCAAATCAGTTGATATTTTTTTTTCCCCAAGGGTTCAAAGCTTCCGCAATTGTAGGTTGTATCTGTTTGTTGCCTTTTGCTGCACACCTCTGCCATTCACCATGATTTGTTCATATGGGATATTGGCCAGCTGCATCAACCCAGAAAATGAAATGACTTCAAACTTCGCTTCTTTTGGCCTTTCCCCAAAACTCTCCAGTTTGTTTATCTGCCATAACATTATCAACAACGAAACACTATGTGAAACACCAGCTGCACAAATGTAGGGGTGTCAGAGGTGACGATAACTTATTAAGGACAGTAAATATTATATCGCCCCCTTGTGGTCTCCCAAAGCGATTACGAAAGACTATATTAAACGGTAGGCCAACTGACTGTGAATAAGAAAGCACGAAAAATAGGCTTCTAATTTAAATGTTGGCTAATGTTAATATATCGATGCCTCAAAAACATCAAGAAATAAAACTTGCCAGTCAATAATCGATGTATTGATATTTTATGACATTCCTACTAGTCACATCACAATACTTTCAGTCTCAGTCAATAAATAAAAAAAAAAAAACTGCTAATCTGTGTCCATGATTTTGCAATCTGTGCTCACAGATTTGTAATCTGTTCCCTCATTTTAACAATTTGTGCCCACAGTTTTTTAAACCGAACCCTCAATTTCACAATCGGTAGTCAGGGCTTTGCAAATTGTAGGTGGATCAAGAAACATGGTTATGACTGACATGATTAAGTATGCTGGGAGTATTTTATTAAGGCTGAGGCTACATAAAGGACAGAATAACCACCACCAATAAACAATTTTTTCATTTAGGTAGATAGACAAATATTCAAAATGGGCATGGATAGGCAAACAAAAAAAACCGAAAAGCTAAACTTGAATATGATTAATGATTACCGAGTATCATTTGTAATCTCTCTTAAACTAAGTAATTGCCCATAAAACTGCAAATTAATGTGAAAAGAATATTGAACTGGTTTAAATGGTACATGATTGTTGCTAACACATTCCTTTCAATGAAGACTTGCTGTTTCCTTTTCTTTGGTTAGTTGATGCTTTAACATTGCTTATTGACAACGATGTTGGCATATCCATGCACCTGAGTGAGCTGAGGACAGTCGAGTGAGGTCAGAAGTTTTTGAGGGCCGCAGCGTAAGGGAACAAATCTCTCCGTCAGGCAAACCGTGGCTTGGCTTGCAATATCGCTGAGAAAAAAATATATTATTATTATATAACCCTGCACTATAAACTAAAAGTGTATAGCTATGCATAGTGCATCTCCAGTTCCATTTGTATTTATTCAACATTGTAATGTAATATTTCAAAATATGAATATAATATTCAATTTTACAATCATGTCTTACCCATAGTTAACAATTCTGGCATGCTGCAGTCCTAGTCCCTCAAAACGGAAGACCACGTTCTTCAGGGCACAATGAAGTGGGTTCTGGAAGGTGACTTTAACTGCCACCTCTTTGCCCACAATTGCATCACATGGGATCATCACGCTGTGAAGAACCACATGCATTACATTAATACCCTAGAGTTTGCAAGACAATCAGGCAAAAGATATTGTTTCAGCAATGAGCAGTAATAAAGACCTGTGAAATCACAATGTTTAACTCACAGAAATGACCAGATCTGGTGTGCGCAGTCGGAAGTTGTACTGGGTGGCCACAACCTGCTTGGTCTGAGCGACCTGTCCAAAGAGACTGAGCATAAGTGGAGCATGATCCACCAGGTGAGTCCATTCCAGAGTCCTGGCTGTTGAGGGAAAATAGATAAATACTGCATTAATACTACTGAATAAATAGTAATCGGCCTCATCATGATGAGATCTCTCGTTCTGAGAGCAGTTTTGCAAGACTTTGTTTCAAGCTTTTTTCATTCCTCACATTCACAGGGCTTGAGATCAATGCATGTCTGATCTCTGTTCAGTAAGGCCTTGTGGACGCCGGTGTAGAACATAGATGATGCATGGCTGTAGAGAGTGAGGCTACGAGGTGAGCTGCATTTGTTTTTCAGATTGAGGCAAAGCACAGCATCCTTGCCCATACATGGTCCCTCCCCCTGCAGGCTGACTTCACACACTACATCCTCAGTGCAGGGCAATGGATATGTGCATAGTCTGGAACCATAGCAGCAGGCGGTGTCCAAAGTGGCACGTTTCTCCTCTGTACCTGTTGAATGAAAGCACAGAAAACTTCACAGTCGGTGTTCAGGGATTGGAGCGATCAGTTATGCTCCAAGTCATTATTCTTACTGATGGAAATTAATAGGAATTTAATGATTCTGGTTCTGATTCCTCTGAACAGTTCTTGTTCCTTAATTATTCCATTAAAGATTCTTTTCGTACTTTTGAGGTAGAAATATTTGGGGGGAGAAATGTGACTCATTTTATTTACTGCCCTCAGAAGACTGTTGCAAAATTATGAGAATATTACTTACTTGAAGAGAACAGATATAACAAATCAGAAATACATTTAATTCAACTCTTGCAAAATGTTTTTTACTTTTGATTTTTTTAAAAAAGATGTTTAAGCGATGAAAAAAAAAAAAAGCCTGCGCCTGATTACAACAAAACTCATCTTTAAACACACCTATTCATATGAACAACCAGCTAGTAACTACACTGATTTAAGTCTTATCATTAATGAGGAGAGTGGGGGAATGGGATAGGGACATGTCACACATGGAACTTGAACTTAAGCACCACAACTCAACATGTTTAGATAATTTGTACCAAGGGCTGCACCACAGCTCCAACCAGTTCTGCTGTTTTAAAGTTTCTTTTTGTAGCATATATGTGTGAGTTTTCACCTAGTGCGTGTTTGTAGAGGTGAGTGATATCAACACGTTGATCAGAGCCAACAGCCTTGGACCAACAATATCCTTCTCAACATGGACAACGGCAAAGGTCCCATTACATTTACGCTGCCAGTAGACTCTATCATTGTTCACCTGTAATGCAAATAACCAGAGTTCTGAAAGAGAGCACACAAGAGAAGAAGCATCTGACAGAGAAACGAAATCATAAATCACATATAATGGAATCAAAACTCTAAACAGTATGATGGAGTTCTAAATTAAAGGGAAAGGATTTAATGCACTTCGGCGAAAAGGAAGGGCGCGTCATGCTTCAGGAAGACCTGCCCGCTGCGGATTGCAGCAACAGAGGTGGGGCCGCAGCGGTAGAAGCCCTGGCTGGTCAACTGAGGAGTAGAATCAACCACCTGCCAACCTCCAAAACCAGCTGGCAGATCTGTCCGTGTCATCCAGGCCTCATTCCACACATGGTAGTTCCTAGAGAGAAGACAGAAGGAAGAGAGTTTTGTGGGCGATTCCAATAGTAAAACGATTTATGACATCAATGTAAGAATATTTATGGTATATTCAGATAAATTCTTTGTAACATCACAAATGTAAATGATACTATAGCTAAGGCACTATTGCTGGTGTTACATATAAGAATAGGTCTGTACAGAATCTTACCAGATTGAATCACGGTTTAGATGATCAGTTAGCTGAAAATTCTCATCTAAATAAACGTCCGTTGTCAAACAAACATCGGTGTCATGAGCAGATGAGAAGTTTGAGATGGGACGAGTGGGGATGCCAAAACACCTTAACACTATGAGAAGAAAAAATACAATCATTAAACAACATCATTTTTTCAATCCCCTTTTCTCCTTATCCATTTTGTAGAAACTCTTACCTGTGTTGGTGACTCCAGCAAAGGCCAAGCTCTGTCCAAATTTGACAGGCACTCCTCCACATTTGTGGTACTGTTTCAGAATGGGACTGCTACCACACCAGGCTGTAGGAGAAACTCCGCCTTCATAGCAGTTTGACCAGTTACCCATCAACACACCGCAGTCTTTGTTGGAAATAACCTGTTAAAGGGAGATGCTCGGAAGTAATATTTACAGTGCTTCCATAGCAAAAAGCCAATCCGGCTGTTTGCCAGTCTTCAAGACATTTGAGACAACACAGTATGAAAAACCAGGCTGTTGATTAAAATAAAATTAAGTCTCACCATGTCCGATGCTACTCTGGCTATGTTAACGGGACTTCCCCATCCTGAGCAAGGAGTGCAACTCTTCTCCAACACATACAAACATGCAGCCAAGACTCCCTCATCAAACTAAGAATCAGAGAGTGAGGAAATTAGGGATAAGGAAACATGTTTTAAGGTGTTGAGGTTTGTGCTTTATGGAATTATTGTGACACACAATTTCAAAGATTTCCTGCTGTTACTGAAACAAATTCTGCTGCATATCCTTGCTGCTTTCTCTGTTATATTTGAATGAAAGTGCAGCTCTTACTTGACCAAAGTTCCATGTTCTGCTGCCAATCTGATGCTTAGTTCCATAGTAGATTCGGCCCATGTCATTCAGTACATACTCAACTCTCTGTGCATCATCTTCCAGGTACATGCAGTCATCTGATCAAAAGAATGAATGTTGAAAATGAACTGTAAGTAAAAGCCTTCATATAGTGCTTTACATATTTTGGTAATTCAGATTAATTTTAATAGCTTTAAGCTTAAGATGTGATTTAAAAGTGTAATAAAGTCGCGAGGGCGTAGCCAGGAAATTGCTTTTGGGTGGGCCTCAATAAAACTGGATTGGCCAAGTTTTTGCCCCAATGTTTTTTGAGAAGCAGCCTATTCAAACAGTCCTTTCACACATTCAGAAATCAGATTTGATACATTTTTTAAAACTATTTTATAAATATATATTTGAAGTCAAAGAATAATCTCTAAGATTCTGGGTGGTCCTAAGTCTAATTTGGGTGGGACCCTTGGCTACGCCACTGCCATGTAGGATTTATAAAAATTATTTGTGCGTACCCTCAGAGACCCAGCTAAGCAGAATCTCAATGTTTGTTTATTGCAATTAAACAAGATCTAATATTCATTAAAAATGGATAAAAACTACACACTTAATTCCCAACAGGTTTACTAATCGAAAAATGATGACATCCCCTGAAAATATCAGCTTTTATAAATTTGAGCCAATTTTTTGTTGTAGCAAAAATGCAACGCTGAGCATTAGTGGTCAAACTTTTTCTATATTCACACAATGGAGCTTATTCAGTAAATCATAGATAAACTAAGTCAAAATGATTTTCAGCTGCTTTCTGTGCTGGCTTGTCATAAACTTTGTTTTATAGTATTCATGGTATATTAAATATACATATTTTTTTTTAATTATTATTATTTAGATTTTCCAGCAAATATATCATTATCAATATCAATAGTCCTAATTAGTTTTAAATAGTTATTTATCCTTACTGCATGTAATAAATTATTGTGTTTAATTGTGTTCACGCTTAAAAATAAAGGTTCTATATCGGCATGTATTGCTCCATGAACAATCCATGGAACAAAGGATCTTTGTAGTAGAAACATTTTCTTTAGACTATGAAAAGATTCTTCAGAAATTGTTCTTTTTATAGCACTGCACTGATAACAAACTCCCTTTTTGGAACCTTTACTTTTTTCTGAGTGTGAATTCAAAACTTCCACTTACTATCTAAAAAAAAAAAAAAAAAAAAAAAAACTGTGGAGAAATGTGACCTTATGCGACCCTAAATGCTTAGCCCTTTTTTTCTCCCCAATTTGGAATGCCCAATTCCCAGTGCACTCTAAGTCCTTGTGGTGTCGTAGTGACTCAAATCCAAGTGGCAGAGGACGAATGGCTGAGACCGTCAATCCGTGCATTTTACCATGTGGTTTGTTGAGTGCATTACCGCGGAGACGTAGCATGCGTGGAGGCTTCATGCTATTCTCCGTGGCATCCACTCACAACTCACCATGTGCCCCACTGAGAGTGAACCATATTACAGCGACCACGAGGAGGTTACCCCATGTGACTCTACCCTCCCTTGTAACTAGGCCAATTTGGTTGCTTAGGAGACCTGGCTGGAGCCACTCAGCATGCCCTGGATTCGAACTCGTGACACCAGGGGTAGTAGTCAGCGTCTTTACTTGCTGAGCTACCCAGGCCCCCTGCTAAATGCTCAGCCTTAATATTTTGCAATGTTTTTCCAAATTTCACCCCAAAATAAAAAATGCATGGAAATCACAATTTCTAAAAACCAATGGCTTCCTAAAAAAAGGAAAACCCCTCAATATCAATGCTTGGGTCTCAGAGGGTTAAGTCTCATTCTCTCCATCATACATACCTCTACACCAGGGGTTGAACAGCATGTAAATGTCATTTTCAGGAACGCATGGTGAAATGTATCTGCTGCCTTGACAGTGTGTTATGACATTGAGCTGATATCGTCCAATGCAAGCAGTTGGAACCGAGTTAACACAGAGTTTGATTCAGTTTTGTCCCCGTTCGACAATCTTGGCCCCCCAGCAATTCCAATGGAACAATCACGTATGTGCCATCCCGGATTGATGGGACATGACCTGTAAAACACAGAAGAGAACAAGAAATAATATAGAGGGTAAAATAATAAAACTGTTTAATGCTGGTTTAGTCTTTCAAATACAGTATGTAGCCTCATCTACAGACATTTCTGAATGACCACTGTTGTCATGTGGCAAAGTCACAGATCAGATGATGGATATAACTAACCTAGTTTCAGCTCAAGGTGAAGTTGGTCACAGCTTGGATTAAAAGGTCGGGACAGATCAACCCAAATATTAAAACAATGTCCTCTGCGGATAATGAGGTGATCATCAAGGAAACAATTTGTGTGATGCTCCAGTCGATTTTGTCCGGTCCTGCATTTCAGGAGGTCAACTTTACAGACCCGCAGGGCAACATCTGATAACAACACAAAGCAAATATTAATTAATCATCAGACAGGTCATTAATTGAGACGTTATGAGAAAAAAATGAAAAGGACACATTTCCATTATGTATTTAAGGCCAACACTTACCATCGGCTCCACAGACACGCTTGATTAGGCAATCATCCGCACAATCCTTGATCAGAACTTCCTTGCAATCAAAATCACGGTATGGTGTGACATAGTTGCAAGGGTTCGCACAAGGGTTTGTGCATGGGTTCGCGCATGGGTTCGCGCATGGGTTCACGCAAGGGATCACGCATGGGTTCACGCATGGGTTCATGCAAGGGTTGATGTACGGGCTGACCCAAGGTTTAGTGTAAGGGTTGACACAAGGGTTGGCGCATGGGTTCACGCATGGGTTCATGCAAGGGTTGATGTACGGGCTGACCCAAGGTTTAGTGTAAGGGTTGACACAAAGGTTGGCACATGGATTCACACAAGGATTAGTGTTAACTGGTGCGCACGCTCCTTTCCAGCAATCCTCCGCCTGCAGTTTAATGGCTGGGAAATGACCAACAGTGCAGAGGTTTCTGTAGGGGCTCTTCAAAGGCATGCTGTGCAAAAAACGAATGAAACAACAAAGAGAAATTGTGAGAGGATGAATGAAAATGAGTGTGATTAGTCAAGCACAAAGCTTGAGTCATTTCAGGTGTTTGACCAAGGTCTCTTGATGCCTCTGCAAAGGTTTTCCCCCCCAGAATACTGCAGTCTTAAAATCTACGAGCATTCAGATAAACAAGTCAGGTAACTAGCACTTTCTTCACAAGCTGCAATAATTGGACAGCACGGTAAGATGATCAGGACAAAAGCAGTTTTAAGAACTTCAATGATACCTGCATGCAGATTTTGCAGACTGTATTGAGTAAATATAGTACCACACATTTAGCTGCTAATCGTACAAAAAATATTAAGTTACATTGGCTCAATGAAGACATATAATGACTTGAAGCATTGGTATTTCTATTGACAGTGAAATACCCAGAATACCTCTTTACCTAATTATTCCACAAAAAGAATTGTTTCAGAAATTGTACTCTGCCAAACATGTTTTTGGGTTTCTTACCAGCACCTGATCTATAAAGGCAACCTAACCTTTAAATTCTGGATGACTGTTTGCTAAAAGCAGTGATTATGTGCAAATTTCAAACAGATATTAAGTTTAAAATAATGTTTGAGTTGATTACTTACATGTTTTTACTCCTTGTGAAATCAGAGAACTTGAATTACTAAAACAAGCGAATAGTCTTTTCTTGTGCTGTGACGATTCTCGCCACAGCAGCTCGGTATATATTCGCTGCTCCATCTCCACCCCATCCACAGCTCATAACTGAAGAGTGTGAAGTATTTTCCTTTAATGATAGAGAAGAAACGGTTTTGGGTGAGTCACACATGTTCATTTGAATGGCCTGTTTTAGATGATTAATGAGACAAATTAACATCTTATTATAATTTTTCTGAACTGATAGGCAAGTCTCTAAGTTGCTGAATCATATACCACATGTAGGGACTTTTCATATATTATTTTTCACTGTACAGGATTGTAACTAATATTTGTATATATACACTGTATAATTATTATACATATTAATATGTATGTACTATATACTGTATATACACTATATTATATATATATATATATATATATATATATATATATATATATATATATATATACATGCCCAACTTGAAAATCCAACAGTCTTAACTTGAAAAATTACAGCGATAAATGGATTTAAGGCAAATTTGGCTCTGACACATAACACAATTGCATAACTAACATAGAAATTACAGTTCAGTTAACTGTCCTTCATAATTAGTCAAACATGTATGTCTGATGATTGTCAGAACGTGGCTGAAAAGAGAGAGCCAACAAAGAAACGAGCAAGAAAAACAAATCAAATGCCATTCTAAACCCAATCTCCTCAACTGATTTTGTTTCAGGAATTTTGGAACACAAATATTCTTTTTTTTAGAATATAGACAGTAGAAGTGTTAGAGAATGTTCACCATCCCAAACTCAACTTTATGCTCCACCTAGAAGGTGTATCAGAAAATAGTGATAGCCCTTAATAAGACCAATTAAACCAGAAAGCCTAGTTTCAGACAAATGACCTAAAACAGTAGGCTAATAATCACAATTAATTTAGAAGGGCTTTACATAAATTGACATAATTGTGTTGCTATGAATGAATTCTGGTACATCCATGCATCCAGCCAGCTAGCCAGCTTCCTCTGTCTATTGGTTTGTCTATTTGACAATTATGTTGGTAACTATAGTTAATATATGGACTGGGGTAAGTTAAGAAAGGCCTGAAATGTATGTGTGATGCGATGGATGGGAATAAACGTCACTGTCAGGCTCACCACAATTACACTATGTAACACAATTTTTGTTCCTGGGTAGTAAGTGTTATTTCCTAATTGCTTATGCCTCAAAAGTATAGAAAATGGCTATTATTCCCCACAAACTTTGCTTTTATGACCAGGACAGTGATATTTTGAAATGTACCTATTTCCAATGAGAAAACAGGCGAATTTGTGTCTTTACGTTCACATAAAGTCAGAAAAAAACAACAAATGAATCCAAAATCCTTCTTTATCTGTGGTCCGACGAAGACACCAGCTTTGACCTTTGCCTCAGAGAGCTTAGGGAAGAAGTCTTGAAGGTACTTGAAGGCTGCCGACTCCTTATCTAGAGCTCTGACCAATTGTTTCATAAGGCCCAATTTGATGTGCAGTGGTGGCATCAGCACCTTCCGGGGGTCCACCAGTGGCTCCCACTTAACGTTGTCCTCCCCACAGAGAACTCGGTCCACTGTGTCCAGTCCCGCCTGTGGTAGTGTGCCTTGGTGTCCCTGCTGTCCCAAAGGCAAAGATAGCAGGGAAACCTGGTAAAACCGCCTTGGAGACCCATCAGGAATGCCACCATTTTGAAGTCTCCTATGACCTCCCAGCTGTACTCATCATACTTCAAGGCGTCCAGCAAGGTCTTGATGCTGTTGTAATCCTCTTTGAGGTGCACCGAGTGAGCCAGGGGAAGAGACGGGTACTTGTTACCATTATGGACCAGCACGGCTTTCAGTATTACTTTAGTATAAATACATGTTAATTAGGATTCATATGTTGTTTTTTTCTGACTTTTTCTATTATGTTTATCAGACTATTGCAATTTAGTTCAATCAGTGAAATTAATATAATATGGGTGGTGGGGCATAGCAGCTAAAGAATTGGGCTAGTAACCAAACAATTGCGGGTGCAAAACCTACAAGGTGTGATTCATGATCTTTCGAAAAACTAGGTTGCTCTATGCGGACTGTCTCCATGATAAATGTACTGTAAAGCATTTTTTATAATCTCCTGAATGATTCATGTATAATAATAGAAAATAATTAATATAATGCACTGTGTCTTGCTCATAATTAATAATTCTGCAGTGCTTCAGTCCCTGGCCCTCAAGTTTCATGCTATGGTCCATTGTCATTCACATCTCTCAATTACTGTGTGGCATTATATAAGTAATCTTTTAATTAATGCGTGCCATTAATTACAGCAGCACTGACTTGCAGGAGGTGACCACAGTTATCTTACATTTTCTGATTTTCATTATTTTTTCATTAGTGGCATCATTAATTTTGACTGGACATATCAGCTATTCACTTAACTAATTTCTTTTATCTGCTTTGTTTGGTGTTTACCTGCTGTGTTAGGTGTGTGCTGTTATTAACCTCTCTGCAACCTGTTTTTAGAGAGGGAGGTTGTGCTGTTCTGGTAACATCTTTGAGGTCAAACCAAGGGCGTAGCAGCTGCGGGGGACGTGTATCTGCACTGCAGAAAAACAAAACAAAGGACAATCCTTCTTTTAAGCACACATTGTAAGTGGAGTTTATATCAGCGCCTGAGTCTTCATTAAGTCATGCTTTTTACATTATGTTTGTGAGGTAAGAGTTTGATCGGTTGTTTTTGCCAATTTAAGCAGATTACTAGATCTGTGCTAAATATGTAAAGCTATTTTTAATATCAGCTCCTGTTTTTTTACCTCTATGTTGGCGTGTGGTCGACAGACTGTAGGAAAAAAGATAGATCTGCTGTGTTCTTAGAACACTTAGGCATTTTAATGAAGTAAATAGATTTGTAGACATGCTTTTTTTATACATGAAAACATATTAAAATGATTGAAACTCATTATAATTATTAAAAGACTATTATTGTTGTCTTTTGATAAAAGTCATGCTCAGCAGCTTGCAGACTGTAGGGAAATGATAGATTTGCTTTGTTCTTATAATGCTTAAAACCTCTAATAAAGTCTCTTTGTAGGTCTGTAGACATACAAATTTTAGAGGATTAAAATATTCTTTTGATCGTTGATTCAGTGACTAACTCATTTCACACAAGACACTCATTTGTCACCACCTTCTGGCATCACCAGAAATGGTCACTGAATCATTAAATGGATCTGAATGATTTTTGGTGAAAGTAGTCAAAACACTCGAGCCACTTGGATACATTTAAATCCCACAGTGCACAAGCACAGAGTAAAAACCTTAAATTGTGCATATGCAAAACTGTCATTATTGTAACTGATTAAATAATTTATTCAGGACCAGCTTGTGCTCAGTCTTTTATTGTCATGTGTGAAACAGAAGCAAGTGCTCCACAAGATGCCCTTTATTTTTGCAGCGAATTTTGCAAGATTTTGCAATTATTTTGTAATACTTGAATCTTTAAAATACTACAAATATTAAAGATAATATGTATATATTAATATAATACTTGTATAATACTTATATATTAATATATAATGCAATATATTAATACTGCACTGTAAGTTTTGGGTCTGTGTGAGCCACCTACTGACAGCTGTGCCCCCCCCCCCCCCACACACACACTTTTAAAATGACTGCAAAGCCCCTGGGTCAAACCTTCCACTAAGTGAATCAGAATCCCACTTTCTGCTCTACTGGAATAGCTACAAGATACATTATGATGAATTATGATGAATTATGGATTTTATAACATATGTATCTCACATAACATAAGCTCATTACTTACAGATCAAATCACAGCTTATTTTCCTACAGAGTTTGCTTATTTGGCAGGGACAATACAGGCTACTGTATCTTACGTTACCTAAACTTTTTAGTCAGCTCATGCTCTGCTAATTGCTAAGCTGGCAGCACAAAAGATGTCTGATCATTTTTTATTTGTATTTTTTATGCTTTTATTTAAGTGTACAACAACAACAACAACTACACAGATAATAATAATAATAATAATAATAAAATATGTTCATATTTGATGTACACCATTCTTATTTAAGTTATATAAAAACTATAATGAATTTTTCATTTTGGCAACAACAACCATCCATGCGATTATCTAATCAGCCAATCGTGTGGCAGCATTGCAGTGCATAAAATCATGCAGATACGGGTCATGAGCCCTTTGCCTAGAATTTGCAGACATGTACTCTTGACATTTTCTCAACCAACTTCTTGAGGTATCACCCTGGGATGCTTTTTAAACAGTACTGAAGGAGTTCCCATCTATGTTGGGCACTTATTGGCTGCTTTTCTTTATTATTTGGTCCAAGTCATCAATTTATTTTTTATTAAATTTTAATTTTATAATAAATTAATATGGTGGCACAATTATATTTTTGTCTACAAAACTAATTTCAAACATTTATGCATACGCCTTCAAATCAAAAGATTTTTAAGATCATGAGAAACATTTCAGGCAAGTGACCCCAAACTTTTGAACGGTAGTGTATATGGAGCCATTTTTTGGAGGGTTCAAAGTTAAAAATGTGAAGCTTATAATAATAAAAGCACTTACATGAATTCTTCCGTTGAGTCGGCATGAAACAGAAGTTATGACCAAATTTACTTCCATATTGTGACGTATTTCCGAGTGAAACAGCTTATCTAACAAGAAAAAAATGTAGGGCGGGGATTTGAGTTTATCCAGAGGTTGTTGACTGGATTGTGAAAATATGGGCATTGCATAGCAGAACGGAGGCAGATCTGAATGCGCACACACCCCTACCACCATAAACGCAAGAGCACATTTACACAGTCTTTGCTTATGAAGAGACTATAGTCGTTGAAAAGTGAGTGAGTAAAAGTGACTACGCACGCCCGGCCCCCAATCGGGCTAATCAGCCAAGGAGAGGGATAAGTGCAGCAGAATGCGGCAGTTCGAGAGAGAGAGAGAGCCACACGCAGCTGCCATGTGTGCATTTATGTTTTGTGTCTTTTTTTTTTTTTATTAAATATTATTTTGATTGTTCAGCCAGTTCCCACCTCCTCCATTCCCATGAAGCTAGTAACCTTGTTACATTGGTGCCGAAACCTGGGAAGGAGGACGGATGCGCTGTCGTGGAGTCCTCGCCACTACCAGCCAACCGAGGAGCAGCCACGGCCGTCCGCCCGGGGACGGAGACGTCACTGCCGGCCACCGAGGATCTGAGGCATGCTGCCGTTTCCCCCCATAGAAAAAAAAATAGAGAAAAGAGGGGGAGGAGAGTGACTGTCTGCCCGGGGCCAGTGGACCTACTACCGTCCACTGGGGGAGGAGCGAACTGTCGTCCGCCAGAGGTTGGGGAATGGCTGAGGGCCGTACGACAGCATATCTGGGCACCGGCGAACCAGGTTATTCCTGTCTCTCCTCTCTCTCTCTCGCTGTCGCTCCGCTTTGCCCTTTCCCTCTCCTCTTTTTTATTTACATTTAGTAACCCAAGTTCATTTTCTGATATAAACGGGGGAAAATCTTATCTAGACTGAACATTTTCTAATGTCTGGACCACTGATATATTTATATTATAGATCAGTGGTCTGGACTCTATCTGCAGGGTTTTATGATTATACAAATGGTTTGATATCCTGACAATAAGCACTTTGTCTATGAAGATAAATTTCACGATTTTAATGCAAATGTCACGTCAGTAACGCTGGATTTGCCCCTTAACAATGGCGATTTTGTACCTGTCAGCAAACCTGTTTAATGTCCAACCGTTTAATTGTCTTGATGAATTTATATAAACCTGTGTTACTTGAATGAAGTAGTGATGGCGAAAATCTATGGAGTTATATGTGTGCCACAATTCTGCGCGCACAAAATTATATTTTGAGCGTGCAGTATATTTTGAGCACACAAAAATGTTCTGCGCGCACAAAAAGTTTTTTGCACGTGCGTGAACTCGCACGTTTTGTAAAGCAGTGTATCTTCTTGCAAAGATGAATTCACTCTGAGCAAACAAAAAAAACAATTTTGCATTTGAATAAAGTTTATTTGAATGTGAATTTGCACAGAATTCTGAAATTTATGTAACTTCACTGTTTTTTGTGTGTGCAAGATCTCACTTGCTCTCTCCTCCCACCCACTCGGTTCATAGCTTTGAGTGCTTGTTTGCTCAACAAGGTCACAGCATTATTATGTGCCAGAATTTCAGCTAATCAGAGATGAGGTGGTAAATTTTGATTGGCTGGCTAGACCACAGATCAAACTGCTAATAAAAACAACAAGAAGAAGAGGAGAAGGGGATAGTTTGATTTCAAGAAAGGAAATGTGTAACAAACTATGACCACATGAAAGCAGCTCTTTTGTTGACAACTGTTTTTATTTAACCTTTATGAAATATATATTTTTAGACTGCACACTGCCAATAGGCTTACTAGCTAGCTAACTATCTGGCTAGCTCTCTTAGTATGGTTCTCTTGGCTAGGATTTGGTTATCTAGGTTACCAAGTTACTCTTACTTAGCTATTAGCTTGGCCATGTTAGCTACCATTTTCATCTGAAATTTTATTAATTTAATCTTTCCCATGTGTAAAACTCTTTAAGACTAATGTAATAGTGTAGTTTTGGGGGAATTTAATTTGACTTCTATCTATCCCACATGATATTCTGAGAGAGCAGTTTATATATATATATATATATATATATATATATATATATATTAATTCCCAATTCCCAATGTGCTTTTTTTTTTTTTTTTTAAGTCCTCGTGGTCGCGTAGTGATTCGCCTCAGTCCGGGTGGAGGAGGACGAATCCCAGTTGCCTCCGCATCTGAGACCGTCAACCCGCGCATCTTATCACGTGGCAACCACCCTCAACTCACCATGCACCCCACCGAGAACGAACCACATTATAGTGACCACGAGGAGTTTACCCCATGTGACTCTACCCTCCCTAGCAACCGGGCCAATTCGGTTGCTTAGGAGACCTGGCTGGAGTCACTCAGCATGCCCTGGGATTCAAACTAGCGAGCTAGCGAACTCCAAGGGTGGTAGACAGCGTATTTTACCACTGAGCTACGCAAGCCCCCCGAGAGAGTAGTTTATTAAAATACAGGTGCATCTCAATAAATTAGAATGTCGTGGAAAAGTTCATTTATTTCAGTAATTCAACTCAAATTGTGAAACTCGTGTATTAAATAAATTCAGTGCACACAGACTAAGTAGTTTAAGTCTTTGGTTCTTTTAATTGTGATGATTTTGGCTCACATTTAACAAAAACCCACCAATTCACTATCTCAAAAAATTAGAATATGGTGACATGCCAATCAGCTAATCAAATCAAAACACCTGCAAAGGTTTCCTGAGCCTTCAAAATGGTCTCTCAGTTTGGTTCACTAGGCTACACAATCATGGGGAAGACTGCTGATCTGACAGTTGTCCAGAAGACAATCATTGACACCCTTCACAAGGAGGGTAAGCCACAAACATTCATTGCCAAAGAAGCTGGCTGTTCACAGAGTGCTGTATCCAAGCATGTTAACAGAAAGTTGAGTGGAAGGAAAAAGTGTGGAAGAAAAAGATGCACAACCAACTGAGAGAACCGCAGCCTTATGAGGATTGTCAAGCAAAATCGATTCAAGAATTTGGGTGAACTTCACAAGGAATGGACTGAGGCTGGGGTCAAGGCATCAAGAGCCACCACACACAGACATGTCAAGGAATTTGGCTACAGTTGTCGTATTCCTCTTGTTAAGCCACTCCTGAACCACAGACAACGTCACAGGCGTCTTACCTGGGCTAAGGAGAAGAAGAACTGGACTGTTGCCCAGTGGTCCAAAGTCCTCTTTTCAGATGAGAGCAAGTTTTGTATTTCATTTGGAAACCAAGGTCCTAGAGTCTGGAGGAAGGGTGGAGAAGCTCATATCCCAAGTTGCTTGAAGTCCAGTGTTAAGTTTCCACAGTCTGTGATGATTTGGGTTGCAATGTCATCTGCTGGTGTTGGTCCATTGTGTTTTTTGAAAACCAAAGTCACTGCACCCATTTACCAAGTAATTTTGGAGCACTTCATGCTTCCTTCTGCTGACCAGTTTTTTAAAGATGCTGATTTCATTTTCCAGCAGGATTTGGCACCTGCCCACACTGCCAAAAGCACCAAAAGTTGGTTAAATGACCATGGTGTTGGTGTGCTTGACTGGCCAGCAAACTCACCAGACCTGAACCCCATAGAGAATCTATGGGGTATTGTCAAGAGGAAAATGAGAAACAAGAGACCAAAAAATGCAGATGAGCTGAAGGCCACTGTCAAAGAAACCTGGGCTTCCATACCACCTCAGCAGTGCCACAAACTGATCACCTCCATGCCACACCGAATTGAGGCAGTAATTAAAGCAAAAGGAGCCCCTACCAAGTATTGAGTACATATACAGTAAATGAACATACTTTCCAGAAGGCCAACAATTCACTAAAAATGTTTTTTTTTATTGGTCTTATGATGTATTCTAATTTGTTGAGATAGTGAATTGGTGGGTTTTTGTTAAATGTGAGCCAAAATCATCACAATTAAAAGAACCAAAGACTTAAACTACTTCAGTCTGTGTGCATTGAATTTATTTAATACACGAGTTTCACAATTTGAGTTGAATTACTGAAATAAATGAACTTTTCCACGACATTCTAATTTATTGAGATGCACCTGTAAATGTGTGGCAGACAAGCCTCTTGTACATTGGACTGGAGGAAGCGGGAACCGGGTTATCAACCAAAAAGACTTTTAATAAACAAAACACAACATAAAACTGCTTTTCAGAAATCATGCGCGCACGTGCGCGTGCGCACACACACACACAAACTTGTTTTTATATCATTGTGGGGACTCTCCATAGACTTCCATGCATTTTATACAGATCTAACGATAATTTCTTTCCCCTACCCCTAACCCTCACAGAAACCTTTTTGCATTTTTACATTAAAAAACCAACAAAACAAAAAACCCCATAGTTTAGTATGTTTAATAAGCCATTTCCCTCATGGGGACCGCTGGCTGGGCCCCACAGTGTAGGTGATCTCAGGTTTTACTATCCTTGTTGGGACGTTTGGTCCCCACAACGTAGCATAAACATGCACACACACAAACACACACACACACACACACACACACACACATAAACACATAAACACACACACGTGTGCATCCTCACGGCCCAGCCACACCCTCCTCCTCGTCACAAAATGTGACCAGATTACAGTCTACCTTGGATCAGCAACCACTGAACCTTCTTTTTGTTGTTATTAGATGAAATATTAATTTCTTTAATAAAAATGTTATTTTGTCCACCTTCTTTAGTGTGTCCTCTCCTATTTTTCGACAGCCTTGTTTATTATAAATATTATGAATATTATAAATATTACCTAAAAACACAAACTTTTTTTTTATATCATTGTGGGGACTTTCCATAGACTTCCATGCATTTTTTAGATTTTTTACAGATCTAACAATAATTTCCCCTAACCATACCCCTAAACCTAACCCTCATAGAAACCTTTTTACATTTTCTAAAAAACATCGTTTAGTATCGCTGGCTGGGCCCTACAAGGTAGGTGATCTCAGGTTTTACTATCCTTGTGGAATGTGGGGACATTTGGTCCCCACAATGTAGTATAAACCTGTATTAATATTCTATTCTTGATAATAAATTAGAAAAGCTGTTTAAGTTGGCATTCAAAGCTGTGGGGTATCTTGAAATGTTCAGTATGCTGTTTTTATGACGTTTATGCATTCTACCACAACCCTTCTAGCAAAATTGATTAAGGAGAAGAAATGGAGAAAAGGAAAAGAGGCTAATTATGTCTCCTGTCATAGTTTGTGGTAAATTATATGTATAGTATATTGAACCTAAGTTGTTTGAGACTGCAAAAAGTTTTAAAATATAGAATGAAATCCTTAGCATTGCATGATCCCAGGCTACTATATTTTGAAAAACTTACATTACAGGAAGTTAACAGTTAGTGAACGAATCGTTCTTTTTAGTGAATGAGTTGAACAAGTTCACCAAATCAGACTGAATTGTTTGAATTGAGCAACTTGCAGTTCTCGAGTCAACAGTACACTGAACTGAGAATCGTCTCTTTCTGAGGTGTCCGACATACTGAGAACCGATGAGCTGCTGACATTGAGCATGCGTGTGATTAAGGGGTGAAATGTATGTTTCAGGTGTATTTTGCTGAACAACAGAGAGTGTAACAAATTAAACATACTGGAAATATTTTTTATGACTTGACTGTATTATCGTTTTATCAACTTATGAAGATGATCCAGTCTACAGCTATCGAGTCAACAGCACACTGATCCGAGGACAGCAGCTCTTGAGTCAACGGTACACTGATCCGAGGACAGCAGCTCTTGAGTCAACGGTACACTGATCCGAGGACAGCAGCTCTTGGGTCAACGGTACACTGATCCGAGGACAGCAGCTCTTGGGTCAACGGTACACTGATCCGAGGACAGCAGCTCTTGGGTCAACGGTACACTGATCTGAAAACAGCAGCTCTTGAGTCAACGGTACACTGATCCGAGGACAGCAGCTCTTGAGTCAACCGTACACTGATCCAAAGACAGCAGCTCTTGAGTCAACGGTACACTGATCCGAGGACAGCAGCTCTTGAGTCAACGGTACACTGATCCGAGGACAGCAGCTCTTGAGTCAACGGTACACTGATCCGAGGACAGCAGCTCTTGAGTCAACGGTACACTGATCCGAGGACAGCAGCTCTTGAGTCAATGGTAGACTGATCCGAGGACAGCAGCTCTTGAGTCAATGGTACACTGATCCGAGGACAGCAGCTCTTGAGTCAACGGTACACTGATCCGAGGACAGCAGCTCTTGAGTCAACGGTACACTGATCCGAGGACAGCAGCTATAGCAATATATTGAGTCGATCACAGCAGTTTGCGAGTCACCAGTACACTGAACTGAGAATCGCCTCTTTCAGACATAATACTGAGAACTGCTGATCAGTGAGCAGCTGATGAGCACGCGTGAACCGAGGACTCGATGTATCAATGAATCCATTTATTTACATTTATTTAAATGTATTTATTGGCTCATTTATTTAAAATAGTTTAATACTGATGTAAATATTAACTAGTTAAATTAAAACAATGTAGCCTTCAAGTGTTTCTCCTAAAAATAGCTTCAAATTTTTAAAGTAATTATTCAAGAGCCAGTAATAAAGCACAGTAATAAAATAAAGAACAGAGTAAACAGTGCTGTAAGATATTCGGTAACAGCAGCAATTAAATATTAAAAAAGTGATATAAAAACATTAAAAAGTAATCTAATGAAAAATAGAACTACTTAAAATATTGACATATCTTTACTGTGTGACTATTCGATTTACAGAACCAGTGCATTCACAGTTTGACTGATAAGCAGACCTGTCATTGAAATGTATTGGGCTTAATGCTACTAAAGTTATCCAGCAAAGGATGGTGAGTGATTTTCTCTTTTTCTTGTCAATATTGTTGCTTGATTAATATTAATGATAGGCTTATAACATCTGCAGCATGGCACAGATCGGAAATTTTGAGACATACCATTTTTGTCCTGTCAACATCACAATATAGACTATATTAACGGCTGTATTTATATTAATATCTCATCAAGACAGCGCAGATTTTTGCCCCGTCTGTTTACACACTCATAATACATTAACGGCTGTATCTTTATTTCATACATACACACACACACACGCACACACACACACACACATATATATATATATATATATATATATATATATATATATATATATATATATATATATATATATATATACGTAATGCAAATACAAATCGGTTGTGTACAGTGCAAGAGAATGTAATTGCAGAAAAGGTTGGATGTGTTGGATAAATATAAAAAGACTAAACTGTGTATTGCACATTAATTATTGCTCAATGGGGCAATTAAACTGTTCATGAGATGGATAGCCTGTGGGAAAAAAACTGTTCCTGTGCCTGACAGTTATGGTGCTCAGAGCTCTTAAGCATCGGCCAGAAGGCAACAGTTCAAAAAGGTAGTGGGCAGGGTGAGTGGGGTCCAGAGTGATTCCAGCCTTTTTCCTCACTTTGGAAGTGTATAGTTCTTGAAGGGAGGGCAGGGGGCAATCAATAATCCTCTCAGCAGTCCGAACTGTCCTTTGTAGTCTTCTGATGTCTGATTTCATAGCTGAACCAAACCAGACAGTTATTGAAGTGCAGAGGACAGACTCAATGACTGCTGAGTAGAACTGTATCAGCAGCGCCTGTGGCAGGTTGAACTTCCTCAACTGGCGAAGGAAGTACAACCTCTGCTGGGCCTTATTCACAATGGAGTCAATGTGGGTCTCCCACTTCAGGTCCTGAAGTCCTGAAAGACTACTGACTTTCAGCACTGAGAGACTACTGACAAAGCTCCTGTTTACGAATAAGACTCGCACTGTATGCGAACAATGTTTCTGTCTTTGGATAAAATTCCCGATTATAAACAAAGTTGCAGTCTACGGATAAAGTTCTTGTCTTCGGACACAGGCTCTGTGTAGATTTCTGGTATGGATTATATCACTCTTTTTGTCAGTACGGGTCATGTTGCTGCTCTTTCTAGCTCTAATTGGCAATCAGTTGTCATTTTTTGGTGGTTATTGGTTAATATTTGTTAAGCTGAGCTACGGTTCTCAGGTTTAAATGACTTTTTGTGCTTTTTGCACTTATTAATTTTTTTTTTTTTTCTTGTTTGTTATATCTGTTTCTGCTATCTCTCTAAATGCCAGGGGAATGAAAGATTCTGTAAAATGTAAAGCTCTTTTTCTTTTTGAAAAAAAAAAAAAAAACAGCACAGATTTTTTTATCTTTCAAGAGTCTCACTCAAATGTGAATGATTTTAACTTTTGGAAATCTCAGTGGAGAGTTGATGCCTGGTTTTCTTATGGGTCAGAACATTCAGCCGGTGTTTAGTGCTGAAGAACAAATTTGCTGGTGGTGTCCCATATTGTTGCTTTGACCCTCATGGTCATTTTATCTTCATGGTTCTCTCCATCAATAATCTTTTTTTTCATTTTTTTATTTTTTTTTATATATATTTATGGGTACAATATTTTATGTGGAAATTTATTTAAATAAATAAATAAATAAGCTACTCCTGTTAACTCATTGTTGAAGACACTTATGGAGAAATATGACATTATTGACATATGGAGGCAAAAAAACTCAAACAATAGATTTTATACATGGTGTAATAATGATTTTCCAGACAGTCAAGAATCAATTTTTGGCTTGTATCTAAAACTGTAGGTATAAAAACAGTTCTGTTAAAATTTTCCAACCCATCTTACTGACTACAAAGCTATTTATCTTAGTATGCAAATTGCTAATTTCTACAGTGCTCCAAAATCATCTTACTGGAAACTTAACAACTCTATTGACATTTGAGGCTAAGACAGAGATTACTAATCTGATAAATATATATTAAAAAAATAAACCCTAAAAAAAGAAAATATATATACTGTGCTAATTGGGAACTCTTTAAATTTGAAGCTTCAAAATATTTGAGAAATTTTGACAGTCGCCTTCTTAGCATATAAAAGAACAGAAAAAAAGAGTCATACTTGGAATTACCTCACTTCTTAATAAAGGATCAAATAATTTCACTTATATAAATATATTGAGTATGATGGATTTACAGAATATGTTAGATGATATCTACAAAAGAATGGCTAAAGGTGATTTTGTAAGATCAAGGAAAAAAGGTTGGAGGAGGGAGAGCAGAATTCTTCTTTTTTTTTTTTTTTTTTTTTTAGGTTACAAAACGTTCATGCTACAATAAATTATATTAATAAATTAAATATTAATGGTAATATCCCAAATGACCCAAAAGAGATCTCAGAATATTGTTCCACTTTTTAAAGGAACCAGTATACATCACAATTTAATGAAAAGGCATCTATTGCTTCTTTTAATTCATTAAGAGAGGTTTAGAAAATAAGTAATGTAGATAAAGCCATGTGTGATCAACCCATTAGCTTAGATGAAATAATTGGCTCAATTCACAATTTAAACAATAATAAGTCCCCTGGAACTGATGGTCTAACATCTGAATTCTATAAATTATTTGCTGAACAGCTTGCTTCTTTCCTCCTAGTCTTTTGTGAAAGTATTTCTAATACCAGCCTACCATCATCTATGACTCAAGGATTAATTACTTTGATTCCAAAGCCTAAAAAAGATCTGCTTTTTATTGATAATTGGCGACCTATAACTCTTTTGAACAATGATTATATGTTACTTGCATCTATATTCGCTAAAAGAATTAAACATGTTTAGGACACTGTTATTGATGAATCCCAGTCAGGTTTTATGAATAATAGGCATATATCAAATAACATGAGATTAGTGTTAGACATATTAGATTACTCCCATCTAATTAATACAAATAGTTTGATTTTATTTTTAGATTTTCATTAAGACTTTGACACTGCTGAACATGCATTTCTGTTCTCCTCTTTAAAAGTTTTCAGGCGACTTCTTTTCTACAGCAATTCAAACTTTATACAGCAACGCAAACAGCTCAGTTAAACTTAAACATGGAACCAGTTCTAGATTTGATCTAAAAAGAGGTATTAGGTAAGGTTGTCCCATCTCCCCTTATCTTTATTTGCTTGCAGCTCAATTATTGTGTGTTCATATCAAAATCAGTAATCTGAAAGGGTTTTCAATTGCAGATAAAGTAGTCATTATTAGTCAGCTAGCTGATGATACAACTCTTTTCTTGAATGATAGTGATCAAATTCCTGTTGCAGTTAATATTATTAACAAGTTCTCTTGTGCATCTGGTCTGTGTCTTAATATTAATAAATGTGAGCTAATGGCTGTCAAAGAATGTGATTCACTGAATATTTATAACATCCCAGTAAAAGATAATGTTAAATATTTCGAAATTATTATTTTTAAAGATCAGTTGAAAAAATGCTCTCTCAGTTTTAACCCTTATTGATAAAACAAAAAGGAAATTGAATCTCTGGCTTCAAAGAGACCTTTCATTAAAAGGCAGAGTTCTGCTTACAAAGGCAGGGGGCATAGCTAGATTAACATATGCTGCGTTATCTTTAACAAACTAGCAAAGTGATAGATCAGATCCTTTTTATGTTTTTATGGAAAAAACGTACGCATTATATCAGAAAGCCTGTAGTTATAAATGCATATATTAATTTTTTAGATTTTACTTCTGTGAATCACACTTTTAAAATCAACTGGATCAAGCACCACTTAAAAAAAAACCCATGTCTGTCTGGAACTTCATTCATCATTACATCTCAAAAATTGGTGGCCTTGACTTTGTCTTATTGTGTAATTACAATAAAGACAAAATTCCAGCAAAATTACAATAAAGACAAAATTCCAGCAAAGTTATCAGCTTTCCACAAACAAATACTTATGTCTTGGTCTTTAATCTACAAGCATAATTTCTCTCCTCACCATTATTTTATCTGGAACAATAGAGATGTTTTATATAAACACAAATCTCTCTTTTACAAGAGCTGGTTTGACAATAATATTAATTTGGTTAATCAGTTATACAATGCAGAGGGATTACTTTTCTTATGAAGAGTTTCTTTCACATTATAAAATTCAAGTTACTCAAAGGGAGTATTCAACTGTTATTGGTTCAATACCCTCAAGTACTCACATGTTGTTTAAAGGTATTTATTAATACTATTCTATCCCATTAATCTCAATTGATGTTTTCAAAACTTTAGTTGGTAAAACTTGTTTATCATTAACTCATAAAATAATAATAGAGCCACTCACACGCCATATGTTATATCACACTGGAACCCTCTGTTGAATGGAAAGTTATTATGCTGGAAAAAAGTATGGTTGCTACCCCAGAAGTACCATGTCAGAAACAAAGTTAAAGAGGTGTCTTTTAAACTTATACACAGATTCTATCCAGCAAATTATTATTTACAGAAATTCAAAAAAGATATAAACATAAACTGTGTTTTTTGCAGTGACTATAATGAAACTGCTTTGCATTTATTTTGGCATTGCATTTATTCAGATACACTGTGATGTAAAGAGGGGATAGGGCATCTGCTGCCTGCCAGGAACAAACTGTGGCCCCTATGTACAATAGGCAGGTGAGGATCGAGGACAAAGGAAGCTTATCGAGGATACTTGAGCGAGGAAACACTGGAGCATCCTATAGACCTTATACATGCTAGTGCCATCTTTGATTTTTAATGGGAATGAAAAGGAGGCAGTGAGGGATTGACTTACAGTCTCTTCAATGGCACGAACGGTATAAAGCTGTATAAAGCTCCTAGATCACATCTGATTTCCACAACTCATGTTGTCTGGAGTTCTTTGTAAACTGAATGTTCTTGTACAGATATTGTATCAATGTTTAGTCCGCAGAATGATCCAAAAACACTTTAAACTGCAGGACAGCCCGTTGAAGAGATGGAGGTCTATCCCTCACAGCCTCGTTGTCATTCCCATTAAAAATCAAAGATGACACTAACGAAAATAAGGTCTATGTGGAAGACTTTTTGGTCGAAGCAGCTGAAGCACATATAGATTCTCCATCCCCCTTCACATCTCACACAACAGTTTTCATTCATGTTTCACCTTTGTGGTTTAAATAAGCCATAATTGTCACATACTTCAACAGAGCATCTTGAATTAATTTTATTTATTATGAATATATTAATAAAGTTTCAATAACATAAAGGCAAGCACACCGAGGTACTGCAGCTGCGCGAAAACATGCTCTGAAGTCACGCGAGTGAGCATAGGTTGCCAACACCTGATTTAGACAATCAGAAGACATTTTAGGACTAAATGATTTTAAATGATTTCAAAAGTTAATGGAACATTCCACGTTCAATACAAGTTTAGCTAATTAATTAATATGTTGATTACCATAAAAAGAATTTCTACCTGTCCTTCATTTTCTTAAAAAAAAAAAAAAAAAAGAAAAAAGCTAAAACTGAGGTTACAGTAAGGCACTTACAATGGAAATGAATGGAAACAAGTTTTGAAGGCAGAAATGTGAAGTTTATAATTTTATAAAAGCGCTTACATTAAAGGTGCACTCAGTAATTTTTGGACTTTGACTGACAGCTAGGGGTGTGGAAGCAGCACCATTCTAACGCAATAGTTTTCAGTTACAGTAAAGATGCCATTGTAGAAATTCACTTTTCACAATCAAACAATTTTTAATTTAATCCATGTGTGAAACTGTCCAATAACAGGGCAGTAACAGAGATTAAGTGAGTAGTATTTGGCTGGTCTTGTGATTCTAACATGGCAGCCCCATGAGGGGACTCCCTCCGTGAAGATTTAAATAGCTTTTATAAGGTTACTGATATGACTATAAGTCTTCATCTCGTGTGAGGGCCAAGGGGATTTGCACCATTTGGAGCCATGGCAAATGGCTGTTTCCAAAGCTGTATGCTCCTCCTCAGTTCCTGATAAATGTTGTAGAAAGGAGAGGTAGGAGAAGGTATTACATATATTTAAAATGAGATCTAATACTGTAAATGTAATGAAAAAGCCATTCTGGCATTGTCCATGTGTGTACGTGTGGGCTTTCTTTTAGTGGGTGTTTGTAGAGGTGAGTAATATCTACGTGTTTACCAGAGCCAACAGCCTTGTTGCTGATGCAGTGACCTACAGCGTTCTTCTCAACATGGACATGGCAAAGGTTTCATAACATCTCCGTTGTCAGTAGACTTTACATTGTTCACCTGGAACACCAAACATTACTTCTGTAGTCCTAACAATACAGTACATCCGGAAAGTATTCACAGCGCTTCACTTTTTCCACATTTTGTTATGTTACAGCCTTATTCCAAAATGGATTAAATTCATTATTTTCCTCAAAATTCTACAACCAATACCCCATAATGACAACATGAAAGAAGTTTGTTTGAAATCTTTGCAAATTTATTAAAAATAAAAAACGGAAAAAAAAAAAAAAAAATAAAAAAAAATCACATGTACATAAGTATTCACAGCCTTTGCTCAATACTTTGTTGAAGCACCTTTGGCACCAATTACAGCCTCAAGTCTTTTTGAGAATGATGCTACAAGCTTGGCACACCTATTTTTTGGCAGTTTCTTCCATTCTTCTTTGCAGGACCTCTCAAGCTCCATCAGGTTGGATGGGGAGCGTCGGTGCACAGCCATTTTCAGATCTCTCCAGAGATGTTCAATCAGGTTCAAGTCTGGGCTCTGGCTGGGCCACTCAAGGACATTCATAGAGTTGTCCCAGAGCCACTCCTTTGTTATCTTGGCTCTGTGCTTAGGGTCGTTGTCCATGTTGGAAGATGAACCTTTGCCCCAGTCTGAGGTCCAGAGCGCTCTGGAGCAGGTTTTCATCAAGGATGTCTCTGTACATTGCTGCATTCATCTTTCCCTCGATCCCGACTAGTCTCCCAGTTCCTGCCGCTGAAAAACATCCCCACAGCATGATGCTGCCACCACCATGCTTCGCTGTAGGGATGGTATTGGCCAGGTGATGAGCGGTGCCTGGTTTCCTCCAGACATGACACTTGCCATTCAGGCCAAAGAGTTCAGTCTTTGTTTCTCATGGTCTGGGAGTCCTTCAGGTGCCTTCTGGCAAACTCCAGACAGGCTGTCATGTGCCTTTTACTGAGGCTTCCGTCTGGCCACTCTACAATACAGGCCTGATTGGTGGAGTGCTGCAGAGATGGTTGTTCTTCTGGAAGGTTCTCCTCTCTCCACAGAGAAACGTTGGAGCTCTGTCAGAGTGACCATCGGGTTCTTGGTCACCTCCCTGACTAAGGCCCTTCTCCCCCGATCGCTCAGTTTGGCCAGGCGGCCAGCTCTAGGAAGAGTCCTGGTGGTTCCAAATTTCTTCCATTTACAGATGATGGAGGCCACTGTGCTCATTGGGACCTTCAATGCTGCAAACATTTTTCTGTACCCTTCCCCAGATCTGTGCCTCGATACAATCCTGTCTCGGAGGTCTACAGGTAATTCCTTGGACTTCATGGCTTGGTTTGTGCTCTGACATGTGCTGTTAACTGTGGGACCTTATATAGACAGGTGTGTGCCTTTCCAAATCATGTCCAATCAACTGAATTTACCACAGGTGGACTCCAATCAAGTTGTAGAAACATCTCAAGGATGATCAGTGGAAACAGGATGCACCTGAGCTCAATTTTGAGTGTCATGGCAAAGGCTGTGAATACTTATGTACATGTGATTTTGTTTTCGTTTTTTTATTTTTAATAAATTTGCAAAGATTTCAAACAAACTTCTTTCACGTTGTCATTATGGGGTATTGTTTGTAGAATTTTGAGGAAAATAATGAATTTAATCCATTTTGGAATAAAGCTGTAACATAACAAAATGTGGAAAAAGTGAAGTGCTGTGAATACTTTCCGGATGCACTGTACACTACAATATAAATCCATGTACTGAGACTTAGAAATAAAGAAATTAATGTACTTCTGCAAAAAGGAAGGGCACGTCATGCATCAGGAAGACCCGTACGCTGCAGACTGCTGCAACAGAGGTCTGCAGGGCCACAGTGCATGATGCCCTGGCAAGTCTCCTGATAAGTGGAATCAACCACCTGCCAACCTCCAAAACCAAACAGCAGGTCTGGACAAGACATCCAAGATTCATTCCACACATGGAAGTTCCTACACAGAGAGAGGAATCGAGAAAGAGAGGGAAACGAAGATTGATTTGAAATGAAGAATTGGAGAGTGATGTTTAAAATAGCTCTTTAAAACGTAATACATGAAGAACAAAAACTTCTAATCAGTTTTTGTTACTTTATAAGTATTTGAGGGATCCAAATAGGGAACTAGAATTCTAGGAACAATTGAAATACAATGATTTTTACCAGATTGGATTACAGTTCATGTGCTCAATTAGCACAAATTTCTCATCAAAGTAAACACCTGTCGTCAAACAAACGTCAGCCGACATAAAATTGGAGACGGGACGAGTTGGAATACCCAAGGATCTCAACACTAAGAACGAGAAAATGTACGTGAATTACACCACATTACTTTCTATACCCTTTTTCTCCTTGTCCATTTGTGTAAACTCTTAGTCGTGTTGGTGACTCCAGCGAAGACCAAACTCTGTCCATATTTGACAGGTCTTCCTCCACTTTTGTGGTACTGCTTCAGGATAGCACTGCTACTGCACCAGGTTGTTGGAGAAACCCCACCTCTATAGCAATTCGGCCAGTTACCCATCAAAACACCATACTCGTCATTGGCGATAACCTGTAAGATGGTTGAAAGTGTTACATTGTTATATTCCTTCATTGAGGTTTACCATGCTCAAAATAGAGCATGTCAGGCTGTTTGTTAGACTTTGATGGTGAAGACTCACCATGGCAGATGCAACTCTGGCAACATTAATGGGGCTTCCCCATCCTGAGCATGGGACACCACTTCTTTCCAACACATATAAACACGCAGCCAAGACTTCCTCATCAAACTACAAGAACATGGAAGTCAGAGATTGCAAAGCAATTCCATGCAGTCAGCAACAGAAAACTATGCCTGTAGCATTTTATGGTCAAAGTTCCATGTTCTTCAGCCAACTGTTGCTTAGTTCCATAACAGATTCTGCCTGTATCATTCAGCACAAACTCAGTTCTCTCTGCATCATCATCCAGGTACACACAGTCATCTGATGAGGAGACAGAAATTGTAATTTTATATGTATTTAATAGTGCCTCCTAAAATGACCATGGGATACTGGTGTTCCCAGTGGGCTTTTAAACTAGCTAAACTTTCAAGATGAGGTTTAGCAGCTGAAAAGCATGGCAATACTGGTGCAATGTCTAGACCAGCACCAAATCAGCATGGGCAGGCATTGATATGACATTTAAAAGTCTAATGAAATACAAGTACAATATAAAAACCAACACCCATGTTTTGCATATTTCTTTTTTAATACATACCTCTACACCAGGGGTTGAACAGCATGTAAATGTCATTGTCAGGGATGCATAGTGAAATATATCTGACCCCTGGGCAGTGTTAATACAGTGAGGTTGGAAGGGAATTAACACACAATTTGATTGAATTCAGAACACAAATTCAGTTTTGCGCATATTCGTCAATCTTGGACCTCCAGCAGTCTTTCTCGAATTCTTCTACTACAGGAACTATCATATACTTGCCATTCTGTAGTGATGGGACATTACCTGTAAAACACACCGAAAGAAAAATAAAATTTCCTTTTAACCACACACAAGAAAAGCAAAGCTAAATAACAGTAGAATTTGTGGCAAGAAAAGGCCCTAACTGACCAAGTTTTCAAAGACAGTCACTTTAAGCAGTGCAGTCCAAAGATCTACAACTCTTACCATTGCTTCCACATGCTTGAATGCCTTTGCAATCATCTGCAAAATCCTTGACAACGACACCCTTAAGTTCATATCATGGCATGATATTAGGTAGTTCTCGCAAACTCAATTGCAGTATGTCCATTCTGACAGTTTAATGGCAGGGACACGGCAAAAAGTGCAAAGGTTTTTGATTGCAGACTTTCCAAAAAATATGCTGTTAGATGCTGAAAGAGAGAGAGAGAGAGAGAGAGAGAGAGAGGAATTACAAATGAAAGGATAAAACATGAGTGGGATCATTGCTTAATCAGAATCAAAGTTGTCATCACAGGTTGTTATCTATTCACAGGTGATTTCTAATTTTCCAGGCATTTTTCCAGAACATGGCAGTCACACAATCCATAAACATTAAAGTAAATTAGGTGTCCATCAGTTTCTCCTGAATCTGCAATTGTCTGGACAAGGTAAGATCATCTTAACATCTTTCGGATTTCTTGTTGAGGGGCTGCTATTCAATTTGTCAGGCCAACAGCAGTATTTTCAAGAAATTCCTATTTTGATGACTAAATAGACTAATTATGGAGCAATCATTTTACTGTTTTTCCAGCCAGCATATATAAACTTACATTAAACTTCTTACTCTTGCATCATTGAGGACACTTAATTACGTGAGACACTGGTATACTATTTACAGTTAAATGCACAGAATATCTCTTTACTATACCACTCTTTACAATTTCATAAAAGGAAAGGCTTTCTTACCAACACCTGATCTACAAAGACAACCTATAAATCCCGGATGCCTGTTTGTCTAAAATCAATGATTATGTGCTAATTAGCCGAGACAACAAGCTTACAAAAAAGAGTTGATAACTTACTTGATACATATTTAACACAGAGGACTTGAATTAAATGAAGAGAAAATTAGGTCTTGCTGGAACCAGCTCTTATTTCATTCAAGAGTTTCTTGCAGCAGAATCCTGGTATTTATTAACTTCTTATTCATCACCACCCCATCCAGAGCTGAAACATGTAAAGAATTGTAATCTCATTAGAGGGAGAAAAGATTTTAGGGTGAGTCACTAATGGTTTTATTGACATAATTATTTTGATTTAGAGGATTAATGTCATTTATATTGTAGAGTAATTGCTCAGGACTTGAAGGAACCACATGTTTTTGAAATGATTTATTCAAAGATTCACTCTTATGATTAAAGGCTTCATTAGTCAACATTTTAAAAAGAAACCATATTACAACATCACTGCAGTTAGGACACCTCACTAATTTAACTTCTTTAATAGGCTGACCTGCTTCTGTGTATTAATATGTAGGGTTAGGTTAGTGTTAAAGAGCGTTAGAGCATTTCTTTCTAAATATTCCAGAACTATTTTGGTTTTAAGAGATTTTTTTAGAGGTGCACTCTGTAACTTTTTCCACTGTAAAGATTTTACCCATCAGTCAATGGTGAATATTTTTAAAAGATGTACAAAGATATCTCCTGTAACACTCTGGGAATCAAACCCATGATCTTGGTGTCACTAGTGCCATGCTCTACCAGTTGAACTACAGGAACCTTACAATTGTTGTTTTTGGACTTGCTGAAAAAGGCATGGTGAGGTGTGGTTGAAAGTGAGTTGTTAAGCAAGTTGCTTTCAGCTGTGATACAGTGAAGAGGAATGCATATTTTATCAACTGTACCCCCCTACCAAACATAACTATCAGTGGGGTAAAATGTAACGTTAGTGGAAAAACACAACCTCTGAATCGCAATCATCACTGATGTGAGCGCGATTACTTCCTGATTTCAACGCGAGACGTGAACCCGGGTCTCCCACACTCCTAGGGTTCCAGAACTCTTGGAAACAAAATGCAGACTTCCTGTGTGATCATGTTGCCATGTCTATTATATTTCTCCTCTAAGGCTTTTAGGTTTTACACTAACTATATCTTTAGAAATGACTGGTTAAAACTGGTTCTGTGAGCACCAACTCTGTTCTATAGAGAATATTCTAAATATGTTATGTTTGGGTACTAAAAGTTATCTTTCACTCTGTGTGTGAGGAATGTATATTTGAGAGAATTAATAATATTTACAGTAAAGATGAATTATTCTGAACTGATGGCAGAGCTGCCAATGAGCAATTCCAAAATAAATGACACTAAATATATATAATTTTTTATTTAACTATGTTTCTTTTTTCAGAGTTTTAGCGTAGGTTTAATGTAGTTAATGGCAGTTGTTAAATAACAAAGGTGTATGATCATTTTTAAATGATTACCACAACCTCTTGGGGAGGATTATAAGTACATAATTTGAATGATTTATTAATCATATTACTATTATGCTTATTAAAAGCTGTTAGTCCTTTGAATCTGCAGTCCATCAGCATTCCTAGAAATCTTCTGAGCTCATGAACCATTTCTAAATCCCAAGTGACATAAAACCTCTACGCCTTACATTTTGAGCCATAGATTTAGTAGGACAAATTCTGTTTGAACACAAGCACTCTCAATGCATTACATCATCAGACAGGTAAATGATCTAGTAATGCAATATACAGTACTGTGTACGATTTTGTGATGCTTGCCTTGAGCATTAGAAGTGGAAACTCCCTATGGATTCCTTATGCAAGTTTCAGCAAGGTGAATTAAGGGAGGATCAATAATATAATGCATGTATTAATGCACAGAATAAAACAGTGTTGTGGGAACTGGGCTTGAATGTCTGAAATCAAATTAGGAGCAAACAACAATGACTGACCTGCAGAGGTGTGGTGTGTCCCAATAATGTGGGTTATTGATGTGGCCTATTTATTAGCCCAATTGGTGATTTTTGAAAAAGGTATGATAGATGGTAAGATGTCTTAAGTTGTGAGACAGATTTTAAACTATGCACTAATTCAGAATTTCAGGACTTCTATCAACTGAAATTACAGGAAAGCATCAGTAACCTAAGGTGATAGAAATATGATATCTGGCTCAACTTGTCTGGAGGAGCAAATTGTCTAGAATGTGCAGACCATTAATTGACTACTGAGTTTGAAGTGGTAGATGACATTTGATGTATCTTTTATCCTGTGTGTAGGAGATTTTGTTGTATTTAGAGAATGAATGAGAGCAAGTAAGTTTGGGAGGAGCTTGTTCATCTAGGTCTGTAAATCATATAGCAGCTGCTTCCCTCACACTGGTGACAATTCTTCTGGCATCCCTCCACCTCTCCATCTTCACCCTTATATTGTATGTTATAATAATTCTCAGTACTGGAAGTAAATTATTGCAGCGTAAACTTCTATAGTGGTGAATGGGAGACCACAGCATAATTATTTTTGCTTTCCCGTTTGCTCTTTAAGTAAAAGAAAAACTCTAAAATTAGAAAAACATAAAAATAGAGCGAGTGGGCATTCAGAGGAGAGAAAGATGCCATGAAAACATTTACTGTCACTCTCCTAGCAAGCTGTATTAGGAACCCCACTGCTGCAGCGGTAACAATTTTTTAAAATTATTATTATTAATGCTAGGGCAATATAACATATTGTAATGTTACAAATGTACACTAAATAATAAAAAAATGTAAAATACAAAAAGTTTGTTAGATTTACGCTGCTAAATAAGGCAGAAACACGTCATCAGATGTGGAAATGTTACATTTACGCATACAATGTTTTCAATCTGTCTTTAAAAGTATTTGCATTTTAAAGGATCTGCCGCAAATGCCCTTTTTTACCATGCATTAATTATTTTCAAATTAACCTGTATTAATTTTCATCATGCTCTTATACCTAATTATACTCAATTTTTTTAGTAAGTAGTTTTAGTAATGTAAAATGTAAATATTATTTTGTACATATCTTTCTTATTTAAACTATTAATGTGTAGTCATTTTTTTATTTTTTGTTGTTATAAGTAACATCATAAACTTATCTAAACAGAAGTTCTGTAAATCAAATATACTGTATGAGACACTGTCAGAATATTAATCACTGCTCTCTAAAAGTGATATAACACAATGACCATAATCATAAATAAGAACTGATATTGTTTCTTTTTTCTTTGTTAAACATTGTTCAATTTGACTATCATTAATTTACTATTATATAGAGATTTTATGTGTCATTTGATTCAACACCTTAAAAGAGCATTACTGAAATCTTAGCCTGGGATTTCTCATGGAGAGCTCTGCCTTCTTAGTGTAATTGTTATTCAGTTCAGAACAATTATACTAAAATGTTAATTTCACTCCAATTCTCTTCAAGAGACAATAATAAAAAATAAAACAAACCTTGCGTGACTCACCCAGATCTTCTCTCTCACGATGGTCATTGTTAACACATTATGAGTTCATCAGGTGGAGAAGAGGTGATTATATAACGGTGCATTTTGGAGCATCATTTCAGTGAAAGCAGAGTTTGGCACAGCATGACATAATTTTCACCTGCTTCAAGTTCCCTGAGAGTACGATTATTCGGTTAATTAACAGATACAAGGCACTCTTCAAACACATTCAGGAACAAGAACTCCCAACATGTAAGTAATCAACTTAAAATATTTATTTAAGATTTTTTTAAGCTTGTGATGTATTTTGCACATAATAACTGTTTTTCCAGAAAACTGAGGTTCAGATTTTTATAGAAAAGGCCATTTTTGAAAATAATAATTGAAACTATGAAATAACTTGACATGTGGAAATAATGCAGTAAGTGACCAAATACATTTTAAACAAATCAAAACTATCTTATATTTTAAATTCTTCAGAGTAGTCACCCTTTACCTTTACACCCTCTTAACATTCACTCAACCAAAAAAAAAAAAAAAAAAAAAAAAAGGATCATGAGAAACAGAAACAGATGATGTAAAGTACTCTGTGCAGTTATTCTATAAATACTTTGCTTTAAGTCATTGGCGAAGTGGAATGAAGCAATACAGTATATTCTGGTTGGATAAAAATAATAAAAGTAAGAGATGTGGTTCCATATCTAGCCTATTTAGTCTGCAACATTTGGGCAAGCATTAAAGGGATAGTTCACCCTAAAATTAAAATTCTCTCATCATTTACTCATCCTCATGTGTATGACTTTCTTTCTTCTGCAGAACACAAATTATAATTTTTAGAAGAATATCTCAGCTCTGTAGGTTCATATAATGCAAGTGAATGGGTGCCAAATTGTTTAAGCTCCAAAAAGCACATAAAGGCAGCATAAAAGTAATCCATACGACTGCAGTGTTTTAATCCATATTTTCAGAAGTGATATGATAGGTGTGGGTGAGAAAAAGATAAATATTGAAGTACTTTTTTGTTTGAAATTCTTCTCCCTGCCCAGTAGAGGGCGATATGCATTAAGAATGTGAATCACCAAAAACACAAGAAGAAGAATGTGAAAGTGATCTGTTTCTCACCCACACTTATCATATTTCTTTTGAAGATCTTGATTTAACCACTTGAGTATTATGGATTACTTTTATGCTGCCTTTATTTGATTTTTGGAGCATCAACATTTTGGCACCCATTCACATGCATTTTATGGACCAAAGAGCTGATGTATTCTTCTAAAATCTTCATTTGCGAAGAAAGAAAGTCATACACATCTGGGATGGCATAAGGGTGAGTAAATGATGAGAGAATTTTCATTTTTGCGTGAACTTTTTTGGAAACCATTTTGCTGCATTTGGCTTGATAGGTTTGAAAGCAGCCTTCTATACTTTTTTATGAGTGATTAACCACCTCAGATGTAAACTTTGTGCATGATCACTCACTTTTTTTTCTTTTTTTATTGTCCTTCCCCTATGTCTACTTTTAAACAATACAGTATGTCAGGAATCGCAAACATTTGCACTGGAACTAAAGTGGAATTGGAAGCAAGCAGCAAGCCAGTTTCAAGCACACAAGCATGAGAAAGCGATGGTATAGAGGGCAGTAGAGGGCACTGGTAGAGGGCAGTGTTTTCAGATGTGGATTGAGCTGTCCCGGCCTTTCGTTTCAAATAGAGACAAACTGCACCTGGAGCTGACATTTGGTCAGTTATGGCCTTTTTTTCTTTCTACCAAATACAACAGTGGACATGTTGATATATTTAGAGTGAATTTGTTAGAAGGGCTAAATAAACATTTAAATTGTTGTCTTACCTGTGTCTTACAGGTAATGCCCCATCAATACAGAACGGCACATATGTGATAGTTACATTAGTGGAAGAATTGAAGAAAGACTGCTGGGGAGTCAAGATTGTTGAAAAGGGGGTAAAAAAAATGAATCAAACTGAGTGTTAACTCTGCTCTGTCAGCTTGTATAGGAAGATACAAGCTCAGTTTTGCAACACACTGTCCAGGGGCAAGATACATTTCACCGTACAACCCTGACAATGACATTTATATGCTGTTCAGCCCCTGATGTAGAGGTATGTTTTTATGAGATGGACGTTGTAGGTGTTCAAGGCAAAAATAATCATGCACTTAAGACTTTTTCCAAGTCTTTTATAGATTATTATATGCATGTCCTACTTGTATTTCATATGAAACCTTCGGCTATGAGAAGTACATTATATCTATGGTGGTCCAGGCTGGTTAGTGCTGGTTTTGCTGGTGGAAAAATTGCTAAGTTCAGGCATGGAACTCTGAATGGCGCAAGCTGATAGGTTCTTTGAACTTGTTATATGTTAGCCAGTTAGGTTGCTCAGATGTGACATATCAAGCCAATCAGCTCACATGGTGTAAGCTGACAGATCCTTTGTCATGTAATCAGGTAGCAAATCAAACTGCGTACTTTCTCTGCAGCGAGCTGCAAGAGTTTTCTCTGAAACCCTCCACTACCCCAGATCCACAGTCTAGATCTGCTACATGGGGATTGTATTTATGATAAATTGTGCAGCAGTATGTTATACATGCTTGACACAGTATGTCTTGTGTTTTTCTAATTGTGCAGCAGCAGCAGCATGTCCACATGCTTAACTCAGTATGTCTGTGTAGGTTCTAGCAGTAGCAAGTTTCTGTACTTGCTCTGCAGCAGCAGCAGCAGCAACAGCGTAGCAGATCTAGTCCGCCAAAACCAAAAACCTGTCAATTTGTCATACCCATATTAACATGCTTAATCTTTTCAATAGTTGTCATGACTAAACTTAACTTGTGAAACTGGTTTATCGAGGAAGTCTTAATGGTTAAAAAAGGATGCTGCAGGGGGCCTGGGAAGCTCAGCGAGTATTGACGCTGACTACCACCCCTGGAGTCACGAGTTCAAATCCAGGGTGTGCTGAGTAATTCCAGCCAGGTCTCTTAAGCAACCAAACTGGCCCAGTTGCTAGGGAGGGTAGAGTCACATGGGGTAACCTCCTCATGGTCGCGATTAGTGGTTCTCGCTCTCAATGGGGCGCGTGGTAAGTTGCGCTTGGATCGTGGAAAGTAGCATGAGCCTACAGTGCTGTGAGTCTCCGCAGTGATGCAGAGAGAGTTGAGTTTGTGCTGAATGACACGAGCAGAATCTGTTATGGAACTAAGCAACAAATTGGTTGCAGAACATGGAACATAGGCCAAATAAGAGCCACACTTTTATTCATACATGACAAAATAAGTAACAACGAAGTACTACAAGATCCATTTTCTATAGCTGAACAAAGCATAACAAAAGTTTCTTGAATCTAAAGTGTTCTTGTTCTCTGATCTGTAATTCTTAGTTTTATGAGGGAGTCTTGGCTGTATGTTTGTATGTGTTGGAAAGGAGTGGCGTGCCTTGCTCAGGATGGGCGAGCCCTGTTATTGTCGCCAGAGTGTTATCTGCCACGATGAGTCTTCACTGCCTTTTTTGTATAATATGGCACTAGCTACGCTTAGATCATGGGTTTTTGTTCCAAGGGAATACATGTATTAATAAAATAAACTGCAAGGTGCTTTGAATAAATGCATCTGCCAAATGAGATTGATGATGTTTAGCAAAGAGGACAGACAATGACATAACTCTTTCCACCATCTCTTGACAGGTTATTGCCAACAATGACTTTTGTGTGTTGACAGGTAAATGGTTAAGTAATTATAGAGGTGGGATTTCTCCAGCCTGGTGTGGTAGCAGTCCCATTCTGAAACAGTTCCACAAAAGTGGAGGAATCAGAATCAGAATCAGAATGAGCTTTATAGCCAAGTATGCTTACACATACAAGGAATTTGTCTTGGTGACAGAAGCTTCCAGTACACAAATAATACAGCAACAAGACAGAGATCAAAATAAAAAGTGAATAGAAAATAAAGTATTTATAGAAATACACAATAGGACAATATATATATATATATATATATATATATATATATATATATATATATATATATATATACGTATGTACAATATACAAATACAAATACAAATCTGTTATATATAGAAGCAAGAGAATGTAACGGCAGAAGAGGTATGGTATGTTGGTTACATATAAATAGATTAAGCCGTGTATTGCACATAATTATTGCTCAGTGGGGCAGTTTTATCTGTTCATGAGATGGATAGCCTGAGGGAAAAATCTGTTCCTGTGCCTGACGGTTCTGGTGCTCAGTGCTCTGTAGTGCCTGCCAGAAGGCAACAGTTAAAAAAGGTAGTGGGCTGTGTGAGTGGGGTCCAGAGTGATTTTTCCAGCCCTTTTCCTCACTCTGGAAGTGTACAGTTCTTGAAGGGGGGGCAGGGGGCAACCAATAATCCTCTCAGCACTCCGAACTGTCCTTTGTAGTCTTCTGATGTCCGATTTCGTAGCTGCACCAAACCAGACAGTTACTGAAGTGCAGAGGACAGACTCAATGACTGCTGAGTAGAACTGTATCAGCTTGAACTTCCTCAACTGGTGAAGGAAGTACAACCTCTGCTGGGCCTTTTTCACAATGGAGTCAATGTGGGTCTCCTACTTCAGGTCCTGTGAGATGGTAGAGCCCAGGAATCTGAATGACTCCACTGCTGCCACAGTGATGTTCAGAATGGTGAGGGGGGTCAATGTTGGGGTGTTCCTCCACAATCATCTACACCGTTTTGAGCGTGTTCAGCTCCAGGTTGTTTTGACTACACCTGTATCTGACACTATTTGCACAAGGGGTGTAAAAAGCGTACAGTATACCATTATTTGCACCAGGGTGAAAATTGCATCTGCCTTTAACATTTCATCAGAAACATTTTAAATATTTTCTGTCTCACATAAATGCATTCCAGTAGTGTTTGTACTTTAGTAGTTAAGTTTGGCCCGTTGTGTTCCAGGTGAACAATGATAAAGTTTACTGGCAGCGGAGATGTGATGGGACCTTCGGCATTGTCTATGTTGAGAAGAACACTGTAGGCCACTGCATCAGCACCAAGGCTATGGCTCTGACAAAAGTTTTGATATCACACACCTCTACAAACATCCACGAGGTTCATCACATTATTGTTTACAATACCCTGAAGATATTTGCATTTACTTCTGAACACTTTTAATAAACTGCTCTTCCCTCTTCTTTATGCAACATTCATCAGATACCGAGGAACAGCGTATTGCTTTGGAAACAGCCATTCGCCATGGCTCCAAACGATGCATATCCCCTTTGCCCTGTGCCAGAGATGTAACTGTTAAAGTCACTATGCAGGGAGAGGGACCATGTGTGGGCAAGGATACTGCGCTTTCCATGGTTCTGGAGAACACACGCGACTCACCTCGTGCTGTCACCCTCTACAGCCAGGTGGCAGCCATGTACTACACCGGAGTTCACGAAGCTTTAGTGAGAAAGGGCCAGATAAACATTGAGTTGAAGGCCTGTGAGGGTGTCAAAGTTTAGCTCTCATCAACAGCATGACATTACAGTACAGACCACAGGTGGTATATTCAAATCCAACACTACGTTATGACTTAGAGAATTAGTGTTCATCCAGCATTTTTCTCTTTTCCCTTTATAGTGCAGAGTATTCCATGGACCCTGCGGTATGATGAATATAAATACCACTTTGTGGACCAGGCAGCACTGATGCTCAGTATCTTTGGGTAGGTTGCTCAGACTAAGCAGATTCTGGACACCCAGTTCAACTTCACACTGCACACACCAGATCTTATGATTGCTGTGATTTCAGCGGGTTCTCACTTTTAAACTGGGGTGCTGTGGGATAGTGGTTAATAAGGTTGGGGATTTTTCGGTCCTCATTTTTTTAAATTATTATTATTATTCTCTGTGACTGCTTTTCATAATTAGTTTTTGAATGGCTTTGAGTTTTTTGCTTTATTGTCTAATGTAAACCTAATGGTATTCATTTGTTTGTGATCATCTCAATCAGCCTGTATGTGATTATGTAGTGGGCAAAGAAATGGCAGTCAAAATCACATTCCAAAACCCACTGGCTTGTGCACTAAAAAATTTAATTTTCCATATAGAGGGACTGGGACTGCAGCAGGCTTAAACAATTACACATGGGTAAGATGATACAAAATTATATTTTATTCTTGTCTTATTATATTCATTTTTTTTTCAGCTGATTGAACTAGATTCAAACTGTCTAATATGTACTGATCCAATGTACTGTATTGCTGTGTAGTTTTAGTTTTAGCAGGAATGTTATAATATTTTATATAGTGACATTGCAAGCCTTACCACAGAGAACCTGACCGAAACATTCGTTCCCAAGTGTCATGGCCCACATATACTTCTAGCATCCCACGACTGTCCTCAGCTGACTCAGGTGCATGGAGTTGCTGACATAGTTGTGAGACAACAGTAACAAAGCATTCAAATGACCTAAGGTAAGGTAGGCACTAGGCAGTAATTAAATATACAACTGTAAATGGTAAACATGTTAATTTCATCCTGATCTTAGAGTATGTTGCACTTAGAGGATATTTTGTGCCAGGCATTGTTTTTTTTCTATTCATGTTTTTCTTTTTCTTTTTTCTCTTTTGTTATGTAAAAGTGTGGGAGAGATTGCATATGTCACACTGGCTAATCATATATGGTTTCTTTTGTTTGTTTTTGCTAATTTGTTTCTCATGCTATCTGTCCTCTTATTTGATTGAAAAGTCTAATTTTTGTGATTTTATGATGATTTTCTTCACTTACCTGTGCTTAATATGTACTCCGTGTGGTCTCAGATTTAATACAAATATCTATGCTTTACTGTATAACATTAATTTGTAATTCTGATGAGTCCATTAATACCCCATTAGTTAATTCATCTAGTCTGCACAATTTCTATTCGCTCACTATATACACAATGTACTGTACATATACTGTATACAATAGGCTCAGCTTCACTTATTTTCTTTATACTATAAAATGTCTTTCCCATTTAAACACAAGAAGAGCTGTTTAAAGCGGTCACATTTATTGGTCTCTTCTATGCACATTTACTAAACAGCCAGTCAAGTTGGCAAACATTTTTAGAGACATTGTACAATGGGACTTTCCACAAAGTTTGCTAAAAAATAAATACAAGACTCGAAGTGTTTCACAGATCAAAAATATACAAAGGCTTATAATGAATGTAAACTTTGAAAACACTTTACATAAGGAACATCTTGGAACAATTTAAAAAGGTATAAGATTTACAAATTTGTACAAAAAAAAAAAAAGAAAGCAAAAGAGAGAGAAATAAAGTTATTTCATTTTAGTTGCTTGAAGACCTCCATCTTGCAACTCTGTTTTCAGGGCAGTAACTTTTGTTTTGTTTTGTTTAACAAGCTTGTTCAGCTCTGAAATCCTTTGGTACACAAATCTTTACGTTACCACACAAGCATGCAATGAACTAAGAATTTGAGATTTTAATTTTCAAATGATAATTGCTTTTTTCTTGTTTTTTTCTTTTATTTAAACTATTTCTGGACAAAGTAGTCTTAGGTACAGAAAAAGACAATGTGAAAACCTTCACACATGTACTACATCAGTGCAACTTTTAAGGTTAGACTTTACAATGTTGGAATGGTAGTGTACAAAATTATTCACTGCTGTCTGTAACCCTCTGATGCTACGGAGATGGATACTGAACAGTCTTTGTTGCCTTTTAGATTTGCATCTTAAATTAAGGTGATAATGTAATTGTGTTTTTCCCTTTAATGTCTTTACCTAAAGCTTTTGAATCAGAAGTTAGCAGGTAGTTTATTAGTGATAAAATAGCAGAAGACAGCTCATATACTTAGTCCAGTAAATGAACCAAAGACTGACTCTCATGCCAAGCAAATTGCAGAAATACCAGAATTTTACGAGGTCAATGAGCAGGACACAGGAAAGAAATGCCAAATACACTACTGGACACAGTGAACTTAGGTTTACAAGGATCATTAGCATGATAGCTTATGTCATCAGATTTTGATATTATTTATAAGTGGTTGTAATTTCTGTGGTAAACTTATTCTAAAACCAGTGTTTCACAATAAAGCTTCCAAAAAGCTTTCAAAAAACATCCAAAAAGAAAAACATTACAAAGTCCATAAATCCATAAATTAATCTGTAGTCATTCGAAATTTCTCCAAAGCCCAATATTTCATAAAAGCCAGCATTTAAAAAAACAAATACAAACAACCCTTCCACTTTAGTACCAACATTAAAATCACAAGGTGGGTCTTGGAAACTGGCAAATAGCTTAGAGTTCCATGTGTGAGAAAAGATAACCCAAACAGTAGCAAAAGTCTATATTTTTTCCTTTGATTTGCATCTTTTTGACAACCTTGTAAACACATGTATTGTTGGTGAAACAAATCCAAGTAAAAATGGTCTCTACATGACTTCAAAGACACAAACCCCTCTAACTGCAGACTTACTCTGTCTCTCAGTCTGATATTGCTCTGTACCTCAATCTGTATTCATTCTTTGGATAGACAGTTGTCTGTGCTACTTAACAGCAACCGCATAGAGAAAAGAATGTCTGTTTTCCATCAGTGCCAAAGACAACAGCCTACTTTTTATCCTTCTCTTAACTTTCCTCATTACCTTCTCAACATCGCAAATTCAAAACCAATTCAACACAAACTTCAAATGCCCCTTTCCTTAACTAAAAGCACTTTCACTACACACTTCAAGAAACTTCTACTCAGCCTTCTGCATTTGCTACTGTATTGTTCTGCTGTAGTGCATTTTACTACATATAAATGTCTTTGAAAAAGATTGTCAAGTGTTTAAATCTGAATTTTTGAGGACAAAAAACAACTTATGACCTCACAATGTGTCTTGACATATTGAAGCAAATTCATTGAATGGACAATAGGTTCTCTAAAAAAAAAAAGTACCAATATTGGCTACTCTCTGAAGTTTTATTGCATGCAGTTAATTCATCTATTAAAGTGAAATATATCAAATCTACAATCACTGTGGTAGAGGCATAATTTTATAAATTGTCTGAAAAACATTTGCACAATATTAGTCCTGTTGTGTGGTCAGTGATGACAAAAAATAAAAAATAAAAAAAATCACCTCACAATAAGCAAAACAGAATCATTAATAATTGAGAAACAGTAAGGGTTGATACAGTATTCACAGAATACGTATAGTGACGGTGTTGTAGCTGTTGTTGTGTTTCCTTAGCAGATACATTTGTTTATATACAAACAATGAGTTGTGCTGATTTTTATTAATATTTTTTAACAAGACTTTTCTATCACTGAAACGCCAAAAGTATATATATATCTTTTTAAGAAATTCACTAAAAAAGATAAATATTGAATTAAGAGAATAGCCATGTGGTCATCAAATTAGATGTTGAATTAAAAGGCTTTCATTATCTTTAAATTGCCACAAAGAGGACAAGCTTTTGTCCACATTTGCCTGATAGTCCTTTTCTAGACCATTATTTTTTTTTAACTAATGTCAATAAAAATACATATTTTCTTTTTGTTAAAATTCATGTACTATATATATATATAGATATTTATTTATGTCACTTTTCATTTTTTGATGTGGCATTTTTGTTCTGATAAAATATTCTGAAACTTTCTCAGTACCAAAAGAAGTGCAAACTATTGGTAGGCCATTAGGAAAATCCAATGCAGCTACAATTCTTGCCCAATAAGATCCAGTTACAGGCTAACAGTAAATCTGAGATGTTACTCAAAAAATATTCAGCCCATTTATGCTACAGCTAACTATACAAAAGGCCACTCTTTGATTGTCCCAAGCTGTCTGCCGTAAACAGTTTGTGTTTAAGGTACAGGAAAGATTTTCCCTTCTTTTAACACTGACTAGACCCATTTTCACAGTTACCCCTCAATACAGTACTGTTTTTATCATTCTAGATAATGCTAAATGCTTGTGTCAAAAATGCATCACTGTATTGATACCCTGTGATTACTTACAAAGTGATGGAATTTTCTATTTTTCTAATCCCAAAATGAAATGTCAGTTGGTACACAAAGAAAGCATTCACATAAAAAAAATATGCTCTTGGTAGTTATGATACCACCACTAAAAATCAACATAAGAATGTTTTTCTTTCATTTTCGGTCTAAAAACAGATACTTAAAAATATTAAGTATGCCAAGTGTCCAGCATTTTGACGATGTCAAAGATTGTGTCTATACTTAGTTGCTGCTAAAAGTTCAAGGTGCATTTTCAGGAGGAACGGTCGTCATGTGGGCTACCATCTGAGTTTTCTGTTTCCCCTTCTGATATGGCCTGCATGGGAGCTGTGTACAGCCGACTACGTGTACTGTAGCGGCTACTGCTTGCAGCTGGTGGCATCCTTGATCGGCCTTGTCGAGATGAGGCAGATGTGGAAAAAGCTTTTGTGGTGAAGCCCTCGGCATATGTTTTTGGAAAGGGGCTGTGGATTTGTTCAGGTGATCCCTCTAGAAATTGTTGTTGTAAAGGAGAGAGTGGCTCCTCAAGTGGTCTGGAACCCTCCATCAAGAGCTCACCAGGGCTTTTGGGTGCAATGGGACTCTTTAGGATCTCTGTAGCTGACATGCGGTAACTGGACTCGGAGCGACTTCCCTTTTTCAACAGCAGCAATTTGAACTCTTCATTCGAGGTACTAGACTTTTTGGCACTCCTGAAAATTTGACCTGGGGCTCTCTGGGACACAATTTGTGTAGTTGAATTTGTGGGCATGGTTGGGGTGCTAGGAGAGGTTGCAGGATTGGTAGCAGGGCCATTCCCAGAAACACCACTTGAATGGCTCCGTAATGTCATGTCTCCAGAATCTTTCCTGCCCAGCATTTTTCTTTTTGACCTGAGATGGCAAAATATGAAGCATGTTTTGTTTTTAAAGTTACATTAAGAGTTCTGGATTTCTTTATTTTTTGGACTAGTTTTTGGGTTAGTTTAAAACAGGGCCATGTTCTGCAGAGTTTAGCTCCAAGCCTAATCAAACCCACCTGAACCAGCTAATCAAGGTCTTAATTATTACTCAGAAAATTCCAAGCAGAAGCGTAAAAGCTGGATCGGAACCAAATTCTGCAGGACGTGGCCCTCCAGAAATGGAACTGAATACCACTAATATAAAATGTACCAGACAAATGTAAAACACACCTGTGAATCATGGCAAAGAGATCCTCTGTTGTGCGAGTTTTACTTGGTGAAATGAAAACACTATCATCATCAGTTTTTGATTCATCTGTTAGAGGGGACACAGTTGAATCGCTCGGTGTGGACTCTGAAATAGAATATTGTTGCCTAACTCATTCCAATCAAACATTTCAAATATTCTAAGGAAAATACAGCCTAAAATTAGAGCTCATTTACAGTAACAAGACCTTGACAAACTTACCTTTGCTAAAATAGTCCTCTGTGTCCGGTGTTGAACTTTCCTCTACAGATTCCATTGAGGCACTTCTGGTTGGAACACCTGATGTTACAGATTGTTCTCCATGGTTAACAGCACCAATGATTGGATAAGCTTGTGATTTTTTAAATGTTTGATAGATAATATCAGGCACTTGGTCAAGACTGTCTGACCTCATTGCTATTCCATTCTGACCAGGTGTGAGAAGCAGTGAAGGGCTTCCTTCATTTGGTTCAGATCTCAATGGCTGGTTTTGCTCTATTTCTAGATTGTTCTGGGGAAAGATATTCTTTGAGGTGCCCACTTCATCTGCAACTTTACCTTCTTGACTTGCGGAATTCTCTAATATGACTGATGTGACTTCATCCATGTTCACCTGCTCAGGCTGGGACCTAAAAGCAGTCATGCTCCGAAGAGGTGATGGGGCTAGTCTATCATATCTATTTCCACCAAAATGGCTTGCTATATTCTTAGCAGCTAGTCCATCTACTGGGGTAAACAGTGAATCACAATTGTCCTGAGAGGGTGGTTCTGTGAGAAGTGTTCTATATGGAGGGGGTTTCCTAGTTTCATGGGGATTATTGTGAGTTGGTAAGGTGTTGATAGTCACAGTGGGACACTTAGGCCTAGTGGCAGTATCAATGCTAAGACGATCGTGGCTACCATCTCTGGATTTGCCAACTGAACGTAGCTGAACAGAACAAAGTACCTTAGGCGTGATGGCCAAAGGACCAGTGATTGCTGGCTCATCATTTGAAACAGAACTGGCCAGACTCTCACCCTTAGTTTCTACTGTAGCTTTCTGCTTTCTCTGATTTAGGATATTTGTCTGTTTTTTGTGAATTGCAGGCTTGCAGGCATTGGGAAGGGCACTTAGGTTAAGGTGGGTGGGAGGTATGATAGGTAGTTCAAGGTCCCTCTTGGATGAATACTTCAGCAATGAAGCAAGTGAGGACTTCCTTTCTGGAACTTTGGGTTTCCTCTTGCCACTGGTGGGGGACATTGGGTGAGCATTTGGGAAGAAAGCCGATGGTAGAGAAGATGTTGGTGTTTCTGACTGGCTTGAGTAGCCACTGGAGGGTGATGCTAGACATACCAGCTTCTCTGGTGAAGGCAATCTAAATTCATTTTCCATTGATGGTAGTGAAGGAGTGGTAGCCCTGGATGCAGACTGGGAAGCCTTGGATTCTGAGCTCTCCTGTGACTTAATGCATTCAATGACAGTGGTACCCGTAGCTGTGCTGGAACTGGACAAAGATCTGTAAGGATCATTGGATTTCAAATCATTAAGAAGCCAGAGGTCTGCATATTCTGACTGTACTGCTCCCTCATCCTTGAAAGAATGTGTTTCTGTGGAGCCAAATAAAGCAACATCTGGAATCTCCATAGAACTCTCAACACCCCAAGCCCCCAGTGGCTCCTCACTCTCCAGTTGACTTGAGGACCCATTTAACCCTATATGCTGTGTTTTGTCCCCGGAAGACGTTGATTTGTTATGACTACCAGCTATCTTTGGTTCATTCCTGTCAGCAGAAGGTCCAACATGACTGCTTATTTTCTTCAAGGATGAGCTGCGTTTTGGTGGGGATGGCTTCAACTTTGGTTTCCTTAGAGAGAGACTATGTCTCCCAAGTGTGTTTGCTTGAAGTCCATATTCTGCCTGTTGCTGGTCTACAGATGCATAGTTATACGTGAAGCTTTTGCTACCTTTAAGACCACAGTCAAAGTGCATGGAGGTATAGTAGCCCTCAGCATCTACAGAATAGTGTGAAGCGGTGTCAGCCTTTTCAGAAGGTGGCCTATCTGTTAAACTCTCGAAAGTAACTATGCTAGCAAAGCTGGGACATTCTAGGCTGTTTTCTTCCCTTGAGTGCTCAGGACTGAAGTCTGGGTGGCAAGGCATGTTGGGCCTGTAGTGTGGATAGCTCCACTCACACTCACTGGCAATGCTGACTCCAGCATCATCAAGCATGTCAGTTACGGTGGAGGTGAATGAACCTGTCCTATGGCTACAGAGGCCTTGCGATCCAGGATACGAATCAATCACAAAGCCTGTAGAATCTTCATTAGGATTGGTAGCGGCATTTAATGACAGTTCTGAATCACAGTGTGATGATCCAGTGAGTGGGGGTGAGGCTGCCGGTGGAATGGTCTCTGATGTTTGGGAGGGACATGTAGAGCTACTACCACTCCAGTTGCCACTTGATGACTGGTGATCCTCCTTGTGGTCCATCTGGCTAGTCAGCACGCCAGCATTGGAAACGGAGTGGATGGGGCTACTAAATGTGTCAGAACTGGAGGAAATCTCACATATGCCCATGTCAGCTTTCTGAGTCAGGCGGGATCGACCCCTCTCCATCCAGTCACACTCTGCACCTACAGCATGCTGGCTTTCTGGGACTGCTTGATCATCAGTACTTTCTTCATCATCTTTTAGAATATGTTCCCCTGGGACTGGTAGGAAGTCCTCAGCCTCAAACGGGGAGAGTTCTTCCTCATCATCATTATCATCACTGTCTTCATGATCTTCGTCCACTAGTTGCCCTCCTTCTCGTGGGAGGCTTCGGGAGCGCAGACGGGAGCCCACTGAGGTGGTAAACATTGCGTCTGAGCTGTCAGGCAGTGAGGATATATTCCCCGTGGAATGGGAATGTGTCACAGTCACCCCCTGCACCCTCTGTGCTCTGATCCGTCTACGCGAAGGTGCAGCTCCAACAATTAGGAATTCCTCTGTCTGGCAGCCAGAGTCCTTGGTGTTGAGATGAGAAAGTGTATCCCCCTGGCAAATATCAGGGTTGGTGTGGACTATCACTGTACGTTCTCTGGCTACTGGAGACTCGTCGGAGTCTAAAAACAATTAAATGTTTTTTTTCAGTAATAATTGAAATGACACCTGTCTATACATTCAATTTACTCTTATTAAATACATAATATACCAAACTGACTGTTGAGAAATGATCAAAATATAGTAAAGGTGTCCTTAGTCCTAACCCAAAGTATACTTAGGTTTTGATGCGAACGCTCAGCCTTTCAAAGTTTAATTCATTTGACTGTGCGAGCATACACAGGCGGTTTGCGCATGTGTGCTATTATACTAATACTGAGATACTGAGAGACGTAAACATAAAGATGTCCTGGGTTCCTGTAGCTCAACTGGTAGAGCATGGCGCTTGGATTGCCAAGATCATGGGTGTGATTCCCAGGGAACACAGAAACTGATAAAATGTATACCTTAAATGCTCTGTACGATACTTTGGATAAAAGCATCTGCAAAATGTATGTATGTTGTGTTATGTATGTCTTTATTTTCTTTCAAACTCAAGTTATACAATTGCAGGTATCTCCTGACCTCATCACACACTCACTCTTGATGCGCACGTCCGCTGTTGTTATTTCTACCTTCGTCTCCTGATGTTTAGCAGTGATTACATCTTCTTCTAGCACTTCTTCGTGACAGAAAAGGGTCAATTGTGAGTTACCACCTTGTGGACCCACTAAATAGTGCAAATAATTCCAGGCGCATATATATGCATACTGCGTGTTAAGAGTACGCATGGTTAGAAAAATCGGAACACATTCAGTGCTCGAGCCCTCTGCTGATGACAAAATTTGCATCATGCATCCTGTACACATACGCCTAACGTGTCACGTCTGACCGAAGTATACTATGGGCTTTAGTCACCATTCTCTTTCATTGCATCTTTTGTTTCTATACCATAAACGTTCATGGTGACTTTTATTCTGCCAAATAATTTATTTTGTGTTCCACCTAAGAATGAAGGTCACATGAGGTTGGATGGAACAACGGGGGGGGGGGGGTTAAAGTTTACTTTACTTTTAAGAGAAATGGTGACCAGTCACAGCACCTAAAACATACACTTCCCCTAACACACTAATACATTTTAAGTCTTGTTGTTCATAAAAAAAAAATAAAAATAATAAAGGTTCATAGACATGTCAACTACCGAAATAACATGGATTGAAAACAAAATAGAATAACATGAAAATGTTACAGCTTCACACACCCAGATCTTGTTGGACTCGTCTGGGAATGCCAGTGATGGTTTTCCGTCTCCTTAGCTTCCTCCGCCTTTGAAGCACGGATTGCGAGTGGACTAGTGAGCATCGCACACTGGCCTCTCTGTCAAACCCAACCCCTGCAAAGAGCATCAATTATGTGAGAGGTTATAGAGTGCCAGCCACTGTTTTTATTGCCCCCTCCCCTGTTTCTCACACTCATGACCAACTGAATTTTATTCATGCTAAATAAAGTTAATTAGATAAAGTCTTTAAATATAATAAAGGAGGATAAGAATTAATACAAAAACAACAATAATAATAATAATATTAATATTTTAATTTAAAAAAGTTTTTTTATAAATATATATGGAAATACTTATTATTTATATAGTACTATTTAGTTTTACTTCCACATATGCAAGATATATAAAAAGTCTGACCTCTTGCATATGTTGATGGTTATCAATACATCTCAGGAAAAAAAATCTTCATTTTAATGTATGTATTACATAGTCACATACAGTAAGTGTGCAACAAAAAAGATGGATGTCAGTCATGTTCAAATGTTTTAACTGACACAGAAATACATTGGACATACAATGCACAATGTCATGCAAGGTGAAAGGAGCCACATATTCAGGAAGTCAGAACAGAAAACAACTGGGGTTGAAAATGGGAGTATAACTTGAATCAATCGTCCTACCCAAGCCCAGCCCAACTCTCTAGTACTGCAGTCTGATCTGTCCCTGCTGTACTCTCAGTTTGAAGCTGTGTTTGTTATGCTGTTTGTCCAGTGTCATGCATCATGACTCTCATGTGATTGCAAGCTTGGCCCTTTAAGCATCAATTACTGCACTTTGCCTATGATGTGCAGTTTCCAGTGCTGCCTATGAGTGACTCAGCCCGTGCTGACACGTACTGCAAAAGTCCCATTCACTCAGTCAAGCTGTGTATATTTGGCCTCTTTATAATTCTAATGCAACTGATTAGCATGCATAAAACGATTTCTTGACTCTTCGCATTTCTGGCACAAAGGTGGTAACCAAGACAACGAAGAACTTTTTTGTTTCAAATTTCATGACTTGCAGATTTTAACCTACTTTCCAGCATGTCTAATACTTCATTATTATACTATTAAACACAACCAGTGAAAGGTTTACACACAGAGACTGCATTTACAGTATGTTTCATGTGATCTTAAAAAAAACTGTTATGCTTAAAGGTGGAGTAAGTCATTTTAATTCAATACACTTTTTGTCAAATTCCAAAAATTTCTCTGCACGGTCTGCTAACTGTCCGTTCTGTGTGTGCGCTGAAAAAATCCAGAGTTTGTCCACAGCCCTGACTCTGTAAATGGGAAAATAAACAAAGTGGATCGGATTGATCCACACAACACTATTCCAGCCAACCAGCAACAGGGGGGGTGGTTCGTGCTCATGCACAGGATTGGGGGGGAGGGGAGGGGAGATGGGGGAAATGGGGCAGTGAGCGAGAGGGAAGTTCATTAGAAGAAGAAGAGGGATGGTAAATCTGACTAATGCTAACTTGCTGAACTCCAAGCAGGAGAGATGGCCGAGAAACACCCCAAGAGAAAAAGGTCAGACGAATATAAAATGAAAAAGAAGGGGTATGATCAGGCAAGGGCTAGGAGCCTCATAAACATCTGAGAGGATTTTCAACAGTGGATGGACCTGCGAGAGCTGAAAGGCCTGAAGACAAATGCGGAGGTTGCTCTGTTTCTGCTTGATAAGTGGGTAACATTAGTTTTGCTATGTTTCACAGAACCAAGATATGCTGTTGTTGTGATGTTAGCTATAGTAGCAGGAGAGTTGTGAGTGTCGCTGTCTGGAGCTAGTGTGCTGGCTACCAAGCTAACGTTATTTACATTACTTGCTGTGTTGTTGTTCGCTCTATGTCATGGTACTTGTCCGTACAACATTTGCAAAGGATTTTTATAGCCACAATGGCCTAAAAACACAAGTTTGCTAGCGCAGTGGGATTATTTGGATTGATGCATAAATCTAAATGTTATGCTAGGTAACGTTAGCTTCTTTGTTAGCTTAGTTACAAATCTACTGTCCTCTTCAGTCACTGTAGTTTTGTATGTGTTATTGTAAAATCAAACTGAACAACTAACTCTCGCTAGTTTATACTCTGTTGTGTTTTGTGTGCTGTGTTTTTGTGCTCGCTTGTTGTTCGTTTATTGACGTTTTATATTATTATTTTGCTTCACTTCACCCAGTTGTTAGTGTCGTTGCCTTGGCAATGCGTGTGCATGAATTTGGGGGCGGAGCTTCTGAAGGAGCACTGAAGGGAGGGGTGTGTTTGTTTGGCTGTTGAGTTCAAATATCAATAGTCTTTCTCAGGAATTGCTTACTCCACCTTTAAATGCTTAAAATGAGTTTGTAATTATTGTAATTATTATAGTGAATATTTCACTATTATTCTAAAATATTTTTTATGGCCCAAAAGAGGACGAGTGAACATCTTACTACTTATTTATCAAGTTATTAGTCACTTAGCCTTGACATGTTATCATAGGCTAGTAACATTTAAATCAACCATTTTCGTAAACTGCTACAACAGCTGAAATAGAAGTGTTTTCATGACTGATCTGCCAACCCCTTTTCTCTCTCTCTGCACTTTGTTCTAGATGGTGGTGGGTTGGGGAATGAAGTGGCACTGATACTGAAGGGGGGAAACTGAATGGACACGTAAAAGATCTCTCACTTAGGAAAGCTGATATCGCTGAGGGGGAAGTAGCAATGGCACCCTCCTCTGAAAATAATACACGTAAAATTCAGTGTCCTCACAAGGAAAGCCTTCTGTTCATTGATACCAGAGGAGAACTTTGATCAAGTTGATGAAACTCTCAAATAGATTAGGCATTGAGACACAACATAGACTTGTTTACTTTTCAAAACTACAAAACCTGTTCCTGTGACATGTTAACACTAGTAAACTTTTCACAGCAAAATACATCGACATGAAACAGCTAAGATCTTGAAATCTCTCCTATGGAAATTGTAAAGGTTAAAAGGCCTAAACTTAAAACAATGCAAATGCTCTTGACATTATTATTAATTACTCTACAAGAATCCCTTATGTGCTAAATTCGCACTAGATCTTAATAGACCAAAGTTCTCCTTCAGTAGTTACAGTATGATAATGTCAGACTTGAGCCAAATAGTACGTATCTGAATTATACCAAAACCGATGTAACAAATTTTCCTTGTCATAATGCAACTTCATTTTAAACAAAACATTTGTTGCTATGAAATACCTTTCATTTCAAGTGTCAGACTTTGGACTGCCTCAGCATGCATTATCAACCACAAAGCAGGGGGCGTAATGCATTTACCTGTTACATTAATGGGAACGATGCATGAGGTGATGACTTGAGAGTCAGTCTTCATCTTCTCCTCTGGAGTGGGCAATGGCAAGACTCCAGGCCAGTTGGTCTGCTTGTCCAGCGTTGAGGGCACGTTTGGGATTGGGCACTTTGGCCAGTGGCCTAGACCCACCACCTCTGAATCTGACTCGACTGGATGAGTAACCTGGAAGAACATTCAGGTAAAGAATATCGGTATGCGGTTACCAAGGTTAAATGGAAATCTCTTTAAACCTTACAGATGTGTCTAACCAATGAATGATGGCTAATACCCAAAAGTCAGACCTGCCATAATATTAAAACCCCATAAGATGGCTGGACAAGCGCAGTTTTCTTAACTGATTAGACTGTATTTCTTAATGAAACAGGAAGTTGGGGATTGACATAGAGTATCGAAGGGTTCATCCCTTTTTTATAAACAGCCAATAGCCTTTAGGTTTATCATAGCTATGAACCATGATTTGCTACTTGCTATTGCTAATCAGAGGTAAATGGTATTAAGGAGAAGGGCATTCTCATTCAAGGAATTTTATTGGACAAAAATTTTTACATGGTCTTGAGTGCAAGATAAATAAAAAATAACGTACACTTGCATATAGATGGCTTCAAAGCAAACAAACATGAACTAAATTTAAAACTTAAACTTTCTTTGAGTGCCTAAAGCTTATAACAAAAATAATATATTAGTCATTTACATTTTCGGTTTTGAAAGCCTCATGCACATGCAGAAAGAAGCAATAAAAAGCATGCAGATTGAGTGACAGCAGAGAAAGCATAAAACAGAAATAATTAGTAACTAAACAACCCAGAACAAACATCAAGCGTAAATATGAAGTTTGCCATCAACACACTGACTGGCCTTCAAATTCCTAAGTTGCAGAGAACGCAGACAAAAAAAAACTTGAAGTACCAATTTTCAGCTGTCATCCATTGGACAGACCAAAGTACATTCACTAAATCCTATCAGACAGTTAACTCAGCAACTAATCTATTGAGTTAAACCTGCAAACTTACCTTGTGGTGTTTATAGAGAGTTAACTAAGGAAGTTTTGAATGTTTAGTAGCTGAAACTGTCACCCAGCCACAGGTATGAACATACACAGTGTTAAAGAGAGCTGTGATATAGAGACAGCACTTGTGTCTATGGGTGTCACTTTCCCAGCCACCCAATGAGGACTTCACAATAAACATTGGCCAAAAAAAATGTGTTTCCACGGAAACTTTTTTCCAAAATGAGGAGTGATAGAAAAAGGGAGAAGTTTAACCAGCGCATAAAGAAACAGACAGAATCAAATGGAGTTTATAGCCAATTTGTTTGAAAAAGGAGCAATGGGTGAAGTGCATTTTTGAATAACACAGGATCAGAATGAAGAAAGGAGGGTGTGTAGCCAAAAAGAGTGAGACCAGGAAGGAGAAGAGGAAAAGCAGGGGGGCTGGGAAAGAGCCAAATGTTACGGTTTGATTTCTCCGCCTGGCTTTCATCCACAAGCTATTTTGATTAGAAGAGGGAGAGAGAGTGGGAGATATCAGGGGAATTAAAGAATGCCATTCATGAAGTTCAAGACCAGAACGAGAGAGAGAGAGAGAGAGAGAGAGAGAGAGAGACTGCAAAGGAGGTAGAGCAACTTGAAACCTGAGCAAGTGAAAGTTTAATTAGAAGATGTATGCCATACAAAAGTTCAGACTATGAACTTGAAATCTCTTTGCTGTTCTAGAATGTGCTTTCTTGCAAATTAGTTAGTGTGGCAAATTTATACACAAGATTTCATACTGAAACGATGGTAATTAATTTAGCTCTGATTTAAAATCTCTTTTTTCCACACTTGGCACAATTCTTTTTGTCCACATGTGCAGAAGTAACATCAGAAGCAATTTAGAGGGAACACTGGACACAAAAATGGATAGCAGACAAAGCTCCTAATGGGAAAATCATGACTTTATGTTCAGTCTCTCTCACTTATTCACTCTCTAAAATTCACCTTTCTTGGAGTCAGGCACTCAGGCAGAGGTTTGTGGATTGGCCGCAGTGCCGGGAGTTGATGAGCAATTATATTTTTCTACCACAGACACACACACACACAGTCAGACATCAGCTCTACCCTGGCAACCCTGTCATTAGGAAACCTCAGGCTAGCACACTTCCGTGTGAGTGTGCACGCTTCTCCGGTCGACTTTCCACACATACTGATATTCACTTTCTTTCAGTTTTAGCACAAAGTGAGATTTAGCAGCTCTTCTGCATACTGTTTTTGCAGCATAATGCCTCAGAAGATTTGCAAAATGGCAACAAAACTTTGCTGTTTACTAAAGGCTTTAGATTTATATTGCACATTTTATTTGTACAGCTTGCACAAATACTTATTTTACTAATCGACAAGTTCTCCAGAATGGTATTCACCAATCAAATAACTGATGACCCCTAGTCTACCCATTTTCTCTACTCACACTTGAAAAAGCATACACATGCAAAGACAATGATTTCTATTTTGTCAACTTCAGATCAAAAGTATAGTTTAGGGCACAGGTGTGCTGCTATGGTTTGGAATTATGGAAGAGAGTAGCATCAAAGGCAGCCAAGAAGATGAGTTTTGGAGATTTTAGGTGTTAGAAGAAACTCAAACAGCCCTGTGGAGGTTTGGTTTTCATTCAGAAATATATAATATCTAGGACTGTCGTTTTAAGGCATTAATTCAATGTGATTACTCAACTATGACCAAACCAAAATTTCCAACAGGGATCTGTTTTAGAGGTTATGTTAAACCACATTTAATAATTATAATTTGATTAGAGATGCAAAGCTGTTTCAAGATCATCGCTAAGGATTTTGAGAGATTCAAGGAAAAATACCTTTTTGCTCCATGGAGAGAAATGACAACATTCAGTAGGGGAGGACCGGGTGCTTTGAAACTACGATAGACATACAAAACACAAAGATGGACATGAATATGTGGATGAACATGAAACAGGGATATCGCTCATAAACATGATCGGAAATTAGGGGACCACTCGATCAACTCTGGTCTTCTGTACCTGCAGGATTTTGTCCCAATATACATGCAAAGCAACTGTTAAAGCCATTCAAACTAATATAAGCTGTCTTTAATTAACAGCTGTGATTTATTGTGCTTGTCAAAACATAACCTGATGATATCAATTTGAGTTATTATACATAATTAAGGAGTAGTCTGCTTTTCGTCAGCACTGAAACATTTATAACATAGTGGCCACGTCCCTTTTTGCATACTGTACGTATATTACACACTAAAAGTATGTACTTAGCTGTGTACTTCACTATCTAGGCACCTTTGTCATTCTATTTTCAACATGCTAAAATCTGGGATGCACTATTTAAAATCTTGCAAACTATTTAGGATGGATAGTTTGCAAATTGGGAGGCAGCAGGTTTCCTAACCCGGCACGACGCAAGTATTAGAGGCAAGCAATTTTGCTGTTAGAGCCAATCAAAACTGCATGTTTTACATACAGGTATACTAATGTTATATATACAGGTATAAAAACTTAGATAAATATAGAAAGAAATAGGATTTTTTGCTTGTCACTTTTTGCATCGCACCTGGTTAGGTGTAATGGTTTAGCTATTTAATTCAGCCCAACCTTTAATGCATACCTCAGGTCTTTAGTGACCCAGGACTTTATTCCACCTTCTGTACCTCATCCATTTTTTAGAGTTATGCCCACACCTCTTTTAGCATTTTTCAACCTTTCTCTTCTGAAGAGTGTAACAAAACACAAATGACAAAATTGCAAATAATAATAATAAATATATAACTTCATAATTACCAAAAGTATTTACGTTCATTAAAGACCAGAGATGTAAAAAAGTCGCTTCTTTTTCCTACATAAATCATATTTTTATGATTATTTCATATCTACGTATATAAGTTTATTATCACAGGATATATATTTCTTTGTTTATTACAAAACAAATGAGTATTCTTACAGAGGACTACAACATCACATTGACTTTCTGTGACAATTGTGAATTATCAGTATTTCTTATGCGTGTACACATACATATTATACAGTACATGCTATGTATTACTCAAGGTGTTGCTGATGTTTCAGTGATTGACCTGATTTACATTTGACATTGCTATTTGACAAAGAAACAACATGGAAGTAAACTATAGCAAGTGTAACACATATACAGTATGATATGGCTTTTGTCATTTGGGTGTACTACTTAAATTATATAAGTTGTGCACCTATTTAGACGCAAAAAGTGCCTGAGAAAATACATATGTGTAGCTTATGTGTTTGACAGCCTGTTGCATCCCATGAAATGTCAGTGTGGAACTGATGAATCCTGTTCTATATTTGTTGCATCATCTCTTTGATATATGAAAAATAAAACAATAAAATATATCAGAATATATTCTATTCCATAATTTTACACTATCTGGGCATTTTGTAGATCCATTTGTGATAGATAGATATATGTGCCAGGTCGCAAAAGACCTGAGGTATGTAATCATTTTTGGAGAAACACCCATGCGTTTAAGGATTTACTGAACTTATACACAACAGACTCCAGTCAGTGACCCCTGAACAACCTGAAATAAATAGCACTATTATCATTAGACATTTAACAAAGGGAAGAATGTTGTTTATCTACATGGTTTCATGGTTGGCTGCAAAAGATGATTTATTTTCATAATGACTGGCCCATAAATAAGTGAACTGTTAATACAAATTGAAATAACTACTTATGTAGGAATAAAAAGGACAATTTTTATTTTCCAAAAAAAAAAAAAAAAAAAAAAAAAGAATTATTTGGAACAAATGTGTATGTTGATTAACATGCTTCACAAGTACAATATATTACACAAGAATAGAATAAAAATACAAGACAACAAGGGTGGAATTATCTAGCTAAAGTAAAAAAAGAAAACAAAATCTTCATGCAGCACAATGGATGACATTTTTGAGCATGGGGTTTTGGGTGACACACAGGTGTGTGTTTACCTGTGTTTGTGTTGTCTGTGTTTCTATGTCCCTCTCAGTCCTTTCCTAAGCACACAGATACACTATCATCAACACACAGTCTAAAAAAACAGTGCCAGTGCTGTGTATGCCTTGCAAACTTAAACATTTGGTTCTCTGAAATAAAATGAAAATTGTTGCAAATTGTGCCGATTTAAACTTAAAATCGCCATGGTGACATTAACTTCTAGCTTTAACTTCAAGGTTATTTTACAACAGCTTAAATTACTTGTTATAGTCTTGGAAGCACCAGTTAGAACAGGTTGAATATTATAAACAAATCAGTAATGCTTTGCACTACATGACATCGTTTTTCAGTAAAACCGTGTTTATGGATTTAAAACTGTTTTAGAGTCACCTATAGCATTTCTGTAATAACAATTTCAAAAAAAACTTTCAATGAAAATATATTTTTATATACACTGTAAACCCTATTAAGCGAGTAAAACGCAAAACAATGAGGCAATCAGCTACATCAATTTTAGTTAAAAGTATTAAACTCCCAAGTTTAAGCTAACAGAACTTTCTGATTTTAATTTTGTACTACACATGCATGTTAATTGCCCTTAACTTAAAATACTGAGTAAACTACATTTTGATGGCACTTAACTTGAAATGTGACTCTTTAGCTGAACTTAAAATTACCCTGTAGTCTCAATTTAAATGCTTCAAGTAGAGAGAACCTACTGTAACTAGCTAGCGAATACTAGCTAGCACAGTACCAGCTAGTACAGTGAATGCTAGCATACTGAATGCATGCTAAATGGTAGCACTATGTTTTGATTAGCATAGCTATTACTCAATGAATAAAGCAATATCTCCATACTCAGCCTGCACCTGTCTTCAATCTAAGCTCAAGCTCCACTATTCACCATAATTGTAACCCCCAAAACTCAAATATAACAGAAACTCTTCTAAATAACACAACAAAACATTAAACATTAACAAGTCTCCCCCTTTACATTAATCTTGCACAAAGACACAATATATAACCAGGCCTGGCTCCAGCTCTAAGATGTAAGGTGGGCCATAGGACTCGCCAGGTGGGTCAAACAGTTGGAGGGGTGGGTGTAGGTGTAGTTCTCAAGGTGGGCCATGTTTATGATTGGGTGGGCCAGGCCCACCCAGGCCCCCCTGTGGAGCCGGGCCTGTATATAACACTTAATTGTAACATTTACTCTCTGTGTCGAGCACCATGACACGCTAGGAAATAGAAAACCCCTGCAATTTTAGTTATATTTAAGTTCCTGTCAATTTAAAGAGACAAGTTCATTAAATTCAAAACAATAAAACAATTCAGGTTACTGAAAGGGTGTCAGTTTCATGAACTCAAAAGAAATAGAAAGCTCTAAATACTCAAGGTTACTTTATTTGAACTCTTTTGTATGATTTAATTTTCCCTACTCAAAACAATTAAGTATTTTGAGCATTGGGGTTTACAGTGTATACAGTGTATATAAATGTAACCTACAGCACAGAAAATCCTTATTGTTGAAAGGATTTGCCCTGAAAGAAATCTCCAATAATGTTACATACTATAAAACAGGAAGACAGACAGACAGATGTTTACCGTTGTCAAATGTCTCTCTCTCTGTTCTTGTCTCCTGAGCGTGCGTGGTGATGGGTAGGTGGGCACTGGCGGAGTCATGGAGATGGAGATCGTCACTCTCCGCTCTCTCTCACTGGCTTCCTGTCTCTGCTGCTGATCTGAGGTGAATATTCATATGATTGTGTCCTCATATAAGTGCAGTTGTACAAAGATAACTGCACAAGATACAAATCTTAAATACTGACCAAACACATCCTAAACAACTTTATTGTTATATTAAAGCGTGTCATTTCTGAGCCACTAGCGTCACCAAATTGGTCGACCAAACAAATAGTTCTGCCGAAAACTCATGCCATTGGTTGAGTCAATGTACCATGAATGTGGTATTGTTCCCAGACTTCCCACTTCCTCCACTAGAGAGCAGTGCCTACTGACACTGAACAGAGAGCTCTGAATAAAGGAATCAACTTTCCTTCCTATCTTTTTCTGCTGAGAGGCAGTAGTTTACTATTAGGCATTCACAGAAGGAATAAGGTGATAGATAATTGATGGCATTCATCATGCATTTGTAAACGTCTCTAACCTCTGTACAGTGCCCGCAGGCTCTGTTTGGCGTTTCGATGCAGCTCTTCCACGCATGTGGGTCGGGTTGACGGCAGGAATACATTTCTCTGCAGGTGCCACGGAGCCTGATAATGTCCACTCAGCTTACTCTCAACGTCCAGATTAGACACTGCTGCAGATAAACAGAGGATTTGTTACATTAAGTGGCTTTATTAACAGAAATGTTTGTATAAATTAATGTTAACATACTGAATTACAACCAAACTAGATTCTAGATTTTCTGAAAATCAAGAGAAGCCACTATGTGGTGGATGTAAGCTGTCACAAATTCAACATCTTTTTGATACAAGCGTGAGGCATCTATGCAGACAATTGACAAAACTACTATTAGTCTAAATTTGTATTACTTCCTACCCAGTCCTTTTTATCTAATCACATTCAATTCAGAGTGCCACTCGGGTTAAAGGAATATTCCGGATTCAAAATAAGTTAAGCTCAATCAACAGCATTTGTGGCATAATATTGATTACTACAAAAATTGATTTTGACTTTTCCCTCCTTTTCTTTAAAAAAAGCAAAAGTCTGGGTTCCATTGAGGCACTTACAATTTTTGCCAATTTTTGAACGTTAAAATACTCACTGTTTCAAAAGTATAGCCACAAGACATAAACAATATGTGTGTAAACATGATTTTAGTGTGATAAAATCACTTACTAACCTTTTCTGTGTAAAGTTATAGCCGATTTAACAACTTCGTTGCCATGACGATGTAATGCCAAAAAACCTTAAAAAATGACTATAAAAACGATGATTTAAACAACTTTACAGCTCAAATAACACATGAGTTTTAACAGAAGTATTAACGTAAGTGCTTTTATAAAATTATAAATTAAATTTTAAAATGATAAATTATAAACATTTCTGCCTTTAAACCCTCCAAAAAATGGCCCCATTCATTTCCATTGTAATGCCTCACTGTAACCTCGATTTTTGCTTCTTTTTTTTCTTTTTTTAAAGAAAAAAATTTATTTTTGTGGTAATCAACATTATGCTACAATATAATGTTGATTATATTGACTCTTTACTCTTAATTCAGTTGCTTATGTATAAAACCAAAAACTAGGCCTAAATCCTTCCTAATCATTTCCTCAAATGCTCTCAGAGAAGTTGTAACTGGTGTGAAGAGCAAATAAACTCAGTGGCTCATCAGATGGCCCAACATTAGCAAAACAATGCTGCTTGCCATTAGCTAATGCATTAGTATGTGACAGACAAAAGGTGTTGATGGAAGCCAACACCTGATCAACTAAGCCTGAACAAAACACCTCTAATGATCTGCTCTGGAGGGATGGGCTCAGTGACCAGCATTTTGCCATCAGTCAATCAATGTTGTCAGGACGTAATTTTCCTGTGGCTCCAGAATGAAAAATCAAATGGCATTTATGAGTGGCAATGAGCAAAGGTGGCAGCGTGTAGGTCACATACACATACTCAATGCAGTTCCATCATGGAACACCTTGGAATTCACGACCCGGTTTGGAAACCGTAACAGATGCAAGAGTCAAGAAAGCGGTAGTGTGATTGTTCTTAAGGATGTGTTCTGTGATTACACATATTGCATACATACACATGCTCATGCTCAAGTTTATGCATTCACAAACACAGAAGGCCTGTCTGGCTTGGATGCTGCAGGAAGTTATCACTATAATGCGAGTGAATAGACCCCCAAGCCTCTATACAAGATGCTCTACTACTAGTCAGTACAAACCAGCATTAAGGCCAACTAATTTAGGTCAGGAATTCAATAGAGCACAACTCTGCATCCATGATTCTCTCTCTGAGTGCCCCTTTTTAGAAAAAGACAACTTGAAAACAAGACTAAGTGTCTGCAAAATACTATTTTCCATCTGCAAACAAAATGTGCATACTCTAAAACATACCTATTGTAATGTGCACACTATATTATTCTAATATAAAGACCCTGGTCTCATGAACATTATGCGGCAGTGGCAACATTTTTGCAAAACTAAATTAATTGTAGTTTCCGAGTGAAATGTCCAATGAGGGGTGCCAAAAGTGAGTGAAATGGTGTCGTAATCAGACAAAGTTTTTAAGGTAAATATTAGATAGAGGTTTTAATGAGTAAAATGTATCTTCATAACCTAAAACTTTAACCTAAACCTAACCAACGGTGTCCTAAAAGCAAATGAGAGGTGAACAAAACAGACATCCTTACCCTTAACCAATGCCTAAACCTAACCGATAGTGTCCAAAAACAAAATGAGAAATGGAAAGCACATTTTCTGAAGCAACCACGTCATCTCGTGTTGCTTTTATGACACTCTTGTCTCACATGTCAGCTTGCGTGCTTGACTAGTCTCGAACCGCGTACTTCAGAGTCCAAACTCGAATAATTTTTTCGTAAACTCAATGTAAACACAATATGAAATTTGCAATAGAAGGCTTATGCCAGCTCATTTGGTTTCACACATGCCTGCCTGTGTCTTCCAAATTTAACACAATCACCTTCAAGGTTCACTATGACGAGAATCAAATCAGTGTGTCTGTGAGAGATCAAAAGCCAAGTCAAAAGATTTAACCTTTCTACTCTGGTCTTATTAGGCCAAACATCCTCAGTGACTATGTAATAATGCTCATTGAGCAGAAGCAACTAATAAAGGCCATTCTTTGAAGGACTAATCAGACAGATGTCCAACGACATGCCATCCTCCTCTGTTGCCCAAATTAATTTGCTTATATTGTCAAATCAAGTCAAGTTTGGGAAAGTTATCATAGAAAACAAGTACAAGCATATTTGTTAATACCTGATAAATTCTGGTCTTCTCAATGTCAAAAAGTGTGGTCACACTCGCAATGTTTCTATCCATTAGTCGAAGATAACTTGTTTAGTGAGGAGCACAGCATGTTATCTCTCAGTAAAGTAGGGTGAAGTGATGGTGCCTGGGCACTTAGTGTTGTGGAAAACATGAAGGGTAAAGTGAGTTTTGAGAGTGTTCTCCCAAAGGGGAAACCCCTGCTGAGGACTGAACTTTTGCCCCTCTTGGTTCTCTTTACCCAGATAGCAATGGCTCCAGTGAACCACTGTGATGTAGCATCTCAATCCACAAGTGCCTCTGCAAGATGTCCAGGCACCACATCTAATCACTATCGAGACGAATATCACTACTGTGGTATTATGTTGTAATAAAAAAGCACAAATCTTTCATGTTCATGATTCATGTTACTTGCATTGCAATAAGCAGTGCAAAAACAGTCCTTTCCCTATTGTTTCTTGATTGGTTTCAGGGCGCTTTCATTGCAAATTTTGGCTTGTATGTGAAAAAGAACACTTTAAATGTCTATTTCTCTTATACCTGCTTTGTAAACACAAGGCACTCCATGTTCACTTTATTTACACATTGGAGTAATTCCATATATATTTGCATATATTTGAAGATGGACGCAGTTTGTGGACTGAGGAATTTTCCTCCTGCTATAACCATGTGGAACAGGCGCAACTGAAATCATGTGATCCATAACTAGTCGGCACAGAGCCAGCATGTGGAAGAACTAACCGATTAGTCTAATTCACACCAAGTCCGATGAAAATTAAGTTTTTTAAACTTACGCAGAAAAACAAACCTTAAGCATTTTATCGAAAATGTATATTGACATGCAGCAGTAAAATTCGCATTACCAGTACGTCTAGCATTTGAATAAATTATTGGCGATTTATCGCATTGCAATATTTCCAAATCTGTGTTTGAAGGAATTCATAGAGATGTGTTTTCCATGTTGGAAATTACTACTAACTAAAAATAATTTTCAAACAGAATATTATTGTACTATGAGAAATTTATGGGAGTTTCGAATGAGGACAGTACATACATAATATAGTGAAATCCATTAAAGGATAAAGCCAATGGTGATTATGACCCATCATAATCCTACTGAAAAAACATAAACATTGGACATACAGTATTAAGGTATGCAGTGATGAAAAATAAATGCATATTGTTCTTTAGGTTGAAACTATTTTAGATTGAATTGCTTTACATATTAGACTGAAAATATATATAAACGCTGGAACTGGGCATTTTAAGCCAAGCAATATGTAAACAAGCAATTCCTAAGCTCAGCCAGTCAATGCAACCAGGCAGAGTGATAAAGCTGGGAAAGGAGTGAGGGAACTCTCTTCCTTTTATGAGCTTTTTGGTTGTTTAGCAGCATGAGGTAAACAGAAAACTCAGCAGTGATCACTTACTGGAATAACAACTCTTTCTCATTCATCTGTATGCCTCCTCAGTCCAAACACCTCAGTGATTTCAGAGAGACAGCGAGAGCGAGAGAGAGGTATAGAGGGACATTTGTTTATGTGGGTCTTTTCAGCAGCTGTCACACTTAACTGATAAAAACCCTAATGTTTCCACACTAAACTGAGAAAATGAAACAAGACTGAAAGTTTAAATGGATAGTTCTCCCAAAATTTAAATTTGGTCGTAATTGTTTTATTTTGTGAACTGTCCCTTTAAGTAAAGATAAATCAGTGAAATCTCAGAGGTGGCCTCAAGTTGTCATCTACAAATCCCTCTGTTCCACAAAGACATGAGTAAACAGCTCCCAAAAACAATAGAAATGGTATGTGGAGACCGCATGTCTACTGATGGTCAGATATCTGAGATAAGTGAACAGGCTTATTTTGGCATGAGAAAAGGAGATGGGAAACAGAACTGGCTTTATCACCAAAACTTTTCCTTTCCTGAGCCGTTCCCTGTTTTCTTTGCTATCTTTCCAAATTCTGTGATATCCTTCTTTATATCATTAGTGTTATCTTGACTGAAAATACTAACTGCAGTTTTTAACACTAAAGCTGGCAAATGAAGTCTCTGGACCAAGTTTGAGGCCTTGGCCCAAAGAATCACTTATTCTAGATCTTCCAAAACCTCAACCATTCACTCTCTTTTGGAAGCAAAATTTAATTTTTCAACAATTAAATGTATATATTTTTATTTATTTATTTTTGTAGTTAAAGATTTTTATAGTGTTCTCAGATATATCTTCATTTATTCTTCAGTTTTCTCTCAGTTAAGATCAAGGCTGCAAGGTTTTGAAGGTTTGTAACTTTTAACCCTTTAAATAGGCGACAGCAATTTGCAGTGAAAAAGTGAACGGAAGTCATTCATTTTCAATGAGAGTTGGTGATGAGGTAACATGAATGACAGCTCATGAACATATAAGTCAAGAAAGAATGCATGCTAGCAACCAACAGCACAGAAGCTTGGTAAGCTCCAGCATTTTAAATTGTTGTCAATATGAACGCACCTAAAGGCTGTCCCATTTCCCATAGTCAGATTTGAAACCCCACCATCTCCAGTCTATAGTCACCCTCTAATCATCAGCCTCTGGTTGAGACACAAACCCTGAGACAAACCCCTCTACTACTGACATTCCCCAATACAAGCACGCACACCTTCCAATGTGTGAAAGTCTTCCCCTCCAAATGTTAGCTATTCTCTCCATTGACACCAAACCTCGCTTTGGTCACCTTCCCACCCCTCCTGTCTCAGCACATTTGGTATTACCACAAGTCACTTCTAGAAGAACATTTGGAGATCAACTAAGGTCTGCTTTGGTAAAGATCCATACCACCATTATCTTTTAACCACACAACACTACAACCAAACTAAGCTGTTAAGGAGTCCACTGGGTCACTGAAGAGGCAAATTAAGATACATTTTTCAATGTATATACTAGGTAAAGTTCTTTTAAGTAACATTCAGTGGACATAGGTTCACTCAGGTCAGTCTCTGGGCTATTAAACATAATTATATCCTAGGACAAGTTTGCAAAACTGAATCCTAGGTTTGACAGTTGTTTATGCATTCTAGCAATACATAAAAGACACTGACAGCCATAACAACAACTCCAGACACTGAAAAGTGAAGCATTCAAGCTGGTCATCACTATGTCTGAAGACATCTACCATACCTTTAGACCTCAGAGGCACACAACATCCAAGAGTCATGGCTTTGGAACATATCCTCCAATCTGGTCAGCAAGAGATGAGTGTCTATCTTTCCTGCTATACTCCTCTCGGATTCTTCTCTCATGTTTTCATTTGACTTTCTCTGCAGCTCCCCTAGGGCTTGTTTTTCACCCCCATGGACTCACAACACACTTCTCTCTCCCTGTCTCTCTGTCTGACTGGCTGTGTGTGACTGACCTGAGGCAACTTTCAGTTCAGCTTTGCAGCAACTTGCGACATCTGTAGCCCCCCTCCCCATTCCCCACCCTGTTAACCTAGATATCCCGCAACCTCCTACAGATGGAGTACTTGGTTCAGTCTGACCACAACTTGGGCCACTCCAACCCCTTTACGCTTCACTGGAGTGGCCCAAAGGAAGGAAGCGTAGGGTCGCTAATCCACATCTCTGCCAGTAAGTATGCTGGGCACTCAATGCTGTTTGGTCAGTGGTCACCAATACAAGACAGCTTATGAATATTTACAAGTAAGCTAATTTATATTAATCTTAGAGGGATAGCTCACCCAAAAATGAAAATTCATCAGTTACTCTCCCTAATGTAACTCCAATCATATTTGACTTTTTTTTTCATCCATGGAACACAAAAGGAGATGTTAGGCAAAATGACAGCCTCAATCAACATTCACTTTTAATGTGATTGTGGTGCTTTCAAAACACTGTTCTGTTTGTTTGAGTGGCCCGACATGTCAACTTCTTCAGTTTTGCCCAGCATGAATTCACAGGTTGGTTTGTGCTGGTTGATGTCTAGCATGTGGACCAGCTAATCAAGCTGATTGACCACGGTAGTCTAGCTGGTTAAGCTTAAGAGACCTGATGGGGACGCCAGCACACAAATCAAGCTTTGAGACCAGCATTCAAAAAACATACAGATTTTTTTCAGCAGTATACCATAATCCACACCATATTGCCTAAATAAACAATTACATCAGTATCTTGTTTGGGCACCAGACACCAAGTAACTGCATACTGTCTATTGACAGATCTGGTGGCCAACAATACATTTGAGAGCCCACATGAAACAACCCATAAAGCAAAACTTCTAATCACTTTTAAAGAAACGTCACACCATTTACAACCTATTCTTTTCAGACAGGTAAACTGCTAAAGATCTGGTCTTTAACCTTAAGAGATCATTTGAGATCTCAACAATGTCTCAAACTGTGCTCAGATTTGTCAAGAAACCAAAGTCAGTAATCAAAATCAGAGATATCAATATGAACTCAAACATTTCTCATCACATTCTTCCATGACCAGCTGTGCTGTCCACATGAATTTTGTTTCTGTATATCCATAATTTTCTTTTTATCCACTATTTTTAGTTCTTTCTTTAGATATTTGACTGTCCATTTGTCTCAGAGAGTTCAGCATACTTTTAGGTGCTGAGTAGAAACACGATTACAAGAAAGAGAGAGAGAGAGAAAAAAAACAGCCTTCTTAATCTCCTCTAATCCTTCACACATTCAGCCTCCACTGACCTTGGCTCTATGACCAAATGCTAGTAAGACCAAGAGAAGAGTGCACATTTAAAACACACGGGCCGTACAAAGCAATAAACACCTGGCGATGAGAGAGGTGGAGTTGTGTATACATAAATTGTGTGCAAAATGCATTGCATTAGCATAAACGATATTTTATTTTTATTTTTGATATTTCACAACATTGCATTTTGGTTGCAGATAGGTTAATCCACAGTACATTGTTTTAAAAACGTTTTTGAAACCACGCCTAATATTTAAAAAATAATGTAACCACAAAATAGTGTACAGTTTATGTATTTTCATTACCAAAAATGTAAGACCAAACTGTGACTTTGAGCAAAGCTACATTTTTGTCGCAAATACATCTTAATAAAAAAATAAAAAAATAAATAAATACCAGGCAAACAGTGCTGCATTTGTAAAACTACAACACTGAAGTTTTTGTTTAACATCCCTCACAATCTTCTCTAAATAAAAAAAAATTAAAATACGAATGTGGCAAAAACATTTTGGCAGCACCAAATAGTTTGCCAACAAGGTTGGGTGTGGGAAAGGGGTTTATAAAACACAGAAATGAGACATTCTGACATCATAATAACATTTCTGAAACTTTAGTAAAATTATCGTAATCTCACCATCTGTCGTTTTTAAGATAAAAACAGTATCACAACCTTTTTTTTTACATATATACTTATATATATTTTTACAACATAGCTGTATAGCTGGACTCTGAATGCAGTACCCTCCAGTATGGTCATTAATGATTCATCTGTACTGCAGTACCAGAATTTTGTTAACCAGCTTCAGAGCTCACCAGAAACAGATGGACGAGGTGCAGAGAGAGACAGTTAAAGAAAATGAGAGGGAAAGAGAGAGAGAGATAAAGGGAGGGGTGGAGTTTTAGTCTTAGAAAGCAGGTAGACATCCAAAAATAACAGTCTTAATGAGTCAGCTATAATTTGGCTGGGTTACCCTTGCCACACAGCCTGAAACTGATCCAAGAGAGCGCGCACACACACACACACACACACACACACACACACACACACACACACACACACACACACAGAGGAAACCACATTAACACACACACTTCAGGGAGACAAAAGGGTGGTGTAATGTACAGGAAACGAGCTATGAGGTGTGTGTGGGTCACTGGATTGGTTATGAGTGTAAATTCATCACTATTACCAAAGTGTGATTTTTTTACACTCTTGACATGTGTCCTAATCACATGCAACGCAATAAAGCAACAAGCGATAAAAGCTATATTGCCCAGTTGGAATCTGCAGACTTCCTCATTTTTTGCACAGATTTTTGGGAACACAAACACTTCTAGCTACGCAAGCTCAATTTCACACATTGCTGTGTTCTGAAATGTGTGAATTCAAAATGCAATGCAAGTCCGCTATCATTCTCAGCATTTCCGAAAGGGGTGCTATCACAGGTATTAGCGTAAATGGTTCTTCTACGGTCACTTACAGTCATGGCAGAGCAATAGTGATGCTTCGTCCGTGAACGAATCAGTCTTTTTGAATGAATCATTTAAGTGAATGAATCGATCTTGTTCACCACCATACACTGACATCTCTCCCTTTCGAAGCCAATGAGCTCTAGTTTGAAGCGCGAGATCGCTTTCTGAAAAGCCCCTTCGCTGAACTAGTCAGTCATGTCGTTCATGAACGAACTGAATGTACTGCTACTCTCGTTCGCGAACAAAATGAATAAATCAGTCATCTCATTCGGCTGAACGAGAGGATAAGGTGTGTCGTTCATTCAGTGTGTCAATCTCGTTCAACAAGAAAAGGGGCCGGATTACTTAATAATAAAAGTGAGTGATGACCACACATTACAATGACATACGGACGTTACTGAAGCTAATCATTATGTTTTAGTCTTGTTTTGTTGTCTTTTATTGTATAGCTTAATAAAAAGTTGTGCTCAGCAGTTTATAATATGATAGATATGCTTTGTTGTCAAAAATTTATGATGCTTAATGCTCTGAATTGCTGAAGTCTCTAAGTAGAATTGTAGATATGCTAATTTTAATAAAAGATAATTAGACTTGTTTGGTTGTGAATGATTCCCAGCGATTTATTCGTTAAAAGCGTAAAAGACTGTCATTCGGTGCCATCGGAATAATTTGCAGAAATGGTCAATGAACAAATCAATGAACGACTTGCAAAGCATTGAGATAAATCAAAATCACCACCACTATAGAGCAACAGTTTGAACTTTGAAGAAAATCTAGCTGAGCAAGTTAGTTAAAATGAGTTTGTATTTGCACTTAGCATTTTTATAGCTAGCTACCCGAGTAATAACACATCCAGTTTGATGGCACAGATGCCACTGTTGCTCTCCCTTGAGTAGACAGGTTTTTTTCCACCACAGCAACGTAAGAAGCATGTTCTTTAATTACAATGGGACTGAACACTTGCAATGCATTTGCATCTACGTTTGCACACTTGCTTAGAATATGTTTCTGCCCTTAGTTTCCATAATTTCATGCTCTCTTCCAAAATATCTCCACACAGGAAGAAAAGCTTTCCCTCTAATTTTAATTCTCTCTGTTTCTCCTTCCTCTGTGCTGAAGCTCTTTGATCTAGATCTAAGAAGGTGGGGCTCATAGATCATCCTGGAATGTGATTGTAGGTTTTATAAAGCCTGAGCCTGCCAGACACTTCCATGACTATTGCTCTGCAGGTAAAACAACCAAAGCAGCTTATATCTGTAGTCATCATCATTCCACCATAATTTATGTCCCTCTTGAGACCTCAAATTTCATTAAAAAAAAAAAAAAAAATACAAATTACATCAATAAAATATACAGCTACATCTTAAAGAACCTCTTAACAAGACCTCTTATGTGATTACATTTTTTAACTCTCTCTTATTTCCAGGGGTTGTAGTAGGAGTATTTGTGAAAACTTTTTATTCCTTTTAGTGCCATTAGGGGCACTGAAACTACACTTAAAAAGGGAAATGTATTTATTATTTTGGCTGGACGAAGCCAAAATACTGTTATTGTACAAACTTTGATAGACTTTTTTTTTTAAATCTCTATACTCCTCTTAGAACTTCAAGTTACATCCACAAAATGAGGCCCAGACCTTCAGACTGTTCTGAATTTGTGTACTATATCTTTTCTAACTGATCCAACTTACAGTTTTCGCATAGCGCATCAAATCTATGAAACATCTCTTAGATTTACATTGGCTGAATGTTCAAATGGGCCAAGGGAATGCTTGTTAATTCAAATTCAACTATCAAAAATTCAAATGTCAACAAACCCACAAAAGGCCTTAAATCTGCTTCAAGTTGTGCTCTCTCTCTCTCTCTCTCTCTCTCTCTCTCTCTCTCTCTCTCTCTCTCTCACTATTTATCTGACTATTTCTTCCTAGCTGGCTGTTTGTCTTACTGTCTGTATAACCTTGAATTTTACAAATTTTAAAACTACTTTAAACTTTCATACAAGGCCTTGTCAAGCCAACATCAAGGACTTCTTGACAAACTTTACCCATCTAGCTCAAAATATTTCACTAGTAGTATTGATTGAAACAATCCAGATCCCATCTGCTTATGAAATCAGTCAATGAGGAAGCACAGAGCCACTTTTCTCTCTTATACAAACACAGGATTGGGCGACCTGCTGTTTTCTTTTATCCAGTGGTTTTGTCCGTGACATACTGCCTGACCACTAAAGCAACAGCTACTCGAACACATGGATGGTATTTGTGCACTCCGTCAGAGTAAATTAGACCCGAGCAGTATGTAACAGTGACTGGATTAAATTATAAACCAACAATGTCTTGTTTTCATTAGAGCATTGGCCATACCGGATCATTAAAGATTCAAGTGATGTGGTGGAAAAGACATTTACTTTCCAAACAGGGCTGTGTAACACTGCAAACTGAACTCTGATAGAAAATGACTTCATTAGACATTTCGGTCAAAACTGCCAAAGCCCATAAGCATCAGCTTGTTTCAAAATGTGGGACCTTTGCTAATTATGTATGTAGTGTAGTTTTAAGTTAGAGTGTCTCTTTGTGTAAAGCACCTTCAGAAAATATTGGCCACCCAGAAACTCTTTGAAAATGATTATTATTTTTGTAATTCCATTTGTGGCTTAAAAATTGCACACATCAGCTTTAACCCCAGAGTAGGTCTGTCTTTAAATGGTTTATAAGTTATCGTTATTAATCAATTAGTCTATGGAAATAATAAATGGGATTTTTACTTCTGAAACCGCACTGTTGCTCTATTGTGCTCTGTCAGAGACTATTTAGCAGAGACGGGCCACTTCTCTTTAAATGAATGGGAGAAACTGGAACACCCAATCAAGAAGCTCTGGCGCCCAACGGCAGAGACTATTTTTATTTATTTAAAAAAAAAATAATAATGTTTATTAGAACAAAATATGGGAATACAACAACATAAATACAGGACAAACAAAACAATAAATCAAAAACAAACAAAACAGGTTTTGCATGTGATTATGTGAAGTGTAGGATGAGGTTGTGTTGTGCATGTGTACATCTTTATTCAGTATGCATGTAAATATATATGTAAGGCAAGCTGTTAAATAAAGAGTAGAGAGGGGAGAAAAAAGAAAAATTATGTATATATAATATAATAAACTATGAAATAAATAAATAAATAAATAAATAAATAAATAAAGGGAGGAGGCATACCGAGGAGATACGGGGACGGGCCACCATTCGGAGGTAATCAGAGTAGGACAGTAGAGACTATTTATTTATGAGAGATAGGCTACTTCTTTTAAAATGGAAGGGAGACATTGGAATGCCCAAGCAAGGAGCTCTAATGCCCAACGGTCAACAGATGTAGAAAGAAAGTCCCGCCTTACAGGTAAAAGAGCCAACCACCTTTTAGATACAGACATCGCCTGTCAATCAACTCGCTATAGTACATACGCTTTAGCTGTACAAGCCAGGAAAATTGTGTGTTTTAGCGTAATATGACGTAAAGAAGCACAATTTATGATTCCAATATTATTAAATGTTATTGCTGATTTGAAATATGATCTTTGATCGTAATCTTGACCAACAGTTTTTGAGATTTCGGTCGATAGGAGCTGCACAGTCATGACTGGAAATAGCCTCCTGAGAGCATTCCAAAGATGGCTGACAGTGGACTGACTTGCTAGAAAGACTTTTGCTTCATCCAGCTGTGTTTGAATGCAAGAACTCATTCTTATCTTATGTTGTCGCTAGTGTCAAGCAAGCCTGAGTGCAGTTTGTTGTATGTACTAAGGAGCTCTAAAATACCAGTCTGTACAGCTGCACGTTGCCAGTACAGCTGGAGTTTCTCTTACTGCCCCCTGCTCAAAACAAGTGGTACTTCAAGCTTGAATTGCTCCAATCAATGTAAGGAATATTTCATATTCTGGACCAGGGACATTCAAAAACATTTATTCATATAGAATGAAATATTTACAATACCAGTGGGCAGCAATTGTCAGGTATTTGTGTAACCAGTCCTGCCCTGAGGTCGCGTTAACCGAATATTTTCCATCATTGACCGATTTTTTTTTTTAGCAGTGACGGAAAAATCTGAAGGCCGCCCGTCATTTATATGGATTACACGGAGGGTGATCTATTGTAACTTGTAACTGTAATTCCCGCCCCTGTCCAGTTGGTGGCGAGTGCGCATATTAATTAGCTATTATCTAGTATTGTCTTGTCTTTGATCTCATTGCATGACGTCTTTGTCCTGTGTAGCTTTAGTCACCGCTACATACAATTGTAAAAATGTCATGGCAGCTGAGTGTGAAAAGTTTCTTCAAACGGCCAAATAATTGTGATGTTGTTGATAAAAGAGGTGAAAAAAAGAGGGGCTGATGTGAATGCAGTGGAGGATGAAGGACAAACAACAGACAACATTTATCAGTCACTGGCAGGTAATGTTACGTGACAGGCAAATGGCAGCAAGGAGGTCAGGAGGGAGTACCAGGTTCAGTGGGAGCAGGAGTTCACGTGGCTGAGGAGGGAATGTGGCAAAATGTTTTGCGACATCTGCATAAAAGCTAACATGAGTAACGGATTTGTCCGAGGGTGCACGACAATGCAGAAATCAGCTCTGAATGATCACAAAAGTAGCCATAGCCACATCGAAGCTTCACGGGTGGTCAACCAGAGCATGACAATGGTCAAGCATGTAGAGAAAACACAGGCTGCCTGTAACGAGGCATTAAAAAAACAGCTTAAGGTTGTGTTGCATATGGCAAATACAAACTCCCCGAGCCACCTAAATCCTAACCCAATACACCTCTTAGAGTCTGCTGGGTGTCCAAACCTGAACAGTGCACACACGTACACCCACCTCGACACTGTCAGTCAGATGGAGGAGGCTATAGCAATGACCATAACCAGCGCAGTGGATGACTGCCTCATCAACAGCAGATACGTTGGGATAATAATAGATGAAACTACTAATATCACAGCTCAGAAACTGCTGATCACATACCTGACACTTCAGCAGAGAGGGGAGCCTGAAACTGTGTTCACTGGAAATCATGTAATACCCTCTGGCACTGCAGAATGCATCACAGCAAAAATAAAAGATGTGTTGACAGGCCGTGGTGTAGCTATGGCTCGGGTAGTTGGACTGGGAAGTGATGGAGTGAGTGTGATGGTGGGTCGAAAGGCCGGAGTTGCACAACAGCTGTGTCAGAATGACTGTCTGTGGTGCGCACAGAACGGCACTGGCTGCCCGTGATGCCTCCAAGGCTGTGCGTGAAATAAGTGCATACATCACCACTATTAATAACATATACACATACTACAAGAATTCCCCCATTCGAACACACAGATTAAATGAACTCCAAAACGAAATGGAGGAACACGACATGTTGAGCCTAAAACAACCATCGGCTATGCGCTGTCTGTCATTGGAGAGGGCGGTTAAGGGCATACATGCCAACTGGGTTTCTCTGGTGTTGGAGTTGGAGGAGGAGGAATCTGCGAGAGACTGCCCGGTAGCTAAGGGTATTAGAAAGCACCTCCAAAAATACACATTCCCTGCCTTAACTCACCTGCTGACTGACGTCTTGTCCGTGGTGAACCGCATAAATCTCACGTTCCAAAAAGAAGATGTTAACATCTACGGGTCACAGAGGGGTGCAGCTGCGCCACTGGTGCAGAAGGAGCGCATGCTGCAAGATTTCCTCCCGGTGAAGTGAGTGCTTGCAGGATCGGGAAATCCCACATTCAGAGAGTCCTGCAAACTTTTGATCGCTTTCCTGGGAGAAATGTTTCCCGACTTCAAAACTTTGGCTGAAGTAGTGCTGATAATTCCAGTCTCCAGTGCGGCAGCAGAGCGCGGGTTCAGCCTCCAGAACCAAATTAAAACTGCCACGAGAAGTCGTCTGTCTGAGGCAAAGATGCAAAATCTAATGCCAATTGCCTCAGCATCAGTCTCCCTTGATGCGTTCGATTACGCACAGGCGAGCACCCAATTTAAGTCGATGCGGACCAGGAGGAAGGTTTGAGTTGTTGATTGAGTTTTGTTCAGTTCCTTTTTTATGAGTTTTGTTCATATTTTAATCGTATTTGTTTTTTGTAATATTGCGTTGTTCATATGTCGTGTTTTAGTGGCCTCCGCTGTCACTTCGGGGGAAAAAAACGTGGTGTCTCTGTTTTTCATCTCTTCTCTTCATAAATAGATAAATGCATAGTCTGCTATATGCTCGTCCTGTGAGTTAATGATTAAAAATGAAAATGTGAACAAAAATATAAGCTATTAAATGTCTTATCATTAAAATATGAAAATGACGGGTAATAATAAGATTATGATGGAATTTTAATGACCCTGTCCGTCAAAATGACGGACGAAGAGAAAGTCTACTGCAACCACTGGTCCTGCCCGACCCACCCCGGACAGGATTTGAACTCTGGAAGGGGAGACGGGTACGCTAACAAGGAGGCTAAAGGCTACAGCCTCTAGTGTCAGTCGCTAGTGCGCCTCTTGAGACCAGGGGATTGAGGTTTAGATACACTGCACAGCACGTACCTGCTGGCTACCGTTACACTTGCACAAGTCTGAACTCTAGATTCAAGACTGGGTTCTGGCTGAGTCATTCTGAATTCATCTACTCAAGCCATTCCTTCATAGTTTTGGCACTTTGGGTCATCGTACTCCTGGAAAATAAATTGTCGCTCACAGCTGACAGACTTCTCTGACAACTGCCCTTATTGTCTGGTTGCTCAATTTAGTAGAACAATCAGATCTTAGTTTTGTCTGGGTTGTGCTGTTTATTACATTTTGTTACTTCATGTAACACAGTCAGTGATATGTATTGAACAATTACCGAGACTTGAAATTAACATGTGTGTACTATGACAATGAACTTATTGTGACGTCTCAAGATAATTGTATATTTGACGCAATTTTGGTAATTAACTGCGATGAATACCAATTAAGTTATTTGCAGGTTTTTATTTTGTTATCTAAATACTTAATTTGACTTATTATAGATTATGACTTTTACAGGGGTGAAAAAAAAATTTGTTTAAATTAACCTGGTTCCGGGTTCAGTACAACTTCAGGTCTATCACCAGCATCTGTGGCATTCGCTTACCAGAGACAATCATTTCAACTCGTCGCTCAGTTTGTTAAAACAAACGAAAAACATGTTTATTGCCAGTAGAGTTTATGTATTCCTTCTGGAATATTCCTTTAATTTGACTTTGCAGCAGCAGGATGAGAAACACTGGATGATCACAATTTGAGGTTTCATTCATGTCCTTAGCAAAAATGGTGCGGGACAAGTCAACAACAAAGTTTAATACTTGGGGATAGTGATTTTAAAAGATCCCTAACACTAAGTATGAGTAATAAACACTGTATGTGTGGGGTGTCTGGCCTTTGTAACTGTAATATAGCACAGCAGGCGGCCACATGGCTCAAAATTACTCAAATACACACTCACACCAGAGCTGGATCTAAGGGACACAAACACAAACTCATCAAGAGGCACTTAGCCAGCCCATGGGAACACTTTCCTAAACTCGGAAATCTTTTCGGCCGTTAAAACTCACCAGACCCCCTGAAAGCAGCAGCCCCTTGAAAATATTCACTGGACGATGCACTGACTAAACAGAAAACAACCGTTATCTTTTACAAACCCATAAATCAGCAGAAACCCAATTTACAAGGTGAAGACCTTTGGAGGGGCTGTCTAATTTCAGGACTGAATACAAACCCCAAACTTCCTGAGAAAAACACACTTCAAAGGGCAAAAGCAGGAACTGTTAGTAGTAGCCCGAGCGAGCAGCATTCTGCAAAGGAAGATTTCTGTAAAGTTTAGAGACAGAACATTTGTTTATTCAGCTGTGATGGATTTCTCCTATAAAGGCCTTGTAGAAACATTGCGGTTTATTTTCCAATATTTTCCAATGTCAGAGTACAAGTGTGCAGTATTATGACTGTGCAGCATTATTGCTTATCCAGTTACCATACCCTAGCATTCAGACAAAACAGGGGAAATAAACCGCTCATGAAGATGCTCATTAAAGATAATCTAATAATTTATAGAACAGATCTGAACATGACATTGGCAGGAAGGGTCCGTTAATAGCAATGATTTATGGTAGTTGGAGGTCTCTGATGATGAGTGCTGTTTTCATTGTAAAGGCGACTTCTCTGATTGGATCGCGCTTCAGGATTGTGGGTAGTGTAGTTCTTTATTGGGGTTTTTGGCAATTAAATAAGATTTTCTTTTTTAATGATGTTGAAATCACAATGGCAGCTTTTACATGAGCATATAAAACACATAACAACCTCACCTTAGCCCTCAAGCCATATGTATTCATTATTGCAAAAATAATAATACTAATAATTTTCTCTGTGGATAAATCAAGATTTGACTTCCAGTTCTGGAACACTGCTGTTGCACAGCCGCAGTAATTGCATCAATTAATCGCGCGTCTTTTTTGATTAGCTGTCAACATACTTAAGTAAAAATGAAAAGAAGCAGGCCTAAACAATCCTCTCTGGATGTTTTTTTTTTTTTAACAAAGAAATTAAATCGTGCACAGGAGAATGGTGGGAGTGGCAGTGAAAAGAATGATGACTGTACCAGTACTTTCAGTGAAACATCATCTAAAGGCATGATGACATCAATGGATGTCCCAGAATTAGCTACAACACAATCGATGATATCAGCAAAACTAAAAATGAAGCACTGAGGCAGCCGCAGCTATTAAACTTTCCAGTCCAAAATGGGAGACGATTTTCGTCACACCTTTACAAAATACCTGAATGAATTGAATATTCCATTTCAGACGATGCTGTTTTTTGCTTTGCCTGTCAACACTTTGGCGGTTTGTCACTTGGGCCAGGAGAAGTGGAGCTCGGCCATTCATAGAGGGGGGTTTACATGCTGTAAGAACATGCATTCACATTTAAGAGAACACACTGAGCAGCCTTGACACAGGGATGCAGTGAAAGCACTGGCAGATTACAAGGATGTATTTGCATGTAAAAAGCTATCAATAGCGACAGCTTTTTTTAACAACAGATCTGCAGATGTGAACAAATATCTAGCTCAAGTGAAAACTTTGCTATGGGCAACAAGTCACCTGGGCTGTCAAGGTCTGCCCTTCCGTGGGCATGATGAGCGGAAACAGGGCAACAACGGAGGACATTTTTGTGAACTAATTGATATTTTTGGAGAAATGGACAGATTAATGAGAGCAAGAATGGAGTGAACATATGGACATTATACATCAAAGGACAGTCAGAATGATCTCATCATAGTGTTTGGGAACAAAATTGTTAAGACAATTGTCAATGAAGTTAAAGGGGACAAATTAAATACACTTTTGGTGGATGAAAACAAAGACCTGTCAAAGAAGGTGCAGCTTGCAGTTATTTTGCGGTATGTACACTCTAGTATAATTAAAGAGTGTTTTCATATGCAAGACCTCTCTGCAGATACACTTTTTATGTTTATTGTTAACAAGTTAACTGAGTTTGGTATAGACATGCAGTTTTGCATTGGACAGTGTTATGATGATGCCAGTGTTATGCTGGGATCAGTCAATGGAGCTCAGTCTAAAATTAAGGAGAAAATACCTCATGCAGCTTATACTCATTGCTATGCCCAAAGATTGAATTTGGATCTTGTGAACACTATTAGGAATATTCCAGAACTGTCAGACTTTTTCGACATGCTGCAAACTTTATACACTTTCATCGCAAACAGTAACACAAGGCACGTAATTTTCATTGAAGTGCATAAGCACCTGGGACAAAAAGTGCTACAGCTGGAACGGACATGCACAACTCGGAGGCTGTACTGGTACAGAGCAGTACAAAAACTAGTATTGCTCTATGAGGCTGTAATGGATGTTTTGGATGCAACTGCCAAGGCACACAAGGATGGGTCAGACGAGGCTGCTGGACTTAAGGCAAAATTGGAGTAATACAATTTTGTTTTCAATCTTCACATTGTAGAAAAGGTATCAGCTATTACATTTGGTCTGTCTGAACAGCTGCAGGAGTCTTGCCTTGTTGTCCTCAAAGCAATAGCTCTGATCAGAAGTACCAAAGAGAACCTTGAGACCATCAGATCTGACACTGAATGGGAGGCCGTGTTGGAAAAGGCAAACAAATTTGCTGTCACACTAGGTGTTTCACCTGAGTATGCCACCACATTATCCAAGTCCCAACCAGCAAGACTACATAAAGTGTCATCACTCTTGAGCAGGTATCTCACTGCTTCAACCACTGGATCTAGAGAGAGCATGGGAGTAGACAACACAAAAAGGGTATACTTCTCTGTCATTGATTGTTTTGCTGCCGAATTCTGTCGCCGGTTCAGTTACAATGATGTCCTTTTACAGTCACTAGGCCTTTGACAAAAGCTCACCTTTGTTCTTGGATTCAGCTAAAATTGCTGCATTTGCAAACTACTATGCTGCGCATGTTGATGAAGTCATCCTTGAGTCCCAGTGTAATGGCAAGCCAACAAATGGCAACAACATTCTGTCAGATTTCATTCAATTGCAGTCTATGCCTGTAGCCTAAAATGAGTTATTACTATTCCAAATCGTGCTGACCCTACCGATCACAACAGCTTCCAACGAACGTTTTTTCTCTGTACTTAAACAAGTAAAAATGTATCTAAGGACAACAATGGGTAATGAGAGACTAAGTCACTTGATGCTCATGTCCATGAAGAAAGGGTTGGTGAAATGTCCAGATTTGGAAGAGCTTGTCACCGACTTTGCACTGTTCTGACCTCGCCGCTACCCACTTATGGAATAAAAACTGCACTGCGACAAAATAGGTAAGACCTATGTTTTTATGTATTTAATGCTGTTTAATGTAAATAATTTTTTAGATAATAATGCATCCTGCAGTCTAATCTTTTATATGTAGGGACAACTAGTAATTCTTTATAGGTTCGTAGTCTATAGTGTTATTCTACGTGCAATCAAACCATTATAATCTGTTTGTTGGCGGTTGTCATGACAACGTCTGGCTCATCCAGTGATGCGGATTTGGACTACCTATCTGAATGGCAAATGGATTTGTGAAGTGTGTTGATAAACAGTCTAATTTTAGCAGTTCCGATTACTGGAATTGGAAATTGGCGTGGAGTCCATGCATTCTTTTAGTATGGTGTATTACTGCACATATTTTTGTTTAGATACAATGTGGTTTTATGGTTCTGTTACTCAGAAATGTCATTGTGGTATAGCCAGAGGGAACTATGCCATACCCTAGGTTTTTGTGAAATGCTGCCACTGTTTGGGATTTGAACAAACACCTAACCCTAAGTATTATTAAACTCCACTCCCTTACCGATTGTGCTGTTGACCTGAATGATACATGTACCTTAAAATTTTGCTGCTTTTAAGGAAAGGTGAGCCTAACAATTTTTGCCTGGCAGATGATAAAATGGGACTTTTATTTAGAGGAGGGACCAAGCACTTTTGACTTGGACCAGCCAGCTAGCAGCCTCTCAGTGCATCCTAGCAACCGCATAGGAATCCCCTGGCACTCTAGCATGATGGCCACTCTTGCATGGGCACGCACCACTCACGTGTTCCTCAGAAAATGTAAAACACAGTTTGTAAGTAAAATGTTGCATTGCCACAATGACTTTGAACTTATATTTCCCAAGATCACATTCTTCAAATACATTTAAAGTCAAACATCAGAATCCAACTCAAGAAATCATGAAGATATAATATACTCTGTTGAGGACAGAAGATACACTGCCCTCTAGTGGTGTAAACGTGATTACCTAAGTCAGGGGTATTCAAACTGGGGTCTGGAGACCCCCGGGGCCTGCCAAGGAATGCTAGGAGTTCGTGGAAAATTTCAGAGAACAAAAAAGTGTTTAAAATTTAATTATATTCTAATATAGTATCTTGATATCTTGGTTTTAGTAAAATGGCAATATAAAAGCTAATTATTTAATTTTGTCTTTATAATATCAAGTTAACTATTTTTTCTCATACAGTATAAATGTGCCTTTGTACATGAAAACATATACAGTAGATGCCTTTATACTTTAAGAAGGGGGTCCTATGAAAGAGGACCATCATATTTAGGGGTCCTTGGGATCAGAAAGTTTGAAAACCCCTGACCTAAGTGACCACTAAAGGTAAAGCTAGAAGTTTATATCTAGACTTCTATGACATAGCCTTCATCGTTAAATAATGACTCAACCTGTGCATCTGAAACCAAGCATTTTAATATATAAAGTATCTTTTCCAGTATATATATTTTTTATGTTACGCTTAAGTGTGTAACTTTTTAAGCATGTCAAACAGTAACTATATAACTATAATAGGTTCATTTTCTCAAAAACTGTAAATACTGTCTCTGTGGTGCTATAAATATTCCTCTGTTTGTGAAGCAGCCCATCCAGCCTGACACAGCAACCTAAACTCAACCAATGAGTTCTTAATTGGTTTAAATGTTTTTTTTTTTTTAGATATATCTTGTATTTTCTTTATCATTTTTATGTAAAGCACTTTGAATTACCATTGTGTATAAAATGTGCTATATAAATAAACTTGCCTTGCCTTGCCAATGGTGTAAGTTTTGGACGGGACTATATGTTTGACAACCAATGGAAGACAGAGGGAGTGTTTTGAAAATCAACCTAATTGGTTTGAAAGCAATCATTATTTTGGAAATTCCAGTTGGTGTAAAACATGTTTACACGGGAAGTCGACCTGTTGTTTCTGAGAGTTCCAGTACCCTAAGATCGGCCACATTATGCCGACTCACGGAAAAATGACATCTCCCATCAGAGATTTTTGCATCAGTTTCGGCATGTTTACCTTATCTTGTGGTGCGACCGGAAGTAGCAGTGTGAGAGACACAGGTTTGAATCCTGTGTTGAAACCAGGAAGTAATTGTATATACATAATCAGTGATGAGTGTGATTCGGAGGTTGTATTTTCCTCTCTTAACATTACATTTTTACTCCACTGATGGTTAGGTTTAGAGGTTGGGTTGGGGGGTACAGTTTATAAAACATGCATTCATCTTCACTGTATTACTGCCTGTACAGCTGAAAACAACTCTCTTCACATCTAGATTTTGGCTCCCCTCAGTGGACATTACACCAGGAAAATAGAGCCTACATGCGCTCATTCGCCTAACAACACTTACTGCATTGGCCACTAGGGGCAGTGTTTTGAATGCTGTCAAACGCAGACCCATTTTAGCAAAAAACAAAAAAAACAAAAAACAAAGTCAACCTGCCTTTTTCAATTTCACTGTGAGAACATTCTGAAAATGACACACTTCATCTTTAGGGGGGGAAATACTGCACCTGCGAAAGGGAATTTTTCATTGTACAGTTGTGCTCAAAAGTTTGCATACCCTTGGAGAATTGGTAATATATGTACCATTTTTAAAGAAAACATGAGTGAGCAGGTAAAACACATTTCTTTTATTTCTTATGGGATTCATATTCAACTGTAGGTTATAACAGAATGGCACAATCATAAATCAAAACATGGCAACAAAGAAAAAAATGAAATGACCCCTGTTCAAAAGTCTGCATATCCTTAGTTCTTAACACTGTGTATTGCCCCCTTTAGCATCAATGACAGTGTGCAGTCTTTTGTAATAGTTGTCTATGAGGCCCCAAATTCTTGCAGGTGTTATAGCTGCCCATTCGTCTTGGCAAAATGCCTCCAGGTCATGCAAAGTCTTTGGTCGTCTTGCATGAACCGCACGTTTGAGATCTCCCCAGAGTGGCTCGATGATATTAAGGTCAGGAGACTGTGATGGCCACTCCAGAACCTTCACCTTTTTCTGCTGTAACCACTGGAGGGTCAACTTGGCCTTGTGCTTAGGGTCATTGTCATGCTGGAAAGTCCAAGAGCATTCCATGCGCAGCTTTTCATGCGGAAGAATGCAAATTGTCTGCCAGTATTTTCTGATAACATGCTGCATTTATCTTGCCAACAATTTTCACAAGATTCCCCGTGCCTTTAGAGCTCACACAACCCCAAATCATCAGTGAGCCACCACCATGCTTCACAGTGGGGATGGTATTCTTTTCACTATAGGCCTTGCTGACCCCTCTCCAAACATAGCGCTTATGGTTGTGACCATAAAGCTCTAGTTTGTCTCATCACTCCAAATTACAGTGTGCCAGAAGCTGTGAGGCGTATTGTAACCGGGCTTTTTTGTGGCATTGGCGCAGTAAAGGCTTCTTTCTGACAACTCGACCATGCAGCTAATTTTTGTTCAAGTATCATCGTATTGTGCTCCTTGTAACAACCACACTGTCTTTTTCCAGAGCAGCATGTATTTCTCCTGAGGTTACCTGTGGGTTTTTCTTTGTATCCCGAACAATTCTTCTGACAGTTGTGGCAGAATTCTTTCTTGGTCTGCCTGACCTTGGCTTGGTATCAAGAGATCCCCGAATTTTCCACTTCTTAATAAATGATTGAACAGTACTGACTGGCATTTTCAAGGCTTTGGATATCTTTTTACATCCTTTTCCATCTTTATAAAGTTCCATTACATTGTTACGCAGGTCTTTTGACAGTTCTTTTCTGCTCCCCATGGCTCAGTATCTAGCCTGCTCAGTGCATCCATGTGAGAGCTAACAAACTCATTGACTATTTATACACAGGCACTAACTGCAATTTAAAAGCCACAGGTGTGGGAAATTAACCTTTAATTGCCATTTAAACCTGTGTGTGTCACCAGGCCAAACATTCAAGTGTATGTAAACTTTTGATCAGGGCCATTTGGGTGATTTCTGTTACCATTATGATTTAAAAAGGAGCCAAACAACTATGTGATAATAAATGGCTTCATATGATCACTATCCTTAAATAAAAGACAGTTTTTTTGCATGATCAGTCATATTTTCAAAATCAATGCCAAAATTTCATAATTTCTGCCAGGGTATGCAAACGTTTGAGCACAACTGTATTTTTAGGTTGTCTCTCTCTTTATGATTCCTGCAGGGTTGTTTTTAGCCTTGTATGCTGTGGGTCAGAGACAGTGAAAGCCGGGCTGCTCCATTTGGTGCACAAACACACACACACACATTGGACCCCCCCACTGACCATTCATCTGTACCACCCGGGGTAATAGACATCACCACCTACATTCACAGACTCGACCTCTGACCTCCAGCCACATCATTACAGCACTCCTAATAGACCCAGAGCTCTCTGAACTGAGCACACTGACCCGAGAGGAAAGGTCAATTACTGGCCATGATGTCTTTCCTGTTATTACACTCAATGCTAGAAACCCCCTTTTTAAATCATCCTAACCGAGAGGGGGTGTGTTTCATCAAATCACAACTTGGATAGCTTGTAAAAGTGTAGTTGTGTAAACAAATAACTGGGTTCAACTCAATTCAGGGTGCGAATTGAAAGGGGTTTGGGGGTGTTGGTTAGGGTAGTTTGACTTATTAAGACTTGATCCCTTTCAAAGGAATTCAAAATTAAAGGTTGGGGGCAAGTCTGACAAATTACAAGTGTCAATTATACATAAGGAACGTTTTAACAGCATTTTTAAGCAACATTTCAGTAAGTTACAGTAGATTAGTAAAAGTATTGTCAAATTACTAAGTACTGTCATGATTTATCATTTTATTATAGATTTACATATAAGAAGGCAAACACAAAATTTGCACTTTGCAGAAAGCTATGCCGATTTCTGCAGAATTGGAACACCCCTCGTTCATCAACATTATCACACAGGAAATCGATATGTTGCTTTCGAACGTAATGTACCCTAAAATCAAACGCATTCTGCTAAATTACTCACACGTAACATCCCTCATTAGACATTTTTTTACATAATTTCAACTGTGGTCACCTTTCCCTTTAGTGCTACTGAGACTTGGGATCTGGTCCTGTGGCAACCAGGAAGTACTCGCTTTAAAAAAACAAAAACAAAAAGCAATGTGAGCAGGATTTGGAGGTTGCATTTTGCCTCTAGAATTACATTTGTACTCCACTGATAGTTAGGTTTAGGGTTGTGGGGTAGAGTTAATAAAATATACAGTTGAAGTCAGAAGTTTACATACACTTAGGTTGAAGTCATTAAAACTCATTTTTTAACCACTCCACAGATTTTATAATAGCAAACTATAGTTTTGGCAAATCGTTCAGGACATCTACTTTGTGCATGACACAAGTAATTTTTCCAACAATTGTTTACAGACAGATAGTTTCACTTTTAATTGATTATGTCACAATTCCAGTGGGTCAGAAGTTTACATACACTAAGTTAACTGTGCCTTTAAGCAGCTGGGAAAATTCCAGAAAATGACGTCAAGCTTTTAGACAGTTAGCCAGTTAGCTTCTGACAGGAGGTGTACTGAAGTGGAGGTGTGCCTGTGGATGTATTTTAAGGCCTACCTTCAAACTCTTTGCTTCTTTGCTTAACATCATTGGAAAATCAAAAGAAATCAGCCAAGACCTCAGACAAAAACATTGTGGACCTCCACAAGTCTGGTTCATCCTTGGGAGCAATTTCCAAATGCCTGAAGGTACCACATTCATCTGTACAAACAATAGTATGCAAGTATAAACAGCATGGGACCACACAGCCATCATACCACTCAGGAATGAGATGCATTCTGTGTCCTAGAGATGAACGTATTTTGGTGCAAAACGTGCAAATCAATCCCTGAACAACAGCAAAGTACCTTGTGAATATATGGTATCTATATCCACAGTAAAATGATTCCTATATCGACATAACCTGAAAGGCTGCTCAGCAAGGAAGAAGTCACTACTCCAAAACCACCATAAAAAAGCCAGACTAAAGTTTGCAAGTGCACATGGGGACAAAGATCTTACTTTATGGAGAAATGTCCTCTGGTCTGATGAAACAAAAATTGAACTGTTTGGCCATAATGACCATCGTTATGTTTGTAGGAAAAAGGGTGAGGCTTGCAAGCCGAAGAACACCATCCCAACCGTGAAGCATGGGGGTGGAAGCGTCATGTTGTGGTGGTGCTTTGCTGCAGGAGGGGCTAGTGCACTTCACCAAATAAATGGCATCATGAGGAAGGAAAATTATGTGGAAATATTTAAGCAAAATCTCAAGACATCAGCCAGGAAGTTAAAGCTCAGTCGCAAATGGGTCTTCCAAATGGACGATGACCCCAAGCAAACCTCCAAAGTTGTGGCATAACGGCTTAAGGACAACAGAGTCAAGGTATTGGAGTAGCCATCACAAAGCCCTGACCTCAGTCCGATAGAAAATTTGTGGGAAGAACTGAAAAAGCATGTGCGAGCAAGGAGGCTGACTCAGTTACACCAGTTCTGTCTGGAGGAATGGGCGAAATGTCCAGCAACTTATTGTGAGAAGCTTGTGGAAGGCTACCCAAAACGTTTGACACAAGTTAAACAAATTAAAGGCAATGCTACCAAATACTAACAAAGTGTATGTAAACTTCTGGCCCACTGGGAATGTGATGATAGAAATAAAAGCTGAAATAAATCATTCTCTCTACTATTATTCTGACATTTCACATTCTTAAAATAAAGTAGTGATCCTAACTGACCTAAGACAGGGAATGCTTTCTACGACTAAATGTCAGGAATTGTGAAAAAAATTAGTTTAATTGTATTCGGTTAAGGTGTATGTAAACTTCTGACTTCAATTGTATTCCCATTGACTATATTACATCATTTACAGCAAAACAAAACTCATTTTGCTGTAAATTTTGGCAGCACTCTGTGGACATTTCACCCAGACACTGGAGCTCACATTTGCCCATATGTTCAACAACACTCCAAGCTTCGGCCACTGGGGGCAGTGATTTTAATTTCGGCAAGCACAGATCGATTTCAGCAGCAAAACTTTCGACCTACTGTTGCTGAATTCACAGTGTGTTCAGTGTGCGTTTATAAAATTCTACACACCCCATGCCCCTTGTACATTTGTTTATAAATTATCTGGCCAATGAAAATGTTTTTTCAGCTACCAATAAGAGTGCAGTTCTTGCTCCTCTGTTTAACACATTTTATGTTTAAAAACATTCCACAGAATTCTGCACATTTTCCCCCAAAATCCGCGCAAATCTGAAAGTCTGCAGATTCCATCTGGGCCTTTTTATATCACGAAAAAACATTAGTTTGTTTAAAAAGTCTAAGAAAGTTGATGTTTGGCAAATTGTGCTAAACATTCGTGTTGTGCAACACAAACCTCAAAAGACTGCACTGCAAAAATCACCAATAGAAATCCCTTTTAACAGCCGACTTCCCAAAAGTCATTGTATTATTCACACATTGGCCCAAACTATTCTTCTTCCGCACATCTGGATCTGCACTGGCCTGTAAGCCAAAATTACAGAAGTTTCAGATGCTTACAAAGATCCGTTTGGCCCAAAGTCTGGCTGAGTTGTTTTGGAAGTGATATGTTTTGCAGAGCAGACCTCCATCATTGCTTAACATTCATTCATCAGGATCCTCTGCCAATCCTGTAACTGCATGCTGTGTTTTGTATTTAGTGAGCATTGCAGATTTGGCGGACGAAGTATGTTCGGATCTCAGAAAAGCTCCTCTCTGCGGTAGAGGAACTGCACAAAACACAGATTTAAAAATGAGATTTTATGACCCGTGATATATTAAACAGTTCAGATGAGAAAAAGAAACTCTCTGTCTTTAAGAGTGTTCCAAAAACAACTTTCTAATCTCAGTGCATTAATGCTAATGCAATGGCCACAGAAACACATGCAGCCCTCATGAATGATGAAAGCATTAGCTCTGGTCTGAGACAACACAAACATTTGAGGCTGGATTAGCTAGCGTAATGAAGGTGGAAAATTTTCAATGAATGATCAAAACAAAAGAAAATCAACAAGACATGACCTCTTCTGACTGTACTTTAATTAGAAGTAATTCATTGCTGTAATTGCTGGGGCAAGCATCACTATTACTATTGCTCATTCATGGGCTTAGGTATTTCAACAAACCCTTAAAATTAAAGACCCTAGGGTTGCCAACTGTCCCGAATTACCTGGGACATCCCAAATTTTGGACAAAATGAAGACCGAACGCTCAAGGGTCAAATGTGTGGTATTTATTAAAATCCCCTGAGCTTGCACAGTGCTGTTTATATGTGGCCTCACAGGACCCACAGACCTGTGGACACACCTTCTCACACACATAGAACTTAAATAGTCTCTCATGTGCTTTTAATGGATCTCACAGTGAGATCTGGCAAGGATCCCTGCACTATAAAGTCTTTGAAGTTCACAATACACAGAAGAGAGGGGTTGTGTGCATCTGTAAAACCAGTCAACGAGAGCGAGCAAGCCTTTCATCAAACCAATAAAACTGCACAAATCTTGAGAGACACACATTGGAGAATAAGTGAAGAAGTCTTGCTCTTGTGCTTAACATTCTTCTTTGTCATACGTCACTAAGAAAGTATTAAAAAGTGTCATGGTATAACCACATTCTTTGGACATGTAGGCTACTATTCCAATACAATGCTTCAGCAAGGCACCACTATTATTTTTGCACTGACTTTCGTTTAAGGAATTTTCCAAATCCCTAACCTGATTCTTCTTCTTCCAACAAAACTTTGGACAGTAACTCATCATGCACCACTTTTTGTACAGTACACCCATATATGAGGTGTCAAATTGACCGGCTTAATAAGGAGAGGTGTATTGACTTTTATAAGCAATCGAAAAAAAACCCAGCCAAAAAATAATATAAAATAAAAAAAAGCCCATAGATTTAACTATATAAAAGGAGCAGAGGGCTTAAATCTCTGGAACAGAACATTGTAGAGATATGGAGGTGGCCTCTTGTCACTTCTTAATTTTGCAAATCTTGCAACCACTCAAAAAACGAAGTCATTACCCTTACTTAATTGAATTTGAAAAAGATTTTACAAGAAAGTGAATGTCTTTAATTCCCATTAAGTAGGTTTCATTGAGACAACATCATTTAGTTGTATTAGATCAAATTAATGTACGACAGCAATTTTAACTAAACTTCTTTAGGTTAGTCAAACTCTATTTACTAAAGTTTATGAAATACATTTTCTTACGTAGGTCCAACTGTATTTATTGTATTGATCAATTGTATATGGCAGGTGAGCAAGTGTCAGGTCATTGAAACTTTTGCACTGTCAATTTAATAGCAACTGCTTATCAAACTAAACAGCACTCAAATCAAGTATCACTTAAAAGTGAAAGTCCATCCTCAATCTAAGCAAAAGCGCCATTCTTCACCACAATAGTAACCTCCACAATTCCAGAATAACACTCTAAATACCAATATAACAGAATATTAAACATTAATAACTAATCTCTTCCTATTCTTATCTTGCTCAAAAATGAATAAAGTAACACTTAATTTCAACACTTGTTCTCCCTATCCAGCCCCATGCAAAGCATGCTGGGAAATGAAAATCCCCTGCCCAGTTTCATCAATGCTACATTACACCACAAAGGTATTCATGTAGTCTCAACTCAAATGGATTAAGTAAACTTCCATTTTACAAATTTAATGGATAGAATGCAACGCAATCAAGTTGGTCTGGAAATAGTCAAAAATGTTCTAGAATTGTTGTTTTAGTTCATTTTAATTGTTAATTGAACAAGCAGAAAAAAACTTTTTTGAGTGCATAGCAATGCCCTAGCAACCACCCAAAACACCATATCTCAGCTCCAGAGTATTGAAGAGACATCGGGGTGGGTTCTTTTTACTTGGGGCTGTGTACTAAGGCTGTTTGTTGATCCGAAGCATCAGGCCCTTGGGGGCCACTCTCATATCTCAGTTGCAGAGTAGAATAGAAACGTGGGGTGGACTTTTTTCATTTGGGGCATTGTACTACAGCCCTAGGTGGGACACTGAGGTGCCGAGTTTTGCCAAGGCAATCACCACTCACGTTTTCTTCATAAAATGCACCTACAGTATCTAGTTAATTTTACTATTACTATTTATCTTTTTTACCTTTTGTATTTTAGCCAAAAAGTAAAATCCCTCCCCTCCGCAAAGAGGTTTCGGAGGGGCAGTATGTTATTTTGCATAAAGCTGAATTTGAGAGGGGTATTGTGTATATGGGGGAGTCCCTAGCTCTCACAGGTGGGGAGGTCTTCATCCCTGGAACATCAGAGCGAAAAGAGAAACTGTTACAAAGAGAATCTGACAGAACTGACAACAATGTTACAATTGAGACTTCACTATTCACTTTTAGCTTGGATGAACAAGCACAACCTGAGAGCATCTCTCTCTCTCTCTCTCTCTCTCTCTCTCTCTCTCTCTCTCTCTCGTGTGTGTGTGTGTGTGTGTGTGTGTGTGTGTCCATCTCTTGTGAGGACAAAATCACATGTCTAAAAGTAGGTATTACCATGTTTTTTGGACATATACCATGGCAATACCATGTTTTTTAGATGCATCATGCCAATATCAAATTTTTTTTTTTTTTACAGTAAATACTGTGCTGTTTTGTGGATGTACTATAAAAGTACCACATTTTTAGGACACATTCCATGGTAACACCATATTTTTGGTAAATGTACTATGTAAATGCAATGTTTTTGGACAAATATCATGATAATACCAAGGTTTTAGGACATGAAAAAAATAAAATAATAATAATAATAATAATAATAATAATAATAATATACACTACACTTGACCGAAATGTTTCTCATGATCTTAAAAACCTTTTGATCTGAAGGCATATGCTTAAATGTTTGAAATTAGTTTTGTAGACAAAAATATAATTGTGCCACTATATTAATTTATTTTATTATAAATCTAAAATGTAATAATAAAAAAAAAAAAATGTTTTTTTGAAATTGATGACTTGGACCAAATAATAAAGAAAAGCAGCCAATAAGTGCCCAACATAGATGGGAACTCCTTCAATACTGTTTAAAAAGCATCCCAGGGTGATACCTCAAGAAGTTGGTTGAGAAAATGTCAAGAGTACATTTCTGCAAAATACAGGCAAAGGGTGACTACTTTGAAGATGCTAAAATATAACACAGTTTTGATTTATTTTGGATTTTGTTTAGTCACAACATAATTACCATAGTTCCATTTATGTTATTCCATAGTTTTAATGACTTTACCATTATTCTAAAATGTGAAAAAAACAACAAAAAAAAAACAACAAAAAAAAAAACATTATAATAAAGAATGAGTAAGAGTTTCAAAACCTTTGACCGGTAGTGTATGTATATATATATATATATATATATATATATATATATATATATATATATATATATATATATATATATATATATATATATATATATATAGTGACAAAGTAACATGTCTCAGATCAAATCAAACATGATTATCCTATTCAAATGGGGAAAACTAAAGAGAGAGATTGAGTTTTAAAAGCATATGGCATATAGTTCATCTGTATGAGTGAGTTGTCAAACAAAACAAGACAGAGAATAATAGAATAGATTAATCTGTCTTCACACGACTCCAGTGCCAAGCTAGCCCACCAAACAAGCCCGTTCTGTTGTCTGATGTCATTAGTGATGATTTATCCAAAAAGATGAATGCCAGAAGAATTTTGAGTTTCATGAAAGAACGAAATCCAGCATGACTGAGGAATGTGGGTGGAAAATCCAAACAAATCTTTCAAGTCGTTGTTTCTGGAGAGTCACTTTTCAAGGCCTATGTTATACACAGTTTCCTACTTCCAGAAAAGCATAAATATTCATTGGTTGAGATCCAGTGCAGAAATGTAAAACACAAAATCCAAAAACGCCTCATCTCTAGTTCTCCACGTGTATCAGTGGGCCCAGAGCGGGTTCTCTGGAACAAACGGCCAGTGATTCCTCCTCCAAAACAAACTAAGCGCTCCAGCTCTCTTCCCTTTTATGAGCCTCATTCTGCACCCACACAGATCATTCAGCAGATGCTTCAAACACTGAGGAAACATCTAATTTAATGTACACACCATAGTTTTTATGTCTGGATGTAACTTTAACATGGTTAAAATGCTTTTACGGTCTTAGTTAATTACATTAAAGCAAGCCAAGCTTTTAAACTGTGGCTGGAAAAGGCAGAAGAACAGATTTACAGTGGTGTTCAAATACTTCTATTTTCATTTTTCTAACAATTCTCTTCAATGGCTCCCAGGTCTAAACTAATGCTGAGGGGTGACCATGATTTTGTGGTAGCTGCCCCAAAACTGTGGAACAGTCTACCTAATTTACATTAGAACAGCTTTAACAATACATGATTTTAAAATAAAGTTGAAAACGTACTTTTTGTCCCTGTCTTTTAACCAACCTTAGAAGTTGTATTTTGTATTTGTGTCTTTTAAATCGTATTTAATTGTATTTTCTCTTTGTGTTAATAGGCTGTTGTACAGCACATTGGTCAACACTTGTTGTTTTACTAATGTCAAAAATTTGCTTATTTGATTAGAGACCTTGAATAGTACTGAATCTTTTAAACTTATAATTCATTTTACATTATAGCATCAAAATCCTAAAACCTTGTTTATTTCCAAGTTTAAATTATATTTTGAATCACAGATTTTTAATGCTGACTTTTGAACCCCTCTGTTTGTGTAAGAGTGAAAGGAATCGGCCACGCAAAGACCGCAGGAGACATTGGGAATGTTCATATTTAGAGTTACGTGTGGCATACACGTGATGTGTGTATGTGTGTGCGCCCGCCTCTGATTCAGAATCTTAAAACTGCAGTACGCCGGCCAAAATTAGCTCATTTGAAGGTGCTGTTATGTAACCGTCTCACTCGTGTGATCATGAGAGTTTTTCTGCCCACTGATCCCTGTGTAAACACACTCACACATACATGGTGGCGCATCCAGTTTCAACAATTCCCACAGTCGTCACTCAACGCAACTCTTTGGATCCCCCCCCCCCCCCACACACACACACGTACACACAAACACAGCTTGGGAAGGTAAAGACGGAAAGTCAAAGCAAGTTGAGAAGCAAAAGCAAATATGAAAGGGATGCAAGAAAAAACCCACCCAAAAATGAAAATTCTGTCTGCATTTACTAACCCTCAATCAGTGGTTCCAAGCCCATATGCTGTGATTGTCCAGTGGATTTAATCAGTCAATTCAGATTTTATCGAAGGATCTTCAAGAAGGTCTCTTCCATACAATGATTAGATCATGGAGTACCGTAGAAGTAATCCATAAGACTCGTGAACTACATTCTGTTTCCTCTAAACCATATAATAAATTTGTGTGAGCAACAGACCAAAACATAAGTCATTATTCACAAAAGAAAAAAAATGTCCCCAAAGCCATCACACTTAAATCTCATACTCCATTACACATCAATGTGGCCCCCAAGGGCCTGATGCTTCGGATCAACAAACAGCCTTAGTACACAGCCCCAAGCAAAAAGAACCCACCCTGATGTCTCTTCAATACTCTGGAGCTGAGATATGGTGTTTTGGGTGGTTGCTAGGGCGTTGCTATGCACTCAAAAAAGTTTTTTTCTGCTTGTTCAATTAACTCAATTAAAATGAACTAAAACAACAATTCTAGAACATTTTTGACTATTTCCAGACCAACTTGATTGCGTTGCATTCTATCCATTAAATTTGTAAAATGGAAGTTTACTTAATCCATTTGAGTTGAGACTACATGAATACCTTTGTGGTGTAATGTAGCATTGATGGTGCACCACATTTGGTACTGTAGCATCAACTTCTACAGAAAAAATGTAGGTGTTATATTTGATAGCAATCTAACCTTTGAAAAACAAATTTCCAATATTTATAGAACTGCATTTTTCCACCTCAGAAATATTGCTAAGTTGCGACACATACTATCTGTTTCTATCTGAATGCTAAACTAATACATGCATTCATGACCTCAAGACTAGATTATTGTAATGCATTACTAGGTGGATGTCCTGCAGGTTTAATAAATCACACTATAATTCATCATGCTCAGTACGATCGCAGAACTCCAGCCTGTTAACAATACAGAGAATATCAAAATCCACAAAATGAGGGAGATCATTTTCATATATGGCTCCTAAACTATGGAATAGTCTTCCTAGCAGTATTCAGAACTCAGACACACTCTCTCAGTTTAAGTCTAGACTAAAGACTTATCTATTCAGCCAGGCATACACCTAATTTATCCCTCAATTCATAGTTATGCTGCTTTAGTTAGGTCTGCTGGAACAGAAAACGTTTCTCTTATTCTTTAACCCTGCTTTAAAGTGAATGGCATCTACGGTCATTTTATTCTATTTCTTTCCCTGTCTAATCCTCAAGATTATATCTTGAGGTTACCAGAGCCTGCCAGATCCATCTCCGGTCCTACCTGATGTCGGATTCCCACTGTGTTGCTAAGTGATGATGACCAACTGCAGCATGTGCCAGCCAGACTTCACTTCAGTCTACTAAGATGGACTTTACAGAGGATGAACTGATGCAAACTCAAAGACATGGGATTTTTCATGAGCCACTGTCTGAAGCATGGGCTCAAGATGGAGTTCACCAAATGTACTTGCCATAAGCTTCCTGCCGGACTGCGATGCTCCTCACTGAATGATACCTATATCAACGTGGTCAAATGAGGGACAACGCTCTCTTAAACTACAGTGGAAATGAATTAAACACTGACAAAAACCATCATCGGTCAAAATCAAAGGACAATGCATCTACATGTATTTCCTCAGTTAATTCTGGAAAGACTTTAACACTAATACTTCTAGTTCATACAAATTCATTTTGTTTAATCATTGACCCACAACACTTACTTAGTTTACTAATTTTAACCACTAATAGTTCTTAACATAAATAACTAATATTGACATTATATTCATTCTTTTTCTGTTATAGCATAATTTCATGTACAGCTGCTTTGAAACGACACCTGCTGTGAAAAGCACTGTACAAATAAATTTGACTTGACGGATAAATGCTGCCTGATAACCTGAACACCAAATAAATCTCAACAAATATTTGCAGACAGTGATTAAGTCATTCTGTGATACAATAAACAGACACACTGAGTGACGTGAAATGGTAGAATCTAGGAAAATAACAAATATTTTCCAAATAACAGACCTAATGAATGAATAAATGTTCTAGATTTCTTTTTTTAATTTGATCTACAACCTGTCTACTGCCTAAACAGGCAGCTGCCTTCTAAGCCAGCATCCTAACTCATTTGGAACAATATACATAGGCAGCAACTACGTATGTCATACAAATAGTGCATGCAAAGCATATGGGAGACTCGAATTGTATTGGATAATTAATTTAAAAAAAGTTTTACATTAGCATGTCGCTAAGCTAACAGCATGCAGAAAAATATATACATGCATAATAAAAGCAAAAAAATACATGGCACACAAATCTTGGATAAAATAGTCCATTTTAAATTAGATTGAACTATTTTTATCATTACTTCCCTGCTGAAAAAATAAAAGAAAAAAAATAAATTCTAATGTTTCCATTACAAATACCACTTTCCATTAGGATTTAAGGTTTGGTTTCCATATTACAGATATGTATTGGTTTCCATATTACAGATATGTATTGATCCCTAATGGTATCCACTAGACATAACATGACACCAGTAGAAGTCAACATATTACCAATAGAAACCCATTATTGTTTCATTAAAACCAATACAATTTCTGTTATAACCATTAAAACCATTCAAATATTCTGTGATTTTTTTTAATTTTTTTTTCAGCAGAGATTGAATGAAATATAAGCATTTATAACCATCATTTCTCTCACCCTGTGCACCATCTTGGATTTATTTCTTCATAATTTGGCTAAAAGAAGGTATTTTTAAGGAGACAGCAATATCATAGCTCACCTATGATGGCTTAAAATGCAGCATACATAGGCAGTTCACAATATTTTGAAAGAAAAGACTTCTTAAAAAGATTTAGAGAAGTAATTTCAGTTTCTGCTGCTGCTCCCTGCTGAATCTCTCTGTGTGACACACTGTTTGAGTGCTTCGCCAACGTCCTAAATCACCGGATGTGGTCAGACGGTTTTTGCAGACTGCTGGGTTCAAAAATACACTCACTGGACTTTCATCACACCATACACTACGTAACAGAGCGTGTGTGCAATGTACTCCAGACTCAGAGCGCATCATAACATTCTGTGGTAGCAGTGCCAGCGAATGGCACGGGAAAGCCTTCTCCAGCGTTATTTTTAACTTGGTGTCTCCATGGAAACTGCTACATACGGGAAGACCCGCTTACTCCTGCCAATTTGTGTGACTGTGTGTGTATAGTTTCAGGCCATATTTGTATGGATGTGTACCATATTTAGATTATTTTAACCAGTGCGCCTTCTAAACATGAAGCGTGTTTATCTGTATATGCATTCTCATGTATTTAAACGTACAGTACAGACCCACAGTAAAAGTACAATGCTCTGTAGATCTTAGGACAAAAATGTTGTGGTAGAAAAAGTCCCAACAACATAAGTGCATCAATATGTATTCAAACTTCACTCAAAAATATTTGAAAACAGGAAATTTGAACTCTCAAGCTCAGACTTTTACTATTTAGCCAAACGGGGACCGTTATTAGTCGCTGACAATAATATAAAAAGGACCTAATATTGGCCGATGTATCAGTCTGGGCGATATATCGGTCTGTCACTAACTGTGATCACTTCATGTAAATCCTGAACTATAAAGACCAAGATAATAGTTCTTAATACAAAAACACTGGAAGATGAATTGACTCTGCTCAATACTACTTTTCAGGTAGGATTTTTCCCACTAGACAGAAATCTGAAGCACAAATAATATTTATTCATAACAGGTATTTACCCGGAGAGGAGGAGCGATATCATGAAAGAATCATAAAAGAGAGAGAGAGAGAGAGAGAGAGAGAGAGTTAGAGTTAGCCAACACGCACATATAATCTGACAAATGATTACATGCGGTATAGGCCAATAAACACCATAGAGTTTTATTGATTTTCTGTCACTTCAAACTTGCATCAAGGATAGTGAGCTTACTTTTGCCAGTAGTCTAAATGTTTTCTCGGATATCTTTTATTTATGTCAATGAGGTGATCATTGATGTAACTAAAACAAATATCCAAGAAAACATGGTATTACTTAAAAATTAGCAGCCTGCTAGCTTTAGCAATTTCAGGTTTGAACTATTTTTAAATAGCATGGTCATAATGTCGCACAGATTATATAACATCACTGCAGTGTGGTCTAAAAATTACCTTAAAACGCAGTTCAATTCGAGTAACCCCCAAAAGAGCTGTTTAGGCGATTGAAACACACATTTTTGCCCATTATATGTGAACAGTGCACTATAGCATTTGCTGTCAGCAACTGTATGTCCTAACAAAGCAGCCATTTTTGCAGCCCATAAAGGGAAACCCTCTGGTGGAGTCTCTCTAATCTAATGGGGTCACACATTTCTGGTCAACTGCACTTCACTGGATGTGACAAAATTTATGTGAGAAACTCAATATGCGCTCATATTTTTTTACAACACACTAAAGTGTGCACACAGTGAGTTTAAAGGGTTGCTTTGAGCAATCGAGTTTTCAAACTTTCGAGTCACTATTTATTGTGGCCTCCTAACAGAGCATATTTTTAGGTCACTGTACATGTCCGCCAAAAAATATCCTGTAGAAAAAGAAAAACACACAGGAGATCTCTTTAATATCTCAATTGTTTCTTTTGAACAGCAAAAAGATTAGCAAATTACGATTTGCCAACTTCAATATGAACTCAAAATGTTTTCATCAAGACCAAATTACTACAATATTTTTTTTATAGCTTTATACTCATACTGCATGTCCACAATTGCCTCATTTCTACTTTTTTTTTCCTATAGACAATTAGGAGAAACTTTCATGACAGAGTTGATACCTAATTGAAGTCTCCTGAGCTTTAAAAGAGTAACCTCTGAGCAATCTAATTTTCCTCTGGGATCCTTCATTTAAAAAATGTGCTGAGAGCATACAGACAGTTTCTAGCTCTCAAACACACACTATCCCAGAGGCACAGTCACACACACACTCGCTCGTAAGCCGCATCATTACTAGTTGCCAGAATTTGCTGCTTCTGATTGGTCGAGAGGAAATGTATGGGTAGCAACAACGCAGACTGGCACACACGTGGTTGCCACTCTAAGACTGACACACACACTCACACTTTCTCTCACAGGCAAAAAAAGAAAACATTCATGCTCCCTGTCTTCAACACTCCATTCACTACTCCATCTCTCCCTCCCTCGCTCTCAACCACTGCGCGAGCTGTCGTCATGCTCTGAGAGAGAATTAGCAGGATCAGCCAATGGGATGGCCTGTTAGTCACACATATGTACACATATACACACTTGCTCATGTGTGTACTGACCAGCCTCATGCCACGGAAAGCCTGTGAGAATGTAGGTCCATTTTTTTTCCTCTTGATATTACTTAAAGAAATCTTACCCACTAGAAATATACTAAATACTACAGCAAGGATAATGTTTACAATCAGCAGACCACAAATCCTCCTGTGCTGAAATAATGCTCTCTGAAGGAGCCTAAACTAAATAAATTAATATTCTTAGCATTCATATATAGAGTAAATTCATACTCGGTCACCATTTATATCCATGTTAAAGAGTAACTACTTAATTTACAACAATCACTGTACAGCATGCACCGAGCAATACTAATGAACTAGATGTACTTTATAGGAAATTCTGTTTCAACAGCTTGTATTTAAACATTGTTAGTTGTGTTAAGTCAAGCATCACTATTACTACTGTCAGTGTTGGGTGTGACCTAATGAAAAAATACTTAATTGCTGTAATCAAATTACTTTTGTGTACAAAAAGTAGTGTAGCACATTACATTTCAAACTTTTGTAATTAGACTACAGTTACTGACATTCAAATAAGTTAATTACTTTTAATAACTTTACTTGGGTTACACATATTTCTAAAAAAGTATTATATAGTACAGTATGTAGAATTAATTTTAAACATTACGTTAATATGTACATTTGTTTGTGCTTTTTTGACAGCTGAAGGGCGTGTAGCCCCTAGTCAATAAACAGAGGAAAATAGACATTATTTTGAGTGTAATGTCTATAAAAAAAACCCAAAAGCTTTTCTTTGAAAAGTGCTTTAGAAAGTACCTTAAAAGTAATAAGTAATGTGATTACTTTTTTGTTAAGTAATCAGTAAAGTCAGTGATCTGATTACAATTTTAGAGTAGTAATAAGTAATCTGTATTGGATTACTTTTTGAGTAACTTACCCAAAACTGACTACTGCCCATTCTTAGCATTAGGGATTTTTCTAAATCTAAGAAATAGTCTTTGGCACATAACTCATCCTAACTTCACACTATTTGTGCAACGAATGTAAACAATATCTGAAACTGTGCAGCTTGTTAAGGCAAGGTATACTTTTCGAAATGTTCAGTCTTGCGATTTTCGGCTGGTAGACGTTACAACAGGTGAAAAAATTAAAGGAAGGAGGGACACCAGCCATATATAGAGACCAGAATAGAGACTTGTTGGGTTTATTCAAATTGAGCTTTCAAGTAACCATCTAGCAATTACCCAGAGCACCATGGTAACCACCTGGCAATGCTCTAACAAACACTCAGAACGTCCTAGCATTGTGGTTGTGAGTTTTGTCATGCACTGCTCACAATTTCATCAGAAAATTTACAAATTAGAATGATGACATAAAAAATAAAACACGGTTAGATGTGATATGGTTTATTATTCCCATGGTGTTGATTCAAAGCCACGGCGCAGAAAGTCAACCAGAATAATCCACCTGTAAGCCAGGCAAAAGAAACAGCTAGACGGGTGTTGTTTGGAATGCTATTCTTTCAGAGTTTTCTGTAGATGTGCGGGAACCTGCACAATGGAATTCCACAACTACATCCACAAGTACAGTACATACACTGATCAGCCACAACATTAAAACTAGGGGTGTAATGATCCATCGATCTGGATCAATCCAATGACCAATGATCCAATGTTATTGATACAACATGTAAATATCAATATAGACATTTTTTTAAGATGTACCTTTATTTTAATACTCTCATGTCAGCCAGCTCTGTACGCATTTCCATCAGGCGATGAAGCAGCCTTATTACTCATTTTATTCATTTGACTTTATGAGCCCTAAAATACTTTTCATGTGGGACACAGATGTGCGCGGGGTCTTTGAAGCCAAATTGTGCTCTGCTATCCGTGCGGCGTGCGCGCGTGTCAACTGGGCTTCCCGCAAAATGCGAGCTCCATTGGCAAGATCCGTGCGAGTGCATTAACCGGGCACTCTTTAAAATGTGAGCTCTTGTGGCAAACGTAGAGCAGCTCACCTGCGCGATTAATTCGAGCTTCCATCGATATCATTGCGCATGTGACCCATTTTAATATTACATGAGAATTTGCTATTTTAAAGTACCATGGAGAAGTTCAAGACTTTATACATCATCACATCAACAACCTTACTAACATTTATCCCAGTTAACTGTAATAAAATAGAACTGTGAAAGTTGTAGCCAAGAAAACCACGGATAGCACGGATAGTTGGAAACAAGTCATGGGTATGTAAGTATTTTGAATTGGACTAAACTGAAAAATTAGCTGTCATCAAATGAGTGATGATCACTTGTGTGTGACTTTATTTTTTATATTATTTATCTGTATAATTTTTTTCAACATCTGAAGTACCTTATTTTGTTGTGGATGTCCCAGTGTGTGTATAAAATAATCCAATTATATTTTGGTTGCATCTGAAAATTTTTTTAATTGATTGTGTAAAATAGGCACATAATGTCGGAATATCGATCGCAGGCCCCTGAATCGAATCGTATCGCAGCAGACTTTGAAGTATCTGCAAATATTGGATCGCAGGCCAAGAGAATTGATTCAAGATCGTATCATGATGAAACGTCCGATTTACACCCTTTATTAAAACCCCCTGCCTAATATTGTGTAGGTCCTCCTCGTGCCGACAAAACAGCACCATCTTGCATCTCAGAATAGCATTCTGAAATTTGATTCTTCTCAACACGATTGTATAATGCGGTTATCTGAGTTGCCTTAGACTTTGTCAGTTCAAACCAGTCTGGTCATTCTCTGTTGACCTCTCTCATCAACAAGGCATTTCCATCCATAGAAGTGCTGCTCACTGGATGTTTTTTGTTTTTTGCACCATTCGGAGTAAATTCTAGAGACTGTTGTGCATGAAAATCCCAGGAGATCAGCAGTTACAGAAATACTCAAACCAGCCCATCTGGCACCAACAAACATGCCATGGTCCAAATCATTGAGATCACATTTTTCTCCATTCTGATGGTTGATGTGAAAATTAACTGAAGCTCCTGACCCGAATCTGCATGATTTTATGCACTGCACAGCTGTCACACGATTGGCTGATTAGATAATCACATGGATAATTGTTGGTGCCAGACGGGCTGGTTTGAGCGTTTATGTAACTGCTGATCTCCTGGGATTTTCACACAAAACTATCTCTAGAATTTACTCCAAATAGTGCCAAAAACAAAAATCATCCAGTGAGCTGCAGTTCTGTGGATGGAAATGCCTTGTTGATGAGAGAGGTCAACAGAGAATGGCCAGACTGTTTGGCGCTGTTTGGGTGACACGAGGGGGACCTACACAATATTAGGCAGGTGGTTTTAATGTTGTGGCTGATCAGTGTATGCTGTAACGCCTTGAGCGAAATTGTTTACATTTTCTTTATTTTGTTGTCATGGTTTCTTTAACAAGCTGCTAAAGGTATCTGCGCCTCTGTCAAACATTTTTTGGACATTGCATCATAAGAATTCCAATAGTAAAGGCAAGGTGACATTTACCAATGCACAGTGAAATTCCGCAAGCAATGAAGGCGTAGGCGAATGTGAAGTTAGTGTGAAACCTGCAAAATCTTCTTGCCAAGCAACCTCTTTTTTAAACTGCACTTTATACTCTGTGAGAGTAAAGTTATAAAGAACATTATTTCCTCGACCATTTTGAATATTTAAGGTAACTATGTGCGAAGCACTGCCCATACAGAGGTCACTGTGAAACCAAACAACTTCTTATTGGTTAATACTGCAAATTCGCGTGTCAAAGTTTACCGAACTCGAACCCCTCGCGAAATTCACATAGGGAAAATTCTTCGCCACCGGAAGTCCATCAGGCAAAATTCCTTGATCATGCAAATTCCCATTAAAATGACTGTATTTCCCCCACGTAAAAGCCTTAACTGGCACAAAAACATTTATTACCATTTCAAATTTGTTTCATTTTGTTGGGTTCTAGTACATGCCATAAAAATACTTGCAGAACCTTCGTAAAGTGACGTTATTCAGATTTGTGCATATTCATCCACTAGGGCTACCCCACTTAACATCTGACTCAGAGAGACAGATCAAACATGACATCTCTTTCTCTTCACTACTCCATCCTTTTCAGTCTTTTCTAGGGCAAATTTAAAAAATAGGGAGTCTTTATTTATTTGGAAGTGGGCCAATGCAAACATCTTCCCTTCCCTTATATTCTATTTTGCACAGAGATAAGCTAACAGGACTGGCATGAGCCATTTAACCTGGCCACACATGGAGCTAGGATCATATCAGACCACCATGACAGTGAGCACAGTAAGAGCAGTGGATTTCTCAATTCCAAAACTCATAATTGGCTACACTGCACTTTTCTGAAGTCTTATCTTTGCATTGATTCTGTGACCGTGAACTGAAAAGTTAAATGTGATGCAATTATTTGGGCCCTGAGAGGGACAGTATTTCTTTTTCTCCCAATTTGGAATGTCCAATTCCCACTACTTAGTAGGTCCTCGTGGTGGCGTGGTTACTCACCTCAATCAGGGTGGTGGAGGACAAGTCTCAGTTGCCTCCGCTTCTGGGACAGTCAATCTGCGCATCTTATCACGTGGCTAGCTGTGCATGACACCACGGTGACTCACAGCACGGGAGGCTCATGCTACCCTCCGCGATCAACGCACAACTTACCACACGCCCAATTGAGAGCGAGAACCCCTAATCGTGACCACGAGGAGGTTACCCCATGTGACTCAACCCTCCCTAGCAACCGGGCCAATTTGGTTGCTTAAGAAAACCTGACTGAAGTCACTCAGCACGCCCTTGTTTCAACTCGCAACTCCAGGGGTGGTAGTCAGCGTCAATACTCACTGAGCTTCCCAGGCCCCAGGACAGCATTTCTAAGGAATTGTCCTTACAGAATGTGCAACAAATTGGACATTAGGTTGCATCTCTTTGCTTTTGTCAGTGTCTTGCGCAATGCTACTTAAGGCACCATGCCAAGTTAACATTTACAGTTATGCATTTTTCAGACTCAAACAATGGATTTGATAAGTATGTGCAATCACTGAGTATCAAACCCTTGAATCAAACCTTGAATCGAACCCTTGCCTTTGCCAAGCTCCTAAATTTTCATTAAATGTTAGCGAGTATCTCCTTAAATTTTTGTTCCTACACTCCTCACGTTTTCATCTCTCCACATGAGTACTATAAAATCTGACAGTAGACACAAAAACAATTCTTTCAATCGCTCCGTGATGTCTCCTATTCCTCTCTCAAATATATCCAGTGCTCTGAACCAAAGTGCAGATTATAAAAGATAATTTAAGGGGTGCGAGGCCTCATTACCAATTTAAAGCATCCCGGAGCGGATTCTATGGAAACAAAGTTCTGAGCATTTTCTGAAGGTTTACATCAGCTTTGGACTGGACAGAAAACAAAAGCAACTCACTTTCAGGAAGTTTAGGTTTGGACTCTTGACAGGTCCACGAATTGAGCTCTCGAAGAGGCACCTGCTTCTAGGCAATAAAAACATGGCAAGCCACTAAATCTGCTCTCCATTAGTTCCCATTTCCCAACCTCCAAACGCAAGAATGCGAGCCGCCACATCTGTGCGAAGAGACCTGCGGTCTTAGAGTGACCCACCCTCAAGGAATTCTGAGGTACAATGTCCTTTGCCAGTAAATCGTTGGTGGAAAGGGTGGTATCCGACCCCCTCATTCCAAACTTCATCAGTCCATGCTGAGGATCCCTCTTTTCCCAGCTGAGAAAACAGTGATGAATATTCGAAACGTGCTGGAGTGGCCTGGGGTGAGGGTGTGTCGGGGAACTTGAGGATCACGTGTGATTGCTTTACACGGATTGTTTCAGAATGACCCATTAAATTGCATGCTAAAAAACAAGTGTGTTTGAACGTATACATTCAAATAAACATCATGAGTGTTTCCGTATGTTTAGGGGCTTTTCGCTGGACGTGATCTTGAATATCTGCTCTTTTCCCTTAAGCAACGGTTTTGACCCATGTCCCAGAGGACTCCTTTAAAAAGAGCACCTGCCTCTCCCACCTGTAGTGAGGTAAGCACTTCCCCAAGTTTCAATATTAAACTCTGAACTCAAAGATATTGGCTGACAGATTTGGATGAGGAAATACACAAGCAAGCTGATTTAAATTAAACCCCATCTTTCCTACAACACTTCACAATTCCGATCATAGTACAAACTAACCGCATGACGTTTGTTCTGTAGAAGGGCTGGGGAAGTACAGTCATTACACATGGAGGGAATTAGGGAGAGAGCAGTGTGCGAGTCTGATGCTTGTGGATCTACACGTGCTTCAGTTACATTTTGGCATTTGGGCAAGAGCTAAAAGGCACTGTGTTCATCTAAAATGGAAGAAGGAAAGGGTGAGCCCTAATGTTCAATTTAGCTAAAATAATTACGATGGAAAAGCGTAACAGAATACATCTGCTGCCACGGGTTGTTCTGGGGTTTGTCAAGGGGGTCTGTCCGTGACTTTCATTTGTATGAGGTTTTGTGCACTCTGGTATGACAGTTCAATGTGAGGGCACCTTATTATTTAAAAGGTGTAGTGAAATTTATATGCAACTAGTGGGGTGATTTTTAAGAAACCTGTCAAGAAAATATCCTGGTCATATTAAACTTTTGCATAAAGAAAATGAAGCCTACATTTAGTGTGTTACAATTTTCTGCATTGTGATATTACTGTATTTTTAGGACACTAAAGCACAGTTGACCCATCATTTCACATTATCTTAACATATCCAAGCTTTTTACCATTACTATTCCCACTGTTTTCAATTATGATTCTCATTACCGTAACACTGTATTCCATGACATTTTGTGAAAATCACCCAGACTTGGCACCAAATCAACTGCAAAAAATCATGATTGTTTCCAAACAGGTTTCCCGCACACTTTTTCTGCTCTGCCTCATCTTCTATTGTTTGGAAAAACAGGCAGTCCCACCCAAACTCACAGCATTGGCTGAGCCAGAAATGTATATGTTGGACTGCTCAACAAACAACAAGATTTAGAAAGTGCCACTGAGCCACAGTTTTTCAATCTTCACAACGTCAACTTGCGACGAGTGGCTTAGCTGCAAGTTGTCTTGGATAGGAGAAATATTTTAATGAACTACACAAAAAATGAACTACACAATCATCTTTATGCCCAGAGTTTTCTTAAAGCGGATTCCCAGTTCAGCATTCCCAGTTCTTTTGTTTATAAAGACTGCAAGCATGTCTATGTGTGCATTTCTGCATTAGAGTCCTTCACAACAGGAGTGTCAAAGAAAGCCTTCTCTCTAAACCCAGCAAATGACATTTATCTCACAGTAAATATGACATAATTTGTCACACGATGGGTGACACGCCAGCACAGAGGCTCCTGGGAGACGAATAATTTCTACATGCCTGCATCTCCATAGACATCGCATATGCTGACCCAGTTAAAAACTCCTAGACTCACCACAGATCAACATGTCAGCTTCAACAAACGGCCTTAACACAAAAACACCAAGAAGCCAAAATATCTTTATTTAGCTTTATATAGACAGATTAATTGCTGGTAAGTACATAAAAAAAATTCAAACCAATATACAAAATATTTTAAAAAGAAAAAGTTATTTTAAACAGAAATGCCAAAAGCAATTTTGAGCAGTTGAAGAGTTAAGTGATTATCTTCGTGTAAAAATGTGACTACACTTGTAAAAACACTTCTTATTGTTGGAGGAGGTGAACAGTCTCATCTGACTCCCAGGAAAAATACGGAGACAGTTGCTGTTATCTTACAGAGAAGATGTTATGCAGACCTCCGATTATATTGGCTAGCCAGATTTCACAGGAACCAATGAGGAGACACGTGAAAGTCTCTTCTCTTCTCTTCTCAAATCCAGATTTTAGAGAAGATCTGAAGGTGTGTACATCAAAGCAAAGCTTATAGTTTACTTGTGTTTGTTTAATATTTCTCAACTTTTATCTCCAAATCAGTCCAATCCTTTTTTTTTTTTTACCTTATTTAGAAAACCCTCTCTCTCTCTCTCTTGTTATTCAGTTGGGCAGAATCTTGGACAAAGCCTCTGTAAATACTCAAAATCCTTCCAGAAGGTTCCCATATGAGCCGACCGTGAAAAGCTGTCTGGAATTTAACAAAGGGGAGAGACAGCAGTTCCTAAAGTATTTTGAGAAGAAAGAAAGAGTAGCCATACACCTGAGAGGTTAGATAAGGGAGGTCTTCAAGGGACAGTTCACCAAAACAATTAAAATGATGTCAGCATTTGCAGAATGTTTATTTGTGGGTGAACTATCCTTTTGAATAAAGACCTGGAGCCCGTGCCTGGACAGAAACATTGGCATCGCAAGTATTTATGTTAGCGCACTGACTGATCTCATCAATCTTGTTCAGTGTGTTGCTTGTCGACATCGGAGGGCGTTTGTTTACATGTTTTCTTTGACACTAGCACAGAGGGAAGCCATAGATAAAACTTCAAGACTCTTTCAGCTTACCATACAAGGTTAAGCAGTGAAGTAAAAGAGAAGTGTTAAATCTTGCCCATGTCATTATGGATTACCTTGTCTTTTGCTTGGTTAAGTGCTTAACACTCTCCAGTCCACTCAAACTGCAGTCGTCAAGGTTTTTTAAATATACACAGAGTCAGCTGTTACCACGCAAATGTTTGCTAAGAAGCTTCCATGTGTTTCCTTGAGTGTTACTTTTCAACATGATCACAAAGGAAATCGGCATGTTGCTTCCAAAAGTTTATGTGCCCTGAATTCTCATTCAGCCGAATTACTGACAAGCGCCATCCCACATCAGTCATTTTCGCATTAATTCAAGAGTGAATACATTTTCTTCTAGTACTACTGATAGCGTGTTGTGTGACAAACCTCTCAGATAGTGCTGTAAAAAGAACTGGTACTTCAGTACCAAGTCGGTACTAAAATAAAAAACATGTTTGTGCTGTACCAGTAGTACCGAGCACTGACTTAATTCAGTCCCCGCACCCTGTCAGACCGACACAAGGCTGCTTTTAAATGCTCATTTGAGCGTGTGCTCCATTACTCCTTTTACACTGAAAAGCACAATCAATCAAATTAAAATCATGATATGTCCTAGTTTGATTATTAAACCGCAAAATGCTGCAGTCTGCATTTTAGCTGCATGAGCTTTAAAAGAATTTGTGAAGCAGAGGAAGTAGTAAGTAAGTAAAGCTTCCGGCAAATCACACATCAAAATAAAAGCTAGATGCCTGAAATTGAAACAGAAATATATTACAACTGTATAGTAAAATGTAATATTCATTGTAGTAATATTAATAATAATAATAATAATAATAATAACAATGATAATAATAATAATTAATCAATATATCACAAACAAGAGTACTATTGTACTGAATAAAATTTTGTTAAAATGCATTAGTGTGTTGAAAAGTAATTGTTCTAAGTTTTACTTTTTAAAAGTTTTTAAAAGTTTTAAGAATTTGATTAGACACCATTTGGATGATTAAACTTTAAAACAGAATTCTAGAAAATGTATTTAAAAAAGGAAAAAATACATAATATGGGAAAAAATAAAAACTACTTTTTGTAGGGTCATACTTAAAAACACAATGCATACTTAACTGAGAATCACTTGAAGAAAACATTCATTTCTTTTAATGTATTATTTACATTGAAATGTAACTTTAAATAGGCTAAAGGAGTGTTCAAAAGCACATTGCCATATTAGTAGATTTTTGCTGTGGTATCGAAATTCACTGTATCTGTACCGACTACTGGAATTTGGGTATCATGGCAACACTATGCTCAGACATAGGTTCTGGTCCCATGAAAACCAGGAAGTAATCACTTTCACATAAACAATGGTGAACACAATTTGGAGGTTGCATTTTCACTCTAAAATGACATTTTTATTCCACTTGTGGTAGGGGATTGTTTCCTGTTGACTGTATTTACAACTAAAAATACAACTCACTTTTGGTGCCTCTCTGTGGTAACTGGAGCTCACACCTGTCCATACGTTCAAAACTCTTCCAGCTTCGGCCACTGCGGGCAGTGATTTGAATTTTTGTAAGCACAGACCAGTTTCAGAAGGAAATCTTTTGATCTACTCTCGCTGAATTCACAGTGTGATCAGACTGGGTTTTTAGAAAGTTTTCATACTTGGTTCATTTCACACTGTAAGAATTTATACTTGTATGTGAATGCTTCAAATAAATTCAGACCCAAACAGAAGTCACTTAAACTCTGTGATGCAGTCCGCTTATAACGTTGTGGCAGCAGGGGCGTGGTCAAGCGTCCGTCCGGAGAGAGAGAAAGCGGTAAGGGTGCTTGCACCTGAGCTAAATTATGTCTAACACCTGTCTCTAATTACAGTGAGCATGGGGAGAGCGGCATAAAAGAGCCACACTGCCAGCAGACCGAAGAGTGAGTCTGGGTCGTGAAGGTCTTCGTAAAGCTAAAGAGTGTTGTGACACTAAAAAGTATTGTGAAGCTAAAGAGTATTGTGGAGCTAAAGAGTATTGTGAAGCTAAAGAGTATTGGGAAGTTAGAGAATACTGTGAAAGTATTACGCTGACGTGTTGTGGCAACCCTGTAAAAGTTACGTTATTAAAAAACCCTCCAACTTGAGGTGAAGAAACCTGGTTCCCCGTGTCCTCGAGTAAATCTTCTACAAACGTGCACTGTAATACAAAGCACTCCAGATTCACTTAATTTTCACATTCGCTTCCAAAAAGAAAAGTGTGAATGGAAAGTGGAACAAGACCCTATCACAACTAGTGGTACCATGGTAGAGTTATCATATGAGAAAATTATACTACAGTATTTTAATATATATTATCGTTCTGAATGAGTATCATATTCATGCATGGTGTATCTGGCACTTCAAAGAACTAAATTGGAATTATTGTTATATGACCTAAAAATCATAGTTTTACCATGGTACCATGTCTAAAAACATCAAGGTGATACCATGGTACTTGTTAGTGTTGGTGACTTAGTACTTCTACAGTGCACGATTTCCACTGAAAAGCACTTCATTCCCAAAAATATTTAAAAGAAAATCAGAAAATGAAAAGGTTTCTCCCACTTGGTCCTACAAAAGCAACTTATGGGAGCCAGTCTGAGGAATCATTCAGACCCTAACACAGTGAAGAGTATTAAATAAAACCACAAAATGCACAACTGTCCTGCTTTAGACCCTTTTAAAAGGTCATTTTGTGCAGCCCTGAGGCTTAAAACAAGAGCTGAGCTTGAGGAATTATCATGGAAAATATGTGGCATTGAAAAAATGGATTTACATACCAAGGACCCAACAGAAAGATTAGCAATACCACAGTGTACACACCTACAGGTGAGAGAACTTTCCAGAAATGGTGCAACTTTTTACGGTGAACTGAAACCCATATTTACCTCTAATATCAGTTACATGTCATAATTCATCAAGAAACCTTATGTGGAACCAATAAGGGCGACCTTCAGGGCAAAGGAAGAAAAAAACAACAACCTACAATAACTACATTGTTATGCAAGCTCTGAAGTCATGTGAATGTCTGTCATACTCAAATTAAAACTGGAACAATCAAATGCTTTCAAGGGGCAGGTTTATGTTTGTTCAGCAATTTCTAAATAAAAATAGTCAAAAACTTATTGTAAATAAATATACTTAAACATACTGAAAAACATGTAACTGGTGAGAAACATCCATATTCAAGTCCTTTATTACTATAAATTCTCCTCCCTGCCCAGTAGATGGCGATGTGCACGAAGAATGCGAAACGGCAAAAACAAAGAAAGAAAATCGGCAAAAGCATAGAAGAATGTGAAAGTGATGGTGGAGATTGATAGTAACAAAGAACTTAAATATTGATCTGTTTCCCGCCCACACCTATCATATCACTTCTGAAGATATGGATTTAACCACTGGTGTCGTATGGATTACTTTTATGCTGCCTTAATACGCTTTTGGAGCTTAAACGTTTAATTCACTTGCATTGCATAGACCTACAGAGCTGAACTATTCTTCTTAAACTCTTCATTTGTGTTCAGCAGAAAAAAAGAAATTCATACACATCTGGGATGGCATGAGGGTGAGTAAATGATGAGAGAATAAATGCATAAAATTTAGCATGTTTGACACCTGTTAAAGATGGATGGGGGGAAATTACTGATTACTGACGAGCTTGATTAAATCCAGATGAGCATGGAGTGTAACGTGTGCTACAGTCCAACATGCTTTAAGCAGATCTGACAATCCTTGGTCAAAAATGGGTGTAACAAATTAGGTTCTTAATGGGGAAAGGAGGAAGCGGGAGCCGGGTGAACAATCCACGTAAGACATTTAATAAACATTTTTCAGTGTATAACAAAATGGGGTGCTTTTCAGCACAACATAAAAATACACACTGCTTTTCAGCCAGCTACGTTTAAACATAAAGACACACACACAGACAGATTTGTGCATCTCTCTCTCTCAAACTGAGGCTCCACCTTATCCATCTCCCAGCTGATTGCGATCATTCTCCCCCAGCTGTCCCTCATCGCTTGGGAAGAAGTCAGAGTCGGACATCAGACTTGTGAAGTCAGGTTAGATTGATTAACCCCAACCTGAGAGAGAAGCGTCATTTGACACCCATTTCAAGGTGGCGTCGACCAATGAGCATAACACAAATCTGGGATTTGTGAATCATAAAAAACTTTGAAATATATTCCATCACGAAATGTATGAAAATGCAATACAAAAGAACGCGAGCATTTTGTTTTCCAGACTGATCTCACAGTGAAATTGGAAACAGTATGTTGACTTTTCTTTAGCTGAAATTGATCTGTGCTACCTGAATTCAAAACACTGACCCCCAGTGGCCAAAGCGGTAAGTGCTGTTGGGCGTATGGGCACATGTGAGCTCCATTTTCTGGGAGTAATGTCCATGGAGGGGTGCAAGAAGCGAGTTATTTTCACCTGTAAAGGCTGTAATACAGTAAAGAAGCATGTATATTTTATGACCTGTACCCCCAAACCAAACCTCAAACCTAAACCTAACAATCAGGGGAGAAAAAAAAATTAATGATAGAGGGAAAAATGCAACCTCTGGAACGCACGCGTCATTGATTATGTGAACACAATTATTTCCTGGTTTCAAGGGGGGATCCATACCAGGGTCTCCCACGCTGCTTCTGGTGATGCCACAGGGGAAGATAAACACGTTGGAGATGATGCAAAAATGTCTGATAGGAGATTTCACTTGTCAGTGATTCTGCATAATGTGGCTGATCCTAGGATACCGGAACTCTGAAACAACATGCCGACTTCCAGTGTGATCATGTTGTGTGTTCTTGACTTTTATATTTTTGCCATGATTGGCACAAGAATACGAAATGATCTTGTTGAGCCATGGTGCCATCTACTTGTGTGCACATGTGACCATGACGTTTGATTGACTGGAACGCATTGAAGTCGGCAGTGGGAAATTTCAACTCAGGTTTTCCACCTCCAAATTCATCTGGAACGCGGCATTAGGCTGACATCACAGATCCTTTATACTGGCTGTATTCTGATATATAACACCCACTTTTCTTGACCCAATCAATTCTTCAAGAACAAAATCAAGTCCCACCCTACATTAATTTGTCTTGTGGCAGTCCATTTTTTCCCCTTTCAAAACTGAGAAATAATGATTTTTGATTAATATTTCCAGCTATCAATTGTTGAAAAAGTGTATTTTTTTATTTATTTATTTTTTTAGATTAATACACAGGAGATGGATTAGATGTGATTATCACATCACAAATCAGCACACAGAGTCTCCAGGACTGGATTCTGTTCATATAACACCACCATAACAATTCTTGAATAAATATGTTTGACATACTTCAGGGATTTCAGGGCCTGCCAAATGTTCAATACGTTAACACAAAATTCCTGTGTTCTTAAAGGCTTAAAGAAAGAGGTAAAGAGAAACAGAAAGAAGAAAGAAAATGTCTAAGAAACTGTGAGAGAGTAAGAGATTGTGAAGGTGTAATTAATTAAAAGGGTTATTCTTAGGAAAGAAAAATCTAAAATGGGATCTCTTGAATATGTCAGTTGTATCTCCTGGATTGCTGTCTCCTCGAAGAGATTAAAGGGGAGAGCAAATGGAGACTTTTCCTGAAGTCCACGGCTTCACAGATTTTCACAGAGAAAAAGACTCTCATAATCTCACACGTGTCCTATAGAAATATTTCTTTTATATTTTTTTATTGTAAACTTTGAATCTTGAAAGCTTCATTTACTCAAGGGAAAAAATCAGCTTTAGTAAAAGCCTTCATTGAATCTCATTGCTGTCTAAGATTAACAATTGAGTTAGAAATGAGATAAAGAGGGAGAGAGACGAGAAAGACGAGAGACATCCGTGACTAAAAAAGCACAATCAACACATTTATCTTCTAATAAAGCATCTCAAAATGCAAAATGCATTTTAAAATACAGGTGCTCATACAGACATAACACAACCAAGTTGAATCAAAACAACAGAGAAGGGGAAACCCCTATTGGACAAGCCCGGATTACACAGATACAGCATGTGTATTGTAATTCAGATCAAAACACGCTGTGATTGGATGGGGGAGCATGCGCTACAGCCAATGGACTTGTTTTGCATTGTTTGTGTATGTGTGCTTGTGTTGTCTGTCTGGCAGAGCACAGATTAGTCCAAACCTTCTGCTTGCATTCACATGAATTCGGTTAGCAAATTTTTCTCTGCTTTTTCTGCCTCTTGTCTTGCTCTTCCAAACAACTTTCACTCCCAGAAGTTTACAGTATTTCTGTTTGTCTCTCTCTCTTTCTGTGTGCTTTGAAAGAGGGGAGAGGACTGAATGGACTGCATTTGGAATACTTCTGTCAAATCAACCAAGCAAAATTATTTCATTGTTTTACCCCATACATTTTCTCTGGTGCCCTCATTATGATACAACCCCTGTTCTCACTCACACACACACACACACACACACACACACACACACACACACTCACACACTCACACACTCACACACTCACACACTCACACACTCACACACTCACACACACACACACACACACTCACACACTCACACACTCACTCAAAAAAAGAAAAGCAATTTACTTTGCATAAAAGAAAATTAAGCCTATTTTTAAGACCATTATTTCATCCATAAAATTATTTTCATGACAATGAAGCGCATTTCAACCTAAAATCCTTGTTACTGTGATGTGAAAAAATAACTTTCTCATTAATGTAGTGAAAAAAAAAAAAAAAAAAAACATAACTTATTTAAACTGTCAAGTATTTATACAACATGGTAATATTCGTTGTACAACCTTTCATTTATGCAAATTAAAACAAAATAAAAAATAATTTTATTGTGACAAATTCATCTTGTTCAACCTGAATATTAGCTTTTTTCTCAGACCTGTGTGCGTTTTGTATGTGTGTGTGTGTGTGTTTAGATATTTTATGTAGCATCTGTGCAAGTGAAATGTCCCATGGGATGAATAATAGACGTGAATGAACTGAAAATCATTGCATGACTTGCTACTGTTATCCATAAAAAAAGAAGCTCCAAATATAATACAGCACTGAAAATTTTGGGTGGAAAACATGCTTAATTGTCATGCAAATAATGTCACAATGCAAAAAATATGAATGGTACTATAAACAGTCAAAAAATTATAATAATTAAGTTATTAAGCAATTATAACTTCTTTTCTGCTTTTTCTTTTGATTTTGGGGTGAAATACCCAGACGTGTTCTTCACAGGTTTTGTGAGATTCAAGGACTTTGGCCCTTGGCATATAATTTTCCACTTTTACAATGTGAATCAATTTATTAACATCAAGGCCATAAAGAACATGAAATCATATGAGGTCATTTTCATAAAAGGTTAAAGAGGTTAAGGGAGCAAGCTATTAAGAGATCAGCTCGTCTGTACAATCAACAGATATTAAAAAAAAGAGGTTGATGGCTTTTCCATAAGATTATTATATTTGTATTAAATAGACATACTGTATTTTGGTATTGGATGCTAGTGTACATTGTGAAAAAAAAAAAAAATTCTCTCTCTCTCCTGCTACTTTGAAGCGGCAAAAATGCGTCTTGGCATCCTGGGTTCTTCTTGCCTGGCAACACAGAGGGTCGATGATCTGCTCCGTAATCCAACCAGATTTTCCATCCCACTCTCCTTGTGGCATAGGCATCCGAAATGACTCGGCAACAGTGCAGTGCTCCCAGACTAAACTGTGACAGGTTGAGTCAAGGTAACCGACAGCCAAATCTGGCTACAATTACCTCTACCACCTTCATTTGAAAATGAGTCGTTTTAACAAGGGCACTTATAATTTGGAAGAGCCGCCCACCTTCAAACAACCGTTGTCAACATCTGCTCAGATCTTTAAAAATAAATTGTGAGGTTTGGTCCAATTAGAATCTGATTTAACCTTATTTCCCCGCACTTGGAGTAGACATTTTATGGGTCTGCGTTCTTGCTCATAACTTTGCAAGAAATAGCTACTTCTTAAATTAGATGTGTCATTTTTTCAGTGTTGAAATATTTCCTTGTATCTCAGCTTAATATGCTGAGACAACTATAAGTAAGCCATTCAAAAGTTGATTTCATCATAAAAGTGTTTGGGCATCCAACCTGGTCTCAAGAGAAGTCGTGATAACAGTACGAGATGACAAAAATGTAAGAAATCGTACGAGTTGGCTCAAACAAAAATGTACAACTTTTACTCTCATAAAGAAAAATAAACGAACAAAGTTTAATCCATAACCCAAACCTAAACACTGAGGTTTGGAAATACACACTAATACAAATAGACAAGGGAAGCGTATCAAAGGTTCTTGACATAAACCATTCATTGGTATTGCATTAATAAATATGGAATGAGTTACCAAACTTGTTCACATATGTCTTCTTTTTAAAAATAAAATGTTAGATAGGAAGGTCTAACACTATACAACATTTTAACAATATTTGATGCCAGTATTTAATTGCTGATTGGTCGGTCTAAAAATCGTGCCTTTTCGTATGAGCCATGTTGTAAAATATTTTTAGATTTTGCCATCTAATACAAATTATTACAAGTTGTCATGAGAATATTTTGGAGCATCACAACCAGCCTGACACAGCAACACTGACTCAATCAATGGTGTGAGTTTAAGGCGGGATTTTCTGTTTGTCGAACCAATAGAAGACAAGGGAGTGTACGGGAAAACCTGTTTGAAAACAATATTTTTTTTATTTACTTTTTTGCAATTCCATTTGGTTATGCTAGTGGTGCAGAAGTGTATTTGTTGATATTTTTTTCCCTGAACAAAAATGTATATAATATGAAAATAATTGGAAGGAACCATTAAATAAGTCTGTTTTTAAATGTCAGGTTTTTGTGTAATCTGGCACAATGGTTTCCATTAAAACACTATTATGGCTCGACTGTAGATGGTCAATTTAGCATGAGGAAACTCGGTGAACAAAGACCTTGGTGGAAAGGTCTTTAAACACAATAGGTAACTCACAATAGTGCTATTATAGCTGATTCAAATGACTTTAAAGTGTTGAAAAGACCAGCTGTGTGGATTAAGATACCAAAGATCCTGCTGCTTCCAAGGTCGTTGCTCTTCTAAGAAGTTCTCAAGTTGACTAAATTATCTTATGGCACAAAATAGTTCAGCAGGCCTGTAAAGACTCACTGATTTAGATTAAGACTCAGATAAAGAAAATAAGAGTTTCTGGTCCTCATGGTTTCAACAGTAAACGTGGAGAGTGTATACTTTCACTACAGTCTAATGGAACTCAAATAGCAAGTTTTAGTGAGAGTTCATGTGCGTATCTGCCAAGAGAGAGGATTACAGATGAGCAAGAAAAAGAAAGACCCAAAAAGAGTGGGAGAGAAAGAGAGATTGTGTGAAGAAGGAAATCCAGGGATTATTTTCATGCTCCAACACAAGAGAAATACTTGTAAATGTGCACTTTTAACTAAGCATACACTAGTATCGAATGGAATTATTACAAGTTGTCATGAGACTATTTTGGAGCATCACAACCAGCCTGACACAGCAACACTGACTCAACCAGTGGTGTTAGTTTAAGGCAGGACTATCTATTTGTCCAACCATATCTGTGTAAAGTTATAGGTCTGTCCAAATAATAATATTATTATGATGACTTAACACCAGTAAACCCTGCAATTTGGTAAATGTCATAAAACTGGTAAATTCTTTTTGCACACTAAAATCATGTGAACACATTTAATGTTTACATCATGAGGCTTTATGGACAATTTATGGACAGGCTCCATTTTCCTCCATTGTTAGTGCGTTACTGTAACCCCGTTAATTTTTTTTTTTCTTTTTTTTTATAAACCAGGGAATAGACAAAATGTTTTTTGTGGTGATCAACATTATGCCACTAATGCTGTCGATTAAGCTTAACTTGTGATACATTCCCCAAACTTACCTGATGTGGAAACCAGAAGACCAGCATTCGATGCTTGGGAAATTCAAAACAGTGTGTGTTGGTGTCCATTCCACTGTAAGGAATATACAGTGTATTTCTATAATTGCAACATACTGTAGAGTCAGTATCTCTCTAGTTTTCCACATCTCCAAGTTCAGCCAACCAGTTCTCTTAAACTATAAACTCTCTTCACCCAGCCATTACAACACGTCTATTGTCAAACCCTGAACAATTCACTTGAAAAAAGCCCACACAAACACATAACCGTCTCTCACAGCCACAGCGCTCCAGTACAGAAGAATTCTGAGAAAGGTAAATATTTGATGGCTGCCAGAACCGCTTGTTTCTTTTCCTCTGTGGGCGAAGACATCTTGTGTGGCCCACCACGAGTTCCAATCTACAGTCAGAAATGCTTTTAAAATGAGAGAGAAAACTGGCGTTTGTGAGTGACTGGTCTGTAAAGTCCCTTCTGAGGTGAGCTGAGAAGCAAATCACGATGAATCACATCATTATAAAAGTCTTTTAGAGTTGCTGTCAGCCTAGGTGACATTACAGAGTCTTTGAATGAAGTTTAGATAACCATCAAAGTAGTTTACCCAAAATGAAAATTCTGTTCGCCTATGACACATGCAAGAACCTCTTGGCCACTATGGTGTCCATGAAAACAAGGTACAATCCATAAGTTGACCCATACAATCCAAAACGTCACAGTCAAGTACCACATGTGGACTGGCTAGAAACCGAATGAAATATTTCAGGCCTCGAATGAAAGAGGCTTCTGTCAGGCTCAATTAGATTCTGCGTACAGCAAAAATGTTGCTTCTTTCATTTTCTTTCACTGTGGGAACTCCTGTGGGTAACATAGCTCCACTGCGAATGACATCAGAACAGAGAGGTCCAGAGAGAGAGAAAGACAGAAGTAGGGAGAGAGAGACAGATTTATTGCAGAACTCTTGCAGAAGAGTGAGTTATGCTGTTGAGAGAAAAAGACATGCAAACCACTGTGACACTTTTGTGCATGATATCTCAACGCAAAGGCCTGCATCTTATTCTCGATCCACCCACAATACAGTTTAACCAAGTAGTTGAGGCACTGAAATAAATACACTGAAATAAATGAAGGCATTTCCATTCTATTTATTGTAAAAACGGCTCCTTTCTGTGTACATTAGGCTTGCTCTAGATTGCGCAATTTTCACAAAAGTTAATGCTATTTTCCTGGCACAATTAACGTTGCACTATTACCACCCATGGAAAGCAGGTGGTAAACAGAGTTTTATTACAGAAGATGTCTGTGTCCATTTTCTACTGATCATGGTAGCAGTAATACATCAATAGATGATCACATGATATAGAAAAGTGTTATAAACATGCTTATATTCAGATGTGCGGTGTAGTCGAGCGATCTTTCTGCATTTTAAAGAGCCGATTCGGGTGTCTGTGATGCTATACAGTCCCCGTAAAGTATGCCAGATTGCGACAGTCTATGCAAATAAACAATGCTACAGTGAATTCCCTTCAAAAATGCTGTGCACTAGAGACGAAAGTGTGTGAGAGAGAAAATACAGGCCAAAAAATAGAAGATAAAGGCCTTGAGGTAATTGAAATTCAGTCACTTAGTGAATAAAAGAAGCAAAACAGAGATAAAAAGAGAGTATCAGGTATGACAGCTCTGAAAGTGATGTCAGTGACGCTAATCACATTAGGCATTTGGCGGGGCCGATGACATCACTATGAATGCCTCATCGACCATGTTCCACTATGCTCAAATGGAAATCTGATTGGATTGCACAATCAGTCCCTGGGGCCAGTCAGTGTCGAGCATCATCAAATTTAAATCCTTTCTAAAAGGATTTAAAGTTACAAGAGAAGAAGTCTGACTCATTCCTAAGTCACGTTTCACTTAAAAAAATAAATAAAATAATAATAATTTCATTTTCTCATTACCGTAATGAATATGGACATTTTAATTTTGAGTTATCTAATTCCCATTATTCCAACCCGATCTCATGAAAAGTCGTACATTATTTACGAGTTGGCTATTTCGTGTGGTCTTGCACGATGTTGCTCGCATAAACTCATACAACTTCATCACGTGCAAATTCCCGGATGTTTAATGCGGAAGTAAGCGCGAGTTCCGCGCACAAGGCATTAAGGACATACTTATTAATATTATGCCCTTACCCAAACCCCTTATCTAAACCTAACCAATCAGTAGAGTGTGTAAACATGATAGGAAGCTGTTGTCTATGACAGAAGCAAGTAATTAGATGGAAACGATGTCCAGCGACGTCAATGGCTGTAGTGAAATTTGTAGGAATTCAAACGAGTGCAGTCGCACGATGTCATACGAATTAGCCAAATTAAGAAAAGTTCTAAACGATTTCGTCGTGAGAGTGTGTATCGTTGCTTCTCATTATGTTCTCATTATTGTAATACAATTATTATTTATAATATCAATTATTATTTATTTCTGCATATCTAGGCAGTACAAAAAATACTACCTTGACGCGTTAGTAGAATTTTGGGGTGAAATGTGCTTCATTGTCATTAAAATTACATTATAAATTATTGAAATGTTTCGTGAGATTTCCCCAACTATTGCACTAATACTAAAAAGCCATGTGTGCCCGTGACGTATATAGTGGCAAATGTCATTGGATGATGTCATTAGACCTGAAATACACTGAGATAGTCTTTCCTGAGAGGATTTTATGATACATCGAGATTTTTTTAAAGTTCAGCATTGGTCAAGTGAATTAAATAAAAGCATTAGGTTCATTTCTGCAATAAAAGCACAAGGACTGATCTTATTTGAGAAGTTCTCAGATAAGCTTCTGAGAGGGCATGATGGGGCTGATTTCTCCCCTTCTCTCTCTGTCTTCTCTCATGTCTTACTGGCTTATGAAATTAAAATGAGAGTTCATTGAGTGTGAATGTATAACAGAGTGAGTCACCGTTTTATCCGCAATTTTCTCGGGGAAGATCTGCAGGAAGTTTTATCCCAATAGAAAGAACCATACACGTATCTGACAGCCACTGATGTCATACATGATTAAATTAACTCCATATTTCAGAGATGGGCCAAAATTATTCCAAAATACAAACACATTGTAAAACTGGGGGCAGAAATTCCACGTCAAATTTAATCCTACTCTTTTAAGGATTTGAGAGAAAAACAATCCATGTGTGAGTGTTACTGCTTATTGGAAGCAATGTGTTTGTTACACCAATTGGGTTAACATTTTGGTTATTTTAAAATTAAAGTAAAAGTGAACTTGTATGATTTCACACCATCTTGTCCTGTTATTATGACTCGTCATGGGACTCTGTTAAAAGTAATTTATGTTAATGAGAACATCAGTGCATCTGTGTCTAGGCCATAACTGAGATCCAGAGCAGATTACATGGGTGTTACACAAAAAGATGGTGACCCCCAAAAAAGAGATTAGAGACAGAATGGGGTGACACAGAGAAAAATGCACAAAGAACACAATGTTCAATGACATCAGCCAAAAATTATTTATGGAAGACTTGTTGTGCATTTAAGGGCTTTAAAATTAAAAAAAAGAAGAAGAAAGAAATAAAGAAAAGAAAGAAAAAAACCTTAAGTTTCAAATTATAATTGTATATATAGTCTGTAATGCACAATATGAACTTAATCATTCAAGGCCAAATTTCTGAGTACATGTACAAATTATGGCTCTAGACTCTTATTGTATGTCAACAATTGTCTCATTTGCATCTTTTTTTATGTCTCCCAAGGAACTTTATGAGAAACATCAGAGACTATGTGCAGTAGATGCTTAAATAAAACATAACAGAGAATTCCATTACGTCTCTTGAGCAACTTTAGAGCAATAACATTTTCCTCTGAGTGGCTGTGTGAGTTACATAAAGAGTAGAAAGTTTCCACAAACTGTTAACTCATCTTTCTGGCTCATTCCCACAAGTTTGTCTTGTAAAATCACCCGGCAACATCAGAACGCCTGCTTGTTGTCAAACTCAAGAATCTCATTCATACATGCTCCCCACAGAAGGCAAAAATTATAGAGCAGCAGAGAGCCACGCGCACACAAACAATCACACATGCTGGGGAGAGGAGGGGAGTAGACATTTGTTCCCATGGAGACAGGGCAGGGAAAGTCGGGACCTCCAATAGGGGAACATGCTGGGTGGGAGCATTTGGAAAGGGAGTTGAGGAGGAGGAGCGGGGTCCTCTTCCAAAATCTGCTATCAGCAATATTACACTCCGTTATGAGTCTCACCCTGCTCGGCACTGTTTCCCCTTGAAGCATCAGTGATTATGTTAAGCCATGCTAACATGAGAGATCAAGACAATGAGAATTGTTTTGGAACATGTGGGTTGGATGCACTGGCTTTGTGAGCTCACTGTCAAACTTGATAGGTATACAGTTTAAGAGTTTGACCAAGCAGTGAAATCAGAACACAATATTTATTTTCGGACATCTAAAACCAGACACATGGCCAGTACGTTCAGGTTGTAACAATGACTAAACATCCTTTTGGAAAAACTGATTTACATACTTGTACCGTATTTTTAACAATAAGCTTCATTTTAGGCCATGTCCACACAAATACATTTTCATTATAACACAGATTGATTTAGTTACGTTTACCCCTCTCATCCACACTACAATGGACAAAGAGCTTCAAAAGCATTCTCTGTTAATGCAAACAAAGACATTAGGAAACTGAAAACTTAGTTTTCAAACGAAAATGGTTTAGTGCGAATGGGGCCTTAGAGTCTTGCATTCAAGAAAAGGACAGAAACATTGAGACATAAAGGAAGGAATAATTGACAATGGACCGTTAAATTATTGAATTATATAATGGGCAAGAAATTTTCAATAATTCAGTGGTCCGGAGACAAATATTTCACTTATACAGTGCTTACAACATATACTGTACATGTGTTTCTAAAGGCATTTCAAGAACAAATAAGAAAAACAAAATTATTTCCAAAAGTGACTTGCACTACACATAAAAAAAAAACGAATATTGACATTATATTCATGCTGTTTAGCCAAAGGGGAACTGGCCCCCACAGTGAGCCTGGTTTCCCCCTAAGGTTACTTTTGTGTTCCTTGCCACAGTCACCTCTGGCTTGCTCACTGGGTTTCTAAATACAAATACAATTATAATTTACATATTTATTTAATAATTTATTTTTAGACTCAATTTACAATCATATTTATCAAACTGCACAATGATGACTAAGACTTTATAGATATTACAGCTTCATTTTCTGTTGAAACATGATTTTCTGTAAAGCTGCTTTGAAACAATGAGTGTTGTGAAAAGCGTTATAAAAATAAAAATGCCTTGACTTGAAAACGCTCTAATGTGTCAAAGTATTTATTAACATCACTGATTAAGAATCGCACCTAGAAACCGCAGTTACTAGTCTGAAAGAACGTGGCGAAATGATTTGCAACTAATGCGGTCAACAAACTTTGAACTTCTTCAGAGCTGTGCAATATGTGAACATATTTCAATCAATCATAATCAGACTGATGACAGTGAATTCAGCAACAGTAGGTCGAAGGTTTTTCTGCTGAAATCGGTCTTTTCTTACTGAAATTTGATTCACTGCCCCCAGTGTCCGAGGCTGGAAGTGTTGTTGAACTCCAGTTTATGGATAACATTTCACAGAGTGGCGCCAAAAGTGAGTTGTATTTATAGTAGTAAATTATGTTATACAGGCAACAGGAATGCATGTTTTATTAACTCATCCCCCTAACCCAATCCCCAGCCATAAACTTACCATCACTGGAATAAAATTTTTATTTTAGAGTGGAAACGCAACCTCTTAATCGCGCTTAACATTGTTTGAGAATGCAATTACTTACTGGTTGCCATGAGACCTGAACCCGTGTCTCGAAAATTGCTTCAGTAGTGCTAGGGAAAATGCATTCACACTTAATGCAGCAATGTCTGATGGGGGATGCCACTTTTCAGTAATTCGACTGAATGGAGTTGATTTTATGGTACATTAACATGTCGTTTTCCCATGTAATCATGAATCAAGAATTTAACAATGCTGTGGCCGTCCATGCATGATGTACAATCACATTTATATGTCCAGACATGCTATAACCAGCAATGCCTAAAACCTCAAATTAAATAAATTTAAAAAATGGCAACAAGCAACCATCATCTTCAGACTTATTGAGAATAAGTGCATACTTAAAATTCCTCCATGACTGATTTAGCATGCTGTGTGCACGTTAAAGTTCTGCTATCTCTCTACCAGATGCTACATAAACAGCTATCACTACTTTAAAGTAGAGGTCGACCGATAATGGATTTTACCGATACCAATAACTAAGTTGGGCAGTACCCGCCGATAACCGATAAACCAACCGATAGTTTTTAAAATTAATACTCAGTGAAAAATAACACTCAAAGTAAAATAGTTTTGAACTTTATTACAAAAATAAACAGTACTGACCGAACCATGAAAATGTATTGCACTTTTTTAAATGAAATAAATATATAAATATTACTATATATGAACTAATATTCAAATTTTAAAGTCATCTGATTTTTAAATTGACGCTGTTTCCCTAGTCCACAAGAGGAAGCAATAAATACATAAGCCATTCAGCACCTTTATATTATTGCATAGAACATTCCTATCCTGGCTGTTAAAAAAAGAGCATTTCATTTTCAACTAATGTGCATAAAATAAATAAATAAAAAGTTTTAGCCAGTCCATATTCTCAAATGTTAAGTCAATTAATAGGCAGTTCACATGGAGTTACACTTGCAGTGATGACACAGTATACTACCGCAGACTCGAGCTTCATAATAACAGCGAAATACCAAATTGTTTTTTATTCAGTACAGTTGTATGTAGATTAGCAATATTCCCAGATAGCAGTGGTATTCGGCTGAACTCAGTGGTGAAGCGGCTCAGACTATGAGCCCAGACCAAGGGCTGTTCAAACAGATGGAACACAACAGACTAGAACCGAACATGAGGATCTCGAGATAGACACACATTTCCAAGTTGAACATCTTTCCTGACAAAGAATTTAAACAACTCATTGCTTAATCTGAGAAACGCTTATAAGAGCGCAAGACGCAATGGCCAAAGACCTCCACCAACTGTAAGGTCTGTTCACACCGAACACTTCTGCAACCATCCATTTGTTTTTCTATGCAAACGCATGCTAGATGAATATCTTTGTTTCCCTTTGTTTTGTTTATTCAGTGTCTCGTGCAGGAAGGCTGTTTTTTAGATGATGTGTCTAATCAAAAGAACTTGCATATTGAGACACCTGCTTTCTGTTAAACTGTATTTGTTGCGCTGTGTCTAACCTTTTTTAGCGCAAGAATATGATCAATATGAAGTCATCGTATTACAGTGAGGATATATATATATATATATATATTTTTTTTTTATTGAAATCAGATGCGTTTCTGATTTGTTTATATGTTTCTCTTGGCTGCATGAAGATATTAATTTGCTTTCTCACATCACTAGCTTTAAATATGCAACTTAGCTGGCTAACGAATGCATAAACGTGACCAGCTGGATATAAACTAATGCAAATAGATGGTAATAGATGGTAACAATCGTGACATTTAAACATTTAATGTTAGTGCATCTCAGCCTTGTCGGAAACATACTGCTTTTCTCTACTAATGCAGCATCTAGTCAACAAAAGAATTACTTTATAATGATATGACAATGTGTACTGTAGTGTACTGTATACATACCTTTTCATTGTTGATGTTGATCTGCATCTGAAGTGTCCCACTCCATGCAGAGTGTAGTCTCACGTGTCAAAACAAACACCACAAGGCATCAGTGAAGTGATTTTTTATTTCGCCTCTTGTGGTCGCTCTCATACTGTATAACGACAGCGGACCCCTCCCAGCTGTTCCAGCACCGGATGCAACAGGGAAAAACTATCGGTGTGGATTTTTGCCGATAACTGATAGTTCCAGAAATCTGTTATCAGTGCCGATTAATCGGCAAAACCGATATATCGGCCGACCTCTACTTTAAAGATCACCAATAAAGTAATTAGGCCAGTTAACTGACAAGTAACCTCCTAACAAGAAGCCAATAAACACACTACCAAACCCACCCAGAGAATTCCCAAAAGCATGGCACCTCTCTAATGCACCATGCTAATGCTTACAGATCAGCTAATCTAATCAACAGACACAATGCTAAGCCCTAAGGTCACTGGTATTTACAATCAATATTGCGGTTTGAGTGAGCGTAAACTGAGTCTAAAGCCTTTTAACTGGTTTAGGGCCTTAGTAAATGATGGTTCAGGGAATGATAGGTGCTTGCAGGCATGATAATGGAATGTGACTGGGAATGGAGAGTTAGGAAGATTCAGGGCTATTGTTTGCAGTTAGACATGAAATCAAAAGGGTAACTGTTTCTAAGTAAAACAGTTTTACTTTACAGATTTTATTGATGACGTGCCCCAAAAGCTTTCACACATTAACGCTCTACAGATTGTACTGTAAATTGTGGTATTACGATTTTTGGCCTATTCACACCCAAGTAGCTCTATACTTGGAGAAAGCAATCTGTTAGCATGTTAGCATTCATCTCAATGGTAGCTGCATGGCTGGCGCAGTATGAACAGGTCTTTTCTCCGTAAAAAGTATGTCAGCAGTTGTGAATTTGGTCTTGATGGTGTTTTTAGATGACATAAACATGTAAGGAAGGATTGGACATGCTACTGATAAGCTAACATTCTCTAGTTGTGGTGTCTTGCTAATGCTCTAATTAGCATGTGCTAGCATGTGCATAATTAATCAACAGTTCATGTTGAGTCCACAAAGCAGCTCACTGAAGACCAAAAATTTTACACAATTACTAATTTATGAGTATCAACCATCTTCTATTTGTAGACACAGTTTGCGAAATATACCCTATTTAGCTTCTCTAGTATTTGCTATGCTAAAATCTGCTCATGTTCAGTGGTTCTTTACATGGTACTATGATAATACCATGGTTTTTGGTATAAGCTTTTCCATTAACAGTTGCACAAAGCTAGAAATTTGCAAAAATGCATGCAGACTTTATAATCAGAATTTCTACCATTGCTGTCTTGCAATCTGATTGAAGCTTGGAATTTTGCAGGACGAATGGATTTTTGTGTGTGTGTGTGTGTGTGTGTGTGTGTGTGTGTGTGCAATACAATAAAAAAGAAAAGAAAAAAACCTGTTTTTTTTTAAACAATATGTTTTTGACGTATTTCCAGTAAAAATATCTAATCATCCTTCAAACATGAAAAACTTACTAGAAAAGCTGAATGACATAAGTCTTGCTATCAGCAAAATCTAACCAAATTTAAAAAAAAAAAAAAAAAAAAAAAAAAAAATTTCTAATGGGATAAGAAATATAAACTTGTTTTCCCTTTGAATCAAGGTTTTTGCTCTTAACCCACTGGCAAATAGTCCCCCCCCCCCCCCTTGTTATAAGCATAAACGTTACAAAATTTTGTTCAATTTCACTGAAAACAAGACAAATTATATTATGTAATTTTGCTTCTCAAGTAAATGTATCTTGTTTTAAGAAAGATTTTTTTGCAGTACATGCACTAGACAATCAGTGAATGAACTGTAGGCGGTCCGTGGCTTAGACTATAATTTCAAAGTATTCCATGGTATTACCATCTGATACCATCACTGTACCATTACCAAAATAATGTTTTGTAAGGTTCACTGTCACTTAATGACCTCCATAGTTACTTTTCTAAATATGATTAATTATTTTTCTTTTCTACTCTGTTTTCTCCAAAACATAAGCTCCATAAATGTTAAGATCCATTTATTCAGTACTTTCAGTGAGTCATCGCAAGCTGAACAAACACATCCTCTTAAAAAGCCAGCGTTCATTCACATAATAGCAGCACCTGCTTAAAATGTTCAATGGCAGTTCCGCCTGTAAACAATTCTCAGCAAGTGCAAACAAATCAATAAATGTTCAAATCAAAGTGTACCATTCCACAGTTTCTGTAAGACAAGTTCTGTTTCAACACAAGTTACATCATCATACAGGGACATGCTCTGGTGGAATGGATCGCCGTGTTGTTACAGCTGCTGTGATGCTGGGCTTGGAAACACCCTGTGGATTCCCAATGCCAGATTCAGTTAGGTGCCTCAAGGGAGGATCAGGAATATAATGCATGTTTTAATGCACAAAATAAAACAGTATCGTGGGAATTTGGCTTGAATGTCTGAAATCAAAGAAGGAACAATCAACAACTGTTGATCCATATAGGTGAGGTGTGTTCCAACAATGTGAGTTATTAAAGGTTTAGTTCACTCAAAACTGAATTTTTATCATCATTTACTCACCCTCATGCCATCCCAGATGTGTATGATGTTCTTTCTTCAGCAGAAGAAATTGTATCATTTTAGAAGACATTAATTTAACCACTGGAGTTGTATGGATAACTTTTAATGCAATTGTCTATGTTTTTTGGAGCTTTAAAATGCTAATCACTATTCATTTGCATTGTATGGACCTACAGAGCTGAGACCTTCCTCTAAAAACCTTTGTTTGTGTTCTTCTGAAGAAAGAAAGTCATACACATCTAGGATGGCATGAGGGTGAGTAAATGATGAGAGAATTTTCATTTTTGGGTGAACTATCCCTTTAAGACCAAATAAAATCCTAATTTGAGTCTTGTGGCTTTAAGTCTATGTATGACAGCTTTGTTGCCATCAATATGCTTGTGCATGCTTCGCCTAAAAGTTGACTTTTGGCAGATATACACTTGAAAAAAAAAAAAAAACATTCCTTATCTTCCTGGAAAATGTACAAAAAATAAGACAACTCATCCTGCACTCTGGGGCGTATACACATTTTTGTCCAATAAAATGCTCTCTAGAAAGAGAAAGTTGCAAATCATGATTTTGCCTGACTACAGTTAGCCTCAATAGGCAGGAAAATTAGCACCAGTCAGTATTGTTGTTTATCATGAGATAATTAGAACAAGCAACACTAAGACAATCCAGTGAGGAATAATCAATAGTGGCTAAATCAATAATCCGGTTCAGTTTAACTGCAAAGAGTTTCCATGGTATTTTGACAAGACAGCGCATATCAAAATAACCATTTGGGTGCCAAACAATACATAATACACCTTGAGATATTTCCTGGAGCACTGATTGCAAATCAGACATTGTTAAATTCTTCCACCTCACATACACACTTTGATATGTCAGGGGCGGTAAATCACAGTAAAGATTTACCACACAGATTGTTCTCAACTGATCGGGTGACTCTGTATTCTGCCAGCCTGACCGATCTGAAACCTGATCTTCTGAGGCCACTGTTTGGAGCCATTCAGGCTATTCCTTCTCCACTTGTTGAATTACGGCCTCTTCTAAGAGCTGCCCAAAGTTGAGGACATGGGAAGGAACAGATTTCTGAAGAAACTGTATAATCGGGAAGAGGTCTTTTGCAGTTTGGCACGCCCCATCACAGACACTGTACCTTGAAAGCAATTTTATTTAGACAGACAGCTTGACTAGGGTGACGGAAGTGACCCTGTTACAATGGTGCCAGCCTTTGTCTAGAGTCCAGGAATCATTAACTTAGATAAGCATTTCCCAGAAAGTATTAGCCATTAAAGTAAAGGCCTGGCTAAAGTGTCACCGCTACCTGGGTGCCGTACCAGGATACTGTACAGGCCATTGAAGGCAGATACAACTGACTGACTATTTCCTTCAAATTGCAAACTTAAAAAAAAAAAAAAAGCAGAAAAAACTCAAACACTAAAGAAACTCTTTAGCTGTTGAAGACATGTTCCAGGTTCAACATAAGTTACAATAAGCTCATTCAACTGCATTTGTACTATAATTTTGATTACCACAAACACTGTAACATCTTTGAAATTGCATTTTATCCAGCTTATGCGGGTTTTTGAGTCACAGATCCAACGAAATGTGAATTACTTTGCATCTACATAAAACAGATGTTAGACCAACATATTCCCCACATGTTGCCCCAACTACCCTAACAGATTTGCCTAAAATGAATTTCATATTGAACAATGTTTTTGATTTGTGAGTTCCCAGCATGCATTGCAACAAGAATAACTGATGTGGTAAGTGTTATAGGCAAATTGTTGCTGTGTGCTGATTTTATTTATGCTGTTATTGTTGTTTTTTTGTTGTCACTGTTAGTAAATTGTTTTGTGGTGATGTTAGGAGCTCATCTATTAACTTAATAAGGTTTGATGATTGTCACCGTTATTGAGGGTTGAGTTCTATTGTGCGTCTATGTCAAACAACTGTACATACTGCCTTGCAAGACTGTCCTCTCTTCAGACGCAAATATTACAGTTACCTTCATGTTAAAGTAATTGAAATGGTGAAAAAATGAAAGTTCTCGTATTGTGAATGATAGTTGGCTAAACAAGAAATTAGTAGTTCATTCAACAATAATTTCTGCATTTGGTGAACTAACAAATTCACACTGACTAAACAAAGGAATGTTTAGTTAATTATTAAAACAGTTGTTGAGAGAACTCAAAGATCTTACTGCACAATGTTGCTTTGATTTTAAGTGTGCTCAACAATAAATTTTTTACAGTGAAAAATAATTTCTTGTCCCTCATTTATAAAAAAATAAAATAAAAGCCAAAAGGTCACAGTTACAGTGAGGCACTTGCAATGGAAGTAAATGGGGCCAGTTCATCATCTTTAAAATATACACTGTTTAAAAAGTATAGTCACAAAACCTAAATATTATACATGTAAACATAATTTTAGTGTGTTAAAATTGCTACTAAATTTATCTGTGTAATGTTATTTCCAAAATTAAATTTCTTTGTTGGTCATCATGACAATGTAACGCCTATAAATCCCTGATTTCATCACATTAAATCATGTTAATATGCATAATGTTTATGTCATATTTCTTTCGGCTTATTTATTTGGGGGATTTACCTCTACACAGAGAAGGGAGGTTGAATAATGCTAATAACTCTGTATTGTAGCTATATTCAACTTTCAAGCTTTCCTAGAATGCAACCGCAGCAACTTAATAAATAATTTGGTAACTTAATGAGTACGAAGGATCAAAAAAAATAAATCTCTCTCAAGCTCTTTGTTCAGTACAAGCAGATTTGGAGGTATATTTTTGCCCTGCTGGGGTGAGGTCATGTTTGTCCTCTGATGATGTGGTCTATTGTCAGTGAATGAGGTCATGTTCTCCCATAAGCATGTAGAAGTGAATGGTGACAAATCCCTCATTCAGCCCCTCATCAAGCTGTAAGGTGCTTATCCGTCTGCTTAGGGAGCAGAGGAGAGAATATCTAGAATGATGACTAGAAAGACAGCAATGCTTTTAAGGGATGGGCTTGGACACCCATTAATTATAATCATTAACAAAAACAAATAAATAAAAACATTTTCATTAACTGAAATAAAACAAACATAATTGGGGGGAAAACTGAATCTAAACAAAAATACATTTTAATGACTCAGAATTACCTACATTTTAGTTTTTAACACTTAAGTATATAACAAAATGTAAACCTTTTACAATAAGCCTTCATTAAACAGTAAAAATGACATTAGCAATATTGCTGGACGGCCTTGAGATATTTAACAGCATTAAATGTATTTTAATAATACCAGTTAACCAATTTAATTTGGCAGTCCTAAAATAAGGGGTTGGGTATTGATACAAATTTCCCGATTTGATTAGATTCTGATTTGTTATGATTTGATTAGATTCTGATTTTAATGTCCATTTTGCTTACAAAACTAAAATCACCCGTAGCTTATACAGGGAACCTTCTACCTTGATAAATTATGAAAATATAAATTAATTTTTTTTTTTTTAAAAAAACAATGAAGTTCAATTGCAATTTATTTTTTATTTTTTTTTTTTTTTTTTTTTTATAAATAATTATCAACAACTAAAATCTAAAGATGTACACCTTAAAGTAAAAGATTAATCTTAGGATTTTAAGTCTCCTTATCGGGACAGTTCAAATGAAGATCCCAAATGAATCGAAAATGCATTACTTTTACCCAGCCCTACCAAAAACACTAAAATTAAAAGACATTTAAAAGACCTAAATGTAAAAAAGACTTGAACTAAACTGAAACTACAAAACACTGAACTAAACTAACAGAGAGAAAAAAGCTAAAATAAACATCTTAAAAACATCAGATATACAAACATCTTAATTATAAAACATCTCAAAGACATCTGCTGAATGTCTTATTGACATATTGCAGATGAGCAAACAACTTAAAAAAAAATCCGTCTTTCAGATGTAAACACACACCAATTAGACATCTGGGGAATGTACGTGTGCTATCAGTGTCCATATCTGTTTGTCTGTTTTGATTTCTTGCTGTTTCTCTTGTAATCAAATTCTCAGTTGTTCTCAGTGTATTTGTTGCCAAGGATTGCGTCGTTTCAGTCTATTTTCTGCCAACGTCAACAACAATTCACACAAATCATGCATCAGGGAAATTCCTGTCAGGAGGTAATCTTTTATTTGCCCTTTAGTCAATAAGTTAGTTATAAGTTATCGACTTGACATGACTTGTTTGCTCATTCAGTGGAAACATGCAAACAAAGTCAATTAACCTATAAATAAACATAAAAACAGGTAGTGAGGTACTGGGATTTCGCAAACTTGTAAAACACTCTCTAAGATTAGCCGATTTTAACTAGATGTCATATAATGAATGAACGTTACGTTTATATAGCGCTTTTCTGACACTACACTCAAAGTGCTTTACACAGTGAACAGGGGACTCTCCTCAACCACCACCAGTGTGCAGCATCCACCTGGATGATGCAACAGCAGCCATAGTGCACCAGTACACTCACCCCACACCAGCTATTGGTGGAGAGGAGAGACTGGAGTGATAGAGCCAATTAATGGATGGGTTTTATTAGGAAGCCATGATTGATAAGTGCCAAAGGGGGGAATTTGGCCTGGATACCAGGGTCACACCCCTACTCTTTTTGAGAAGTGTCCTGGGATTTTTAATGACCACTGAGAGTTAGGACCTCGGATTAACATCTCATCCAAAGGATGGTGCCTTTTTACAGTACAGTATTCCCATCACTATGCTGGGGCATTAGGACCTACACAATCTGCAGGGAGAGCATCCCCTGCTGGACTCCCTAATACCTCTTCCAGCAGCAACCTTAGTTTTCACAGGAGGTCTCTCATCCAGGTACTGACCAGGCTCAGCCCTGCTTAGCTTCAGTAGGCAACCAGTCTTGAGCTACAGGGTGATATTGCTGCTGGTAGCCATATAAAATGGTAAAAGTAACTCATTATTAGTGCTAAAGTCAGCATTACTAATACTATTCCTGGAACATACATGGAGATGTGAGAATGTTAGCCTTAGTCACCTTCTCCAATAAATCTCTAATTTCAGCTCATCTCATATTTCTCTTTTCCCACTCCCCCCATCCATCATGTGTGCGAGTGTGAGAGAATGTAACTGAAAGTCTCCCCACAGGCTAAAGGGGTGTCCCATCTGTCCCTCACAGATGGCTGATGTGTTGGGTTAACACAGCAATTCAAACTGCTTATGTCTGGATCTGCCTCGCGTCTGATCTGAACGGAGTCTAGTCTGGATTCTGAGGGTCAAATCTGATTTATAAAAACCTGATTAGGTGCCAAAGGTCTAGAAAATCCATAGCTTGATTTGTGACTGACTTATGGCTAACAATAGATTAATAAACATGTGAACAGCTAAAACAGGTGCCACTACCACAGACAACAACAAATTATTATTAGCTCTTTCTTTTCTGTTCCATCCCGGAAACAACAAAGTGAAAATTTCCTTGACCCCTACTGTCCTCTGGTCATATTGACCAGGAAACTGGAGGGGACAAAGTTCTTAAGTTTTGCCTGACTATCTGTCTGAAAAGACCTGGATAGATGCCATATTTCATTTGGTGCAAATTAAAACGGGGCTGTGAGGAATGGAAATATGGTTTGTTTAACAGTTTGTTCTGTCTTCAGGTCCTATGTCAGGTACTGACTAACTTCCATTACGATTTACGTCATATCTATTTTCACAACTTATATCCTTCCAAATTTTGTTGTTCATTGAAATTTTTTGATAAACACATTTTAAATGTTTTGTTGGTGTAACGCTTAAACACACATACACTATATTGCCAAAAGTATTCGCTCATCTGCCTTTAGACGCATATGAACTTAAGTGACATCCCATTCTTAATCCATAGGGTTTAATATGATGTCGGCCCACCCTTTGCAGCTATAACAGCTTCAACTCTTCTGGGAAGGCTTTCCACAAGGTTTAGGAGTGTGTTTATGGGAATTTTTGACCATTCTTCCAGAAGCGCATTTGTGAGGTCAGACACTGATGTAGGACGAGAAGGCCTGGCTCGCAGTCTTCGCTCTAATTCATCCCAAAGGTGCTCTATCGGGTTGAGGTCAGGACTCTGTGCAGGCCAGTCAAGTTCTTCCACACCAAACTCACTCATCCATGTCTTTATGGACCTTGCTTTGTGCACTGGTGCGCAGTCATGTTGGAACAGGAAGGAGCCATCCCCAAACTGTTCCCACAAAGTTGGGAGCATGGAATTGTCCAAAATCTCTTGGTATGCTGAAGCATTCAGAGTTCCTTTCACTGGAACTAAGGGGCCAAGCCCAGCTCCTGAAAAACAACCCCACACCATAATCCCCCCTCCACCAAACTTCACAGTTGGCACAATGCAGTCAGACAAGTACCGTTCTCCTGGCAACCGCCAAACCCAGACTCGTCCATCAGATTGCCAGATGGAGAAGCGTGATTCGTCACTCCAGAGAACGCGTCTCCACTGCTCTAGAGTCCAGTGGCAGCGTGCTTTACACCACTGCATCCGACGCTTTGCATTGCACTTGGTGATGTATGGCTTGGATGCAGCTGCTCGGTCATGGAAACCCATTCCATGAAGCTCTCTACGCACTGTTCTTGAGCTAATCTGAAGGCCACATGAACTTTGGAGGTCTGTAGCGATTGACTCTGCAGAAAGTTGTCGACCTCTGCGCACTATGCGCCTCAGCATCCGCTGACCCCGCTCTGTCATTTTACGTGGCCTACCACTTCGTGGCTGAGTTGCTGTCATTCCCAATCGCTTCCACTTTGTTATAATACCACTGACAGTTGACTGTGGAATATTTAGTAGTGAGGAAATTTCACGACTGGACTTGTTGCACAGGTGGCATCCTATCACAGTACCACACTGGAATTCACTGAGCTCCTGAGAGCGGCCCATTCTTTCACAAATGTTTGTAGAAGCAGTCTGCATGCCTAGGTGCTTCATTTTATACACCTGTGGCCATGGAAGTGATTGGAACACCTGAATTCAATTATTTGGATGGGTGAGCGAATACTTTTGGCAATATAGTGTATATAAGACAGTACAACATATTGATTTGTTAACGTGTGTCTCAAAGTAAATATGTTACTGTGACGAGGAGGAGGGCGGGGCCGGGCCGTGACTATACACGCCCTGCCCCCAATCGGGTTAATCAGCCGAGGAGAGGGATAAATGCAGCCGAATGTGTCAGTTCGGGAGAGATAGAGAGCCACACGCAGCTGCCGTGTGTGCATTTGTGTTTGTGTCTTTTTGTTTAAGTTTACATTAAATATAACTTTGACTGTTCAGCCGGTTCCCACCTCCTCCTTGCCCATCCTTTATACTGTTACATTGGTGCCGAAACCCGAATTGCCGCATCCGGCTGCATTTATCCCTCTCCTCGGCTGATCAGCCCGATTGTGACCTCTTTGAATTTTTGGTAAGACGTATTTTCAGTGTTTCACCAACTAAAAGATTGAACGCAACAGTATGATATATTGACTTGTTTGCATTCATGTCAACTTAATACTCCAACTAACATCTATTCTGTTTTTCCATGTCTTTCCAGAGTCTGTTGACCATTGGAATTTTTCAATAAACACATTTTCCAAGTTTTGTTAGCTTAAAGATTGACATCCAGGTATACAACAGAACAAGATGTTGACTTGTTAACGTACATCAAATACGTTATTTACTCTGACTGCGGTCTATTCCGGTTTAGGTCACATCTAATTTTCTCAACCACTATTTTCCAAAAAAACAAATTTTTTTGCTCCACTTTGAATTTTTTGGAAAGACGCATTTTCTGTTTTACCAGCTAAATGATCAGTACAACATACTGACTTGTTTTCACTGATGTCATCTTACTACTCCAACTAACATTTAAATCTGTTTATGTCATATCTAATTTCACAACCCATGTCTTTCCAGAGTTTGTTGGCCATCTGAATTTTGGACACATTTTCAATGTTTTACCAGCATAATGTTTGGCGGCTGAAGGTTTACAATACTATGAGATATTGACTTTTTTCGTTCGTCTCAAATACATTATCCATTCTGACTGTGATATACACTATTTTTTGGTCACGACTAATATTCACACCACATGTATACCAAAGTTTTTTATCCACTTTGAATTTTTGGCAAAACACGTTTTCAATGTTTCACCAGCTAAACGATCAAACTCAACAGTACGACATATTGAACAGACAGAATTTCCATCCGTCACATCCTTGTTTTCGCATCAAAATAAATACGCCAACAACTCTCACTAAAGTCTACTCTGTTAATTATGAAGTTTGGATTCTCCCTAGAAAAAATAACAACTGGTGACTTTGTAGTATTAACAAATCCTTTTGCTTTATTAATGAATGTGTTTCCACAGCATATAAATTCGCAGTCCATCCCCGGGAATAAACACTGAAAATCCCCTGAGAGAAAGCGCAAGCTCTACTACGATTTGCAAAAGTTCTTTTCTTCAGCCCGCCAGCTGGTCCACCACTCGCCACCACAAAGAGAAAGAGAAAGGTAGAAGGGGCCAGAGAGAAACGAGAGGCCACATGCGCCGCTTGCAGCATCGGCCATGTAAACCTGCTTTGAATTAGACTTGCACAACCAAATGGCCCTCTCCACCCCCTTTTGTTGAGGGATGCCTGGCCTGCCAAACTATCCTCCCTAACACTCTTTCCTACTTTCTGTCTCACTCCTCTGTTTCTGTCTCACAACAACACAAGCCATCAGTGGTGTTGATGAGTGAGGGGTTTTCCTTTGGTCGGCACTCTGTCTAGCTAGAGCTGAAAACGTGTTTAGAAATGTGACTTTTAATACTTTTTTTTTTTTTTTTTTTTTTTTTACGAAAGTGTGTTAGATTTCCCTGAAAACAAGATTTAAAGGGATAGTTCACCCAAAAATAAAAATTCACTCACCTTCATGATATACTAGGTGTGTATGACTCTCTTCACCATAAGACATTTGAAGAAAAATAGAAAAATATCTCAGCTCAGTAGGTCCTTAAAATGCAAATGAATGGAGATTTCTCTTTTGAAGCTCCAAAAAAATAAATAAAACAAAATCACAGATAGTCAGCATAAACTTCATCGATACGACTCCAGCGGTAAAATGAATGTCTTCTAAAGCGGTACGATCACTTTTGGTGCGAAAAAAGACAAATATTTAAGTACTTTTGAACTATAATCCAATTTGAGGGTAAGCTTTACGAGAGGGTGGAGTCTCTCATGTGATGTATTTGTGTTGCCATGATACCGACGTAATCTCATGTTCTCCACTTGGTTGAGACAACCAGGATGAGCACTCAAATGCACCATTGTGAGTAAAGAAACAGATAAATACAAATCTAAACCAATACCAACCAAGCAACTGTACAGCGTTCCTCCTTACTAGTAAACAGCACTAATCTTCCGGCTGTGATGCATGTGTGTCAGTTCTTGTGTGTTTCAAATGCCAGTGTGATTACGTCACACATGCGTACCGCTCCTGACCGGAAGCATGATTTAGAATTTAAAAAAATACTTAAATATTTCTCTTTTTCGCACCAAAAGCGAACGTGTCGCTTTAGAAGGCATTCATTTAACAGCTGGTGTCATATGGATGACTGTCTGTGATTTTTGTAGCTTCAAAAGAGAAATCTCCATTCACTTGCATTTTAAGGACCTACTGAGCTAAGATATTTTTATATTTTTCTTCAAATGTGTTCTGGTGAAGAAAGAAAGTCATACGTACCTGGGGTATTATGAGGGTGAGTAAATAATGAAAGAATTTTCATTTTTGGGTGAACTATCCCTTTAATATCTTTATGTCATTTTGCTTCTCAAGTAAATTTATCTTCTTTTAAGTATGTTTAGATATTTTTTTCTGGAAAACAAGACAAAAAATTCATTAAGAAAATGTATTTTTTTGTGATGTAGAAACCAGTTGACATTATCAGAATTAAAGCAATACATGATTTGGCTGATTTATTAGCCTTTTTAACTAGTGAGGATCACCTAAAATGTCCTCACTAGTTGGTTTTCAACATGTTTTCTTATATCAATAAGGACATTTTCAAAAATGTTCCCCTCACAAACATAGTGAGACCTGTAAACACACAGTCGCTGCTTCCGAATGTCCATAGTTCCCTACCATATGATATGGCAAAAAAAAAGTTTGCCAATGGAGTTGTAGGCTGTGTCAGAATCCTCAGTATTCACTAAACAGTAAACGAGAAATACACCGAAGACCTACTATTCTGACCAGATTCTGAAGTGCGGATCGGCTGGACACTTCACGATCCCATAATTACTCAGGAGCTGAGGAGACATTACATTCAAAAAGCTGGATTTAAAAAAACGTCCGTGAAACACAAGTTGGACAATTCTTTTAATCTGTAAGTGCTTTATATACCAAGAAAGTTGTTCCTTGTGCTTAGATGGTGCTTGTTTATCAAAACCAGAGTATTTTATTTCATGGTTGTTGTCATTACATCAATACACACGTCCCCGGATAAAGTATGACTGGAATCTATTCATACTCTTACTGGCAGAGAAGTGCACTCTTCATCAAATACAGTACATACTCTGACAGTATGCAATTTCGGACGGAGGGAAAGTCTCTGCAGGATACAGCTGATGTTGAGTCTGTTAGTTACAGTGAAACGAGTCTGCCCTGTGACATATTAAGTATACACACACACACACACACACACACAAAAACATATGCACACACACTAACACGTTTTCCCGAAAGTGAGTCAGCAGCGTTTCACTATTTCCAAGAACAATATCAAAGCCACGGAAACAAAGACTGTGGAAGCCACAAAAGAGCATCAGGTCACTGGCAGCTCAGACAAGCTGTAACAGTGCATAAACGTCCATTCTGAGGTATATTACACTGATGTAGGGAAGCTTTGGCAGAATGTATGTACTTACTATGGCCACGTTTTAACCTAAATAAAACAGACACAATTGAGATTTCTTTCTAATAGCCAAAGTAAAGCCAAGCACACATTATAAGACAAAAAGTTGGCACCCTGTGCACATTTAAACACTCACAGTTTCTTGTTTTCTGTTATGTTGGTGCAAACACACTACACAATAGATCACAGACTGGGTCTGTCAATTTCAAGACTTTTCTTCCACATTTTAGTTATGATTCTAAATTCGTTCTCACAAAAATACAACAACCCAAGTTGATTCTCGCAGTTGTTTTTGCTCTGTTTTGCACAGAATAGTATAAAGAGTAAAGAAATATGCATCTGACAGTGTTTGAGACATGAGCTGCAATTAAATTTTTTTTGTGCCTCTTGCAAACTTTTGCCTTCTCGCAATTTCATTGGCTGCTACTTACTGCTGCTCTCTTACCAGGGAAGCGCACACACCTGACGATTGGTCGGACAGATTTTTTAAACAAATTTAAAAAAAAATTGTACCGCCTAGCCTGCGACTAGTCACATCACATCTCACCAATGTGCACACTAGCATCGGCGAAGGGCACGCAAGTTGGATACAATCTGGGGCTTTTATCGCACACTTAAGAAAAAAAAAACATACTCTATGCAAGTGCATGAACACAGACATTCCTAGCTACACAAGCTCGATTTCATGTGTTGTTGCGTTCCAAAAGTGTCATAAAACACAGTTCATAAAAAAGTGCAAGTATGCATTGCATCATCAACGTTGCAACAAGGGGCACAATGGTGGACATCAGAATGAACTGTCTGCTTCTTCGATGAGTTCTCTTTCAAGCCAATTACTGTAATGGCGGAGCAATAGTAAGAAGAGTTCATTGCTAAGCAAGTCAGGTAAAGTTAAAACATTTAGCAATTTACCTGAATAATATCACAACCAGTTTAATAACACAGACTTTTGAAGGTAACACGATCGCGCCCCCTTCACTACTGAGGTTTGTTACCACCACAGAAATGTAAGAACCTACGTTAAGGGGCCTGGGTAGCTCAGTGGTAAAATACGCTACCCTGGAGTTCGCTAGTTCGAATCCCAGGGCGTGCTGAGTGACTCCAGCCAGGTCTCCTAAGCAACCAAATTGGCCTGTTTGCTAGGGAGGGTAGAGTCACATGGGGTAACCTCCTCGTGGACGCTATAATGTGGTTTGTTCTCGGTGGGGCGCATGGTGAATTGAGCGTGGTTGCCACGGTGGATGGCGTGAAGCCTCCACACGCGCTATGTCTCCGTGGCAACGTGCTCAACAAGCCACGTGATAAGATGCGTGGGTTGACTGTCTCAGACGCGGAGGCAACTGAGATTTGTCCTCCGCCACCCGGACTGAGGCGATTCACTATGCGACCACGAGGACTTAGAGCGCATTGGGAATTGGGCATTCCAAATTGGGAGAAAAAGGGGAAAAATCCCCCCCCCCCCCCCCCCCAAAAAAAAAGAACAAAAAGAACCTACGTTAAGCATGTTCGAACGGGCCGCATGTTGGCAATGTGTTGCCGAAGAGCTTGAATCTGTGTGTACTTACATAATGTGTACTTACGTAAACTATGATTCTGGCCTTGAAGAGCAACGAGCCTCAATCTTGTAGTGTGGTCGCATCAGGCAAGGCGATGCAAATATCACTGCCAGCACTCTCACACAGCAGCATATGCGTGTTCGTCTGTGTTTAATCTGACAGTGTTAACACTGTTTTTCAGGGCAAGAGCAGCCAGAATGTTGCTACGCAATTGGAAAATTGCATTACTGTTTCAGAATGTGTAGCAGTGTATTTGTGCTTGAATGCATGCCTGCATGTGCTTGTTTGTTGCAGCTATTCACCTAAATGTAAGAGCTGCTTCCATATCGTTGTATATGTACTATTCAAGAGTAAATCTTATCTCTGCTTCCCAGCCAATCCGTGAGCTCTGTACTTTCACATGGCTAGTGGCAAAAATCTCATTCATTCTAATCTCTTTTGTTGCTTTGCACACGAATAGCACACAACTGTAGGCATTAAGTCAATCTCCTCTGACAAGAATGTAGAATGTAGCGCACTGATGCTAAACGCATGTGAATGTCAATTGAAACATGCTCTCATAACCTTTTCCATTTGCATTTATAAATATTGTAAAGATAATTGTAAATGTACAGTTCTGAGTTTTGTACTTCTTTCTGGTGATTTCACTAGCTAGCTTTCATTGTTTCAAATTTAGTGTTAGCTTGCTAACTTAGCTAGCTGCTTTTAGGGTGGAATGGCAGAAAACAAAATAAATTAAACAAAAAAATGCACCTCTTGCGGTTGATAATTTTGTTTTAAACGTTTTCTGTTTTGGGGGGACAACTCTGCCTCAAAGTTTGTTTGCATTTATTGCATGTTTTTACAGTCAAAAAAACATTAAAGCAATATTCTAGGTTAAATACAATGCAAGTATGCCACAGATCCTGTCGATTAAGTAAAATAATTTTGACTTGACCCTCAGCTTACAAAAACAAACAAAAGTGCATGAGCTACCTATAATACACAAACAATGGAAATCAGACTACATATATAATTTGAAAGTTCTAAGAAACCAGCTTTCGGTATCTGAAATCTTGAAAACCGTTGAAAATAATAGAGCATCAATTATTTTGTTAATGGTATCAGGAGTACACATCAAAAACCGCAACATCTAAATGCTCTGGCTGTGACTTTGTCGTATGTGTCCATTATGACTTATGCTATGATAAAACAGTCCAATACAATTCTGTTAAACGTGCATGTGATAGTCGATGCAGGTGTTATTAAGAAAACTGCCTCACAGCGTACTACTCGAGGTATGTCTATCCCTTCAAACAGCCTATAACTGAGAGATTAGACTCTTGTTATGTGCCTACTGGCTAGCACAAGTTACCAGACACGACAAATAATGTCACAGAGTTTCGTTCGGTCCTGTAATAGGTCTTTACTCATGTGAAAGCCTCCAGACATGTTGTAGATCCAAAAGGCAAGGGTATACTGGGACTGCATACTGGGTCTGCCGTGCCAAAATCATGGCTTATTTATTATGTATTCATAACTATATTGTGCATGTGTGTGTGTGAGAAACACAAGCTCTGATCCTCCATGGAGCCCAGTGTCTTGCTTGTCATGCCAAACTGACTCTGGGGAGCAATTCTGAACAATACGTGGAGAGCTACAATGCCAGCGAGCAATTTCTCTGCTTCTCCACTGCTTCAGAAGAATATTAGGCCAGAAACATACTGTACGCAAGTACTCAGATGCAAATGCTAGGCCAAAGAACTGCAAGACCATTACTGTGGCTGTAACAATCCTCATTACTCAAGAGGGCGATAGAGTTACCTTCAAATGTCTGTGCCATTCAACCAGACGTGTAATTATTTAGAAAGCTAGCTATAAATATGTATACAGTATTAAAGTGAATTGTGTAATTTCTGCACCACAAGTGTCACCAAACAGAATTGCAAACATTACTTTTTTCATTTTCTAAACACTCAAACTATTGCTAAGCAATGACAATATTTGACTTAAGAGATAAAATGGAAGAAGACAGTTTAGTCTAATGCTCGGTATATCACCCCTTGTGGCAACACTAAGAATGCAACACGGCCTTGCGTTGCATTACGAATTGCAAATTCTTTAACGAAAAGATGCAAAATTGAGCTTTCATAGATAGAAGCATTTGCATTATTGAACTTGCGTGAAGAATCCGAAAGCTCACGCCTTACTTGTGAAGCGCCAGAGATGACGCAGCTTTTTTAAAGATGTGCGTTCCAACTCTGAGACTTTTTCTTTGCGGTACGCTATCCATAACAGTTCCCTTATGTCCTGCGAGTGTAATCAAACAGGATTTATAAAAAAAAAATAAAAAAAATAACTTAATTGATCTAACTCATCTCAAAGCATTCAATTTATTAAAAATGTATATCCAACTGTCTCGGCTCGTATAAAATCGAATCCACATCAAATTAAACGACACACTGTGTCTTCATTTTGGATTATGACAGCGGTATCTTTCAGTTCCCCCTTAAAATTACCCACAGAAAACATGTCCCTATTTTAGTTCAGTTTATACTGTCCCTTGACCACCAGCTTGACCACCTTGAGGTGGTATGACCAGCTGTTAGCTGGTCTAAGCTGGTCTCCCAGCTTGGACCAGCTAATGACCAGCTTGGACCAGTTAGAAACCAGCTACCATGTCCCAAAACACAGCTACCAGTTCAAGCTGGATTTTCCAGCAGGTTAGAGAAAAAGAACCAAAAAAACGGTTAGCGTTATGATTTGTTGGCGAACTCCCTGGGGTGCTGTACAACCACATTGGATGACTCTATTAGAGTATTAATGGTCTGGAATAAAATGGAATAGATATGGTTGCTCATCTCCTTGTTCTTTAATCTTTACTGTTTTTCTGATGGCGGGAGACCTCATAGAGCATACTTGCCTCAATACTGCCTAAATCCTGGGGGTCTGCTTCACAATCTTTGAAATACTTTCAACAGTAAACAATCACAAATAACGTGAAAAGAACATTCACATGTTGTAGAAAGAGTTACTTCGAACTCTTTAAAAAAATTACAGTTTGGTTTAGATATACTATAACATTCAAACAGAACACTCACAGAAAACATTAAAAGAACACTCACATGTTTTAGAAAAAGTTATTTTGAACTCTATCAATTGTTCATATCATAGTTCGGTTTAGACATACTATAATGTTCCAAAAGAATGCTTACAAAAAAGCTAAAAGAACATTAACATGTTGAAGAAAGAGTTTTATCAAACTTTTTCGAAAATAAAGGTTAAATTTAGCTAGATATACTATAACGTTCCAACAGAACGCTCACAAAAATGTTAAAAGAACATTCACATGTGCTCAGTTTGGTTTCGATATGGGCCTACTATAATCCCAGCGAACAATTTTTGGTTCCTAGAATATTCTGGGAATGTTAGTTTTTGGCTATAAAAAAATAGAACCTCAAGACAACATTCTTAGAACGTTAGGAACTGGTTCCCAAAAAAATAACCAAACGAGAACCATACGCTAACGTTAGGGGAACGTTCTGTGTTTGCTGGGACTATTCAAACAAAATGCTCACAAGAATTAAAAACACATTCACATGTTTTAGAAACTATCAGTCAGATTTAGCTAGACATACTATTATGTTCTAATAGAACACTGCACTGCTAAAGAAAGAGCAAATGTTTGGGAAATAATTTTTTTTTAATTTATTTGCAAATGTTGGGAATTTACCTAAAACAATCTGTCATCTTTTCTTCCTCTTATAATGACTCATTTATCAGAATATCAATCTGTTTCTCACACAAAACTATCGTATGGCTTCAGAAGATTTGGATAATAGTGCATAAATTATACAGACTACTTTACTGGTGCTTTTATGGCCATTCTTTAAAAGTTCTGTTTTTGTGTTCAACAGAAGAAAAATTTGACTTTTGATCCAATGGCTTTAATCCAATGAGAAAATGAACTTTGCGGTGAGCGGGACGCCAGATGCCTGTGCTATGGGAAACTTCAAGAGCTCAAGGGAAATTTTAGGAAGTTACAGCATGTCATCACATCACAGCTAAACACAGTGTTAAATAACGCAATGAGAAACCGAATAAGACAGTGTGTATGTTTGTGTATGTGTGTGAACGATCCATCAACGCCCAGATCATTACTGTCTAAATTCACAAACAGCTTCATGAGGGTGTGAAAGTGAATGAGCAAGAGATAGAAAGTGAAATCACCAGTTTAGTTTCATGGATGATTTGTGCCATAAGGATGTGTCTCGGATATCTTGGGGAGTTCCTATATGATTAGAGCACACAACTGTATGTTAATACAGGACTTATGGAGCACATGGGAAGCATTGCTGGAGTGTTCTTTGATTTCATATTAGAAATTCGACCATATCACTGTATGAATCAAAAGATTAAACAGAATAGTGCGCTACCAGTTTGCTTTCATGCATGTGTACAGTGGGATAAACATGGAATTCAGAACCCAGAATGTTTTAGTATTGTAGTTAGTATATAGTATATATTTGGTAGGTCTTTTACTTTAATGACAAACTGCACTTGAGTGGGTATGGACTCCACAAGTTGCAAAATCTGATCCATGTTATTCCAGCTTGATTTCAGAATGTTCCACAGAGCATCTTGTGTTTTTCAGTGGAAGCAAGAAATTCTGACCTTTTGCACAATGACGTTGACAAGGGTTAATTTCACAAATTTGATTTGTGACCTAGAAATAGTGCAGAATGTTACATTTTTCTTATTCACTTTACGTCATTGGGTTTCTTTGTTTGAGGTAAAAATCCTTTTATTCCCATTTTATTATTATAAAATAAAATAAAATGCATGGTTATCGAAAATCTAGAAATTAATTGTAGGCCTCCTGCTTTCACTCTCTCTCCTCGGGGCAGACACCCCCTCCTCCTGCTCATAAAAGTTCAACACTTGACACCATCATTCACATCACAGATAGGTTAAAGAGGCTGATAAGCAGCTCTCGAGGGGTTCTGCTGATAACAGCACTGGTCACCAGCAGTACACAGCTTTCTTACAGCCGCACTGGAAACATGGATACTTGATTGTCGATGCGATTTATTTCAGTGGTTTTTCTTTGGAGAAACAGTGAAGACTAGACTGAACCAATGTTCCCTCTAGTTTTTGGTCTTGCTGAGAAAAATTTATTTTTATTGGGCAGACTCTTTGGCCACCTGAGCAAAAACGCATTTATTATTAAATAACAATGGCATGCTGCCTTCAAATGTTTCTCAATTACTTAACATTGCACCATTTTAACGTGTTAATTCAGTGTGTTAACATGTTAAAAAAATTCACACAATTAATCATGTCCCCAGACCGTAATAAATAGTATTCCTACCTGCAATTCAGGCTTGAAGTACCACCTGTTTTCAGCACGGGGCAGTAAGTGAAACTCCAGCTGTATTGGTAATTGTCACGCAGCTGTACAGAGAACAAACCGCACTTAGGCTTGCTTGAAACTAGCGACAGCACAAGATGTGGACGCATTCTTGTGTTCAAACACAGCAAAGTATAAGTTTCAAAGAACGTTTAACTTTACACAACTACCTAAATCTGCTGTGTTTATGATGCGAGACGCCCCAAAAACGTCGGTCTGACACATGTGAACATTGACGCATCCTAAAATAAGCCCTTATAATAAATCTATCTTGGACAGATTGGCAAATTAAATAGCAAAATGCATTACTGTGGACTGTAGCCAGTGATAGGCTAATGTTCAATAATATGGAAATAAACAAAATATTGTCTTCTTACATCACTTTTTAATCTGAATTATCATTTTTGTATAAATATATCTCATATGTTTAATTATTTAAATATAACTATTTATAATCATTTAATCATTACATATTGAATTATTGTTATTTGAGGGGCATTCTCAGCAAATATTTATATATGCAATTATTTGCCATTAATTAGAATAACTAATCAGCATATTGTGTAAAATATCTTTTTAGGTTACAAACTGGTCATTACAAGGGTATTATGCTATAAATGTGGTTTATGAGGACATTTCTAGTGTCCCCATAATTCAAATTGCTTAAAAAAAAAAAAAGAAAACCATACTAAACAATTTTTTTATTGAAAATGTAAAAATGCAGAAGAGGGTTAGGGGATAGAATCTATAGTTTGTACAGTATAAAAATCAATATGTCTATGGAGAGTCATAAGGATAGCTGCACCAACGTGTGTGTGTGTGTGTGTGTGTGTGTGTGTGTGTGTGTGTGTGTGTGTGCGTAAGACGATTCCACTCGTGTGGTCTGGCATTAGTTTGAATGGAAACAAGGAAGCATTCACCTCATGTCTGTGGAATCCTCTGGAAAGATCTCAGACATCCAGCACAGAAGCTTTTCATACACATGTTTAGTTTAAGTCCAATTACAGACCTGAAACCAACAGGATGACAGCAGGAACATGTAAATGTTTCACACCTTCAAAACAGGACATAGACTATGGTGCGACATCGGCAGCTTTCTCACAGGAATGTAATACTCTCTCTCTCTCTCTCTCTCTCTCTCTCTCACACACACACACACACTATAAAGAGCATGTGATAAGGATTGGGTCAAATATGAGACATACACACAAACACACACACACAACACACACAACACACACAACACATGAGGTCAAAAGGTGGTCAAAAGTGTGTTAGACCTGTGTGGGATGAACAAACAGCTCTGTAGATAATCTCACAGAGGAAAGACTGAATGAAAAACTGAAAAACAAGAATGTTGTTGTGGTTTAGACAAGCAGGCAGCCAGAGTGTATTTGTATGTGTGTAACAGGGTGGACTTCAGAGATCAGGCATTTAGTCTCCAACTGTTAGAGAAGCCTTGGACATCATGCTAAAAAATTACACAGACTCCAAAGCTGTGTATGACCACAGACTCAACATCCAGCCAATGATCTGCTGAGATTTTGACATTCCACAGAAGCAGAAATTAACTAGGGCTCGGTGCCAAAATGACACCAAAAGTGACAAAAATGACACTGATATTTTCAATCTGGTCTCATTGAATCACGTTACTATATCTACATTTTTGCAAAATGACTTTGACGTGGCTTGCTGTACATATCATGGCATTTTCCTGGTGAAATTAACCTTAGAGGTACAACAACAACAAGGACTTTTATTCACTGTCACACAAATCAGGAGTAAAATGCCTGATTATCAGTTCATGAACATTTTACTTTATATTCCTCACACAAAGCTATCTTATAATGTCAAAATTCTATAGCTTATGACTTGAAATTTTAACATTTGCATTACATAACCAACTACAAGTACAAGCTTATTTGACAGACATTAAATTGCGAGGTAGCTCAATTGATAGAGCTTTGCACTTGTGATGCAAAGGACCAGGGTATGCACAGAGTCCTGAGGAGCATGTAGGTTGAAAGTGTCACTGAAGCCCCATAACATGATGTGGCTGCTTCAGAAATTGGGTTTTTCATCTCACATTCACTATAATGACACTATAGGTTAGGTTTAGGTTTAAGGTTTAGGGTAGGGAGGTTGGTTTTGTTTATTTAAAACTCAAAAGAACATTAAGGAATAGTTCACCCCAAAATGAAAATTATCTTATCATTTACTCACCCTCATGACATCCCAGATGTGTATGACTTTTTTTCTTCTGCAGAACACAAATAAAGATTTTTAGAAAAATATATCAGCTCTGTTAGTCCTCACAATGCAAGTGAATGGTGTCCAGAACTCTGAAGGTCCAAATTTCATATAAAGGCATCATAAAAGTAATACATATGACTCCAATAGCTTAATCAATGTCTTCTGAAGCGATCCAATTGGTTTTGGGTGAGAACAAACCACAATATAACTCTCTTTCACTGTACATCTTGCCATTGCAATCTCTAGGCATGATCATGGTTTCAAGTTCGATTACACTTCCGAGTGCTAGATGGTGCTATAGGAAGTGCAATCGAGCTTGAAATCACAATCACCAAGGAGAGTGCTATCAAGGTTTATAATGAAAAAGGAATTAAATCTTGGTCTGTTCTCACCCAAAATCAATTGGATCGCTTCAGAATTTGAAACTATTTTATATTCCACATTTGGCTGGATGGACAATCAAAAAAAAAAACATTAAAACCTTTTTTTCTTAGTTTCATTGTTGGATAGTTACTGCATTTGGGCTTATTAGGGCAGTATGTTGATCATTGATTAAAGTAAATGATATCAGCTCTGGAAACACTGAATGAGAAGGAATCCTTCCCCTAAACTCCAACAAAAGACACTGAACTGCTGTTTTTAACATAGGGTCAATTTGAATCTTGAATCTGTTGAAATATTTAACATAAATGGACAGCACAATCTGTGTTTTTATATGTATATGAGGTAAATATACCCTTATAAAAGGTAAACAAAGCCCCAGAAAATCAATTCCAGGACCCAAATATAGTGCCATAATAATATAAGATTCAAAATGTGATTTTCTCTCTCTTTTTCCATTTTTCTTTGCATTTTCACAGGTGTTGTTTTTCTGCCTCAGTCCTGGATTGCTCATAAACATGATTTATGAAGACCAGCTTTTAACTTGGATAAAAAAGGGGGGGTTTGCTTCATGCCGGGACCCACTTACTGGCACAGTGGGTTACTATGAGAGAGGCCCACCTGCTTTAGAGGGATTCAAGACTTTTAAAGGGGCTATAATCTTCACTTTTGTAGCATTTTTCATTTTATTTATTGAAGTCCATTTATAACATTAGTCCAGGTTTCTTGCGCCAAAACAGTCATAAATTAGTTTTACAAAACCATTTTCCACCCTCTCTCTGACCTTTTGAATTACGCTTTCTATGTGTATATACTATAACATCTGTTATAATTGGCCAACTTCTGTGTACTAGCCTAATTCACACCATCGTTCAATAGGGAGAGTCAAGTTACTGAATAGATGTTGATATGGAGGATATGTTAAAGGGATAGTTCACCCAGAATTTGATTTGCTCGTGTTAACAAATGAATGCAAGCATGTTAACAAATCAACAATGCTGCCCACTTTTGTCATGTTGTTAATGGTTCATTTATGCTCAGTGGTTGCCTATGTACTCATTTTTTCATGAAATGACATCAGAGAGATATTACAGGCTGGAAATGTGTGTGTTTTATCAGATTCACAGAGTCTGGCTGAATTTTTGCCAGCGATGCTGAGTCAGTCAGCCCCCCTTGCCCTGAGTCAAGTACTCGGGAAATTGGAATTCCTTTCAGCTCTTAAATCTGTCTCTCCCTCTATTTCTATCATTCTCTTGCTCTCTCGTCCTGATGACAGGCTTCTCTGGCTGTGCTCTCCAGCACTTATTCGGAGGAAATGCAAATGGAAAGTTTTACAGTGACATTATGGAGCTGTTTTCGCTTCCAAAGTGTCTTCACTTTTGACTATAACCAGTGATCTTTCTCTTTCTCACTCTACTGAGTAGGGCAGGGTTATGACAAGCTCTGTTTTGTCTGCCTAATACGGTTACATAACATTTAAGCCTCTCGTAGTTATAGGAGAACTCTAATAAGAAAAGAAAAAATAAGCAAAGGAGCAAAAGAAAGAGTGAAAGAAAGAAAGAGCAAAGGAGCGAGGGAAAGAAGGAAAGAAAGAGAGCGAAATAAAGAGCCATACAAAGAGCGAAGGAAGAGCGAAAGTGTGAAAAAGATAAAAGAGAGAGAAACAGAGTAAAAAGAGCAAAAGAAAGAGTGAGAGAAAGAAAGAGAGATGGAAAGAGAAATGGAAAGAAATAGCGAGGAAAGAAAGAAGAGTAAAAGTGAAAGAAGAGCGAAAGAAAGAGTGAAAATGAAGAGACAGAAAGAGTTACACAGAGTAAAAAGAAAGCGAAAGTGTGAAAGAGTAAAATAAAGAGAGTAAAAGAAAGAGTTAAAGAAAGAAAGAGCGAAAGAAAGAGCTAGGGAAAGAAGGAAAGAGTGAAATAGAGCCATACAAAGAGCGAAGAAAAAGCAAGAGTGAAAAAGAAAGAGAAAGATAGAGAGTGAAAGAGTAAACAGCAAAAGAGAATGAGCAAAAGAGAGATGGAAAGTGAGATGGAAAGAAAGAGTAAAAGAAAGAAAGAAAGAAAGAGTGATACAAAGAGCAATGAAAGAGAGAAAGTGAAAGAAATATATAGATAGGAAAGATGATTATCATCTGTGTAGACTGATCTGATTTGTGAGTCACACCGCTGTTTGAAGGCCCTTTGAAGACGAGACAGTGTGAGATAGAGTGAGAAAGAGAGGAGGGCAGGTGGGCTGCTTCTGGGGTGTGAGGAGGTCAGGCAGGTTTCCAGAGCTTTTATGAGGATAATCTGCTTTAGATGTTTCTCAGGCTGCCATAGAGAGAGAGAGACTCCACTGAACGGACCACTGCAGAGTTCACAAACTCCAGAATGTTAAGAAATTTTCATCAGTATCAATAACCTTCAGAACCAGAGAGTAGAGGAGAGCAGAGCGCACAAGATGAGAGGAGATAACATAACAAGAAATGAGAATAGAGGACACCAGATGAGGAAACAAAAGGATACAAGGTAAGAGGACAAGAGAATAGATGAGATGAGAAGAGATGAGATGAGATGAGGGCAGAAAAAAGGAGAGTAGGCAAGATGAGAAGAGATGTGAGGAGAAGAGATGAGGAGACGAGAAAAGACAAGACGAGTGGAGACAACATGAGACAAAAAGAGGGAAGATGAGGTACAGCAGAGGAGAGGAGACATGAAGAGAAAAGACAAGAGCAGACTGGATGAGATGTGAAGGAAAGAGAAGTGAATTGAGGAGACAAGAGAAGACAAGATGAATGGAGACAAGATGAGATGAGACAAGACAAGATTTGAGAAGAGGAGATGAGACAAGAGCAGAAGAAAGGAGAGGAGACAAAATTAGAAGAGACATTAAGAGATGAGAATAGAAGAGAAATAAGGAGACAAGAGAAGATGAGACAAGACTAAGCATCAGAAGAAGAGAGGAAACATTAGGAGAAGAGAAAAAAGATAAGATAAGAAGAAAATGAGGAGACAAGATGAGGAGACAAGATGAGATAAGATGAGATGAGAGCAGAAGTAAAGAGAGGAGACGAGGCGAAAAGAGATGAAAGGAGAAGAGAAGAGAAGAGATGAGCGTGAGGATGAGAAGAGATGTAAGGGAAGAGAAGAAAGGAGAGGAGATGAGACAAAACAAGACGTGAGAAGAGAGGAGATGAGATGAGATGTGAGCAGAAGAAAGGAGAGAAGGGAAGACGAGATGAGATGAGACATAACGGGAATAGAACAGAAAGGCAGAGACAAAAAAAGACAATATGAGTGAAGACAAGTGGAGACAAGACAAGACATGAGAAGAGAGGAAATTAGACGAGAGCAGAAAAGATGGGAAAAGATGGGAAGAGACGAGACAGGAAGGGAAGAGAAGAGAAGATATCAGTACAGAATAGAGACATGCTGGGAAAACATTAAACACATGTATGCGGTAATTAGAGGTTTGCTGGTGGTCTCTGAGTGACACAGACACAAGAGACACAGACATGTTATGAGACACAACATTCGTAATGACATGTCTGTGAACGCACCCCTCATTTTCATCAATCTAATCACAGAGAAGAGCCTCTGAGTGTGAGTGTGTGTGTGTTTGTTGGGGGGCACATCTAAGAGTATGGTGAGCTGAAGGAATGCCTTTGATGTCACGTATTGAGTATGCAGGCCAAAGTCATAACAGTCATTTTTCAGAGGGAAAATTGCATGGGGGTCTGTCTCCATCAAACCCCGAACAGCACTGCCTGGACAGATCAACCGAGAGGAGCTGTCATCACAAGAAAAACACAAACTGAATCAAGACAAAAGATGACGACAGAGCGTCAAAAAATACCCGACACACACTGAAAGGCATTCCACAGCCCAGAGTGTGTCCTTTATAATCCTATTTTATTCCACACTTGCGTGTTATGCTGGCTTTTGATGTCAACAAAACACGCAAGGATCAGGAATCCTTACATACATGCTTTTTGTGTTGTCCATATTGAAGGCATCTTGTCCCATATTGAAGCAGCAAAGGCTGGAAAATACTTTATGCAAGTACATGAACGCAGACGCTTTAAGCTTCGCAAGCTTGCGTTCCAAAACGTGTCATTTCATTATTCATAACTAAACGAAAGTACATGTTGCATTCTCAACGTTGCCACAAGGGGTGCTATAGCGGACATTAGTGTGAACTGTCTGCTTCTACGGTGAGTGTTCTTTCAACTCAACTACTGTCATGGTGGAGCAACAGTTTGAAGATGATGTTGCTGAGCAATTAACTTTTAAGACAATATATTTATGGCAATTTACCAGAATAATAACACATCCGGTTTAATGGCACAGAGTTTTGAAGGTAACTCTACCGCCCCTTGAGTACTGAGGTTTGTTACCACCACAGTAATGCAAGAACAAATAGAAGTGTGTTGGCAATGTGTTGGCCAAGTACTCTAGTCTATGTAAACATGCTTACATGAAGTATGTTGAAGTCTCTTCCAAAAAAAAAACAAAAAAAAAGTGTGTCTACTAAATTACTACTCGCTTTGACTGACGCTGTCAGTGTGTTTAAAGAGGATCTGGGCTACATGATTCCTGACATTCACTAAGATATCTATCGAGTGCCACTTGTGAATGGATCAAGTTGCATTTGTGTCCATTGTGTGTGTAAAGGTGTGCTCTCTGCTATGGTGTTGTTGAGGAGTGGAAAAGAGAAGAGTTGATCCGGCTCAGGAAGTCAACGTTTAGGAGATTCCTCTCACAGTCCGCCATGATACACAAATCACACACCACATTACCTACTGAGGCTGAGTAAATGATGACAGAATTTTCATATTTAGGTGAACTATCTTTTTAAGACAGGATTTCAGCACCAGTAGTGTGCGTGTAGAGTTTACACACCTCCAGATGTGGAGTATAAGACAAGGTCTACAGTGGCACCTGGGCGACCTCCATTGCATTAAGAAACGCACCCTTACAACAACAAACAGGTGTCTGGTTTCCACCCTATAGTCTTGGGTCACAAAAAAAGTGTGTGTGCAGCTCGGTAAGGCTTACCTTGTTCCTCTGGTTTACCGTAAGTCAAAGCGTTCACGCACATGGAGGAGGAATCAGTGTTAATTACATATGGAGATGTACAATTACAAAGATTATTGGAGTAGAACTGAGATCTGGCTGTCTGGAGGTGTGCGTGTGTGTGCGGTTTATTTTAACAGATCATAGGTGAGGACAGGTTGATTACTTCTGTGACACACACACAAAAGAACATAAACAATAGCTGATGTAATTTTGTGTGATATTATTGCCGATTTTCGTGGGATTTCGGGAAATTTTCAGTGGGAGAAACCTTATTGCTTGGAAGTTGTTCTTGCATAACTCTGGAGAGATATTAGAGATTCATTTAAGTTTCAACTTTGTGTCAGATGTTACTCCTAAAATTCCTATGGAGAAATAAAATTAGACAATTGTTGGCATACAGTAAGAGTAGATTTATATAATGAGTGTGGATATCATAGCTCAGATCATTTTGGTTTTGGAAGAATTTTATGAGAAATGTTTGAGCTTATATTGAGATCTCTGACTTTTGATTACACATTTTGGTATCTTGGTAAATATTGGTAAATCTTGGTAAACACAGTTTGAGACATTGGGCTCTCCTCTTAAACTCTAGAGAAAACGAGTGTGAGAATACTGGGGTCTTTGTCATCAGACAGAAGCTTTAGCAATAAAGTCTCCATTTGTTCTCTTTTTAATCTCATTTCTGTCTAGAAGAAATAACTGCGCTATTAAAGAAATCTCATTTGTGATTTTTTCTTTCCACTGAGAATACACATCAACTTTACAGGCATATACACCTGAAGGACAAGCAAACAAAACACGGACTAGGAGAGGTCATGACCTTTTGCAGAATCACATTTCATCTGTCAAAAGTGCTCACTCCCTTTTCGCACTCCACCACAGGAAAGCCAACTCAATATTTACATATACAAAGTTTACCAAGCTACCTTAATGAGCACATACTACAGACTATTATCGTTTTTTTTTTTTTAATAAAGTTAACTTTAATTCCTACAGACTAACCCTCTACCCCCTAACATATTTGTATTTTATTTTTTGGACTACACTTCTGTTCATGTTCGGGGAACTCTCAAACTGTAAACATCTCCAAATCCTCCCTTTAACCTTTGACCTCTACCTCTTTCCCCATCATACCCTTCATCACTCTCAGTTTAAAAATGTGTGTGCATGCAGTCTGCCTTCCTGAGGTGTAAAAGTGGTTTCCTGTAAGTCAGCTGGATTTAAAATGCTTGATATGACTGAACAGCTCACTGAAACCATTTCAAGGAGTCAGACGCTGCCTTTAAAAGACCAAAACCATGACTCTGGGTTCACCAGAGTGTGTGTGGATGAATATGTACACAGCCAGTAAAACAGCCACTAACTGTCAATGAATGATTAATCTTTGACCAAAATGACTATGAAATAATAAAACCTGGTTCAATTTACCACTTAATTTCAAGGTATTTAAAATGGCTAAGAAGAATAGGTGTACAAAATATTTCTGTTTTATTAACAACTTCCTTCTCGCAGATACCACAGTAGCACTTTGAGATGGTTCACAATTTTGACTAATAAATTGGTCATCCAACAACCAACTATTAGATTAGTGTCGTCGACTAGTTTATTTGAATTTTTGTGTATGCACTGTATACTGTAAATTACCCTTACATTCTGACTCTGCGTCGGTGAACACTCCAGTCTCCGTAGGCGTGGATGACATAAAATAAACATGGGTTACAATGGTGTAATTCAACTTATCTTCTTTATTAGAAGTACCAGCCAAACAGCAGTAGCAACAGTACCTGTGCACTCGGTGCACACTCAAAAGCGCAAGCGCCATCCCCCTCTCAACCTTTTTTTTTTCCCCCACGGGGGATGTACCCCGAACTAAAGGGACACTGAACAAATAACTTTCATAAACAAATACTCAATGTAATGCAAATAAAATAAGGGAAAACATATTGTAAAACATTTTTAACTGGTTTAAGTATTGCTACTACTCTGTGTGAAATAAAACTAGAGTAAAAATGAATTATAAATGACCAAATTAATTATTAAATTTAGAAATGACATTTATAATGAATTAGCCAATTTTAGATTACAAAGGCACTGCCATTACATCCATACACATAGAGTTGGACGTCTTTTTGCTGTCGCATCACATCTTGTGCTGTTTTTAGAGCATCCAGCCAAAAGAAGGTGTGCTTGTAAGATGACGAAACCCCCCCTAAACATGGGGGTATGACCTCACCTTTGGGAGATGTGGGGGGGGAAAAAACAGCACCAGCGCATCAGGCCTGTCAGTATATAGTGATATCCAGCTATAATTAACAGCTACATTTTATCAGTGCAGACCTGTATGAGTATGCTTTTAAGAGAGAGAGAGAGAGAGAGAGAGAGAGAGAGATAATGAGAAATTGAGAGAATGTGCATTAGAGTTGATAAAATGCTCACAGGTTGATAATGTAATGTCTGGATAACACTGCAAATCCATTGATTTTAATGGGGGGAAAACCCAGGAGGAATGAACTTCAGTCTTAAAATATGAAAATCGATCATAATCATGACCATTTTATTCAATTGAACAGATTTAAAAAAAATTTACTTTATGTTATATGAAGGTCACATTGAAACTCACTTTGAAACTTTTTACCAGGCCTACTTTGTTTATTTCTGGTACTTTCAAACACCTTTCTTTGAATAGATTTTATCGTTTTAGCTTTGTCTCATACCCAGATTAAACTATTAAAATCCATTATAAAATTAAAAATGATTACATGTTTAAAACTATGATAATCTAAATAAACGGTGAAATAAAGAAATAATGTCAATATTTATTGTGTGAATATGATTTAGATACATTTTTGAGAAATTACGACTGTCCAACAGTTGTGGCGTCATTTCCATCACACCAAAAAATTATGCCCATTACAACATTATTTTTCAAAAGTTAGTGCACCTGTTAATCAAACAAACGTGTCTGTGAAGAGCAAGCTTGAGATTAAATAAATATGTGACAAGTGATATTTGAAGAAAACAAAGCAAATTCAAGGCAAATATCACTTGAGAGCAGACTCTTTATTTTGGGCGTCATTACCAATCAAGCTGCAATTTTGCCAAATAATGCTAAATGTGTGAAAATATTCATTTGTTTGCCTTAGCAAGACAAAGGTGTCAGCTACTTTATTCCAAAAATGTAAAAAAATAAAATAAAATAAAAATAATTTCCAATGTAATTTCTACCACAGAATTCTACTAAACACAATACAGAATTTGAGATGTTCTTGAAATGACATTGGGAAGTTCCATGAATTTCAGACAAAATGACAAAAAAACGACATAAATCTTCCGTGATGCATTCACACACTGTTGGACACTGTTAGTCAGAGGCGGACTGGCCATAGGGAGAACCGGGACTTTTCCCGGAGGGCCGGCCGTGAAACCAGGCCGAACGTGGCCGAGCGGGCACCGATAAAAATTGTAAAAACATACGTAAAATGCTAGCTATAAAATTAACCTCAGCAAAACGACACCTTTCGAGTCAGCTATCTTATTCCAAAAAAATATCAAATGTCATTTCCACCACAGAAAGTTATCAAACACAAGACCATTTCAGATGTGGAGGTTTTAAGAAAATGTATTTTCTAAATGTCCACAGAACCAAAAGTACTTACAGTTTAAGACACTCAAACAAGTTAAGGAGGAACCAAGAGATGGACAGAAGACACTGCTGCTGGAGGGGAGACGACGAGCGTGCAGCTGCAGTCTAAGTCCTCAGCGAGAAGGTTAGACATGTTTCACCTCTGGGCTGTTACTATGCAGACTTTACTGCAGAGAGCACGAAAGAGAGAAAGTTGCCTCCAGCCCTGCTGGCCTACTCTAGATGTTGCATAATAAATGCGCTCACTGCATTGCATTCCCTGTTTAGCTTGTTAGCCCAGAGATGCGTGACAACATTAGTGCTAGCTTCCGCCCCTCTATTCCCCGAAAACAACAGAGGACCAATAGCAGCAGGCAGGTATGAAAACAGTGATGCAATGGAGGAAGATCAAGGTGTTTGTTGTCAGGTGATTCAGAGTCCCAAAAAATTCTGCAACCAATGCGTGTAAGTTGAGGAAACTTCAGGCCGCTTGTAAGGAAGCGTGCAATGCATAATGCATGCTGAGCCTGCAGTCACACCCTACATGAGAGGTGCATTAAACCACAACATGCTTCAGCCCCATGATGTCATATTTAATTCACAACTGTTAGGTGAAAAACACACTGGAGCACCACAGTGATTCGTTTGCCATGACACAGGGGAACACAGGGGTGCAGGGAGGACCGCAGTAGGGAATAGACTTCAGTAGGGAACTTTGAAAATTACTGACATTGAAGATGAGAGATAAGTCATGATGGGGAGATGACAAAATAGACAGACTGGGTTAGACTTAGCTAGAAAGATAGGTTAGATTTATGTGGATGGATGGATGGATGGATGGATGGACGGACAGACGGACAATCAGGTAGATACTGATAGGGATGGACGAGGTACAGAAAGAGACAGAATCTGCTCATGGTAATCTAAAAAATAATCTCCTGTCTCATATTTCTGATCCACCTTGTCCATCTCAATATCACAGCACTTCCAGTACAAAGACACCCATCAACCTGCACAAACCTCCACCCACATAATTTCTTTACTTCCTTGTTTTTTGAGTTGACAGGATATGTAACAGCCCCATCGAGAGACACAGTGAAAGAATTACAGTGCAAAAATTCCAGTAATCTCTCTGGGAGTGTGAAGTATGCATTCCAGCTGATGGGTCAGATCTTCTCTGAAACAACTCCACTTAAAGATGAGATAACCCTCCATTCTACTGTCCAAAGGTCAGCACTGTCTTTATCAAGATGAATACTTCAGGTACCACAACCAAATACCACGCCCTTCTGGTGACCCTATCAGCTGCTTATCTCTGATGATTTGCAATGCAGCAAACCTCCATAGGCTGTATTGTTGTATGAAACCTTAAAACTTGATTATGACCAAACCCATCATGATTAATTGAAATGCCCCCACTCGGAAAGTCGGGGAAAATTGTGAGTTCTCCCCTGGTAATTACGACTTTGTGTTAGCGTTCATCTCGTAAATACGATCATAACGACAAGACTTTAAGGCAGCATAAGTTTCCTGAGGGAAGAACTTAATGTATACTGATGGTAGAAACTCTTTTCCTAGAGCAGGTTTTACTGAGAACTGAATACACTTCACAAGCGATTACACTTCACTGGAGCTAAAAAACACAAACAAAGTTGGACAGGAATGTGGCTCACTGCCAGCCACGTGTTCCACGACAGACAGCAAAAACAAGACCTGACATACTCCTCTAACAACAAGCGTAGCATACGTAGTGATGTCCAGTTCGTGAACGAATCGTTCTCTTACACTGGTTAATTTCAGTGAATGAGTTAAACCAGTTCACTAAATCAGACTGAATTGTTTGAAACAGTTCATGTATCGAGTTAACACTGGTCCACAAGTTACTCCATCTTAACCTTTCTCTTGGACGTGCCTGACACTCGAACTGAGCCTATAACTGGGAGTAATAGGATCCTAGAACTGGTGATATCTGCTTTTCATAACTTTTCTTTGCAATGAACTGCTCCAAATAGTTCACAAATCGGACTGAACACTCCGGTTGCAGAAGTTCTCGAGTCAACAGTACACTGATCCCGGGACAGAAGCTCTCGAGTCCACAGTGCATCAAATCGATCACAGCGGTTCGCGAGTCACCGGTACACTGAACTGAGAATCGCCTCTTTCGGACACAAAACTGAGAACTGCTGATCAGTGAGCTGCTGATGAGCATGTGTGAACTGAGGACTTGAATGAGGGGGCGAAACCTTTCAGTAGAGAGATGTAAATTAATTTTACTATTGAGCTGATTAAGATTAGTTTATTCACTTTTTATGCTTCAGATACGTAGGACATCCGGGTTTTATTTCAGTGTCAATATTGGGTGCTTTAGGTGCAAAACTTTAATGTAGGATATAAGATGTAAGATCACTGAATGAAACAATGATGACAAAAAACACCCTTTTTATTATAACTGAATACAATTTAATAATCAACAATATGTGCTTACATGTGGCTTTATTGAATGTGTTTGAGCGTGTATTCTATGATGCTGGGGTATTACCATTATATACAGTGTCGTCATTATGCGATGACAACAAAGAATCAGTGAATAATTTTTTTGAATCGGTCCATTGAAACGAACTGTCCGAAAGAACCAGTTCATGGAAAAGAATCAGACTTCCCATCACTAAGCATATGTTCAGAATGAAATACTAATGTAGCCTAATACTTTGTGCATGTACTGTATACTGTCTACTTTTCAAAGTTACACTGTATCACCATCTGTGTTTAAAGCATAAAACTGCAAGTCATAAACGGTTTAAGCAAAAACCAATTGGCACACATAGATTTCTGCCCATTACCCCAATTTCGCTTTGCATGTAAACATCTTTATCGGCATTCTTACCGGCTCATCCTATGTGCGCAAGTGTTGTGCTCGTGCCTTTTTACATTTTTAGGTCAAAAGCAAAGAATAATCCAATGTTTTCAAGTCTCAGATGAACACAGTTTCTTGCATTGTCAGATTTTTTGAGTAAGCTGGTTGTTGGTAGTTACCAGTGTATTGGTGTGCATGTAAACGCAATCACTGATAGTAAGAAAGTCCTAAAAGATGTAAATCTGAAAAATATGTCGTCTGAGCAAGTAAGTAGCATACTGCCAGACTTTCTTTTCTTTATTTATGGACATGACGTAAACACATGTCCGACAAATGACGGACACCTGAAATTTCCAGCCAATTCGAACGACACAGCTCTGAACATAAAATAATTATTGTAGGCTAACTGTCGTGACTCAGGGTAACACAAGAACACAGTTTTAAACACAGATTTTATATGTACTGGCTTAATTATGGTATTTTGTTTATTTTGAATAAAAAGTTCTCCATAGTGTACCTTTAAAAACACTATGCAACATTATGCAGTATGCAGTGATTATGATTCAAGCTGTAGTTTCCCAGCAAACACAGAACATTCCGCTAACATTAGCACATGGTTCCTATTTGGCTATTTTATTAGGAACCAACTATTAATGTTCCAAAAACTTTCTTTTTAAGAACGTTCAAAATTCTCAGATCATTGCAGGGAGGTTTTTGTGTGACAACCTAATCACATTGTTGACACATGATCTAATTTTGTTGCATTATGTTACATCTAAGCCGCAAATATGTAGTAATAATGGTAAGCTTGGCTATGGTAGCATGCTATTCCAAACATACCCATCCTTTTAATTCCTTTACTTTTCTCTCTCCTTCTGCCTTTCTATATACTCTCTTTTATCTCCTCTGCTGTGTATGTACATGTGTGTGCAATCAGGGTAACCTAATATACCCAGCACCAACTCTGATCACAGAAAGTGGATGTTCCATGTATTCGCATGTGTGTGGCTTACAGATATGGACACACTTGATCAAAATAAACCACGCAAGGGCCTGAATCAACATGACAAAGTGAGACCAGAGAGATCTTTAAACCTCATGTTCTAAATACTTTCTTTCCTTCAAAGTCTTTAAATACTCTAACTTTAAAATACAATGGTACAACTATGGGTTTTGATATGGTACTATGGCAATAACATTATTTTCTGGACATGTACCATGGAAGTACCATGGCATCCTTTGAAGTACCTTGGAGTGCCATGTAAATACCATTGGCTCATAAATATGGTAATCATCCAGCCCCATGGTATTACCATCTGAAACCATCACTGTAACATTGTACCACCACAGTTTTTTGTAAGGCCATGTTACTCTGACATAATCAAGACCCAGAACCTTTTACCTTCCGTTATACCATAAATTTGGCTTTTCGTTGCTTTTGTTTGGGGTCATTTTTTCTTGGATTTTCTGTGGTTTGGTCAGACCACAAACAGGATATACACATTATTAACGTCCAGCCTTGAAATGAAAATGATGAGGAGTTTTAACTTTCCGCGGGAGGTTCAGTCATGGTTGAACCACCTCATTCAGGGGTTTTGTCTCGTTTCCACGGAGATGTTAATCTGGAAGACCCAGACACACTTCACTGCCTCATCTTCATGTGTCCCTCCAAAATGTTAACACACTCACTCACACACACATACACATACACACAATTCAATATTTTTAGGCCATTAAAACAAAACAGGAAATGACATAAAATAAGTGAAAGCCTTCATAAACACAAATGGATGGTTCTTGTCTTGCCTTGGAATATTCTGGGTTCAATACAAGTTAAGCTCAATCATCAGCATTTAAGCCACAATGTTGATTACCACAAAACATTATTTTGACTTGTGCCTTGTTTATTTATAATAGAGCAAAACTTGTGGTTACAGTAAGGCACTTACAATGGAAGTGAATGGGGCCAGTCAATAAACATTCAAATACATGCTGTTTCAAAGGAATAGCCACAAGATGTAAACATTATAAGTGCTAACATGATTTTAGTGGCATAATGTTGATTACCACAAAAAAAAAAAAAAAAAAAAAAAAAAAAAAAAAAATGTACTTGTCCCTCGTTTATTTATAAAAGAACAAAAATTGCGGTTACATAAAGGCACTTACAATGGAAGTAAATGGGGCCAGTCGATAAAGATTAAAATGCACTCTGTTTCAAACGTATAGCCAAGAGACATAAACATTATATGTGTTAACATGATTTTAGTGCGATAAAATTACTCACTATCCTTATCCGTGAAAAGTTATATCCAATATTACAACTTTGTTGTCCTGACGACATAATGCCGTTAAACATTGTAATCTGTTAAATGCCGGAATGCCATTTTTTGGCACTAAAATAATGTGAAAATGTATAATGTTTATGTCTTGTGGCTCTGCTTTTGAAACAGTGTGTATTTTAACATTTATAGACTGCCCCCATTCACTTCCATTGTATGTACCTCACTTTAACCACAATTTTTTGCTTTTTTTTTTTTTTAAATAGATGTGGGACAAGTTGAAAACAGTTTTGTGGTAATCATCGTTATGCCACAAAAGTTGTCGATTGAGCATGACTTCTATTTAATCCGGAGCATTCCTTTAAAGTCAACATGAAATGAAAATGGACACTTGCAAACAATTCATCATTGCGTGTTATTCTAAAGAAATAGGATGTTTGTTTTCATCACAATGTTAGAGCTAACTCTGTGTGTGTGTGTGTGTGTGTGTGTGTGTGTGTGTGTGTGTGTGTGTGTGTTAAACAGGGATGAGGCTTAGAGAGCATGTGCAAAAAGTGTGTATGCCATGTTTGACCTAATTGTGTCAGCATCATCATGCATCATCACAGAAACGACGAGAGCATGCGCACACACACACACACACACACACACACACAAACACGTTCAGTGCCATGTGCAGCAGGGGCAACATAAACATATCCTAGTTTAGCCATACTCATTTTAAAAAGCAACATAGTCCCTTTTAGATCCCAGATACAGACACACATTTGCACTAATTCGCATTCATATTAGCTTCTCTGTTGTTTAAGGGCACCCAAGACAATCATTTCTATGAAAAGGATGATTGTGGTTAATTAAGGTGTCGGGGGAGGGTGCAAACAAATCCATTCAATATATCATTACCACAACAATAACAGAGACTTCAAAAGTTCCTCTGATTTGAAATAACATGGTACTTACAATACCAATTGAAAGCTCAAAATATAGAAAATATGAGTGGTACTTGCTGTCACAATTCTAAGGTGGTGGTTGCCAAGGTGTTGCTATATGGTTGCTAGGGTGTTCTGGGTGGTTGCTTATTGGTCCAATCCCAACCTGAGTTTCTATGATATTCTGGTCCCTAGATATGGCTCAGGTCCCTCCTTCAAAAAGTCTATGGGATTTGTTTCCAGCGTTTTTTGAGGTGGGTTTAACTGATTGCCATAATTTTAGCTGATTGTTACAGACAAAATCTAAGACAAGGAAGCAAGGCTGAAAGGTCGTGCCAGGTTGAGTGTTATTTCATAAACTCAACTTCTCCCTGTCTGTATACCTCAAGATCAGGAGATTTCAGGTTTTATGATCATTCTGGGGACAATAGGTCACTAATAAAACAGCAAAACCTGACACAAAACTGAATTTGAGGGCCAACAACCGATGGAATCTTGCTGTGCCTTTATCAGGTACATTTTTGGCTCCTACAGCTTGGGAAAAGTTTGTTTGTTTGTGATTTAACACCATGCTAGCTTCCATGGCTATTTTCTTGGTGAAAAACAAGTTAAAATACAATCATAAGTATAGTGATTAAAAACCAAAAGTGTCAGCTGAATAACACAGTTTCCTCAAGGCATTAAAACAAGTACAATAAAATATGCTTCAGAGACAGTGGACTCTGGCATGAAGCACATAATGGTGTATCTTCTCCTGATATTAAAAACATATATGTAAGTTCAAGAAAAGTCTTTTAATTTGTATCAACTAATTTTCTACATATTTTTGGGTCATAATAAATATATATTTTTAGAGATCCTTACCTAATTTGTGCCTATTTGTGTCCCTGGCTCTTTTTAAAATATTTTCACCAACCATGTCCACATATAAGAATGTTAAAATGTGCCAATAACAATAATAATAATAATAATAATAATAAATATATTTTTATAAAATGAATTTTCTATAAAAAAAAAGAATTCTGAATAAAGAAAATCATTGACCGTGTGTCTTGCACATTAAACACAACGACATCACATGACTTTGATAATATAAAAATAATAACGATATAATTAATTAAAATGAATGAATGAATGATTGAATAAATGAATAAATAACAATATTATCATACTGATGTTATATAACAATGTTGAAATGTGGTAAAAATTAATATACTTACAAATAATAACATTAATAAAGTAATAATAAAAATATATATATTTTATGATATTTAAAAAAATAAAATCACTGAAATGTGTCTTACACATTTAACATGATCACATCACATGGCTGTAATAATAATATAAAATAAATAAAGGAATTCATAAATAAAAGGAATAATTGAATGAATGAATGGGAAAAAATAATGACACATTAAACAATCACATCACATGACTGTGATAATAATATTTAAAATAATAATGAAATAAATAAATAAACAAATACATCTAATTGTAATATCTTTCATAAGCAATATGTACTAATCAGGATGTCAATAAATAAATAAATACATAAAAAATAAATAAATAAAATAAAATTCCAAAAGCGGATTTCTTCAGGAAGGTGTGTTGTTTGGAAGTTTTGGTTCCATCAAAACACAGAAAAACTATTTTCTCTTTCACTCTACAGCTGGTGCATTTTGGAGAGTGTGTAAAGCTTGTGACGCACATGGCCAAACACACACAACTAATGTGGATCAAACTCTTCCGTTTAACCAGACTAACTTACATCACACAAACTAAGTTCAACTTCCAGCAGAAATCAGTGACCTCAATAAATAAGCTCAAGCTCTGAATGGATGCACCATACACACATTGCAGGAGAGACGGCGCAGGTTTGTTTCGCTTTTGAATGCGTATGAATATTGAGACCAACTGCTTATTGCTCTTATGCAATACGGAAATGATGATACAGTTCAATCACGGTAACAAGAATCATATTTTTTCCAATGGCATCTGGAGCGAACAAGGCACACGCCCCTCTATGCTGTCCACTGGATAAACCAACTTTCACTACTTTATCCAAAAAGACTCACTCAACGTTCCCTTGGAAGCAACCTGTCAATACTTCATTGCTCATAGCTCAGGAATCACTTCACGATGGGTTCGAACCCACATGTTTTGACTCACCTGTCTAAATCCTTAACCACTAAACCACACCACTCCTGCGCTCTTGAGCCAAAACAAGCCTGTCCTGGTTGGCAAAACATGCGCAAAGGTAAAAACACATTTCCATTATCATTACATAACACTCAGTGGCACCAGTGATACCTTTAAAGGGCTGTATGTATACTTTAACTAAGTGGTTAAAAATATATGAGCTGGCGACCCCAAGATTGCAGGTTCAAACCTTACAGGGGTACATAGATCACCATTGCGCACCGAATCAAGACTTTTAAAGCACCAAACTTGCAGTACAGTGAATGAACTACAAGTCATTTATTTTGGATACAAGTGTAACACCAAACTCAAATCAAGTGGGGCTACTTACGCACTGCCTCCTGTTTGGGGTCGAGCGCATCGGTGGTCGTTTGGATCCTGTTTATTTTATCCCGGAGCGCCCAGACGCGCTGGTTCGTGAAGATCAACTCGTGCTCCAGGTCCTGGAAGAGCGAGCAGGCGTGTTTGGCCAGGTCGGACAGCTGGCGCAAGGTCCGAGAGAGAGCCACATTACTGATGGTGCACAGGTCCTGGAAATGTAAACCCTCCTCATCTGTGTCCGTGCGTCGGCACAACAAATGGGGCTCCACGATCCGTTTGGCAAATGGCATTTTCTCATGTAGAGTTTCAACATAAAAGCCACTTTTTGAGGAAAACAAACAGGTTCCATGTAGAGTAAAGACCCTCCGTTACTCCAGGGTCTCCTGCGGCTCGTCCTCCATCCTCCGTTCGGCTGGACACACACACACACACACACTCACACACACTGTAACGCACTGAGATCCGCCTCTGCCTCTCTGATCCGTGTTTCACTCACTGGTGTGTTTTTCTCTGCGCTTTAAACTCAAAGCGCTTTTAAGGAAAGAATTAATGGAAAACCTGGAGCGGAATCCCGCATAAGCTGGACCTGGATTGCGCAACAGACTTCCCATACATAAGTAGATAGACAGACAGACAGAGAGACAATAGATAGATAGACAGACAGACAGACGATAGATAGATAGATAGATAGATAGATAGATAGACAGACAGATAGATAGATAGATAGATAGATAGATAGATAGACAGACAGACAGACAGACAGACAGATAGATAGATAGACAGATAGATAGATAGATAGATAGATAGATAGATAGATAGATAGATAGATAGACAGACAGACAGACAATAGATAGATAGATAGATAGATAGATAGATAGATAGATAGATAGACAGACAGACTGACGGACGGACGGACGGACGGACGGATGGACGGACGGAGAGACAGATAGACAGATAGATTGACAGACAGATGATGATGATGATAGATAGATAGACAGACAGACAGACAGACAGACAGAGAGACAATAGATAGATAGACAGACAGACAGATGATAGATAGATAGATAGATAGATAGATAGATAGACAGACAGACAGACAGACAGACAGACAGATAGATAGATAGATAGATAGATAGACCGACAGACAGACAGACAGGTAGATAGATAGATAGATAGACAGATAGATAGATAGATAGATAGATAGATAGATAGATAGATAGATAGACAGACAGACAGACAATAGATAGATAGATAGATAGATAGATAGATAGATAGATAGATAGATAGACAGACAGACAGACAGACGGACGGACGGAGAGACAGACAGACAGATAGATTGACAGACAGATGATGATGATGATAGATAGATAGACAGACAGACAGACAGACAGACGATAGACAGACCGGACAGACGATAGATAGATAGACAGACAGACAGACAGATAGACAGACAGATGATGATGATAGATAGATAGATAGATAGATAGATAGATAGATAGACAGACAGACAGACAGACAGATAGATAGATAGATAGATAGATAGATAGATAGACAGACAGACAGACGGACGGACGGACGGACGGACGGATGGACGGACGGAGAGACAGACAGACAGATAGATTGACAGACAGATGATGATGATAGATAGATAGACAGACAGACGATAGACAGACCGGACAGACAGACAGACAGATAGACAGACAGATGATGATAGATAGATAGATAGATAGATAGACAGACAGACGGACAGATGATAGATAGATAGATAGATAGATAGATAGATAGACAGACAGACAGACAGACAGATGGACAGAGGATAGATAGACAGGCAGACAGACAGACAGAGGATAGATAGATAGACAGACAGACAGATGATAGATAGATAGACAGATAGAAATCCACAGGGCTAAAAGTACCTGAAGTTGAAGAAACACCCTAATAAAATTTGTTCAAAACAGAATATAAATTGTAATATTGTAAATGGAATAAAAATGTGTTAATCTATTTGATTTTTATCTGTTTAATAATGACATGTTGGCTTGTAATGTAGCAAGAAATAACTGACCTTTATGCCATTTAGTGGAGTCAAATGTTCTTATTTGCAGATTGTTAGTGTCTGAAACATTAAGTAATGCATTTCCACACACTAGTCCTCAGAGTCTGGTTAGTGTGTATGGAGTGTGTGGAGATTCCTGTGTGGACACATCACAGAGAGAGTCTCATTCACATTTGCTGAGTGAGTATTTCACTAAAGCCGTTCTGATAAGAACCAAAGAGCTCACATCCCTAAAGCCCTTCCCAGTGCACGCAAATACTAGAGTACTCAACGCAGAATTGCCATCGCTGCAATGCACACACACTCTGAATGAATGGGCCATCACAGAGCAGTGCATAGACAGTGGCTTGCTCACTGAAAATGAATGAAGTCTGAAACAAATTATAGTGATCAATTATTTAATCCATTTACTTGCTCATTCATTTATTCATTTTGTATTATCACTTACAACTTAAAGCCATCAAATTAATATAGTTTAAGAGCAGCAGGCAGGCTTTGGAATGGCCTTTGGATGTGTTCAGTAAATCACAGTCTTTCCACACAGAGAGAGCAAAAGATATTTTCACACAGTACAGATCCCTCTAGTGGCAGATCCATCACAGGCCTCCTTTGCAATCAGAGCAAATATTGTCATTCATACTCTCAAAGTCCCATATCCTTTACATTTAGGCCTATAACTTGTTATTTTATGTCGTTCATTGATATAGTTTTTGGACACTAAAGCCACAATTAAAGGGATAGTTCACACAAAAGTTAAAATTCTCTTATCATTTATTCACCCTCGTGCCATCCCAGATGTGTATGACATTCTTTCTTCTGCAGAACACAAATGAAGATTTTAGAAGAATTTCACAGCTCTGTTGGTCCTCACAATGCAAGTGAATGGTGACCAAAACTTTAAAGGTCAAAAAGCACATAAAGGCAGCATAAAAGTAATCCATAAGACTCCAGTGGTTTAATCCATGTCTTCAAAAACAACATGATAGGTGTGGGTGAGAATCAGATCAATATTTAAGTCCTTTTTTTTTTTTTACTATAAATCTCTACTTTCACTTTCACATTTACATTCTTCTTCTTATGTTTTAGGTGATTCGCATTCTTCGTGCAAACTGCCACCTACTGGTCAAGGAGGAGAGTTTATAGTAAAAAGGAATATTGATCTGTTTCTCACCCACACCTAGCATATCGCTTCTGAAGACATGGATTAAAACGCTGGAGTTTTATGGATTACTTTTATGCTGCCTTTATGTGCTTTTTGGAGCCTAAAAAATTGGCACCCATTCACTTGCATTGTATGGACCTACAGAGCTGAAAAATTCTTCTAAAAATCTTCATTTGTGTTCAGCAGAAGAAAGTCATACACATCTGGGATTGCATGAGGGTGAGTAAATGATGAGAGAATTTTCATTTTTGGGTGAACTATTCCTTTAGAATGTGCAAATGTTTAATTGCATTTGATAACAAAATATCAAACCAAGTGGCATTTGTTTTAAAGAAAGATGTTTTTTTTTTCTAAAGAAATAGAAAATCAAATGTTAAATGTTAAAGTAACAAATCTGAACTAGCGATTCCCAATTCGCAAATTAATAATTATTTTGAGTCGGTTCTTTTTTGTGCATTTGTCAAACTGGTTAGTGTAACCGGCGCCAGCCGGCATGGGAAACGGGCACACTAACCAGGAGGCTAAAAGCTACAGCCTCTAGCATCAGTCGCTAGTGCTCCTCTTGAGTCCAGGGGAGTGAGGTTTACACATACCGCTCACCTATCACGTACCAGCTGGCTCCCATTACATTAGCATGTCATTTGATCTCATTTGTTCATAAAGTTTTTGGACACTTAAGCGACACTTAAAATGTGAAACAAAATATCAATTGGCATTTATTTTGAAGAAAGACTTTCCTGAGTAGGCTGTGTAGTAGCATTCGTGTAAATATTGTCTACAAGCATTTCTAAAAGACTATTCACATGACACTGAACTAGTTGAAGTTTCTCAAATTTACCTCTCTAAAAGTAGCATTTAGATTCAGTTGATTGTAGGTAAATTATGGGATGAATATAGTATCAAAATTATTCACAAATCTGTAAACACTTATCCATCAATTCGATAAATGCCATACATGCATCTTACTATCCACACACAAATGCCTTTCAACTTGTGTCAGTGAAATTCTGAATTAAATGAATGTGCACCTATTTGTACAAATAGAGACATATTTGTGAATACAAATGTTCCCTTTTGTATAAATGTAACAAAATTTGCATGTCTAACCAAAGGAAGACGTTCCAAATTAAACACAAAATGGCCCTGTGAAGCATTGAACGTGCATTTGTGGATCAAGTGACACGTGCATTCATTGACATGTTTTTGTGTCTATTCTGTTTTATTTATTTGAATTTTGAGACTTTTGTTTCACAGTTTTTACCATGGCTGACCCACACACAAACAACTACCAATGAATAAGTCCTAAATTCATTCATAAATGTGGGCATATCTACCCACTAATTTGGGAAAAATTCACAAATGTGTGTTATTAGAATTATACAAATGTCTTTTTACTTAAATTTATTATTAAATGAATGTGCACCTATTTGTACAAATAGAGACATATTTCTGAATATAAATGTTCCGTTTTGTACAAATAAATCACAGTTTGTGTATGCAACCAAATGAAGATGTTCCAAATTAAACACAAAATGGCCTTGTGAAGCATTGAATGTGCATTTGTGGATCAAGTGATACGCATGCATTCATTGACATGTTTTTGTGTCTATTCTGTTTTATTTCTTTGAATTTTGAGACTTTTGTTTTGCTGTTTTCACCATGGCCGACCCACACACAAACAACTACCAATGAATAAGTCCTAAATTTATCCATAAGTGTGTGTTGTGATTGGGGCGTGGCCGAGCGATGTTTACAGAGAGCGAGGCTGGGAGAGACAGAACGGTAAGGACTGACACCTGTGGAAAATCACCTCTAACAGCTGTTTTGTGTTTGCAGTGAGAGTGGATATGGATGAAAGTGCAATCCAGATCGCTGGAGTAGAGAGAGAGAGTGAAGCACGCAGCAGTGTTGTGTGTGTGTGATTGTTGTGCTGAAAAGCAAACATTTGTGTAGAACGCTGAAAAGTTTACAGTGACTGTTTACCTGGCCCCCGCTTCCTCCTTCACAAGAGATCTGAAGAACCTGTCACAGTGTGGATACATCTACCCATCAATTTGGGTATCGCTTGTTCTGATTCGTAACAGCTGAAGTACATGACTACACGTCAATATAATTGAAATATTTTCATTCATTTACAAATATTTAGAAACATACTACTCTAAGGTACATGTCCAAAGAAAACATGGCAATTATGGTAATTTTAGGCACTTTATTCATTCGTGAACTTTAAATGTTTGATACTCTTAATTTTACCGGCAGTACAGATTCGTTCAGAAGCTGCACACATTCGTGTTAAACATTATGAAGACCTTCTTCTTTTCTGTGCTCTGAAGTATTCCGTTACTGATTTACGGAGTGAGAAACCACTCCAAATGAGTCAGTCCGTAGCAGCCGTCCGAAAGATTCCAAGTCGCGAACCGATTCAGATCATTTTGCCAACCTTTCCAATTCATTGAAAAGAACAGACTCTTTAAAATAAAGAGTGATTCTTTAAAATAATTTGAGTGATTCATTGGGCATTGCTAGTTCTGATTCTAAGTAACAGCCAACAACTCGTCTTTATGAAAAAGCGTCTTAACCAACATGTACATAATTACTCCGCTTCAGTTCCACTCAACACCTGGGGCAGTTCAGGGAAAAACATTCGGGGATAGACTCATTCAGGGTTCGAGGCGAGCCCCAAATGTTTTGCCCTGACAATGCCCTTGGCCTTGGCAATTACAACAAAACTCTAAATTAAATAATAATCTGTCATGTTAATGAGAACTTGGGGAGGAAATGTGCTTAACTATCATAGAAATCTCAAGTCAGTCACAATGTAAAATATCTTATTGATCCATAAAATAGGCCCAGACACAACATAAATCCCATCTTCATATTCTAGGTCTGCATTTTGAACTGAATGAAGCTCAGTCCAGGGAGTCTTGAGGACCCCAAGGATCGCTTTCCACCGATTGGGGTCCCATGGCACCAGACGTTATTTTAGGAACATGGAGAGAATGGGTCTGTAGAGTGGTTTGGATTGAGTCAGGTGACCCCTGCAATGCTTGTGTCTGTCTGTTTGAGAGTGGCACAGCTGCACCAAGTGAGTGAGTGTGTTTAAATCTGTCTATTTATGTGAGTGAGAGTCCCTGTGAATGTTTGTGTCTAAATATGTCTCCATAAAAACATCCATCTCATCTGTGACTCCAACTGCTCAGGACATTTAACTCTTTATTTTCACTGCAAAAAAGTAATTAGTCTTTTAGTTTTACATCCTTAAAATTGATTGCATTAGATATTAAGACTGGAAAATAGTTCCCCCCCTTGTTTTAAACATAAATCAAACAAGGTGTTGAGGTTTATGCTTAAAAATAAGATTAGAAAAAATGGTTTGCCAATGAGCTGAAAAAAAAAACAAAAAAACAAAAAAACAAAAAAAAAACTTAATTCAGGGTATATTCTTTGAAAGAAAGTCTTATTATCTTACACAGTTGTTAATATATTTGTTCTGGAAAACAAGACAAAATTAGCTAGGTAAAGATTATCAAGACAAACTTTGATATTGGCTTTACAAAGCCTTTTCTCAAAGTTTAAAGAATTTGAATTTGGGTGGTACAGACATTATGAGACAGTCAGTTAGCTATCTAAATAGATAATTAGACAAACTTTCAGATAGATAGACAGATAGACAGGCAGGCAGGCAGGCTGGCAGTAGTCCAGTAGTTTAATCAATGTCTTCTGAAGCGATCCAATCAGTTTTGGGTGAGAACAGACCAAACTGTAACTCCTTTTTCACTGCACATCTTGCCATTGCAGTCTCTAGGCACGATCATGATTTCAAGCTCGATTACAGTTCCTTGTGCTTGATGCATACACATAGAGCTAGATGGCGCAATAGGAAGTGTAATCCAGCTTGAAATCATGATCGCCAAGGAGACTGTTGTCAAGATTTATAGTGAAAAGAAGTTACATTTTGGTCTGTTCTCACCCCAAACCGATTGGATCACTTCAGAAGACATTGATTAAACTACTGGACTATTGCCAGCCTGCCTGTCTGCCTATCTATCGGTCTATCTATCTGACAGTTTGTCTAATTATCTGTAGAGTAACAGTATGCTGGCTTTGTCAAACATAAATACTGATTTTTTCTTTCTTTCTGTGAAAGAGACAGAAACAGTGGCATATAAACTCTCTGTGACTGATTTATTAATTCAGATGCGTTCGAAAACATTGACAAGTCATTGTTTTATTTTTTTTTAAAAGATTTTAAGTAATAAATGCCCTTCTTTCCATGCTAGAAAGATAAAAAGAGAGCTGTTGTTGAACTGGGGTTGAACCCAATTGAGGCCGTTTATGGATTTGCAACCTGGCAGAATGGAGTTTAAATGCTCATGTGACCTAAATCCATCTGTATTTATGCGCTTGTGGTGTGTTGTTCGTTTGTTTTGGGGGGATGGGGGATTTGCATGATTAAATATTACATTTGAACTGGTAATTCCATATGATGTCATCTTAGTGGCTCCAAAAAACTATTTGTACATGTAAGCCACACTTAAAAAAATAATAAAAGGATCATTAAAGTAATCCATATGACTTCAGTGGTGAAATCCATGTGTTAAGACACAATACGATAGGTGTGGGTGAGAAACCGATCAATATTTAAGTAATTTTTTTGCATAAATTCTCATCCCTGCCCAGTAAGGGGCGATGTGCATGAAGAAATTAAATCACCAGAAACAGAAGAAGGAGAAAGTGAAAGTGAAGGAAAAAGGACTTAAATATTGATCTGTTTCTCACCCACACCTATCATATCACTTCAGAAGGCATGGATTTAACCACCAGAGTCACCTGGAGTACTTTAATGTTGCCCTTATGTGGATTTTGGAGCTTCAAAATGTTGGCACCCATTCACTTGCATTGTGAGGACCAAAAGAGCCTAAATATTCTTCTAAAAATCTTTGTGTTCAACAGATGAAAGAAAGTCATTCACATCTGGGATGGCATGAGGGTGAGTAAATGATGAGAGAATTTTCATTTTTGGGTGACCTATTCCTTTAAGTGGATGTATCAAATCAGTTCCCCTCAAGTTTGACAATCATGAAGTGTCCAAATACTTCGTCAATGTATATTGTTATGTCATTTAAAACTTAAACTAACTTTTGGTGAAAATTTGCTTGAAAGTTGTTCTTGTGCCACCTTTCTTTCAAATAAATAAGTGAGACTTAATTGTCCAAAAAATTTTTGGACTCCCCTATGTGTTCTCCCTTCTGATTTGCTGGTGAGGTGAGGCCCAGGATGCAGTTTATATAATATGATTTTATAAGCATGTTACTCTCTATAGTCTCTATTGTCCTGTTGTTTGGATTCATTCCACAGTCGATCAGCTTCAACGCGTGACAGACCGAACAATGATACATCCATCAGACACTGACACTGGTGGACTGCATCCACCGGATTACTCTCTCAGTGCCATCCAATCCAAACCTACACAGGAGCATTATGTGTTTACTGCGTGTATTTTAACAAGACCAAACCCCAAAAAGAAAACTTGGCAGAAACATGTTTGGATCAGTTCACAATCCAGAATCAGATGAGTTATTTGAGAGAGAGTTAATGCATGGTTATTTGTTCATTGTTATCAGTATGCAAGGAATTTTTGCCTCCAGAATTGCATAGAAAGCGTAATCAATTTAAATATAATTCAAATGGCCGTCATTCGCAAAGTTGTGAAAAAAGTAATGCGAATGGAATCTAATAGTATTTATTTTTTAGGCAACGTCCACGCTACTACATTTTCATTTGAAAGTACATTGATTTAGCTGTTTACGCCTCTCATCCACACTAGCACAGCATGTTTCTCCACCAAAAATGGAGACTTTCGAAAACGCTCTCAGTGTCAGCATTTCCATTATCTGGAAAATGATGAAGTTAGGAAATTGAAAACTAAGATTTCAAACTTGGATGTGGCCTTAATTAGTATCCAATCAAGGGATTAATTAACAATCCACTAAGACATTTCATAATTCTCCTAAAATACTCGTTTTTTTAATTTATTTTTTTATGTTGTCTTATCCACATCAAAGGAACCAATCCACAAGAGAGTCAGAAGAGCTCATGAGACCGATAGAACATGATCGTCAGAGGTCACAACCTCTTGATCCACTGACCGTACATGCACAATTGATTCTCCATGGTCCTCAGGTTTGAGACGAACATAAAAAAATAAAAAAATAAAAAAAAAACCACAAAGAGATAAATTGAAGAGAAGAGCGTTTATGGTTTCACCCTAAAGTACTTAAAGAAATGTTGAAGATTCAATGCAAGTTAAGCTCTATCGGCTGCATCTTTGTTGTCCATGGCATGTTGTTGATTAATCATCCATCAGTGTGTAAAATCAAACAACCCCTTTCTGATATCCGGCAAAAATGCGGTCATGACTATTGCAAGCCTTTCTGACATTTAATCATGTGCAGGATATGAATTATACTGTATATCTACAGTATAATTAAATGTTCACAATTTAAAATGCTAATTCTTGATACAAGCAATGGAATTATTACTAGTTAAATTGACATTTTCTGATATCAGTACTTAGGTTTGCACTAGTAAAAGAGTTCATTCTTGATATCAAAAATGGAATTTAACCTAGTAAATGGTAAAAATGCTAATTTTTTATATCTGTAATTTGGTTTTCTAGTGGAAATGTTCATTTCAGATCTCTATAATGTGATTTTAACTAGTAAGAAAGCCTTTTCCAGGTTTCGAACATGTTGAAATAAATGTATAGACATGTTGATATCAGGATTGTACATTTGCACACGTAACAAGTAACACGTGTATTAGTGATTTTTATTTGCTTTTTTTACAAACTGAGGGATGAGCCTTTTTTCGTGATTCTGACAGCATGCCGTCTAAAAGAAAAGCTAAAATTACAAACACACACTGAATTCACCATACTCTCCCATAATTACATTGGTTTATTGACACACAGACATCACATTCCTGCATCAGAACACAGTGTATGTGAAGTTCAGCTAGATCCATATTATCAGTATAAAAAAAAAACCACACACACAACATGGCCAACAACAAGCTTGGCCTGCAAAATCATGACAATTTTTTGCATAGTAAAATTATTTAGCACACTTCAAAACAAAAAGACATTTTTTTACTTTTTTGCAGTAGCTGGTTTTCATTTGATGATTTTTTTTAAACATCTTTTTTTTTTTGACACTTCATAATTACCTGTACAGTAATTATATACCCATGTTGATTTTTTAGAATAGTTAAAAGTTAGAAATAATAGTTAAAGATATTGCAAGCAATACAAAAAGGAAATGTATAAAATAATTTATTTCTGACAAATGTAAATTTTGTGACACCCAAAGTCTTTGTAATTCGTTAGGAGCACAATCAATGGATCCCCCTCATTCATTTGTACTGATGTAAATGTACATGTGGCATTCAAAATTACTTTGAATGCTCTAACATTCCAGTCAAAAAACTTGCATAAAACATGCCATCAAAACTAACAATCTAAAATAAAATGCAGTTTTTGCCACCTCATCGGTGTAAAAATTCAGCTTCATGCACGAACACACACATTCAGATTTGAGGAGTCTTTATGACAAAACATTCCACATCTTTACAAATTTATATCTTATACTTTGTCCCAGCTTACATGATAATGATTATTCAGAGCTAAAGTCTTTACCAGTGTTCTTTCTGGGTGAATCTCAGGAAACCTGCTGTGGTTTCATGTCTGGGTCATATTTTAACCCAAAACCAAAAAGAAAGACATAAGAAATTATATTTTGCTTAAAGAAAATAAAGGCAATTTTTTTAGGACCATTAAGATATAAATATATATAATATATAATTATGTGTATTTATTCATATTTAAATACATTATTATTTATATATATATATATATATATATATATATATTACATTTTTATTTTATAATAATATTTTATTGATTATTTTACGATTATATATTATGTATAATGATTATTTAAATTAGAGAGTATTTATACATCATGTTAAAATGTATGCAGTTTATGCAGATTTTAATTTTAAAAACATTCTTACACATTTTTTATTTATTTTTTTACTGTACAGTGAATCTAGTGAGAATCACCACTGAGAATAATGGAATGGGGGAAAAATTCAGAATCATGATGTTCTTGATTGTCATGAAATTAATGTCAATGCAACAAATCTTACAAATAATTAGAGAATCATTTTTTCTTCTTTTTTTTTTTTTTTCCTTTTGATTTTGGGGTGAAAAATGTGACCTAAACATGTCTGTGTGAGAATCACCATTATTAAGCTTATTCTTGGTGAAACGGGAATGGCCTCAAACACATTCACGTTAATTAAATTACGGTTATTATTTCATGATGCGCTAGTATAGTTGTCCAACAAAGCACAAAAATAGATCCATAGATTCCAGTTTTCTGGAATAAAGTTCATCTTTGATCACTCAAAGCTTTTCACTGCAAAAATATCATTTAGTTTTTTGTCTTTTTTCCCCAAATAAATTTAGAAATATCCAATAACAATTTATATTTACTTTAGAGAATACATCTTGAATTAAGTAAACTTGTCTTATCTCATTGGCAAATAATTTGTTTTCTTGTTTTAGGCATACATATCACTAAATTAAAAGTTATTTAAAACAAAACTAATAATAAACGATTTAACCAATATGGTAGAAAAACACAATTCTTTCAAGATATACTCTCTGAAAACAATGCGTATTATCTTAAACAATATTGCTTCTCAAGTACAGTTATCTTGTTTCACTGATACTTAGATAATTTTGCTGTAAAAACAGGCTGGAACAAACAAACAAGCTAACAAACTGTTCTGTTTTTGACAGAACAAACTTTGTGTAATTCTTCTTGTTCTCCTCCTGTATGTAGGTGAATCCTCTACCTGTGTTTTTGACAATGTTTGTGGCATCCCAAATGTTTGGTCACTTAAAGTGAGCTTCCTATCATGTGACTGTATTATAGCCCCTGGTTTCGTACTAAATACGGTTTTGCCATCGTCATATTGAAAGATGTGTGCGTAGAAAGACAAAATAGAAAGAGTGTGTGTGTGTGTTTTGGGTCAGGTTGATGCCATGGGCCGCAGTAACTCCAACTGGGATTCCAAAGTAACTCGCTCCCGATGCACAACCTTATAGACAAAGACAGGGAAAATAGAGAGAGGAGAACACAGAGTCAAACTAATATTGGAATGATTATTTCAGATAAGCTAGGCTGAGTGAATCAAATTAAACTCCATTTCAATTCAAGATTCAATTTCCCTTAAGCTTGTATGATATCCTGAACTCGCTTTCGGGTTACAATAAAACTGCACATTGTGACCCAAAGCCAGTAAGTAAATGATCCAATCTAGATCACGATTTACCCAACACTTATTTTCTAAATCTTTTACAGAAATAACTATTTTACATCATCTAAAGAAAATAAAAATGTGTTTTGTGAGTGGTTGCCAGGGTATTGCTATGCAGTTGCTAAGGTGTTTTAAGTGCTGACATTTTTGCAAAAGGATATTACGTGTTTAATGACGTGTCAGTTCTGCGGTGAAATGTCCACTGTGTGGTGCTAAAAGTGAGTTAAAAAAATTGGGGGCTCGTCCGGGATTTCAACCCCGGACCTCTTGCACCCGAATCGAGAATCATACCCCTAGACCAAACATATGAGGTTTTTAAGGTTAATGCTCTATCGAATTTTAAAATCAACAAAACCGACCTCCCTACCCTAAACCTTAAACCCAATCGATAGCATCATAAAAGCAAACGTGAGATGGAAAAACAATTGCTTGAAGCAAGCATATTGTGCACTTTCAGCTTACTTGTCGACTCGTGCGTTCTTCACGACTCATATCCCAGTCCTTCGCATCAAGTGCGATGCACTATCAGTTGAGCTACCGCACAATTGAATCGGGCTTGAAAAAGCTGGTAAATGTAGTTGGTTATGTAATGTAAACCTTAAACTGTATTGTCTTACAAGTCATTCGCTATAGTAAAAGTGTTTAGATCTCATAAAATAGCATTGTGTGAGGAACAGGGCGAAAAGTAAGTGTTTATGAACTGATAATCTGCCGTTTTCCTCGTGATTTGTGTGAAAGTCAAGCTGCTGCGGTATGTACAATGAGCAAAGTAAAAATAATTTTGCAAAAATTTACATATAATAATAAGGTATGAGCAATAACAAGGGCTACTAATAACTAGTTGTTCTGAGTCCAGCAGAAAGACATTTGTCAAATGAAGAATTCCTCTGACAGACAAAGGAACCTGAGGTCATGACCTTTGAGTTACATCAAAGACGAAGGATAAAAGCGACTTGCTTGCCCACATGGCTCTAAAACCTTTATTCCTGCTTGTCTTCATTTGTCATTAGTCACATATATTAGATATCTTCTAAAACAATATAGACAAATGCAGACATGAATTGTCTCACAAACACACCTATCATTTCATGTAATTTGAAACCCTTCAGAAACATGTGCTCAGATATCAGCACAGGTTTGATTGCTGGGCCCCACCCAAATTATCCTTATGCCCCACCAAGCGCAAAAAAAGCAAAGGATCGAATTGTTTCGACATGGCACTATCTTTAACCGTAACGAAATCCGCTGGAATGGAAGAACGCACATCATGTAATTTTTTAGTTGAATTATTCCTTTAAATGCAGGTAAACTGTTCCCAGCATGTAAAGCTGAAACCTGAACTGGGTGTTTACGAGCAAGAGTCTAGCATTATATCTGTCTTTCTTTCACTTTTTCCTGTCTCTTTCTTTCACTCTTGGTTGTAAAATGCATTTCCAAGCACATTCTGCTGGTCACGAGAACAGTTTCACTGCCACAATTCATCCACGGTGCAACAGCTGTAGGATGCACTATTTTAAATAGGACACCTGTTAGTAGCAAATCTGTGTAGAAAGTGTGCATGTGTGTGTGTGTGTGTGTGTGTTTGTGTTCCTTGAGAAGGATCACTGAATGATTTGAAGACTGCAATTCTAGACCAACCCAGATTCACCCAATAACTCTTGATGGTAACATGAGCTGTCCTTGTGTATATATAAAAGATGCAGTAAGTCTGATATGTGTTAATATACAGACTGGAAGAGATTTTTCATCAGTCCGAGTAGAGGTTTTGGAAATACGACGTGCAGCCCATCCAAGAGAACTTCCCATGCGTGAGAAGACAGATAGTATCATATGAGAAGTCAACGTTTTAAGCATGAATGGGCAGCATTATTTATTTATCTTGCTTGTTGCTTCTTAGAATAGCATATGCGTATTAAAAGCAAAGAACTTAAAGGAATAGTTCATCCAAGAATTAAACATTTTTCATTATTTAGGCTACTCATCTCATGTAATTCCAAACCCATATGACTTTTTTGCTTTCAAGGAACAGAAAAGGAGATGTTTTGTATTAGTGCTGGATATTGATACAGATTTACCGATTTTATTCTATTCTGATTCACAAGCTCTTGATTTGATTCCGACACGATATGATTAGATTCTGATTTAGTTATAAAGTCAATTTTGCTTACACATAAAAGAAATTCATTCTCATCTAATGCTGTAAATTATACAGCGGACCTTCTAACTTAGCAATATTACCGTAATTTAAAAATGAACAACAGGCCCAAACTTTACAGTTTAATTGCTATTTATTTATCAGATATAATAAACAACACAACCAAAACTGAAGTAAACTTTATAGTAAAAATAAAAAAACGATCTTAGGATTTTAATAATTGATATCGGGATTGTTCAAATGAAGACTGCGATTACCCTTACAAAAATCGAGAGTTCATGGCAAATTTGCAGTAAACTTGCCGCTGATTCACCACTGATCATTTTGACATGCAAATGAGCTTCGCAGCAAACAAGGTTTGAATGAAATCGCAAGCTCATTTGTGGCAAGTTTGCGGGTAGTTTGCCAGAACTCTAGATTTTTTGTAAGGGTAGTCAGAAAATCTGTATTTTTACCCAGCCCATTTTAAAGAATGTTCATGCGGCTCTTTTTCATACAACAAAAGCCCACAGTGAACAGCTGCTGTAAAGCTCCACATAGGACACAAAAGTACCATAAACATATTTCATTTGACTCATGGGCTATAATACAAGTACTGAATTCCCTACACTGTTAAAGGAATATTCCGGGTGTTAAGCTCAATCGACAGCATTTGTGGCATAATGTTGATTACTACAAAAATGTATTTTGACTCATCCCTCCTTTTCTTTAAAATAAAAAAAAAAGCAAAAATCAGGGCCTGGGTAGCTCAGCGGTAAAGATGCTGGCTACCACCCCTGGAGTTTGCTGAGTGACTGCAGCCGGGTCTCCTAAGCAACCAAACTGGCCCAGTTGCTAGGGAGGGTAGCGTCACACGGGGTAACCTCCTCATTCATCCTCCACCACCCGGATTGAGGTGAGTCACTATGCCACCACGAGGACTTAGAGCACACTGGGAATTGGGCATTCCAAATTGGGAGAAAAAAAAAATAAAAAATCAAGGTTACAGTGATTCACTCACAATGGAATTGGAGGGTTTTAAGCCATAACTGTGAAGTTTACAATTTGATAATAGCACTTACATTAATTATTCTGTTCAAATTTGTGTATTATATGAGCTGTAAAGTTGTTTAAATTGTGTTGTGGTGTTAGGGTTTATTGACATTACATCGTCATGGCAACAAAGTTGTAAAATTATCTATAAATTTACACAGAAAAGGTTAGTAATTGATTTTACTAAAATCATGTTTGCACGCATATTGTTTATGTCTTGTGGCTATACTTTTGAAAAAGTGTGTATTTTAACGTTCAAAAATTGGCCCCCATTCACTTCCATTGTAAGTGCCTCACTGGAACTCTTTTAACTTTTTTTAAAGAAAAGGAGGGACGAGTCAAAATAACTTTTTGTGGTAATCAGTATTATGCCATAAATGCTGTTGATTGAGCTTAACTTATATGGAACCTGGAATATTCCTTTAATGCTTTCAAATGTCATTCATGCTTGAGCACATTCAAATCTGGCATGTTGCAATTTAAGAGCTACATTTGTTGTATGGAAAAAAAAACAGCTTGGACATTCCATCTAACCATCTCCTTGTGTGTTCCAACAAGGCACATGGGTTTGGAACAAGCAAATAATGACAGAATTGTATTTTTTTGGGCAAACTATTTCTGCAACCAGAAATGTGTGAATATGGCTGTTGCACCTTTAGCTGTTGCTGAAGTTCACTGTTGAGGCGAGTCAGGACTGCGTTGGTTTCTCTGTTCTTTCTTATGGCCATCTGGATCTCTCTCTTCTGTTTGGGAGGCAACCTGGAACACACCAGATTTATCACAACCTGCTTATATGCATATATGATATTGATGGAAGTTTGGGTATTTGCTGATTTATGCACCTCTGTGTAGATTTGGTCAGTGTGGCAGCAGAGTAGGGCGTGGCCGAGGGGGGCGTGGCACTCTGGCTTTCAGGGTGGAGCTTTCTTCGTACTGGCTTCTGAGGGGCGTGGCCTTGGAGTAACCCTGCACAATCCTGTGAGGAGGTTTGATCTTGCATGTCAAAGAAATTGTATAACAGTAATACTGATAGTATTCTCTACAACTGTATTACAATAACTAAGTTTTCATCCACTTTTAGCGCTGTTCTGTTATAGACAAAGTGAAAATGCGTTAAAAAAATGTTTGTAAAAATTGCTGTCTCCTGCTCGTTTCTATTCAAATGGCCTTTTGCTGATAAAATGGTATGTGTCATGACGTCACTCTTAAAATACTTTGTCGCATACGTTTTGGTTTAGCACAAAAGAAATCTGCCCTTGAGCAGTTTCCATACAGAATTTTGTGTATATTGCAAATTGTGTACCTTTCACAAGCCAGATGTCCCCACATTTGTGTACAATGGAGAGAGTATTGAGGTAATTTACTGAAATTAGCCAGCTTCCTGTTTAATTTCACATAACTGCAATAGTAGGAAATATCAGAAGACAACGTGGAATTAGAGAAGTAGCTCGTCTGTATCTGGGATTATTCAGCTAAATTTATTGGAATACTTGGCTAAATACAACAGAGCCTATAATCCTGTATTACACTCCTGAATTAAAATATGGACAATCACATTATGTAATTTTATTTGTCCTTGCAGAAAATATGTTGTGAAACACGGGGCTGCATTGTCAGAACAACACAGAAAATCTTCAACACTCTTCTTCAATTTGCTCAAATCACAAAATTTCATGCTTGTGTTCTTTTCAAATGTTTCAAAAAACAAAAAACAAATGCACAATAACATGAAATGCCTGGAAAACACTGTATTATTCCATACATAACAGCCAGCGTTATCTGCAGTCATTTTTTCAAAAAGATTTTTAAAACTCTTTCCACGATCTGAGATCATCAAGCCGCGCATCTTATCACGTGGCTTGTTGAGCGCATACCACGGAGACATAGTGCGTGTGGAGGCTCATGCTACTCTCTGCGGCATCCACGCACAACTCACCACGCACCCACCGAGAGCGAACCATGTGACTCTGGCCAGGCCAATTTGGTTGCTTACGAGACCTGGCTGGAGTCACTCAGCACGCTCTGGATTTCGAACTCGTGACTCCAGGGGTGGTAGTCAGCGTCTTTACTTGCTGAGCTACCCAGGCCCCCTCTTTCCACCAAAATAATAATCAAAACTTGGTATGTGTGAATGAATTTTGGTGTCTATAAAACTTTTGGTAGGCCTATAATATGACCCCATATAGGCCTAGCTCTGTTATTTATGACATTATCTGTACACTTGTTATGATTTAGTTTTATTCATTTAAGTTAATTACTCCCTTCATATCCCTTTTCTTTTATGTCTTTTATTTTATCTGAATATTAATTATATTGGCTCTTTTGTTTAATACCCTTGGCTCTGAATTTTGTTTCTCTTTTTGTTTTATTGTTCTGAAAACATGTGTCTGTTATCTTCTTGTTGACCAACATCCACTTCAGACACTCGGAAAACTTAAACAACCATAAATAACGGGCTTACAGGCTGGACGGTGCAGATTCACATTTTATTATGTATTTATGTCAATCGCACAGGATTAGTAAAATATGTTTTTTTTTTGTTTTTGTTTTTTTTAAACGGCCGTTTTGGTAAAACGCACCGTAATCATTATCGGCTCGGAAACACGCAGTCCATAAAAAAATCTGGAAAAACTTCCATCAGGAATAAAGGTAATGTGTCTTTTAAAGAAATTAAGGAATACTCGAGTCTCCTCATCAGTCCAAGTGTTCCTCTCCACTATGCTGTTATTTGTAAGGGCAGATGTGATGTAAATTCTGTCATGTGACACTACATTTTTGCATTAATGCCATTCTTCTCAACAAAAACTGTTTCCAGACCAGTTTTTCACGAAAATTGACATCAACATAGGATTTATGCGGCAAACTTAAATGGAAAAATATTATGTCGACACTTGTGAAAATGTATTGATAATCTGCGTTTTGATGCGCTAAAACGTTTTTCGCAAAACATCCTTGGATGGAAACGTAGTTGATGTCATGATATAAAGACCACGAGCGCCCACTCGAGCACCATGACATGTGTTGACCACTAGGCCATAGCTTGATATATCAGATGATTTTCAGACTGTAGTCAGTCAACTGGAGGAATAGGATATACTGGAATAGCCTGATTAGCATAAGACATAGGGGAGACTGGGGCTAGTTGTCACAAGGGGAAGTTGTCACCAGGGCTATATCTCAGAAACAATAAGATTTGGAGTCAAAAGTTTAATTGTGCAAATTTGTGTTTTCACTAGTAGAGGGTTTGTCTGTTGGTTTCAAATACCTTGCTCAAAACCCACTTGAATTAAAATCCTTTGAGTGAATTCTACCTACAAAGTACATTTTAACCATCATAAAATTTTTGTTATAGCTCTTGGTTAAGCAAGCGAACATAATCAAAACCACACTGGCATACATTTAGGCAAGGCTCTAAGGATCTTATGAAGGCAGATTTTTACTGAAAAGTTAAAATATATTCTTAGGACAAAAGGTATTTTTCATTAAAGTCAGGTTTTTATCAGAGCATGTCGTCACGTGTTTTAAATGTCATAAATGTATTCAATTTAACAATTACAATACTTGTTGGCCAATAAGTTTTGATATTTTTTTATGTTTTATATTTTTGTTTAAAGAATCATATTGTGCCTCATAATTGTTTTCATTTTTTAACATTTTGTAAAAAAGCATATAATAGACTGCTTAATGCATAATTAATGTATATTTAAAGATTCTTTTTGTTGGTGGTGATCGGGGGGTGACGTGTCCCCCTCAATGATCACATGAAACCTACACTGCTTTAATAGCAGGTTCTGGAGCTACTGGAGCAACACTGTCACATGTGTGTTCAGTGAACTGTATCTTTTTTCCTGGTGAAGAACAGTGAAAATAATCAATAGCTTTTTTTAAGACTTCAAGGTTTGTGGCTATGCAGAAACTCCCAAAAATAAACATACACTGAGAAATATTCAGTGGAGTAAAAAGTGTGACAACTAGCTTCGGTCTAACCTACAAGGCCTGAGTATCTGGCCCAGATGAGGTGTTGGGTACTAAAACAGTATAACGGGAAGTGGTAAGCTCTTACCATTTTAGAAGGTGCTAGATCTTCAATGCTGGGACTGCCTCTCATCCCAGGTCTTATGGTTTGAGGAGGTGAACTGGTTTCCTGATGTAAGAGAAGACGGAATGCGTAAACAAGCTCTCAGTGTCAGAATTCCTTACATTTGAAGGTGCAATTGAGTTTGCTTTTTTTTTTTTTTTAACAGTATATGCATCCCTGCACATTTTTATTTACATGTGCATGGGTACCAGCTGTTTGTTCTACAGCTTCATTAAAACACTGAACATAAACAGGGTGAGAAGATTCAAGCAAATTTATCTGGTCGTGTCTAGAAGGTATTCCTCGATCTGGGACGGTTTCGCACAAGTTGCATTTGCTGCTACTAAGGGTAGGGTTAGGGTTAGGGTTTAGGGTTGGGTTAAGGTTACACTGTAAAACATAATTTTCTTACTGATTTTATTTTTCCTTGTTTTCCAGTAAAAATATCTAAGCATCCTTACAAAGAGATAAAATTACTTGAGAAGCAGAATGGCATAAGATATGAAATCTGACTAAATTTGGTGGGGTTTAAGCTTAAAACAAGAAAAAAACAATTTGCCAGTGGGGTAAGAATAAGTAACCTGTTTTCCATTTGAATCAGGTTTTTTTGTTCTTACCCCATTGGCAAATAGTTTTTTCTTGTTATAAGCATAAACGTTACTAAATTTTGTTCGATTTCTCTGAAAACCAGACAAAATATCTTATGTCATGTTGCTTCTCAAGTAAATTTAGCTTGTTTTAAGAGTGTTTAGAGATTTTTACTGGAAAAAACAAGACAAAAAATACTCTGATTTTTTGCAGTATAGGGTTAAAGGGATAGTTCACCCAAAAATGAAAATTCTCTCATCATTTACTCACCCTCATGCCATCCCAGGTGTGTATGACTTTCTTTTTCTGCAGAACACAAATGAAGATTTTTAGGAGAATATCTCAGCTCTGCTGGTCCTTACAATGCAAGTGAATTGTGACTAGAGTTTTGAAGGTCCAAAAATGACATAAAGGAGGCATAAAAGTAATCCATATGACTCCAAAGGTTAAATCCATATCTCCTGAAGCAATATGATAGATGTAGATCAGAAACAGATCAATATTTAAGTCCTTTTTCACTATTAATCTCCACCTTTGACCAGCACCAGTAGGTGGCTGAATGTGAAAGTGAAAGTGTAGATTTACAGTAAAAAAATGACTTAAATATTGATCTGTTTCTCACCCACATCATATCACTTCAGAAAATATGAATTTAACCACTGGAGTCCTATGGATTACTTTTATACTGCCTTTTGGACCTTCAAAGTTCTGGTCACCATTCACTTGCATTGTGAGGATCAACAGAGCAAAAATATTCTTATAAAATCTTTGTTTGTGTTTTGCAGAAGAAAGAAAGTCATACACATCTGGCATGGCATGAGGGTGAGTAAATGATGAGAGAATTTTCTTTTTTGGGTGAGCTATCCCTTTAAAGATTTAGGGTAGGTGTAAAGTTTCTGTGGGACTCCAAATAAACACAAACACAATATTTCATGTGATTCCCGAAACTGCTACCGCTAGACGCATTTAAGTCTGCATTTTCCCTTAGACCTCTCTGTCTAAAAGTTGAAACTTTTATGAGCCTCTCTCACAGAGGAAGTGGGCAAAGAAAAGTCAAATAGCATAAGTGAAGTCAGCATTAAATTATTCACTCTCTCTTTAAAATGAAATACACAGCTCTCCCTCAATGCTGGATCAAAAAAAGGCACCGTGTAAATTCACGGACCACTGGGAGCATAACGTCAATCTTGACGCCCTCTGTAAAGCTTTCCTGGCTTATAACATCTTGCTTATGCTGCTATATTTCACACAAATATGACTATTGTTTATGTAATTATGCGTGAATTGAATGCCCATATTTCTCGGCTATCGCACATTGTGAGAATTGTGCAAACATGCAAACACTTCGTAAAAACGCAAAACGTTAGTTAAAAAGCCCCTGCTGCCTAGGCTTGTGGTCGACATGGCACAGGAAATCTGTACTTTATGGCACAACGAAAAGTAATGGCAGAAACAGCAAGGCTGTAAAAGTAATAAAAAACTACTTGATTTGCTGCGGCAATCAACAAGTTATTTCACCCAGTCTGTCGTACTCCCAGGGCAAAGCACAAGAATTATGATCGCAATACAGGCGTGTGAAGGTAACAGTGCCCATAACTTCCTGTAAAGCTACAACTGGCTACATTATGGGCAAAGAGTATTGAACAAAATCAAGTGTTCCGACAACATTACAAAGTCTAGGAGTGGTGTTAACACAGAAAATGCGTTTCAAAACGCAACTAAGTGAGCCAAACACACATCAGGCATAAACTCTCATGGACAATTGGGGAAAAATGTAGTTTGGTTGGTTGGATAAGGTCACATATTCTAAACTGGTCAGTGAAGGCTGAGTAGCACAAGGGTTTTAGTCACTGGCATAAACAAAAGTGCCACCTGTTCTAATAAAGGCTATGAAGGACAAAATTCAGAACTACACTACCCATGATCCTGATAAGAAAAGATACACCAATGAGAGAATCGCGGCCAACAAAGTGCACCAAAAGAGCTCTGCAGGGACCACCCACTCCCATGACGCACTTTGAATGATGCAATCGAGTCAGTCTCCCTACACTCTAAAACTACTTACTGTACATATTAATATATAATATGAATATTTTGCAATAAACTTAAAATGTACTTTTCTATACTTATAATCAACAGATATACACAGTTTTATATTTTCCCTTGTTTGTCATTTGCAATGCTTCATGGGATTGTTGTTCATTCCCTCATTAAAGATCTGAAGTTCACAGTCTTGTACCTTCGTCTTTTTGTCTGATTTAAAATACATTTTTGGTTCAAATCAAAGTTTGTAATTTTGTGATTCACTTCATGGCTGGTTGGTTTGGTTCATGGCTTAGAACTCTTTTATTAAGGATTTTATGAAATCCCTATGGAAAGAATTATGGGAAAATGTCTTCCGTAACCATGGTGGCTGGAGAAGTGGGTGGGCACTGTTATGCTCTACTGGTATGACGAACAAATTTTCACGTCCCAAACTCACTCTATTGGTTGAGCCAGAAGCTGACATGTCAGGCCGCTCAAAGAAACAGAGCAATGTTTTTAAAGCGGCAAACAGTCACAGAGTTTACACTTCTCTGCAAAATCATTCAACCACTTGCTTGCTTCTTGTTGTCTCTGCATATTAAACTGGGATAGAAGAAAGTATTTAAACGTCAAAAGAGTTTCTCCACCAATACAAACCTCTGCAAAACTGGTCCTTACAATTCAACCCATAGCTTACAAAACTATTACAAATTAATTTCATGCAGCTATCACATTCCCTCACACCACTTTACAGAAGCCAAAAAAAGCAAGTTAAAAGCATGAAGTGATAAAAATGTCAAAGATGAAGGAACGCTCACCATATGACATGGTGAGATTATGAGTATTTGATCGGACCACAATTCCTTCATATGTAGCCGACTGTTATATCTCCATATCATATATGAGTATTAGCTTTCATAGAGATAGCTTGAGCACAAACAGGCTCCAAAAATGTCAGATATTTGCAGGTGCATGTGCTATCAAATAAGTGTGTGTTTGTGTGTGTAATGTAAGCTGAGCAGGTAAGTACGCCCTGCAGCCGCCTACGTGAGTTGAGTAATGTTGATGAATTGTTTGTGTTTTTTTTTACTGTGCTCCTGCAGTTTTATACGCTTATTAAATTGTGAGAAACTGCTGTCTCTTTCTAGCCTGCAGTTATAGAAACATGAGAACACACATATCAGGTTACTGCAGTGAGTGTGTGTGTGTGTGTGTGTGGACGGATACCTCCTGTAACGGCATGTAACAAGTGAAGAGGTGCATACAGACAAGCTCACACACACATTCACAACCAAAAAGAGGAAGTTAAGATTCTTCAAATAGCAGGTATAATTAATAACCGAGAGAAAAACACTGACAGGCACGATGAAGTGTGTGCCTTTTTTTCTATGATGACATATTTGATTAAATAGGTACGTTTGAGTTCATGCATGGGTGTGGAGGAGTAGGAGTGACACTTAAAAATGAAATGGAGTAATCAATAATCAATGTATTAATTCAAACATAAAAATTTGAATAAATAAATTACTTTTTTAGACTTTTTTACAATTTAATAGACATTTAAAATGTAGTTAATTATGACAATAAAGTAATAAATTAATAAATCACTTTCAAATGCAAATATTAAATTTGCCATCTGTTTTTTTTATCTATTTGCCAACTTCAAAAATTATTTATTAATTTTGTTATATTGAACTACATTTAAAAACATGATTTAAACAGTCTACTTATTTGTCAATTAAAAATTATTTTATTATTTTATTACAATATTTAACTACATTTTAAAAGATTAATTAAACCTTTATGTCTATTAATTTGTCCATTTAAAAAGTGTTTTATTTATTTACATTTTTATGTTTGAATTAATAAATTGATAATGTATTTTTTCATTTCATTTTTATGTGTCACTCTTTAAGAGTCCTCCATACATAGGGTGGAAAGAAAGATATTTTGAAGCATTTGTGAGTTAATTATATTCCATTTGCTAAAATATTTTTGGACAGTACACATTTATAAAAAAACAAAAAAAAACAAATGAGATTTGCTGTAACATGCCTTTTAACATGGATTGACCCTAGTGTCTTTATTTATTCTTATTTTATTTTTTATAATAATTTATTTTAACATTTAATTAAACATGTATTTATTTTTTTAATTTTATTTAAATGTATTTGTTCTCATTTTGCATGGTTAATGTCTACTTAAAAATAATAATAATAAAAAAAAAGATTTTCATAAACTTTCATCAAAATGTGATATCATTATTCGCCTCTTTCTTCTACATATTCTTCTTAATATTAATCAATAACATCATACAGTGCCTTAACAACTACTAAATAATGTCACGTCCTATTATTTCCAGCTGAGTGTTCTGTCTCACTTGGAAATATGTCACATTACGCACGTTAAATGCATTGTGAATGGCGTTTCATGTCGTCTTTAAAAGTGATTCCACCTCAGATACAAGTATAACTGAGATTAATGTGTGTTACTATTATGTGTGTGGAGTGTTAATAGTGTTTGTAGTCATGAGCAGTCATGAACATCTCCTCACCTCCTCCCTAAACCTGCTGAAGTCTGCAAAGTTTGGCTGCTGCACGGCCTTCTTGTCTGAGCCAGGGTGAAAGTTGATGATCTGAGACATTGAAAAAGAAACATGACTTCCTGTACAATTTATAAAATGTCCACAGAAGTATGTAGGGAAAAAACATATGTGAAGGTTTCAAATAAAGAGATGATAAAGAGAGTTCACCTGTGTGGCTGGAGGTCGTGGAGGGAGAGCTGGAGGAGGCAGCAACCAACCACTTTTGCAGCCTGAGAGAGAGATTCAGGAGATATTCAAGATATTCAGAAAGTTACAAGAAAAACTTACTGATCATTCTAAAAACTATTACTGACAGGGATTGTTTTAAGGCCTATTTATACCAAGTCGTATCATTCAAAATAAAGTGCAATGTATCTTTCATATATGTATGTATGTATGTATGTATATATATATATATATATATATATATATATATATATATATATATATATATATATATATATATGTATGTATGCGTGTATATATATATACATACATACATACATACATACATATATACATACATGCTTACATATATACATATATATACACATACATACACACACACACATACATACATACATATATATATGTATATACATATACATATATATATATATATATATATATATATATATATATATATATATACACATACATACATTATATATATGTATGTATATGTGTATGTATGTGTATATATACATATATATACATGCATACAAGTACGTATGCACGTACACACATACATACACATATATATGTATATACATATATATATATATATATATATATACACACACACATACATACATATATATATATATATATATATATATATATATATATATATATACATACATACATACTTACACATATATATATATAATTATAAAAAAATAAATTAATAAATACAATTAAAAAATAAAAATTCAAAGCAAAAATTTATTTTGAGTTTGAATTTTAGTCAATGAAAAAAAACAGCATTAGACTTGATGTGAAAGTTTTTTTTTTTTTTACACATTTTATGTAAGGCTGTCGATTTAAAATGTTAATTCAGTGTGATGTTCATTGATAACGAAATAAACAGTAAGGCCTACAGTATACTGACTTCTAACTACAGTGTATACTGAAGCCACCTTTTGTATTGTCTAATCAAATCTTTACTTATCTGCCATAATACTGTAATGTCTTTGAATTATCAGAATTATATATATATATATATATACACACACATACTGGTGGCCAGTATATATACCATATATTTGGAATAATGTACAGATTTTGCTCTTATGGAAAGAAACTGGTACTTTTATTCACAAAAGTGGCATTCAACTGATCACAATGTATAGTCAGGACATTAATAATGTGAAAATAACAAAATTAAAATAACAAATTCCTGAAATTAATAACCAAAAAATGTTCAGAACTTCTTAAACTACTTCAAAGAGTTCTCATCAAAAAACGTGCAGCAATGACAGCTTTGCAGATCCTTGACATTCTAGCTGTCAGTTTGTCCAGATACTCAGGAGACATTTCACCCCACACTTCCTGTAGCACTTGCCATAGATGTGGCTGTCTTGTCGGGCACTTCTCACGCACCTTACAGTCTAGCTGATCCCACAAAAGCTCAATGGGGTTAAGATCCATAACACTCTTTTCCAGTTATCTGTTGTCCAATGTCTGTGTTTCTTTGCCCACTCTAACCTTTTCTTTGTGTTTTTCTGTTTCAAAAGTGGCTTTTTCTTTGCAATTCTTCTCATAAGGCCTGCACCCCTGAGTCTTCTCTTTACTGTTGTACATGAAACTGGTGTTGAGCGGGTAGAATTCAATGAAGCTGTCAGCTGAGGACATGTGAGGCGTCTATTTCTCAAACTAGAGACTCTGATGTACTTATCCTCTTGTTTAGTTGTACATTTGGCCTTCCACATCTCTTTCTGTCTATTTTTGACCTAATATTGACCTTAAGACATGCCAGTCTATTGCATAATGTGGCAACTCAAAAACAAACACAAAAACAATGTTAAGCTTCATTTAACGAACCAAATAGCTTTCAACTGTGTTTGATATAATGGCAAGTGATTTTCTAGTACCAAATTAGCAATTTAGTATGATTACTCAAGGATAAGGTGTTGGAGTGATGGCTGCTGGACATTTTTACATCAGTAATGTCCTGACTATCCTTTGTGATCAATAGAATGCCACTTTGGTGAATTAAAGTACCAATTTCCTCCCAAAACAGCAAAATCTGTACATTATTCCAAACTTTTGGCTGCCAGTGTATATAGATAATATATAATATACATACATAATATAGCTATAATATTTTTTAATTATCTTTATTTGGAGACCTTTATCAGAAAACATTAATATGGGATTAATTGTGATTATTTTTATTTAATCGAAATATCATGTAATTAATTCAATTAAAAAATACTTTGTGTCGTTTGGTTGCTTCAGACTGGTCTTTAACGGCACAGGAATCAGGACATGTCTTGCGTTTCAAATTCTCATGTGTCACGTCAATATTAATTTTCCGGATGTCTCCACTGGACTTTTCATACTTTTCATAAATTATGACAATTGTAGACTTTTGGATCATTTCAGATCATATCAGATTCAGGCCTTTAATTGCACAGTAATTCAAATATTATTATATAATATGTTAATATATTATATTGTGTTTGAAATCTTCACACATGAACCCCAGATTTGAGTCATTAAGGGCACTTAAAGAGCAAAGCTGTGTTAGACAGCTGACACAAAACATCCAGTACCACAAAACCAACTTGTGTACCACCAAAATACTCTTCTTTCAATGTTAAAAAGTTATTTTCAAAGGCTGGTGTGGTAGCTTTTCATTCACATTATGTGAACTTAAGACATGTTGGCGTTGGCTTGCGGCTTTGTACATTGCAATAAACTTTTAAATATTTTCTCAGAGAATTTAGTTACTACATTTACAAATTCTACAGTGAAAGTATCTTTCGAGCTAATGGTCCACCAACTTCATATGTGCCAATACAACCCTTGAACATTCCAATCCTGTCGCTACACACACAAGTCAAATATTTATTTCATGTCAGCATTACTTTATATTGTTAATATATGTAATTTTGAAAGTGTATAGAGTTTTAAGCTCAAATAATGTTGGGATGGGTGTGAACCTTGTCCGCTCTGTTGGAGGAGTTTGTTGAGGTCAAGCGAGGAGGCTCGGGAGTGAGTTTTCTGGGGTCGGGGAGGAGGGGTGGGCGGTTCCTCCACCTTTTTCATGGCATCATCTATAGAGGTGCTGGAATACGACCTGTGGGTCACAAACACACTGCTGTGGTACCAGTTTACAGTATCAAAGAAACAGTAACACCATGGTTCTTTGATATATAGCCTACCATGGAATTAAATGGTTATTATATTCAAGTACAATGAAATTTACATTTTGCTTTAAAGTATTTCAAACCATATATTGGTATCCCATAATACATGACTAAAGAAACTATGGTACTACCGTTAAATCAATAAGCAATGGCAGTACCATCAGGGGCGTCATGCAGCTGTCCTAAAATCCAAGTTAATATACAATGGTACTTTTTTGCAAGTGAAGTTATGCAAGTAGATAATATACTGTATGTGTTCATATACAGTCAAATGTACCCAAAGGGAGCTGTAAGGGAGAGTTTTACCTGGGCCGTGTTCTTGACTTCATATTTGCATCAAGCTCTTGTGGAGAATCTGAAACACAACATTCATTTGTACGTAATGTTGAGCACAGTGACCACAGTAAAAGTAGTGTACTGCTGCAATAAAACATTAAGACTGTATATAAAATCCAGGTTATTTTTGTCTAAAACCAAACAACAGCAGACAAAGCCGTCAGACTGCATGCAAGAAGTCTTCATATGACAGTAACACCAGAAAATTAAACAACTATTCTTCATTTATTTACCTGTCGTCTACAAGAGCACAAAGCCACAGGCAGCTTGAGAAAGATTATGAAGTTGTAAGAACATCCTGAATTGGACTGTGTTCTCTTGCCAGAAAAAAGACTTTACCTCTCAAGAGAAACACTGCATCGTAAGACTAAAACATCAAAAGCTCGGCATAACATCAATACTATCCCAACAATAACATTCGAAACGAGACTTAAACACCTACAGCTGCGGCTGAGAACATATTCCAATTCCTATCAGCTGTATCTGTTTAAAAAGTTACTTTTGAGCATAATTCTTTATAGCCGTAAGTTAGATTTATATATAAAATATATACTTGTCTCTTGCGCATAAAATATTATGTCAAATGTAGGGAAAAACGTGACAAGACACAAAGATGAGCTAACTGTAATGAGCTAGCTGCTGTAAAAGGTGAATACACTGAAGAGTCACTGACTGAACTCTCTAAAACTGCTGGTACCGTTTACTAGCACATATTTGTGGGCAGATTCGGTGCTCTTGTTTGCGTTAAGACCAAATACCGATCCAAGTTGAGTAATATAGCCGCAAGGGGCATGTAGCAACTCATAATGTAATAACTGCACATAATGTAAAAAGTATTACATTACTGATGTATTAAAATGTTCCTAATGTAATAATTATCTCAAAACGTAATAAAATCTTGAGCTCATAATGTAATAATTTTTTTTCGCATAACGTAAAAGGTTGTTGTATAAATTTTTTTTTTTTACGATTATTCACTTATTACAACAAAACTAAATTTGTATTTTAAACTACATGTGGTCATATGAACGATCAGTAAGTAACGCTCATGAGTCTCATGAGCCGTAAGCAGAAATAACAGTTCTTGGTTTATTTGGAGTGAGTCAATTAATTCAGTCAGCTCCAACTTATTCATAAGTCTCTTTGATTCACTAAAAAGAACGGGCTCATAGATTTGCTGCTAACTAGGGATGTCCCGATCAGTGTACTGTTGGCGTGAGAGCTTCGGTCCCCGGATCAGTGTACTGTTGACGCGAGAACTGTAGACTGGATCGTCTTCATACGTTGTTAAAACGGTAATACAATCAAGTCATAAACATTTTTCCAGTATGTTTATGTTACACACCGCAAAAGAACATTACTTCTTTTGATTTCATGATCAGATTTACATAGTTTGAAAGCTGAGACTTGTTTTTATAAAAAAAAAAAAAAAAAAAAAAGAAAACGTAAAAAACATAAAACAGTCCAAATTTAAAAGTCTCAGCTTTTTAATTCTAAACTTTTTCCACTCCAAGCCATTGTCGAAATATAATCATTTAAAAGATGTCTGTCATAAATATTTGTTTTTGAAAAAAAGGACTCTAAATTACAAACAATTTTTAGACATTTGACAGAATTATGAGATTTATTCAAACATACATGAAATAATTTATAGAGATCATCAATCACAAACTCGAGCTTTTTGGCCAGCATATTCGATGGATGATTGCAGTACTTAATAACATACTAACATTTATTTACCTGAGTTGCATTTCAACATACAATATTCTTTTTCTTTGAATATAAGGTTGGACTGTTATAGTGTTTGAAGATGTAAAGAAGGTGATTATTCTGTACAAAAGTTTTTCACAGTATATTTCTTGTTTTTCATGAGCATTCCCAGAAATGTTGTAGCCTGTTGCATCCTAAATTTGTGGATTTATTTGTGTTTGACTGGTGGTTGGTTGAACTGTCCCAGTGTTATTTATTTATTTATTATATCATTTTTTAAAGTTACTGGTTTTAAAAAGGGATTTTTTTTTTCTCATGCAATAAGAAGTTGTGCTACTCACTAACAACTCTTGGAAATTTGTACTGAAATCTAATATTTATATATACAGTGGTGTGAAAAAGTGTTTGCCCCCTTCCTGATTTCTTATTTTTTTGCATGTTTGTCACACTTAAATGTTTCAGATCATCAAACAAGTTTAAATATTAGTCAAAGATAACACAAGTAAACACAAAATGCAGTTTTTAAATGAGGGTTGTTATTATTAAGGGAAAACAAAATCCAAACCTACATGGCCCTGTGTGAAAAAGTGTTTGCCCCACCTGTTAAAACATAACTTAACTGTGGTTTATCACACCTGAGTTCAATTTCTCTAGCCACACCCAGGCCTGATTACTGCCACACCTGTTCTCAATCAAGAAATCACTTAAATAGGACCTGCCTGACAAAGTGAAGTAGACCAAAAGATCTTCAAAAGCTAGACATCATGCCGAGATCCAAAGAAATTCAGGAACAAATGAGAAAGAAAATAATTGAGATCTATCACTCTGGAAAAGATTATAAAGCCTTTTCTAAAGCTTTGGGACTCCAGAGAACCACAGTGAGAGCCATTATCCACAAATGGTGAAAACATGGAACAGTGGTGAACCTTCCCAGGAGTGGCCGGCTGACCAAAATTATATATATGCACACACATACTGTATATACTGTGGGTTATTTTTTTTTACAACGTAGGCTTTATTTTGTACACAGTGTTGTTATCGCACACTATTTGTCATTTATGTATACCTTTTCATTGTCAAATTGAAAAGCATTTAATATCCTCTTTTAACTGAAGACTACAAGTGTCTTTGGCTTATGGATATATATTAGAAGTAATGTACAGTAGTAGTAGTAATAATAATAATAATAAAATGCATGCAATATTTAAATCTGGTACATTTCATGGGTAGTTTAAGACTAGATTTAGTAAATGTACTGTACATTTGGTTACTGGAATACCAATGTTTTTATGCCTTAAAAAGGATACTATTGTTTTGTTTGAAAATTATATCAATATGATGCAATTATTACATTTTAATTTAAATGTTTTTGGTGAGTTCATAATGTAATAAATTTCTCATAATGTAAAAACTGTTATTACATTATGAGCTCAAGATTTTATTACGGTTTGAGAAAACGATTACAATATGAACATTTTATTACATTAACAATGTAATATTTATTACATTATGTGCAGTTATTACAGTATGAGGTGCTACAGGGCAATTATCAGGGCCTAAGCTGTTCGGAAAAGTGGAGCACATGGCCAAAATTGCTCTAGTACTCTAGTTACTCTGTAGGTACGGTGTTTACAGGCTTACAAGGATTAGCGAAAATGCACACTTCTGATTTCATTTCCGTCCACCATTTTTCCACAAAATATAGTTTTTTAAACTCCTCCTAGACCGTTGGTCCGATTTGCACAAATAAGTTTGATTGGTCAAATCGTTTAGAAGATTTTTGGGGCGTGGCCCAAATTCACTCATCAAACTATTTGTTCTGAATGAATATGACAGATCAGAATTCTTTCAGTAACCTTTGTCAAGAGTGCCTCTGGATGATACATGCAACATTTTGCGAATCGGAAAAATGGTCTAGGAGGAGTTTGAGAAAGTAGGTGTGTTGGAAAACTCAAATTGATGGAAAGATTTTAGAGAGGGTAATTAAATCAGAGATATACATTTTGACTTTGACTTTTTTTTAAAACCCTTTAAAAATTCTGCTTTTCTTAACGCAACAACACAACTTTTTAAAAAACATAATAAATGTGATATCCTAAAGTGTATAGTTTTAGTTCTGTTACATGGGTGGGGTGTGGAGAATTTTGGAACCTAAAAAATTGGTCGCAGACTATGCTGACAGCCCCTGACCTATCCGATCAGGCACCGGAGTCATATCAAATTTGATTCTCGGTTCTGCAAACTCTGGGTGAAAAATCATTTCATAAGATCCACCTTGGAAGCAGAGAGCATGTCTACATTGCATTAAAACTGAAGTAATAAAGTAGGAGAAAGCTGGATTATTTGTGAACGTCCAGGGATTTGGGCACTTCAATAAATATGAGCTGTTATTGGATCAGAACTTGGACTGTATGAAATATTAGAACAAAAGGTCAGCGGTGTGGATATAACTGGCTTTGTGTCCACACCCAGAGGCGCTGAGGGGTTATATTCCATAACATATCACACCCATCAGAAGAGAAAATAACAAACAGGCCTTGTTGGTTATGTTACGCTCTCTAAATATCTACATTTGGTCCAATCTGATAACAACATGTCCAGGTTTGCAGAGAAGATCATGTTCCAGATGAGACATTAGACAGTTTCTTTATGCCATGCATTTTATTCATTCATTTTTAGAAAATACCATTAATTACAAAAAGTCATGTCAAAAGCCAATGTGTAGGCTATCTTTAACTACACAGTGTCATATCAACAGGCGGTTCTTTGATTTAAGTCTCGACGAGCCTTAAGTGCTCGTAACACATTACCAGTTCTTGGTTCATTTCAAGTTGGACATGATGTAATGATTCACTAAAAAGAACAGGCTGATATGAGTCATTTGTTCGGGAGGTAGCACTGTGTTTTTGTTGTGGTGTTTTGTGGTGTAGATTCAAAAGAACCAACTCGTTAAAATAATTCGTTCAGGAATCTCACTGCACTAGTTGCGCTGTATGTTTCAAGCTGTAGAATCAAAAGAACTGACTCATAAGAGTCATTCGTTCAAGAAACGGACTTCACTGGTTGCACTGCACTGTCGATTCAAAAGAACCAACTCATAGAGCCATTTGTGAACCAGACTACACTGATTGCACCATACTGTATGTTTTGTGCTGTAGATTCAAAAGAATCTTTTTATAGAGCCATTTGTTCGGGAATCAGATTACCCTGATAAGGCTGTATGTTTCACGTTGTAGATTCAAAAGAACTGGCTCATAAGAGTCATTTGTTTGGGAGATAGTGTCCTATGTTTTGCAGTGTAGATTCAAAAGAACTGACTCATAAGAATCATTCGTTTGGGAATTGGGCTACACACTGGTCACGTCAGATGTTTCGCTGTGGGTTAAAAAGAACCAGCTCATAAGAGTCACTCATTCAGGAATTAAGCTACACTGGTTTTGCTGCATGTTTCATGCAGTAGATTCAAAAGAACTTGCTCATAAGAGTCATTCTTTCACGATTTGGGCGACACTGGTTACGCTGCATGTTTCATGCCGTAGATTCAAAAGAACTGGCTCATAAGAGTCATTCGTTTGGGAATCAGGCTACATGTTTTGCTCTGTAGATTCAAAAGAACCTGCTAATAAGAGTAATTTGTTCTGGAGATAGCGTTGTATGTTTTGCGGTGTAGATTCAAAAGAACTGGCTCATAAGACTCATCCGTTTGGGAATCAGGCTACATGTTTTGCTCTGTACATTCAAAAGAACTGGTTAATAAGAGTCATTTGTTCTGGAGATAGCGCTGTATGTTTTGCGGTGTAGGTTCAAAAGAACTGGCTCATAAGAGTCATTCGTTCGGGAACAGGACTCCACGCTGTTTCTGATTAAGAACAGGTTCTCGGTTCCCAACCCTATTCTACAGAGAATGTTAAAGGTAAAAAGGTCATATTTACCCTTTTTTAACTGCACCCTTAAAGGAGTAGTTCACCCCAAAATGAAAATTCTGTCAAACAGTAGTGTTTCAAACAGTATGACTTTCTATCTTCCGTGGAACATAGAAGCAGATGTTTAGCAGAATGTTCCTGCTGTCCGCTTTGCATTCAATTAGAGTAAAAGGAGACTCGGGCTGTCAAGTTCTAAAAATGACCCAAAAAAAGCACCATAAAAGGACCATAAAAGTGCTTGTGCACTGTATTCAGAGTTTTCTGAAGCCGTTCGATAGCTTTATGTGAGGAACAGATCAAAATGTAAGCCGTTATTGACATAAAATCATATTGACATCAAATCTACATGCGACAACAAATTTCAGTTGCGGTACTGCAAATTAATTACATTTTCGGTCTGTTCCTCACACAAAGCTATCGTATGACTTCAGATGACTTGGAATATAGAACACAAGTCATAAAGACTACTGTTATGGTATTTTATTGGTACTTTTTTGTCATTTTTGGAGCTCGACAGCTTAAGTCTGTCCTTATCCACTTTGACTGTATGTAAACGAGCAGCTAGAACATCTCCTTTTGTGTTCCACAGAAGATTTATTACCCAAATAAAAAAATAAAAATTTTTTTTTTTTTTTATGTAATAACATTTATTTATTTATCTAAATGTACTACTTAAATTCCTGCTCTCTTCCCTCATCAAACAGGTTTGGAATCAGTAAATGATGACATAATTTTCATTTCTGGGTGAACTGTTCCTTTAAAACTACACAGCCTTGAAAGTACTGGTAAATTAGCGGCTTTGCTTGAATCAGTAGAGGTCAGGGGTGTGTACTGTAGTTCAATGCGTCACCTGGTTTTAAAGTGCTGAATTGCTGTATTGGCTTCTCTTGAGGATCTGGATGTCTCTTTGGACTGAATTCTGCTGACACAGCACAAGAAGTACATGAAGAATAGCCAAAAAAGACAGTTGAAATAAGAATATCAATATGTAGAGTTCATAAGAGATGTTACTTCTCAAACCACTGCTATCAATATTTGCTTTAAAAGTGTGCTTGTGCGATTTCTTTCTCAAATAAATGCTACTTGATATTCTGTTATCTAATTCAGTGATATTCATACATTTTTAAATACTTCTTGCCACTTTATGAAACATCACGTTGCATATTTCTATTCCTTAAATCCTGTTTATAGCGCTCACTGACATCTGACTCTAAATTTATTACCCGAATTCCCACTCTCTTCTCTCGTGTCATGTTTAGAAGTGGACACACCTGGTAAAGGGGTCATCTGAAGGTCAACAGAACTCATTTCCTGTTTGGGAAAATGAAAAGCATGTTCATGTTTAGTCTGCAATAACTGCACAGGTTGAGACTTACTAACTTGTACTGGTTGGATCTGTGGATTACGGAGATCTCATTTCAAACTCATTAGCACCCTCTGTCTTCAGTCAAAGACACAAGCCCAAAGAAAAACAAAGAAAGCATCCAGAAGGCAGAAAGAACATTGTGATCTTGGCATGAATGTTAAATGAAGGTTTGCTTACCAGTTGACTGGCTTTAGGCGTCATATTGTCATCAAAGACAATCAGCGGTTGAGTCACCTGCAAAATGAGCACATTTACAGTTCGGTTCAAACTTGTTGGTCTTAACCGAGATGAGAAACCTCTTTCACACATCCTGGGATTGCGTTATACCACATATTCATTTTAATGAGCGAGAAGTGAATTTGTAAAAACTGGACAATTTATTGTGTTGAAGTTCCTCATTTTGTGCAATTTTTCAGCTAAAACTGCTTGACACATACTTTTAAAAACGTTTCATTTAAAGTTGGTAAAAAAATATAAATATATACAAAATAGAATTGTATAGTGTTTTAACAAAATTTAATTAATAAAACTTTAAATATTTTTTTTTTGTTTTTTTTTTTGTACATTTATTTATGATTACTCAATTTACTTTGATGTCATTTGGTTGTGAATTTACACACTTAATTTATGAGCAAAATCAGAATATCGCAAAAACATTTTGTGAATAAAGCAGCGTTTCCATCCCATGTGTTTAAGAAAACAAAATGGTCACTTCTGGGAAAAATGGTGCAAAATGGAAATGTATAAATTCTATAGGAATATATTCACTATCGCAGTTTATGAACATGTCTTTTTATATAGAATAAAAAATGTATCCACCTCAAGTAAGCATATGAGTGTTTTATGTGCATTTTGGAGAGTTTATTCGCATCTTGGTGTTTCCATCCAGCATTTTTTATGCAATATTCAAAAATTTGCATAGATATATGTGGATGGAAACCCAGCTTATGTTTAAGTGGCAACACTTTACAATAAGATTATTTTTGTTAAAGGGATAGTTCATCCAAATATTACAATTCTCTCATGATTTACTCACTCTCCTGGCATCCCAGATGTGTACCACTTTTCTTCTGCAGAACACAAATTAAGATTTTTGAAAGAATATTTTAGCTCTGTAGGTCCTCACAATGGAAGTGAATGGGTGCCAAAATGTTGAAGCTTCCATGTGTTCAGACACGATATAATAAGTGTGGGTGAGAAACAGATCAATATTTAAGTCATTTTTATTACAAATTATCCTCTCTGCCCAGTAGGGGGCGATATGCATTAAGACTGTGAATCACCAAAAACAGAAGTAGAAGAATTGGAAAGTGAAGTGGAGACTGACTGAGCAGGGAGGAGAATTTATAGTAAAAAAAATGACTTAATATTGATCTGTTTCTCATCTACACCTATCATATCACTTCAGAAGACATGGATTTAACCACTGGAGTCGTCTGCAGTACTTTTATGTTGCCCTTATGTGGATTTTGGAGCTTCAGAATGGTGCCACCCATTCACTTGCATTGTGTGAACCTACAGAGCTGAAATATTCTTCTAAAAATCTTTATTGTGTTCAGCAGATGAAAGAAAGTCATACATATCTGGGATGGCATGAGGGTGAGTAAATGATAAGATAATTTTAATTTCTGGGTTAACTATTCCTTTAACATTAGTGAATGGATTGTTATCATGAACTAACAATGGGCAATATTTTAAACAGCATTTATTAATGTTGGTTAATGCCACATTACAAAGATAAATAATACATGTTCAAATTAGGGGTCGACAAATATATCGCAGAGGCCAATAAATTGGCAGATATTTGGCATTTTTTAATTATCGCATCGGCTGATAAATGTACCCATTTGGCAGATTAGTTTTGTGACAGTGTCAAGAATCATCTGTGAAGTAGCTGACACATGTAAATGACCAATCACAGTTCGTTTTGATGTAACATGCTAATGTATTCCTATAATAACAGACCGTCATGCAACAAAGTCTAATTTAAAATTAACTATTTTAAATGTTATTATAAAATGCAGTGTTAAAATATTATGCTGCATGATAGTTAATTAAATTAACTATTTTTAGCAATTTTATATACATGCCATTTACAATACATGACATTAAATTGTGTGATATATAGACACACTGGCGGCCAAAAGTTTGGAATAATGTACAGATTTTGCTCTTATGGAAAGAAATTGGTACTTTTATTCAAGTGGCATTCAACTGATCACAATGTATAGTCAGGACATTAATAACGTGAAAAATTACTATTACAATTTGAAAAAAAATGTTCAGAACTTCTTAAACTAGTTCAAAGAGTTCTCATCAAAAAATCCTCCACGTGCAGCAATGACAGCTTTGCAGATCCTTGTTATTCTAGCTGTCAGTTTGTCCAGATACTCAGGTGACATTTCACCCCACGCTTCCTGTAGCACTTGCCATAGATGTGGCTGTCTTGTCGGGCACTTCTCACGCACCTTACAGTCTAGCTGATCCCACAAAAGCTCAATGGGGTTAAGATCCATAACACTCTTTTCCAATTATCTGTTGTCCAATGTCTGTGTTTCTTTGCCCACTCTAACCTTTTCTTTTTGTTTTTCTGTTTCAAAAGTGTCTTTTTCTTTGCAATTCTTCCCATAAGACCTGCACCCCTGAGTCTTCTCTTTACTGTTGTACATGAAACTGGTGTTGAGCGGGTAGAATTCAATGAAGCTGTCAGCTGAGGACATGTGAGGCGTCTATTTCTCAAACTAGAGACTCTGATGTACTTATCTCCTTGTTTAGTTGTACATCTGGCCTTCCACATCTCTTTCTGTCTATTTTTGACCTAATATTGACCTTAAGACATGCCAGTCTATTGCATACTGTGGCAACTCAAAAACAAACACAAAGACAATGTTAAGCTTCATTCAATGAACCAAATAGCTTTCAACTGTGTTTGATATAATGGCAAGTGATTTTCTAGTACCAAATTAGCAATTTAGTATGATTACTGATTAAGGTGTTGGAAATGGGGCCTGTCTAGATTTGATAAAAATGACTTTTTTCAATTAGTGATGGTGCTGTTTCTTACATCAGTAATGTCCTGACTATACTTTGTGATCAGTTGAATGCCACTTTGGTGAATTAAAGTACCAATTTCCTTCAGAAACAGCAAAATCTGTACATTTTTCCAAACTTTTGGCCACCAGTGAATATCTGCATTATATCGGCCACCCTGCTCTCTAGATTGTCTGCATCAACCATTAAAAAGCATGTATGGGTCGACCAGTAGTTTGAATACTCTAGCTGCTTTGTGTGTCTGTAAATGTCATACCTCAGATGGTGGCACTGTAACCACACCCTGTTTCACATAACACGGTCTAAGTGTGAGTGGGAGTGTTTCAGGAAGAGGGTAGCCGTTCTTACGAGCCACAATCAGATGAAACGCAATGCAGAACTCTGGAAAAGTGAGGGCGCCATCTCTGTCTACATCACTCAACTCCCTGAAAGATATAAGACAGAAAGAGAACATCTGGACCATTGAGTACTAAGGATCTTAACATATGACAAAGATAAACATTTATGTAAAATTAAATATCTGCTAATACAAATCATGCTAGTAAGGAGATAGTTCAGTATGTGTTTATGCTGAGGTGTGCACTTTGTCTGGTCACGCTATATGTTTCGAGCTGTAGATAAATAATTAAAAAAAAGATTTGTAAAGAGTCATTCATTTGGGAATCAGACAACACTGGTCATGGTGTGGATTCAGGAGTATCTGAGTATTTTAGTGCTGTGTTCTGTCTACATAGGCAGAACAATGCTCGTTTGAGAACCGTTAGCAGAACTGAGTCATGAAAATTATACATATCCGATATTATTTTTTTAAATTGAACCAGATATGAATAAAGACCGGTTCATGGCTCCAAACCATACTGACGATAGTTAGTATTTTTGCAATACTGTTTGGTTAGTGGTGCTGATACACTTCAGCTTTAAAGACTAATATAAAATATATGAACTAATAAGGACATAGTTCAGATTTGAGGGTTTATCGTCACCATATATGAGACAGCTCCGGAATGGGAAGCTTCGATTTGGTGAAGAAGTTTTTTGCAACAGTCCCTGAATGAGAAACATCAATACACATGTGAATAATCAGTAATGACCACAGAGAGTAAAGTAAACACAATTCTACGTATTAAAGAGCATCAGGTGTGGATCTGGTGTGGAGCATGTCTAAAGTCTCTGACCCACTATGAGAGCACTGAGGTCAGGCTGCAGACTCTTGAACTGGTTGGTGTAGTATTCACGCTGTTCCTCTGTTATTCGCCAGGGGTCGTCTGAGTAATCAATCTCATTCCTCTCCACCAAATGCTCAACAGATGGAACCTAAGCGAGATAAAGAGATACTGCCTGAGACAGATGTGTTGTGCTACAGCTAATGTTTTTTCAATACTAATATGTTTTTTAGGGCTGCTAAAGTTTGCACCAGACTCATTTATCATGAAATTATGGAGAAAGACCTTCTTAATAGCTAGTCTAGATGGAATGGTTAACTAAACTAAAGTCTTTTGCAGTCTTTGCATGATGGAATTTTAGTATCATCAGAGAGCAACGAGTATGAAATATCATCTACATGCAAAACACACCATTGATAATACTAGCGTTTGCATATGCAGAATGCCACAGGTGACAGCAACAACATCTTTGCGACATCAATAAAATATCTTTGAAACATTTTTTTTTTTTTTTTTTTGGTTTGTTTTCTGTTCTTAAAAGAAACTAAATGTGCTACATTTTAAAAGGAACACATTATTTCCAGGCACATTTCAGTAAGTTAAAAATTAGAATTTAATTTTCTGATAAAATTAGAATGTAATTTGATCATTAATCGATTACATAAATTATAAGAAAAATAACAATCATGACATAAATCATGATTATTTTAATCACAGACATAATATTTATTCATGTATTTATTTTTTCCTGTAACATTTAGCCAAGGCAGACATCATGTCATCATGGCAACTTTACATATAATTTAATCCAATCCAGTTCAGTTTTTTTTTTTTTTTTTTTTTTTTTTTGGATAGTGCTTTTTTCAATACATATTGTTCCAAAGTGGCTTAACAAAAAATTAGAGCTGGTAAATTTAACGCCTTAATTTCTGCGATTTAATATTATTTTGTTTAATGCAAAAATGTTTTTTTTTTTTTTTTTTTACACAATTAATGTAGTATATTTTTTTTTACTTCCTGAAACTTCACACCATAGGAGAAAGGTGTCCCAAGTTGTTCCTTACAGGTGCTGATTAGGGTAGGAGTGGGGTTAGAGCATCTGCTGCTTGCCAGGAACAAACCCAGCACTTCTGTACAATGGGCAAAACTTCATCAATGTTTTTCCCCACTATCTGTGGCTAAAATTGGCATATATAAATTTTCAGGAGGTGCTCGACTCGACTGTACATCAGAAACTGATTGTGTAGATCAGTGCACACTTATTCATTAAAAGCGATGCATGTCCCGGGCATAATAAACGCGGGAGCGGATTTATTAAACGGAGAATGGAGACTTCACCCGCAAGTGGTGAACCAGGCATGTGAGAGATACTGGCAAGCTGCCATTTCTTTTCTCATCGCCCGAAAATGCTCACTCACTTTCATCTGAACCAGTGTCAAAAGCAAACCGCACGAGTGAGACCCATCATGTGCGCCATAGAGTCTGAGAAAGACATGGCTGTTCAGCAAGCTGCAGACAGGTATACCTGTAGAGACTGAATGGCAGCCAGAGAAAATAATCGTTTTGAGATTTTAAACTTCAGCAAATTAAACTTCAGCATTCAATATGCTTTATATCTGTATGTATAGTGTCATATAATGCATTAGCAATGTACACTTAAGTTTCTCTTGCAATAAAGTTTGATATGAATCGAATCTGCCCAAAAAAGTCCACTGGAAAATAGCAGAACATTTTGCCCAATTTGTAATTACAACATGTCCACTGATTTTATGGCATGTATACATATACTTGTATCAAAGATTAATACCTGTACAAATGTCTCTTAGCCCTATCAGTGCAAAAAAAAAAAAAAAAAAAATCACATGTACGTATTTAAATAATTCAAATATATGATGACTAACTAGTTTCTTGCAAGTTCTTTGAGACAAAGCATGACGTAATTAATGATGATTTTTTAATATGTTGTAATGTATCATGTACCATAATTGAATTGTGATTAATTACAGGCAGCTGTGCGATTAATTAATTTAAAAAAATGAATAGATTCACAGCCCTACAAAACATATATATACACTTTTTTTTTTTTAAACAGTTGAAAATTAGAAAACATCTTATGAAATTTACTAGACTGTGGCGACATTTTTGCCAAATAACATTTCGTGTTTCATTACATGTATCGTGGCAGTTCCAAGGTGAAATCTCCACTGTGTGGCGCTAAAATCGAGTTTAATGTTCTCCCAAACAGAAGAGGTTTTTAAGGTTTTTAACAAAACCTTCCTCCCTACCCTAAACCTCAAACTTAAACCTAACTGATAATTTCATAAAAAGCAAATCTGAGATGAAAAACACAATAGTTGAAGCAACTACATCATTTTGTGGTGCTTAAATGACACTTTCAGCTTACTTTTCAGGACTCATACCCTTGTCCTTTGCAGTGCAAGTGCAACGCACTATCAGTTGAGCTACTGTGCAATTTGATTGTGTTTAAACAAGCTTCTATTGTTTATTGCACCAGGAAACTGCCGCAATACGTACAGCGAGCTACGTAAAAATCTTTTTTCAAAAATGTAGGAATACTAACATGATTCTATTCCTATTGAAGTTCCAATAGTGTGTAAAGACTAGCTGAATGCAAGAGGAAAAATTGTGTAGACCCATAATTACAGATATTCAAGCCAAAAATACATGCCTACATAAATAAAGCAGTCATTATATAAATCCATGTTTATGGGCCCCAAAGTGTTCATTAAAAGATCATTACAGACAGAAAGACATCATTATAGAGAAACTCAGATTTCTCTGTGAGCAACCAATCAGATGTTAGAATGGGGAGGTGGGCGGAGCTATTCACCCGTGCGATGGCAGGCTGCTCCGACTGAAGTTTGATGGAATAGTGACTGGGAGATGAGTTTTCCTGAGGAACGCTGGAACGACTCAGCAACTTACCATCATAAGCTGTGAAGAAAGACAAGAGGAGACCTATATATTACTGCTATCATGTGCAGTTCTGGGCATCTATACATGGTATTATAAACGGAATTGTTCTCTCAAGCGTAAAAGTTCTGTCATCATTTACTCATTTTCTAATGATTTTCATTTACAGATGAAAAGATTGAACGGGAATTTTAAGGTAAGCTGCAGTATGCCTTTAAATCCTCTCTCAGCAGAAGTTAGTGAGATAAAAGCACACATTTCAGACAGTAAAGCTATTACTTCAAGAGAGAGAGGACATGACTGAAACTTTTAAAGAGTAAAACTTTTAAAGAGTGAATTAAAGGAATAATAAATGGAGAACTGAAAGAGAGAACAAGAGAAAAGTGATTAAATAGCGAATGAGCATGAATTATACAATACAAGGTCATTGATCGTCATGATATTTGATCTGAGATTGCAATCTACAAGAATATAAGAGGCCTGGCTGGCTTTTTGATCTCACAAAATTCTTTACATCTAAAGCCCATCCAGAACACCATGTTCTTTTATGTGTAGATTTTAAATGAAATATTTATGATCCCTGCTGACTGATGAAGAAGGCTCAGCCATATAAAATTATGCTGATGTTGCTCTGGTCACAGCTGGAGTTAACAATGAGATAAAAGCATAATCTCACCACAGTATAAAGTCACAACCCTTCACTGGTGATATTATCTAACCCCTGGGACGATAATAATTAATTATTTGCAAAAGTAATTTTGCATATTGCAAAGATTATTTGATGCTTAAATAAGACCTGGAATATGTTTTAAGAAAGTAAATAGGGTCAATTTTGACAGCCCACTAACTCAAGAGAACAGGAGATAAAGGGGATGTATTGCTATCTGGGTGTTAGACAGATTAAAGGAGCTTCTAATCTGTCATGTCCATCACTACTAATGAGAACAAAACTAACAGACACATGGTATTTCCTCTCTCTCACACACACACACACTCAAACAACAGTGTGTAGAAGTGACTTTAATCCTACATCTGACATCATTGACACAAAACATGTCAGCTGTACATGACCCAATTAAACAACCATCCTGACTGAGCAAAATCACCCATAAGTTATTATTCTAGTATAAATACCAAATGCATTTCAAATAGATCATAAATGATAAGTATTTACAATACCATGTGTATCTGGGTCATTGAGTAAGGTTGCCCGAGGTGATTTAAACACTTGTGTCAAGTTCGTAGAAATGTAATATTTCATACATTTGTGAAAAATATTTTATTTTATTCAATGGCTTTAAAAATGTCAAGTGGTGTAACCATCAAGTAAAACGTATTAAAATACTTTTCTTGCACCTTGAATATACACAAGTTAATCTCTATATATATATATCATGATTTTTTTTTAGTCACAAATACCAAGATGTTTCTTAGGGCTCCTCAATTTGATCTGAACAAAATGTTCCTTTCATATGTAACACTTGGGACATTCTCCCTAGTGGCCAATAGAGGTCGCTAAAAGGATTTGTTTTTTTGTTGTGTCTCTGTTCTCTGTGTTCCCCTTGATTGATCCCAGCTATGTCTTGTGTATATATTGCCCTCGTGTTCCCTGTGTCTTTTTCAGTTGTTTTTGTTCTTTTCTCCCTAATTTGGAATGCCCAATTCCCAATGCGCTCTAGGTCCTCGTGGTGGCGTAGTGACTCGCCTCAATCCAGGTGGCGGAGGACGAATCTAAGTTACCTCCGTGTCTGAGACCGTCAATCTGCGCATCTTATCACATGGCTTGTTGAGCACGTTACCGTGGAGACATAGTGTGTGGAGGCTACACGCTATTCTCCGCGGCATCCACGTACAACTCACTACGTGCCCCACTGAGAGCGAAAACCACATTATAGCGACCACGAGGAGGTTACCCCATGTGACTCTAACCTCCCTAGCAACCGGGCCAATTTGGTTGCTTAGGAGACCTGGCTGGAGTCACTCAGCACGCCCTGGATTCGAACTCGGGGTGGTAGTCAGCGTCTTTACTACCCAGGCCCCCCTCTTTGTCAGTTGTTAACCTTTCGTGGATGTAACAATTTGTTCTGTTGTCATGTTTTGAGTTATGTTCATTTCTCTGAATTTTATTTAAAAAGCCTGCGCATAGATCCTCCTTCTCTCGCCTCTTTCCTGCAAACGTTACAGAACAAATGACCAGACTATGGATCTAGCGGCTTGGCAATTGTTGTCTCTCAGACAAGGAGGTGATATCACCGAGCAATATACAGAGCAGTTCTGCAGTCTCACCCAGGATTTCAATTGGGGAGATATTTGCCTCAAGGACTGCTATCGGTTCGGACTTTATGAGGCTGTGAAATCCTGTCTGCCAGGTGGCAGATTTGAACTTTCCTTGGTCGAATTCATTGACTGTGTTTTGAGGCTCACATTCTCCCCTTACACTGTGGGGTATGGCAGTAATCCCGTGACACTGCCAGCGCCCACGCTTGCCACGGTCAACGAGCCAGTTCCTGAAGCCTCGTCCGTTCCAGAGCCAGTGCTCTCATTCCTCTTCTCAGCTTCCGGTTTGAGCGAACGCTGGCGTGTTTGACTGTTGCTTCTCTCCGGACTTTTTTAAGTTTAAGTTTTTGATATGACTATTATGCCGTTTTAATGCTCGTGCATAATAAGCTTCAATTTGCTTATGGATTGTGGACTGTTCGGTTTTTTGGGTTTGCTGTTGTAATTAACTGTTCTTCCATCTGTGCAAAGCCTTTCCAACCCACTTTGGAGCCTTCGCCGCCCTGTTGCACTGCACTGAATCTGGCGATTGATTGAACATTCCCTCAACCGTCGCAGGCTGTTTAGGGAGATCAGTTATGAGCAGCCCTTGACAGGTTGCTTGAATTGGGGATCAGTGGAACACCTCGGCTGCGCCGGAGTGTGTGGACTAAAGTTATCAGAATTTCGGGCTTGGAAGAAGCCTGGTAATGATGGATCATTTTTGGTGGCTCAATCTGGCCTTTTGTATTTATTTACGCTATCTGCAGCTGGATATACGCTGCTCTGCTACGAACTAAGGCTTGGACATTTTTTCCAACATGGTTGTTAATTATTTATTCCTGGATTTACACCATCTGAATTCCTCATATCGTCTCTCCGCTGGAATCTACAATCAGTGTGCTGCCTTGGGAATTATACACAGACCACGGTATGTTCACCAAGGTTTGCGCCATCACTCGCATAAGCAGGTGTTGGTTGTCCCAACATACCGGCAATGTGGTCTTCTTTTCACCGTCCCCACGCCCAGGTTGCGCACAAACAACATGTCAATCCTGATAATCTCCCATCGCTGAAGCGTTTTATTCCTAGCTCTACCATGGACTCGGAGCCTACTACCGTCAAGATGGCCCTAGTAAATGCAAGATCATTATCGAACAAATCTTTTGTTCTAAATGACTTTATGTCACACTCTTTGGACTTTTTATTTGTGACAGAGACTTGGCTCAGTCCTGGTGACTTCAGCTCTCTTGGTGAACTTGCGTTCTTCACCTCTCCAAGGACCTCTGGACACGGAGGTGATGTTGCTACTGTTTTTAAAAATAATTTTAGATGCAAATTGTTGCCAACTGACTTGTTCTCCAGCTTTGAGGTACAACTATTAAATACTGACATGATAGGTTCTGTGCTATGTGCTTTGGTGTACAGACCTCCTACATTTAACAAGGATTTCGTCCATCAATTTTCTGATTTTCTCTCGGATTTAGTATCCCGTAGTGATAAACTGCTGATTCTCTGTGATTTTAACATCCACCTCTGTTGTCCATCTAAACCTCTGGTGAAAGGTTTTGTAAGCCTTTTAGAATCCTTTAATTTTACATAATCAGTCTCTGGTACTACTCGTAATTTGGGTCACACACTTGATCTGGTTTTGTTTTATGGATTTTCTGTAAACAATCTTGAGATTACTGATGTTGGTATTTCTGATCATTTTTCCATTGTATTTGACTCTGTCTGCTTGCAGCCTATCCATACTAGTTTGCAGTCTTTAAAGTTCTGTCGGGGCATTCATTCCTCTACTGCTAGTCAATTTGCAAACTCCTATCAGGCCCATTTTTCAGACTCTTTTCTCTCTGGTTTGGATACTGAGGAGCTGGTTGAAGTTTTAACAAATCATCATCTTCTACACCCTGTCTCAGTTGTCTGTCAGGATGTGTCTTCTGAGACCTGTGAAAAGTTTCTAAAATGTTTTACTCATAAAATCCAAGAAATTAGGGCCTCTATTCAGCTCTTGAAATTCCACTCACGACTGGTATTACAACCTCACCGGCTCTCTAACTTGCTTTCAACCATTCTCTTCAGTACATCTTAGCAATTTAGTGTCAAAGATGAAATGTTCAAGTTGTAAGACTGATGTTCTGCCTCCACGTCTATTTAAAGAAGTTTTTGGTATGGTGAGCTCTGATGTGGCCACAATTATTAACAGCTCACTAAAAAATGGGGTAGTCCCAGCTAGTTTTAAACATGCAATCGTACAGCCTCTTCTCAAAAAGTCACATCTTGATCATACCGTATATTCCAACTGCAGGCCAATCTCCAAGTTGCATTCATATATATATATATATATATATATATATATATATATATATATATATATATATATATATATATATATATATATCTATATATATATATACACACACACACACACATACATTCTTACATATACACTGTATCTACATACAGTACATATTTTTTCCCCCCAAGAATTCCAGCTTTTAATGAGACTTTTATGCTATGTTCTTTATTTATATATTTATCTGTCTCTGGACGCTTACACCACTTAGACATGATTTAATTTATAGCCCCAGAAAAAAATAAAAAATAGCAAAATGACATTGAACACAGAAACTGAAAAGATGTTCATCACAGTAGAGGTGTATTCAAGTCATGGTTTTGGGTGCATTTCTGATGTATTTAAAAACAACAATGTTTTTTTCTTTTTTCTGTTTGAAGCCAGGAACCCTCAACTTTGATGATAGGCCCCTTATGACGGACCACCTTCCTAAAAGGAAGCTACATAGTATCTCTACCCTCTCCTCGCTGGGCATCAAAGGAACTGTGCTTGACTGGTTTAAGTCCTAACTATCAGGTAGGTCCTTCAAGGTAATATGGAGAGGTGAGGTATCCAAGCTACATCAGCTACTTACTGGGATACCTCAGGGATCAGTGCTTGGGCCACTTCTCTTCTCTATATACACAACATCACTGGGACCCATCATTCAGGCACATGGTTTCTCTTACCACTGCTACGCTGATGACACGCAACTCTACTTGTCTTTCCAGCCCAACGACACCACAGTGACTGATCGAATTTCAGCCTGCCTGGCAGACATCTCGGCCTGGATGAAGGAACACACCACCTGCAACTTGACCCAGCCAAGACTGAACTCCTTGTCTTTCCAGCCAACCCTGCTGTTGAACACAACATCACTGTGCAGCTGGGTGCAACTACAGTAACACCTTCCAAATTAGTCTGAAATCTAGGGGTAACAATCGACAACAGACTAAATTTCACAGACCACATCTCAAAGACTGCAAGATCATGTAGATTTACACTCTACAATATCTGGAAGATAAGATCCTTCCTCTCTGAACATGCCACACAACTGCTTGTCCAGTCACTTGTCATAACTAGACTGGACTACTGTAACGCTCTCATTGCAGGCCTCCCTGCATGTGCAATTAGACCCCTGCAAATGATCCAGAATGCAGCAGCACGTCTGGTCTTTAATGAACCAAAGAGAGCGCATGTTACACCACTCCTTGTCTCTCTCCACTGGCTGCCGGTTGATGCACGTATCAAATACAAGGCTCTGATGCTGGCATACAGAACAGTCACTGGGTCTGCTCCAGCATACCTAAAATCATTTATGTAGAGCTACGCACCCACTAGAAGCCTGCGGTCGGCTAAGGAACATCGCCTTGTTGTACCAACACAAACAGGCACCAAAACACTTACCCGGACCTGGGGGTCACCAAACCCCTGACTTAATAGATCCAGACCAAAAAAAAAAAAAAAAAGAAAGAAAGAAAAGTGCCACGTCATTGACCATTATAGAAAATGCATGCAAAAATTACATACAGTAGATCTCCTATGTCTCAATTCACAACAGACGGCCCCCACGCACTACTCCTTACTGCCTGGAGGGGGTGCTATTTCATGAATGTACAGCACATATGGAAGTCTGCTTTTTTACACAGTCACGAAAACTTACTGTACTCCTGTTGCAGCACACTGTAAAAGGGAGCACTCAGGTCACCTGAAATCATATTCAGAGCTAATCAGTGGTTTTAAATGCAAAAAAGCTTTTTCTTATTTTTGCCTTTATATAGGCCATACATTTATATATTGCATATACAGTACATGTCTATTTTCGGCCACCACTTTTCACAATCCAGTGGATTCCTGATGTGTCCCACCCTACGTTTTCTAGTTACATATCCTGTTTCACTTAGAAATGTGTCACATTACGGAAGTAAAATGGGCTGATAATGCCATATCTCTGCTCTGGATATGTTCATAAACTTAGGAAAGGATATACGGTATGTTATGTCTCATAAGAATTGCTGGTAGAGTGTGCCATGTGTTTACTGTAGATTTTGATAAGGCCTTGTGTGTCAGTAGGTGTTGTGATTAGACAGCGTGATATTAATACGCCACAGGAGAGCAGCAATTAGCCAACTGCTTTCAGAGGACAGACAGACGCTCAAGGCTGAAGATTACACACACACACACACACACAGCTGTCTGACACCATTAGGAGTGTGTGAAACACCAGCCGTGTGATATGTGTGCGCATTATCTTGTACCAGCTAATCTATTACAGTATTTCTGTATGTGCACATTTCTGGTTTTAACATCTATCCATCCATCCATCCGTCTGATGGTTTACTTGACTATGTGACAGTGTGTTTGACCATCTATAATTTATATTACGGTCTATCTATCTAACTGGTTGTTTGTCTCACTGTAATGCCTTTTTAACCATCAAACTTCATACTTTTAAAACTAGTTTAATCTTGACAAACTTTACCTGTCTAGCTGCAAATTATTGGATGATTTGAAATTATTGTTTATAGTTATCAAATGCCACAGATGCTGTTGATAGTTCTTACTGAATCCACCTTAAATTAGCCAGAGTTGTATTAAATCATTCATTTTGGTTTAACATATCAGGGCATAGGCAAAATTCATAGGTTTGTGCATGCAAGATGTGTGACAGAGACTTTTACCCAGTAGTGCATCTGCTCCATTCCTTTGAGCACCGTATGGATAGCAGTGATAGGATGATGGCGAGTGGGGCGGGGAGATGCCAGGTGACTGTGGTGGAGACCACGCCTCCTGTTGGGGTTGAGCACAGAAAATATTCATTTAAAAGTGTGACAAACTAAAATCACAAAAAGTACACAAAAGTACTGCAAAAATATCAATGGCAAAATCAAAGATATTACATACATCATGGACCCTAGCTACTGATGCAAGTAGTCTCGACTCGAGCTACTTTATCTGTCTGTCCAAATATACATGAAACAATGCGTAATTTAATATTTGAAAGAAGGGTATCAGTTAAGAAAGTGTTAAATACTAGGCTGAGTATTGATACAGATTTACTAAATCGATTTGGATTCACAAGCTCTCGATTGTACTCCGATTCCGATTTGGATAAATTTCAGTTGTAATGTCCACATTGCTTACATATGAAAGAATTCTCTCTCAGCTAATGCTGTAAATTATACAGGGGATCTTCTAACTAGGTACACAAAAAAAAAAAAAAAAAAAAAAAAAAATACATTTTTTTTTTTTATTATCATTAGTTTTTCCATCATTTTGGTAACATTTAAGCTTTTTAAAAATGGATAAATTCATGTATTTCAACAATAAATATGATATCTTGAAATGGCATATATTATAAAATTGCAGATAGATAAAAACAATAAAAACTATAGAATATAATAATGTAATATAATAATGACACAAAAGTAATGGTAAATGTTTGTTCTATATACAGGTGCATCTCAATAAATTAGAATGTCATGGAAAAGTTCATTTATTTCAGTAATTCAACTCAAATTGTGAAACTCGTGTATTAAATAAATTCAATGCACACAGACTGAAGTAGTTTAAGTCTTTGGTTCTTTTAATTGTGATGATTTTGGCTCACATTTAACAAAAACCCACCAATTCACTATCTCAAAAAATTAGAATACATCATAAGACCAATAAAAAAAACATTTTTAGTGAATTGTTGGCCTTCTGGAAAGTATGTTCATTTACTGTATATGTACTCAATACTTGGTAGGGGCTCCTGTTGCTTTAATTACTGCCTCAATTCGGCGTGGCATGGAGGTGATCAGTTTGTGGCACTGCTGAGGTGGTATGGAAGCCCAGGTTTCTTTGACAGTGGCCTTCAGCTCATCTGCATTTTTTGGTCTCTTGTTTCTCATTTTCCTCTTGACAATACCCCATAGATTCTCTATGGGGTTCAGGTCTGGTGAGTTTGCTGGCCAGTCAAGCACACCAACACCATGGTCATTTAACCAACTTTTGGTGCTTTTGGCAGTGTGGGCAGGTGCCAAATCCTGCTGGAAAATGAAATCAGCATCTTTAAAAAGCTGGTCAGCAGAAGGAAGCATGAAGTGCTCCAAAATTTCTTGGTAAACGGGTGCAGTGACTTTGGTTTTCAAAAAACACAAAGGACCAACACCAGCAGATGACATTGCACCCCAAATCATCACAGACTGTGGAAACTTAACACTGGACTTCAAGCAACTTGGGCTATGAGCTTCTCCACCCTTCCTCCAGACTCTAGGACCTTGGTTTCCAAATGAAATACAAAACTTGCTCTCATCTGAAAAGAGGACTTTGGAACACTGGGCAACAGTCCCGTTCTTCTTCTCCTTAGCCCAGGTAAGACGCCTCTGACGTCGTCTGTGGTTCAGGAGTGGCTTAACAAGAGGAATACGACAACTGTAGCCAAATTCCTTGACATGTCTGTGTGTGGTGGCTCTTGATGCCTTGACCCCAGCCTCAGTCCATTCCTTGTGAAGTTCACCCAAATTCTTGAATCGATTTTGCTTGACAATCCTCATAAGGCTGCGGTTCTCTCGGTTGGTTGTGCATCTTTTTCTTCCACACTTTTTCCTTCCACTCAACTTTCTGTTAACATGCTTGGATACAGCACTCTGTGAACAGCCAGCTTCTTTGGCAATGAATGTTTGTGGCTTACCCTCATTGTGAAGGGTGTCAATGATTGTCTTCTGGACAACTGTCAGATCAGCAGTCTTCCCCATGATTGTGTAGCCTAGTGAACCAAACTGAGAGACCATTTTGAAGGCTCAGGAAACCTTTGCAGGTGTTTTGAGTTGATTAGCTGATTGGCATGTCACCATATTCTAATTTTTTGAGATAGTGAATTGGTGGGTTTTTGTTAAATGTGAGCCAAAATCATCACAATTAAAAGAACCAAAGACTTAAACTACTTCAGTCTGTGTGCATTGAATTTATTTAATACACGAGTTTCACAATTTGAGTTGAATTACTGAAATAAATGAACTTTTCCACGACATTCTAATTTATTGAGATTCACCTGTAGCTGTTTTTCTATAGTTTTTATTGTTTTTATCCATCTATCTATCTATCTATCTATCTATTTTATCATAATCATACATAGCACATATATGTAATATGCACTCAACCAAAACCCTTCTGTCAGACGTTCGCTGAACTGCCACTATTCTTAAAGAGACAGCACCGTTTATATATATATATATATATATATATATATATATATATATATATATATATATATATATATATATATATATATATCAGCCGATCAGCAACAACATTAAAACCACCTGCCTAATATTGTGTAGATCCCCCTCATGTCGCCAAAACAGCGCCAGCAAACAGAAAAACTCAAACCAGCCCATCTGGCACCAACAAGCATTCATGCGAATGGGGAAAAAAAGTGATCTCAATGATTTGGAGCGTGGCATGATTGTTGGTGTCAGATGGGTTGGTTTGAGTATTTCTGGAACTGCTGATCTCCTGGGATTTTCACGCACAACAGTCTCTAGAATTTACTCCAAATGGTGCCAAAACCAAAAAACATCCAGTGAGCGGCAGTTCTGTGGAGGGAAATGCATAGTTATGTGCAAATTATATAAGAGGAAATGTTTAATTCACTAACTAGATTATCCATATATATATATATATATTTTTTGCAAAGCAAAAAAAAAAAAAAATATTGCCACATATCTTTTCGTTTACAAAGAAATATAAAAATATCAAAAATTGTTAGATTATGTCTAGGGCTGGGCAATATGAATAATTCTCATCTAACACGTGCATCTGTGTTTGTCATATGTGATAGTCGCGTGTGAGTATCAGGCCTCCCGTTAGTTACAGGAGACCACAGAGCGGGATAACTCAAGCTACTCAATCGTTTTCGACCCAGGGAAAACCTGACGAGAAAAAAAAAAATCTCCACAGAACAGGACGACTCCCAAACAAGTCAAGAAAATGAAGAGGAGCTTGTTATTAAAACAGGTGCAACTTCTGGTGTGGGTTCAGTCTGTTTTATCTCCTCAAAATGATGCATGCAAAAGAATATTATGAAAGCCAAAAGATGTGCTCCGCATTATTTCGGTCATGTATGTTTTTGCAAGAAGGGTTTATACACTTTACGTGTTTTATTATTTTATTTTTTTTGTTCTTATGAATGTTACATTTATATAGACACTACACTCAATGCACTTTACACAGTGAACAGGGGGTTCTCCTCAACCACCACCAGCGTGCAGCATCCACCTGGATGATGCAACAGCAGCCATAGTGCGCCAGTACACTCTGACTGGAGTGACTGGAGTGATAGAGCCAATTAATGGATGGGGATTATTAGGAAGCCATGATTGATAAGGGCCAATGGGGGGAATTTGGCCAGGACACCGGAGTTACACCCCCTACTCTTTTCAAGAAGTGTCCTGGGATTTGTAATGACCACAGAGAGTTAGGACCTTGGTTTAACATCTCATCTGAAGGACAGATGTATGTAGCCTATTATTTTCTTTGTTACATTGCTTTGGGAAGATCTTTAAATTCTTGAGGAAAATTTATAATAATAATAATAATAATGGTCAGCAACATAGACTGAAATGTGGCATAATGTGAAATTGAGCCATTGTGGTAATGATTTAAAACCAAGTTGTTGTTGTTGTTTTTTTTTTTCTTTGACTACTGTCAAGTTCAAAATAATGAGAAAATTATATAAAGAGGAAGTGTTTAATTCACTAACTAGATTATCCATAAAAAATAAAAATTAAAAATTAAACAAAATAGGCATTGCAATATGGTTATTTAATATATAAACTAATTTTCATTGATTTTAAAATAAAATTACTATATTGTGATATACAGTATCATTATCGTGATATAAAATTACTCATATCGTGATATGAGATTTTGGTCATATCGCCCATCCCTAATTATGTCATATAATTTCTCACCTTGGCTTTTTTCCATGGCTCTTTATTTTATGACTATTTTTTATGACGTTTTAATGGTCAAAAGCCGGTATTTACCAGCTAATGGAAACCCTGGTATATACACACACACACACATATACATATATATATATATATATATATATATAAAAACGGTGCTGTCTCTTTAAGAATAGTGGCACTTCAGCGAACGTCTGACAGAAGGGTTTTGGTTGAGTGCATATTACACATCCGTGCTATGTATGATTATGATAAAATAATATTTTTGTTGTTTTGATCAACAACTGACTGCAAAGAACAGAAAGGATATTAAAAGAGACATTTTTCTCGAATCCAGGGCATGCTGAGTGACTCTAGTCAGGGTTACTAAGCAACCAATTGGACCAGTTGCTAGGGTGGGTAGTCACGTTGTGTTAACTTCCTCGTGGTCGATATAATGTGGTTCTCGCTTTCGGTGGGGCGTGTGGTGAATTGTGCGTGGATGCCGCGGAGAACAGCGTGAGCCTCCACATACACTAGGTCTCCACGGTAACGCGCTCAACAAGCCACGTGATAAGATGCGCAGATTGACGGTCTCAGACGCAGAGGCAAGTGAGATTCGTCCACCGCCACCCGGATTGAGGCGAGTCACTATGCCACCACGAGGACCTAGAGCGCATTGGGAATTGGGCATTTCAAATTGGGGAGAAAAGGGGAGAAAAATCCCCACACAAAAAAAATTAATTTAAATGACAAATGGATTGTGTCAATGTCGTTTCTGGACACACATTACACAGAACTAACAAAACAAAACTTTTACTCTCAACATGCAGTGAAATAATCTTTATGCTGAACTTCTTGACAATATACTAATCAATCACTGTGTGAAATCTAAAAACTTACCAGCATGTGGCTAAATCACAGACATTTTTATCTGCATAGTGCAAAATTTGGTTGCATATGCGAGTGATTTACTTGCATTGTAGAAGGTTGAGCATAGATTTAAAGATCGATTTTGGGATTAAAGCAATAATGTTGAGATTGTTAAAATGAAGATTGCGATGCATTGGAAAATAATTTTTTTTACCCAGCTCTATTAAAAACATGTTGCGAGTCAGCTCTTGTCTTTATGAGTATGCACACAATGACAAGGCTAACTGTGGTTTACATGCTGGACGAAGCCGAGCTGCAATCGCTTTGTCTAGTCTGACAACAATCGTATAAATCAGACTGGTATGATGTCAGTGTGACGTATTTACATGACATTTAAAAAAAAAAAAAAAGATGGGATTGTTGTTTTAGTCCAATTGAAATCAAACTTCTATAGTGCTTATAAATGTACTGACTATGTTTCTCTTTATGTTGCGCTGACACCAAGTGGCAAGTAATACTCATCTGGTCACATGATCTCAGCATGGCAGTGCTCATGAATGTGCGGCCAGCATCATATGTAGAATAAAGCAGCTTTTTCCTCTAAGACTGATATGACTCATGTGATTGAGATGACTCTTCGCCATACTCACCTGTTTTTCCATGCTGGTATCAGGGTGTCTGACGACAGGTCTGTCTGCAGGGGGACGAGGGGTGGAGCTTGTAACCAAGCCTTGAATTTGAGTCTCATTGGTCGAGGTATGATTGGGGTAACGCATCTCAGGCTCATTCATTATTCCCACAAACACAGGCAGAGGAAGTTCTGTGAGGAAAGTTAAACACAAGGAATGAATGTTTAGACGTCTTAAAATGTAACCTAGTTATTGGCTCTCAAAGGTACCTTTAAGGTCAGCTTTATAAATCTCTCCTTGTGTCGCTCTGATCTTTACTGATAATCGAGCACATTAGACCTACTGTGAGGTCAGCTGATCTCCTCTGCCTGTTGTGAGGGTCTCAAAACCTCCAAAGTCTGCATGTAACAGCCTGTAGCAGGATTAAAGGCTAATCCAGCCAACGTTCACCACATATCTGCCCAGCAGGGTAGATTGGGGTTGCGTTCAGCTCAAAATGAATGCTCAATATTAGCTCAAATTGTTTTTTTCTTGTTTTAAAATAATGCACACCAAAATTTGTTAGATTTATACTTAAAACAAGAAGAAGAAAAAAACTATTTGGCAGTGGTGTAAGAAAAACCAACTTGCCTCTGTCACCGTTTACTTTAATTGTATAGAAAAAAATATGCAATGAAAGTGAATGGATACTGAGGCTAATATTCGGCATAAAATCTCCTTTTTGTTTTCCACCGAAGAAAGAAAGTCTTAATATGCTACTATGCTTTTGGAGTGTATTTATCTTATTTTATGGATGTTTAGATATGTTTACTGGAAAACATGATACACATTCTGATTAAGAAAATGATAACAGTAGTTTGAGTGGACTTCAGATTTGAATAAATCCAATTTACAATGTGTAAATACAGACTTAGCGGGTGGGACAATACGAGAATGGAGTCCCATGTAGGGTTGCGAAATTCCGGGGGATTTTATTATATTTTAATTTTCCATGGGAATTAACGGGAATTAATGGGAATAAACTGGAAATTAGCAAAATTGCAAGTTAGCCTATAATAGGGAACTTAAAAGTAGTTGAAAAAAAAACAAACATCTTGCAGCATAATATTGGTTAAAACAACCAGATTTAATGCAAATTCAGTTGAATTTCTACCCTGCGCATTCCTCAATCACATGCACACAGCACACTACTTACTGTAGGCTACTTACTACAGCAGGACTATTGCAGCCACACTACTGCATTTGAGCCCAAGGACTACATCCAGTCAAGTAAGTTTTGATGATATTACTAGGGCAAATATATTTGATCTATGGTATTAAAGTTTAACTAGCAAATACTAAATCAATATGTATTTATACACTAGCTAGCTAGCCAGTAAATCAGATATGCTAAATGTAAGCTAGCTAACACTATTTCATTGACAGTTTAAGAGGCTAGCTATCATGGTGCTAGCTAGCTCAACTGTGGTGCTATTTCTTCTGCCTTCTACTAGCCAGTTTTCTGTTATCATACAAGAACGTAGTTTATAATTTGATTTAGCATGCTGATTGAGGAGTGTTCATCTATTCATCTAGCCTATTTCTATTCATTTGTCCAGCATCAATTGTAAAATATTTTTACCATTCCAGAATATTCCAATTGTTTAGCTAACTATTTATATATCTGTGCATGGCATTGCATTAGTGTTTTTTTACAAGCTTTTTTCTAATCTTATTCTACAGAACAATGCCACGTGCGCCACCTGATGTGTGGATACATTTCACCTCAGCCAATGTAGAAGGAAAGGCTGTGTACATTTGCAAATACTGTGCAAAGACCTATGTTAAGAATGCCACAAAGATGCCCAAAGTTTTTTCCAATATTTCCAAAATTCCCCAGCTTAACTTCCCATGGAAAGTTTCTGGAAATTTACCGGAAATTTTCCGTCCCTTTGCAACCCTAGTCCCAAACACTAAAGGAAATTATTCTGTGTGTGGAACGTTCCAAGAACAAACACGCGGCCTCTTTCTCCGTGGGTTTTGGCTCAGCATGTGTCAAAGTCATATAATGCTGTGAAGGCGTCTATATTCAAAGAACTCAAAGGAATCTGTGAATTGTTTTTTGAACCAGTGCATTTAAAATGATTCGTCTGAATGAACCGATTCATTAAAATTAAACTGACTTCACAATGCTTCGCAAGGCGAGCATGTTTGATTATCGCCAATGCCTCTGTTCATTTGGCTGTAAAGCTGCGTGTGCAAATAATGTGACATAAAACAGTGATGTAGTGTTTTGCCACGCAACACAACTACTCACTGGAAAAAGTATCTACTAGAAAAGCTACTCTGAAAATAACTGCGCTACTGTCACACTGCTGAAAAAGTTTGCTAAAATTAGTAGCATCACAACTTTTAGTTAGTTCATCCCCAACACTGTTGAAGATTTACCTCCTGCGATGCTCTCCAGACGTACCGGCAGACCAGTCTGCACCGCGGCCAACAGCTTCAAAGCTATGTAGAACTGTCCACATCCGAAGTAGCCTAGCCGCTTAGCGCCACACGCCTCAGTTATCTGTTAGCAAGAGAGAATGTTTAAAAACATTAATGAGGGGTAATGACTGAGACTTAACATCAAATTGACTATATTTTAACATTGCAACATTTTAAAAGCATTTATTAATGTGAAGTCAAATCTTAATTAGCATAATTGCTAATGGGGGAAATTGAAAATATAATTTCTAATCCTCATTTTTGGTACTACAAGAATATGCAACTGATTATAAACTGTGTTCAAAACAAACTGAATTTCACCTGTATCTGAGCTCTTATCAGGGCCGTTTCTGAGCTTATGGGGGTCCTAATGAAATCCTACTTGGAGGCTCCCTTCCCTCTCATGCCACAAGGGGGGCCCCCTATCTAACTGAGCCATAACAGCTGCCTGAGTCTTACTTGCAGCTTTTAAAAATAAAAAATTCATTGCTTTGCAGGGCCCCCTGGAGGCTCGGGGCCCTAAGCGCCCGCTTATAGCAAGAAACGGCCCTGGCTCTTATAATTAAAAACTAGCATCGTAATGACAGCAGAGATAAGAAATCGTACATCATCTTTTCATCATCAATTCATGTTGACTTTAAATCAATAAATCAAACCCCTGAACCCAAGTCTAAATCTTAGCCCTATCCCAAACCATGAGACATACACAAATGTTTCCTCTTGGGAAAAGAGCAGAACTCCCACAGTAGTTTCTCTGTTAGAGTCATTATTGTTGAAGCACTCCATGCAGAGCTGAAATCCATCCTTCCATACAGACATAATCAATAGAGTTCAGCTCAGCCGTGATGCATTGTAAACTTCTTCTCACTTACTCACAGGAAAAGATCTGTGCACTTTAAATAGCAGCACATTGTGTTGTGTGCTGTTATGTATATCCTATATCTGTTGCCCGTGTTGAAAAGACAGCATGTTTTGCTGTTCAAGCAAAACTTGTTTCCTTACTCATAAAAACAAACTTCTCGTCAAGTTTCAGTAGGCAACAACTTCAGGTTATAATAATAGCACAATGGCGTAAGCAAAATAAATGAAAAATATCAGAATTTGTCTTTTCTCAATGCAAGTAAGGTTATGCTTGCATAATTTCTTGAATTGTCTACAGTAAATAATTTCACCAACTGCGTTCCCTTCACTTTGCAAACATTATCTGAAGATCTATCCAAACATTGACTCAACGTTCCTGTTTGACTAGGTATGGAGATTATTGATTGTGTTCTAGTGATGGGAAGATCGGATCATTTTACTGACTTGGATCTTTGAGTCTCGTTCCACGAACCTTTATTCAAGTCATTTCGTTCATTTTGTTCATTTAAGCAGAATTAAATTAAAATGTTACATTTTCAATAGCCAAATCCCCCCCAACACATCTACTTACGCAAACTTTGATTATAGACCCAATAAGGAAAAATGATAATGCATCCAATGATAAGAAACAGAAAGATTAGTTCATCACTGGTTTGAATCTTCTTGTCCGAGTCATTCGTTCTTTTGTCACATGACAGCTGTAATCGCTATATACGGCTGTCACATGACAAAAGAATGAAAGACTCAGACCAGATGACTCGAGAGGTGAACTAATCCTTTCTGTTTCCAGTGTGAGCAATGCATAGCGTATAGTGCTGTCATGTGACAAAAGAGCGAACGACGCGGACCAAAAGAGTTGAAAGGTGAACTAATCATTTCTGTTTCCTGTACAGCGCCTATGCAGTTTTCACGTAACAAACGAACGGAGGTTGCGCAATGCGCATGCACAGCCAACACAAAACGAACAAATCACTCTCTGAGACTACTCGTTCTTCTGAGTCACATAAAAGATTCATTCAAAATGAACAAACTGTTCATGAACGATCCATCACTGTTGTGTTCTGCTAAGGTTCCTGTAGTGCTGATGGCTCATTACAGAGCACTGTGGAACTTTAAATTCCATAAAATCAGACTGATTCAAACAAGAGAGTTGCAGATTTGAATTCAGTCATTTTAATTTCCCTGTCGATCACCTTGAGTTGTGTTTCCATCTGTATCATACCTGCCAACATCAGACTGTGTAAAATAGAGATATTTTTTGGGGGGGGGGGGGGGGTTACGTGGTTCGTATATGCGAGGAACAGCAGCCGGTGGAGTTTCTGATGTGCCCGTAGGGAGTACGTGCCCTACGCAGACTGCGTAATATGCGTATAGAGAGTGACAGTACCGGTCGGTAATACTACATTGAAGATTAATAATACCAAGAAATTGACCATGTATTCAGATGGTCCCTTACCACATCCTTCACAGTTTTAGAAAGTGCATATCCTTTCTTATATGCTGAGAAATTTCATGACCCATGACTTATACATTTTTTTTATTCTATTTATGTCTTCGATTATTTATCTTTATTTTATTTATGTATACATTTGTGATCTGTGTGGGTTCATATATGTTTTTTTTATTTAATTTATTTTAATTATTTCTTTTTTTCCCTTCACCTGTATTTCTTGTCTTTATGACTCAGTGACTGTATTCATATATTGTTGGATCTATGTAATTTTGTACATCATAATGAACATTTATATTGAACTTCTGTTTTTCAATTTAAAAAAATCCAGTTTTAGCACAATGTGTGGACTTTTCAGATGGTCCCTTACCACACCCCCATACCCACCGTATGAAAAGTTAAAATAGCGATCTGGAACGATTTCACCGTGACGCCATCTGACCAGCTTATGGGACAAATTGCATCCCGTATTGATTCGATATGGGACACATCATTTCATAATTAAATACGGGACGATCCTGTATGCAAAGTGTGGATGTGGAAAATCGTGAGTTTATTGGGAGAAATTGTAAAACGGGAGTACAGCTGGAGGAGAGGTGGAAAAATGGGAGAAACCCGGTAAAATCGGGAGTGTTGGCAGGTATGATTTGTATGAGCATAAATAATTTTACAATTTGTTTATACAAAACTAAGTATTGTATGGTAAAAAAAATTAATATAAAATAGTAATCATTAAAAGGCCAATTTAAATATGAACTACATATTCTGCAAAGATTAAGATCTGTTTATTTCAAGATATTGTAGATTACCATATTGTAAACAATTTTCAATGCATTGTGTCATTATAGCCTCTTTCAGTTTCTTCAACTTTAAGCACTTTTAGCACTTTTTTTAGCACTTTTTGGCACTTTTTTAGTTATGAAAAGTCTTGCTATGGCTAATCGCAAGAATAATGGCTAAACTACTCAGCTCCTAGGTGATATTTACCTTCAGTTTTCTTTGTTTTGCTTTTTTATCACTTGTCTCATATTTAATCTTAAAAATGTTCTTCACTGACACATTTGTCGACTTAGTTAACAAGTGCATTAACTTTTGAAAAACTTTATTAGGGGCAAAATTGTTAGGTGTGGCAAAATGATGCCACAACTGCTAGAATTTTGGAAAAATCGAAAGAAATCCTTTTCTCACAATAAATATTCAAATGGTTTGTTTATTTCACTCTTTGTTTAGATTATTATAGTTTTAAATAAGCAATACTATGTATTTTTATAATGGATTCTATAGTTTAATATTATTTATTTACACAAAAAAAGGTATTTAAAAATTACCAAAAATAAATAATGAAGGCCTGGTAAATAGTTTAGTTATTTTAAATTTGTGTAACAAAAAGTAACAAGTTAACAAAAACCAACCCCTATGCCATGAAAGTGCCCGAATTTGAAGAAACATCCATAAATATACAGTACTGTGTAAAAGTTTTAGGCACTGGTGAAAAATGTTGCATAGTGAGGATGTCTTCAAAAATAATGCCATAAATAGTTTTCATTTATCATTTAATGTCATACAAAGTCCAGTAAACATAAAAAAGCTAAATCAATATTCGGTGTGACCACCTTTGCTTTTAAAACAGCACCAATTCTCCTGGGTACACCTGGACACTATTTTTCTTGGTTGTTGGCAGATAGGATGTTCCAAGCTTCTTGGAGAATTCGCCACAGTTCTTCTATCTATTTAGGCTGTCTCAATTGCTTCTGTCTCTTCATTTAATCCCAGACTGACTCAATGTTCAGTAGGGGGTCTGTGGGGACCATGTTATCTGTTGTAGGGCTCCCTGTTCTTCTATTCTAATCTATACTATTTACAAAATTATTGTTTGGAAGTCTAAAATGTATATTTCCTATTGACACACTAAAGCTGAAGATATCCATAACTATCTTAAGATAAATGTTTTTGTGTAACATCTTATGTGCTTAAGACTTTTGCACAGTACTGTACATACATACAGTACATGTATTGAAATCACAACTCATATGCTTGATCTTCAAATGATTATTTGTCGCAAAAGACATTTATTATGTTACCCTGTTTATTAACATTTCTGTGGAACACTGTTTATGAAAGCAAATGCTGCCTGTTATTGAATATACTGTAAATAGATTGTCTATTTTATAATATTTTGTAATGAGTTTAAGCACATGCCAATGCATATTTACAGAGGACATAAAAACCTAGAACCTTGCATTATATCAGGGTTTGTTTAGTTGTATCAGACACGCTGGCAGATAATGCCACGACCAGTATTACGCCCTAGGGGATTCTGAGAAACAACACATAAACCAGCAGATGCCAGTGACTTCAGTCGCTACACCTACAGCTGCTGTCCAACAGTTCAATCTGGTCCAGTGAAGGCTGAATGCATTTGAGGAAGGAACTTTATGTGTGATTAATGGAGATTTCAGATGCTATGTGTTGAAATAAAGCACGTGTCTGTCATTAGGCCCATTAAAAAACTGAAAAATCTCCAAGCATTATGCCTTCTTACTAGTCGTTCAGAATTGAATCGAGTATGCCTTTTAATTCCATATCAGTTCCTGAATTTGAATTGAGGTGGCAAACAGGATGCAGAATTGTAACAATTGAATTTGAATTTAAGGAGGTAGAATCAACATGAGGTATTTCCAAAAACATTACATTTTTGAAAGCCACTTACAGAAATTTATATTTAGTTTATATTTGAGCGTTTCTTCAACTTCAGGCAATTACATGTCCCAGAGGTTGATTTTTCTTAATTTGTTGACGTTACAGTAACATTTAGGTTTTATATTAGATTTCTAGGACAGGCATTAGCTTGGTTTACGTCCTATTTTTCTGACTGCCACCACTTCGTCTGTGTAAATGAGGAGCTGTCAGATTAAAGTTAAGTATGGAGTGCCACAGGGATCAGTTTTAGGGCCTCATCGCATTTGCTGATGATACCCAACTTTATATTTCTTCGAAACCTGACGAAATTTCACAATTACTAGATTATTTACAAGATTATTGTAATGCATTAATAGGTAGATGTCCTGCAGGTTTAATAAATAAACTTGTTCAAAATGCAGCAGCTAGAGTGCTAACTAGAACCAAGAAATAGGATCATATCAGCCCCATTTTATCTGTGTTACATTGGCTACCTGTTAAGTTTCGTATTCATTTTAAAATTCTGTAAATTACTTCCAAAGTTTTGAATGGTCTAGCTCCAAAGTACATAAGGCTGCATTTACACTAAAAGGCTTAATGCACAGATCCGATCTTTTGACCGAATCCAATTTTTTGTCCTGCCTGTTTACATTCATTGAAGACACGACTCGTATCTGATATCTGTGTTTACATTAATCTCCTGCCCAAACTCAAATTATTCCATTACTGATCGCTTTCACATATGAGCGCCACAGTTCACCATCAAGTTTTGAATGGCTATTTAATATTTTCAAAAGTAGGCAAAATTGCATACAATTAAATAGGCAAAAAAAAGGAGAAAGTGACTTTTCACTGCTGCCATGGTAAGCAGCATGGCTTTAATTATTTCAACATTGGTTAGACAAGAAGTGTAGCTAAAGCCCTATTCGGACAGGATTAGTTTTCCTGACATATGTCTGTAAAGTAATTATTACTGCGGACATCAGTAATATTTACCGTCAATTCGCATGCAAGGGATAAGCGATGTCTTTAAAAATCCCATACAGTAGATGGCTGTGTCTACAGCATACACACTGCTGTCACACGTAACTAACCTACTAGAAAATGTATACTGTGCTGGTGAAGAAACACCAATATATGTTATTGTATTAAAAACTTTATTTGGACCATAGTGGAAGAACAACATAAAGCAGACTTACAAGATGAAAATCATGAACAGAACACTAAAGAAGTCTATTCTTGCCCATTTTGTTGTTGTGTTGGGCTATCGAATGTCCTCTATTGTGAGATTGTGTTGAATTTCTTTGAATTGCAATTCGGTAAATTCTACTTTCAGTAATTCAAATTCAAATTCCAGTTCAACATTGTGTGGGGCGTGGATTGAAAAGGAGACAATTCTTAAATTATGATTTTTTTTTTTAATTATTGAATTATTGCCCAATCCTAAATACTACAATCAAAGCCACACTGTCCACAAAAAAGTTTGAGTGACAAATTGAGTCTATATCCATTTTACAACTACTAAAAATACAACAAAAAATAGAGTGAGTTTATGTTTGCTGCTCTTTAGTCATGCAGTCAATGTGCCGACACAGTAAGAGACATACAGAAAACTAAACGGGTACAAGTCCCACAACAGACAGCCACTAAAGACAGCCACTAAATCTATGCAACACCTGTGATTTCAGTGTGTATCCAGAAGTATCCAGGTGAACAGAATTACATGAAGAACTGCTTAAATCATCCTGGAGTACAGCTGTACTAGACTGTGCTGATATTCTTTGATGCTTCATCTAAAAAGAAAGCTATCTTGGATATCTCGTGGAAGCAAGCCTTGCAAACTTTGTCAAATTTAGGTTTCCCATTGAACCGATACACCCTGACTCCAACCGATACACCCTGACACTAAACACGTGACAATAGGTGATGGGATACGGGACATTTTCTGAAACTGATGCTTGCAACACATTCCAAAAAGACAGGAGCAATTTAGGACTTATAACAACCTGACAAGTTGAAATAACAAGGTGATGTTAAACAGTTATAAAAGAAGCCTCCAAAAAAAGCCTAGTCCTTCAAGAGCAAGGATGGGTCGAGGCTCGCCAATGTGTCAACAGATGCGTTAGCAAATAACCCAGCGCTTTGAGAACAATGTTCCCCAAAGACAATTGGAAAGATTTTGGGTATTCCACCCTCTACAGCGCACAATACAATTTAAAGATTCAAGGAATCTGGTCAAATCTCGGTGTGTAAAGGGAAAGGCTGAAAACCACTTCAAAATATTCGAAATGTGGACTTGTCGGACCACAAAACAAGATGTGATATGATATCAAACGTTACTGTCTTAAAAACTATGATGCGTCTGTAATGGATATCATGACATTGGCTCGGGAAAACTTCAGTCAGCCCCATCCGCCGCTGCATCCACAGATGCAAGTTAAGGCTTTACTACGCAAAGGAGAAGCCATATATCAACACTGTCCAGAAGTGCCGATTACTTTTTTGGGCTCCGTCTCATTTGAGATGGGAAGTAGAACAATGAAATCTTGTTTTGTAGTCCGACGAGTCCACATTTCAAATATATATATATATATATATATTTTTTAAAAAACAGCCGTCGTGTTCTCTGGGCCAAAGAGGAAAAGGACCATCCAAGCTGTTATCAGCGTCAGGTATGAAAGCCAGTGTCTGTAATGGTATGAGGGTGTGTCAGTGGCATGGGTAACTTGCACATCTGAGAAGGCCCTGTACTACTGCACAGTTGAAAACCTGCATAATGGATGAATGGAGGAAAATTCTGCTTGCTAAACTTAACAAACTTTTATCTTCAGTGCCCAAAAGTGTAATTAGAAGAAATGGTGATGTTACACAGTGGTAAACACTCGACTGTCCCAACTTTTTTGGAGCTTGTTGCAATCATGTGATTTGAAATGAGTGCATATTTTCAAAAAAATAATTAAATTCACAAGTAAACTATCAAATAATGTGTTGTAGTGCTTTCAATATAGCACAGGGAGAATCGAATTTACAAATTACTCCTTTTTGTTTTCATTGGCATTTTCCAAACTGTCCCAACTTTTTGGGAATTGAGGTCATAAATAAGGACATTTTTTGTGAAAATACAGGTTGTATCAGGAAGTGGATCATGTGAGCCTCACTGTCTGCACTCCCATATTACATAATTACATTTGCATAAAGTTAAACTGTGCTCAACTTTGTCGCATCACCAATGGTTCCTGTTGCTCTTGTTGCCTGAAGTCCCCAAAACTTTGTCGGCAAAACTAAAAAAATGAATAACTTTGGTCGCTATCAGTTTGAATACACCTTGAGACTGAGACTAAATACACTATTAGTGTCACAATGACACTAATACCTGGTATTACACCTGGTATTAAAATGCATTTGGTGATCCGATCACATGTGATCAGCGCTAAACACAGGTCTAAACAGGGTCTAAAACGATTTGTGATCGGATCACAAAACCCACATACAAATATGGTCAAAAACACATGTGACCGCATTGCATTTGAGGTGTAAACAGTAATTCGTCCTGAATGTGTCTCGGACAGCAGTGAAGCACCAACCCCCACCTGCCAGTTTGTACTTTACCGGTTTCGAGCAGCTTAAAATGGAAATAACCATCCGAATGGAAAAATGGAAAAATGGAAAAAGCGGATACATACACAAACACGAGAACTTTACGGATCTTCTTCAGTGTGTTTGACATCAACACATGAGAAGCACTAACATCTGAAGCTCCTTTAATACAGGTACTGCACTAAAATTTTTACACAACCCTAGTATCCGGCAGACACCAATCAAACAAGTATTTTAGGGTCAACCTCACTAACCGTTTAGTAGATTGTTGGACAACTGGTCGACCATCCTGATCCATCCACAGCATACCACAGATACTGCAGATTTGCAATGCGTTTAACATTCAAAATGTGACCTATATTTGGGTGGAACAGAATATTCTGTGGGAAATATTGTTGGGCGGGACTTCATTTTATCCATCTGGATATGACTGGATCGTGAAAAGTAGACTATGATATTGTTGGTTAACACAACTTTTTTCTTTCCAAATTATGTTTGCGCATATGGGTGTGCGAGAATGTGTGTTTGACTGTCTGTCAGGGATTAAGTTAGTGTGGGTCACCAAGCCAGGACAAACGGAAAGGAAACAGAGCAGAAAGACAAGCTGGACTTCCTGTATGTGCAGGAACATAATGAGCGGACTCCCACGACGCACTGCAGCAGTAAACCATGCCAACGCCTGCTGAGAAACACAGTTGAGCTAATACAGTAATTACTGTTTATTTTTACACAAACAAAATTGTGTCTGTAACTGTGTATGAAATATTGTTCTGTGGCATAAGGCCAGAAGCAAAGATAAAATATATATATATATATATATATATATATATATATATATATATATATATATATATATAAAATTACAATATATAATTACATTTCTTAAGATTTAACCTTTTCATGGGTAGGGTCTAAATTCCCCTGCAGTACCCCATGGAGTGAGTTATTTTTGCACACGATACTGCAAAGCTGCTAGAGGGGGCAGAGTGTAGACAAAAAATTTTTTTTATTTTATTTTATGATTTCTTGTCATAAAAAAACTGTATATAATATAGTAAACATGTGAACAAATGAGTTATGTCTGCTGTACTGTATTTGTTTTACTTATTTTTTATAGCTGTAAAAAACAAATCAACAAATAATATCAGTAGTCCAGTTTGCCTATATGCACTGTTTGACATCTAAGACATTGTGTGTGTGTGTGTGTGTGTGTGTGTGTGTGTGTGTGTGTGTGTGTGTGTGCGCGCGCGCGCATGGGCGGACTGGCCATAGGGAGAAGCGGGACTTTTCCCGGTGGGCCGGCTGCGAAACGAGGCCAAACGGGCGGCAATAAGCTGAAACAGGCCACAGCGTTATGCCGAACGGGCCCCGACTGGCTGAAGAGGGACACAAAATGGCACCGCGATATGCCGAAGGGGGCCACAATATGCAGAAAAGGACAGTATGAAAGGTACGTATGAAAGGGTTAAAAAAAAAAAAAAAGTGTTTGTACTTTTACAGACTGCAGGTAGATGCGTGTAAACTAAGAGAAGGTGAGATCATGCATTCAGGTGAGCCACTAATGCGTACTAGAATCACGTAATATTTTGACGTAGAGCAGCACCGTGTTGGGGAAGCTGCTTTGAAACTGTAGCTTCCCAAGCTACAAGCTACTCATAACTTAAAGTGGTTAAACTAGAGTCAAGTTGCTCTTTAAAATAAAATGAAAAAAACAGCTAACAGTTAAATGCTATAATTTAATTAGGGTGACAACATTATTTTGATCATATACATTTATACAAAATATAAATAAAACTAGAAAACACCATATTTTATATAACTCAAGTTGAAAAGTTGTCATGAACAGCAGTAATTAACTAAATCAATATTTTGCATAAAAAAGGAAGGCAAAGTCCCTTTAAGGCTGTGCGGGGATCAAGTGAATCAGTGAATCATTTGAGTGAACTAGTTAATTTACATGAACAGAATTGGAGTTCCCAACAATAAATCTAAGTGATTTTTTTATTTAACTTTTTTCCTAGTGCATTTTACATTAACTGTCCGAATGAACTAACTCAAATGAATTCCCAATGCTAAATATAGGCCTAAGTGTTTCATGAACAAGGACCACTTGTTCTGCTCAACTAAAATATATATTTTATTTTATATTATTAATATTAGGGCTGCATGATTATAAAAAAAAAAAAAAAATATGTAATCGTAATTGCAGATTATTTCCCTTGATATTGTAATCATGATTATTGTTAATTTTGTGTTGGGCAAATGCAAGCCATATTCTTTCTGTAGGCTACACTTCCAAAACAACCTGAGAAATGTGCTCCTGGATTACTTCATTGCCGATTTATTTTAATATTATATGGGGCGTGTCCAGGATTTTTTGACTAGGAATTTGTCCACTGAGGCAGAACGCTGTGTCCTCCCAGACACGGGCGGAACGTCGTTTGGACCATGCGCAACACGGATGGATTAAGCTGTTGCGCACCGTTTCCAGGACGCGAGCGGGGTCCGAGTTGGGGTGGCAAAGCTCATTTTTAGGGTGGCAGCTGCCACCCCGTGCCAGCCTTCTGGCTCAAACACTGAACTGCCAACACAAAATTCTAAATTTTGATGTAATGAGAGTAGTTCTAAGGAATGCTTTTATTGACACTTTTCACGATTAGTTAATTGCAGCAGCTGTAATTGTAATCTCGATTATTTTTTGGATTAACTGTGCAGCCCTAATCATCATTAAGCAATTCTGTAATATGTTCATTATGAAACAGCTGCTTCTTGCTGGCTAATTACACAGATTCTTTAACATGGTGCAGACTTCAATACTTTTTTAAGTTTATTCAAGTGAAATTAGGTATTATTTTGGGTACTGCCCATAACAGTCAGTCCTGGGAGCTGTTATCTGTGTGTGAAAGAGGTAGCACCCTTCCTGTCATCTCATTTCACATTTGAACATTTCACGCTCCTACACACACACAGCTATTCAAATATCTGTTAGGCCAGCCAAATCTGGAATCTGAAACAGTATTTGTCTGAACACCATCCACAAACCCTCAAGACTGAACACTGTAAATATGTTTCACCTGACTCAACTTATGTGTCATATGACACAAGACATGTCCTTTTGTTTACTCCTGTAAAAAAGTGCCTGGTAATACAATAGGCAGTCAAACATCTGCAAAATTAAACACAATGCTCTGGTCAATGGTATTTGATAGTTCCTTCAAAAACTATCATTGCTGACACTGATGTTTGTGAGGAGTAAAGCTTAGTTGGAATGCTTCCTGAAACGTAAGAACTGACATACTTTATGGTAATAACATTAGTGACACTATGTTCAAATCTAGCTGATTACCCAAATGCCAGACACTACAATCAAATAACTGCAATTACTTTTGAGTTATACAACTGAATAACCACCATATTCCTACTATACAGTAGTTCACAATACACTATCAACTGTGGATATGCATAGTATACTACAATATACAGTATATACAGTAGTGGTCGGCCGATATATCACAGAGGCCGATAAATCGGACGATATTCAGAATTTTTTAAATATCGCATCGGCCAATAAATTTTCCCCTTTGGCCAATTTGTTTCTTGAGGGCGTTGAGAATCGCCTGCATGCATGTGAAGCGACTGAGACATGTAAACAACCAGTCACGATTCGTTTTGCTGTTACATGCATCGTGTTACTACAATAATAGACTCGTGTGCTACACAGTGTAATTCAAATGGTCCGCATGTATGAGCTGCGGCTCATAATGTTAAAGTGCTCGCCTGTTTCATTCTCCCTCTCTCTCCTAAACAGTTCCATGTAATTTTTAACTGTCTTGTCTAATGATAAAAATGCAAATATCAATAAAACTAATATCATATACTGATGTTTAAACAGATGTAATAAACCAACTTCACACAACTTCAGCAGATCCAGTGTCCTGTGGAATGCTCATAAATCTTCCTCTGAAGCACGTATTCTAACAGTCTCTCCTCAACTTTTCCCTGTAACTTTTCTAATGATAAAAGGCAAATAGCAATAAAACTTCTATTACAGTATATACCGTCTGCAAATATGCAGATTTTTCGTTTAAAAGATGTAATTCACGAACCTCATGAAAATCCAGCATTTTCTTCCCGTCAAGCATTCATCTAATATCTTCCTCTGAAGCGTGTATTCTATCAGCAGAATCAAAAACTTCAGGATCAGGATCAAAAGTTCCTCTGATTCACAAATCATGACATCACACTGTGACAAACAAAGCAGGCGATCTAGGCCGTTTAAACTGTCAGGAGATTGCTGAGTGAGAGCAACTTCAAAGTAAAAGCGCTTCACGTGTGCTATGAGTAAATGTGTTATTCACTATGTACTGTATGTGCAGTTGGTTTGATTCAGTATTTTTTGAGAAAATGCTATTGCTAACATGGACATGCCATCCATGGTTGCTGGACTACTGTGTGTACTGTTATTTCCTTCTTCCTAATATATTAAACATTTCTTCATAAACAAATAAATTACTAAAATTTGATGACTAAACAGAAATCAGAAGAAATTGCAGCTATCTACCATTTAAAATACAATATAATTTTTTTATATTCTTTTTTACAAAGTTGAAGTTTTGTGTGAAATTGAGTAAATATAGTGCTAAATAAGAGTTTATTTTTTTTTAGCAATTTTATGTTTATGTTATTTACTATATAAAATTGTGTGATATATCGGCATTGTATTGGCCTATTGGCCACCCTGCTTTCTGGATATCGGCATCGGCCATTAAAAAACCAATATCGGTCGATCACTAATATACAGTACATTATATAGTTTATATAGTAAACTTCAATTGAGTTTCTACAAAGTACTACATAGGCTACATAATGTTTACAATACATATAATGTTATACAACATTGTATTACCAAATTAGTTTATATAGTATACTATGGAATTAAATTCAAAACAGTATACAGTATGGTATACTATAAAGTGAAATAACTATATAGTGTACAATAACAGTAAACAGTACATGTACACTATAAGTACAAATATGCAGTGTGCTCTAGCATCTAAAGACTAAGTATATTTGATAGTATGCTATCAAATGAGTATTTATAGTATTATTCAGCATGTAATAAAATACAATATATATTGTAGTATAGTATATTACAGTATAGTATGTAAAGTGAGAATATATGTAGTATACAATAATATATATAGAATAGGTCTATACACTACACTGGTTTTACTTTAATGTGTGTGCCATGAGCTGTACACTATAAGTAGTACACTGTACACCATACAGTTGAAGTCAGAAGTTTACATACACTTAGGTTGAAGTCATTAAAACTCATTTTTTTACCACTCCACAGATTTCATATTAGCAAACTATAGTTTTGGCAAGTCGTTTAGGACATTTACTTTGTGCATTACATGAGTCATTTTTCCAACAATTGTTTACAGAAAGATTGTTTCACATTTAATTGACTACATCACAATTCCAGTGGGTCAGAAGTTTACATTCACTAAGTTTACTGTGCCTTTAAGCAGCTTGGGAAATTCCAGAAAATGATGTTAAGCCTTTAGGCAGTTAGCTTCTGATAGGAGGTGTACTGAATTGGAGGTGTACCTGTGAATGTTTTTAAGGCCTACCTTGAAACTCAGTGCCTCTTTGCTTGACATCATGGGAAAACCAAAACAAATCAGCCAAGATCTCAGAAAAAAAAAACATTGAGGACCTCCATAAGTCTGGTTCATCCTTGGGAGCAATTTCCAAATGCCTGAAGGTACCATGTTCATCTGTACAAACAATAGTACACAAGTATAAACACCACAGGACCATGCAGCCATCTTACCACTCAGGAAGGAGACGCATTCTTCTCCTAGAGATGAATGTAGTTTGGTGCAAAAAGTGCAAAACAATCCCAGAACAACGGCAAAGGACCTTGTGAAGATGCTGGAGGAAACAGGTAGACAAGTATCTATATCCACAGTAAAACGAGACCTATATCGACATAACCTGAAAGGCTGCTCAGCAAGGAAGAAGCAACTGCTTCAAAACCACCATAAAAAGCCAGACTACAGTTTGCAAGGGCACATGGGGACAAACATCTTACTTTATGGAGAAATTTCCTCTAGTCTGATGAAACAAATATCGAAATGTTTGGCCATAATGACCATCGTTATGTTTGGAGGAAAAAGGTTGAAGCTTGCAAGCCGAAGAACACCATCCCAGCCGTGAAGCATGGGGATGACAGCGTCATGTTGTGGAGGTGCTTTGCTGCAGGAGGGACTGGTGCACTTCACAAAATAGATGGCATCATGAGGAAGGAAAATGATGTGGATATATTGAAGCAGCATCTCAAGACATCAGCCAGGAAGTTAAAGCTCGGTCGCAAATGGGTCTTCCAAATGGCCAATGACCCCAAGCAAACCTCCAAAGTTGTGGCACAATGGCTTAAGGACAACAAAGTCAAGGTACTGGAGTGGCCATCACAAAGCCCTGACCTCAGTCCGATAGGACATTTGTGGGCAGAACTGAAAAAGTGTATGCGAGCAAGGAGGCCTACAAACCTGACACAGTTACACCAGTTCTGTCTGGAGGAATGGGCCAAAATTCCAGCAACTTATTGTGAGAAGCTTGTGGAAGGCTACTAAAAACGTTTTGACCCAAGTTAAACAATTTAAAATCAATGCTACCAAATACTAACAAAGTGTATGTAAACTTCTGAGCCACTGGGAATGTGACGAAAGAAATAAAAGCTGACATAAATTATTCTCTTGACTATTATTAATTTCACTTTCTTAAAATAAAGTAGTGATCCTAACTGACCTAAGACAGGGAATGTTTCTACGATTAAATGTCAGGAATTGTGAAAAACTGAGTTTAAATGTGTTTGTCTAAGGTGTATGTAAACTTCTGACTTCAACTGTATTTATCCTCACAAGTAAAATTGAGAATATATAAAGTGAGCAGCATACTACATATGGTATACAGTACAGGGTACACTATAAAGAAAGAGTATACTGTATGTACAGGGTACACTATAAAGAAATAATATATATAGTATAATGTAGCATCTAGTATAAATACTATTTTATTTAGTATCCTTCAAATAAGCACTACATAAACTATAAGTGAAATACACATTATACACAAATACATAATATCTAGCATATACAATACATATCTTACTCTAAAATACTGTTGCATTTACTATAGTATATGCACTATATAAACTATAATGTATGTACTAGTATACTATCAAATGATTATATAGTATAAAGTGAATATAGATCGCAATTAATATCTAGCATAGGCACATACAGTACTCTGTATATCATACTATAAAACATTGTTGCATAGTATAGTATAGTCTATGCACTATATAAACTACTGGAGTACCATGTAAATACCGAGGTACATGAATAATGTAACCATACAGTATTACATCTAAGGCACCATATAACATGGTACCGCCACACAGTACTTTATGGTGATGGTGTCTGACCAAGAATGGCCTCAAGGCTCAAGGTCTATTCACTTTAATCGTTCCTGAACACAATGCAAATGTTCACGGCATTAAACTGATATGCCGCCATGAGGAGCAGCAGATCTGACACCCACAGAACGTCCCTCACGCGCGGCGGTGATTACCTGATGCAGAGTCTCCGCCGGCAGCTGCGACGCCCGGAACAGCTCCGCCACCTTCCCCGCCGCTAGTTTGCCTGTGCTGTCGGGCTGGCACAGCGCGTAGAGCCCCGAGTAACATCTCTGCTCAGTGTCGCTCAGGGAAATGAAGGTCCCTCCGGTGCCCGCGGCAGCTCCCTGATCCATCCCCGTGCGCACAGCCGCACACACCGGCTCTCCAGACGCACGCGCGGCCTCTCCGTGGCCCTGTGGCGGAGGGAGGTGCGTCTTCTCTGCGGTACTCTAGTACATTTTACACACAAACTCAACTGAAGATAAGCTTTGCTGATACTCGCTCTCTGTCTGCGTGTGAAGTACCACATCCAGCCGCACAGAGGCGCCACACAATAACACTAAAACTCTTTGATTTATTTTTATAGACCGTTTTTAGATTATATTGGAAAATTTTGTTAATATTTAGAATGATATTAAATATTGTTATTTAAGGTTCATATTTAATTTTGAATTAATTTTTTAAGTTTAAATGTATTTGGTATTTTTCTTATTTATGTCCCCTAAATTTATAAGGGTATTTTACAAATAAGATTGTTTAAAATGTGTTTGTAGAAATGTAATCTTTGTGTTCATGTTGGTTTCATATATTTTTCTGAAACATTTACGGTATATCATTTTCTACAAATAAAATTAATTTAATGACTTTTAATTGTCAAGTGGTGTAACCATTAAGTAAAAGGTATTAAAATAATTTCCTTACTCCTTGAATACACCTAAGTAAAACATATGCATACATTTAAAACAAGTTTAAACAAACTATTTTTTTAAGGTACAAAAAATAAAAATACAAAATAAATGCATTGTACAATTATCATGAACTTTTAAATCACAAATATCAAGACTTTTCTTAGGGAAAGTGAAGAAATGTGCCTTTTCATAAAAATATGAAAATATCTGATATTTTTTTAAAATTCCCACAGTCTAAAAGGTTCCTCTGTGTTTGTTTGTTTGTTTGTTTGTTTGTTTGTTTGTTTTTTGCATGTTGTTTAAGTCACCTTACTTGGATTTAGTGTACAAAAGTTAATATTAATATTTAAAATATATTTTATATTTTAACCTAAAACACATTTTTATATTTTGTTTTAGATTAATTTTATATTTATATATTAATATAAAACAAAATATTACTTATATTTTAATGCTTGTTTCCAATGCTTATTTTTTAAATGTATTTATTAAAATATTATTTCAAATTTGTTATGCCAACATTTCTTTCTTTCTTTTTTTTTTTTTTTAAGAATTTCAACTTTTAATGACGTTTTCAGCTTTTTTTATATAAATTATTTATTTATTAATCTATTTATTTATACTGTCTATGGAAGTTTACACCACTTAGACATTTTTGACACTGACTTAAAAAAATTTAAGCATGTTCATCATAGTAGATGCAATAAAAATTTTTTTGTGTGAATTGTATTTTTAATGAATTTTTGAATAACTTAAAATGTCTGAATTTTTTTTTTTTTTTAATAGTGTCACGTCATTGACCTATAAATAATTGCACATGTCTAAACTGTGCTTCTTTTAAATGCCTTTTAATGCTAAATCTTACAAAACTGGTAGTTATTTTTTTGTAGCACCATATTGTAGCATAAATGTATATAAATATTAAGATGATGTAGGCTATATTTTCTAACAAGGATAAAGCAGGTCTTCTTAAGAACATGCAGAACATTGTCCATTATATACAACTGCAGTTAATTATCTGCAACTGCATTTGAATAAAATACCTTTTCACCCATCACAAATTAATGTATGAATTAGAATTTCAAGTATTCCAAGAAGTGAATTTGGCTTAATGTTTATATTTGCCTCTATGTCTGAGCTTTCAGTTGTTGACTCAGCAGATCAAATGAACAAGATCACACATATTTTAAATAATTTATTAAGTGGATGAATCATTTATGTTTATGATTATCATTAATTATATCAATTATTGATTGTATAAGTTTCCTTTTCAAGATAAATACAGAGTCCTTGAATAAATTAGATCTTTACAGCCATCTTGTCAACACAATGAACTCAAAGCTGCAGCTTAGTGGTTAAAGATTGAGACTGGTAACTGAAAGGTAGCAGGTTTAAACCTCAAAAGGGTTGATCCATGAAGAACTATTACCATACCCCTTGATCAAGATCCCCTCAGGTTACTCCAAGATGACTGAATGTATACATTAAATGTAAGTCACTTCAGTTTACTCTATCCATTATAAAGAGATTTGATGAGGGAAGTTCTTGGGTGTTCTCGTTATCTGTCTGTCTTGTGAGAGCAATTGTTCATACTGTTTGTTATGCAACATTTTATGACACCTATTTGTGACAAATGACAATCTAACAGCTTCATTCTTCTGAAGGGAGAGTTTCAAATGATTTTATGTCCAGTTAGGAATTTGCTGATGTTGATAAAATGTGAAGAAAAAAAGAAGCTTAAAGAGGCAGTTTACCCAATGAAAATTCTGCCATCATTTTCTCACCCTCATGTTGTTCCAAACCTGTTCGACTTTCTTCTGTGGAAAACACACAAAAAATACACAAAGTTGAAAGCACACAATTTCACAATTTCAGAATTCCATTGTATGTTTCACTGGAATTTAGAGTCATACTTTTGACCGTGTACATATTGGCGGTCCCTGTGTTGGCTGAAACTGTGGTTGGGCCTTCCCTGAATATTTAAAGGTTTCAAACCCCTGATAAATTCAGGTTAGAAAAAGCTAAGAGATTGAGTAAACCTGGTTTCTTTATTAAGTGATGAATTAACTACATTAAATGTTTCCACATTTTGCAGTGTCAGACAGTGGTTAACCATCAAACTCATTTTTTGTTTGATTTGCTTTTTGTAGAAATTTTTTTATCTCAGAAAGTGGGAAGACAGAAGAAGCTGTTTGCTTCAATCAAAAACTTAAAACAATATAAAAAAGCAGCAAGTCAAAAGCGAGGCTTTCAAAAGCATCAAAGTGATTCTCATACATATACTGTATATAGCCTATACATATTGATATCACTTCTTACTGCAGTAAACAGCCTATGTTTATATATTGCGTTGAAAGTACAGGTATTATTATGGAAAACAACTGCGAAGAGATGAAAACAACACAGGTTAAGGCAGGCACAGCTGCTGTTACGATGAAGAGAAATCACACATATTTGCATTCATATGTGCTCATAGACCTCTGAGCAAACATGAGAGCTGTTTACACACTCCCACACTATCTCACTTGATTATTTCACAGCAGTGCACAATCAAAGCAGGGCGAGCGAGCAGCTCCCCTTTTAAATTCACATTTATGGTCTCGCCTGACACTTCCTAGCTGCTTAGAAGACTATACTATAAGAAATGTTAATCATTTTAACAGAATATATATATATATATATATATATATATATATATATATATATATATATATATATATATATATATATATATGCTACATTACAAAATGTTAATTGGTATACTACCTTACCTTACTTGCTCTCTTTGTGAAGGAGGAAGCAGGAGCCAGATAAACAATCCACGTGAGTCTTTATTTTTTAATACTTTTCAGTATAACACACAACAGGGTTTGCTTTTCAGCAATCAATGCACACATACAGGAACTCAACTATGTGCATCACTCTGCCTCCTCCTGTGATCTGGATTGCCGTTTTATTCCTCTCCAGCTCTCACTGCAACACAGAACAGCTGTTAGAGATAATTTTCCACAGGTGTCAATCCTTACTGCTCTTCCTCTCCCGGCCTCACTCTCTATAGACTTAGCTCGGCCACGCCCCCATCGCCACATACCCCCATCGCCCGACTCAGGCCGGGGAGCCATCAGGCCTGTCACCTACTCCACCCACCCCACATTTCTGGAGAGGAAATTCGCAACAGCCATCTGCACCCCCTGCCCGTGGACCACCTCAAACTTAAAAGGCTGGAGAGCAAGATACCAATGGGTGACCCGTTGGAGCCATTGGAGTGGGGCATGGTCTGAACAGAGGGTGAAAGCACACCCACAGATAGTACCGGAGGGTGAGGACCACCCACTTGATGGCCAAACACTCCTTCTCTATGTCTCTTCTTCTGCTGTAACTAGTCTCCCTCAGCAAGAGCTTGCAACTAATGTACAGCACGGGGCACTCCTCCCCCTCCACCATCTGAGACAGTACCACTCCCAACCTCCAGTCCAACGAGTCCATCTGCAAGATAAAAGGGAGAGTGAAGTCAGGAGAGTGCAATAACGGCCTGCCGCAAAGTGCAGCTTTGACCAGCATGAATGCCTGCTGACATGGCTCCATCCACTGGACCGGATGTGGTGCCCCCATTTTAGTCAGATCAGTCAGCGGGCTGGTGAAGGTTGAATAATTAGGCACAAACCTACGATAATAGCCAGCCAGCCCCAGGTAATATCTCACCTCCTTTTTGGTCTTAGGTCTCGGGCAGCCTGCAATTGCTGCGGTTTTATCAATTTGGGACCACACCTGCCCATGACCCAAGCGGAAGCCCAGATACCGTATGTACTGTAAGGGGATCTGCCAATATCCCTTTGTCATATCCAGTGTTGACTAAAAGCGAGCAACACCTAACCGATCGAGCAGCTCATCAATCCGAGGCATCGGGTACACATCAAATTTAGACACTGCATTGACTTCTATAATCCATACAGAACCGGACCGAGCCGTCGCTCTTAGGAACCAGAACTGCCAGGCTGGCCCAGTCACTATTGGATTGTTCTATTACCACCATATACAGCATGGCTTTTAATTCTTCCCAAACCACTTCTTTTTTGTGCTTGGGTAATCGGTAGGGACGACTACGTACCACTACCCCTGGGGTCCTTTCGATATGTTGCTCTATGAGATTTGTACAACTAGGAAGAGGTGAGAACACATTGGAGAATTCTCCTTGAACCTCCGTGACTTGGGATGGTGACAGGTGGTCTCCACAAGTGACCGGCGTGACTCAATCGATGGCTTTTTTTTCCTCCCCTTTTCTCCCCAATTTGGAATGCCCAATTCCCAATGTGCTCTAAGTCCTCGTGGTGGCGTAGTGACTTGCCTCAATCTGGGTGGCGGAGGACAAGTCTCAGTTGCCTCCACTTCTGAGACAGTCAATCCACGCACCTTATCACGTGGTTCGCTGTGCATGACACCGTGGTGACTCACAGCATGTGGAGGCTCATGCTACTCTCCACGATCCACACACAACTTACCTCGTGCCCCATTGAGAGGTTATCTCATGTGACTCTACCCTCCCTAGCAACCGGGCCAATTTGGTTGCTTAGGAGACCTGGCTGAAGTCACTAAGCACGCCCTGGATTCAAACTCATGACTCCAGGGGTGGTAGTCAGCGTCAATACTCGCTGAGCTACCCAGGTTCCGGCTTTGATGTTCTTGAGCCTGGAGCAAATTCTCCTGTGTTAATTTCCTGACGGCTCCGCAGTATTAACAATTGGGTTCTATCCTCTTTTGTCTGAGTGTCATGCGTCACTCGATACAACCGATCCTTGATAATTGAAAAATATGGATATGCGAGTGCAATGTCTAGCTGGAGGCGTTGACCATCAATCAAACTCACTTGGTCAAAGGCGTGCCTAAGGGTCTCGTCTCACATCTGCTCCAGAGATAAATCCCCTGCAGAGAATTCTCTAAGGGCTGGGAAAGCCAAGACTTCCCCCTTCCTTACGTCCCCCTGATGTGGAGCTGATGTAGATGGCCCTGGCACCGCCTCCCCAGCCAGCGAATCACACACCACACATCGATACACTTTGTTGCAGGACCCATGCACAAATATTCCCCTTAATAAAGTAGTAAACGCTGGCCAATTTGTACCCAAGATTAGTGGATGGGAGAGGCAGGGACTAACAGCAGTCTCGACACTATGCTTTTGTCCCCGAAGTTGAATAATGACTGTCACTAAAGGGTAATTTTGAATATCCCTGTGCACACACCTTACCTTAACCTACCAGACTGTATCCAAAGCTTCGGACTGAAACAAGCTTTGGGGAATGGAGGTTTGATTACAACCTGAATCCACCAAGGCTTGGTATGTACCCCCCTTGATACTCACAGGTATCTGGTTCGCTCCTGCTCGATCGGGGGCGGCCTGTGGCGCATCGGTGATCCAGACCAATGTCTCCACCTCCATCGTTGGGCATTGGTTCTGGAAGTGCTCAGGTTCCCCCAGCTCCAGCAGACCAGCCCAGACTTCTATAATCTTCTTCTTTCAGACTTCTACACCTGCGGCAGTGGATTCACCAGCCTGTGGGGGAGAGTAGAGAGGGTTAGGGAAAATTGGTAGGTTGAACAGTCCATGGGACCGGGAAACCAGTTTTGGGGACATGATTCCCTGTTTCCAGGGAACCGGAACAGGATGGGGAGAAGGAGAGTGGGATGGAGGAGAGTGCTCGCTGGCCCCCGAATATGCCGCCATATGGTCCTCAGCCAGCTGGACCACCCCATCCAGCGATGCCGGTCGGTGGCACTGGACCCACTCCGCTTTCCCTCGCAGTAGCTGGGTGATGAACTGTTCCAGCACCACCACATCGAGTACCTCCTCGGCGTCGCAATCTTCAGCCAGCAGCCACCTTCGACAAGTGTCACGGAGCTGTTGAGGGAATGCGAATGGGTGGCCGAGCATTAGCGAGTGGAAGTGTTGGCCTTGTTGCTCTGGGCTTCAGCCAACCCATTGTAGGATGGCTTTCTTCAGATCTTCGTACACCAGGAGGTTGGATGCAGGTAGTTGTTGGGCCACGAGTTGGGCTTCTCCGGACAACAGCGGCATGAGGTGGGCCACCCACTGAGTGCTGGGCCAGTTTCATGCTCCCGCCGTCCACTCGAAGAGCTCAAGGGTTGCCTCCGGGTCGTCTTGAGGTCCCATCTTCATCAATGTGAAGTGCGATACGGCTGTAGGTGGGTCCGGGGTCGTGGCTGAAGATCCCTCCTGGTGTACCAAGCTCCATAGCACCTGTCGATCCTCCACTTGAGCCTGGAAGAGCACCTGGAACCGCAGCTCCTGTTCCATCTGTTGCTCAAGCAGAGACTGATGTTGGGCTTGGAGATTGCTGTGAGGGTCTTGAATACTTCGGCCAGCGGTGAGGACTCCATGACAGTGTTTTCCTCCTCCTAATTCCCGGGTTTCGGCACCACTGTGATACGTCTCTTGCTCTCTTTGTGAATGAGGAAGTGGGAGCCGGATAAACAATCACTCTCTAAAGACGTCACTCGCCACGCCCCATCACTACACTTACTTAAACAAATTGCACACTTCAGCTTTAAGCCAATAAATGGCATTCTATGATGGTTATCAGTATATTTTAACATACAAAGCATATTTAAGTAGTTCAAGTAGGTTGGTACAATAACATTAAATCAGTGATATAACTGAAAAAGTAATACAAAATCAGGTTAAATTCATGGTAAAAAAAAATAAAATAAATAAAAACTGGCAGGTGTGGTTGCCAGAAATGAACTAAAAAGTGTAAAAAATGTTGCAGGCATTATGGGATGTCATTTTGGTGCCTGTATATTTTTACAATTCACTTCCATATATCATAAGGACATAATGTTAATGTATACCAACCTACTGGAACTACAGAAATCTGCTTTGCGCTTTTGAATGTGCTGTTAACCACCATAACAAACGACCGCATGATGTCTTAAATGTCCTCAAGAGTGGTCCTTTTTAACTCATGCAAACACAAAACACCGTCAGAGTAACACATATTACACTAAAAAAATTCAATAAACATTAACTAAACAGCATAAAATGTAGCATAAAACACCTCAATGTACATAAAAATAAGAAGAAACATAAATATTTCAATAAAATATAATCAAACCTTATGGGTCACGCAGGGACTTTTGGGCACGCACAATTATAGTGTTTCCACCATAATTTAACAAACATTTATCGCAAAAGAACATTTATTGTCTTTTTAAACAAAATATATATATTTTTATCATTAACTATAAAGTTTAATAATTCTTTTTACTTCTAAAAAATGTACTTAACTTTTTTCACCGTATTTATTTATTTATTTATTTTTTACGTAATTTTACCGTAAAATTACATGTATTGTCTTGTTAAATAAAATATTATTTTTCACTGTTTATGGTAAGGTAACAATCAGTTATGTAATTAGTTTTTTTAGCTGAAGCTTTTTTACATTCTTTTCCAGTAAAAATGAAGTTTTAAATGTTGTGAGTTGTTGCGTATTTTTTGTAACAAATTCCTGGCAACCAAAACTACAATTTTTTTGTTGTTGTTTTTACAGTAAATTTAACAGGATATATTTACAGTATGAATATATTATGTTTCTTCAGCCTTTCTCTTTAGTGAGGCAGGACTAGTCACTGCTTAAACATTAAGCTGCTGCGTCCAGCCCTCTGTACCGGTTTATAATCTCTGACCGCTGAATTCAGCAGCATATAATGTAATAACAAGACTGATATTGTGTTGTTCATCCAGATAAAGACATGCTAACTGGAATTCTTCTTTTGATATTGCTGCCTCCCATGGTAGCACAGGATCTCTGTAAAGGTAAAACATTTAAAGATTACCCAGGAACAATCTATTTCACTGTTCATTCTGAAATTGAGCATAAGTAGTGTGTGTATGAAAAGTCAAATTGTTTTCCTCTGTTCTGGTCACCTGCTGTGGGATAGTCATTGGCTTTCAACTTAGATTGTTACAATCATTTTAATCTCAAGACTCACAGCTGGTTTTTACAGTGGTATGAAAACCCTGGAAAATTCTCTGAGCCTTTTGAAAGGCTGAATGTTGTAACACTGTAGTAGTTCAAGACTAAATACATGCAAAAAAAAAAAAAAAAGAAAAAAATTGTTTATCACTAGCTGGAGTATTTGTAAAAAGTAATGTGCCATTTTTGTAGTTTCAATAAATTTTGGGAATTACAGGAAATATCTAGAATCTTGTCGACAGTAACGGTGAATCTCAAGAATCTGTCTTATTTTAAAATCAGTATATTTCAAATCAAAAGAAGAAAAGATATAAGTAAATAAAACGAAAATGAATATTTTTGCATTATTTTGATGACAATCACATTTCTCTCCCATTTGTTATTACTGTACTGTGTAAAAATACATATTTTTCCATTTTACAGTATTGAAACATCATGATAGTATGTGTTTTTATTGCCTTTATGCTAATTGAGAATTCACTGTACTACAGTCAGTTTTAATAATGAGAATTGCCATTGTAATATGCATTACCAAATTGATAAAAATGACGGAATAGTAAGAAATAAATTAGTATATTATGCATGAAGAAAATGAAGCCTGTTTTTAGGACCATTTAGATCTTTTGCAGTATCTTCATGACAGTTATGCACATTTTCCCCACAGTCTTCATGACTGTAAATGATAAAAAAGTATCATAAAAAAAGAAAAAAGAAAGAAAAAGAAAAAAATATATATTATTCCAATTCTAAGGTATTGAAACATCATGGTATAATATGTTTTATTGCTTTAATGTTATTAAGATATAATTGCATTACAGTCATTTTTTATAAGAATCACCATTACAATATTGCAATAAAAATAATTAAAAATAGAATTACTAATAAAATAAGAATTACAGAAAAATCTAAATTAATTATGGTAATATGAATTTGAGGGTGAAATGTGCTGAATTGGAAATTCCCAAACAAGAATGTTTAACGAGATAATGATAAACAAGGACGCACTCAGCTGAATTCTTGTCAGTGCACAAAGAACAGGAAGTCCACTGTTCTACACAACAAGTGAATATTTCTGTATTTAAATGAACTCTCTCTTTGTAGATGGCAAAGATGGATATAAAGTTCGACTCAGCCTCAAGACGGCCCTGGGAGATAATGCTGTGGGTTTTGGTTTTGTTTATCTCCTTACAATTGAATCTGATGTCAATATCCCATTCAAAACTCTGATATATGGCATTGGCAGGCAGATATATTATGGTTTTCACTGATATACAAATATTTCTATGTACATATATGGACATATTTTAAAATCCAATGTTGGTTTGTGACATATAAAAATGTCAATTTTTTTAATATTTCGAAATATCTGTTACATTGGTGTTTCTTCAGCTTTTGGGACTTTAACACTGTGGACTTCTAGAACGTAAAGTCTTGTTGAAACATTTTCTACACGCTCACCAGTTTATATAATTTGCCTACTAACAATGTCTAACAGTGGATGAACATGCATCACAGCATATTTGTTTGTTTTCCAAAAATCCTGAAAATTCTTACCACAGTGTCATTTCCAGCACTTCTCAAATCCTATACTGTGGTGGAAATAACACCGATGGAAATGACATTTTTTATGTTTCTAAAATAAAATGGCTGACTCCTTTGTCTTGCCAAGGCTAACTTCATAGCTAACATTTTATGTATCATAAATGCACACAATTAAATAATGTTTTTACACATTTTGCATAATTTGGTAAAATTACAGATTGATTGGAAATGACGCCCAATTAAAATAGTCTGCACACGATATTTACCTTGAATTTTCTTAGTTTTCTTGAAACTTCACTTGTCTCATATTTCATCTTAAGCATGCTCTTCACTGACACTTTTGTTAAAAAAACAAAAAAAAAAACTTTATTAGGGGCTAAATTGTTTGGTGTGGTGATTTTTTCCCCAAAGGATTTTCATAGTTTAATATTAAAAGTCAAGGTCTGTAGGCTAAAACAATAAAGATCTGTACATAAAAATCAGTTTTAATGTGACCTTCATGTAACAAAAGGGAAAAATATTGAAATCTGTTTAATAAAAAAGAAACCCCTGGGTCATGAAATTGCAATAAGTTCAAGAAACTTGTTTATTTACTGTATATATACACAATTATATACACAGAGTTTTCATTCTTTCTGTAATTTCCTTATTTTATTCTAACTTTATTTTTCTTCTAGTTTTGTTTTGTTTGTATATTTTTCAAATGCACATTTTAAACTGCAGCTTACCTGCAGAAAAGCATTTCAACACCTATGCACTGTATATGTGTAAATGTGACTTATACATGTCTGTGTGTGTATTTTACATGTATTGCCTGCCATACATCAGACTTCTATATTTATGTATCTATTTATTTTTCAAGCATATTGATCTTCTATGTAATTTGTTAAATATTTAACTATTATTCTCTCAGTACGAGTGGAATACGAATGAGATGTTCTTCTTCAGATCGACTCTGGCATTTGCGATGAGGAGATACAATCAAGAGATGTATGAGTGAGTAGACCGCCACACTCCCACCCACGAGCAGGTGACACACTAAACAAAAAATAATCAATGCACAATGGCCAATCTAAGGCTGTTTTTGTGATGCCCACTTTGATAGTGATTGAAAGTGTGAGCAGAGTGATTTGACCACAGCCGCTGAGTCAGAGCTGACAACTGTGATAGTCAAATCTATTTGTTCGTCGTGTGTGTGTGTTAGTGAAAGAAAGAAAGAGACAAAACATGGTCAGAAAGTTTAAACTATATAAAAATAAAAAAATGAAGCTGAAGGTAACAGAAAGATAGATAGACAGACAGTCAGACAGTCTATAGAATATATTTGTCATGTCTTTGGAATAACAGTATGTTTGCTTTGTCAAGCCATCTTAATGAGTGCAGTTACATGCACTCCAATTCGCTAATTATTACCAAAAATTAGACACCGCAAGAAAACCGCGTTAACATGAGATTTGAAATCATCAGGCTCTGCTTTTGACATCAAAACATAACAGTTTGTGCTCCACCGAAAAAGCAAGTCATACAGGTTTGGAACAACATGAGGGTGAGCAAATGATGACAGAAGTTTCATATTTGGGTGAACTATTCCTTTAATATATCAAAGTCTTTCTAAACCTCAGTGTAGCTTTTTACACAGTCTGCCATAATATTTTCCTCACCTGCCTATCAGCCTTTGGCATCACTGGCAAGTGACAGTTAGTTCTCCTCTGGCTAACATCCTATCTTAGCAAAAAATAGCAATTTTCTTCCATTGAGAAACCGAGATCATGTGCTGTTCTGGTCTGACGGGTTGTTCAGGCTCAGTTCTGGGCCCTTTATAAGCCTCCCCTTGGGCAAATAATTCGGCCGCATAGACCCAGACTTCATAGCTATGCTGCTGACAGGCAAATCTATATCAGCTGCCAGACAAGGGCAATATTTCCACTTTTCTCTGACCTGTTTGCCTCTGTGGTTTAATATTGTTTCTGTGACCTCGCCCTGTGATGTATTTTGTTTCTTTATTATATTCATTTTTTCTTGAAGCGTCCTTGGGTTTTGAAAGGGAACATAATATATATATATATATATATATATATATATATATATATATATATATATATATATATATATATATATTATAATTTATAGTAATAATAGTAGTAAAAATAATAATAGTAGTTTTATTAATATAACGATTCATCATACTTAGCATTAGGGATTTGAACAAGCCTTTAAAACTTACCTTCAGTTAACCACACCATTTGTTAGAGACAAACTCAAATCACGTGGATTGTTAAGGAGAGGTGTGCTATTATGTTTCTAAGCAATCAGACTTACACACTATTTGCACCTGGCAGATGATAATACTGGCAAAAAAATATTCCATTCACTTGAATTGAAGAAAAGTACAAGCCATGTCTAGTGACCAGAAAAAGCGGGCTCGTTTGAATCAGCAACAACCTAGCAACCACTAAGAACATCCGAGCAACCACATAGCAATGCCCTGGCAACCACCTAGAACACCCTAGGAACTACATAGCAATAGACCTTATTCACGCTAGCTCCATCTTTGATTTTTAATGGGAATGACAACAAGGGACAGACTCACCATCTCTTCAATGGCACGAACAGCATAAAGCTGTATAAAGCTCCTAGATCACATCTGATTTTCCACAGCTCATGTTGTCTGGAGTTTTTTGTATACTGAATGTTCTTGGACAGATATTTTATCAATGTTTAGTCCACGGAACGATACAAAAACACTTTAAACTGCAGTACAGACCATTGAAGAGACTGTAAGTCTATCCCTCACAGCCTCATTGTCATTCCCATTAAAAATCAAAGATGGCGCTAGCGTGAATAAGATCTATGTCCTAGCAACCACCCAGAACACCTTTGCAATCACATAGCAACGCCCTTGAAAACAACCAGAACACCCCACCAACCACCCAAAACACCCTTGAAACTACATAGCAATGCCATGGCAACCACCCAGAACAACATGGCAACCACCCAGAACACCCTAGCAACCACATAACTTTGCCCTGGCAACCACACAGAACACGCTGTAGAAACCACACAGAAATGTCCTGGCAACTAAACAGAACACCCTGTAGCAACAACATGGTAATGCCAAACTACCCAGAACACCCTAGCAACCACATAGTAATACCCTAGAAACAAACCAGAACACCCTAGCAAACACATAACAATGCCCTGACAACCACCCAGAACACCCTTGTAACCACAGTGCCCTAGAAAACACCCAGAACACCCTAGCAACCACATAGCAATGTCCTAGCTATCACCAGAGCACACTAGCAACCATATAACAATGCCCTGGTAACCATCCCGAACAATCTAGCAAGGACATAGCAACGCCCTGGCAACCACCCAGAACACTATAATAACCATAATGCCCTAGAAAACACCCAGAACACCATAGCAACCACATAACAATACAATGGCAACCACGCAGAACACCCTTGTAACCAGAATGCCATAGAAAACACCCAGAACACCCTAGCAACTACATAGCAATGTCCTAGCTATCACTCAGAACACTCTAGCAACAATATAGCAACTATCTGGCAACCACCCAGAACACCCTTGTTACCCCAATGCCCTAGAAAACACCCAGAACACCCTAGCAACCACATAGCAATGTCCTAGCTATCACCCAGAAGAACACTCTAGCAACGACATAGCATCACCATGGCAACACCACCAACAACCAAGAATTGTGATGACTAGATTTGCACAAGTAAACACCACTCATATTGTCCTCTAAAAGTATAAAGAATTAGTTATTTATAACATTCACTATTTAAAGCTGCTATCTAGTGAAATAATTGTTGAGCCTATGATTATATACATACAATTAGTATGATGAGTTATTCACATCACTGTAATTGATATCACAGAAAATTTACGTAAAGCAACTTTCAAATGGAAATCTTTAAGAATCTACTTTTTAATGAGACAATAGATCAGGCTAGGATGCTGTCATCTAAATGCTATTTCTCTAATTGACTGAAGATGTGCATCAAAATAGATAACATTTTATTTAAAGACTCCATGAAATGGCTTGACAAGCAAAGTTTTCTTTCCTGTGTTGACAAATGTATTATTTAAGCAGGAAGCTTGGGCGGGACATATTGTTGGACTCCTCCCTTTTAATATCTAGCAAGTATTTTACATTCTGCATGTCTTTCCAAACCTGTATGACTTCCAAACCTGTATGACTTCTTCTATGGAACAGAAATGAGGAGGGTGAGCCAATCATGAGGTGGTATAAAGCTTGACTGATTAATTCAATTAGTTTAACTACAGGGCAGTGTAGACATTAATGGGTCAAGGGAAATCAGTTATGGTTAAGCCTTCCAGCTAGATATCGGTCCCATAACGATCGTGAAATCTCATAGCTGGTATGCAGCAGAAGCTTCAGGCTTTGGGTTGTGAAAGAACTGCAGTATTGATTGATGTCAGCGTACTGGATATGGAGCATGTGGTTCTTTTGTGCTGTCATCATGTTACATTGATGACATGGTGTGCCTGTGGATGAGTGCATGTGTTTGATTCTTATTGGTTTCTTACAGTATGTGACATGAATCCATGTTCACTGATCCTTCAATACATGATGTAGGTGTGAGTGTGTGTGTGTGTGTGTGTGTGTGTGAGTGTGTGTGTGTGTGTGTGTGTGTGTGGCTGTTTTATGTTCCAGTGCACTGATGTCCACTAGAAAAAAAAAGTTGTTTGTAAGCATTGCTGTGGTATTGCAACCAAAATAAGAAAATAACAAAAATCCTTTAAAAACCATACAGCAAAAAATAAATGAAAATATTAAAAAAATATGTTTTTGGTGTATTTTAAAAAATACAAAACATGGACGAAATATATCAAGAATGTTTTCTTTAGTTTATAAATGTATAGTATTGTTAATTTATATATATATATATATATATATATATATATATACACTATATTGCCAAAAGTATTCGCTCACCCATCCAAATAATTGAATTCAGGTGTTCCAATCACTTCCATGGCCACAGGTGTATAAAGTGAAGCACCTAGGCATGCAGACTGCTTCTACAAACATTTGTAAAAGAATGGGCCGCTCTCAGGAGCTCAGTGAATTCCAGCGTGGTACTGTGATAGGATGCCACCTGTGCAACAAGTCCAGTCGTGAAATTTCCTAGCTACTAAATATTCCACAGTCAACTGTCAGTGGTATTATAACAAAGTGGAAGCGATTGGGAATGACAGCAACTCAGCCGCGAAGTGGCAGGCCACGTAAAATGACAGAGCGGAGTCAATCGCTACAGACCTCCAAAGTTCATGTGGCCTTCAGATTAGCTCAAGAACAGTGCGTAGAGAGCTTCATGGAATGGGTTTCCATGGCCGAGCAGCTGCATCCAAGCCATACATCACCAAGTGCAATGCAAAGCGTCGGATGCAGTGGTGTAAAGCACGCCGCCACTGGACTCTAGAGCAGTGGAGACGCGTTCTCTGGAGTGACGAATCACGCTTCTCCATCTGGCAATCTGATGGACGAGTCTGGGTTTGGCGGTTGCCAGGAGAACGGTACTTGTCTGACTGCATTGTGCCAACTGTGAAGTTTGGTGGAGGGGGATTATGGTGTGGGGTTGTTTTTCAGGAGCTGGGCTTGGCCCCTTAGTTCCAGTGAAAGGAACTCTGAATGCTTCAGCATACCAAGAGATTTTGGACAATTCCATGCTCCCAACTTTGTGGGAACAGTTTGGGGATGGCCCCTTCCTGTTCCAACATGACTGCGCACCAGTGCACAAAGCAAGGTCCATAAAGACATGGATGAGCGAGTTTGGTGTGGAAGAACTTGACTGGCCTGCACAGAGTCCTGACCTCAACCCGATAGAGCACCTTTGTGATGAATTAGAGCGAAGACTGCGAGCCAGGCCTTCTCGTCCAACATCAGTGTCTGACCTCACAAATGCACTTCTGGAAGAATGGTCATTTTTTTTTTTTTTTAATTGTTTGAATTCATTTTGAAAATATTTATTTTATTTCATGATTTTTTATTTTTTTTGGGGGGCCATTTTTGTATATTTTAATGTTGAAATAATTATAAAATATATTGTATATATATATAAAAAAGTAAATATACAAAATTCTTTGTTAGATATTATTTGTGTGTGTGTGTGTGTGTGTGTGTGTGTGTATATATATATATATATATATATATATATATATATATATATATATATATATATATATATATATATATTAAAATGTGAGGGTAAAGCATTTCAAAATATTTCAATTCACTTCAACTAAAAAATAAAAAATAAAAAATGCTTTTGATTTTTTATAAAATATATAAAAGGCAACAAAAAATAGATCTGGAAAAAATATTGCCATTATATATTTATTTAAATATACATATATTAAGTAATCTTAAAAATATTCTTAATTTTTCCTGATTATATTTTGGATAATGTTTATTTATTTTTATTTGTATATATATATTTAAACATCATATGTTTTTAACATAAACAAAATTATGTATGGCACACACACATACAGTATATATATATTCCTACATTTTACAATATATTTTGAAATGTAAAGGTAAAATATTCTAAAATATTTTAAAATGACATTTCAATTCTCTTCAACCATTCTTCTTACAAAATACGTTTCAAATATATTTTGTCCAATTTTTTTTTTGGGATCCTGATACATGCATTTCTTCTGTCTATCTTTGTCTTTTAGCATTTCAAACATTTTGGTGTGCAATGAGACGCAAAGAGTGTCGTTTGTGTTTGTGGTAACATCACCGGAGAATAAAACCCAGCTGATCTCTAAAGAGGATGTTGAGCGAGCAATAAGGTGAGTCAGTGCTCTGTGCTACAGGTTTATGGGTTTAGACTTTGTGTCCTAAAAGCTAACTAAACGCTGGACTGCTCAGTGTGACATGTTAGTGTAAACATCTGTTACAAACTCTGAGCAACATTCTAAGACAGTATTCTAACTGTTATGATTCATCCCAGTCTAGGTTGGGAAAACCATAACAAGAAGATTTTGGTTCCCCTCTTCCATCCCAGCACTCAAAAATAGTCAAGTTTTTGGAAAGCAAAATAAGACATTTTCATCATAATAAATGAGAAAGGAGGCAAAAAGGCTTCAGGAGGGGGCAAAGGCCAAAATAACAAACTAAAGTTCACTAATTCCTAAAAGGGGAGTCAACTAACTTTCCTAGAAAAGAAAATGGAAATAAACATAAACATAAATATACTCGAACTCCCTTTCTACCCCAAAACAACAGAAAAACTATATGAAACTAAATGTCACCCACCTCCCTACAAATGCTACCAATGTAATCAGTCCAAGGCACACTTGATTTTAACAGGCACGAATGCAATCTCAAGCGATATACAACAAATTCACAAGAGAATATAACAACACGTCTGAGCCAGGAGAGGGGAGACAGGAAATCAAGCAATCCAGCAGCTTTTATCCTCCATCAGCTCACAGCCAGACCAATCAGGAAAACTCCTCATTAGTGCTCTCACTGAGTGGGAGAACGAGAGAGAGGAGAAAAGCCAGGGGAAAAACATACATGGAAAACCAGGTGTTTCTAGAATTTGAAAACATCAGGGGTTAAGGGTATGGGTATTGGTATTTCATGTTTTAAATGGCCCTTTACTGTGATACACCACTCCAAAAGATTCAGTCCGTGCAGGAGGCGACTGAATAATTCTGAATTAATCGCTAACCGATTAAGACATTTTTAACAACCCGTTTGAGAAATTCTTTGGGAAGTACTGACTAAAAAGAGCAATTCTTTTGTGAATTGGGCATCGCTTGTTCTGATTCTAAACTGGGAACAAAATTTTGTTAAAAAGCCAGTCAACAACCCTTATTTTACTATTTTACCCATTTAATTAATTCCCACTTCAAAAAGTATGTAATCTCAGACAGACACGATGTTCAGTGGGGGGCTTTGTGGGTGCCATGACATCTGTTGCAGGGCTCCCTGTTCTTCTATTCTAATCTTTTGTATTTGCAAAAGTAATGTTTGGGAGTCTAAAATGTATTTTTCCTATTGACACACTAAAGCTGAAGATATAAATAACCATCTTAAGACAAATGCTTTTGTGAAACATCTTATGTGCCTAAGACATTTGCACAGTACTGTATATATATATATATATATATATATATATATATATATATATATATATATATATATATATATATATATACATACACCGATCAGCCATAACATTAAAACCACCTGCCTAATATTGTGTAGGTCCCCCTCGTGCCACCAAAACAGCGCCAACCCGCATCTCAGATTCTTCTCACCACAATTGTACAGAACGGTTATCGGAGTTACTGTAGACTTTGTCAGTTCGTCAGTTCGAACGAGTTTGGCCATTCTCTGTTGACCTCTCTCATCAACAAGGCGTTTCCATCCATAGAACTCAAACGAAAAAGAATAGTATAAAAGAATACTCAAACCAGCCTGTCTGGCAACAACAATCATCCATGCAATTATCTAATCAGCCAATCATGTGGCAGCAGTGCAGTGCATAAAATCATGCAGCTACGGGTCAGGAGCTTCAGTTAACGTTCACATCAACCATCAGAATGGGTAAAAAATGTGATCTCAGTGATTTGGAGCGTGGTATGATTGTTGGTGCCAGATGGGCTGGTTTGAGTATTTCTGTAACTGCTGATCTCCTGGGATTTTCATGTACAACAGTCTCAAGAATTTACACCGAATTGTGCCAAAAACGAAAAACATCCAGTGAGCGGCAATTCTGTGGATGGAAATGCGTTCTTGATGAGTGAGGTCAACAGAGAATGGCCAGACTAGTTCGAACTGACAGGTAACTCAGATAACCACTCTGTACAACTGTGGTGAGAAGAATCTGAGATGCTGGTTGGTGCTGTTTTGGCGGCACGAGGGGGACTTACACAATATCAGGCAGGTGGTTTAAATGTCGTGGCTGATCGGTGTGTATATATATATATATATATATATATATATATATATATATATATATATATATATATATATATATATATATATATACAGGTGCATCTCAATAAATTAGAATGTCGTGGAAAAGTTCATTTATTTCAGTAATTCAACTCAAATTGTGAAACTCGTGTATTAAATAAATTCAATGCACACAGACTGAAGTAGTTTAAGTCTTTGGTTCTTTTAATTGTGATGATTTTGGCTCACATTTAACAAAAACCCACCAATTCACTATCTCAAAAAATTAGAATATGGTGACATGCCAATCAGCTAATCAACTCAAAACACCTGCAAAGGTTTCCTGAGCCTTCAAAATGGTCTCTCAGTTTGTTTCACTAGGCTACACAATCATGGGGAAGACTGCTGATCTGACAGTTGTCCAGAAGACAATCATTGACACCCTTCACAAGGAGGGTAAGCCACAAACATTCATTGCCAAAGAAGCTGGCTGTTCACAGAGTGCTGTATCCAAGCATGTTAACAGAAAGTTGAGTGGAAGGAAAAAGTGTGGAAGAAAAAGATGCACAACCAACCGAGAGAACCGCAGCCTTATGATTGTCAAGCAAAATCGATTCAAGAATTTGGGTGAACTTCACAAGGAATGGACTGAGGCTGGGGTCAAGGCATCAAGAGCCACCACACACAGACATGTCAAGGAATTTGGCTACAGTTGTCGTATTCCTCTTGTTAAGCCACTCCTGAACCACAGACAACGTCAGAGGCGTCTTACCTGGGCTAAGGAGAAGAAGAACGGGACTGTAGCCCAGTGTTCCAAAGTCCTCTTTTCAGATGAGAGCAAGTTTTGTATTTCATTTGGAAACCAAGGTCCTAGAGTCTGGAGGAAGGGTGGAGAAGCTCATAGCCCAAGTTGCTTGAAGTCCAGTGTTAAGTTTCCACAGTCTGTGATGATTTGGGGTGCAATGTCATCTGCTGGTGTTGGTCCTTTGTGTTTTTTGAAAACCAAAGTCACTGCACCCGTTTACCAAGAAATTTTGGAGCACTTCATGCTTCCTTCTGCTGACCAGCTTTTTAAAGATGCTGATTTCATTTTCCAGCAGGATTTGGCACCTGCCCACACTGCCAAAAGCACCAAAAGTTGGTTAAATGACCATGGTGTTGGTGTGCTTGACTGGCCAGCAAACTCACCAGACCTGAACCCCATAGAGAATCTATGGGGTATTGTCAAGAGGAAAATGAGAAACAAGAGACCAAAAAATGCAGATGAGCTGAAGGCCACTGTCAAAGAAACCTGGGCTTCCATACCACCTCAGCAGTGCCACAAACTGATCACCTCCATGCCACGCCGAATTGAGGCAGTAATTAAAGCAAAAGGAGCCCCTACCAAGTATTGAGTACATATACAGTAAATGAACATACTTTCCTGAAGGCCAACAATTCACTAAAAATGTTTTTTTTTTTTATTGGTCTTATGATGTATTCTAATTTTTTGAGATAGTGAATTGGTGGGTTTTTGTTAAATGTGAGCCAAAATCATCACAATTAAAAGAACCAAAGACTTAAACTACTTCAGTCTGTGTGCACTGAATTTATTTAATACACGAGTTTCACAATTTGCGTTGAATTACTGAAATAAATGAACTTTTCCATGACATTCTAATTTATTGAGATGCACCTGTATATATATATATTCTAAAATATTTTATTGGCAAGAAATTGCTATTTGTGAGTGAAGTCTCTATATATAGTTTTTAAAATATCATTATCCAACATAAGGCTGGAAAAGTCGTGAATGGAATTTCATGGAAAGGAATGAAATGGGAATTCACTGGTCAAAAGTTGTGGGAACTAAAATCTGTTTATAATACTAGCATCTTTAGTGTGCTAGATCCTAACGCATTTTTCTTATTCCAGGCTGAGTAAGCATCGTATAAACAATGCGTTCCTGTTGTCGGACATGACTCTGGAGTTTGTGGGAATCCCACCAACGCTCGCGGCCCCGATTACATACTCCACTCCCCCCTGGCTCATCGTGTTTGGAGTGGTGATGGGGGTTGTGGCTGTGGGTATTTTATCTTTACTCATGTCCTCGGTCACCAAATGGAGAAGGTAAGATGTGTGCATTTGTATGCAAAAAGTACTGAAAAATTATACTTTTTAACTGAAGGGATAGTTCACCCAAAAATGAAATTTCTCTCATCATTTACTCATCCTCATGTCATCCTAGATGTGTGTGACTTTCCTTCTTCTGCAGAACACGAATTAAGATTTTTAGAAAAATATCTCAGCTCTGTAGGGCCATACAATGAAAGTGAATGGGGGCCAGAACTTTGAATCTTCAAAAATCACATAAAGGCAGCATAAAAGTAATCCATAAGACTTAACTGATTAAATCCATGTCTTCTGAAGTGACATTATAGACCATTTCAAGGACTGTTCATTGGTGACGTAAAGTGACGTCATTGTCCCATGAACATTTCCTGCTTGTCAAAACAGAGACTATTTAGCAGAGACAGGCCATTAATTGGAAAAATTGGAACGGCCAACGGCCAACGGTCAACCCATCTTGCAGGTAAAATAGCCAGTCACCTTTTAGATACAGAAATCACCTGTCGATCAACTCGAGAACACGCATGCGCATTAGCTATACAAGACAGTATAATTGCGTTTTTAGTATAATCTGAGGTAAAGAAGCACGATTTATTATACCAATTGTGAAGGAACGACACATCCTTCCCGTGGACCATTGTCGCCCCTCCTCGCATGATGGGGCTCAATGAAGAGCCTCATCACCGCTACCCTTAAACACTGAGTGTGCCTCTCCTAGGGAGACCGTCCTCTACCTGCTGACGTCTTTACAGGAATGGAGCGGGGAGGGTCCGTTGCAGAACCCAGAACCCTGGCACGAGTTGGAGAACGTGCCGTGCCCGACAGGCCAGGATGCTGGGCCGCTATTCCCTTCAAGTGCCGAGGCCAAGGGAGGCCGGTCAGCTCGAATGAAGCTGCACAGTGTTGTCAGATTTTACTGCTTATTTGAAATATGTTTTTTTTTTTTTTCATAATCTTGACCAACTGTTTTGAAGATTTCGGTCTTTCCCCATTCAAGTAGAAAGGAGCTGAAGTTTCATACCGCTTGTTTACATAAAAACTGCCCAAGAACATTTCAGAAACAGCCGCCAAGTGGACTGACTTCCCTTGAAAAAGAAACTTTGTTGAAAGGATCCGGAAATACGTCTGGACCGTTCTAATTCCTTTGTTTTTGTTTACATTCTTGAAACGATCTATAGGTGTGGTTGGGAAACAGATCAATATTTACGTCCTTTTTTTTCTATAATTCCCCACTTTCACTTTCACTTCAACATTCTTCTGCTTTTGTTTTTTTCTTCCGGTCGGGGCTGGTCAAAGGTCGAGATATATACAAGCTCAGAGCTGAGATATTCTTTTAAAACTCTTCATTTGTGTTCATAAAGTCATACACATCTGCATTGGCAACAGGTGAGTAAATGATGAGAGAATTTTCATTTTTGGGTGAACTATGGGAACTGTGTCAAAAGTTTACTTTTGTATCTAGCCAAAAATATAGGTATGTGATTTGAATTGTTTGCATTCAACAACACTTCCAGTTCAGTCACTGGAGGCATTGATTCAAACTTCTGTAAACTCAGACCGATTTCAGCAGCAGAACTTTCAACCTACTGTCGCCGAATTCACAGTGTGATCAATCTGAAATTACACTTAAGTATAATGAGGTACAATTACTTAATTTATGCCCCTGGTTGGTTTTATCTCAGATTTCAATCGGTCGGTAACATTCTTTTGAAAATTAGGGTTAGGGTTAGGGATACTTTGAAATGTGTCTGGAGTGAGGATTGTAGCTTAAATACTGTAACAGTATAAGGACGGGCAAGGAGGAGGCGGGAACCGGCTGTCCGGCTGTCCTCCTCATCACAAATACCAACAAGCAGTCCCTAATGTTTCCTTCTCTCTATTTTGATGTGACCTGTTTGTGACTCACCACAGAGCTAAAGATAAGGGTGTTGGTTCTGGTGAAGAGGAAGAGGGCAGACAAGTAATGCCCAAAGAGAATGGGACAGCACTTTCGAGCTTTGGAGAAAAAGATGGCATCTATAATCAAGGATTCACCAATGACGATCACTTCACAAAGCTGTAGAACCTATTCACTATCACTTCACCCCTCTAAAGTGCTTTTTAACATCACAAAGACAAATATTAATTTATCAAGTTTTGAGTTTTGTAATTGTTTATTTGTAAATAATATACAGTAAATAAGTTGGAGTTGAAGGCAAACACAGGAAGAAATTCAAGCTCATCAAAGCACTTCATCGGGTCTGTCACTGACAGTGCTAAAGGTAAACCATTGCTTGTTTTCTCTTACTGTATGTCTGAATTATGTTCTGAGCTGCCTGTTTACTCAGCATCACAGTTTAATGAATTAACAGAGAGACTCAATCATTTTTTAACAGACCACACACTTCTACATAGTAACCGTGTGTCAAAAATGACCATTTTGGGCATTGGTTGTGAAATTTGGATCTCTGCATATATACCATACTTCAACTCCTGTAACAGAGCGCATCAGTGCTCACCCACTTTTTCACCCGCCGTGGTTCCGGAAGTATTTTTGTCCATTAATGTTTCCCATAGGGATTTCATAAAATCCTAAAAGAGTTCTAAGCCATGAATTAAACCAAACTGTTCTTATTTGAATCACACCCTTATAAAGTTTAATTCTAAAATTAAAGCTAAAATTCATTTAAAAATCAGATAAAAAGACAAAGGTACAAGATTATACCTACAAAAAGCTACAAAAACTACATTCCCATGAAGCATTGTGGATGACGCAATCAAATAAAAATGATGGAAAATGCAAAATTATTGATTTAAAGTTGTTGATTATGAGTTTAGAAACAACTTTTAAATACTAGTTTATTAAAATATTCAGATATATAAAAATGAGTAGTTTGAGAGTGTAGGGAGACGGACTCGATTGTGGATGGTCGCTGCAGAGCTCTTTTGGTGCGTTTTGTTGGCCACAATTCTCTGATTGGTGGATCGTTTCCCTACAACATCATAGGTAGTTTAGTTCTTCACCAGAGATTTAGCTATTAAACACAATGAAAAAAAAAATTGAGTTAACATAACAAACTAATGGCTTCAACTGAAGCATATACCGTCGATGAACAACTTTGGAGCTTACGGTATAGGTCTATCTTTAAAGGCTTATAAGTTACTGTTGTGAAAAGTAATGCACATCTCGAAGAAGACTGTCGGGATCTATTGATTAGATTGGAGAGGGAAAACATTAAATGTTGAGCTTCTGTACACATTTCCATCATGAGATAAAAAGCACAGCCCTCAACTAATTGGATTCTCAAATCTGGATCTTCACGCAGTGCTAAAATCAAAAGAAGGCTCATTATGTACTGATGCCCTGCAGTCAGTAGTGGGGGGGGGGGGCAGTCTCTAAAATGTAAGCTTCAATACTAAATACTTTAGAAACTAGCGAATGCAAAGAAGATATAATAAATAGTGTACAGAAAAATAATAAACTCATCTCAAAGCATGTTATCTTTGCAAGAACCTCCTCCGGAGTTTCTAAAGATAATACACTGCTAATTAAGGGTAAACTTTGAACCTTGCATTTATTTGATATATTTCACCTTTATTTTTACTCCTAAGTATGCTGTCTTGTTGTTTGTTTTATTTTTTAATAATACACAAGTGAAATGGCTTTTAAATCTCCCATTCTGTTCAAGCTCTCTTTGGCTGTAAACATCACTGAAAATATTCAAACAGAATTTGCCAGCACCCTAATGAATAACAAACTTTCATTGTTATTGTTGTGTTTTGTTTTACAGTCATGCATAATGTATTTTTCATATTGTAGGTCTGCCAGCAGGATTCTGTGTTTTCATTAATTGCATTTGAAGTACATTTAATTGACTGTGTCTAATCTAAACGCACAATCGCCTTCATGAAGCTTGTCGCAGCCTGAAGCTGCCTGTGGTTGATGTTTTTCACCTCTATATTTACCAAAAGGATAATTATGTTTAACATTTTCATTTATTTTTCCATTTTGAAATGCTGTATTTGTCAAATTACATTGAGTAAACTCACTTTCAATGTAATTTCAAACAGAAATTGAGAAATGAATCAATTTAATGCTTATACAAATGGTTGTTTTATATTAAACTTTAAAGAGAGTTATTGCTACCTGTTTCGACAATGTCCCTTTAAAAGTCTTTGATTGGAATAATATGCTACTTTTAAAGTATTCCCCCACATGGAGTCTCAGATCTGTATAATGTTTTTTTCTTTCCTTTTATGAAACACAATAAGAGATGTTAGCCTCAGTCATCATTCACTTTCATTGTATGGAAAAATGTCTCCTTTCATGAAAGAAAGTAAAGCATACAAATTTGGAAGGACTGAGGAGGAGTAAATACCAGTAATAACAGAATTTCTATTTTTGGGTGGACTATCCCTTTAAAAGGATGGGAGAGTGAGTGTTCAAGATTCAGAAATGGCACGTTAGCAGGTGTAAAATGAAGACATGCACGCATTAGTTCCACAGGGATGAGAACTCAACTTGGTTAAGCATTAACCTCCTGTTAAATCATTTTACAATGAAACAATAACTGGCGCACAGTAAGATCTCCAAGGTAATGGAAGTTACTATGGGTTTTTAATGATGTAACATCAAAGCAAAGTTGAAGCAAAACTGATGTCAAAAGATTTGAATATCACCATGGAAACAGTCTGCCCTAGAATTGAGCATCGTCCATTTGAGCTGAAATGGAAGTAACGACATGAACCAGTCTTTACGGAACTATCAGAAAGGGTTTTTCTGGTATTATGTCTGGCTTTGAGTCAGACAACACATATCACTGCGGTGAATCTCACAAAACTTGTCAAGAACATGATCGGGTTCATATTTCAATCTTAAAATCAAAATCAAATAAAAAATTGCACAAAGAATGAAGCGTATTTGTTTTAATATTTTCTTCATTTTTTGTGCATTTTGACATAATTTTTATAACAATATAGACTTCATGACAGTTTTCATTTTACAAATTTCATGACACCTGTGACATATGAAATTGGAGTTGATTATACCCATTAAATATATAACTATAAATAGGAAAGTATCATAATGTATTATAAGTGTGTATAACTGATGAAACCGCCCGCCTCACAATTCTGCTGCTTAGTGATGAATGGGACCGACTGGGTAATGTTACTGATTGTCAGAGTCATTACTTTTACTGGCACGCTTTGGTTTTCTCATAAACAAGATTTCTTGCTGCAGGATACTGCCAGTTATTTTTATAGGTTTTGCTTAGACACTAAAGAAGTTTAATGGCAGTTGTATTGTAACTATTTTTTTAATTTCAGTTAAATGGTGAAGCTTAATTTATTTATTTCAAGAGTCTTGGTGTTATTGTGTTTCAAGGCAAGCTATACATTCTGCCAGCGTCTGAAAAAAAGGCAAACAGACAGACAGACAGACAGACAGACAAACAGATACATAAATAGATAGATAGATAGATTGGCAGTGCATAACACCAGCAATGTTGTATAATGCTCAATACACAACTGTAAAACTCAGTGTACAGACTGTGCCATTAATCGTGACTGTGGAAGACTGGTGTAATAAGATCCACCGTTCAACGGTCTGATGACAGCAGGCAGAAAACATCCCAGTAGCACTTGCTAGAATACCTTGGTGAAATAAGCCTGTGGCTTGACATCATTTGACATCATTGCAACTCTTCAGTGCCTGCTCGGAGCTAGATATCCCACACCTGGCAAGGTTCAGGAACTGGCATGGTATCATTTGAATTACCTAAAAGTAAGTAATGACTTATTACTACTCTCGTTGCAGTAAGTACAATTTTCAAATTTTCCACTTTTTTAAGTATAACCAAGTACAAAATAAGTAATTACTTGAGTAATATTTCAGCAAACTACTTATTTACTCTTAATTGAGTCATATTATTTCTCAGTACTAGTACTTGAGTAAATTATTTCTTCAGTAGCAATACTTACAGGATTCTCTAGTAAAGATGTTCAGTACTCTTCCCACCACTGAAAAGAATTGCTGAGCACCAAAAAAAAAATTGTTTTTTAAATTTGCGCCACACTCTTACAAATAAAGCTTCTTCAGTGGTCCTTTAGGTTCAGTGAGGAACCCTCCTTATATCAAAAATAATTTTTAATCCATGTCTTTTAGCTTTGAGGCCATCTATATGCTATTGAACTACATATGGTTGACAAAATTAAATTTCAGCAGATAAACATGTTTAAAATGTAAAACGAAACAAAAAAATGTATAACTCTTCCTGTGCTACTCAGGTTTTTGTCCAATCAAATGTCCAATCAACTCCCTAGAATGAGAATGTCCCTACCCTAAATACCACCTGCAAGCAAGTAGCAAATCATGGCCCATGGCTGTGACGTAACTAAAGCCAATTGGCTATTTAAAATAGGCACAAGCGATATGCCCCACCCAAACTTTTCAAAATAGGAAAAGCGTCAAAATACGTCAAGCCATTTCATGATGTCTTTAAGAGATTTCAGGGCAGCTTAGAAACAACTCTTCTCAATTATACAATTACAGATTGGTACCCTGATTGTGTCTTGAACATTTCTAATGTGATAAATCACGGCCATTAGATGCCCCTTTTCACTTTAATTACAGATTAAGGGTAATTTAATTCCACCATCGATCATGAAAATTAGTTGCCAACCCTTTGCTGCTAGCTGCCACGAGATAACTTTTGAATAATTTGCACCTCTATAGGCAAACATTATTTAATCACAAAGTTCCTTAGGGGAGTGAGGCTACAGTTCCAACTTGGGACCTAACTTTGTTCCTAAAAGAGCTCACGGGACCCCACTTCGAGCCTCTGACCTCTGTTGAATTGCGTGTGCTTTCTCTTAAGACCCCGATACTGCTGGCTCTGGCCTCAGTAAAACAGGTCGGTGATTTGCAAACACTGTCAGTCAACAATTCATGTCTGGAGTTTAGTCCGGGTCTTTCAAAAGCCATCGTCAAACCCCGAAAAATCTATGTGCCTAAGGTTTTATCCACGCCTTTCAGAGCTCAAGCTTTTTTCCCTCTTAATTCATATGAAGAACAGTCATTGCATTTGTTATGCCCTGTGCGAGTGCTACACACATACGTTGAGCGCACCGGCCAGTTCAGACTGTCTGATCTGCTCTTTATGTGATATGGAGGACGCACAAAAGGAATGCCCATCTCCAAGCAAAGACTTTCTCACTGGATCGTTGATGCGATAACTCTGGCTTACAAGTCACAGGGTGTGAATTGCCCAATTGGTGTTAAAGCACACTCAACTAGAGGCATGGCTTCTTCATTGGCCTGGACGAAAGGTGTGTCCTTACAAGACATACACTATATTGCCAAAAGTATTCACTCACCCATCCAAATAATTGAATTCAGGTGTTCCAATCACTTCAATGGCCACAGGTGTATAAAATGAAGCACCTAGGCATGCAGACTGCTTCTACAAACATTTGTGAAAGAATGGGCCGCTCTCAGGAGCTCAGTGAATTACAGCGTGGTACTGTGATAGGATGCCACCTGTGCAACAAGTCCAGTCGTGAAATTTCCTCGCTACTAAATATTCCACAGTCAACTCTCAGTGGTATTATAACAAAGTGGAAGCGATTGGGAATGACAGCAACTCAGCCACGAAGTGGTAGGCCACGTAAAATGACAGAGCGGGGTCAGCGGATGCTGAGGCGCATAGTGCGCAGAGGTCGCCAACTTTCTGCAGAGTCAATCGCTACAGACCTCCAAAGTTCATGTGGCCTTCAGATTAGCTCAAGAACAGTGTGTAGAGAGCTTCATGGAATGGGTTTCCATGGCCGAGCAGCTGCATCCAAGCCATACATCACCAAGTGCAATGCAAAGCGTCGGATGCAGTGGTGTAAAGCACGCCACCACTGGACTCTAGAGCAGTGGAGACGCGTTCTCTGGAGTGACGAACCACGCTTCTCCATCTGGCAATCTGATGGACGAGTCTGGGTTTGGCGGTTGCCAGGAGAACGGTACTTGTCTGACTGCATTGCGCCAACTGTGAAGTTTGGTGGAGGGGGATTATGGTGTGGGGTTGTTTTTCAGGAGCTGGGCTTGGCCCCTTAGTTCCAGTGAAAGGAACTCTGAATGCTTCAGCATACCAAGAGATTTTGGACAATTCCATGCTCCCAACTTTGTGGGAACAGTTTGGGGATGGCCCCTTCCTGTTCCAACATGACTGCGTACCAGTGAACAAAGCAAGGTCCATAAAGACATGGATGAGCGAGTTTGGTGTGGAAGAACTTGACTGGCCTGCACAGAGTCCTGACCTCAACCCGATAGATCACCTTTGGGATGAATTAGAGCGAAGACTGCGAGCCAGGCCTTCTCGTCCAACATCAGTGTCTGACCTCACAAATGCGCTTCTGGAAGAATGGACAAAAATTCCCATAAACACACTCCTAAACCTTGTGGAAAGCCTTCCCAGAAGAGTTGAAGCTGTTAGAGCTGCAAAGGGTGGGCCGACGTCATATTAAACCCTATGGATTAAGAATGGGATGTCACTTAAGTTCATATGCGTCTAAAGGCAGATGAGCGAATACTTTTGGCAATATAGTGTATGTTTTGCAGCATGTTGGTCTCCTCAAAACACATTTGCAAGGTTTTACAACCTAGATGTAACGTCTCTCTCTCTGTCTAGAGCACTTGCAGTTTCTTTGGCCAAACATAAACTTGTGCTCCTTTTAAGTACGGGCTCCCCTGTCATTTTACACAACCACCTGCATTCAGGCCATTGTAATTTCCCATAAAGTCACAAGCACTTTCATTGTAAATAAAACTTCCTTCCTGACTGGGTTCGTGAAGGGGTTAATTCATACTATATGACTATAAATCCATTATAAGTGCTCCCCTCCTGGCTCACCATGAGAGTTATTCACTGTGGCATACTCATGCCAGTTGTCGTCCCACAGGACTGTGGCATCATGTTCTTTCAAGCATTATGCTTCGGTATCCTTCTCTGGGAGGGTTATTTCATGTAGTGCGGCATGATGGGACTCTGTTCCCCATATGCAATGTCCTGTTCCCTTCATTTCAGGGAACCGAGACGTTTCCCAGTCGTTAATACGACTTTGCGGGGTCATTCATGTGCTCGGAACTTATAATTATGATATTTCCGCACATGAGACTTGAAGGCACATAAGTGACGATTGCAGCGAACAGATAATCACGTGAAACATGGAGAGAAAGAGCAAGATTGAGATTCACTGAAGGCCATACAAATACGAATAATGAAAATGAATTTACACTGCACAAGAGATCGTCATTAAATCATAAAGGATTAAAACATGATGATTTTCACAGCACAAGGGATCACTGTACAATTATATAGAAATTAAAGACATTTACACAGCAAGAAGAAACACAGCGGCTGCTGCGAGAGCTCAAGAGCAGTGCTGGAAACAAATTCTGAATGTGATAAAAAAATATAAAACAGCTGTTATATCAATGCGTAAGTGAATTCATATACTGTATGTCCACAACAAGAACACACAGGATTATTCATTTTAAAAGCTTAAAATCCTTTATTTAAAATATTAAAGCTTTTAAATTAATTTAAATTGAAAGCTTAATATAATTTAATACTATTACAAATGAATTTAGGCTATTGAATAATTAAAATACTGTATGTAATAATTAGTATGCAATACGAAGACATATTTCTTTTTTTTAAGACTTTTTTTTTCTTTCTGCTTATAATGAGTTTCACATGAAATACTGTATGTTCATCTCTAGTCCACGAAACAAAGGCATTTGGGAGGCATTCATCCCTTTTTAAAGCCTTCTTGTAGGCTACAGTGATTAAACTTTTAATATTTAAAAATCGATCATCATTGACAGGCATTTTATTAATCCATCTTACTAGCTCTTTTATAGAAAGTCTAATATTATTTTTATGTTTATATCTTTATAGATATTTTATATGTATTGCGAAATGAAAAACAATTATTGTATTATCAAATAAAATGAAAGACTGCCGTATATCTAGGCTATATTTACACTATCAAATAAATAATTTATCATAAAGAGTCGATATTGTGGGTTTCTGAGCAGGCCTGGCTCCAGCTCTAAGATGTAAGGTGGGCCATAGGACCCGCCAGGTGGGCCGAACAGTTGGAGGGGTGGGTATTGGTGTAGTTCTCAAGGTCGGCCAAGTTTATGATTGGGTGGGCCAGGCCCATCCAGGCCCCCCAGTGGAGCCAGGCCTGTTTCTGATACTTTTTTCTATAAAGTGCACTTAAAAGATAGGAGGGAGTGACTTAATTGCATCAAAGATGTCACTTTACTCACAGCTGATTGGTTCAGTATCTGTTAGCGATCTGTTACCCAGAACAAAACCTGCCACGGAGCAGATTAGCTGTGTAGCTTAAGTTACTATGGCGATGAACACTGGTAAAAGCTGACCCACCTCACCTAAAACCCAGGGTTGATGCAAACTAAACTGAAGCTTACCTGGTTAGCCACTGAAACCGGCTGCATGGTATAGACCACAGAGGGCAGACAGAGCGATATCATGATATTTTTGTAAACCTTGGCATCTTGGCAAGTGTGAGACATCGTTGAGATCTCTTCTGAAACTCTAGATGAGACACAGATTACTGGGGCCTTTTTTTCTCAGGAGAAACATCTGAGAAGTCCTTTTTGCTCTCTTTTTAATCTTGTAGGAGTAACAATTGCGATATTAGAAAGATCTCATTTGTGATTTTTCTTTCCTGCAGGGATTCACTGATTATTGTTAGAATATCTGCTTTTACAGTACACAGGGAGGTAAAACAGAATTCCTCCTGCGGCCATAAAGTTTCATATGATGATTCACTACACTGTAAGTTTTGTAATAACCATTGGCTCAACAACGTTAGAGAGGGGAATTATTAATGAGATCTGCATGTTGGTTTGATGGATGCATTGCTGCATTGTTGGAGGCAAAAGAACAGAATAAAATTCTCCAACAGATACCTGTTTGCCCTCAAAATCACGTTTAAAGTTTTCAACTGCACTGCATGAAGATTAACTGATAATGTTTCATCCGTGCTGTCGGGCCGAGGAAATTCGATCTGTACCCACAACTGTTACATAAACCTGTGCCGTATTGGAAACGTTTGCAGTTCTTTTATATTTTCTGTATTTTCTATAGGTCTTTATCACAGTCCACGTGTCATCACATCCGGCTCCGAATAGTAGTGTAACCAAATATCCGCCCATGGATCTGTCTATGTACGATCGCAGTTATTTAAAATAAATTAAACCAACTTAGATGCAGTAAACATCAGCCTTTTAATCATTTCTTTGGATTAACATTGCACTTCACCATGTGTGTTATCTACCACTTTAATGCGATTATCAGGGCAAAGTTTTCCCAGTTCATGAGAAGCTGCGTGCGCTGTTCAAATGACTCTCTCAGAGGATTAATGTAGCATGCTCATCTCCTGTTTGTAAATATAATACAGTTGTAGACACTGGGGAATTTTCATCTCTATGTTTTATTATTGTATTCGGTCACGACTCATGAGTGGACGCGTCCCCAATCTTCGTACTCAAACCACGAGGATATAACTCCACGTTTACAAAGATTAAACCAGTTATTTTCTGTAATCAGACTCTGGAATGGAAATGTTTTTTTTATTTGAAAATTTTTAAATGGATCTTATATCAAACATAGAGATTATAATTAAGTATATGAATGCGTTGTGATCATTATCATCGCAAATGCGCAAAAAACGGTCAGAAATCTAGGGGTAACCATTGATAACAAACTAACAAACCACATCTCAAAGACAGCACGATCATGTAAATTTACACTCTACAATATCAGGAATATAAGACCCTTCCTCTCTGAACATGCCACACAACTGCTTGTCCAGTCACTTGTCATAACTAGACTGGACTACTGTAACGCTCTCATTGCAGACCTCCCTGCATGCGCAATTAGACCCCTGCAAATGATCCAGAATGCAGCAGCACGTCTGGTCTTTAATGAACCAAAGAGAGCGCATGTTACACCACTCCTTGTCTCTCTCCACTGGCTACCGGTTGATGCACGTATCAAATTCAAGGCTCTGATGCTGGCATACAGAACAGTCACTGGGTCCGCTCCAGCATACCTAAAATAATTTATGCAGAGCTACGCACCCACTGGAAGCCTGCAGTCGGCTAAGGAACATCGCCTTGTTGTACCAACACAAACAGACACCAAAACACCTTCTCGGACTTTCGGCTTCATCATACCACGTTGGTGGAATGACCTTCCCAACTCCATCCATGAAGCTGACTCACTTTCTGTCTTCAAAAAATGTATTCTTGTTGCACTTTTAATCTGTTTTGAATACTATTCTGATGCTAGAGAAACTTTGTAATATGGCACTTTTCATACCACTGTCTCCTTAAGATGATTCGCTTATGTTTTCCTCATTTGTAAATTGCTTTGGATAAAAGCATCTGCCAAATGAATAAATGTAAATGTAAATACTCTGTATTATCTTTACTCACAATATACATTTTTTTTGTGATTGTAACAGTTCAAGGATGGGCAAGGAGGAGGTGGGAACCAGCTGAACAGTAAACATAAAGTTTAAATGAGAAACTCAACTTAAAACAAATGTAAACAAACACAGACACATATGCAACGTGGCCGCGTGTGTCTGTCTCTCTCTCGAACCAGTGTCTCCGGCTGCCCTTTATCTCGTTCTCCCGGTGATCATCTGATTCAGCGTCAGCCGTGCTCCATCACGGCCCGGCCACACCCTCCACCTCATCACAGTGATATACCCCTGTCTTGTTCAAATGCTCTTTAAAGTGTAAATGTACTCTTGTTTGTACTATATTCTTGCATTACTCTAATTTAAAAAAAAAACATTCATTTACTCCGTTAAGTGCTCCCTGCTCACATACATCCTGTTTAAATCATAAAACAACACAACACTGTTTTTCTTTACTTCATCATCCATGAGTAATGATTGTAAGATGAGGTAGCTCTGTTTAGATTAAGTACTTGAGATGAATTGTACATAAAATAAACCATAATAATTCTGTGCTGTGGGCACTGCCATTTAAACCGATTGAAATAGACTGCATCAGAAGTTGTTTTACGCTACTAAGCAAAGATTCCGCTCTGCGAACGCGTAAGTGTGATAAAGGCCTTATTCAGATGTCTTCAAAGTGCAGCTCATGGAGAGACAAGGCATTTAGTCAGCAACATCAGAACTTAAGAGCCTGCCAATCAAATCTCAGTGTGAGCAGGTGAATCTGTTGGAGAAAAATGACTGTAAGAATTGTCAATTGCTGTGATAGCACAGCAGACAGACTATAAGAGAAAGAAGATGTAGGCTTAATGTAGAGACAGGATGAAATGGAGCACTAGTCAGTCTGACAGACTGAACAGAGAGAGGCTGACGGATAGTAGTTGATATGAATGATAAAAAGATGGAACTGAAAGAAAGATTCATTTAGCAAAGATATAGTGTGAGAATGAGGTGCACTTGTTTAAACTTGCAATGGGACCAACATTTCATTATAAAAGGCAGCAGGACGGTGGATATCCTGTTTTACAATCTCTATTTAATTCTATAGCTGTTCAGTTAAACACAACATCCTGAAACTGTCAGTTCTGAATGTTTCAAAAGACAAAATGAGATGATCCAAACTGATCATCAAAGCGAAAAAATAAAAATAAAGAAAAAGTTGTCATTATTTACTCACCCTCATGTAATTCCATACCACTTTCTTCTGTGAAACACAAAAGGAACAATTCAGAATATTGACCAAAAAAAAAAAAAAAAAACATAAAAGAATCATAAAAGTATTGTCATTGTGCAATATAGTATACTCTAAAAAACATCCAGTGAGCGGCAGTTCTGTGGAGGGAAATGCTTTGTTGATAAGAGAGGTCAACAGATAATGGCCAGACTGGTTCGAACTGACAAAGTGTGCAGTAACTCAGATAACCGCTCTGTACAATTGTGGTGAGAGGAATAGCATCTCAGAATGCTATTCTTAGATGCGGGTTGGCGCTGTTTTGGCGGAGGGGGAGCTACACAATATTAGGCAGGTGGTTTTAATGTTGTGGCTGATCGGTATATATATATATATATATATATATATATTTCTATTGTATACTTTAATTCTTTGTAATTGTAGAATCGTTTTTTTCTAAATGAATTACTAAATAAATTAGAATATTTTACCAAGTAGTACTAAAAATACTAAAAAGTAATCAAAATACTTTGTATGTTGGTGCTCTTTTGTAATTCTAATTTTAGATGGCAAATCTAAAAGTGTAGAATTAGCTATTTAAAACTGTAGGTAGCAAATGAGTGTGTTTCTTCTATATGGTTGTTATAAACGTCATTATGTTATATATATATATATATATATATATATATATATTATTTGTATTATAAAAAATGCAAAATATGTTTTTTAATACAAAATCAAAACTAAAAAGGCATTCATAATGCTGTCAACACAGCAAACCTATAAAAGAAGGCTCTGAACACTGCAATACATAAAAAAGAAATAAAAACATAATATATAAAAATAAATAAACAAATAAGATGGATTGAAATTACAAGGGGCAACTACAGAGATTTGACAAATTATATTTTATAAATAAATACAATAATTTCAGTTTTTGAATTTCTTTTTTATTATTAAATTAAAATATAATATATATATTATATATATATACACACACACACACGCACGCACGCACGCACGCACACACACACACACACACACACACATACTACATATGAACATATATATAAACACTTATATTATATTTAAATATATTTTTAATGCGAAATTATCAGCGAATAACATATAACAAACAGACGATGGGTCGTGTTGTGATTTTAACAAGGATACGTATCCTTTTACGCAATGTTACGTCATCACGCCACTTCCGTATTAAGCTAGCTGACATTACTGGTAAAAGAAACCGGTTTCGTTTTAAGTGATTTGAGTCCTGTAAAGTTTCTTTCCGTTTCAAGCGCTGATCAAAGATGTCTAAACCGAAATTAATAGTTTTTGACCTCGGTAAGTTTTCAGTGTTCACGCTTAAACCTTTTAAATGATGTAAACTTAAAACACAGTGTCTAGCCTTATAACATGGGTTTTATACAGTATAGATGAAATTACTCTGACGTCACACTCCGCAGCAGATTTCAATGGTGGAAATAGGCAGCGCTGCAGTTTTAATAATCTTTTAAGCTTCATAGAATGTAATAATATATTTTAATGTTAATAACAGTTTTGATAGGAATATATATGGTTTACAGTGAATAAATTATGTGGGTTCTTTTCTGAAATATCACCAAAACAAGTTTAAACTTGTTTCAATGAGCCTGTATGATTATGTCAGACATGTGACAGGTTGATGAATACACATCCTCACATGTTCAACATGCTTCTAAAGCCTAAGAATTTAAGTACTTAGAAATGAAAACTACCATGAGACATACAGTATGTGTCTTAACTCCTTAAATTATTAACCCACATACAATATTTTACTTCAGTATGATCATATTCCATAACAAAATTTAATAACAGCTGTTTCGATTGAACAATATTATTTACTGCATTCAAAATAAATGCAAAGACTTTATTTTTGCAGTGTGACATTATTTTTATTCACTTATCCTTTCACAAACAGTAGTCCATGTGCTGCAGTGGTGGAGACGGGATCTGTTTCTCCTGCTATATCACATACGGTGGTCTTGATTATATAAGATCATTGTTAGATTATATTTGATCTCATATCTGTCACAGTGACAGCACTTTGGAAATTAAAAACAGCCGTTTGAGATCAGAGTTTGCATAAATTCTTTGTTAAAATAAGTTATTATCGAACAACAGCTGCTGCGGGTCAATTGTGTCTAATAGAGTAGATGGGATAACAATGACGGTGACCCATGAATTATCATCATTTATGTAAAATCTTGAGTTTTTCCTGATGCAACGATCTGGTGGAAATTTAAAGAAGCCCTTATCTCCAATAATCTGTGGGAAACGAGGTGTTTCAACCCCACAAACAGCACTTTTTGGGTGGTTTCAGCGCAATTTGAGCAAAGCGCCCATAGACAGCAGCTCTTTTCTGAGCAACCAAATGAACTCTGAAGGGGTACACAGAACATATACAGTATATATTTATATATACATACACTGGTGGCCAAAAGTTTGGAATAATGTACAGATTTTGCTGTTTCGGAAAGAAATTGATACTTTAATTCACCAATGTGGCATTCAGCTGATCACAAAGTATAGTCAGGACATTACTGATGTAAAAAACAGCACCATCACTATTTGAAAAAAGTTATTTTTGATCAAATCTAGACAGGCCCCATTTCCAGCAGCCATCACTCCAACACCTTATCCTTGAGTAATCATGCTAAATTGCTAATTTGGTACTAGAAAATCACTTGCCATTATATCAAACACAGCTGGAAGCTATTTGGTTCATTAAATGAAGCTTAACATTGTATTTGTGTTTGTTTTTGAGTTGCCACAGTATGAAATAGACTGGCATGTCTTAAGGTCAATATTAGGTCAGAAATGGCACAAAAGAAACAGCTTTCTCTAGAAACTCATCAGTCAATCATTGTTTTGAGGACTGAATGCTATGCAATGCTTGAAATTGTAAAAAAACTGAAGATTTCAAGACAAAGGACAACTGGCTCTAACAAGGACAGAAAGAGATGTGGAAGTCCAGATGTACAACTAAACAAGAGAATATGTACATCAGAGTCTCTAGTTTGAGAAATAGACGCCTCACATGTCCTCAGCTGACAGCTTCATTGAATTCTACCCGCTCAACACCAGTTTCATGTACAACAGTAAAGAGAAGACTCAGGGGTGCAGGCCTTATGGGAAGAATTGCAAAGAAAAAGCCACTTTTGAAACAGAAAAAAAAAGAAAAGATTAGTGTGGGCAAAGAAACACAGACATTGGACAACAGATAATTGGAAAAGAGTGTTATGGATCTTAACCCCATTGAGCTTTTGTGGGATCAGCTAGACTGTAAGGTGCGTGAGAAGTGCCCGACAAGACAGCCACATCTATGGCAAGTGCTACAGGAAGCGTGGGGTGAAATGTCACAAAGCTGTCATTGCTGCATGTGGAGGATTTTTTGATGAGAACTGTTTGAAGTAGTTTAAGAAATTCTGAACATTTGTTTCAAATTGCAATAGTAATTTTTCACGTTATTAATGTCCTGACTATACTTTGTGATCAGTTGAATGCCACTTTGGGTAATAAAAGTACCAATTTCTTTCCTTAAGAGCAAAATCTGTACATTATTCCAAACTTTTGGCTGCCAGACACTGGCGGCCAAAAGTTTGGAATAATGTACAGATTTTGCTGTATATACATAAATGCAATATGTGTGTGTGTATGTATATATGTTTGTGTGTGTGTGTGTTTAAATGTGTCATTACAAAGATGTTGTTATTTTACTCTTTGGTTTTAACAGATTACACTCTCTGGCCGTTTTGGGTGGACACTCATGTCAGAGCACCTTTCCACATAGATGACAGGTTTGTCTTAGGTTTTAGTGTTTATATATTGTCTATTCTTCCTCAGATTATTTAAAGGGACAGTAAATTAAAATCAATTAATTTTATTTGGATAATATTTTTCCCCTTCCTTGCACACTGACCGGTTTCCTGTTTCTCCAGCGGCACGGTACGGGATTCAAGATTGGCTGAGGTTCCCATCTACCAGGATACTGAGAAGATCCTTAGTTCACTCCACAGTCAGGGATTTAAGATCGGCATTGCATCACGGTAAGATTTCAAAAGGTCTGCTGTGTTGGTAACAACTAGCTCGTTTGTTACCAGTTCGGTGCCTCATTTAGTTGCACCACCAGTTCTCAAGGCAAAACTTTGCTTGTAAGTCGTAAATTTATCCATAAACCATCACCGTTATGCTTTTAATCAAGACACTTCTGATGAACTTCTCAAGATAGATAGAGATAAATTATGATTAATCTACCTATCAATCATATACTGTAAATACAATATCCTCTAATCTTACTGCATATATGTCAAATAAATGGCCTTTTTCTGTTTCTCAAAGAACCAGCGAGGTGGAGGGAGCCAATCAGCTGCTGTCACTCTATAACCTCAACCAGTACATTTCCTTCAAAGAGATCTACCCTGGTTCAAAGGTCAACCACTTTAAAAGGTACTGTTAAGTATCAAGCAATGCAGTGTTGGGCAAGAATCTATCTTTGCATGTGGTTGCTCACTCACGTAGTATCTGTTCATGAATGTGAGACACACTGACAGCTGTTTCTCTGTCTTCAGGCTGAAGTCTGACAGTGGAGTCCAGTTTTCTGATATGATTTTCTTTGATGATGAGGACAGGAACATCGTAGAGGTCGGCAGGATGGGTGAGTTGTTCTCTTCCACCAACCTAGAAACTGTTCTACCGTATTAATGTTGAAATTTGAGGATTGTTTATTCGGTTAAATCACCGTCCGTATCCTCTCTTTCAGGAGTTCACTGTGTGTTGGTTCATAATGCGATCAATTGTGATTTAGTCAACAAAGCACTCGTGGAGTTCAGCAAGAAGCAGTGACCACCGTCGCAGAGATGCAGTCATTTAGTGTTGCTAATTTAAAGTTGCTGTAAATGAGGAAGAATTCATCACATGTACAAAATAATGATATGTATTCAATAGTTTCAAGTTTAACTTGTAACTGTACAGCACTTACTAATTTCAAAACAAGGTCAATGTTTTTAAATGTAAATGTATGTGACTTTTAAAGTTATTTTATACAAAGAGTACATGGAAAAAATAAATGGTTTTATATTTTTTTGCTTTGTTTTATTTTCAATTTTTTAAAACATGCATGCTTCCTCCATTCTCATGTCCTCAAAATTGATGTGATAGGTGTGGGTGAGAAATAGACCAATATTTAAGTCCTTTTTTACAATAAATTCTCCTCCCTGCCCAGTAGGTGGCGATATGCATGAAGAATGTGAATCGCCAAAAACAAATGAAGAAGAACTCTTAGGAGAGAAGAGCGCTAAGTAGGGCTGTTTGAAAGCGGAGATTTGGAGTAATTGGAGTAATTGACTGCTACCGAAATAGTTGTATAGACTTCGGCAAGATTTTTATCGATTTTGCACACCTTTGCCTTTGTCTAACCACAGTTCATAACACAAAGCAAGTACACACTATATTCTCAACGTTGCCTCATGGGGTGCTATAGCGTACATTACTGTAAACTGTCCGCTTCAACTGTAAATTTTCTCTTTCAAGTCATCTACTGTCATGACGGAGCAACAGATTGAAGAGAATATTGCTGAGCAAGTAAGTTAAAGTTAGTATATTTATAGCAACTTACCTGAATAATAACGCATCCAGTTTAATTGCACAGACTTATAATGGTAACCCTATCGCTCCCTTGAGTTCTAAGGTTTGTTACAACCACAGTAATGCAAGAACACACGTTATGTATGTCTAACCAGACTGTGTGTTGGCAATGTGTTGGTCAAGTCCTCGGTTCTGTGTTCATGTACATGCGTTTTTTTTTAAAAAATACATTTTTTTATTATGTTTCCAGGAGTGCTGGCTATTCATGTTTTTGAGATGTTACAGACATTACAGCTGATTTTCTGTAAAGCTGTTTTGGAACAATGTGTATTGGGGAAAAGCACAAATAAAAAACCATACAAAAAAAAAAAAAATGATTTGACGTTTATGATACGATGTTTTTTTTTCTACTTTGGCAACAAAATCTCAATGTTCTCTTTGTTCTGTCAAAATCAAGCTTAAGCATTTTACCAATCAGAAATAGTAATGGCCAGCATCGTCCAATCACTGCAAACCACGTTAAAATAAAATTATACATTATAAATTCTGAATCTAAGTACTGATTACCATTGTCCCATGTCTGCCAACCATGTTGAGTGGTCCAAACATCATCTGCAGCCTGAAACTGAACTTTTGGTCAGAGTGATTGACTTAACCTCCAGTGTGCTGTCTGTCTGCACTGGTCTCAGAACAGTACATATTTTCATCCTAACTCCACATAAAGCACCTGAAACCAACATTTGTCAGGTTTTGGATAAACCCATTGATTCTCAGTGTGATAATGCAGTGAATATAGGATTTCTAAAGAAAAAATAGCGCTAAAGTACACATTAGTGTACATTGTGCTCAGCAGCATGGCGTTTCGCGATAAATCGCTCAAATTACAAAAAACAATTACATATCGGATGAAACTAGAGACTAATCTTTTGACTCAAACAGGTTTCAATGTAAAAACTTAATGAGGGTTTTTACCAGATGTAGTTTTTTTTTGTGTTTCTCCCAAAGACAAACTCCGCTATGAATGGCGCCATGTCATTTTGTCACATGACTCCATACATCGAAAGTTTAACCCTTTACTGACAACTAGAGTATCCTGAACTGAGATCAGTCAGTTTAAATGAATTTAAATTATGCATTGCACACAGCAAAGCTAAAACACAAAGTCCACGCATGTTTTCGGGGTCGTACGAGGTTAAAATTGTTGACATTGTAAGCCTGTTCAGTGGTTCACAAAACCAGTCTAAATGATTCATTCATGAATCAGGCTGATTTGGCTCTGGAGTTAAATTTACTGATTTAGTGATCCAGTTGAAGTGGTTTCCGAGTTAACAGCTCACTGGAGTAGAAGAACACCAGTGAATAATTACCTAAATCTCAGTCTTTTCATCTTTTATGTCATTTTTGAAGCTTAAAAGTTTTAGTGTATTCATTAAATTCAGCGCAATTGCGTGGAAAAGAGTAACAAGAACATTCTTTAAAATTTCTCCTTGTGCTCCACAGAAGAAAGCCATATGAGTTTGGAATGACATTAGGGAGAGTAAATGATTATTTTGAGTGAACAGTTATTTTTATGTTTTCTATAGAGTTAAAATTTTGTGCTCTGCCTGTCTAATGCTGGTAAATCTAAAAATGATTTGTATTATTCATGCCAGATTAAAAATTTATACTGTGAATCATAATTATGGACCGGAGCCAACACTGTAGCACATATTAAACGGTTTTAATGAACCGCTAAAGAATTAATAACAGCCTTGGCATATGATAACCTTTATAATAGCTAATGACATGTTTGATATGAACCATTATGTATATAAATGGGTTTGAGTGAAATTAGATTTTTTTTACAGTCGTTCATATTCTCAGTACATTAAAACTGTAGATGTTGGCAGCTTGGGAAATGTATGATGACTTATACATTTTTCATAATTTCATATCCACTTCAATTAAGGACCTTAACAGCAATATTTCTGTACTTTCATAACACTATGTCTAGTTATGTAAGATAATTCAGTGTACACTGCACGATGCTGTCGCCATCATAAGCGCTTACTGAACACAAATTCTGAGATGTGTAAAGAAACAAAGAATCTTTAAATGCTTTTGTGGTGATGGGGGCGTGACTGAGCGAGGTCTGTGGAGAGCAAGGCTGGGAGAGAGAGAACGGTAAGGATCGACACCTGTGGAAAATCATCTCTAACAGCTGTTTGTGTTTGCAGTGAGAGCTGGGAGGGATAAAAGAGCAGTCCAAGCCACCAGAGGAGGGAGAGTGATGCACGAAGCATTGTGTGTTCCTGTGGCTGATGGCTGCAAAGCATTATTTGTGTGTGTGTAAAATTGGAAGTGTGTTGAATAAAAGACTCGCATGGACTGTTAACCTGGCCCCCGCTTCCTCCTTCACAAGAGAGCTAAGAACCTGTTACAGCCTTGTATTCAATGTTTAATTGCCCTTCAGTTTGTAAAAAAACCCAAAAAACATGTTCACATTAATTGCATCAGTGGGTCAAGGCATTCAAGAGGGTTTAAAAGCACAAATGTGAAGCTTGTTGTTTTGTTTATAGCACTTAAATTAATTATCCTGTACAAAAGGTATATTATTCACTAAATTGTTCAAAACGTGTCATATATTTAGCAGTGGGAATACTTTTCTAGGCAGATAGATTGTAGTTTGCTCCATGTAAACTGTACTTTGCCAGACTGATCACACTGTGAATTCGGCATCAGGTGGTCGAAAGTTCAGCTGCTGAAATTTGTATGTGCTTACTGAGGTCAAAATCACTGCCCCCAGTGGCCAAAGCTGGAAGTGCTGTTGAATGTATGGGCATGGGTGAGCTCCAGTTTGAAGCGAAATGTCCACAGAGTGAAAAAAACAGTCTGAATGGGGGAATAACACTGGTTAGTAATTCAGTAGATTGGGTTTAATTTCAGGGTACATGAACATTTGGAAGCAAACAATTTCCTCTGTGATCATGCTGACTTTGCATGTAGTTACAGTGTGTCATGTCCATTTCTGGTACCCTTGTGCAAATCATGTGGAAGTTTTTAGAGGCTTTACATGGTTATATATGCTTTGGAAATGGCAAGATATAACTTTTTATTGGAAAATTATATAACAATACAATAAGCAATAACATTTTTTGAAATTAAGTCATTTTACACAGCTAACTCTCAAAATCTCATTCAGACTTGCTGTCTCCCAATTCATCAAGCAAGGTTTGATTCAGTAGCGGTTCTAGCTTGTATGGTGCCCTGGGTGAAACCCGCTTTAACATGAACCCAAAGTTCCTGACCGGTGTGTGTGTGTGTGTGTGTGTGGGCATAATTTTGCATAGTAAACATAGTTTCACGTATTTGAAAGTAATCTATAATAATCATGTTAGTAATGATGGTTACTATATGGTATATACTGTAATAAAACCATGGTCTCTGCCAAAAAACATGGTTAGTCTACTACAGTCATGGTTAATACAATATTACTACACTGTAAAAATAAAAAAAATAAAAATGGCAGCTGTGGTTGCCAGAATAAATGTGTAAATAATACAGTAAAAATGTAAACAACTTTACAGAACAACCTGTACATTTTACAGTTTAAATCAGTTCTTTTTACAGTATATTTTATCGTGCAGTACTGTCGTTTGTTTTATTAAATGATAAACTTAATATATTAACCTTCTGAAACTGTAAAAATCTGCTTTTTACTTTATAAGGTATTGTTAATCACCATAGTAATTACAGAAAGGCACATAATGACATGAAATTCATCAATAGTGGCTCTTCCAAGAGGAATGACCAACAAACATGTAGAGACAGCGCTCAGTGTCACTAAACAACATCAGGGTAACACATGTGAAATTAAAATAATGCAACAAAAATTAACTAAACTACATCAAATATAACACAGAACACCCCAAAGTACATAACTGATATTAAACTGTAGTAACTATAGTTTTTGGTGGAAACTATGTTTTAATACAGTATACAGCAACAATGGTTTTACTATAGATTAACCATGGTTAATATTGTCATTATGGTTTTACTTTAAATACCAGTATTTGTAGTAAACCATATAGTAACCAAAAATTTGTAATTTTTATTTCCATTGTTTTCATTTTCCTGTATTATTACTATGGTTTCACTACGAATATCATGGTTAAAACAGGGTTACTTTAGTAAAACCATCTTAAATTTATTGTGAGGCATGCAAACTATTGCAAGGGAGCGTAAACTATTGCGAAGGCACACAAAACTGTCCTCTAAGGAGGACTGTCTTCATAGATCACTACATGGAAAGTTTGACTTAGCGAAAAGTGCAAATGAGATCTGAGAGCTGTGGTGGAGAGCAAGATTCCCATGGACTAACTAACGAACTAAAATTACGACGCAAAGCATTCGTATGTTTTGAGAAGACTTGGAATATAAAACACAGATCATTGACTACTCTTATGGTAATTTTTTGTTGTTTTTGGAGCTTGACGACCCTTGTTAGTTGTTTTTGCTTCGTTTCGTTGTAAAAACTATGTTTTTGTTGTATGGACATTTTGCTAAACACCTTTTCCATGGATGTACCAAATTATACCATGTATATCATAAGTTTGGATCAGCACGAAGGTGAGGAAATTATGCCATAATTTTAATTTTGGGGGAACTTCACCTTAATATTCCAAACCTGCACATCCAAGTTTGACAAAGTTCACTGTACACCATTTATTGAATGTTAGCTGACAGTTCATTAAGCGATTTCACATGTGATCATACAACAGGTTAGAAATTCTCAGGATCTGCCTCCCGTGGTCTTTAGGAATTAATTCAATTTTTCCAACAATATTTACATCTGTACATGAAAAGGCAATTTAGATTTGCCTAGAAACAACACAGAAAAACGGGAGGAAAAAGAAACATGGTAACACTGTACAGTGAGGTTGTGTACGTTTACATTAGTTACCGCAATAGTTAACATGAACTAATAATGAACAATACTTCTACAGCATTTATTAATTTTTGTTAATGTTAATCGTTTACATTACAAATTCCTTTTTTAACATTAAAAGTTGTATATGCATTATGAACTAATATGAACTAATAATGTATACACTAACATTAACCAAGATTAATTTATGCTTTAAAAAATAAATGAGTTTTCGTTGTTGGTGCATAATACAGTATCTAATGCATTAACTAATGTTAACAAATAGAACCATATTGTAAGGTGTTACCAGAAATATAATCACATTCAGTTTCTAAGTTCATTGTCTTTAGGATTCATTTGCATAGGTCTTGTGTACAAACAGGGTTAAATAAGTGCTGACAAGTGACATGGTTTCATGGTCTGTAATAGGCTAAACAAGGCAAAGAATCTTGACTTGTGAAGTGACTGAAACAGATCTGGAAAATGGATAAAAGTTAGTCATGCTCAAAATCATATCTTTTTTATTTACGTGTGTGGTTGCGGTGACCTAGTAAAAAAAACAAGTTCTTTTTTTTAACCATTTTAAACAGTTTAGGTTCCTTGCTGTCAAAATATGCACAAAAGTGTTCCCTTATTAATACACAGGCATCAATATGAATTTGTCAGTGATTGTACATATTTCATGAGACCTATTTTTCAAACAATGCAGCTTGCAGGGCTGAAATCAATATTTCACAAATGAGATGTTTCATAACTTTGGCTTGGCATGCTGACGTGAATTATTCACTTAAGTGTAAGAGAGAACTACAACAGAAACAGCTTGTGCAACTTGTAATGGTAATGTGTGTGTGCAAGGCTTAATCTGTGCTGGAACAAACCCGATCCAGATCCAACATCCCTGGAATTGCATCCAGCGCATATTTTAGTGGATCCCTCACCACATACATAACATTTAAGCTATACATGTTTTATGAAAAATGTAGAACAGAAAGTAGTGATGTGATGCAGTGTTTTATTCACATTTGAAGTCTGTCAGTTTTATGATGGCACCATCCCCATTGAAATCAATGGTTTCGGAATAAACTCTTTAGTAGCGCATCTCTAGTTTGTAGCCGCTCTTCTATCCAATCTATACTGCAATCTGTATTAAGTGAGTGGCGCTACAAAACTCGATCACTCCCACTATAATCAACAAAGCTGTCTACATTGCAAGCATCCTACTCATTGATTAATATTGGAGCGATGAAGTTTTGTTGCATCACTTGCTTGCAGTGTCAACCTTTTCCATGCAATTACAATGAATGAGGACCGGAGCTTTCAACCTTCCACAGGGACACAAAAGCACCATAAAGTGGTCAGTAATACTTGTGCATGATACACCAAGTCTTCTGAAGCCATATGATAGCTTTGTGTTTGCAACAGATAGGAATTTACGTCGTAATTCACTGAAAATCTTAACATCTGCCCTTGGTTCATGAGAAGTAGTGATGTCCGATTTCAGAATGAACCGTTCTTTTGATTCTGATCTTCTAAAGGAATCGATTGATCCGGTTCACAAAACCAGTATGAATGTTTACAACTTAACTCACTGATTTAACCTCTAAAACTACGCGGACCCGCTGGGCATGGCTTGAGGCATTCGATAAGTTTACGCTTAAAGGTGCTGTAAGCGATTTTAGTGTTCTGAAGCTTTCACGTGAATGAGCCATTGAATTTGCCATGCCCCTCATTCCAAAACCCACCCTCCAAAGACCAAAACCGAGCAAAAGAGCAGCATGGTTTGTTCCTGTGGCTGTCAAATTCAACAGTGGCACAATAGCGCCCTCATCTGACAAACATTATGAATCATAGCCTCAGTGATCTGCTTCAAATACAACACTATAAGAAGGAGCAAAATGACTGACAGATGAAAAGCGTCACAGTACCTTTAAATTGTAAAAGTATCCGGATACATAAGTCACTCATATGTGGTACCATTTGAAAGAATACCATCACTTTTTCATTTTTGTTGGATAAAATAACAAAATAAAGCCTGAAATCCTCCACCTCGCAAATGAGCGCCACCTAGGGTTGATGATGTAGAAATATGGATATGAATATAAAAGTTTTTCACATGGCACTTAGACAAGTCATATATCTAATGAAAGCTCTCGTCCTCATTAATGTAACAGTATAGTTTATTTTGTTGCCCAAATACCACAGTTCAAATGATTATCAAAATAATCATGATGTTCGCATGATTGAGTCATAGTGGTTTTCGAGCTAGCAGCTCACAATTCTCAGTGAAAAATGACTTAAATTTTGGTCTGTTCCTCATACAAAGCTATCGTGTGACTTCAGAAAAGGACTGGGTAATAGGAATGGGTGGATTAGTCTTAAAGTATCAATACTTTATAATAATATGTTTTATTTATATAGCATCTTTCTTAAACAAGTTATTAAACAAGTTAGTCAGTTCCATGTTTCATTTACAGCATTAGCTGGGAAATATTTTCTTTTAATATGTAAGCAAAATGGACGTTATAACTTAAATATACCCATAGGAATCTAAACAAATAAAATCAGGAAGTCTGTATCGATGCACAGCGCTACTTCAGAAAGCTTGGAATATATCGCACAGGTCGTATGGACTACTTTAATGGATGATGCTTTTGCGTTCTTTTCATTGTAAATGCATAAAAAGGTGCAAAAATGTTTCTTAAAAATATTTACAGGTAACACTTTGCAATAAGGTCCCATTCGTTACCATTAATTAAAAACATTAGTAACATGAACTAACAATGAACAATAGTTATTAAGCATTCATTAATCTTAGTTAATGTAAATTTCAACATATAATAATAATTTTTTTTAATCAAAAGTTCCATTTGTTAACATTAATTAATGCACAATGAACTAACATGACCTAACAATGAACAATTGAATTTTTATTAACTAACATTAACAACGATTAATAAATTGTGTAACAAATGTATAGTTAATTGTTAGTTCATGATACCTAATGCATTAGCTAATGTTAACGAATGGAACCTTATTGTAAAGTGTTTCCAATGTACATACAGACATCTTAATCAAAATAACATAAAAATACTTTTTTTTCCATTTGTGTTGCACATAATAAAGAAAGTCAACTGGTTTTGGAATGATTTGTTGGTGAGTAACTGACGACAGATATTCCACACACTCGTATGTGTGGTTGGGCATCGAATGAATGCATGTGAAACCGAGGAAGTGGCTTCCATAATACTGTTTGGCTCTGTAAAACACTGATAATACAGATTTTTGGCAGGTCCACATAAAATTCTCTCTCCAGATTGTGCTCATTGGCTCCTTTCAGCAGTTATTGCTTCTGAATAGTCACGACGTGACATCACAACATTTCCTTTTTCTCTCTGGTCCTATTTCCCCTTTAGTGTCTTTTCCCCTTTTCCATTTCCTCTGTGCTTTCCTCCTCTTCCTGCCCAGTCTCATTTGATTCACTCGATTTGTCTTTTTTTGTCTCATGCTCTGCCTCTTTTCCATCTCTTATTTCGTCTTCCTGGTTTGGTTTTTCTAACTGGTGTTCTTCTTTTAAATTCTCATCCTCCTGTTTTCCTTTATCATCTTTTTCGTTCTCTCGTTCCCTAAAAATATCAAGCAACCTTTGAAACTTGGGTCCCCATTCTTCAAACCCATCTTTCTCCATGTCTTTCTCCACCTCGCTTTCGAGCGAGCTCAGAGATGTCGCCTGTGACCCGCTTCCCTCCAGTCCGTACGTCTGCAGCGAGTCATATGGTGGCTGCATGGGGTCGAAGGTCACTAGGGCTAAACGGTGTTGCAGAAAGTCGGCCATTCTGTTTGTTAGAGAATCTCCACCTGTCTTTTCAGTGTTTGCTTGTCCAGCCTTCCCCTTTCCCAAGCTCCAACCTCTCTCATACAGCCCCGCCCCTCCTGGGAGGGGCATCATGAGGTGTGGCACATAGTCCTGCCGACCTACTCCATATAAGCCCATTAGCCCAGCAGCTTCTGGGTAGAGGAAAGCAGGTCTGGCTAAAGATATTCCTCCGCCACCTCTCAGCAAGGTCCCTTCCATTGTTCTGAATGGCATTTCCTGTGTGCAGTGGCCTGATGTGGTTTGGTTGGTGTTTTTGTCCAGAACCGAAGCAGGGGTGGAGTCGTCATTGGTGATGGTTGAAACGGAGGCTCGGGTGGTCAAGCAATGAGGTGACGACCCCGTTTTATGCCCCACAAAACTGCTGGAGGCCTCTGATGAAGAACCGCTCTGACTGGAACCCTTCATAAACAGAACCTGGTCAGAATGCACAGGCTAAGAAAAATGTGATGAACATAAAATCTTTTAAAGTTTGAGAATTAAGGGTCATTGACAAATAAGGTTGTCCGAGGTGATAAAAAGGAGAAATCTTTAAAAATAATCTAGTTTAAAAAGCACTTGTGTTAAATTAGTAGAAATGTAATCTTTGAGTCCATGTTGGTTTCACGTAAATAATAATAATAATAATAATAATAATAATAATAATAATAATAATAAACAATAGCATTTTCTACAAAAGAAAAAAAAAAACCAAAAGAAAAAAAAAGTTGAAAGGGATAGTTCACTCAAAAATGAAAATTCTCACATCATTTACTCACCCTCATGCCATCCCAGATGTGCATGACTTACTTTCTTCTGCTGAACACAAATGAAGTTTTTTTAGAAGAATGTTTCAGGTCTGTAGGTCCATTTAATGCAAGACAAAGTTAAAAAAGTACATTAAGGCAGAATAAAAGTAATCCATACGACTCCAGTGGTTTAATCCATGTCTTCAGAAGTGATACAATAGGTGTGGGTCAGAAACAGATCAATATTTTGTCCTTTTTTTTTTTACTATAAATCTCCACTTTCAAACAGTCCTCCTTAGCGCTCTTCTCTCCTAAGAGTTCTTCATTTATTTTCATTGTTATTTTCCCTGGGCAGGGAGGAGGATTTACAGTAAAAAAGGACTTAAATACTGATTAGTTAATCACCCACACTTATCATATTGCTTCTGAAGAAATGGATTTAACCACTGGAGTCGTTCCCTTGCATTAAATGGACCTACAGAGCTGAAATATTCTTCTAAAATCTTTGTGTTCAGCAGAAGAAAGAAAGTCATACACATCTAGGATGACATTAAGGGTGCGTTAATGATGATATAATTTTTATTTTTGGCTGAACTATTCTTTTAGTGACTTAAAATATGTTATGTGGTGTAACCATCAAGTAAAGTTATTAAAATTCTTTTCTTGCACCTCGAATACCTTGAATGAGTGTACACAACTTAATCGTTAATTTCTAAAAAAAGTTTTCAAACACATTTTTCAAGGTGAAATATATATATATATATATATATATATATATATATATATATATATATATATATATATACATTTTTTTATTTTTTTACAAATATCATGATTTTTTTAGGCAACAATATCAAGACGTTTTCTCAGGGTTACACAAAATTACCTAAAAAAAACAAATTCATAAAAATGTCAAAATATTGATTTTTAATGATATGAAGAAAAAAAAAACTTATATAAAACACCATGTCACTTTTTTTTAAAATATAAATCATATTTTAAAGTAAAAAAATGTCCCTGCTTATTGTTTCACTGCAACATCAATTACTTGAAATGTTTTATACATTATCATTAGATATACATTTCCCTATGAAGAAATGTGGTTATTTATTCCCTGTGTGATTTTAACTTCCAGGACTCTACTGTTGCACTGGAAATATGTAGGTCTTGTATCACCCTGTAGGGGTTTATTTTGAAATAATGATCCACTGACTATACTGTAGATTATCCTGCTTATTACACAGCTACTTGCCAAGCAGGCAAGTAGCAGATTAAATGAACATGAAATATTGATTTGAGTTGAAAGTACATTATTTTGTGAAAGGAGAGAGACCAGAAACAGCTCAATTCAACCTCTGCTTTGCGTCAGAGTTCTGTTGGTCATCTGACTGCTCATTATCCCAATTATTACCCGACTACTTGCCAAATAAATTAATAAATAGAAATGAAATATTGATTTGAGTTTTATTTATTTTATTAGCTGTGATACTAGAATGAAAGATGACTCACAATACCCAGATGACTGGTAAAATATAATGTTTATCCCTGAATGTACAGTCATTATTCCAAAATATAAGACCACTGGATGGCTGTTAACCAATCAGAATTGAGTACTCCAGAGAGCTGTTCATAAAATGTGTTAAATCTCAGTGGCAGCAAAATCTCGCAGAATGTTTACCTGGTCCTGGCTCAGTGTGTGGCTCTCTGAGATGACCTCACTTCCTGTCTCACTCTCTTTCGGAATACTATCGGTGGTTCCGTTGAACCCTTTCTGTTCCGATCCATCCCTGCTCTTGCCAATATAGACAGAACCGGACTCTAAAGGACCTCCGGGCTGGCCGTGGCTACCGGGGAGAACATACGCCAATTTGGTGAGGTCCAGTCTGGAGTTGAACGGTGCCAGTCTGTTTCGTGGAGCGGGGAGGGTTTGGATGCTATAGCAGTACCGTCCGTAGAGAGGTGCAGAAACGGGGCGGTGTGGATCCAAACCCAAACTCTCACTCCAGCTGAACGTTCTGTTTATGTCCAGATTGTCCTGAGAATACCTGTTAGAGTTAAATCATCAAAAGAAATCATTATTTTGTCATTTTGATTTAGCATGTATGACTGGGTTTCAATACTAGGAAAGATTTACAATTATTAAAAGAACAGAACCACTATTGTTCCTCTGAACACACTTTAAGGTTTATTACAGCACACTAAGTACCACAACCCTAGTTAAAGACCCCATCAAATCACAATTGGAGTTTTGTAGCTTTTCATTCATGTTTGTTTGCTTTGAGGTCATCTATAGGCTTGTGTACTCCTAAAAGTTGAATAAATAAGTGCCCTGTTAAGGGGTGTATAAAAATGTGTGCAATATTAAATAATATTCAATATTACATGGCTCTCTGGAATACTTGATTCTGACTGGTCAATGTATTGTATTGACACAGCTGTGCAAGTTGCATGTCTCTATGTGGTTTGTTTCTTCTCCAATAATAAAATAGAATTCATAGAAAAATAGAACTCAAATTATATTAAATTACTTTTAAATATTTTTTAAGCTAACTAAATGTAATATCTTTTCAAATAAATACATTTTATTTATTTATTTATTATTATAATTGTATTATTATTATTATTATTATATTAGTATATTAATAATAATAATACTATTTTAATATAAAATGTAAATTAATAACTTTAATATTAATTAATAATGAATAATAATTTGTATTGATAACTTTTTTATTATTATTAAGAATAATAAGCCTTCTAATGTGCTGTATAGTCAGCCATAACTCAAAATAATATTTCAGCCTATTTTTAATTTTCAATTGCATTTCAATCATATGACAAACTTCCACCAAACTGAATTGAGTTATCTTTAAATTCAGCATAAATGTAAAGTATTTAAGTTTAATTGAACACTTCACTTTATGCGTAATTCATAATATTTATAATATATAATATGTATATGTAATATGTACATACTGTATATACATGTGTGTGTATATATATACACACACACACACACAACAATCAGCCACAACATTAAAACCACCTGCTTAATATTGCATAGGTCCCCCTCGTGCCGCCAAAACAGTGCCAAACCGCATCTCAGAATAGCATTCTGAGATTATATTCTTCTCACCACAATTGTATAGAGCGGTTATCTGAGATACTGTACACTTTGTCAGTTCGAACCAGTCTGGTCATTCTCTGTTGACCTCTCTCATCGTCAACATGATCTAAAAGAAAAAATGATTCGTCAGACCAGGCCACCATCTTCCATTGCTCCATGGTCCAGTTCTGACGCTCACGTGCACACTGTAGGTGCTTTCAGCGGTGGACAGGGGTCAGCATGGGCACTCTGACCCATATGCAGCAAGCTGCAATGGACTGTGTGTTCTGACACCTTTCTATCATGGCCAACATTACATTTTTCAGCAATTTGCTACAGTACCTTTTCTGTGGGATTGGACCAGATGGGCTAGCCTTCGCTCCCCACGCACATCAGTGAGCCTTGGGTGCCCATGACTCTGTCGCCAGTTCAACAGTTGTCCTTCCTTGGACCACTTTTGGTAGGTACTAACCACTGCATACCGGGAACACCCCACAAGTCCTGCCGTTTTGGAGATGCTCTGACCCAGTCATCTAGCCATCACAATTTGGCCCTTGTCAAAGTCGCTCAGATTCTTACGTTTGCCCATTTTTCCTGCTTCCAACACATGAAATTCAAGAACTGACTGTTCACTTGTTGTCTAATATATCCCACCCATTGAGAGGTGCCATTGTAATGAGATAATCAATGTTATTTACTTCACCTGTCAGTGGTTTTAATGTTGTGGCTGTTCGGTGAATATATATATATATATATATATATATATATATATATATATATATGTATATTTGGCATGTAACGATACACAGATTTCATGATACGATGCAAAGTCTCACGATATGATGCGATTTAAAAAAACAAAAAACAGCTCCCACAAATGTTACACTCATTTTTTTCTTTTTTCATCACCTTTTCTCCCAATTTTGAATGCCCAATTCCCACTACTTAGTAGGTCCTTGTGGTGGCACGGTCACTCACCTCAATCCGGGTGGCGGAGGACAAGTCTCAGCTGCCTCCGCTTCTGAGACAGTCAATCTGCGCATCTTATCACGTGGCTCGCTGTGCATGACACCGCGGAGACTCACAGCATGTGGAGGCTCATGCTACTCTCCACGATCCATGCACAACTTACCACGTGCCCCATTGAGAGCAAGAACCACTAATCGCGACCACGAGGAGGTTACCTCATGTAACTCTACCCTCCCTAGCAACCGGGCCAATTGGTTGCTTAGGAGACCTGGCTGGAGTCACTCAGCACACACACACATTGTTACACTCAAACATATTCAAGGATTCAACATAAATGTCTTTTAAGTCATAAATAACACAACAGTGTCTGAAATTGGCAACAAAATGCATATATATACAGGGTTGAGAGGGTTACTTTTGAAATATATTCCACTACAGATTACAGAATACATGCTGTAAAATATAATTTGTAACATATTTCGTTAGATTACTCAAGGACAGTAACGTATTCCAAGAATTTCACACACCATTGCACTTGTGTATATGGCTGTGTGACAATAAAATAAAGTGATTTGTATTCTAAATACTTTGGATTACTTCTTCAGCACTGGTAGATTTTTTCACTTGTTTTGACTATAAAAACTCTGCCAGTACAGTAAGACAAAATACACATGTTAAAAATACATTCTCTGAAAAACCTAAATATCTTATGCAGTGTTGTTACTAAAACAAGATAAATCAAATTGATCTTGTTTTAAGGATTTTTAGATATTTTTACAGGAAAACAATCAAAAAATTATTATCAAGGATACGATTTTTGCCCTAATATCAAAGGTCTTACTAGAAAAAAATTAATTATGATCCAACGTAAATTTTCTTGATAAAAAAAATATGATCATGTCTGGTAACATGTGCATGTAAAATGGCTAGAAATAACATTTTAGCTTAGCGTAAAGCTGACAATTTACACAAGGTTTATTTCTATTTCTTCTGCTCCAAACTTACTTCAAACTTATTTCTCTGTCTGCTCGTATGAATGTAACACATCATAAGAAAGTGTTTCACCGCTGTTCAAATGCACTTTGGATCGCATCATTTATATGTATAAATGTTTTCCATCTGAAAGGACTAAATATTAAATGAAACAAATGACAATAAAATGCAAAGTAATCTCTTCAGTAATCAAAATACTTTTTGAATGTAACTGTATTCTAATTACCAATGATTTAAATTGTAACTGTAGTGGAATACAGTTACTTATATTTTGTATTTTAAATACGTAATCCAATTACATGTATTCCGTTACTTCCCAACCCTGTATATATATATATATATATATATATATATATATATATATATATATATATATATATATATATACATACACACACAAACACACTGGCAGCCAAAAGTTTGGAATAATGTACAGATTTTGCTGTTTTGGAAGGAAATTGGTACTTTAATCACCAAAGTGGCATTCAAATGATCACAAAGTATAGTCAGAACATTACGGATGTGAAAAACAGCACCATCAGTATTTGAAAAAAAAAAATAAATAAATACTTTTTTTACTTTTTTTTACTAGACAGGCCCCATTTCCAGCAGCCATCACTCCAACACCTTATCCTTGCGTAATCATGCTGAATTGCTAATTTGGTACTAGAAAATCACTTGCCATTATATCAAACACAGCTGAAAGCTATTTGGTTCATAAATGAAGCTTAACATTGTCTTCATGTTAGTTTTTGAGTTGTCACAGTATGCAATAGACTGGCATGTCTTAAGGTCAACATTAGGTCAAAAATGGCAAAAAAGAAACAGCTTTCTCTAGAAACTCGTCAGTCAATCATTGTTTTGAAGAATGACGGCTATACAATGCTTGAAACTGCCAAAAAAACTGAAGATTTCATACAAAGATCTTCAAAGACAAAGGACAACTGGCTCTAACAAGGACAGAAAGAGATGTGGAAGACCAGTTGTACAACTAAACAAGAGGATAAGTACATCAGAGTCTCTAGTTTGAGAAATAGACACCTCACATGTCCTCAGCTGACAGCTTCATTGAATTCTACCCGCTCAACACCAGTTTCATGTACAACAGTAAAGAGAAGACTCAGGGGTGCAGGCCTTATGGGAAGAATTGCAAAGAAAAAGCCACTTTTGAAACAGAAAAACACAAAGAAAAGGTTAGAATGGGCAAAGAAACAGACATTGGACAACAGATAATTGGAAAAGAGTGTTATGGATCTTAACCCCATTGAGCTTTTGTGGGATCAGCTAGACTGTAAGGTGCGTGAGAAGTGCCCGACAAGTAGGGGTGGGGGAAAAAATCGTTTCAGCGATGCATCGCGATTCATACTCAAACGTTTCTGAATCGATTCTCAAAAGAATCAGAATCAATTCTGAGTTCATTTTAAATTATGGCAGAGCAAAGACAGATGTAGAAACAAAGATACGAGTTAAGTGCATACACTAAAGTCAAGTGCACAAACACGACTGTTTGCAGACCAGCTGTATCAAACACATGACCATTTGTACCCGAATGAAACTATGATCCCGAAATTCTTTCACGAACCCACGCAAATAGCAATGGGAGAGTTTATTCATGTTAACCTTCCAACAAACAACATGAAAGACGATGTCGCACCCATTATTGCACTGATTTGCACACAACGGGGGAAAACACGGAAGAAAATAATGATGAGGCAGCGGTTCGGGAGATGTTGGTGATGTTTTCATTTAATTCTTTTTTTTTTTCGATGCCTTTCTCTTACTCTCTTTACTGTTAAATAAAAAGCTGAAAGGGAAAAAATAGAGAGTAAAAAATAAATTTTGAAGAAACTGAAAAAAGAAAGAAATTGAAGGACAAGATGCATCGTGATGCATCAAGAATCATTTTATAATAAAATCGTTACCCTTTGAATCATAATCGAATCGAATCATGAGGTCAGTAGATTCACACCTCTACCAACAAGTCAGCCACATCTATGGCAAGTGCTACAGGAAGCGTGGGGTGAAATGTCACCTGAGTATCTGGACAAACTGACAGCTAGAATGCCAAGGATCTGCAAAGCTGTCATTGCTGCACGTGGAGGATTTTTTGATGAGAACTCTTTGAAGTAGTTTAAGAAGTTCTAAAAAAAAAAATTCAAATTGTAATTTTCATGTTATTAATGTCCTGACTATACATTGTGATCAGTTGAATGCCACTTTGGTGAATAAAAGTACCAATTTCTTTCCATAAGAGCAAAATCTGTACATTATTCCAAACTTTTGGCTGCCAGTGTCTATATATATATATATATATAATTTTTTCAATGTGTTGTTTTGATTTTACTATATTAAAATATTTATTAGTCTCCCAGAGATAAGTCCACAGCGACATATTCAAATACATAATAAACTTGGATAAACTTGGCACTGAAAAAGCCTCCAGATTTGCATTGTAATGGCTCATTAAACTGCACACAATGAACAAATTTAGAGTTACCAATGATTCTTGGGAAAAATGCAACAGTTTTCTTTTTTTTTCTTTTTTTTTTTACTGTGAATGTCAGCTTCCTCAACTTTAAAATGGCATGTTTCACGAGGACTAATACAATATTATGATATTTTAGAAGTAAAACATCAAAGAGATGACATGACTTGAAAGATCAGACAGTCAGCATTAAATAACAGAGATGAAATTCAAATGATGAGATATCTATTTTTGTGAGTATCAAAGTCATCACAACACACACACACACACGCATACAAATGTACTAACATATTCTTGCTGTCTCGAAGGCGCTGTGCCCTCCTCATGCTCTGGGGAGCGCTCTTCAGGGTCACAATATCAAACGCGGCTGTGTCAGCTTCCCCGCCTCCCTCGTCATCATATGTAATGATGTTTTCCCGAATCTCATCGTCTTCCACTGGAGACTGGGTGTCCCGTTTCTGCCTGCGCAATGATAGCGAGAGCGCCACCACCACTAGGGGTCGAAAAAAGGAGCAAAAGAGAAAATCAGACGTTTTTGACACTTTCCACATACAGGATAAAATCTTCGAAAAGAACGTTTTTTTTCCTTCCCTTTTTTAGCAAATAGTCAGTGAAAAGAGGTGCTTAATCTTCAGAAAATGTTGATCGTCAACCTCAGGAAAGCAAAATATTAAATGAGCTCTTTTATTTTATATTTATCTTAAATGAGGTTTGCAATTTTTGCAACCCTGTCAACAAAATTTGGAACAAATTCACACACACGCACACACACACACACACACACAATCTGTTACATTTATGGTAAATAAAACTGGCAGCTGTGGTTGTCAGAAATCCACCAAAAATAAAAAACATTTTTTAAAAAAATACAGCGGTCATGTTTCCGGCATTAAGGGTTGTTTTTTGGATGCATCTACTTTTTACAGTTCACAACCTTATATATCATTAAATGATATAATGCAAGTGTACCAACCGACTGGAACTACAATAAATCTGCTTTGTACTTGTACTAAAATGACTTGTTTATCACCATAGTAACAAAAGAAGGCCACATGATGACTTTTAAGTTCATCAAGAGACCCTTCAAGGAACAACGATTAATAAACATGTGTGCACGCTGTGCAGTGTGACCCACACAAACACAAAATGCTATCAGGGTGACACATGACAAAATAAATAAATAATTATGCAATAAACATTAACTTAAAAACAACAAAAAAATTCAAAATAAATAAAAAATAAATAAAATATATATCCGTAACATGAATATTTTGTTCTTGTATTAATATTAAAATATAATTATATCAAAATATAATCAAATGTGATAGACTTCTGTAAACACCCAATTATTGTATTTTCACCATGATTTTAACAATAATTTATAGTAAAAATACATGTATTGTCTTGTTAAACATAATATCACTTTTCACCATTTACTTTAAGGTTAATCATACCATATACCCCATCATTTATTTTTTACAGCATTTTACAGTAAAATTAAATGTATTTTTGAATTAAATATAATTTTTCCCGGACATGGTAAGGTAACTACCAGTAAACCAATTAGCATTAGGTTTTCTTTTAACAGTTGCATTTTTGCATTATTTTTCTGTTAATATATATATATATATATATATATATATATATATATATATATATATATATATATATATATATATATGATAACTTGTCTTAAAATAACTTGGGTACCAGGGTTGAACTGGTACATATTTTCACGCTATGCTTTAGAAAAAATACAAATGATGTTACTTCTTCAGTGTCACGGTTTTAAAGAATGCCACGTTATGTCAAAATGTGTTTTTTTTTTTGTTAATAAAATAAAATAAATAATTCAAGTTTTTTTTTACTACAATGAATTGATTATCAATTCAACAGATCATGTCAAAATCATTGTTTTGTTGTAGAAAAAAAAAAAGTACAATTTTAGGCTATGTTCACACTACTATGTTTTCGTTTGAAAATGCATTGATTTCGGTATTTTACAGTTCTTATCCACACTGCAATGACGTTTTCCTTCACTGAAAACATGGGATTTGTGCCTCTAATGCTTTAAACAAGTAATAGGATACCAAATTGTACCATATTCATCCAAAGTGCCCATTCAACCACTTGCATGCTGTAACACCTGACCTATTGAGTGTGGTTTGAGCATTCAATGCCATCTGGGGTAACATCAGTGGGAGGGGGTTGTTCCACAAACTCAAAATGCCACACGATGCCGTCAGCCCTCATCATATTCTGTTTATTATGAGTGACTGAGTGCCGAAACGAAACCCAGACATGTTCATTAGATGCTCTACTAAGAAACAGAGCAGAAACAATAAGGCGAGTTGGCTTAAAACTTGAACAACATATAAACTAACACACACACACACACACACACACACACACACAAAGCAGCAATTTCAAGACAAGCCAAAAGGCAATGGCAGACGAAGAGAGAGAGAGAGAGAGAGAGAGAGAGAGAGAGAGAGAGAGAGTGATGTACAGTTGAAGCAACAGCAGATCATTAAACCAGCCGACTTGAGAGAGTCAAAGACAGAACCAATGGTCATAAGCTATAAAACACCTGACAAAATGGTCTGAAAATCAAGACTGACCCACAGGAAACAACAGTCACAATATCACTATCGCCCAAAATTAGGGTGTGCTAGGGCCAGAACCAGTTGAGTTCCCATTGTCACTTCTGGGGATTCATCGTGACTCTTCGGGGCCAAAGAAGGTCGACTTGGGATTGAGGCAGGGTCAATATCAAAGGCAGACTTTTTCTTAGTCAGGCCAGAGGTTTCAATACCAAGATACAAATTTCCCAATTTTTCATATCTAGCTACCAGCGTACCTTAACAGATCAACAGAGAATGGAGAATGGTCAGCAGATGAAATCAGGGCTCTTCTGAATTTTTGGGCTTATGAAAATGTGCAACGTCAGATGGACGGTGTTGCCGAACGAAGAATTGATTAAGTACATTGTCGCCGAACTTGCCAAGTTGTGTATGCAGCGCACAATGATACAGGTTCTGGAAAAATGAAAAAATAAATAAATACATAAAAAATAAAATAAAATTAAATTGGGGGCACAGTTCAAATTCGTGTTCATTTCAAGGGCTAGTTAGTCTCCAGAGTCTGATACCTCAGCTTGAGCATCCTTCTTGCTTGTGAAATGGGCGGGGTGTGTGACGTTGTCACCAGGGCGGCGTATTAAGGGCGGGTTTTAGGGCAACGCATGTGGGTTATTGGCCCGATGGTGGGAATGCAGATCGATCGGATCTCGTCTTGTGGCTTGAGATCCGAGGCTATTGACCCTGGCTGATCAATTGATAGCCCTGGCTCCCACTGGCCCGATGGTGGGAAAGTGGCTAATGACATTCCTATGGATCCTGTTGGGCAGGAAACAGTCAGATGGTCTATTGGATTACACAGAATTTTGCAAAGAGTGGCATCATAGACGCCCCAACTTTTTCTGGTTTAGATGAAGAATAAAGAATTTTGTATTTCATTTCAATAATGATTGAATTCTATGCATTATGCATAAGACAACGTTGAAGCATAACTGAGATCTCAAAAAAAGTCTCCTGAGATTTGGAAGACCAAACTCAGAGCAATAAATTTTTCTCCGGGCAGGACTTGGTTTTGACAATTACTTTGCATCTAAATGAAGCCTGGTCCTCTTTAAGATTTTAGACTTCTTCAGCTCTTAGTGCCTCGGACTACACAACGAAAGTTCAGTAATGGGAGCCAGCTGGTACGTGATAGCTGTGAGGTATGTGTAAACCTCACCCCTCTGGCCTCAAGAGGTGCACTATGGTAGAGGATGTAGCCTTTAGCCTCCTCGTTATCACACCCGATTCCCATACTTGCTGATGCTGGTTTGAATCCTGCTCGGAGCAGGTTGAGCAGGACCGGTTACAGTGGTGCTGTTACCTGGATGGGAGTAAGGTTTAGAGTATGAGTGTAACATGAGCCAGCTGGTACATGATAGCTGTGCAGTATGTTTAAACCCCACTCCCCTGGCCTCAAAAGGTGCACTAGGGACTGATGCTAGAGGCTGTAGTCTTTAGCCTCCTCGTTAACATGCCCACCTCCCATGCCGGCTGATGCAAGTTCGAATCCCGCTCGGAGCAGGTCGAGCAGGACTGGTTACACATTCCTGTTGACTGTTTTACTCATTTACAAAAATGTATTTGACTTTTTACAAAAAATACATTTACTAAACATACTCATTTTGGCACCACTCTGTTCAACATTAGTTCAACAACACTTCCAGGTTTAGCCACTAGGGGCAGTGATTCTAATTTCAGTAAGCACAGGCCAATTTCAGGAGAAAAACTTCCAAATCTGTTGCTTCGTACTGACCCAGAAAAGTCGAAGCACAGGCCAGTATCGCCAACATGGCGGCTGTGCTGACTCCCAATAGCGGAGAGTTTGATGGTAAAGGCAAGCACACCGCCTGCCTTTCCCATTCCGGTGATGATGGTTTATCCATGTCGTCCGTTTGTTGCTTTTGTTCTTCTGCCCACATCCCTCCTTTCTGGCACGGACACAGCGTAACGGTAACTGTTCCCGTGCTGCTGAGATCTGATGCATCATCACAAAGTATTACAGGTATTTTTAGAGTTAGTAAAGATGAAGAGCGTGGAAGAGCCTTCAGGGATGTCAAGAGCAGCAGACTCGCCGTGTGGTCTGGAAACAAACAAACCATCAGTCATGTGACATGTCATGAAAGTGTTCAATAGCTGAACACAAAAATGAACATTATATCAATTTACTTAGCCTCAGTGAAATACATCAACAGGTCATAGTAACCACAGGCTGTTAAGCTTAAAAAAAGATTAAAAAAAACCAACATAAAAGTAGTCCATGTGACCACGTGTGCTACTGTCATGACGTGAAACTTGAGCCATATTTGATTTGAGAGCTTTCGCAAATGGGCCGATTATCAGTAAATAGATGGCAACCTTCCTCTTACAAAGCTAGAGTGTGACTTCAGAATACGGCTGAACGATTTGGACTAAAAATCTACTTGCGATTGCGAGTAGAAATCTACTTGCGATTTTTTTAATAACATAAAAAAAGTGTTTCCTTTTTAAATTAAATCATGGGCAAACATGCTCTTCTGCAAATAGAAATAATCTTCAAGAAAGGGTGTCCACACTTGAGTCCTCGGAAACCATTATTTTGGCAGTACACTGATGAAAGGCATTTCTATTTGTAGTAAAGTTGACAACGGCCTTTTAATGCAGAGAAATACTCTCATCCACTCTTCTGTCCACAAAATTCTTTGTTATGAGGTTACTTTAGGTTTGGATAGCAACTTTAAGCAGCCGAACATATTTGAAATTACACAAATGAACAATTAGTGACTCTAGAGTGCTGCAAATTTAACAAGCTTAGCCCATTAGCCTCATGCATGCTTTAAGTATATATAACACTACAGAGAACAGAGCTGTGCGCACACAGTGAGCGTAGCTAGCAGCACGTGCAGACTATTTATTTAATTAATTCGCAGCTTTTGCGGTTTGATAATCGATAATCATATCGCAATTTCGATTTTATTTTGATTACTCGTTCAGCCCTACTTTAGAAGACTACGAATATAGCACATAAGTCACATAGACTACTTTAATGGTGCTTTTATGGTGCTTTGGTCCTTTTTTGAGCTTGACAGATGTGGTCTCTATGTGCTGTTTTTGTATGGAAAAGAGTTGCTTGAAAATTCTTCAAAAATTCTCCTTTTGTGTTCCATGGAGAGAAAAAAAAACAACAACAACATATAGGTTTGAAATGACATGAGGGCAACTAAATAATCATTTTTGGGTTAACTACTCTTTTAACCCTACTGTCATGTCCTGATAATTCTTGACCCATTTAGGGGATTAAAAACTAATCTTAATCTTGTATCTGGTCAAAATGCCTTTGGATTCTCATCATTTTAACATCAACATTCTTAAATAGAACTCTTTTACAATATAAATCGTGAATCTGTATTTGTTCCAAACATATGCAATGTATAAGTATTCCTATTATTATATTTTTTCATTCAAAATTAAGGGTTTATTATATATATCTACTGTACAAGAAAAGTACCACAACTGACATACGTATACTGTAGGTGGCTCTCTTTACAGATGAAATGCTAATATATACAGTAAGTGTTTAGTGTGACAAACAAGCCTATGGCAATGTACATGTTTATAATCAAAAGGGAGGTGCTGTACATCTGCTGTACTCTACTGGGTCTTTTTGACCCAAACAAAATGGTTGTTTGGATTTTTCTTTTTTTTTTTTCTTTTTTTAAACTGAAGGGTTAAGCAAATTAGAAAGCAATAGATTGAAGCATGAATATGTATGAGAAAAATTAAATAATGGCTTGCCAGTGCACAGAGAAAGGAGTTTGCTGTATTCCACAGAGCATGATCTGACAAAAAGATAAATGGATGAGCGTAATGAAGGTGGATATATGACTGGACAGAGACTGAAAGGAAGATGAGGGAAACTGATGGGGAGGAAAAGACAGATGGATGACAGAAGCAGACAGGAGGAGAGATGGAGATTGAGTGAGCGCACCTCCCCTCTCTCTGACTGAGAAGTTGAGGGAGCTGCTGGTTTCAGGTGGAATACTGAAGTGGATTGGAGAGTTGTAGCTGCTCTGGTCTTTATCTATCGCCCGGATTACCTGCACCACCTGAAATGCATATGAAGATTTGCCTCAAGTCAACTATTCACCATTAAGCAGCTAAAGCATATACTGTATATAGAATATATGTAAGCTACAGTGCCATGTCATATTTAGACTTAAAGATTGACTCATTGTGCGTTGGCGTCAATAATAATGTCAGTAAAACAAAAATAGGTCAGTTAATTCGACTGCACAATTCTGAAATGCCTTTGCCAAGAGATTCTGTACCAGAGATCTATTTACAACTTAGTATGCAGAATACAGTTTAGTGTCTTTATACTCAAAATGTTTGACTGCAGAATCCTATGACTGACCAATCAGAATCAAATATTCCTAGGAGTCATGCAATAGAGCACAACAGTCTGGTTCTGGAAGTAAAAATCCCATTAATTTTCTCCATAGGGGAATACATTTTTAATAAGAACTTATAAACCTTTGAAGACAGATCTACCGTTAGCTCTGAGGTTGTTAATTGATGGTATAGGCTCCTGTTGAAGCCATCCGTCTGCATTTTTTTCAACTACATTTTTTTTTTTTTTTTAAAGCACAGTTTCTGCAACTACCTATGATCCTGTAGGGAAATGATCCCATTCACAAAGTGCGTCAAAAGAGCTCTGCAGCAACTGTCTCCCTACGCTCTTAAACTACTTATATATTTGTATACAGTATATCTGGATATTTTGCAATAGGCTTAAAGTATATCATTTCTATACTTATAACATACAACATTTAATTGATAGTTTAAAATTTTTACATAGTTATTAATTCAATTACAACATTTGCAGTGCTTCATGGGATTGTAGTTTTTTCTGTCTTAAAAGACGTTAAGTTCGCAGTCTTGTACCTTTGACTTTTTGTCTAATTTTCAAATACTTTTTTGATTCAAATCAAATTTTGTACTGTTGTGATTCACCTCGGAGCAGGTTGGTTTGGTTCACAGCTTAAAACTGTTGTTATTAAGTACTTTATGAAATCCCTATAAAAACTGAATGGTAATAAAAACTTCCGGAACCAAAACGGCTGAAAAAGTGGGCAGGCACTAGAGAGTAATTTACAGATTCCTACTCTAAAGGCACTCAGTTCTGCCACTATACACACATCAGCTGAATTATATATTTTTTTAAAAAAAGCATTCTATACCCTCCTATGGTATTCTGTCATTTTTTACCAAAATAAAATTTTAAAATGTAATAAAAAATATTTCCTTTATCTGAGCAGTACAAGACTTGGTGACTTTTTCTCCATTTGTCATCTGAACATAGAAAAAAAAAAAAAGCGACACCTTTGGTATTCACAGTCAAAATTGGCTGACCATTGAAAACGAATGGAAAAGACTGAAAAACAAAGCAATTTTTTTATTATTATTATTATTATTTGTCAAATATAGTAAAAACAAAAATAAAATAAAAAATACAATCAGCCACAATTCAAAAAAAAAAAAAATAAAAAAAACAGACAAAGATTACAGGGTGAGACTCTAAAACATCCTCAGTTCAAAACATACACACAAACACATTTACACGCACACACAAGAAAGAACTGGTGAGACTTTAACAATGCTTCTTTTTTTTTTTTACATTTGTCAAATAAAACAAATAAATCAGCCACAATGCTAAACACACACACTCTGAAATGATGGGTTTAGACAGTAACACACTCACAATGCAGAACGCACACACACACGCACATGTGCACACACACATACACACACACAAACACACACACACACACATTTACTGGCATGACATGGTTTTCAAGTCATGTTATTTATATTTTGTTCACCAGATAGCAGCAATCTACCTCCAATTTATGTCACATTCTCATATTTTCTTCATGTTTAAACTTACTGAAGTGTAGGTTCTAAATTTTGTTCCAAAATTTCCTTATTTGTATATGCAAATTAATGGTAAAATAATGTAAATAATGTCATGTAATGTAAATAAAATAAAAAATAGCATAAAAAAATTGCATAAACTCCCAAAAGAAATGCATAATTTTATTGTTCTTACTTCAGGGAATAAAAATGGTAACATTATCATCATCATCATCATCATAAAAAAAAAAAAAAAAGAAGGTTACACATCTAAACCTTTTGGTCAAAAATGACCGTGAATACCAAAGGAAGGTGCCATTTTTGAATACCATAGGAGGGTTAAGAATTTGAATGAGTTTTCTCCATGCCATTCCATTATTGTGGTATCAACTACTTCAGATAAACCCTAAACGGCACGTAAAAACACAACATGAGGTCTGATGGTCCCTTTGTGTCTAAATGGGTGGTTTTTAGCCAGAATAAGCTGCAAAGTGGACCAGACTTTATGCTAATAGTCAAAAGTCTAACTATGCAAGAATATGCTGTATTAGACTCCCTCGGTTGCAGGCCTTACAGGGTCAAAAATCATTTATGGTAAAATGAATGGTCAAACGGACTGACCTGTCCGGCAGTGCTGGAGTCACACACAGCGGTGTTGTATTGACGGTCCAGTTCGGGGGCGTTGTCATTGAGGTCCAGTGTCTCTATGGCAACTGCTACCCTGGTTACTTGGTTGGGGCTGTCTATTGAAGAGAGCACTGTGAGTAACATACAATAACATTTCCAAAAGAAAGAGGAGAAAGTTAAAAACGAAAAGCTTTTAAAGCACAAGTAGATCAGCTGAATCTTACTGACCATGAAATAGAAACTATGCAATATGTTTCCATATGGTCTTCGATCTTTTGGGACATAATGTTACATCATGACCAGAAATGGCATACTTTGTTCATCTGACATTTTGAATATAACAATATACAGGAAAAAGACTTTACGGAGTGACACTTATCAGACACCACAGAAAACCTTTTCTAATTAAGTATCTTTAAAACAACATTTACATTTACTGTTCCTGAGAAGCAAAATTACATAAGATAATGCGGTAACACTTTACAATGAAGTTCCATTTGTTAACATTTACTAACAATGAATAATACTTTAAAAGCATTTATAAATGTTGGTTAATTTTAATTTCAACAAACAGTATATTAATAAATTTTTAAAATCAAAAGATGTATTTGTTAACATTAGTTAATGATACCTAATAAATTAACTAATGGTAACGAATGGAACCTTATTGTAAAGTGTTACTGATAATGCTTACTACTATCATATGACGACTTGTTTTGAGAGAACAAATTATATTCTGTGGGTAAGAAAAATAGAAAACATTTCCTCTGAGAACATGCCATTCATGCCATTTTGCTTCTCACATTGCAAAAAAATAATTTTCTTGCTGAAACAAAATTTTTTTTTCCTTTTGCTTCTTAAGTAAATTTATCTTGTTTTAAGAATGTTTAGATATTTTTACTTGGAAACAAGACAAGAAAATACTAATTAGGAAAATTATTTTGCAACATACTCATGTCTTTGCAAAGTGTGTGTCTAATAAGAAAGTAATTATTGAACATGAGCTTAATGCAGGATAGTGTTTTATTTGGACCAATGGGGACCACTGTTCTAAAAATGAAAACCTGTGACTTTGAGTTTGGGTGGACCCATTTCCAAAGTAAAAACTATCAGTGCCTGAGTTTCAAAAGCAATTTGAGTTTTCATTTTGATATCCTTTTCTCTTCAATTTCTGTTTGTGTGTCTCAGCCAAGAGCGCTCAAGTCCAAGGCCGATGGAGAAGTAATAGCTTTCCTGTTGCCCGATTACATGCTGCTACCCGTGTGAAATTGTCGAGGTCTCAGAAATGACGCAATGTCCCTTTAAGAGTGGAGGCATGGAGGCCTGGTACCTCTCTGTGTAGCGATGACAGTGATATTATGCCATTGCTCCTGTTCCCGATCCAATTCCATTGCCGTGGTAATGAGACCGTTGTCAGAGGCGATGCGGAACAGCGCTTCAGGGTCTGACTCAGGATCAATTGAGTACCTGCGAAGAGAAGGAGAGAAAAAGAGGGAGAGACACAGAAACAGAGGAAAGAGGTCAGAGAGATTAAAGAAAAAAAGAAAGAGTGAGTCATTTCAAGTCAATAACCCAGTTAAGCAAGTGAAACGGGGCGGACTGAGTGAAAACAGCCCACACACTTTCTGTTTCAGACACAGAAACTGTGTGCTCTATGGGTGAATCTCACAAAACCTGTCAAGAACACATATGTGACATTTCAACCCAAAATCAAAAGAAAAAAGAAATGAAATATAATATAATTTATTTATATAGTATATGATAGAAATATAGGCCTATTTGGCCAGATGAAATCACTTGATGTGCAGTTTTCTTTCATGTGTTGACCCATTTCCTATTGAAACTGAAAGTTTGGAAGAAACATATTCAAGAGCCCCCACCCCCCCAAAAAAGTTTTGTAACTTTGTACACGCCCCTGAGTACAGGATGAGTTGTCAGTATTTTAGGTTCATTTTCTAAAAGAGAAAGACAAATAAAAAATGTTATGTGTATATATGCTAAAGGCTAATATAGATAACCTCAAAGCTAAAAGACATGTAGATTAAAGCCACAAAAGTACAATTTTGGTATCATGATTTAACTTCGGACCCATTTCGTCTTTATTTTCATAAACAAGCACATTTATACTGTGCAAAAATTACTGCATTGCCGTAATGATAATCTAATTAGAATTAGAATGCAAAAGCTTAATGGTCAAAAAATTATACATAATTTTCTTTATGCAAAATATAATAAGGTGAAATGTGACCTGGACATTTTTTTCGTAAGATTCACCCAAATACATGTGGATGGGTCATTGACGAATAAGGTTGTTTGAGGTGATTAAATCAGAAATATTTTAAATATCTAGTTTAAAACACACGTGTCTAGTTCATATCAATTTTATATTTGTGTCTATGTTGGTTTCACACATTTTTGATAAAACATTAATAACATTTTCTCCAAATAATAATTAAAAAAAAAAGACTAGCTTATAAATGTCAAGTGGTGTAACCATGAATTAAAATGTATTAAAATACTTTCCGTGCACACTGAATAAATGAGTATCCACAACTTAACTAATTTCAACATATTTTTAAAGGAATTTTTTTTTACAACAATCATACTACAAAAAAAAAGTACAAATAAAAAACTTGAGAAACAGAGTGGCATGACATATTAAGTCTTGTTTTCAAATATATATATATATATATATATTACATTTATGCATTTGGCAGACGCTTTAATCCAAAGCGATTTACAGTGCACTTATTACAGGGACAATACCCCCAGAGCAACCTGGAGTTAAGTGCCTTGCTCAAGGACACAATGGTTGTGGCTGTGGGGATTGAAACAGCAACCTTCTGATTACCAGTTATGTGCTTTAGCCCACTACGCCACCACCACTATATTATATATATATATAATATAGTGGTAAAATATATATATATATAAAATGATTCACTGCTTTTTTTTTTTTTTTTTTTGTAAATAGATGTAAAATTAAAAGATTAACTAAACTACTTCCGCCAAATTTGTATTTTTTTTTTACTGTCTCTGTACGGTTACACCACTTAGACATTTTTTACTTTAAACCCCAGAAAAAATATCAAAGTGCCTTTAAACTCACAATGGAAGAGGTGTGTTCAAATAATTTGTGTGAATTGCATTTTAATTATTATTATTATTATTTAACAATAGATCTGGACAAAAAATGAGCGTCACGTCAACAAGATAAAAGCAAGACTAGAAACAGTCTGAAAATGTTTACTTTATATTGTGACTGAGGCCAGTATCCGGGTCCACAGCGGCCACTCTCCCTACCACACATGCCGGAGGGCAGTTTTCCGACACATCCAGGCGGTACCGAGAGCGGGAGAACCGCGGCGGCTCGTCTGCATTGAGAACCGTGATGCGCACCATAGCGCGATCCTTAAACGGACCCCGCCTGAGAAACCGTGAGTCCACGTTTGGATTCTGCACCTCCACTGCGAGAGAGTATGTACTGTGTCTCTCATAGTCCACAGCCTAGTGTTCAAATAAAAACCACATCTTCATAAAAAACACATTTAGTGAAACCCACATATAACATCATTCTTTATATTCTACTTTTTGCAACAGGAAGTTGCTCAAACATTTCTCTTCATTTCAGTGTAATGTTGAAACTCCCACGTACAACTCTTTTTAATCTCTGCACCTCAGTGGGAAAAAAAAGTGACTGTGAAAAATATATGTCTGGTTTTCAACCCTTTAAATGATAAACAACTTCAGGGCTTGCTTTTCTGGTATCATTTGTTTTTGGTCATGTATGTACAGTAGTTATCATAACATCAATAACTCTTCCAGAACCTGTGGACTGTGAAATGACATGCAGAAAATGTCCTTATAACATGACAGATATCACTGAATTATGTGTTCTGAAATATCACACCTGTCTTTGTTGCAGTGCTGGTCAAAGAAAAATGTGATTGTGGGCTGCAGTCAGATTCTTTGGTTAGAAGACTTTGAGCCTCTTTCTGGTTGTCAATCATTGTTCACATTTACAGGGAAGCTTATATATATAGGCAGCAGGAAGCTGTGAGTGTGATTGTACATCATTCAAATCACCTTAATAAGTAGTTGTCAGTTGTTAAGGCCGAAACATACTCTTTGCAAGCATGTGAATGCAGACGCTTTCAGCTACGCAAACTTGATTTTGTGTATTGTTGCGTTCCAAAATGTGTCAGATAGCAATCATACATGTTGCATTCTTAACGTTGCCGCAATAGGTGCTATAGTGGACATAAGTGTGAACTTTCCCTTTCTACTTTGAGTTTTTGCTTTCAAGCCAATTACTGTCATGGTGGGGCAACAGTTTAAAGAGAATATTGCTGAAAATATGGTAAAGTCAATTTAATTATAGCAATGTATCTGAGCAGTAACACATCCAGTTTAATGGCACAAACTTTTGAAGGTAACTCTATCTCCCCCTTGAGTTCTGAGATTTGTTACCACCACAATAATGCATGAACGCACATTTAGCATGTTCAACCGGGCTGCACATTGGCAATGCATTGACCAAACACTTACAACTGCACTGAAAAAAATAAAATAAAATTTAATTACATTTTGTATTAAAACAATTTTAAAGTAAATTTTAAGTAAAATTGACTTAATATCATGACATAATACTGATTGAAGTGAGTGAGAAAATTTCTGTAACTTACTAACAAATCTGATGTACATGGTATTTAAACAAACATAGTAAAATTAAAATTAAAATTTAAATTTTACTAGTACATTCCACATTTTGAACTTCCATTATTAGCACGTAAAACTTTGTACCACATGACTCACAGGAGCACTCCACTGGAAAGTTTAATGAACAACAGCTTCGAAAAGTTAAGTAAACTTTACTTATTTTATTTACAAGTGAAAGTTACTGAAATTAGCAAATAATTATGACAAGGTTTTCTACTTTCAGTTTTTTTACATGATGACGCATTGTAAAGATAACAAAGAATAATAAACAATATTTACTTATAAGCTACAGCAATAATTTCAACATGTTCGAATTAAAACAAATGTAGAATTTACTTAATTTGAAAAGTTTACACTTTAACTTATTCAGTGAAGAAAGTACTATAACCTTTTCTGCTATATTTACTGTACATCACAAAATACTTTTTTCTCAGTGTGTGTACTTGCATAAAGATGTTCCTGGCCTTAGTTTGTTGTGCGAGAATGCTATTTTGCTGCTGTAGCATTTGACGACACTGAGACGACATTCTGTTAACACTTGGATTACAACAGTAACTTTGGAGGGCTAGGTTTTAGAAAGAAGGGTCATGTCAATTTCATTGGCTAAGGTCAGAAACATACTTCATGCAAGTATGCGTACACAGATGCGAGCACTTGGCCAGCGCATTGCCAACTTTACAGAGTCGAGATGACCGTTTTTTTTATTGACAGTGCCTCACTGAGTGTAAATGACATTGAGTGATGGTCCGAGGATAGTTATGTTGATATCAATAACTATTTTGAGTTATTATGACAGTCAATAACAGCACAAATGAATTTTTCCTCCAAAAAAACATAAACGTCATGGTTACTGGTGTAACCTCCGTTCCCTGATGGAGGGAACGAGACGTTGGTGTCGATGTAGTGACACTAGGGGTCACTCTTGGGAGCCCGAGACACCTCTGGTCTTTGATAAAAGGCCAATGAAAATTGGCGAGTGGTATTTGCATGCCACTCCCCCGAACATACGGGTATAAAAGGAGCTGGTATGCAACCACTCATTCAGGTTTTACGCTGAGGAGCCGATATAAGGTCCGGCCATTTCAGCGGGTAGTTCAGCGTTGTGGCAGGAGGGACCAACGTCTCGTTCCCTCCATCAGGGAACGGAGGTTACACCAGTAACCATGACGTTCCCTATCTGTCACTCACTCGACGTTGGTGTCGATGTAGTGACACTAGGGGTCCCTATACAAAACGCCACAAGGCTGAACTGTGTTACGTGAACTGGCGGTGTGTGGTGGGCAGACTTGCTGTGTGCCTCATAGCCAGCACACCAGGTCGACACGTAACCTCCCCCAACACAGTTATGAGTGTCGAACGGCCCTTTTTGGGGACAAGTCGACTACCCAGAGATAGAGACAGGCTTAACCCAGTCATGGCCTCTTTCCCCTTCTCTTTTTCCACTCCCTAAAAAGAAGGGGGATTATCCGACTGGGCCGCCAGGTCTAGTCGGGGGGTGTCCCTCCCAAGGGGAGGACACCGCGGAGACCACACCTCGCCCCAAGAGAGGGGGGATATTTAAGTGGAAGAATACATCACATGGTCTTTCCAACCATGTGGAGAGCCTTCAAGGTAGATCCTACCCAATGGGGGAGGAGTTACTACAACATGGAGACTGAGGGGCTCTGCCCAAGGAAGACGCAGTTTGCCAGTAGGGAAACGAACTAGCGGAAGATATAGATCGCATGGGGTTAGCCTTACAGGGAACCGCCACATGCGGAGCACCTACCCCAGAACCGGGCTCTTAGTTAGCGCGTGTACTGGGCCGGCAGCGAGTCTCTCCGAAAACTCGACTGCCACAGGGCTCGGAGGAAGTCAACCAGGGAACAACCTTTGTGAACACTACTGGGAATTAACAGCGCACGTCTTCAGCTCAAAAGGAGGTGGAAGGCGCTATGTGCAAGCGATACACCCGGCCGGCTATCCCGGGCTTATCCGCTTGTGTTGCGTGCCACTACCTGGGACGAAACCGGTTCCACCCGGAGGTTGTAGAACCTTGCAAAGGTGTTGGGTGTTGCCCAGCCCGCTGCTCTACAAATGTCTGTTAGAGAGGCACCTCTGGCCAGAGCCCAAGAAGCCGCCACACCCCTGGTAGAATGGGCCCGTAGCCCTACCGGGGGCGGCATGTCTTGGGCGAGATATGCCATAGATATGGCATCAACAAGCCAGTGGGCGATCCTCTGCTTGGAGACAGCACTTCCTTTCCGCTGTGCACCGAAGCAGACAAAGAGCTGCTCAGAGAGTCTAAAGCTCTGCGTGCGATCCAAATAGATGCGCAAAGCGCGCACCGGACACAGCAACGCCAGGGCTGGGTCTGCCTCCTCCTGGGGCAGCGCTTGCAGGTTCACCACCTGGTCTCTAAAAGGAGTGGTGGGAACCTTGGGCACATAGCCCGGTCGGGGGTCTCAGGATCACGTGAGAATAGCCCGGACCGAACTCCAGGCACATTTCGCTGACAGAGAATGCTTGCAGGTCACCTACCCTCTTGATGGAAGTGAGCGCAGTCAGGAGGGCAGTCTTCAAGGAGAGTGCCTTAAGCCCGGCTGACTGCAAAACTCAAAGGGGGCTCTCTGTAGACCCTGAAAAACTACAGAGGTCCGATGAGGGAACAAGGCGTGGCCTGGAGGGATTCAGCCTCCTGGCGCCTCTTAGGAACCTGATGATCAGATCATGCTTCCCTAAGGACTCACCGTCGACTGCGTCATGGCGTGCTGCTATGGCAGCAACGTACACCTTCAAGGTGGAAGGGGACAGCCTCCCTTCCAACCTCTCTTGCAGGAAGGAAAGCACTGATCTGACTGCGCACCTCTGGGGGTCTTCCTGATGGGAAGAACACCACTTAGCGAACAGACACCACTTAAAGGCATACAGGCGCCTCGTAGAGGGAGCCCTAGCCTGAGTGAATGTGTCTACCACCGCAGGTGGGAGACGGCTTAGGTCTTCCGCGTCCCGTCCAGGGGCCAGACATGGAGATTCCAGAGGTCTGGGCGCGGGTGCCGAATGGTGCCCCTTCCCTGAGAAAGAAGGGCCTTTCTCAGGGGAATTTGCCCGGGGGAGCTGTCACGAGGAGCGTGAGGTCCGAGCACCACGTCTGGGCGGGCCAGTAGGGTGCTTACCAGGACGACCTTCTCCTCGTCCTCCCTGACCTTGCACAGGGTCTGTGCGAGCAGGCTCACTGGGGAAAACGCATATTTGCGAATGCCAGGGGACCAGCTGTGCCAGCGCGTCTATGCCGAGGAAGGCCTCGGTGAGGGCGTACCAGAGCGGGCAGTGGGAGGATTCTTGGGAGGCGAACAGGTGCACCTGTGCCTGACTGAATCGACTCCAAATCAGCTGGACCACCTGAAGGTGGAGTCTCCACTCTCCCCTGCAGGGAACCTGCCGTGACAGCGCGTCCGCTGTAACGTTGAGGTTGCCCGGGATATGAGTGGCTCGCAGCGACTTGAGGTGCTGCTGACTCCGGAGGAGGAGACGGCGGGCGAGTTGTGACATACAGCGGGAGCGCAGACCGCCTTGGCGGTTGACATATGCTACCGCTGCCGTGCTGTCTGTCCGAACTAGCACGTGCTTGCCCTGGATCAACGGCCGGAACCTCCGCAGGGCGAGCAGAATTGCCAGTAACTCGAGGCAGTTGATGTGCCAACGCAGCCGCGGACCCGTCCAGAGGCCGGTGGCTGCGTGCCCGTTGCAAACAGCGCCCCAGCCCGTCTTGGAGGCGTCTGTCGTGACCACGATGCGCCTGGAGACCAGTTCTAGAGGAACACCTGCTCGTAGAAACGAGAGGTCGGTCCAAGGGCTGAAAAGACGGTGACAGACCGGTGTAATGGCCACGCGGTGTGTCCCGTGGCGCCATGCCCGTCTCGGGACTCGAGTCTGGAGCCAGTGCTGAAGCGGCCTCATATGCATCAACCCGAGCGGGGTGGCCACCGCCGAGGACGCCATATGCCCCAGGAGCCTCTGAAAATGTTTCAGTGGAACCGCTGTTTTCTGTTTGAACGCCTTCAAACAGGCCAGCACCGACTGGGCGCGCTCGTTCATAAGGTGCGCCGTCAAGGAGACTTGAGTCCAACTCCAAACCGAGAAAAGAGATGCTCTGAACCGGGAGGAGCTTGCTCTTTTCCCAGCTGACCCGAAGCCCTAGTCGGCTGAGGTGTGAGAGCACCAGGTCCCTGTGTGCGCATAACCCGTCTCGAGAGTGAGCTAGGATTAGCCAGTCGTCGAGATAGTTGAGAATGCGAATGCCCACCTCCCTTAACGGGGCAAGGGCAGCCTCTGCGATCTTCGTAAAGACGCGAGGAGACAGGGACAGGCCGAAAGGGAGGACTTGTACCGATACGCCTGACCCTCAAACGCAAACCGCAGGAAGGGTCTGTGTCGAGGAAGGATCGAGACGTGAAAGTATGCATCCTTCGGGTCTACCGCCGCGAACCAATCTTGATGCCGGACGCTCGCTAGAATGCGTCTTTGCGTCAGCATCTTGAACGGGAGTCTGTGTAAGGCCCGGTTCAGTACTCGCAGGTCCAAGATTGGCCGCAACCCACCGCCTTTTTTCGGTACAATGAAGTAGGGGCTGTAAAACCCCCTCTTCATCTCGGCTGGAGGGACAGGTTCTATCGCGTCCTTCCGTAGGAGGGTAGCGATCTCCGCGCAAGGTAGCAGCGTTTCCATCTTTCACCAAGGTGAAGTGGACACCGCTGGACCTGGGCGGATGCCCAGCGAAGTGAATCGTGCAGCCGAGTCGGACGGTCCGGACCAGCCCTCGCGACGGACTGGAAAGCGCAAGCCATGCACCCGAGTTCCGCGCAAGGGGGACCAAAGGGACAACGTCATCGGATGTACCGGCGGGTGGGGCCTCGCGGCGGGGCGGAGCCTGAGGTGCCACACCCCATCGTGGCCGTGCTGAGTCAGAGGACATCGAAGCACTTACCTGGCTCCTTGTGACCACCCCCGGAACAGCCTGGGACGGGGGAGGAAGAGGCCTGTCCTCATGACCATTGGAGACTGTCACATCGGGGGCAGATTTGTGCCACAGCTGGGCGCTCAGGGCGGGAGACCGCCGCTGGAGCGCCAACCTGCCAAATGGAGTGGTGGACGGTGGTCGTGATGCCAGCCGTACACACCGAATATGTGACCCAGGGAACAAGGAAACCACTCTTGCGGAGCTCTTGAGTACTGCAGCCACTTGGGCATGCAGCGCAATTAAATGCAAAAGGTAACAAAAAGAAGATCTGCTTACCAGCTCCAGAGCAGCGGGTTTCGTTGTCCCTGGGTCGCCCGTCTCAGGGGCGCTTCGAAGACCTCCGTGGGTTCTTCGGTGCCGGCTGTGAGACGGGTGGCGTCGGCTTCCTGCGGTGGGCTCCACGCCGGGGCCGGGCCGGAGGGGCGGGCTGCGGCGGAGCCGGTGCAGTCACCGCAGGGGGACGCCCTCGGCGATGAGTAGATGGGGGGATCTTGAGCCACGCCGGGGCAGGACAAGCCGGCTAGCACCCATCTACTGCTCTACCATCGAGAACTGCTGGGCAAAGTCCTCGACAGTGTCGCCGAATAGGCCCGCCTGGAAAATGGGGGCAGCAAGGGATCGTGTCCTGTTGGCCTCACCCATCTTGACCAGGTTGAGCCAAAGGTGGCGCTCCTGGACCACTAGTGTGGCCATCGTCCGCCCGGGAGACCGTGCCGTGACCTCCGTCGCTCGGAGAGCGAGGTCGGTCGTCGCGCGCAGTTCCTGCATCAATCCCGGGGCGGAACTACCCTCGTGCAGTTCCTTTAGCGCCTTGGCAGACTTGCAGGAGAGCCATGGCGTGCAGGGCGGAGGCGGCTTGTCCAGCAGCGCCGTAGGCTTCGACCGTCAGAGACAACGTAAACCTACAGGCCTTGGACGGGGCTTTGGGCACCCACGCCAGGTGGCGGCGCTCTGCGGGCATAGGTGCACCGCGAGCGCCTTTATCCACCGGGGGATTGCCGAATAACCCTTGGCCGCCCCACCATCGAGGGTAGTGAGAGCGGGGAAGCTGAAAAGATCGGGACCGGGCAGTAAAAGGTGCCTCCCGCGATCTTGTCAGCTCTTCATGCACTTCCGGGAAGAAAGGAACGGGGCGGGGCGTGGCTTTGAGCGGCGCCGCGAGCCCAGGAACCAATCACAGAGCCGCGAGGGTTCAGGGAAGAGCGGTGAAATCCACTCTAACCGACGCTCGCGGCTGTCCGGGAAAGCATGTCGTCATCTCCGCGTCAGCCTGTGACTGGGCGATCGACCCCGAAGGGAGGAGCCCAGCCGAGGCCTCCGACTGGACGAGCCCGCTCTCCGATGCTGCGCTCGAGAGCTCATCACTTTCGCGGGCTCCGAATAAGAGGTCGAACTCGCCGTGAGACGAGCCGGCGGACTCACCCGGAAGCCCGATCGGGGCAGACGAGCGTGCTGGGGGATGGGAGTTCCGCGGGGGGATACCCGGCGGAGGCGGTCCCATTGGGGTCCCCAAATCGCCCCCAGTGCTAGCCGCGCTGGCCTCAAACCCGTGGGTAAAAGGACCGAGGCGGGAGCCTCTGGGGTGGCTCGCTTCCTTACGAAGGCGAGCCGCGACCGCAACGTTGCCATGGACACATTCTCGCAATGAGAATGTGACCATCCACGAACGCTGTCTCCGCGTGAGCAGTGCCCAGACACGAAAGACAGTGATCGTGACCGTTAGAAGGCGAGAGATAACGAGCACAACCAGGAATAACACACAATCGGAAAAGCATCTTTAAAAAGACGCGTCTTTAAAAAGACGTTCCGTGTGTGCGCTCTTTTAGAGAAATATATACTCTTTTAGAGGGGAAAAATGCTCTTTCAGAAAATATACTCTCTAGTTTTTCTGCCGAAGCGCCCAGGGGCGTTCTCTGCAGTGCACCAGTGCAGAGGAGGGAGAAGCCGCTGAAATGCGCCGTCAGATCCAGCAGGTGAATGAACAGTAGTATTCAGCTCAATGAGCATGACCGTTCGGCTCCGAAGAGAAAATCTGAATGAGTGGTTGCATACCAGCTCCTTTTATACCCGTATGTTCGGGGGAGTGGCATGCAAATACCACTCGCCAATTTTCATTGGCCTTTTATCAAAGACCAGAGGTGTCTCGGGCTCCCAAGAGTGACCCCTAGTGTCACTACATCGACACCAACGTCGAGTGAGTGACAGATAGGGAATGGTTGTTGCTCTCCATCTTGATCACTCGTTTTGATAGTTTTTAAAGTGCGTATTGAGACCAGATACAGAAAACCGGCAACTAGAATCATCATGGCGCAACCCAGTGGTTGCTCAGGAAAACAGTGTGCCCCTTGTGGCAATGTTGAGAATGCAACGTGTACTCGTATTGTGTTATGACTTGCGGTCTGACACATTTTGGAATGCAACTATGCACAAAATCAAGCTTGCTTAGCCAGAAGTGTCTGCGTTAACATACTTGCGAAGAGTGTGTTCTGGCCTTTGGTCCGGCTGAAGTTCCGGCCGAAAATTTGAACAACTAACATTGCTTAAAGCTGATGTATGTAATGTTTTTGATATTAAAATACTTTCTCCTATTCCATCTAAATATGCAGAGACAACTATAAGCCATTCGAAGGTTGATTTTACCTAAAAATGTTAATACTGTTGCTTGGTGGCACTATCAAAACATTCGTCTGTTCATTTAAAGGGATAGTTCACCCAAAAATGAAAATGATCTTATCATTTACTCATCCTCATGCCATCCTAGATATGTATGACTTTCTTTCTTCAGCAGAACACAAAAAAAGATTTTTAGAGGAATATCTCAGCTCTGTAGGTCCTCACAATGCAAGTGAATATAGCTCCGAAAATCATAAAAAGTAATCCATATCTTCAGAAGCAATATAATAGGTATGGTGATTTAAGTCCTTTTTTATTCTAAATATCCACTTTCACTTTCAGGTATGAAAGTGAACCTAAACAGGCACCACATACGAATTTTAGATGTAAAGGTGAAAGTGGAGATTTAGAGTAAAAAAAGGATTTTAATTTTTATCTGTTTCTCACCCTCACCATTTATATCGCTTCTGAAGATTTGGCTTTAACCACTGGAGTCTTATCAATTACTTCTATGTTTCCATTATGTGATTTGTGGAGCGACAAATGTCTGATCACCATTCACTTGCAATGTAAGGACCTACAGAGCTGAGATATTCTGAGATATATCCCTTTAAATGGCCCATCCAGCATGACACAACAACACTGGCTCAACCAATGTCGTGAGTTTGGGGCAGGATTTTCTGTTGCAACCAACCAATGCAAGAAGGGGGTAGTTTTCTGGAATCTGAAAACAGTCATTATTTTAACTTCCTGTTTGCCGATGCTGTTGGCGCAGAAATTACACCTTTAAATTAAAAATTTTCAACAAGTATGTTGTCATTATACGTCTATTAATGGTACAGTTATTTTTGGCACAGATAAATGTTTTCTATACCAAAACAATGTCAGATAGATTTGCAGCTGTCTGTGAGATAAATGTGAAGATTGTAACAAAACAAAAAATGTTTTGTTACAATCGCCCCTAAGAGTGTGCGTGGTATTGCTGTACTGTAGCAGTGGGCTTTACAGCAGGGCATTAGGAGTGTTGAGCACTACTAACACACAGATGAAAAGCCCTGTCACTTGAGTTAGAACCAAATGTTAATCAACATCCCTGCTCGTCTCTTCTCGCTGTTACTCAGCAGCATTAGTCTCCCTGCACTCTTCCTCGCAGTCTAATTTGCTCTCCGTATTCGCCTCCCTCCTCTCTCCGAATCTGACTCATTTAGCTTGTTCTTTGCAACCTTCACTTTCCTGTTTTCTGTTTTATCTGTGTCTCTCCTTTTGTGTTAGTTCCAGCCTTGTCTTTAATAGCACACATTCCTGTGATAGTAGTATTGAGCCCAGCGGATACTTAAGATCACACATACACATCTGTCTTTATAAGCATTTATCAGGGCAGAAAATAGCTTGCTATTCATTTTCCAGTTTGCTTATTTTGAATTTGCTAAAAGGTGGAAACTCGCCTCTTTTCAATTAGTTCCGTGTGACTTACCATCCTTTTATGTGAATACACATTTTCAATCCCTGCAAAGTTTGAGTTTGAATAAACGCTGCCTTTGTGCGCTGTGGGGTCTCTTGGGGGTGGCGCAGGTTAAGTTTTATTTCCGCCTGCACGAATACGTGAGTTTGCTGGCAGAGGTTTGCTGTGCGGAATTACCCTAATTTACATTTGATCTCAGAGTCAATTTAACTCGTTTTACATTTATTCTGTTATAACTTCGTTCTTTCCTTGTAATCACTCACCTTCTGTATTTAGTCTATCCTCTCTCTATATAAAATAAATACAACCAGATTTTTACATTTTCTGAGGAAAATGTGAGAGGTGCTTGCCTGTGCGAAAGTGGTTGCCACGATGCTAGGGTGTTGTGGGTGTTTGCCAGGGTATTGCTATGCTGTTGCTAGGGTGTTCTTAGTGGTTTATAGCTTGCTGCTATGTGGTTACTAGGATACATTGGGTGGTTGTCAGGATGTTACTATACAGTTGCTAAGTTGTTCTGGGTGGGTGTTTTGTAGGATGCTTTTTTAGCATGTTGCTATGCTTTTGCAAGGACATGAGTGGTTTTTAGCATGTTGCTATGTGGTTGCTAGGGTGTTCTGTTGTCTTTTAGCACGTTGTTTTTAGCATGTTGATTTATAGATAGTTTCTTCCTGGCCCAAGTCAAAATAGCCCATCCAAATCTCTACAATATGTTTGTCCCTTGTTAGTCTATGAGATTTTTATTTTGTGATGCGAAGAAGTCTGTGCCGAAGTTTAATAATTAGGGTTAGGGTTGTTTAAAAGTATGAGCAATAACAATAGCGCTGCTTGCCTTCGCAATTCCACCCCCCCCCCCAGAACAGAAAAAAAACGGCATTAGATTTTTAAAGGGATAGTTCACCCAAATATGAAAATTCTCTTATCATTTACTCACCCTCATGCCATCCCACATTTGACTTTCTTTCTTCTGCTGAACACAAGTGAAGATTTTTGGAAGAATATCTCAGATTTGTAGGTCCATATAATGCAAGTGAATGGTGGTGCCTTTATAAGACCTTTATAATGCCAAAAATCAAATAAAGGAAACATAAAAGTAATCCATATGGCTCCAGTGTTTAAATCCAAATCTTCAGAAGCAATATAATAGGTTTAGGTGAGAAATATTTAAGTCCTTTTTTACTCTAAATCTCGACTTTAACTTTCACTTTCAGATGTGAAAGTGATACTAAACAGGTACCACATGTGACTTTCAGATGTAAAAGTGAAAGTGGAGATTTAGAGTAAAAAAAGGACTGTAATTTTGATCTGTTTCTCACCCACACCTACTACACACTATTGCTTCTGTAGATATGGATTTAACCACTGGATGGATTGGATGGATTACTTCTATGTATCCTTTATGTGATTTTCAGAGCTACAAAGGTCTGATCACCATTCACTTGCATTGTATTGACCTACAAAGCTGAGATATTCTTCTAAAAATCTTCACTTGTGTTCAGCAGAAGAAAGAGAGTCATACACATTTGGAATGGCATGAGGGTGAGTAAATGATGAGAGAATTTTCATTTTTAGGTGAACTATCCCTTTAAGTTTCAAATGACCCACATCCATATTCTCAACTCCCACCTTGTTTAACAAAATCACAGCCTCTTGGTTAAGTCCGGTTATGTTGAACGTGTCCCCTGCCTCTCCGTCCACGATCGTAAAGTCCATCCGAGCATTTTCTCCCAGATCTGCATCTGTTGCCGAGAGACGACCAATCTCCACACCAGGAACGGCCAGTTCAGACACAGAGAATGACCACATGCCTGTGGTAAAAAGCAAGGGATTCACTATTATGAACTGCGAATTGAGTTTTAGAACCCGATTCACTAAAGGAATCATGCAAACTGGCTCTTGGAAAATCTAAAAAGTTTGCTCGACTACTACACACTATACGTCTGTATATACACCAATCAGCCACAACATTAAAACCACCGGCCTAATATTGTGTAGGTCCCCCTCGTGCCACCAAAACAGCACCAACAAGCATCTCAGAATAACATTCATAGCATATTCTTCTCACCAGATTTGTACAGAGTGGTTATCTGAGTTACCGTAGACTTTGTCAGTTCGAACCAGTCTGTCCATTCTCTGTTGACCTCTCTCATCAACAAGGCATTTCTGTCCACAGAACTGTCACTTTTAATTTTTGGCACCATTCTGAGTAAATTCTAGAGACTGTTGTGCATGAAAATTCCAGGAGATCAGCAGTTACAGACATACTCAGTCTGGCACCAATAATCATGCCACGGTCCAAATCACTGAGATCATCTTTCCCCATTCTGATGGTTGATGTGAACTCAAGCTCCTGACCCGTACCTGAATGATTTTATGCACTGAACTGGTGCCACACGATTGGCTGATTAGATAATTGCATGGATAATTGTTAGTGCCAGACAGGCTGGTTTGAGTATTTCTGTAACTGCTGATCCCCTGGGATTTTCACACATAACAGTCACAACAGTTTACTCCGAATGGTGCCACAAGCAAAAAACTTCCAATGAGTCCAGTTCTGTGGACGGAAATGCCTTGTTGATGAGAGATGTCAACAGAGAATGGCCAGACTGGTTCGAACTGACAAAGTCTATGGTAACTCAGATGACCGCTCTGTACAATTGTGGCGAGAAATATGTCATCTCGGAATGCTATTCTGAGATGCGGGTTGGCGCCGTTTTGGCGGCATGAGGGGGACCTACACAGTATTAAGCAGGTAGTTTTAATGCTGTGGCTGATCATGTATGCTCTATAATATTGCTCTTGTCCATCATGTAATCATTGTTTGATGAATTAAGGGTGCCATTATTACTCGAAAATGTACACAAACTAATCTTTTTAATATAATTTTGTTTATAATAGCACAACATTAATTGCGGCAGGCTAATGCCGCTAACTTTTGTGAATTAGCCGTGATCTATAAGCCAAATTTACATAGAAAGAAGACGCGTTTGTGCTGAAAAGAATGACGTTGATTTAATTTAAATACGCATGGCATGGCACAGCATTGTAGTAATGCAGATCCTTGTTTATTTAACTAATATATATATATATATATATATATATATATATATATATATATATATATATATATATATATATATATATATATACACACTGGCGGCCAAAAGTTTGGAATAATGTACAGATTTTGCTGTTTCGGAAGGAAATTGGTACTTTAATTCACCAAAGTGGCATTCAGCTGATCACAGTGTATAGTCAGGACATTACTGATGTAAAAAACAGCACCATCACTATTTGAAAAAAAGTCATTTTTGATAAAATCTAGACAGGCCCCATTTCCAGCAGCCATCACTCCAACAGGACAGGCCCCATTTCCACAACCTTATCCTTGAGTAATCATGCTAAATTGCTAATTTGGCACTAGAAAATCACTTGCCATTATATCAAACAGAGTTGAAAGCTATTTGGTTCATTAAATGAAGCTTAACATTGACTTTGTGTTTGTTTTTGAGTTGCCACAGTATGTAATAGACTGGCATGTCTTAAGGTCAAAATTAGGTCAAAAATGGCAAAAAAGAAACAGCTTTCTCTAGAACCTCGTCAGTCAATCATTGTTTTGAAGAATGAATGCTATACAATGCTTGAAATTGGCAAAAAATCTGAAGATTTCATACAAAGGTATACACTACAGTCTTCAAAGACAAAGGACAACTGGCTCTAACAAGGACAGAATGAGATGTGGAAGGCCCAGATGTACAACTAAACAAGAGGATAAATACATCAGAGTCTCTAGTTTGAGAAATAGATGCCTCACATGTCCTCAGCTGACAGCTTCATTGAATTCTACCTGCTCAACACCAGTTTCATGTACAAAAATAAAGAAAAGACTCTGGCCTTATGGGAAGAACTGCAAAGAAAAAGCCACTCTGAAACAGAAAAACAGAAAGAAAAGGTTAAAGTGGGCAAAGAAACACAGAAATTGGACAACAGATAATTGGAAAAGAGTGTTATGGATCTTAATCCCATTGAGCTTTTTTGGGATCAACTAGACTGTAAAGTGCATGAGAAGTGCCTGACAAGACAGCCACATCTATGGCAAGTGCTACAGGAAGCGTGGGGTGAAGTGTCACTTGATTATGTGGACAAACTGACAGCTAGAATGCCAAGGATCAGCAAAGCTGTCATTGCTGCACGTGGAGGATTTTTTGATGAGAACTCTTTGAAGAAGGTTAAGAAGTTCTGAAGTAATTTTTCAGGTTATTAATGTCCTGACTATACACTGTGATCAATGTGATCAAAGTGCCAATTTCTTTCCATAAGAGCAAAATCTGTACATTATTCCAAACTTTTGGCCGCCAGTGTATATATACAGTATATATAAAAAATATATATTTTTGTCATATACAGAGGTAATTCAGAGCCAAAGTAAACAATAATATCCTATCCCCCTTCCTTTCCCCTCAATAGACAGTGCAGCCAAACATAAACATTAAAATAGGTATCCGCTAGCTGAAGACACATAACTAATAATAATGATAACAAAAAAATTTATAAATATAAGACACACCATAGTAAAAAATAAATAAATAAATAAATAAAATAAATTAAAAAAATTATATTGTTTTATTAACATCCTCTTCCTCTGTAACATTAAATTCCTTCATATAATCAATAAATTCACCCCATTTCTTGTTAAACACAGATGGCTTCTGTTTAAGATCAAACCTTATTTTCTCAACTGGAATATAAGAAGATATTTCTCTCAGCCACATGACTACATTAGGAGGTTCCGTATACTTCCACTCTACAGTAATTGTCATGGCTCTGGTGAGTTTATCGGTTTGTTTTGTATGTTTTGTCATTTTCTCACCCTCATGTCTCACAGGCATGGCCGGCATGCATGAACTGCGTTTCCATGGGAACATTTTTCGTGGGGGAACGCTGATCATGCCATTGATTAGTGTGCCAAGCAACACCTGTTCTCCTCTAATTCACTCCCTTCTTAAGCCCGTCGTGTTCTCAGTATCTTTGCTAGATTGTTGTTTAATGTTGAGTACTAATCTCTCTCCCTCTGCCTAGTTGGTCCTGTCTCGCATATCTGTTGGTTGCCCGTGTGTCGGGTGTGTGGTTGCCTTCCAGTATTGCTGCATGTCAGCTGGTCTTCCACAGAGGATACCTCGTCTCTGCCCGCGTGTCGGTAGTTAAGTGCACTCATCTTTGCTGGCCGTTGTTCTGCATCTCACTAAGCTTCAGCGGAGGATTCTACCAATCTGTTCCTGACTTCCACAACACACACACTCATTCTACAAACATACTCTTCACGGATTGCCCCTTATGCGGCTACGATGTGCACGCCATTGGAGATCGCTTACCGCTGTTGCAGCCGGTGTAGGGATTTTCTACATTCCTCAATCCAGTGACTGCTCATTATTACTGTTAATAAATCCTTTGTAATGTTCCTCTGCTCTTGGGTCTGTTTGTCTCACTTTCATTCATTACAGAACAATCTAGCCAAGTATGGCCCCAGCGGAGGAGTCCACTCTTCGCTCCACCCTCTCTCAGCAGGTATTCTTGCTGGGATGCCAGCAGGATCAAATCACTGCCTCAAACCAGGCTTTGGAGATGATGGCTTTGCAGCTCGCCAAGCTCACCTCATTGTTCAGCAGCTCCACCTATCCCCTGATGCAGACCTATCTCAGGAAGCTTCCTTACTGGCTCTGGTGGTTCCTCTGTCTCCTGGATGCTTTGAAGCCAACATTTCCCCTCCAGCCCCGTATTCAGGTGAGGCTGAATCCTGCAGCGCATTCCTTTTGCAATGTTCCCTGTTCTTCATGTTACAGCCCTCCACTTTCGCTTCAGATACAATGAGGGTGGCCTGTGTTAATATGCTCCTTTCCGGAAGGGCTGGCAAATGGGGCACTGCCATGTGGGACAACAGACATCCCTGCTGCGCTTCCTATCACGCCTTTACCACGGAACGCCGCTGAGTGTTTGATAGCTTGGCTCAAGGTCGGGAGGCGGTGAGGGTTTTATCTGGACTGTCTCAAGGAGATCGAAGAGTATCAGATTATGCGATTGAATTTCACACCCTAGCTGCTTCTTGTGAGTGGAATTACCACACTATGTGGGATCTTTCTCTGCATGGTCTTTCCGACAACATTCTGGATGAGATTTATTCTTTGGATTTGCCTCCGTGTTCGATGACTTGGTGGATTTGGCTATCCGAGTTGATCAACGCCTGACCCTACGCCACCGACTACGGCACTTTCCACCTACACTGCCGACTGATCCTCCAACCCATTCTGCTTCTCCAGCCAACTTGCCAGTATCACGGCCCGACACTGAGCCTATGCAAGTCGCTAGAACTCAAATCTCACGCACAGAGAAACAGCGATGTCTCGTTAATGGACTGTGTTTTTACTGTGCTGCTTCTGATCATCTCTCTGCTTCCTGTCTGGTAAAAGGCATCTTTTGTCAGTAGGAGAGAGGTTACTGGTGAGCACAAGACCTTTGGACAAAGTCCCTGGACTTTGGACACTTCTCCTGGCCCAGCTGCAGTATGGATCTGCCTGTCACACGGTTTCCGCCTTGGTTGATTCCGGAGCTAAAGGGAACATTAAAGATTTCAAAGTAGCAAGTTGCTATGGTCCAGTTGGAAAGCCCCACACCCTAAGTGGCATGCCGCTGTCCCTCGTCACTCAATCCACAAAGCCGGTCAACTTTGGTTATGGAAATCATTCAGAGTAGTTGTCCTTCTACCTTATCCAATCTCCATCGGCACCGGTAGTGTTGGGGCATCCTTGGTTGGTAACGCACAACCCGCACATAGATTGGTCAACCAACACTGTTCTTGCTTGTAGTCCTTATTGTTTGTCACACTGTCTTAACGCTGTTTCCCCTGTCCAGTCTTGTGCTTCGTTGCAGGATGAACTGGCAGACTTATCTGGAGTACCGTTGACACCATTACTTGAGGGCGGTGTTCAGCCGGTCCCGCACCATGACCCTTCCTCCTCATCGCCCGTTCGTCAGGATTTCTACATTCCTCAACCCAGTGACTGCTCATTATTACTGTTAATAAATCCTTTGAACTGTTCTTCTGCTCTTGGGCCTGTTTGTCTCACTATCGTTTGTTACAGTATTACATTTCTTTGCTGCTATTAGTAACACAGGTCCTTGTTAAAACCTAGTTTTATTGAATGACTGTTATTATAACAAAATTTTTGCAAACTGAATTTTATGTGCCTTGTTCTACATTTCACTGCAGTTTCCTGGTGAAATGAACACTAGAGGTGCTACAACAACTGTGCGTTTTATTCACTTTCACACAAATCACGACTGCAACAGCTGATTATGACTTTATTAACACTTATTTTTCACTCTATTACTCACACACTGCTATGTTATGATATCGAAACACTTTTACTCTACACATCTCATTTGAAAAATGATACATTTTAACACTTGTATTACAGACCCACCTACATTTACACACTTATTCCTATGTGATTAGCTGGTGAGGTAACTCACCTCATAGAGTGTTGGACTTTGGACTTGGAGACCAAGGCTCGAGCCCTGCCAAGAATGCTCGAAACAAAAGTGAAAGTAAAATGAAAGTGTTATAGAAGCAACACAAAATGTTATGGTTGCTTCAGGAAATGTTGAATTTGCATTTTAAAACACTATCTGTCTGTTTTGTTTACCTCTCATTTGTTTTTTAGGACACTACTGGTTAGGTTAAGGTAAAATTTTTAGGTTAGAGAGGTATGTTTTACTCATTAAAACATATATCTAAAATTCACCTTAAAAACCTTGTCTGATTTCAACAATTTCAATCGCTTTTGGTAAAAGAATATATTCTTCCTACTGAAAGAATATATTTTCCCTTCTAAAAGAGTGGCATTAACGGAGAGCATCTTTTTAAAGATGACTTTCCGTTTGTGTGTATTTCCTGGTTGCAGTCATTACCTCTCCGCTTCCGATGGCCACGATCGCAGTCTTACGTGCTTTGGCGCTGCCCACGCTGAGACAGCGTTTGTGGATGGGTCATGTTCTCACTACGAGAGCATGACCATGGCAATGTTGCAGTCGTGGTTTTTTCCTTCCTTAGAGGAAAAAGCCACCCCAGCGGCTCCCCTCCTCGGTCCTTCTACCTACGGGTTTGAGGCTGTGTCAGTTAGCACTGGGGGAGATTTGGGGACCCCAATGGGAGCCACTCTGCCGGGTAACTCCCCATGGACCTCCCATTCCCCAGTGCGCTCCTTTGTCCCACTGGGATGAGACTGCCAGCTCGTCTCATGGCTAGTTCGCGATCTCGATCTCGTTTTGATTGCAGCCTCGGAGAGCGGGCTGACACTGAGGACTCGACTGGGCTCCCACCTCCGGGTGCGGTCGCCCAGTCGCAGGCTGATGCGCAGCTGGCAGCCATGCTTGCCTGGGCGGCTGCGTGCATCGGCTGGAGTGGAACCCTCCACCCCCCCTGAACCCTCGCAGCTTGAGAATTGGTTCCTGGTCCCAGAGCGCCGCTCACGGCCATGCCCCGCCCCAGTCCTTTTCTTCCCAGAGGTGCATGAGGAGCTCACGAGGTCGCAGCGGGCACCTTTCACTGCCCGGACCCGGTCTCTGAGCTCCTCCACTCTCACTAACCTCGATGGTGGGGCTGCCAGGGGGTAATCACCGATTCCCCAGGTGGATAAGGTGGTTGCGGGGTACCTGTGCCCGTAAAACGCCGCCACCTGGCGGGGCCGCCCGAGACTCCCATGCAGCGCCTGTAGGTTTACGTCATCTCTGGTGACTAAGGCCTGCAGTGCTGCTGGACATGGCGCCTCAGGCTCTGCCACGCTGCGAGGCCCCAGCCACCGGTACGTCCGACACGATTGTCCCCTTGGTCCCCCTCGCCCGGAGTTTGGATGCGTGGCTTGCGCTCTCCAACCCATTGCGATGGCTAACCCGGACCATCCGACTTGGCTATGACATTCAATTCGCCAGGTGCCCCCCAGGTTCAGCGGTGTCCGCTTCACCTCAGTGAAGGGCGAGGACGCTGCTGCCTTACCCGCAGAGATTGCGTCCCTTCTACGGAAGGACGCGATACAGCCTGTCCCTTCAGCCAAGATAAGGAAGGGGTTTTACAGCCCCTACTTCATCGTACCCAAAAAAGGTGGTGGGTTGCAGACAATCTTGGACCTGTGAGTTCTGATCCGGGCCTTGCACAGACTCCCGTTCAAGATGCTGACGCAAAAACGCACATTAGCAAGCGTCTGACATCAAGATTGGTTCATGGCGGTAGACTTGAAGGACGCGTACTTCCAAGTCTCGGTTTTACCACGACACAGGCCTTTCCTACCTTTTGCTTTTGAGGGCCGGGCATACCAGTACAAAGTCCTCCCCTTCGGTCTGTCCCTGTCACCTCGTGCCTTCACGAAAGTTGCAGAGGCAGCCCTTGCCCTGTTAAAAGAAGTGGGCATTCGCACCCTCAACTATCTCGATTACTGGCTGATTCTGGCTTACTCGTAGGACTTGTTGTGTGCGCACAGGTACCTGGTGCTCAGGCACCTCAGCTGGTTGGGGCTTCAGGTCAACTGGGAAAAGAGTAAGCTCTCCCCGGTTCAGAGCATCTCTTTTCTCGGCATGGAGTTAGACTCAGTCTCGATGATGGTGCGCCTCATGAGCGTGCGCAGTCAGTGCTGAACTGTCTGAGAGCGTTCAGACGGAAAACGGCGGTCCCACTGAAATTGTTTCAGAGGCTCAGGGGCATATGGCATTCACAGAGGCGGTCACACCGCTCGGGTTGATACATATGAGACCGCTTCAGCACTGGCTTCAGACTTTAGTCTGAGTTGGGCATGGTGCCATGGGGCACACCGCATACTCGTCACGCCGGTCTGCTGCTGTCTTTTCAAGAAACTCCACCCCCAGGTGGTCCAGCTGATTTGAAGTCTATTCGGTCAAGCGCAGGTTGACCTGTTCGCTTCCCGGGAATCCTCCCACTGCCTGCTCTGGTATTCTCTGACCGAGGCTCCCCTCAGCACAGATGCTCTGGCACACAGCTGGCCCCTGGGGCTGCGCAAGTATGTGTTCCCCCAGTAAGCCTGCTTGTACAGACGTTGTGCAAGGTCAGGGAGGACAAGGAGCAGGTCATCCTAGCAGCACCCTACTGGCCCACCCAGACTTGGTTCTTGGACCTCACGCTCCTTGTGACAGCCCCTCCCTGGCAAATTCCCTTGAGGAAGCGCGACTTGATCATCAGGTTCCTGAGAGGTGTCAGGAGGTTGAATCCCCCCAGATCACACCTCATCCCCTCATGGGACCTCTCTGTGGTCCTTCAGGGCCTACGGGGAGCTCCATTCGATCCCCTGGAGTCAGTTGAGCTAAAGGCACTCTCTTTGAAGACTGCCCTCCTGACTGCGCTCACTTCTGTCAAGAGGGTAGGGGACCTGCAGGCGTTCTCTGTCAGCAAAATGTGCCTAGAGTTCAGTCCGGGCTTCTCTCATGTGATCCTGAGACCCCGACTGGGCTATGTGCCCAAGGTTCCCAAGACCCCGTTTAGGAATCAGGTGGTAAACCTGCAAGCGCTGCCCCAGGAGGAGGCAGACCCAGCCTTGGTGTTGCTGTGTTCGATGCGTGCTTTACGCATCTATTTGGATCGCACGCAGAGCTTTAGAAGATCCGAGCAGCTCTTTGTCTTCTTTCATGGACAGCAGAAAGGGAGCACTGTCTCCGAACAGAGGATCGCCCACTGGGTCATTAATGCCATCATTATGGCATATCACACCCAGGACATGCCGCCCCTCTTGGGGCTACGAGCCCACTCTACTAGGAGTGTGGCGGCCTCCTGGGCCCTGACCAATGGCGCCTCTTTAGCAGACATCTGCAGAGCAGCAGGCTGGGCAATACCCAACACCTCTGCGAGGTTTTACAATCTCTGGGTTGAGCCGGTCTCATCCCGTGTGTTGTCAGGTAAGAGCAGGTAAGTTCTGGGACAGCTGGCTGGGTGTACCGCTTGTGCATAGCGCCTTTACCCTCCCTGAGGTGAAGATGTGCGCTTTGACCCCCAGTCATGTTCACAAAGTTGTGGACCCTCCTAAGCCGTGTGGCAGGCGGGTTTGCAGAGAAACTCACTGCCGGCCCAGTACTAGGCCCTGTACTGGGGTAAGTGCTCCACATGCGCTGGTTCCCCGTAGGTAACCCCATGTGATGTATCTTCCACAAAATGGTTTCCCTGTTGGTAAACTGCATCTTTCTTGTCTGGTCACCGTGTCTGTAGAGCTCCTCCCCCTTCGGGTAGGACCTACCACGGGACTTCTCCACACGGGACTTGACATACTTCTGACAAAACTCAGTAAGACCATGTGATGTATTTCCACTCAAATACCCCCCCTTCCGGGCGGGGTGTGGTCTCCGCGGTGTCTTCCCCTTGGGAGTGACACCCCCTCGACGCGGACACTTGTGGCCCCCAGTCGGTAAACGATTTCTACTCTTTTTTGGGGAGAAAAAAAGGGGTCGCCCTTGGGAGCCCCAGATGCCTCTGGTCTTTGAGAAAAGGCCAATGGGAATTGGCAAGTGGAATTTGCATGCCACTCCCCTGGACATACGGGTATAAAAGGAGCTGACTCACAACCACTCATTCAGGTTTTGTGCAGAGGAGCCGAGACAAGGTCCCGGCCATTTCACAGGTAAGTTCTGTGTTGTGGCAAGAGGGACACAACATATCGTTCCCTCCATCTGTCACTCACTCGATGTTGTGTCGATGTAGTGACACTAGGGGTCCCTATACAAAACACCACAACTAGCTAAACTGTGTTACGTGGACTAGTGGTGCGAGACGGGCAGACTTTTGTGTGCCTCATAGCCAGTGCATCAGGCTGTCACGTAACCTCCCCCAACGCTGCTATGAGCTTTGAACGGTCCTTCAGGAACAAGTCGACTGCTCAACAAATAGGGACAGGCTAGCCCAGCCAAGGCCTCTTTTCCCTCTTTTTTCCCCCAAAAACGGACTGAGATCCGCGAGTGTCCACATGGGGGGTACTTCAAGTGGAAATACATCACATGGTCTTACCGAGTCTTGTCGGAAGTATGTCATGTGGAGAGTCGCATGGTAGGTCCTACCCAAGGGGGGAGGAGTTTCTATAAGCATGGCGACCGGAGCAGAGGGCCCTCTGCTCAAGGAAGACATAGTTTACCAAGAGGGAAACAATTTTATGGAAGATAAAACACATGGGGTTACCTATGGGGAACCACCGCATGCGGAGCACCTACCTCAGTACAGGGCCTTACCAGCGCACTTACTGTGCCGGCAGCGAGTTTCTCCACAAACTCGACTGCCACAGGCCTAAGGAGGAAGTCATCCAGGAATCATAGTCTGTGAACACTACTGGGAGTCAAGAGTGCACAGCTTCCCCTCAAGGGACAGTGGGCGAGTTGTGACATGCGATGGGAGCATAGACCGCCTTGGCGGTTGATGTAAGCTACCGTTACTGTGTTGTCCATCTGGACAAACACGTGCTTGCCCTGGATCAACGGCCGAAACCTCCGCAAGCCGAGCAGTACTGCCAACAACTCTAGGCCGTTGGTGTGCCAATGCAGCCGCGGGCCAGTCCAAGAACCGGCGGCTGTGTGCCCCTTGCATACGGCGCCCCAGCCTGTCTTGGAGGCATCTGTTGTAACCATGACACGTCTGGAGATCTGCTCTAGGGGAACCCCTGCCCATAGAAATGCCAGGTCGGTCCAAGGGCTGAAGAGGTGGTGACAAATCGGCATGATGGCCACACGATGTGTCCCACGGTGCCATTCCCATCTCGGGACTCGAGTCTGAAGCGGTCTCATATGCATCAACCCAAGCAATGTGGCTGTTGCTGAGGATGCCATATGCTCCAGGAGCCTCTGAAAAAGTTTCAGTGGAACCGCTGTCTCCCTCTGAATGCCTTCAGACAGTTCAGCACCGACTGAGCACGTTCGTTCATGAGACGCGCTGTCATCGAGACCGAGAAAAGAGATGCTCTGAACCGGGAGAGCTTGCTCTTTTCCCAGTTGACCTGAAGCCCCAGTCGGCTGAAGTGTCGAAGCATGAGGTCCCTGTGTGCGCATAGCAACTCTCGAGAGTCAGCCAGTCGTCGAGATAGTTGAGAATGCGGATGCCCACTTCCTATAGTGGGGCAAGGGCTGCCTCCACGACCTCCATGAAGACGCGAGGGGACAAGGACAGGCCGAAGGGGAGGACCTTGTACTGGTACGCCTGGCCCTCGCAGGCAAAATGCAGGAAGGGTCTGTGTCAAGGTAGGACCAAGACGTGGAAGTATGCATCCTTCAGGTCTACCGCCGCAAACCAATCTAGATGTCGGACGCTCGCTAGAATGCATTTTTGCATCAGCATCTTGAACGGGAGTCTGTGCAAGGCCTGGTTCAGTACTCGCAGGTCCAAGATTGGTTGCAACCCACCGCCTTTCTTTGGTACGATGAAGTATGGGCTGTAGAACCATTTCCTCATCTCGGCTGGAGGGACAGGCTCTATCGCGCCCTTGCTCAGGAAGGTCGTGATCTCCGCACGCAAGGTAGCAACGTTCTCGCCGCTGAACCTGGGCGGGCGCCTAGCGAACTGAATCGTGTAGCCGAGTCAGACGATCCGGGTCAGCCATCGTGACGGGTTGGAAAGCGCGAGCCACGCATCCAAACTCTGGGCGAGGAGGACCAAGGGGATAATCGTGTCGGATGTACCAGCGGGTGGGGCCTCACGGCGGGGCAGAGCTCAAGGTGCCACATCGAGGGGACTCGAGCCCTGTGCTGAGTCGAGGGACATCGAAGCACTTACCTGGCTCCTGCCGCCCACCATGAGATTGGCCGAGGAGGGGGGAGGAGGAGTCTTGTCCCCGAGGTCCATCGGCACTAATCCCGTGTGGAGGTATTCGTGCCCCTGCCAAAAAGGAACGGTGGACGGCGGTCATGACAACGGCAGTGCAAACTGGACATGTGACCCAGGAAACAAGGAAACTGCTCTTTTGCTGAACCTATGGGCACCGCAGCCTCTGGGGCATGTGGCGAAAAAAGAAACAAAATATTCTCCTCCCGGCCCTCCACTGGGGGATGGAGTAGTCTGTGCACCAGCTCCAGAGAGATGGGTCTCTTTTCCCCTGGGTCGCCCGTCTCAGGGGCGCTTCTAAACCTTCCTCAGGTTCTTGGCGGCCTGCCGTGAGACGGGGGGCATCTGCTTCCTGCGATGGGCTGCACGCCGGGGCCAGGCCACGGGGGCGGGCTGCAGCGGAGCCGGAGATGTTGCTGCAGAGAGACACCATTGGTGACGAGCAGATGGAGTGCGTTATCTCCCACGACCTTGTCAGCTCCTCGTGCACTTCCGGGGAAGCCCCCCTGAGCCCAGGAACCAATCGTCGAGCCGCAAGGGTTCAGGGGAGTGCGGAGGGCTCCACTCTAGCCTGACGCTCGCGGCTGCCTGGGAAAGCATGTCCGTCATTTCTGCTTCGGCCTGAGACTGGGTGACCGTTCCTGAAGGAGGAAGCCCAGCCGAAGCCTCAGCGTCAGACTGGACGAGCCCGCTCTCCGATGCTGCACTCGATAACTCATTATCTTCCGGGGCACCAGACGAGATGTCGAACCCACCCTGAGACTAGCCGGCGATCTCGTCCGTGCACGCGATTGGGGCAAGCGAGCATGCTGGGAGGTCCGTGGGGGGATACCCGGCAGAGGTGGTCCCATTGAGGTCCCCAAATCGCCCCCAGTGCTAACCGGCATGGCCTCATACCCGTAGGTAGAAGGACCGAGGCGGGGGGGCCGCTGGGGTGGCTTGCTTTCTTACGAATGCAAGCCGTGACTGAAAGTTGCCATGGTCATGTTCTCGCAATGAGGACACGATCCATCCACGAATGATGTCTCCACGTGGGCAGCGCCCAGACACGTAAGACAGCGATCGTGGCCATCGGAAGCGGAGAGATAGTGACCGCAACCAGGAATAACACACAAACGGAAAGGCATCATTAAAAAGACATTCTGTGTGTGCCGCTCTTTTATGAATAGAAAATATACTCTTTTCAGAATATACTCTATTTTTGCTCTGCCGAAGCGCCCAGGGGTGTTCTCTGCACTGCACAACCATAGAGGGGGAGAAGCCGCTGAAATGCGGTATCAAATCCAGCAGTCTTTAGCGAGGTGAGTTTTTTTTTTCTCTAGAGGAATTGTATTCAGTGCACTGAATGCAACCGCTCGGCTCCGAAGAGAAAATCTGAATGAGTGGTTGCATACCAGCTCCTTTTATACCCGTATGTCCAGGGGAGTGGCATGCAAATTCCACTCGCCAATTCTCATTGGCCTTTTTTCAAAAGATCAGAGGTGTTTTTCGGGCTCCCAAGTGTGACCCCTAGTGTCACTACATCGACACAAAGTCGAGTGAGTAACAGATAGGGAACACATACAATTTACTGCATTCCATGAGATAATTATTATTTTTTTTTTACCACAAAAAGAACACACATTATTCCTTATACTTTCTTTTTCATATAACACAGTAACAAAAAAGATAGGATGGATGGATGGATGGATGGATGGATGGATGGATAAATCAGATCCCTGGCCTAATAGTAAGCACTAATCAATAAAATGGCAAAAGGCCAAATAAATGATAAAGAAGGAATCTATAATCATCAATTGCACAAATACCAAACATGTTTTGTTTTTTTTCAAGGCAAGTAAAGTACTATAAAAGAGAGGGAAATGAGAATGATCCAAAAAGCAAGTGGGGTAGAAATACAAAGTGGGATGCTGATGATTCCTCGCTTCTTGTAAGAGCCAAATTTGTTCCAGATCAGAAAATGAATCACGCAAACAACAAAGGCAGAGACACTGTGATTCACCAGAGGCAGTTTGTGCCAGCTAATAACTCCTAACATTCATTAAAACTGAGTGCAGCCAAGAGAAGATGATCAGAGAAACACTGAGGGAATACAATATGGCTCCTGTGCACACTATATTAACACTGTGCATTATTCAGAGGAAAGAAGGAGGAGAGATTAGGGGAGAGATAAACAGAACAAAAGAGACAATGTCAATAGGAGAAATGGAGAAGGGAAGACTGGGAAACAAAAGAGGGTCTGCTCCAAATCCTGTTCCAAATTTATTTTTCTTACTCAGTACTGTTGTCTTATTTTTCAAGTAAAAATACCTAAACATCCTTAAAATAGGATATATTTACTGTACTTGAGAAGCAAAATGAAATGCTAAGTCTTGTCAGAGAAATCAGAATTTTGTGAAATTTATGCTTAAACCTGAAAAAATTAAACAAGCTTGTTTTCCCTTTAAATTAAGTATTTTATTAAATTAAGTAGTTAAAGCATAAACCTCACTAAATTTGGTTGGGTCATTCTTTGTCAACCCAACCAGAGTCCCCCAGCTCAAAATTTTGTTTTTGATATACATACACTGATCAGCCACAACATTAAAAACACCTGCCTAATATTGTGTAGGTCCCCCTTGTGCCACCAAAACAGCGCCAGCCCGCATCTCAGAACAGCATTCTGAGATGATATTCCTCTCACCACAATTGTACAGAGCGGTTATCTGAGTTAACGTAGACTTTGTCAGTTCGAACCAGTCAGGCCATTCTCCGTTGACCTCTCTCATCAACATGGCGTTTCCATCTGCTGAACTGCCCATCACTGGATGTTTTTTGTTTTTGGCACCATTCGGAGTAAATTCTAGAGACTGCAACTTCAGTTAATGTTCACATCAACCATCAGAATGGGGAAAAAAAATGTGATCTCAGTGATTTGGAGCGTGGCATGATTGTTGGTGCTAGATGGGCTGGTTTTTCTGGTATTTCTGTAACTGCTGATCTCCTGGGATTTTCACGCACAGCAGTTTCTAGAATTTTCTCAGAATGGTGCCAAAAACAAAAAACATCCAGTGAGCAGCAGTTCAATAGATGGAAATGCCTTGTTGATGAGAGAGGTCAACAGAGAATGGCCAGACTGGTTTGAACTGACAAAGTCTACGGTAACTCAGATAAGCGCTCTGTACAATTGTGGTGAGAAGAATATTATCTCAGAATGCTATTCTGAGATGCGGGTTGGCACTGTTTTGGCGGCAAGAGGTGGACCCACACAATATTAGGCAGGTGGTTTTAATGTTTGATATTTACAGTATATATATATATATATATATATGTGTGTGTGTATTTGTTTTTTATTTATTTATTTATTATGTTTTTTACACAACAAAAATTATGATAAATGGCATAATATTTTTATCCATGGGTCAGTATTTACGGAGCAATCCATTATTTTGTAGAGTGGGGTCAAAATGATTTTGGAGCAAAACTACAGGTAACAAAATAACATTAGAAAGGTGGCGGTGTCATTATTTAATTTTTACACAGAGATAAGTAGGTATATATCTAAAATCAGTTGACATCAGCACCCTTCATTGCTTTGTATTCAAATGGTGTGAGCTCAAAAATAGGAAAATACATTTTTATCTTAATATCCTTTCAGATTCTGGTTCAGAAGAAACTTTCCTTTTTGTATCTTCATATTTAAGGCCCTTTATGGTTAAACCCCAGAGATATGGGGCTCTCAATGTGGCGCCATCTTTAAACTGTTAAATTTTACCCATTTTCAATGGTTGAAAACCAAATGTGGGTCACATGGTATAAAGCTAATTTTCCTTGTCCAGCAAAACAAAGGTCTGAAGTACAAATAATGTACCTTTAGAAATAACCTTTATTCACATTAAAGTCATAATGTCTAAAATATTAACTTACTCAGAATAAGTGACACATGTGGCTCTTCTCTTAGTGCATTACGTTATGTCATTTTGCTTCTGAAGTAAATGCATCTTGTTTTAAGGATGTTTAGACATTTTTACTGGAAAACCGAAAAAATATTTTTTGCAGTGTATGATGCCTTAAAATGCTGTCTCGACAGGCAGCTCACTAGGTTTTGGAAAAAATCTTGAGCGTGTATGTAGGAGAGAAGTATATAACAGAGGGAGGTAGGAAGAAAGAGACAGAGAGAGTGAAAGATGTATTGTATGTCTCCAAGCAGTATTTTTCAGCTGTGATTTTGCTGCGCACTGATGCAGAAAGCTCTGAACTTTAAATGAAATATTAACCGCATGGAATTTGTAGAGAAGAATCCATAGGGATGTGGGATAAAACCCATGACACCCTACAGACAGGCCGAAGCCCTTAAAAGGAGGCATACCGTAATCATCATCATTATTTTCTTCTTTACAATTATGATATGCAGTGTGATACAGTACTCGTTTGATGATACAAGATTCTCAGAGGGCCTACAACATTCATTTCGGCATTAAACGTTCAATGTTTGTTATGAAATATCCCTAATCACTGGCTATGCGTCCCTGCAGCTGTGAAATATGAAATACTCTGTGAACGCTCAACAACACTCCGCAGGGTGTAGCAATAGTCCCATGGACCATTTGGTGGTCCTTTGTTGTAGCAACATTGGGTTTATACCCTTAACAAACACTTGAAGTTCCCCTTGATCTGACAAACACAATTTTCTTCTCTGTGTTGACCTACCCTACAAAAAATAAATAAATAAAAAAAAATAAAAGTGTATTTTTTTCCAGTAAAAATATTAAACATCCTTAAAACAAGATGCATTTTCTTGCAAGAAAATTGACATAAGATATTAAGTCTTGTTTATAGGGAAATCTAACAAGATTAAGTGAGGTTTATGCTTAAAACAAGAAAAAAAAATATTTGTCAATCATTTAAGAAAAAAAACTTTATTCAAAAAGAAAAAATATATATTTTTCTTACCCCAATTTCAGACTTCTTTCTTGTTTTAAGCATAAAGTTAAAAAAATTTGGTTTGGTTTCTCTGTAAACAAGGCAATTTTCGTGAACGTGCAAGGGACAACGCAACTCGCAACAGCCGTGCGCAACACCTCATCTAATTTTTGTGAGCGTTAATTCTAAGCTCAATTTTCGTGCCAGTGCAAAGTGCAACTGTTTGCGCTATCTGTGGGTGCATGCACGTAAACTGTGGGTGTATTGTATGTTAATGAATAGGTCATTGTGCTAAGACGTTTCAGAACCATGTCTGTTTTCAGCGCAAAGTCTAAATTCAGTACCTACATTTGCAGTTTGGAGATTTCACCTGCAGATGGTAATAAAGTTCATGTCCAAACTCTGAAAATATAGTGCAACATTAAATTATGTCCCTGAAAATCACTGTTTTAGCCGTTTTATGAAACAAAACTTTTTGAGATTTGTGTAAAACCTTCTAGAGGTCGATCACTGTTTATACTAGCCGTGATTTGTGTCACTTGATCAATATGATTAATAATACTTACATTCGGGGGCATGGGTAGCTCAGCGAGTAAAGACACTGACTACCACCCCTGGAGTCACGAGTTCAAATCCAGGGCATGCTGGGTGACTCCAGCCAGGTCTCCTAAGCAACCAAATTGGCCCAGTTGCTAGGGAGGGTAGAGTCACATGGGGTAACCTCCTCGTGGTCGCTGTAATGTGGTTTGCTCTCAGTGGGGCACGTGGTGAGTTGTGCATGGATGCCGTGTAGAATGGCATGAAGCCTCCACACGTGCTATGTCTCTGCGGTAATGCGCTCAACAAGCCACATGATAAGATGTTTTTGTTTATAATGCTGGTGCTTGAGGACTATATAGGATGGAGACAGTGCAATAACCAGAGAAGAACCTCAGAATTAAATTGCACTTAAACCAGCCCATTACAGCTTTGCAGGCACAATTAAGACAAACCCACTTGCGCCTAAATTTAGCACATGCTCGCACGAAAATTGTTTTAAGGATATGTTTTTTTGATATTTTTACTGGAAAACAATACAACATACTGAAAAAGAAAAATATTTTTGCAAGTGTATTTTGAAACATTGAAACAGGAAGTTGGGGCGGGACACAATGAAGGGGTTGTCCTTTTTAAGCCAATAGCTTTAGTATAGGACACACAGACAAACTGTAGTGGAATGTTCGGAATATTTAGACAGAGCATTACTGTGTTTAGAGCTGTCCTAGTTTGCAGATAGGCACTGCTAGGGTATTTTTTCCTGGTTGCTAGTTGATTCCATGGTGTCCTGGTTGATTGCTAGGTATTAATAGAGTGCTTGGCTGGTTGCTAGGCATTTCTAAGGTGTTCTTGTTGGTTACTAGGCTGCTCTGGCTTGTTGCTAGGTGTTGCTAGGGTTTTCTAGCTAGTTGCTAAGCTTTTTTGGATGGTTGCAAGGCTTTGCTAGGCTGTGTTATCTTGTCAATAGGCATTGCTTGGGTACTTTGGTTGGTTTCAAGGTGTTGATAGGGTGCTTAGGCTGGTTGCAATGCATTTCTTGGCTGTTTCGGCTTGTTGTTAGTGTTTTCTATCTGGTTGTTATGCATTTTAAGTTTGTTGCTAGGTGTTGGTATGGTGTTATACTGTAGCTACTTACTAGAGTGCCAGTCAGCCAGCTCGACAGACAGATAGATAGATTTTCGATTGTCCGCTACGGTACAATTGTACATCCAGTTAGTTAGAAATTACGTAGCAGAACAGTCTGAAGGTCTAAGTTACAATAGATAACTTTGGCCTTGTTTTTGGGGGAATTTGCAAAAATCTAATCTATACAAGCCAACATTATTCAGCGAATGGCACCCAGTTATCATCTTGGAAATAAATATGGTTCTTCTGCATTTTAAATAAAATTTAGCTTTTTTAAAATCAAAACTTCTTAACGTTTAAATGTCTTAAATCACGAGTGATATAGCTTCTGGTTCATTGGTCACACAAGAAATGCATACTATGCATGCAATTCCGAACTTTGCTGCATGCTATTGCTAGTTGATGGCTGATGCCATCAGGGGGAGGGATCTCATCTCAGAGCATTTGAATGGACAAAATTTTGCATACACCCCTGAGCAAGAGATTATGTCATCAATACTTGTGATCCATTTACTGAGAAAGAAAGACTTTAATATAAGCATAACAGCTAAAAGTTTATTTTTTCAACTTTTGGCGTATACCAGCATATAGCTGGCCTCAATTCTACCAGACATGAACTAAGCTGGTAGATTTATGAACTAAGGAACTTTTGATTTCAGGCAGTTTTTAAGAAAAGAAAAAGTATTTTATCCATCTTTGTTGTTACAAACAATGGCGCCTCATTTCCTTGTTTCAGACCTGTGAGGCAGATATCGAACACCCAGACGACACGCTGTAACCAAACCCAGCAAACATGAGCATTTTAATTTTTTCTGTAAACTTGGGAAAGTTTAGATGAACTCACATTGGAAAGCTTGTGGGAAATCACAAACAAGCCCAGCAAAACATTTTATTGGCATCTGTAAACCATGTGTCTTTTTATCAGGGGAAACATCGTATAGATATTGTGTGATATAATCATTCGACTGAAATGTAATTTTTTTATAGCAGCCCATAACGCTTTTAAAACAGCGAGGAAGTATTCTTCAGGGAACAGAAGGAGAGAAAGGGAGAGGTAGCTGCCCGTGTTTTACACAAGCTGTGGTTACTTTGCCGTATCTGAGTAATTCAGGATGGTGATTTATATTGCCCTAAATGAGCTGAACTGCTGAACTCAGAGCAACACTGAGTTACGAGTTAAGTTCTATGCTTGCACTAAGTCTTGGGACCACTCTTGCTCACAGGTGACTTAGACGTCTCTAAAGGTTTCAGGAGTTGTTTACTAAAGCCAAAAACATACTTTACACAAGATGGCCAGTCCAAACCCTTCTAGCAACACAAGCTCGATTTCATGCAATGTTGCGAAATGTGTCAGAACACAACAGCAGTGCAAGTACATACTGCATTCACATTGTTGCGGATAAGAGGCGCTATAGTGGTCATTAGCTTAAACCGTTATGACAGAGCAACAGTTTGAAGAGAAGTTTGCTGTGCAAGTTAATGTTAAAGTTAGTTAAACTGTCGACATGTTCATATTGTTCATATTCAGTTTAACTGCAGGGACTGAGGAAATAATCAAATGCGCCCACCAAAACTGTCGTCTCTAGCTTATGTTGCGCTGGGAATACCAAATAATTTAAATAAATTGGTTCTTTCAGACAGTTCACGTAAATGAAATGGTTAAACAGTTCCCTTATATTTAGTGTTCGGAACTCCGATTCATTTCAGTGAGTGTAAATGAACTAGTTCACATAAATTATTCACTTACTCACTTGAGCAACCCAGCCTTCTTTATTGTATATATTTGTTGTATTGCTTGCTGTTTACCACTATATTTCGATTTAGTTATATAAAACAAAAGTAGTAAAAGTAATAACCATGACTGTATTAACCATGTCTTTTTTTTTTCTCTCTCTCTCTTTTGAGTGGAAACCATGTTCTTTATACAATTAACCATGGTTTTACTACAGTAATACAGTAGTATCCATATAGTAACCTTGGTTTTACTACTGTGTATAAATATTGTAGTTACCATGGTTAATTCTGTGATACTATGATTTTACTACAAATATTATGGTTAAACTATGGATTCTGTATGGTTTAATTTTCATAAAGGATTGTCACCCTAAATAAATATAAATCTCAGATTATGTTATTGAATTCTGTGATCAGAATTGATATATAAATATCAAATATAATGTATCAACAGAGGAAAAAAAAACGACACTTGTCAACCAATTTCATAGGGTCTTTAAGTTAAAAAAAGTATGTAGGCTACAACGGGATCACACACCTGCATAGGTATGTGTGTATATTATGCTTCTGGCACACATACGCACAGACACACAGATATTAAAGAAATCGGAAATGGCCTGACAGAAACCCATAAGCCTTATCTAATGCACAGTCACTCACACTCTCACAAACCTCTGAAACTTTGATATCTAACAAACACATCCACAGCACGTTGCAATCATCTTATCTTCACAGACATCATCAAATATTTCATACACACATACACACAGATGCCCCCCCCACCACCAAAAAAAGACATTGCAACCCCAAAACATACTTTGATATCTCACCTCCAAACACACATACACATGCAATGCAGAGGGTTTTAGCACTTTGAGGGACTGAGATGGTGATAGAATGAACGCAGTGACATATCAAGGGTCAGTGGACACAAGGCTCGTTTGAGAGATTCATGGCTGGAGCGACACTTTTCAGAACACTGTGATTCAGCCCCTGCTGATAGCTGGGACATAATCCACACCAGAAAACACTGTCCATAACACATCACCCCGACCTGGAAATTAAGGACAGTATCCCAAGAGGTATTTCAGGATCTAAGGTTAACACTGTCCAGATTCTCTGATACAGACACTTCTAATTTCATTTCGATTTGATTCAGATTAATTTGTTTATATGTCAGTTATAATGTGAACATTTTGATACATGTTTTGATACAAATCCACTTTTTGGTCCAGCAGTTTACATTCATTTTAGACATAAATTACTGTGTTTTCATTAAAACCTCATTAAGGCGGAATTTTTATGGCCGTTTAGGCAGGTATCCACACTACCGCAACTCTTCAAGCGCTCTCAGAACACATGCACACATAAAGCATGCATGCATAGAACGCCCAACAAAGTCTCAAGAAAACTCATAATTTGCATGAGATGGCAGAATCGTAAGATTTGTGAGACTTGGCTCTTACGATAAGGTAGAACTTTTAGACCAACCAATCAACAAACAGAATTTAAAATTAGGGCTGTCAATATATTACAGTTTTAAATAGAATTAATTGCATGATATGGCGATTAATTGTACAAATTAATCGCAATTAATTGCATATATAAATATTTGCTGAGAAAGCCCCTCAAATAATAATAATAATTCAATATATAATGATCAAATTATTATAAATAGTTATATTATTCGTCAATCTGTCAGAGACAGATTTATTATCAGGGCTTTTCTAAGGACACATCAATGTACACATACGTCAGACGAACGCTTTGGTTATATCGCATCATAAACACAGTGTTTTTAGGTCACTGTATCAAGTTAAAGTCGTTTGAAACTTAGAAAATCCCATCTCGAGATCCCTGCATTCGGAACTGCGATCTGTCCAGCTGTGTTTGAACGAAAGAACTCATTCTCATTCAGTCGTTAGTATAAAGCAAGACTGGGTTTCGATTTTTTTCTGCACAGCTGCATGTTGCCTATACAACTGGAGTTTCACTTACTGCCCCCTGCTGAAAACAGGTGGCACTTCAAGCTTAAATTGTTCTAATGGTAGGAATATTCCTTCTTGCACCGAATTAACATGTTAAATCAACAGCCCTATTTCAAATCTATACAGTATAGGCATCAAATTTTAGCTGATTCTGTCAGTCAGACAGTGCGCAGGCACTGAAATTAGAAAATAAAAAGTGATCTTTAAGATTCTCATTATTTGTGTAGTTTCTCTCTCTGCTCTCTTTTTCATTTAGCCTTTTAACAAGATCCTCCAGCGGTTGTCTTGTGATCAACATATCAGGTTTGGTGTCAGTGAAGGGGTGCTTGAACCTTACAGATGGGGTGGTGTGTTTACTAAGACAAAAAGTGTGGGAAACACTGCGGTATTTTTTGTCACCATTTCTGTTCATATAGAATTAAAAAGTATTAGCATGTGGCTTTATTTATTTAATAGTCATAATTTTATATTAGGGCTGTAAAAACTAACCTAATAACTAATAGTGTTCCCATAAAAAAAATATTAAATATGTTTAATTTTTAACATAGTTAATGCATTTATCTAATCTTTTATTTATAGGCTTTTTTTCTTTATAGGACAGTGGCACTAGACAGTAGGTGCCCCACAAACCGCACACTTCTGCACTATTCTACATCTTTTTGTAGTATAAGTAGTGCGAGTAGTATGTTAGCACTGAAAATACAACAAAAAGAAGTGTACTATGAGTACACGGATGATACAATTATTCAACCGTCCAAACAGAGTGTGAAATGTTGGACACTTCAATCTTTACAATCACCCGCATTGTGTTAATATGTACGTTGTTTGAGATACAAGTGTTGAACTGAGGTTGGCTAACGTGCTAAAGCTAGCGGCAACACATCACATGCGTTTGAAACATCACTTCCATTAGCTGTTAAACGGCAAATGCTTTCGTCTGGTAAAAAAAAAAAAAAAAAAAAAAAAAAAAACATTAAGTGCTCCATTTGTGATGATACTACACTTTGAAAACTCAAACATTACATGGCTGAGTGCATACTGTATATTGTAAGTGCAATGTGTATAGTGCGTCATTTGGGACACAACTAGTGCCATGGCTCACATGCATATATATTCCATTCTGTTTTAAAACTTTCTAAAAGTGATCAGAATAAAAGTAGTGATCAGGTGTTAATATGAACGTTATGTAAAATTGTATAAAGTTAATACACAGCCCATCAGACCGTTCTTCAGGTCAGTTGCAAAAACAAGATTTGTGACATATGTAATATTAAATCCTTAAAGTATAAGTTATATTATTTCAATATTACCGATTTGTGTTGAGTTCAGTGTTTGCATTTCCCGAGACACCGAATACATATTTGCAATTTTGTAACAGTGTTCACTTTGATCTTGGTTTCTGTGCTTTAACTGAGACATCTGATGGGACGAAAATAGGAGAAAGCTATGAATTGTTGTGAAGAATACAGAAGTGCGAGTGAGACGAGTGAAGAGCGCTTTTGCAGAAATCCACCACCATTTTATATGTAGCTCTATTCTGCCATGTGTTATATCCACATAAATTGTCAAACGCATCACTTACAAGTTATTTTGTTTCCCTATCTGTCACTCACTCGATGTTGTGTCGATGTAGTGACACTAGGGGTCACACTTGGGAGCCCGAGACACCTCTGGTCTTTGATAAAAGGCCAATGAAAATTGGCTAGTGGTATTTGCATACCACTCCCCCGGACATATGGGTATAAAAGGAGCTGGTATGCAACCACTCATTCAGATTTTCTCTTCGGAGCTCACTGAGCTGAATTCCCACGGCTGTTCATTCACCTCTGCTGGATCTGATGGCGCATTTCAGCGGCTTCTCCCCCCTCTGCACTGGTGCACTGCAGAGAACGCCCCTGGGCACTTCGGCAGAAATAAAAGAGTATATTTTTCTAAAAGAGTATATTTCTCTAAAAGAGCGGCACACACGGAATGTCTTTTTAAAGATGCGTCTTTTTAAAGATGCCTTTCCGTTTGTATGTTATTCCTGGTTGCGCTCGCTATCTCTCGCCCTCTGATGGCCACGATCACTGTCTTTCGTGTCTGGGCACTGCTCACATGGAGACAGCCTTCGTGGATGGGTCATGTACTCATTGCGAGAACATGTCCATGGCAACGATGCGGTCGCGGCTTACCTTCGTAAGAAAGCAAGCCACCCCAGAGGCTCCCCGCCTCGGACCTTCTACCCACGGGTATGAGGCCAGCGCGGCTAGCACTGTGGGCGATTTAGGGACCCCAATGGGACCACCTCCGCCGGGTATCCCCCCATGGACCTCCCATTCCCCAGCACGCTCGTCTGCCCCGATCGGGCTTCCGGATGAGTCCACCGGCTCGTCTCACAGCGAGTTTGACCTCTTATTCAGAGCCCACGAAGGTGATGAGCTCTCGAGCGCAGCATCAGAGAGCGGGCTCATCCAGTCGGACATGGAAGCCTCAGCTGGGCTCCTCCCTTCGGATGCGGTTGCCCAGTCACAGGCTGACGCAGAGATGATGACATGCTTTTCCGGGCAGCCGCGAGCGTCGGGCTAGAGTGGAACCCTCCACTCTCCCCTGAACCCTCGCGGCTTGATGACTGGTTCCTGGGCTCGTGGTGCTGCTCACAGCCACACCCTGCCCCCATTCTTTTCTTCCCGGAAGTGCATGAAGAGCTGACAAGGTCGTGGGAGGCACCATTTACTTCCCAGTCCTGATCTTTCAGCTCCCCCGTCCTCACTATCCTCGATGGTGGGGCGGCCAAGGGCTATTCGGCAATCCCCTGGTGGATAAGGCGCTCGCGGTGCACCTATGCCCACAGAGCGCCGCCACCTGGCACGGGCGCTCAAAGCTCCCATCCAAGGCCTGTAGGTTTATGGCCAAAGCCTACGGTGCCGCTGGCAAGCTGCCTCCACCCTGCACGCCATGGCTCTCCTGCAAGTCCACCAAGCCAAGGCGCTAAAGGAACTGCATGAGAGTAGTTCCGTCCCGGGATTGATGCAGGAGCTGTGCTCGGCGACCGATCTCGCTCTCCAGGCGACGAAGGTCACGGCGCGGTCTCTCGGGCGATGTCTTGGTGGTCCAGGAGTGCCACCTTTGGCTCAACCTGGTTGAGATGGGAGAGGCTGACAAGGCACAGTTCCTTGCTGCCCCCATTTCCCAGGTTGGCCAGTCCGGCGACACCGTCGAGGACTTTGCCCAGCAGTTCTCAGTGGTGAAGCAGCAGACGGAGTTTATCCAGCACATCCTGCCCCGGTGCGGATCTCAAGATCCCGCACCCTGTCTGCTTGTCGCCAAGGACTTCCCCCTGCGGTGACTGCACCGGCTCCGCCGCAGCCCGCCCCTTCGGCCCGGCCCTGGCGTGGAGCCCACCGCAGGAAGCAGATGCCACCCGTCTCGCGGCCGCCAAAAACCCGTGAAAGGCTTCGAAGCGCCCCTGAGACAGGCGACCCAGGGACGACGAAACCCGCTGCTCTGGAGCTGGTAAGCAGACCACTCCATCCCCCAGTGGAGGGCCGGGAGGAGAATCTTTTGTTACATTTGCATTTAATTGTGCCGCATGCCAAGCGGCTACGGTACCCAAGAGTTCAGCAAAAGTGGTTTCCTTGTTCCCTGGGTCACATACCCAGTGTGCACTGCCGTCATCACGACCACCGTCCACCACTCCATTTTGGCAGGTTTGGCGCTCCAGTGGCGGTCTCCCCGCCCCTGAGCGCCCAGCTGTGGCACAAATCCGGAAAGGAAGCGCTGTCTCCAAGCAGAGGATTGCCCACTGACTCACTGATGCCATAACTAATACCACTCTGCAATTTTCCTTTTCCTTTTATCAAAGACCAGAGGTGTCTCGGGCTCCCAATAGTGACCCCTAGTGTCACTACATCGACACAATGTCTCGTTCCCTCCATCAGGGAACGGAGGTTACGCAAGTAACCAGGACGTTTTCTTTCCTTAAATTGGAACCAAATGCACAAATGCTGTAAATTAAATTGCACATACAATTTTTATCCAGGCGAAAAAAGTCGATTTTCTTGGTAGCACTTTAGAAACATTTTAGAACATTAACTTAACTACGTTAAATAATGCTAAAGGCATGGTCACATTTACCTCCGCATGGCGAAATTCCGCGCAATGGGAATACACGCAGTCGTGCATTTCGTACGATTGACTTGCTGTGGCAAAGAATTTTCCCACGCAGATTTGGTGTGGAGTTGAAGTTTCACCTCGTTGACCAATTGGAAGTTGCTTGGTTTGGCAGTGACATCTGTGTGGGTGGTGCTTTGTTCCAAGCTACACTGAATATTCACAAGGGACATCATTTTAGCAGCAAGTTTCTTTTTAACTTCACTCTCCCAGAGTATAAAGTGCAGCATTAAAAAGATGCTGCTTAGCAGTTAGTTTTTTGCTGGTTTCACACACGCTTATATCCACTCACGCCTTCTTTGCCTGTGGAATTTTGCCATGCAAGATTAAAAGCGATTGCGCCTTTAAAGGAATTTTCGATCCAAGTTAATCTCTATCGACAGCATTTGTGGCATAATGTTGATTACCACAAAATAAATAAATAATTTTAAAAATAATAATAATAATTTTGACTTGTCCCTACTTTTCTTTTTTTTTAAAAAAGCAAAAAATTGAGGTTACAGTGTGGCACTTACAATGGAAGTGAATGGGGCCAGTCCACAAACATTAAAATTCACAATATATCAAAAGTATAGCTACAAGACGTAAATGTTATCCGTGTTAACATGAGTTAAATGTCATAAATTTGCTTACTTACCTTAAAATTATTTCCAGTACTACAACTTTGTAGTCAAGACACAATCTGTTAACATCGTAACGCCAGTGGCCTTGATTTTATCACACTAAAATCATGTTAAGGATTACTCTGCAGTATTGTGTTAACGTCTTGTGAATCCGCAACCACTGAACCTTCTTCTTCTTTTACATGAAATGTTATTTTCTTTAATAAACTTGTTATTTTGTCCTCCTTCATTGGTGTGGCCGCATCCATTTTATCATGGCCTATATGTCAGGTGTGAAAACAGCTTTGAGTAATATAAATATTATGAATATTATAAATATTGCCTAAATTAAAATATTCCATTCTATTTCATTCTATTCTTGATATTAAATTAGAAAAGTTATATATTTTTGCATTTTAAAAGCTGTGAAGAATCTCTATATATATATATATATATATATATATATATATATATATATATATATATATATATATATATATATATATATATATATAAAGTTTTTACATTCTACCACAACCCTTATGGGAAAATTGATTAATGAGAAGAAATGGTAGAAAAGGAAATGTGGCTAATTATGTCTCCTGTCATAGTTTGGTGTAAATGAAATATACATTACAGTATATTGAACCTCAATAGTTTGAGACTGCAAAAAGTACAAACTGAAAGAATTCCTTGGTATTGCATAATCCCAGGCTACTATAATTTCAAAAATTTACATTACAGTACATTAAGTGTACTGAACTTGGAGCATTATGCCTGTTGGCTCTTCTGCTACATTTACACTGAGATGGTCCAATCACAGAGCACTTGTAAGCAGCTCCTATTTGCCAATCCTGACATACAATAGTTGGAATACTGGTGGAAAAGCAAGCAAGCAGTCTAAAGTTCTGAGCACATGCAGAGTGGGTATGAGGAGAGAACGAGTGAGATATTGCACACACACAAAAAAAAAAACAGGATTCTGTGCAAATGTTGACATCAGCACACATTCAAACTTTAGCACAAATTTTAATTTTTTTTGCTCAAAATTAATTAATCTTTGTAAGAAGACACATTTCTTTACAAAACTGAGTTCAAGCGATTGCAAAATAACTTTTTGTGCACTCAGAATATCATCTTGTGGGGTGAAATATGGCACAAACTCCATAGACTGACCCCATTCACTTCCACTGAAAGTGCCTTACAGTAACCTGTATTAACCTGTACTGTATTTTTGTGATAATTTACATTATACTACAAATGCTGTCAATTAAGCTTAGTTAAACAGTTAAAAATTATTCAATTGTTAGTAATGTCATGTTAATGTTCTATATTTTATATATCTTCTATAACTTCTTTATATTTTATATATCTATAGGATATCAATGTAGTGGATCATTGTAAATGATCTCTATAGTATCTCTCACTGTAGTGGATAGCTATAGAGGATTGTTTATTTTTGGTGAGCATTGTAATTACATCTGTGTTAGTGTTTGCAAAATGAAAAACTCAATGCAAACCAGATTTATAATGATAACTTGGAGCAGAACAGCAAATTTCATTAAAAAAGGTTGTATTAAGGTTGTGCAAGATGAAAACAAACAACAGGTGGCATTCAGCGCTCCTGATTAGTGCATTTGATTCAGGATTGTAATTAACTAAAGTGACTCTATTACTGAAGCACAGCCAGTATGATACAATGTAATATTCAACTAACATTATTACAAATATCTAGGGAAATAATCAAATTCAAACAATTCAGAGTGGCGATTGAATTTATGCAGCGTAATTTTATTCGGCATTTCTCTACGGTGCACGACCAATCACATCACATAACAATCAGACAAAATATATTATTTGACATCATGTCCATTGTCTTCAAACCACCACTCACTTCTCTGAATGGTCAGTCAATTACCACAACAAGACCGCATCTGTTTCATGAATCAAACTCTTGTAATGAGCTCACTCTGGCTAACAAGTGGACAGAAAGGCAATCCGTATAATAGGACAGAGAGAGAGAGCAAACGAGAAAGAGTCAATTTCAAAAGGTTACATCATGTCACACACAAACAGGATCGCCCACGTCTTTTCTCACCCTGCTGGTAAATCAGACGGCAGACATGGTAACAGCACTTGTTGGCAAACAGAGCACTGTGTATCATTAGATGAGCTAATGGACAGTGTACACTGACAGACATATGAAGAGGCCACACCACAAGCCTTTGATCTTCTCAACAACATGATAATTGAATTCTGAGTAAATATACGCTGAAACAAAGTGTATGGAGAAAAGAGACAAGAAGAGACTAAACTAGGCCTGACTAGAACGGAATAAACTAGAACATAACATAACCAGAACAGAGACCAGACTAAATTAGACTAGACTAGAACAGAGCAGAACAGAATAGAACAGAGCAGAATAGACTGGACCAGACTAGAGAGACAAGACTAGAATAAATTAGAGCAGAACAGAGTAGATCAGACTAAACTAGACTAGACCAGAACAAAGTAGACTAGATCAGAAGAGAATAGAACAGAACAGATTAGACTAGACCAGACTAGATAAAACAGACTAGAATAAACTAGAACAGAGCAGATCAGACTAAATTAGACTAGACCAGAACAGAATAGAACAGAGCAAATTAGACTAGACCAGACTAGATCAACTAGACAAGAAGACACTAAAACAGAAAAGAGTAGATAAGACTAAACTAGACTAGACCAGAACAATGTAGACCAGACTAAGACTAGAACATAACAAAATAGAAAAGAGAACATTAGACGAGACCAGACATGAAAGACTAGAACAGAATAAAGTAGATCAGACTTAACTAGACTAGAACAGAATAGAACATGACAGACTAGACAAGACAAGAGAGACTAGACAAGACTAGAATAGTCTAGAGTAGAACAGAAAATAACAGATTTGACTAGACTAGAATAGAACAAAGAAGATTAGACTAGACCAGATTACAACAGACAAGACTAGAGAGACTAGACTAGACAAGACTTGACTATCTAGAGTAGAATACTATCAGAACAGGACATATTAGAATAGACTAGACCAGACCAGACTAGATAGATTAGAATAGAATAGACTAGAACAGACAAGAGATTAGACTAAAAAAGACTAGACTACTCTAGTAGAACAAAACAGATTAGACAAGACCAGACTAGATAGACTAGACTAGAATATATAGATTAGAGCAGGGCGGCATGGTGGCTCAGTGGTTAGCACTGTCACCTCACAGCAAAGGTCCCAGGTTCAAATCCATCTCAACTGGGCCTTTAGGCAATTAGCCAGTTAGCTTCTGATAGGCTAATTGGAGTAAAAAAACTGTGGACCTCCACAAGTCTGGTTCATCCTTGGGAGCAATTTCCAAATGCCTGAAGGTACCACCTTCGTCTGTACAAACAATAGTACACAAGTATAAACACCATGGTACTACGCAGCCATCATACCGCTCAGGAAGGAGACGCATTCTGTCTCCTAGAGATGAACATAGTTTGGTGCAAATAGTGCAAATCAATCCCAGAACAACAGCAAATGACCTTGTGAAAATTCTGGAGGAAACAGGAAGACAAGTATCTATATCCACAGTAAAACAAGTCCTATATCGACATAACCTGAACGGCTGCTCAGCAAAGAAGAAGCCACTGCTCCAAAACTGCCATAAAAAAGCCAGGCTACAGTTTGCAAGTGCACACGGGGACAAAGATCTTACTTTATGGACATATGTCCTCTGGTCTGATGAAACAAAAATTTAACTGTTTGGCCATAATAACCATCGTTATTTTTGGAGGATAAAGGGTGAGGCTTGCAAGCCGAAGAACACCATCCCAACCGTGAAGCATGGGGGTGGCAGCATCATGTTGTGGGGGTGCTTTGTTGCAGGAGGGACTGGTGCACTTCACAAAATAGATGGCATCATGAGGAAGGAAAATTATGTGAATATATTGAAGCAACATCTCAAGACATCAGCCAGGAAGTTAAAGCTCGGTCACAAATGGGTCTTCCAAATGGACAATGGCCCCAAGCATACCTCCAAAGTTGTGGCAAAATGGCTAAAGGACAACAAAGTCAAGGTATTGGAGTGGCCATCACAAAGCCCTGATCTCAATCCAATAGAAAATTTGTGAGCAGAACTGAAAAAGCATGTGCGAGCAAGGAGGCCTATATACATGACTCAGTTACACAAGTTCTGTCTGGAGGAATGGGCCAAAATTCCAGCAACTTATTGTGAGAAACTTGTGGAAGGCTTTTGACCCAAGTTAAACAATTTAAAGGCAATGCTACCAAATACTAACATAGTGTATGTAAACATCTGAGCCACTGGGAATGTGATAAAAGAAATAAAAACTGACATAAATGATTATCTCTACTATTACTCTGACATTTCACTTTCTTAAAATAAAGTATTGATCCTAACTGACCTAAGACAGGGAATGTTTTCTACGATTAAATGTCAGAAATTGTGAAAAACTGAGTTTAAATGTGTTTGGCTAAGGTGTATGTAAACTTCTGACTTCAACTGTATATATACTGTATTATTCCCCAAAAGTTTATCACATTTATAATTTACAAGATATGATTTATGATATAAATTCATAAATACATCAGCTTAACCTCAGCCATTCTGCCATTTACACGTTTTTCAAGTCATTTTTATTTGTATAGCGCTTTCACATCATTTGAAAAGCAGCTTTACAGAGGCGCCTGTGTGTTGTGGTTGTACAGAGACGGTTCCACCTCTATAAAACAACACTGACTAATACACAAAGCACACAATGAAAATACTTGTAAAGTCCAGAAAAAAAACATGTAACAGGTGTGTTATGAGGATGATATGATGTAGACTGATTTAAATGTCATCTTTGAGCTGAACAGCTTTGATAATAATAATAGCCATCGTGATTTTGCTTCTATTTTTATCTAACTCCATTATCATTTCGAATTAATGTTTATGCTTTGAAACATTACCTACTTTATACTTACATTTTGGATACTGAGCAGTTCATGATTTCCAGCTATGTGTATAACCAGAGTTTAACAATGTTTATCATGTTTTGTTCAGCGTTTCATCTCTAAAGGCGAAATAATGAGAGAAAATGTGATTTTCTTTACTTTGGGAACAATAATAGCACTCTGTCCATTTACGAGAGCGCATGCATGGTAAACAGCATCTAGCTGCACTGACAGAAATGATGAGAGAGAGATGCACGGGGAGAGATGGATTTACAGTCCAACAGAAAAAACTGTTGATTTCTTGTGTTCCAGTGTGGATTACTAATTTTCACCAACATGTTAAAACGAAAACATTTGGGAATTTCGTGCACTGCGAACACGATATGTGTGAGGAATGGGTATAATTAAAATGTTGCTTAAGACGTGCAATTCTGCTCCGAAATTCAAGTGGGCTTTTTCCTGCAATTTTCTTCACACTGTCACGGAAAGAGCGAGGACAATTCTAGGAGTGCATGCTTGGTGTCTGCACGCTCTTGTGCACTCACGCAACCATGCCTCAGTGCGTCCAGTAAATTAAAATACTGTATAATCATGCTCGCTCATCTCTGAGTGCGCGGCTGGAAGACTTGGTTCGCTCCGTGTAATTTTTGTGCTCTCTTACCTGTTGTTTGCTTGCACTAATGGCCCAATTGGGCAAGTGACAGTCCTAGCAACTGTACCGAATCTCTCTCACACTGGCCCCTTATTGTGGAGCCCTGCTAGAGACTAGACCAGACTAGATAGACTAGATAAGACTAGACTAGAATACGATAGCATTCAATAGATTAGAACAGAACAGATTTTATCAGACTAGACCAGACCAGACCAAATCAGACAAGAACGGACCAGAACAACAGAACAGAACAAAACAAGACAGAATATGCACCGTACGTTAACGAGACATAAGTTTGAGTAATGGACCTTTCCACAGAATGTGATGATGCAATTCCATTTTAATATAGCAGCAAACTTTTTTATGTATATAATTTTTTGATTTAATATAATTTTATAACATGATTATACTGTTGTATATATTATTATATTTCCCCGGCAATGATTAAAACAAGCCACCACTGCTGTGATTGGGTTTAAAATATATCTGATGAAACTCTCTCTTCTGACTGTTGTAATCTATCTCTCTCTATTCTTGGAAAGTCGTGTAAACGTAATAATGTTTTTTTTTCTTTTTCTTTTTCTTTTTTTTTTCTGTTGGAGCAAATGTGAATGCTAAAATAATATTTGATATGGTCTCCCATGTACCTCTATAAAAGCTTACCCCACTGCAGTTTACTTTCGCATTCCAAACACAGAAATGTGTAAATGTTCAACTGGCCTTCTTCACAACACACAACAACACTTGTTGGTTTATAGTGTCTTTTGGAACAATGCAGGATGTCATGAGAAATTAATAATGCAGGCCCTCACTTTGAGAGAAGCGAGGTGGGTTGTCATTGACATCACTGAGATGTACGGTGACAGTAGTGGTTCCTGTCAGACCCCCTTGATGGCCGCCCATGTCTCTGGCCTGCAGCACTACCAGATACTGCGCTTGAGTCTCTCTGTCCATATCAGGTACTGCTGTGTGCACTATGCCTGTAGAAAGAGAGACAAGAACATAATACTGGACAAATGTCATACCAATAAGGCCATGAGGTTAAACTGAACTAAATAAAAAGGAATCGCAAAGAAAATCCTAAAACCATGACATTGCTAGCATCTCCTAAATTTTATTCACATGGAACTGAATAGAAATGTGGGTGGTTAGGGATAGAGAAATGTATAAAATCATATTGAACTGATATATAACAAATCTAGCCATTAGACTAAAACAAACAAGACTAGACTAAATTAGAATACAATCTGGTTAATAAAACAGAGAATAATAGAATCTAGTTAATAAAAAAAGAATAGTCTAATAATCCAACCTAATCTATATAATATACCCAGTAATAGAATCTGGGCAACAGAATGGAATAGAATATATGGTAAAATAATATGATCTGGTCAACAGAATGGAATAGAATAGAATCCTGACACAACAAAGCAGAACACAATAGAATAGTATCTGATCAACAGAACATCAAATAATAGAATCTGGTCAATAGAATAGAATAGACTAGAATAGAATAGAATCAGGTTGACAACAATGTACAACATTTTATAATAGAATCTGGTATACAGACAGAATAGAACATAATAGAATAGAATCCAGTTGACACAATGGAGTACAACATAATAGAACAGAATCTGGTCTAAAGAACACAATAGAATAGAATTTGGTCAGCAGAATTAAATAAAACTTAAAATAATAGAATCTTGTCAAAATAATGGAACAGAACATAATTGAATAGAATATGACCAATAAAACATAATGAATATAATCTGGTAAAACAAAACAGAACAAAACATAATTGAATAGAATCTGTTCAACAGAATGAAATAGAACATAACACAATAGAATCTGGTCACCTGTATGGAATAAGACATAATTGAATAGAATCGGGTCAAAAGAATGTAAAAGGACATAATAGAATAGGGTCAACAGAATGGAATAGAACATCGTAAAATAGAATCCGGTCAACAGAACGGCATAGGACATAATAGAATAGAATCTGGTAAACAGAACAGAACAAAACATAATAGAATAGAATCTGGTCAACAGAATCGAACAGAACATAACTGAATAGAATCAGGTCTACAGAACAGAACATAAAATAATAGAATCTGGTCAACAGCACAGATAGAACATAATTTAATAGAACATGGTAAGAACAAAACATAATAGAATATAATCTAGTCAACAGAATATAATAGAATCTAATAAAATAAAATCTGGTCACCAGAATGAAATAGAACATAATAGAATAGAATCTGGCCAATAGAACTGAAAATAATAGGATAGAATCTGGTAAAACAGAACAGAATGGAACATAATAGAATAGAATCTGGTCAACAGAAAGAATAAAACATAATAGAATATAATCTGTTCAACAGAATAGAATAGAATAGAATAGAATAGAATAGAATAGAATAGAATAGAATATTTTCAACAGAACAGAATAAAGCATAACCATAGAATGTGGTCAACAGGATAGAGAAGAACATAACAGAATATAATCTGATCAACAGAATGGTATAAAATATAACAGAATAGAATCTGGTCAAAAGAACAGAATAGAACACGATAGAACACAATAAGGAAACAGAACAGAACAAAACACCAGAATGGGATAGAACATAATAGAATGGAATCTGGTCAACAGAACAGAGCAGAACATCATAGAATAGAATCTGGTCAACAGAAGGGAATAAAACATAAGAAGAATAGAATGGCGTCAGAAAAATTTAACATGATAGAATAGAATAGAATAGAACAGACTCTGGCCAACAGAGTGGAACAGAAAATAATAGAATTTAAACTGATCAACAGAGTGGAACAGAACATTATAGAATTTAATATGGTCATCAGAATGGAATGGAATGCAATATAATAAAATCTAGTCAATAGAATGGAATAAAACTAAATAGAATAGAAACAGGTCAATTGAACATAAAGGATAGTATCCAGTCAACAGAATGGAACAGAACCTATATATGTACATATAGAATGTAAACTAGTCGATAAAACAGAATAGAATGTAGCCATTTAATAGAATGGAAAAGACCACACACCTGACTGTGGGTCTACTGTGAAGTACTGCTGGCCTTGAATCACTGAATATACAATTTTGGCACTGTTCCCATAGGTTGGGTCATCAGCATCTGTGGCTGTCACTTGAATAACCGATGTGCCTGGGGAAAACAGAGAAAGAGTATGGGAAACAGAGTGAAAGGTAGAAGAATGTGTAACAGTGAGAGAGGTACAGCAGGAGAGTGGGAGAGAGTGGAAGAAAGAATATGATATATTTTTGACAAAGTCAAGGTTCATTGAGCATGTGACCATCCATCTATTCACCCAAACACAACTCTGCCAGGCAGAGGGCATTTGCATTAGTATATGTGAGCGCTGTACCGATGTTGGCCATTTCAGGCACGGTGGTGCTGTACGGGCCACTCTGGAACACAGGTGGGTTGTCGTTGATGTCTTGCACACGGATGATGAACTGGGAGGAAGGCTCCAGGGCTCGGCCCGTCTGTCTGTCTGTTGCCGTGGCGATAAGACGATACTGGTCCTTCTCCTCCCGGTCAAGTGGCTTGGTGACATGAATATTCCCCGTTCTGCTGTCGATGACAAACACAGAGCCCGCCCCTTCGCCTTTTAAAATGTATTTGGTTCGGCCGTCACCCTTGTCCACACTTGAATGGAGCTGCATGAAATGTATAAAAGTAGAAAAAGAAACAAATAAGAGGGAACATTTGAAATTCTAAGTTTGAACTATCATTATCAAAATCTTTAAATGTTCTATATGTTTTCCAAAGACGTTGCTTGCAACTCCAGTGTATGACTAAAGAGAAGTCTTTTTACACAGCCTAAACAAACAACACTTTCTTTGAAGCTTAACCTGGGTATAGAAAGCAGGCAATATAAAGCTTTATTACACAGCTGTCTGGAATAATCGATTCAGATTGGTCAAAATGGCGCCATCTAGCGGTCTGATACTTCTGAGTAACAACCGCACATCCACACATCAGACTGCTCATCTGGGTTTTGCAAGACATCTTCACTACTTCTTGGATCACTGTGCGTTCTCTACAAGTAAGGTATTAAAATTATTTCAAATCAAATCAATGTTTCACGTGCTTTTATTCATTTATTTGGCAACTAGTATTTTAATAAGATGTATAATGAGAAGTCAGACCAACACCAACAGAACTCCAATGCAAACCAAAGGTAGAATTTAGACATTATTTATTTTTTCTCACATAATTACATAATTTCAACGCAAATCAATGTTTCATGTCCATTTGTTTGTTTATTTGGCAAGTAGTCTTGTAACAGGCTGGACAATGAGCAGACAAAAGGTCATTTACACAGAATATACACCATCAGAACTCTGACACAAACCGGAGGTGGATTTCAGCTGTTCAGCGATTTATTTCTTCTCACATAATTACATAATTTCAATGCAAATCAATATTTTATGTCCATGTATTTATTTATTTGGTTAGTAGCCATGTCAGCAAGTTGTTATCGCAAAATAAACTCCAACGCAAACCCTGTCAGTCGGCTGACTGAACATTATCCCTTACTTATAATGCACTTTGTAATATGTTATTTTGCATCAATGATTGTAACCACAGCTGTGATTCATTACAATACAATCTTTTCATGGATACACTTTTAAAAGAGTAGAATGCATTAAAACCCATGTTAACTCATGATATAAGAAATTTGGTATTTTCAAGTTCAATGCAAGTTATACTCAATCGACAGAATTTGTGGCAAAATGGTGATTACCACAAAAATATTTTCATGTCGTCCCTTGTTTACTTGAAAATAAAACAACTGCAAAATCAACAACAAAAAACAAACAAGGCTCTTACAATGCAAGTGAATGGGGCCAATCCATAAACGCTACATGACATGATTTGATGATGTGTGTGATAATGTGTGTGATATCAGCGTAAAGTTATATCCAATATTGCAACTTTGTTGCCATGGCGACACAATGCCTGTAATCCATGTAAGCAGATTTCATCACACAATAATAATGTTAACATGTATAATGTTAACATCTTGAGGCTATCATTTTGAAACACTCTGTATTGTAATGTTTATGGACTGGCCCCATTTACTTTCATTGTTAATGCCTTACTGTAACTACATTTATTTTAATAAAACAAAGGATTAAAACAAATATTTTCTGTGGTAATCAACATTATGCCACAATTGCTGTTGATTGAGCTTAACTTGAATTGAACCTGGAATGTTCCTTTCATACGTTACATTCTTTAAAAGGTGTAATAATGTTTAGGTAAGTATTAGCCTTTATGTTATTTAACAGATTACAAATTCTTACGAGAACATACAACTGATTATTAGCCGTATTATGAGGCATTCCTATTGTATTATAAGGCATAAAGATTCTATTATAAATGCAGTATATTCCATTAAGAATAGGTAACGAATAGGGAATTAAGAATGAATTTATAAGAATAATAACTTCATTGTAACATATTAAATTTCTCCAATCACAAACAAGCTTGAGTGAAGACTCTTACTCTGCCTAAAGAAGTGTGATTCATTAACTTAAATTGTTGAAAAGTTCAAGAACAACAAAAGATTTTGAGGTTTACAATATATTTTTAAGCACTTTTTTCTCTTTGGATGTACATTATCTTTTTTTTTTTTTCCTGCTATATCACTTGTTGATGCCTTTGAATTTAAAACTTTTATCCATTTTATCTCTTGATTGTTATTAAGTTAAAATGAATGACACCAACACTAACTGTCTCTGGTAGCCACTATTCAAGATTATGTCTTGGTTGTGAGTTCAGGGGCAACTGTAACAGTAGTTAATCAATAAAAAATGTGTGGTTGGAATAAAAGACAGAAACGGAAAACAAGAACAGACTAAATTTGATAAAAACTAGAACATAACATAATCAAGTTAATATAACAGAATCTCGTCAATAGAATAGAATAGAATCTAGTGAAGAGAACAGAACATAATAAAATGGAATGTAGTTAAAAGACAAAACATTTGTGTCAGTAGTTAGGCAATAAAAATAGCATGACTGAAAAAATTATATATATATATATATATATATATATATATATATATATATATATATATATATATATATATATAAATTGTAAATATGTATTGACCTTTTTTTTTTTTTATTAGAATATCTGGTGGAAGACTGTCTGAAAAATATATTTTATTAAAAGGATTTCACCCTTTACAAATTTGTATAATCTCTTGTTTAAACACTATATTCCTGAGAGTTACAATAATTTGTATCATGTAAAGATGAAATATATTCAGACATATTAAGTATTTAAGCAATGATATTGAAGTGAGGTTTTATGTGATAACAGGGGCAATTGTAATATTCTGACTTCTTGTGTGGTACGCATACTCTATGTTCCCTATCTGTCACTCACTCGACGTTGTGTCGATGTAGTGACACTACAGGTCACTCTTGGGAGCCCGAGACACCTCTGGTCTTTGATAAAAGGCCAGTGAAAATTGGCGAGTGGTATTTGCATGCCACTCCCCCGGACATACGGGTATAAAAGGAGCTGGTATGCAACCACTCATTCAGATTTTCTCTTCGGAGCCGAACGGTCATGCTAATTGGGCTGAATACTACTGTTCATTCACCTCTGCTGGATCTGACGGCGCATTTCAGCGGCTTCTCCCTCCTCTGCACTGGTGCACTGCAGAGAACGCCCCTGGGTGCTTCGGCAGAAAAACAAGAGAGTATATTTTCTGAAAGAGCTTTTCCTCCTCTAAAAGAGTATATATTTCTCTAAAAGAGCAGCACACACGGAACGTCTTTTTAAAGACGCGTCTTTCTAAAGATGCCTTTCCGATTGTGTGTTATTCCTGGTTGCGGTCATTATCTCTCAAGTTCGGATGGTTATAATCGCTGTCTGGGCGCGACCCACACGGAGGCAGCGTTTGTGGATGGTTCATGTTCTCACTGCGAGAACATGACCATGGCAACGTTGCGGTCGCTGTTTGCTTTCGTAAGAACGCCACGCCCCGCTCCAGTGCCATTCTTCCCGGAAGTGCACGAGGAGCTGACGAAGTCGTGAGAGGCACCTTTTACTGCCCGGCCCCGATTCCGCAGTTCCCCTGCTCTCACTACCCTCGATGGCGGGGCGGCCAGGGGCTATACGGCGATTCCCCCAGTGGATAAGGCGCACGCGGTGCACCTATGCCCGCAGAGCGCCGCCACCTGGCGCGGACACCCTAAGCTCCCGTCCAAGCCCTGTAGGCTCACGTCGTCCCTGACGGCTAAAGCCTACAGCGCTGCTGGACAAGCCACCTCTTCCCTGCATGCCATGGCTCTCCTGCAGGTCCACCAAGCCAAGGCGTTGAAAGAACTGCACAAGGGTAGTTCTGCACCAGATTTGATGCAGGAACTGCGCTCAGCGGCCGACCTCGCTCTCCAAGCGACGAAGGTCACGGCGCGGTCTCTCGGGCAGACGATGGCCACACTAGTGGTCCAGGAGCACCACCTTTGGCTCAACCTGGTAGAGATGGGCGAGGCTGACAAGACACGGTTCCTTGCTGCCCCCATTTCCCAGGCGGGCCTATTCGGCGACACCATCAAGGACTTTGCCCAGCAGTTCTCGGTGGTGAAGCAGCAGACGGAGGCAATCCGGCACATCCTGCCCCAGCATGGCTCAAGATCCCGCACCCCATCTGCTCGTCGCCAAGGGTGTCCCCCTGCGGTGACTGCACCAGCTCCGCCCCATCGTGGAGCCCACCGCAGGAAGCAGACGTTCTCTGTCAGCGAAACGTGCCTGGAGTTCGGTCCGGGTTACTCTCATGTGATCCTGAGATCCCGACCGGGCTATGTGCCCAAGGTTCCCACCACCCCTTTTAGGGACCAGGTGGTGAACCTGCAAGCGGGCAACACCCAACACCTTTGCAAGGTTCAACAACCTCCGGGTGGAACCGGTTTCATCCCAGACAGTGGCACACAATACAAGCAGATAAGCCCGGGATAGCCGGCCGGGTGTATTGCTTGCACATAGCGCCTTCCACCTCCTTTTGTGCTGAAGACATGCGCCATTAATTCCCAGTAGTGTTCACAAGTTTGTTCCCTGGTTGACTTCCTCCGAGCCCTGTGGCAGTCGAGTTTTCGGAGAGATTCGCTGACGGCCCAGTACACGCGCTAACTATGAGTCATGTTCTGGGGTAGGTGCTCCGCATGTGGCGGTTCCCTGTAAGGCTAACCCCATGCGATATATATCTTCTGCTAATTCGTTTCCCTGTTGGCAAACTGCATCTTCCTTGGGCAGAGCCCCTCTGCCCTAGTCTCCATGTTTGTAGTAACTCCTCCCCCATTGGGCAGGATCTACCTTGAAGACTCTCCACATGGTTGGAAAGACCATGTGACATATCCTTCCACTTAAATATCCCCCCCTCTCTTTGGGCAAGGTGTGGTCTCCGCTGTGTCTTCCCCTTGGGAGGGACACCCCCTGACTTGACCTGGCGGCCCAGTTGGATAATCCCCCTTCTTTTTTTAGGGAGTGGAAAAAAGAGAAGGGGGAAAGAGGCCATGACTGGGTTAAGCCTGACTCTATCTTTTGGGTAGTCAACTTGTCCCCAAAAAGGGCCGTTCGACACTCATAACTATGTTGGGGGAGGTTACGTGTTGACCTGGTGTGCTGGCTATGAGGCACACAGTAGTCTGCCCACCACACACTGCCAGTTCACGTAACACAGTTCAGCCAATTGTGGCATTTCGTATAGGGACCCCTAGTGTCACTACATCGACACAATGTCGAGTGAGTGACAGACAGGGAACGTCATGGTTACTTGTGTAACCTCCATTCACTGATGGAGGGAACGAGACGTTGTGTCCCTCCTGCCACAATGATGAACTACCCGCTGAAATGGCTGGACCTTATATCGGCTCCTCAGCATAAAACCTGAATGAGTGGTTGCATACCAGCTCCTTTTATACCCGTATGTCCGGGGGAGTGGCATCCAAATACCACTCGCCAATTTTCATTGGCCTTTTATCAAAGACTAGAGGAGTCTCGGGCTCCCAAGAGTGACCCCTAGTGTCACTACATCGACACAACGTCTTGTTCCCTCCATCAGGGAACGGAGGTTACACAAGTAACCATGATGTTTCTTATACCACAAGTTTGCAGCTTGTAGTCTGTAAGATATGAAGGACAAAACAAGTTGTCCCTGGGCTCACCTACCTTTACAATGCATTATATATAATGAGACGTGTTACCAAAATTCTCTCTTGAATAATATTCTTTCGTGTTAACAACATACCATGAAGATAATGACTTATGAGACCACCTGATTTCAAGTGAATAAAAAACTCTATGAGATAATGAGATCTTTGTGTTGCTTTGAGTAACTGAGACTCTCGAAGGCATTACCACACAACATTTAATATCAGATTATAAAATAACTCATATGAGAAAAACATTCCACAAGATTTGTCCACGAGAAACATTTAGACTAAAGCGACTTACAATGCTTCAAGCTATTCATATTATCAGTACATGCATTCCCTGGGAATTTCCCCTGCGGCTATTTTTGGAATGGAATAGCTTACTAATTACTGAATACTGTGCAGTATACTGTAGAATGTTTACTGCCAACTATCCTTTAAAGAAATGTACAACAGAACACATTATGCAACAATAAACATTTTAAACACTAGTAGGCTATGTTACATGGTTGTCATGGCGTCCAGTCAACCAAAACTGATATATTTACTTCATACTACATAAATAGTGAAAGTAGTATGTTAGTAAGTTTGGCGCATGTAGCTTTTGCATTTTCATCCTCATTTTTGCAACCATTCATAATTAAAAATACGTTTCCCTTTTAATATTTTCCGTCAAACTCATAATTACTATGTTTGAGCTTTGGGGCAGTCAGACTGATCCAGGGATTGTGGAGAAAGTCCACCTTTTACCCGAGGCTAAAAAAGATCTCCATATCCAGATATCGAGTCTGCCTGATATAAGAAGCACCAGGTGTTTTTCGACTGATAGGGGGGCTGATGATTGGCCAGGCAGAAAATTCATTAGCTCAGCCGACCAATAAGGTCACAAGGGAATTGTCAGGAACAGGGAGAAAAAATGTGCCAAATAAACCTGTTAAAAAAAAAAAACATGCATTGGCTATGTTCAGAATGGGACACTAGCATACTGCGCAATATGCAATGTATACTGCCTACTATTTAAAAAAAGTATAGTATAGTACGTGAAACAGAACGCACTACTGCAAGTAAGGGAAAACATATACCGTAAAGTCAGCTGTTAATTATCGCAAAATAAAACCCTGACAGGGTGATCAGGGTCACGACACAAAGCATTATTACAATTCTGTTGCAGAATTTCACGGCTACCTTATCAAATAAAAAAATATATTTACTGTATTTGAAATATTTAAATTTAATTACATTATTAATTTGATTGAAATTATTTTATTAGGTCATTGATTCTTGAGATAAGGGATAAAATATGTCTTACAAAAGTCATCTTTATGTTAAAAATCAAGAAATTATATTAATAAAAATACTGGAAAAGTTCAATCTAAAGGAAATGTGTATACTCAGGGCATTCATAACTTGTATTTTTAAGTAATTTCATTAGAATTTCTTAAAATGCATGCTCTATACTTGGAAGCACATGAACCACATTAAACTGTCCTTGCAAGTGGTCACACTGTTAAACTGCCAAACAAAGTGTTTAAAAATGCAACAAATTCAAAAATATTAATATCAAATGAAAGGTGGGGATTTGTAAGATATCAAACATTACATAAAGTAAACTTTAAATTATGTTTTCTATATAAAACTGCTTATCAAATCTGTGTCCTTGCTTTGCATCAACTTCATCAAATTTTTCATAATTCTGAATAAATCAGACAATATCATGGTCAGGTAACTCTGAGGATCCCTTTATCACTTCCAGTTCATGGTGGATGCAACAGTAGGACACGTGGTCTGGTAAGTTTGATATTTTTTCATATTTTAAACAAACACTGTTTAAGTCCGTTTTTAGTTTGTCTGTTTTTAGTGTGTCTGACGGAGTTGACACAAATGACAGTAAGATGTAAGTAATGAAGTGATAAAAGATTTTTACACGACTCGTGTTGTATCGTGGCAGTTTCCCGGTGAAATGACCACTAGAGGCGCTACAACAACAATGACTTTTATTCTCTTAGATACAAATCACAAGTAAAACAACAGATGATCAGTTCATAAACATTTACTTTTCATCTGTTCCTTACAAAATGCTATCTTATAACATCAAAACACTTTTATTATAGCACATGACATGTAAGGTGATCCATTTTAACATTTGCATTACATAAAAAACTACATTTACAAGTGTGGCCAAATTGTGCTGTAGCTCAACTGATAGAGTGTTGCACTTGCAATGCAAAGGGCCTTGGAATCCTAAAGAGCATGTGAGTCAACATGTGAGCCGAAAGTGTCATAGAAACACCACAAAATGATGTGGTTGCTTCAGAAATTGTGTTTTTCATCTCACATTTGCTTTTTATAACACTATCGGTTAGGTTTAGGTTTAAGTTTTAAGGTAGAGAGGTAGGTAAGGTTTCGTTGATTTAAAATTTGATTGGGCATTAACCTTAAAAACCTCATCTGTTTGGGAGAACATTTAACTTGAAGCATCTATGAACTGCAGCGATACGTGTAAGGAACCGCACTATATAAATAGGCCTATCACAATATAATTTTGCAAAAATGTCGCCACTGTCGCTTAATTTTCATGATATCAGACTGGACATGAAACTTGTTTGTTTTTCTATCATGGTAGGTATATTTCTATTTCCTTTTAATACTGAGCTTATGTTATTTTTTTATCCTTTAACCCTCACAGAAACCTTTCTGCATTTTAATATTTTCAGTAAGACATCATTTTGTATGTTTATTCCGCCATTTCCAATGTGGGCGATTTCAGGTTATACTATGATGCACTATATTATCACAAAATTATACCTTGTGACATTTGGTCCCCACAATTAGACACAACCTGACCCAAAAACACGCACCCACACATGCACGCACAATGGCAGTCTGCATGTCCATCTGTGTTGTCCTTATCTTCTCATCTGTTTGTCTCTCACACTCTTTGTCCATCTGCTTCACACATCCTCTCTCTCTTTCTGTTTGTCCATCTGTCTAACCATCATTTAACACCTCCGTCTTTTCACATTCCTATCCATCTATCTTCTGTTGTTATGGAATCTGGCAACTTTTTCAGGTAATATTCTATCTTTGTCTCTTTCTGCAAGTTTGAGTAATGTTGTGCAGCCTGATCTCATGAAAATTACATGACTGTGGTGGAAGTTTTGCAAAAGGATAATGTATTGCGGCAGTTCCGATGTGAAATGTCCACTGTGTGGTGCTAAAAGCTAATTATATTTTCCCCCAAACAGATGAGGTTTTTCATTTAAATGTGCACTCATTAACTTTTTGCTCATGTCATCTTGGATTTACAGTGACACCTAGTGGTGTGGATGCAGAATCATTCAAAATTAATAGTTTCAGTTTCAGATGCTATTGTTGAAATTCACTATTCACAATCAGCCACGATTAATTTAATCCAAGAGTGAAAGTGTCCAATAACAAGATGGTTACTGAGATTAAGCGAGTTGTATTCAGCTGGTCATGTGATTCTAAAATAGCAGCCCCCATGTAGAATAGAACAGCTTTTATAAGGTTACTGATATGACTTGAGTTCTCTTCCCTTGTGAGCGATCATGATTTTATACATTTGTTTCAAAATTACAATTCAATTATTTAGGAATAAAACTTTATTTAATGGGGAAAAATTACTGAGTGCACCTTTAAAGGTGCAATATGTAATATATTTACTGTTCTAAAGCATAAAATCATCATAATATGTTATCAGAGATTTAGGAAACATGCTAAGTTGAAATACTGGCTTCTCTGAAAACAATGCTACAGCCAGTATATTCTTGAAATGTCCGTTCTGTGCCGGAATTTCTGTTTGTGTTTTGGCCTGTGTGATCCTGCCCACTTCCCATTTCTCAATAGTATTTCGACACCCGGGGTTGCCAGATTTGAAACAAGTTAGCAGGCAAACACAGCGCACTGCTGCCATGGAAGCCAGCAATACATCTAGCTAACATTGACTGAGTTATAAAAAAAAATCCACATGAGCTGGTTTATAATTTGCAAACAATAAAAATATTGCAAACGTATACATTAGCAGATCAACTTACAGTATAAGGCTCGTTGCTTGCCATTGTCAGTTTGTTCGTTCCTGTTGCGTGTCCTCAACCTGGCAACCCGCGTGAGCTTGGAGTCTGGGGAGGAGGGGGCGGGGGAGACAACTCTCTCCAATATTTTGAATTTGGACTGCAGTACCCCTTTTTAAACGCTTGATGTCAATGTTACATATTGCTCCTTTAATGCTCTATCAAGTTTTAAATTAACAAAATAAACAAAACCTACCTCTCTATCCTAAAACATAAACCTAGCCCATATTGTCATAAAAAGCAAATTTGAGATGAAAAACACTTATTTACAAGCTTGCAAATAGTTGGTTAGGTAATGCAAACATTAAAATGTATCGTCTTACAAGTCACACACTATAGTAAAAGATTTAGATGTCATAATATAGCGTTGTGTGAGGAAAAGGCCCAAAAATAAATCTTTATGAACTGATAATCTGCCATTTAATTTGTGATTTGTGTGAAAGGGAATAAAAGTCATTGTTATTATAGCGCCTTTAGGATTCATTTCACCAGGAAACTGCCATGATGTATACAACGAGTCACATAGAAATCATTTTGAATTTTTTATGGTATAGTTACGTGATTTTAAGAGACCAGGTTGCACTTTCTACTACCAATTACAAATCATGTTCATGGACGTGATGTAACTAAAGCCTATTGACCATTAAAATAAAAGGGGCAAGCCCTTTGATATGTCCCGCCCCAACTTCCTGTTTAAATAGGTAATAAATATGTCAACACTGGGCAGAAAGCTGTACTTGTCAATCCAATCCACGGGGACTTTAAAGGGAATTAAGTTATAATTTCTAAGCTGGGTCATCTGTCTTATCTTTGTCTTGCTCTCACAGCTTTCTGCAGTAGTACTTTAGTACAGAGAAGTGTGGGTGCGTGTGGTCAGAATAAGGCTTTACAGTGGGTTTCCCTTCCTGTGATCACACTGAGGCTCAGCATGCTGAGAAACTCTAGTAGCCTGAGGGAGTTTGTGATTAAAGGAGCTCTTGGGTTCTTCTGCTTCTCAAAATCTGTTCCTTGTGCTTCATTGACAACTTTCTCTCTTCTTTTGTGTCACTGCCAATATATCGCTTCCATACAGCAAACTCGAACACACCATATTCTCACCACAACAGTCCTACGAATACACTTGTGTATAAAACACACAATCACACCTCTGTTAAATATATCATTGTCTTGCAATGCCAGACATTGACTATCGGCATAAAGTCTGGTCCGTACTGCAGGTTATTTTGTCTGAGAACCACCCACCGAACGCTTAGCATCTGCGTACAATCAAACGCTAGCCTTTCAAAGTATACTTAATTTGACTGTGTGTGCATGCACAGGCGGTTTGTGCATACACGCTACGACTGTTATGATATATTGAACTATTTCTCTTCAGGAGTTTAGACCCATAAAGATGTCTTTATATTCCTTCATACTCGAGTTATTCAAATGTTAAATATTGTCCTCCTCACATATGCGTTCTTGACGTGCACATCCACTGTTGTTATTTCCACCTTCGTCTCCTGATGTATAGCGGTGACTACATCTTCTTCTAGAGATTCTTTGTGACAGCAATGGCTCAACTGTGAGTGTTGCCGCCTTGTGGTCCTACTTATTAGTGCAAATGATTCCAGGCGCATGCGCATTCTGCACTTTCAGAGTTTGCGTGGTTAAATGAAAATCTGGCTGCACACGTTCAGTGCTTGAGTACTCTGCTGATTACAAAATTTGTGTCACATGTACTGTACATCTGAATAAAGTAATCTTTGGGTGTAACAGGTTCATTGAGGGTGTAAGGAGGAAGTGGGAGGCAGCGAAATCTAACTCAAAAAGATATTTTATTTTTTATAACAAAAACTCGCTTTTCAGCGGAATCTCGATGCAACATAAACAGCAAAGTCTCGGGGTGTGGGCGGTAGCTCTCTCCCCCTCACTAGCATCCAGCTCGCTCTTAAATCCGTCTCCAACTCTCACTGCAATGACAAACAGCTGTTAGAGACAATCATTGACAGGTGACGATCCTTACTCATCCCCCAATCTCACTCTCCAGTCACAAGCCAGTGCTCAGCCATGCCCCCACCATTCATTGGAGGTCTGCTACCCAACCTAGGTTTCGGGACAGGTTCGGGTCAGTTTTTCAAGAATAACATTTGTTCCGGGTTGGGTTCGGGTTTGTAATTTATGAAAAAGAAAGCTAAATATATATACATATATAAAAACACTTTTTTTAAAAACACATCTCAAGGCACTTGCATTCTGTTTCATAAATTGTGCTGCATCTAGCTTTTTTAGCACAGGTGTCACAAAGAGTCACTGTTTTGAAGAAGTCATCCTGGTTACTTTCGTAACCTCCGTTCCCTGATGGAGGGAACGAGACATTGTGTCGATGTAGTGACACTAGGGGTCACTCTTGGGAGCCCCAAACACCTCTGCTTTTTTTAAAAAAGGCTAATGAGAATTGGCGAGTGGAATTTGCATGCCACTCCCCCGGACATTCGGGTATAAAAGGAGCTGGTATGCAACCACTCATTCAGGTTTTGTGTTGAGGAGCCGAGACCAGGTCCCGGCCATTTCAGCAGGTAGTTCAGCGTTGTGGCAAGAGGGACACAATGTCTCGTTCCCTCCATCAGGGAACGGAGGTTACAAAGTAACCAGGACGTTCCCTGTCAATCACTCGACGTTGTGTTGATGTAATGACACTAGGGGTCCCTATACAAAACGCCACAACTAGCTCAACTGTGTTGAGTGAACTGGCGGTGTGTAACGGGCAGACTGCTGTGTGCCTCGTAGCCAGCACACCAGGCCATCACGTAACCTCCCCCAACGCTCTTATGAGCATCAAATGGTCCATCAGGAACAAGTTGACTGCCCAACTATAGGGACAGGCTAGCCCAGCCGAGGCCTCTTTTCCTTCTCTTTTCTCCCCAAAAAGAGTGGAATTTGTTAACTGACTGGGAGCCATGAGTGTCTGCTTCAGGGGGTGTCCTTCCCAAGGGGCAGACACTGCGGAGACCGCACCCCGCCCGAAAAGAGGGGGGGAGGGGGGGTATTTTGAGTGGAATACATCACATGGTCTTACCGAGTCTTGTCAGAAGTATGTCATGTGGAGAGGTCCCATGGAAGATCCTACCCGAAGGGGGAGGAGTTTCTACAGAGCATGGCGACTGGGGGCAGAGGGGCCTCTGCCCAAGGAAGATGCAGTTTGCCATCAGGGAAACAATTTTGCGGAAAATATCACATGGGGTCGCCTTCGGGGAACCAGCACATGTGGAGCACCTACCTCAGTACAGGGGCTCATTAGCGCATGTACTGGGCCGGTCAGCGAGTTTCTCCGAAAACTCAGCTGCCAGAGGGCTAAGGAGGAAAGTCATCCAGGGATCACAGTCTGTGAACATGACTGGGAGTCAAGAGCACACGTCATCACCTCAAGGGAAGGGAAAGGCGCTATGCGCAAGTGGTACACCCGGCAAGTTGTCCCGGAACTTACCTGCTTGTGCCTGCCAATACACGGGATGAGACTGGCTCAACCCGGAGATTGTAGAACCTCGTAAAGGTATTGGGTGTTGCCCAGCCCGCTGCTCTGCAGATGCCTGCCAAAGAGGCGCCACTGGCCAGGGCCCAGGAGGCCGCCATACTCCTGGTGGAGTGGGCTCGTAACCCCGCAGGGGGTGGCACGTCCTGAGCCTGATATGCCATCATGATGGCGTTGATGATCCAGTGGGCGATCCTCTGTTTGGAGACAGCGCTTCCTTTCTGCTGTCCACCAAAGCAAACAAAGAGCTGCTCGGAGCTTCTAAGGCTCTGCGTGTGATCAAAATAGATGCGTAAAGCACCAGACACAGCAACGCCAAGGCTGGGTCTGCCTCCTCCTGGGGCAGCACTTGCAGGTTCACCACCTGATCCCTAAAAGGAGTTGTGGGAACCTTGGGCACATAGCCCGGTCAGGGTCTCAGGATCACATGAGAGTAACCCGGACCGACCTCCAGGCACTATTCGCTGACAGAGAACGCCTCCAGGTCCCCTAACCTTTTGATGGAAGTGAGCGCAGTCAGGAGGGCAGTCTTCAAAGAGAGTGCCTTAAGCCCCAGCCTATCTTGGAGGCGTCTGTTGTAACAACGACGTGCCTAGAGACTTGCTCTAGGGGAACCCCTGCCCATAGAAATGCAAGGTCCGTCCAAGGGCTGAAGAGGCAGCGACAGATCGTCGTTATGGCCACGTGATGTGTCCTGCGGTGCCATGCCCATCTCAGGACTCGAGTCTGAAGCCAGTGCTGAAGCGGTCTCATATGCATCAACTCGAGCAGTGTGGCCGCCGCTGAGGATGCCATATGCCCCAGGAGCCTCTGAAAATATTTCAGTGGAACCACTGTTCTCCATCTGAATGCCTTCAGACAGTTCAGCACCGACTGTGCACGCTCGTTCATGAGGCGCGCTGTTATCGAGACTGAGTCCAACTCCAGACTGAGAAAAGAGATGCTCTGAACCGGGGAGAGCTTGCTCTTTTCCCAGTTGACCCGAAGCCCCAGTCGGCTGAGGTGCCAGAGCACGAGGTCCCTGTGTGCACACAGCAACTCTCAAGAGTGAGCTAGGATTAGCCAGTCGTCGAGATAGTTGAGGATGCGGATGCCCACTTCCCATAGCAGGGCAAGGGCAGCCTCTGCGACCTTCATGAAGACACGAGGGGACAGGGACAGGCCGAAGGGGAGAACCTTGTACTGGTACTCCTGGCCTTTGAAGGCAAACCGCAGGAAGGGTCTGTGTCGAGGTAAGACCGAGACGTGAAAGTACGCGTCCTTCTGGTCTACCACCGTGAACCAATCTTGATGCCGGATGCTCGCTAGAATGCATTTTTGCATCAGCATCTTGAACGGGAGTCTGTGCAAAGCCTGGTTCAGCACTCACAGGTCCAGGATTGGTCGCAACCCACCGCCTTTCTTCGGTACAATGAATTAAGGGCTGTAGAATCCTTTCTCATCTCGGCTGGAGGGACAGGCTCTATCGCGCCCTTGAGCAGAAGGGTAGCAATCTCAGCACGCAAGGTTGCGGCGTTCTCACCCTTCACCGAGGTGAAGCGGATGCTGCTGGACCTGGACGGGCGCCTGGCGAACTGAATCGCATAGCCGAGTCGGACGGTCTGGGTCAGCCACCACGACAGGTTGGAAAGCGCGAGCCTCCGGGCGAGGGGGACCAAGGGAATGATCGCGTCGGATGTACCGGTAGGTGGGGCCGTGCGGCGGGGCAGAGCTCGAGGTGCCACATCGAGGGGATTCAAGCCCCTTGGCCATGCTGAGTCCAGGGACATCGAAGCACTTACCTGGCTCCTGCCACCCACCATAAGATTGGCCGATGAGGGGGGAGGAGGAGTCTTGTCCCCGTAGTCCACCGGATCCAATCCAGTGTGGACTTGTTTGTGCCACAGCTGGATGCACAGGGGTGGGGGGACCGCCGCTGGGGCGCCATACCTGCAAAGATTGGACGGTGGACGGTGGTCGTGACGACGCCCATGCGCACCGAACATGTGACCCAGGGAACAAGAAAACCGCTCTTTTGTTGAATTTTTGGGTACTGCAGCCTCTTGGAAATGTGGCAAAATTAAATGAAAATAAAACAAATGATTCTCCTCCCGGCCCTCCACCGGGGGATGGAGTGGTCTGCTCACCAGCTCCGGAGAAGCGAGTCTCCTTGCCCCTGGGTCACCGTCTCAGGGGCACTTCGAAGCCTTCCTCGGGCTCTTGGCGGCCAGCTGTAAGATGGGTGGCATCTGTTTCCTGCGCTGGGCTCCACACCGGGGCCGGGCCACGGGGGCGGGCTGCGGCAGAGTTGTAGTTGCAGGAGGAGGCCCTTGGCGACGAGCAGACGGGGTGCAGGGCCTTGAGTCATGCCGGGGCAGGATGTGCTGTATGGCCTCCATCTGCTGCTTCACCACTGAGAACTGCTGAGCAAAGTCCTTGACGATGTTGCCGAATAGGCCAACCTGGGAGATTGGGGCATCAAGGAACCGTGCCTTGTCAGCCTCGCCCATCTCAACCAAGTTGAGCCAAAGGTGGCGCTCCTGGACCACCAGAGTGGACATCGCCTGCCCGAGAAACCACGCCATGACCTTCGTCGCCAGGAGAGCGAGGTCGGTCACCGAGCGCAGTTCGTGCATCAATCCCGGGTCAGAACTACCCTCGTGCAGTTCTATTAGCACCTTGGCTTGGTGTACTTGCAGGAGAGCCATGGTGTGCATCGTCGAGCCGCGATGGTTCAGGGGAGAGCGGAGGGTTCCATTCTAGCCCGACGCTCGTGGCCACCCGGGAAAGCATGTCCATCATTTCCACGTCGGCCTGGGACTGGGCAACCACTCCCGAAGGAGGAAGCCCAGTCGAAGCCTCTGCGTCCGACTGGACGAGCCTGCTCTCCAATGCTGCGCTTGATAACTCGTCTTCTTCCCAGGCTGAGACAAGCCGGCGATCTCGTACGAGCGCCCAACCAGAGCAAGCGAGCATGCTGGGGAATGGGAGGTCCTTGGGGGGATACCCGGTGGAGGTGGTCCCACTGAGGTCCCCCATTAAGGTCCCCAAATCGCCCCCAGTGCTAACTGGCATGGCCTCATACGCGTAGGTAGAAGGACCGAGGCGGGGAGCCGCTGGGGTGGCTTGCTTTCTTACGAATGCAAGCCATGACCGCAACATTGCCATGGTCATGTTCTCGCAGTGAGGACAAGACCCATCCACGAACGATGTCTCCACGTGGGCAGCGCCCAGACATGTTAGACAGCGATCTTGGCCGTCAGAAGCGGAGAGATATCGAACGCAACCAGGAATAACACACAGACGGAAAGTCATCTTTAAAAAGACGTTCCCTGTGTGCCGCTCTTTTAGAAAGAAAATATACTCTTTTTTTTTTTTTAGAATATACTCTTTTAGTTGTTTCTGCCGAAGTGCCCAGGGGCGTTCTCTGCACTCCACGGGTGCAGAGGGGGAGAAGCCGCTGAAATGCGCCGTAGAATCCAGCAGATGAGGTGAATGAACTTCGCGGATGAATTCAGCTTCAATGAATTGAACCGCTTGGCTCCAAACAGAAAATCTGAATGAGTGGTTGCATACCAGCTCCTTTAATACCCGTATGTCCGGGGGAGTGGCATGCAAATTCCACTCGCCAATTCTCATTGGCCTTTTTTCAAAAAAGTAGAAGTGTTTGGGGCTCCCAAGAGTGATCCCTGGTGTCACTACATCAACACAACTTCGAGTGAGTGACAGATAGGGAATCAGAAGTTTGGTTCTCTAAAAAACAACTTACAGTAAATGATTTCAGAGACCAGACGTCTAGGATTAAGAGATCTGTTCATTAATCATGAGCATCTCCCCCTGTCCTGTTGCCATGCAAACACTGCTGTACCACAGTATGTCTGACAACATGGATATTTAAGTCTTCAAATTAACACTGAAAACACCTTAACACGCACACAGAGGAACATACACATTTGCAAATGTCATGAGGAACACTTGAGCCGTATTCAGAGATGGCAGAACTCAGAGATTTTAAATAATGGAGGAAAGAACAGGGGAACATTATCTTGTATTAATGCTCATATGCTATAGGTCACACGCTCAGTTAAAGCCTGAAGTGGCTGAGAAAGATTGAGAAAGAGGCTATATTCCGAATTAAAATCTTGCATGGTGCATACTGAGCAGTATATACTGTATACTGCCTACTGTTTTTTAAAAACAGTACTATATGTGAAGCAGTATGTAGTATTCAACTATAAACCTTGTTAATAATAGAATGCTACATTGTTGTCATGTGACAATGTTACTTTGTATATTTAATTCAGTGAGTGGTGTCAATTGTTATCTAAGAAATAATACTGGTTATTTTGCATTTCTACTTGAATTTGGAGTAAACATTTCTTACATTTGTACAGTCCAATCAAAACCAGTTCACACTGTGAATTCGACAATTGTAGGTCAAAAATTCTTTAGCTTTCTGAATCACTGCCTACAGAGGCCGGAACTGGAAATGTTGTTGAAAGTATGGGCATGTATGAGCTCCAGTTTCCATGTGAAATGTCCACTAGTGGGGCCAAAAGCAAGTTGTATTTTTGTTGTAAATTACATAATAAATGTAAATTGAGACATCCTTGGCCAATGTTTGCCAAGTTCTGAAATTTTTATTTTTTTAATTCTTTAAAAAATTACAGTATGTTACTAAATAAATATTCAGATGTACTGTATAACCCCCCCCCCCCCCCCAAAAAAAAAACCTCATACTTGCATACTTTTCCATGAAAAAAATCACTTACAGTACTTTTAATGAATGGTGCCAATTAGTCTACAAGATAACTGCAATACATGGCAGAATTAAACTTCGAATCTGCAGTACACGTATCTGAACCAAGACATAATTCAGTGCATCCATTAAAACTGTATATGTTTGATGAAAAAATAAGCCTTTTTTGCAGCAGCAACAGAAGCAGCAGCAGAGAACTCTCCTGATTTTGATTCACCTGTGTAATCAATATTTGTAGTGTATTATTATTATTATTATTATTATTATTATTATTATTATTATTATAATTATTATTATTATTATTATTAAAGTAACCCAACTTCCAACCTTGGGAATGAACTTCAATCCTATGAAGTATTACGAATGACGTTTGAATTAAAAACTATGAAAAAATATTTAAAAAAATTATTTTAAGTATAGAAACAACATACTTTAATTGGATTGTGAAATGCTCACATATTTGCAAATATAGTTTGAAAGTGTAGTGAAATCCCCAGAAATTCCATAATTAAACACAATTCTTTTAAAACGAAGTTGAAAATATGCAGAGTGATTGTTTCAACAGAAGCATGTACCATTGATTCACAACCTCAAAACCTCATGGAAGATCTGTCTTTAAAGGCTTATAAGTTATCATTAAAAAAATAGATTCCTTTATGGAGAATATGAATAGGATTTTAACAACTGAAACAAGACTGTTGCACTCTGTTTTCAAAGCAGCTGAACTACTGTCATGATACAAAAACAATGTACTTAAGTAAGTAACGTCTCTACTCTCTATTTTAAGTTAGTTACTTCCCAACACTATATGGTTGTGTGCTATTCTGAACACAGCCAGAGACAGAAGAATATCTGTATCTGTAAGAAATTTGGTGGGCATAAAGGCTTTTGATCATAACTAGAGCTTTGAGGTACACCAAGTGCTTTTTCTTTAGTGCACTCTGAAGCCATTTGTAGTCAGAGAGAGAGCGAGCGTGTGTGCGTCAAAGAGAGACAGAAGAGGAGTTGCTCTTCTGAATGAAAGAAAGAGAGAGAGAGAATAAAAGAGAACAAAGTGAAGAACATTTTGAGAACATCTAAACATCAGCGCTAATAGAAATTACCACCAGTCAGAGCGGCAAGACCCCACAGATGTGGAGCCTGTGAGAGACAAATGTGTGCAATGTGACATCAGAGAAAAGATGCCCAGAGGAACATTTAGTTGCTAAGAGGTTGCTCTTTCATCGTTCAGGAGACTTAATGTAAGAATATTTCACACAAAAAATGTCATTATTTTAACTGCTGATCTCTTGGGATTTTCACGCACAACAGTCTCTAGAATTTAATCCGAATGGTGCCAAAAAAAAAAACACTTCCAGTAAGTGGCAGTTCTGCAGACGGAAATGCCTTGTTGATGAGAGAGGTCAACAGATAATCTCCAGACTGGTTTCGAACTGACAAAGTCTACGTTAACTCAGATAACCACTCTGTACAATTGTGGTGAGAAGAATAGCATCTCAGAATGCTATTCTGAGATGCGGGTTGGCGCTGTTTTGGCGGCACGAGGGGGACCTACACAATATTAGGCAGGTGGTTTTAATGCTGTGGCTGATGCTGTCAAGTAGAAACAATTAAGATATTAACAAGATTGATGGCAAGATTTTTTCCCCTCTTACTGGCATAGATTATTACCCGGTCTGGAATTGGAAATAGCCTGAGAGGTCGTTTCCACCAGCTCTAGTAAAACCCGTTGACATCAAACTATCGCCAACAGTTGATTCCTTTGGCCCTGATCTGTTTTTTGTTTTTTTACATCTAAAAGTCCCTTGTGAGACTTAGAATTGGACAAAAACATGGTTGGATGGATTCCCAGTTTAGTTTTCCACTATTCAAGTTCTCTTATGTTTAATTGTAAAATATTGTAACACATTCCGAATATATTTACAAATGCGCTGACAGGCTTTCATACACAGACAAATGCAACCTGAATTCGAAAAAAATCATCGTCCAATATCCTTGAATTCCCAAGAGTGTGCAAACAAAGACAAATTCAGCCCGGAGTGATATGAAGTGAGGAAGATTTACACTTCCTGCAGTCAGAGAGTCTTCCCGCCCTGAGGGGGTCACATATGAAGTACGCTTGGCTGATTTTGGGAGGCAATAAAGCAAACATGGTTGTGTTTGTCAGAGGCGGAAAAAAGTGAAGCATCAAACAGCAGCTTTGAGGAGCTCCTTTCTCTCTCTTTCTCTCTCTACATGAAGCCCCCCGGCTGAGCAGTCTGCATTCACGCGTGTGTGACTCCTAGAGCACAGCATGACTACAATGTCAAAGCACATTCACTGTCTATTACTCTAACCAGTCAAAACACGCACAAACACACTGAGACACATGTATCTTTAGTCAACATGAAGTCACAATTAACTCTATTTATTTACTTTGTTAAAGGAACAGTTCACCCATAAATGTAAATTGTCATTATTTACTCACCCTCATGTCATTCCAAACCTGTATTCTGTTATATATTTTTGTTCCATATGCTAATTTTTTGAAGAATCTTCAAATAGAATTTTCCATACAACAACAGTTCATAACCACTGACAATATTGTATGCTACATTGCATTCCAAGTCTTTTAAAGCAGTGTTAATCTTCATCTACACAATGTAAATTGTTTTGTCGATGACAATGAAGACAAGATGAAAAAGATGCATCATGACAATAATCAAACGCTTTTAAATAAAACATACTGTTGATGAAAATATAATAAGAAAAAATATTATATTAACACTGTTTTTCTTATTTAATTAATTTCCCCCCTTGAGCGGCATGAGCTGAAAGAGCTGAACAATGAACTCTACTAACGTGTTAATTACCTCACTCAAACACATCCTATATATGTGCAATTAATCAGCTACACCACCATAAACATAACATATAAAAACTAGTGCTGTCAGTCAATTAAAAAATTATCACGATTAATCGCATGATTTTTTCATAGTTAATCGCGATTAATCGCAGATTTTGAAAGTGCTTAAATTTTATTCTATACATATTCTTTTTCCTGTTAAAATGCCTTTACTTCCTTCATAGAAAAGAAAACAATATGTAACAATAATGTTTTATTGACATTTTCCAAACAAAGTATTCCATAATATAAATACAGAAATACACTTACAAAATTCAAATCACATTCAAATATTTCTAAATAGTCTAAGTGGGAGGTTGACTAATTGAAAAAAATAGGGTTAAGTATTCATTGCAATTGGCATTACATTTCTCAAACTCTCGTGTATGTGAATGCAGCTTTTCACAGGTCCCATCTGGGTATGTTTTGTACACAAATACAGTTAAGAGGTCCTTTTTCTCCATCACTTGATCATCGACAATGATCGATCATCGGAATCACTGTTGTGTGTGTGTTTGTGGTGTGTGTGTCAGTGTAATGACCCCGGATGGACACATCGCAAAGGTTCTGCCCTATTCCAACCAGTTTTCAGCACTCACATTGAGCTGAATGAAATGTTAAATAGCTAAATGCGTTAATCAAAATTAATCAAAATTAACATGCTAAACGTTTTAAATTAGTTACATGTGTTAACGCATTAATTTTGATACCTAAAAAACAACAAGAACATAAGTACATTATTACAAGTTGCATCTGCCACGACAATGAAGTGAATAAACAGGTCAAATAAGTTACTGGTGCGTAACTTGCAATGTGAGTATGATGTTTCCTTAAAAACCTGCTATAATAATTGCAAGTAGTTTATACATTTTGTTTTAGAATATTTGAATATTTGGTTAATGTTTGGTCTGTTACAGTTTTTTATACATATTCTGCACATTTTCGTCAGTTAAATTGTTATTTTTGTTGACTAAAATTTTACGCTATATTTAACGTTGGGAACTCCGGACAAACTACAGTAGTTCACATAATTGGTTTACTGATTCACTTGAGCCTCAAGCAACCTTAAAGGGACGTTGCCTTCTTTTTTGAAGCAAAATATAGTTAATTTCTTTGCAATTATTCATTTATATAAAACAGGGTGTTTTATAAAATGTATGTTCAATTTATTGTTGTCACCCTGTTTGTTTAACCCTTACAAAAATTAACCATGGTTTACTACATTAATATTGTAAAAATGGTTTTAGTCAAAGTAAAATTTACTAAAATTAACAAATATGAAATGTTGGTCATGATTAGGTATCATGAACTAACAATGAACAAAATGTTTTAACAGCATTAATTCATCTTTGGTCATTTTAATTTATGAAAATACAATTGGTCGTTGTTAATTCATGTTAGTTCACAATGCAGTAACTAATACACAAAATGTATATAACTTTTCATTTTAAAATTGCATCAGCATATGTTGAAATTACCGTTAATGATCAATACGTGCTGTAGAAGTACTGTTCATTGTTAGTTTATGTTAACTAATGTAGTTAACTAATACAACCTTATTGTGAAATGTAGCCAAAATAATAAAATATTTCAATAAATATACAAATAATAAAAATTAGAAATTATTTCATATCTTTATTTTTAATCTTTTACGTCCGTTTCCCACACATTGCAAATGCATGACACATGGCACATGCATTTGTGTACACAGTATAACATAGAAAAAAAAAAAAACACAATAAGAACACACCCTGATTAACACATGCATGCAGCACAGACACACTGTGCATGGACTGAATCCGGCTGCTCACAGAGAGTGTCGAATGCGACCACATGTTAAGAGGGGCTTCAGCTGTGCTCACGGTCCAGTGATGGGCAGCTTCACCACCTACCCTTAAACTAAGACCCTCAGCTTAACGCGCAGACACAGCAGAGAGCTGCCAAAAGCTTCCAAAAGTGCCAACTCTGAGTAAACATATGAAGAGATAAACCCACCACTGCTAGCTCAGGTCTGCCGAAACCACCCACCTTAGCTCTCTGTCTCCTACTCATCCCTCTAATTTCTCCTCAATAACTCTAGCTAAATAGTGACAATGTTCTGGACGTAACACATTCGTTGTTTTTTCATAGGAGAACAGATTTTGAAATCATAAATTATGAAACTTTAAAAACAGAAATACAACATCTGTAAGTTCCGAGGTGGTTAGTCGATGGTATGCTTCTGTTTAAGCCATCAATCCATGTTATTTCGACTTTGTTTAATAGCTGAATTCCTGTTTAAGAAATACACTATCTCTGATCTTAAAGAGAAATGATCCACCAATCAGAAAACTGCAGCAAACAAACCACGCAAAAAGAGCTCTGCAGCAACCGCCCATGCACTTCCTACTTTATGAAATCCCTATGAAAAATGAATGGGAAAAATACTTCCGGAACCAAGATGGCTGAAAAGGTGGGCAACCATTTCATCTCATTGGTGTCTAAGAAAAACAATTGAGCTATCTCAAAATAAACTGTTATCTCCTATGGGGTCAGAGTACATAAAGTATGTACTTTCCCATCACCAGTGGAATACATACTTCTAGTGCCTAGTAGAAGTGTATAAATCTTCTTTACCTCCTAATTATCCTCTCTTACTCGTGCTTAATTGGCTCAGTTGTGCAGCACAAATCTTCTCACTGTGGGAAGTAAATGAATCCAATCCATAAAAAAAACAAAGCAAATTAAGAGACACAGAAAAGAAGACTAAAAGAAAAGAACGAAATCCGAGAAATGATCTCCCGCGATATTCACAGCAGGAAACACCCCTCCCCTCTTCTCGTCTTCTCCATTCCACAACATCTCACAATCTTCTCCTTGATCTATCCATTTTTCCCCTTGTTCTGATTCTCTAGTGTCCACATTTGTTCTTTCAGAGACACTAAATACATTTTTCTTGTACATGTGATTCCTCCACTAATGAGATTAAACAAGGCACAGAGCACACATCGCATAAAATACATCGTAAACACACTCACGCACAAATACAGCGTACACACTAGACTGACTTCTCAATAATAAATACCGACCACGTGGGCTATGAGAAAATAAAATATTAAACAGGCGCTTCTGATATTTCTCTCAACGTTTGGAGAAGATTGTCTTTTGACTTCTAAATGGCCGTAAGTGGCCTCTCTACTTTGGAGAGCAAAGGCTGTGATGCATACAAATCAAATCATGAAATGGTTTGATGAACGCAATATCCTTTCATGTGTTGACGTATTAAATTGAAACAGTTAGTTTTGATATATCGAACGATATAGATATTACTAAAATCATATGACTTAAGCACCCCTTGCTGCATTATCTGCCAATGAAGTGAGTCCAAAAATGGAAAAGGACACTTTTTTGTGTTGTTTTTCCAAAGTTGGAGTGCCAATAACTCCAGAATAATCAAATATTTCTTGATGTCCTTTTTAGATTCAGGTTCTGAAAAAGCTTTCCTTTTTGTATCTTCAGTTTTAAGGCCCTATATGGTTAAGTGCCAGAGATATGAGGCTCTCAATGTGGCTCCATCCAAACAAATTTAAAATTTACCCATTTTCAGTCATTTTGAACACCCCGCTATGATTTTTTTAAATTTTTATTAAACAGTAATTATTAATCCATGGCATTTAATAGTTTGGCTTTCATCATCATTTAAGTTTATCTTTTTTTTAATTTTATTTTATTTTTGAAAAAGCATTAACAAAAAAAAACAAAAAAACAAAATAAGCTTGGGACATTTCTGAAATTTGGTCGATTTGACATGGAATAACCCCTCTTATTTAAGGGAATAGCTCAACCGAAAAATGTATTCTGTCATCATTTGGTGACATGGAAGAAAGAAAGTCATGGTTTTGGAACAACTTGAAGGTGAGTAAATGAGGACATCATTTTCATTTTTGAGTGAACAATCCCTTTAATCTGTGACGTTGGCAAGTATACTTAAGTACACTAGCATATACTGTAAATCAAAGCTAAAAATTGACTAGAAATGGACTAAAATCCACAAACCTCAATGTTAATTTATGGGGTCTTTAATTGTAAACCTACTGCCAATTCTTCAAATTAAACAGTCTAAAGATTCAATTGCTTTTACACCAAATCCAATTCAGTGGTTCCTAGTTCATATTTAAATGTCTGTCGATGTGTCGGGCCTGATGTTTTGCCTCGCTACAGTACAACGGTCAAGTTTAGCTTTATCTCTAATACGTTTGTCCTCCATTCAACCGCATCTGATTCACAATACAGTTCCTCTGGATCAGACACATGTAACGGCACATTGTGAAGAACATCAGTGACAACAGCATGTCCCGGTGCATTGAATTAACATTTACTGATACAGTATGAGAACAGTGACAGGCAGAAAAGAGAATGAATCATTTATGAGGTGCACTCTCCATACTGTGTGTTGGTTTAACTCCAGACTCTTTAAAGCTTTGTGTTCTGTATTTGCAGCTGGCAAACTTACAGAGTGCGGACTGTAGCTAATGTGCTTTATCTTCTCAAGCTAGTTACTGCAGAGTGTGAGCGTGTCTTGTTAGCGTATACATGTCACTAAATGTGACCACCATGCGTGTAATCGCTTTTTTCAACAATTTTTATGTTGAAGTCTACTTAATTTAATTAAAATCCAATGTATAATAAACTTAGAGGTATTGTAACATTGATTTTCCAAATTAACAGTGTTAGCATTCACTTAGCAATGGGGATAATGTGGGTGTATCTAAATGATGTTTGCATGTTGAAAACGCATGAATCAAAATTTACTCTGATTAGTTTCTTAAAAGATCCTGGTATTATTGTGAAAGATTCATCAATGCATGTTTTTTCAAAGAAAATGTTTATTTTTAATCTTTCATCAAAAAGTAATAAATCTGCCTCTGAAACAACTCCTATTTAGTATTTCAGGGATGAGATATTCTCAATCTAGACTGCATTTCATTGGACAAAACTTTGTATACGCAACTGAACAGATGATGTTGTCAATATTTTTGGTCCATTTCCTTGAAAAAAACAAAAAACATCTTAAATGCATTTATCTGCTAAAGGTTAATTTCACCAACTTTTAGGAGTGCCCTAAAATGTACATGGCCACAAAGCCTAAAACCTAGTATACTGCCTAGCTGCCTACCTACATTTGCAGCTGTCTTTTAATGCTGTGTTCCATTCAAATTGGATAAGAGTCAAAGTCAGAATTTCCAACTTCCTACTTGGAAAAGCGTAATGGAACGCCATTTGAAGTCGGACTTCCAACTTGGAAACTCTTGCGGAAACCTAATTCCGTGTTCCATTCAACTCGGAATTTCCAACTTCCTACTTGGAAAAGTGCAATGGAACACAACTCGTAGTCAGACTTCCAACTTGGAAACTCGAGTGGAAATCTAAAACTAAACGATTTCGCCAAGATGCAGGTGTGTGACATATTGTCATCCAGGGAAATTTATACAATTAATGATTACATTCACTTTAATCCAAAATAAAATGCATCAGTGAGTCCAAGTTCCTACATTTAATGATCATAAACTTGTTTAGCAAACATTTGCATAGACGTGTGTAAAATATGTTTGACAATTATACACCTGTAGAACAAATGCTAGCAATGCATAGAATAATTTCTCCTCCACAATTTGGTTGCAAGGAGACGTTTCTGTTGACAGTCAAACACCTGCTAAGCAAACAAGAACATTACATTTTTGTTTCCTTATCCACCTTTTTCCTGAAAGTGGAAGTGTCCCAAGATTCACAATGAAAGTCTGTTTTCGTTTTCCGGTCCCTTGTGTTTTGACTTGCCTCTGTGTACTTTTTCAGCGGATTATGTGATGTTTTGCATATTAAATCTGTAAAAACTGTCAAATAAAAAAACCTGTGGCTACATAGTGCCAGTACATTACAGAGTCACGATGACGTCTTTTTACAGTGCCTCACTGTAAACTGCAGATACGTCATACCACCTTTCACCATTCAATCAATTCATCAACCCTTTTTTACATATTTTGATTTTCCTGTTCTACTCGAAAGTAAAATTGGACTTTAACAAATGAAGCTGGTCACATGGCATCATTTTACATTAGCATGCAAGCATAACAATCAGTTATACAAACATTCTCCTTACCCTTCCAATCAACACTGGCTCTGGTCCACTATATTCCTCGATCACAAAGAACTGGTTCCAGATCCAGCTTCTACGGCTCCGGGAATGAGAATGCATATCATCTTGTCCAGAGGAGGTGGGGCGGAAATCAATTCCTCCTGTGCCACTGCTGAATGCCTCCTGGTTGCCTATCGCTATGGTATGCACATCTTGTCCATTGATGTTTAACCCAGACTGAGGCCTCAAGAAGAACCTGTTGGCATTTGATGCGCTGGTGTTGGCATTGCGTGATTTTCTGCCATCCAAAAATACTGAGATCAAAGTAGATCTGTCAGGTAGTATTCCTTGCTCTCCATGGTCTAATGATTTGGTTTCCTCCACTCCAGGAGTTTGTACAGTGGGAACAGAAGAATCTAGAGATAGTCTAGATATTTCAGAGTTGTGGCTAAAAGGTGATACGGTTGTCTCTTTGTTTTGTACAATAGATTCTGGGATATTTTTGGGATTATAATAATTTGTAATAAGTGGAGCAGAATTTGTGTTCACACTAGGGTTAGACAATGAAACTGGAGTCACTTCGATTTCATATCCAGCTTTCATAATATCTTTAATAAGTACAGGATCCAATTCTGTTTCAGAATTCCTTGTGTGCCTGTTACTTCTTGCCAATATTGTCAATTTATCCTCCTGCTGTTCTGTCAATCTCGAACTTGGTGTTCCTTCTGTGTTGACAAATGACATCTCGTTCTGCCCTGCCTCCGAGTCTAGACGTTCCGTCTGCTCATCTTTCCTTGCCGTTTGCAAATGGTCCTCACTCTTCCTTTCTCTCTGAAGAGCGCAACTTGCCCCAAGCTCCAACCACATGCAGAGAAAGAGCAATACTGCCCAGATATGGCCACTCATCGTGCCTTGCTTTGTTATTAGTCACAACGTTTGCCACAGGGAAAAGAACAATAAGATCGACCTTCACTTGTGTTCTGTCTCGCTGTGTGGGCAGCTACTCCATTCATCTCTTCTTTTTAATTCCTTTTCCTTTTCATTTGTTCTCACCATCCCAAGTTCCTCATGAGGCTCAGTGATCATTTAGCAGTTTATCTTTTTTCATGGATTATATTTCTCTCTGTTTGCTCCTGCTAAATATGAATGGTGATTCCCATGGTTTGGGTTTGAATGGACAAACCTGTTAAAAGAGATAAGGGAATACAAATCAGAAGTAATTAGGGGCAAATTTTAAATTGCTGTTGGGATTACTGAAAAATTACCACAGTTTCAATTAGGTCAGTAGTTCTCAAATGGTTTTGCTTCAGGTCTGTAACAAAAAAATAAAGTGGCAAAAAAGAAAACAAAAAAACATTGTTATTCGAAAGTGTACAAAAACATTATTACAGCTGAAGTGTGGAATTTCACCATCACTAGAGTCACCCAAAGGAACATTTTGAAAATGTTCATGCATTACATGGACAGACAGATATTCCAACCCCAAACCCATGCCATTGACATTTTAATAAGTGCATAAGAGCATGGTTCATGGTTTTTGAGGCTGAGGGCATGCCACGCAACCTGTCCATGTTGCTATCTACTATATCTAGGCTAATTGGCTACCCTTTACCAAGTTACAGATATTTTGATATTTACAGATATTTAGACACACATCATAGTTTGAACAGACACACCGTCTTTGTTGACAGCCCTTCAACAACAAAAGAAATCGATAGTGTTCCCCCGTCCTTTTAAAAGTTGATATTTATTTCGCTAAACAAACTATGCATGGTTATATACCAAAGTTGAATTTCATTATTTGCATTTGCCATTGTTTTTCCCTGTGGTCTCTATTGAAAACATAACAGACCTGTGATCCACAAGTTGAAAACCAAAGACAGTTTGATTCCTTGCAGAAAATTATACAGAAAAGCATACAGAACAGTGCAATGTCTAGCCAGATTTCATAAAACGCACAATCACAGTTGACACTTCGAAAAAATCCTTTCAATTGCATAAAATAAATAAAGAACCTAAGAGATTAATTTCTACTGCTTTTCAAATAGTAAGTATGTGATTGCTTCAAAGCCATTTTAGAGAGCTGAAGTGGACAATGAACTAAATTAACCTTATCATAAACATCTTTAAACAGCATGAAACAATTTTTCATTAAACCTGCCCTTGGCCAACTCACAAACATTACACTTGTGAAATGTAATTATGGTTGCTCAGACCTGGCTTTGGTTTCGAGTAGCTAAGCACTTTGAAACAATCATTTTGGGCCTTTGAAAATGTGTTGATTTGCAGTCATGACAGAGCATTCAAAAACATTGTTGCAGAATGTACAGACGAGTTTATTGGCATCCTTATTTGCAGGCTACACTTCTGCCATTTCACTCTCTAGCACCCCACCATTTCCTCATCTGTTTTTATTTAGAAGCTCTAAATCACACTACACCACAACCATTTCGCCAAGCAATACTGGCTGTCTTTAAGCAAGACTACTTGTGACAAACCATTTATAATGTCAATGGTAAAGCTGACACCTCTTTCAAGAACTATTAGTTTTCTCTGCATTTCATTAAACAGGACCGCCGGTTTAGCTGTAATCTCATCTCTAGGGTGTTAGAACAAAAACACTTCAATCATAGCATCTCAACACAAGTCACAGCTCTAAAGCCAACAGCTCTAAAACGTTAGTACTTAAAGCTACTAAATACAATGAGCTCACTCTTAAAACTGTCCATAACTTTTAAAGAATTTTACTATATGTCTTTAATATATCTCCAGTATTTTACAACATTCCAGTTTTACGATATCTCAAGTATTTTACCATAATCCAGCTGTATTATATCTGAAATATTTAACAACATTCCAGCTTTATCACAAGTACTTTACAATGTTTCAGCTTTAAAGTATAAAGTAAACTATAAACTATAAAGTATTTTACTGTACAATATTCCAGCTTTAATACAACTGAAGTATTTTACAATATGTCATCTCTACAACAAATCAAGTATTTAACAATATTCTATCTTTATCTCTCATTTTTTTCTTAAATATTCCAGCTTTGCTATATTTCAAATATTTTATAATATTCCAGCTTTACTATACCATAGCCTATATCAAGTATTTAACAATATTCAGGCTTCCTAAATCTTATTTCCTATATCTTTCCTATATATGCTGTTTACAGAGCATTTCAGTGATATCAGTCAGGTAGTAAAGACATTTTATGCATGGTATTAAAAAAATTGCTTACAGCGCCTTTAAGTGTTTTATAACATTCCAGCTTTAATGCATATAAAGTATTTCATATGTACTGTTAAACTGTGAAATTCTCCCTCCTCCTCTAAAATCTCATTGCTGTCTCAACATTCGGACAGCTTTACAGAAACAGATTAAGAGCAGGAGAGAAACAGCCCTGTCCTGAAGCAGCCAACCCTACAGCTCACGTCGCACATTAACACAGCCAACTCAGTTTTCTTGTCAGGCATGAGATAGCAGCACATGTTTAGCAAATGCAATCTTATGGCAATGGCACTGAAATTATAAGCTGTTATTTCACCTAAAGTTTTCCTTGATTATCTAATGCACTGGTTCTCCTCTGGTAGGTTGACTCAGGTCTGTTCTGATTATGATCAGCAGGGACAAATCACAAAAGCTTAATACACATAAAATGCAACTAACCATATAATCATGCATAGTTTGGATAGCAAAATAAACAGGCTTATCAGCTTTTAAAAGAGAGGAGAAAATGTTTCCCATATCTTTTTGATGTAAAAGGTTATGCATCCATTCAAACTGCATGGTATTTTGACACAAATTCATCCGTCACTTGGTAGAAGCTATTCAAACAGACCTATGCCAACATGGACAGGTTGCAAAACCATGAAAACCATGAACAGAATGATGTAAGGTAAAAGAAAATCAGACCCTGACCACATTAAATACTGATTCACATGCAAAAATCAAAACAGTTTGTGCAGACCATAATGAGCTTTGTGTGGGGAATTATTGGCTTAAAAATACAGTGTCAGGTTTTCTATACATTTTTGTTTTGTTACTGTTGTATGAAACAATTTTGGTATGGTCCTGGGTCGACATTTGATGTCAGAATATATATCTGGGTCCTGAATCGAATCCAGTTCAGCCTGAACCCAATTTCCAGCAAAAACAAAACACATTGGCTAAAATCATTTTCAAACAACTTGCAAGATGTACTTTGTAAGCCCATGCTTTAAAGCACCCCTGCAAAGTACATCTTGCAAGTTGTTTGAAAATGATTTTAGCCAATGTGTTTTGTTTTTGCTGGAAATTTTCGTAACAAAACGAAAATGTATGTAAAAAAAAAAACCTGACCCGAGGTACTTTAATGCGCCCTTGTGCACATGGTGCTACTTAAAAACAATATGGCCATTCATTGTCCTATTAAACTGAGCATATCTCTCAAAAGACCACAACTGTGTAAATAATCTCTGATCAGCAATTCACTGTCTGTTCAGACATAAACCTGAAATGTCAGCTTTCACAAATCTGATTGTCTCTCTGACTCTGAGCTTGGACTAGAGGTTTGAGCAATATAAGTGATGCTTGTCTTAGCAATACCTCTTATATCCAAAGCAATTTACAATGATTTCAAGGTACATATGTTAACAGTATATCTAAAACAAAGTAGTGTGTTCTGCATATAGCCATGCCTGGAGTTCAACCCAAAACTGTGTTGTAGCCACAAAAAAAAATAAAAGTCATAGTCAGAATCAATTTTGGATTCTTCGTAGGAAGAATATTAAGAGAGTGCCTGGCAGTGCAAGACCAGCATATTAGTCCTTGACTAAGATTGGATTTCGATCGCACAGAAGTATTGTCGCCAAGACAAGTATTACCATGAGAGTCCAAAACAGCTCTGCCAAGTACATTCACTTTAATTTATTTTGAAGTCCTTCTATCCTTAAAATGAATAAAACATAGCAATATGAACCGTAAGAAATCCCTCTCATCCCCATTTTTTCGCCCTAGGTCTTTGTTCACATCATAACAGTTTGTACAATAGGCCATGAAATGCACCATTAATAGAAAGCAATAAACTGGGCATGTGGCCCTTCGCCTCCCTTCTGGTGGATCAATATTGTTTCCACACATCAGTAGTGGTGACAGCAACTGTATCGCTGGAGAAAGTAATAGAGACAGGTGTAGTGGGAGAGAGGAACGTGGCTGTAATCGAACGCCAAGGCCAAACTTATGTAACCGAGTCAAATTAATCAACAGACTTTGATGGAAGTGACAGAGACCAAACGAATGAAGGTCTGTGTGTGTTTGTCCCCATCAATGTGTTTCACGTTGCTGAACAATAGAGAACTGTGTCAGGACTTTACAACACTCCTGCTTCAGCTTTTCTCAGTTTCTCGAATGAACACGCGCACCATTGTGAACAAGCTTCTCTTATGTCATAATGAACTTGGAAAAATTAAAAATGACTTAAATTGCATGTTGTTTCTCACCAAAAAAATGAACGTATGCCTTCAGAAGACGTGAAATATAATGCACAAGCTGCACGGACTACTGTAATGAAACTTTTGGGTCCTTTTTTAAGATTTAAAGTGAGTCACTATCCATTGCAACTGTATTGAAAATACAAACCAATATACTTTATGTAAAACACAAAAGGAGATTAATAAGAAAGAAAGTCATATAGGTTTGGAAAGAGACAATTATGACAGAACTTAAATTTTTGGGTGAACTTTCCCCTTTAGGAGCCTATTTTACAATATTCCAGCTTTACTACATAAAGTATGCTTACTAAAGTAAAAACTTATGTAACGGAGTCAGATTAGTCAAGGTTCCTTTAGTGGAAGTGACTGAACAAACGAATATAGCTCATTATAAACTTGGCCTGTGTGTTTTTCTCTGTCATTGCGTTTCAAGTTAATGCTGAGCAATGGGGAATAGTGTCAGTCCCAGTGAGCAGTTAATATTTTTTCTGACTGTCAGAAAGCTATTCATCAGCGCGACGCCAGTTATAAGAACTTTTTATGAGCCAGTGAAAGCTTTAGATGAGGTAGCACTAATCTTACATCAGATTTCCCTGTATTCATTCTGTGAGGCCCTAAAATGCAACAGAATCAGTACTAACTTTAATATTCTTGTACAATGTTCTCCAAAGTATTGAATTCTTCCCCAGAAGAGCAATGCAATTCTTGTCATTGGTCCAAATTGGATCTTCTGACTTAGAACCCCCACCCAAACGTCTTAAGGGATGTGAACTTTCAGAAACATCGCCCTGATGTGATAAATTGAAGCCATAAAGGCCATAATTAATTTCTGCAGCTCTGCACCCATTTGTTTAACGATCTGAAGTTCGTTAGTATTAGAGTCAGGTCCCAGCCATTGATCTTTAGAGGCTCAAGGCATGATGGAAGCTGTCACCAACATAACGAGACTTTAAAACTATAATTAGCAGGCATTTCCCTTCCTCAATCTCTCTTTTTATCTCCCTCATCCATCCATCTTATCACTCTCTCTCAATGACAGTCTTAAGGCCTAATCAGACCAGGAAAACAAAAAAGCAAGACGAAAAGCAGATGACAAGTCTTTTCAAACCAAGAATAAAACGAAAATGCACTCTGGTCATTTACATGTTTTAGAGTGAAAATGAACAAATATTCGCAATTTCATTTTACTAAAGAATAGATGAAAAACCTAAACAAATTGCACAGGTCTTTTCAGACCAAGACAGAAATTAAAATGTGCTCTGGGCATTTACATGCTTTAAAGTCAACATGAAACAATGTTTGCAATCGATTTTATTAGAGAATAAATGAAAAATATAAAAATATTGCAGGCAAAATCTATTCAGAGTCAGACCAAGATTGAAATGAACATGCACTCTGGTAATGTACATGCTTTTTAGAGTCGACATAAAACAACGTTAGTGTAACGGTGGCAAACTGATAGACAGCTGTGCAATGTGTATAAACCTCACTCTCCTGACCTCAAGAGGTGCACTAGCGACTGATGCTAGAGGCTGTAGCCTTTAGCCTCCTTGTTAGTGCACCCGCCTCCCATGCCGGAGACGCCGATTCGAGCCCCGTACGGAGGGGGTAGAACAGGAGCGTCACTATGGTGCCGTGACCCGGATGGGAGTGAGGTTTAGGGGGGTGAGTGTAATGGTGGCCAGCTGATAGATAGCTGTTCAGTGTGTATAAACCTCACTCTCCTGACCTCAAGAGGTGCACTAGAGGCTGTAGCCTTTAGCCTCCTTGTTAGCGCACCCGCCTCCCATGCCGGAGATGCCGGTTCCGTACAGAGTGGGTAGAACAGGAGCAATCAATTTTAATAGAGAAAAGATGAAAAATCAGAACAAATTGCACACGAAAATATATTCAGGCCAAGAGTCAAACAAAAACGCTCTTCAGTCTTTCACATGCTTTAAAGCCAACATGAAACGACATTTGCAACTCATTTTCATAGAGAATAGGTGAAAAATCAAACAAATCATAGACAAAAGGTTTATTCAGACCAAAAGTTAAACAAAAACACACTCTAGTCATTTCCATGCTTTAGAAAAACATGAAACAATGTTCGCAATCCACTTTACTACAGATGAAAAATTAAACAAAATGCAGACGAAAGGTCTATTCAGACCAAGAGTGAAACTAAAACGTACTTCGGTCTTTCACATGCTTTAAAGCCAACAGTAAATGATATTTGCAACCCTTTTAACTAATAATTAGACGAAAAAGCAAAACTTATCGAAGATGAAAAATCTATTCACGCCGAAAGTGAACACAAGTCAACATGAAACTCTGTTAGCAACCCATTTTACTTAAATATTCATCTTAAATATTGTTGAGAGAAACAGGATTTTCAATGAGAAAAAAAAAATCTTTGGAGGAACTCAGGTTCACATGAATGAATTGCTTCAAATCAAAGTCTTGTTTTGAGTAAATTTTTGCTCTTTGTGTGAATAGCCTTTACTTTCTAAGATAAAGCACCCCCACTTCGACATAGATTTCATATATTTTTAATATTCATACTACTAGCACGAAATAAGGACACACTCTTAAAAACCTGAAATAAACACACTTAAACTGCATTTTAACAAATCTGTGGTGATGGGGGTGTGGTGGAGCGATGTTTGCAGAGAGCGAGGCCGGGAGAGACAGAACGGTAAGGATTGACACCTGTGGGAAATCACCTCTAACAGCTGTTTTGTGTTTGCAGTAAGAGTGGAGAGGGATAAAAGGGCAATCCAGACCGCCAGAGGGGAGAGAGAGTGCAACACACAAACCTGACTGTGTGTGTATGATCGGTTGTGCTGAAAATAATCCATCTGTGTGTGTATATACTGAAAAATGTGCTAATAAAAGGCTCACGGTGAATTGTTTGACTGGCTCCCGCTTCCTCTTTCACAAACCAGCAAGCAGTGGCGGCTCATGCATTTTAGGTCTTGGCCTTCAGTGCGATTCATGGCATTAAGAAAACACTGTATCACAATTAATAAGACAATTTTACAGTACATCGCAGCCAAATAATAATACCAATTGACATTTTTAAAACACGTCCATGCATGAAAGCCAAAACCAAGAAGGTCTAATACCAGGAAAAATCTATCTAATAATATTTGCGATCTAAATGTTACTTGCAATATTTTTGGTTTCGTAAGGGTACACGGTTACTTTTCAAAACTTAAACTGACACTGAATGGTCAAACAGCCTAATTTACACTTAGAAAACTCCTGATGTTGCTATAACAATGCAAAAAGCACTTACCAATTTACTTGAAGTGAAAATCAGCCCTTCTTTCCTGTTTACATCTCAGGTTTTAAATCCATAAGGATCTCTTTCTCAATGGTGATAGCGGCAGTGACAGCCAATTTGTCAGCTAGATCTTGCGCTCTTCGCTTTCAAATTACGTATATCACTTAAAGCGTGATTGCGTCACTCAAGGCCAGCTAGAAGGCCTCGACTGGGACATATCCTAAAGATCACGCCCACCAAGAACAAATAAATAAATCTGATTGGCTGATGAATCTGACAATCTGACTTTAGATGCCTATTCACTTGAACTGTTGAGGGATTCTGTAGAAATTCTGAAGGCTTAACGGGGTGAAGCTCAGACTCACGCGCTGCTTAGGAAGCGCTCGGCTTTGGGCATGCGTTTTGTGAACCAGTCATCACACTTTGCTTGTAATGACCAAGGAGTAAATTCTGATTGGATAAACTATTCGTTGTTTGCTATTCATTTTTATATGAATTAGGAATGGAAAGCGATTGAAAATAAATAGGCAAAAAGGTGAATAAGAATGAAAGGATGAAAAAATATTTATTTATTAGACATGTTAGGCCAGCAGAGAAGGCTTTGTTGACCCTGAGAATTCGCCACTGCCAACAAGAGATCTTTCACATAATCCTTTTCGGATCGTACACTTTTCCAGGTCTCTACACCACAACACAATTATAACTTGCTCAATAGCTCACTAAGCCTCATTCATTAAAATGAAAATGAGTAGAGAGCCGGCCCTGTGAGTGTGTACAGCTGCCTTTTATTGATCCAAACTGGAGTGCTTACCAAAGGGATAAAAAGACAACAAATTTCAGTTTATTCCATAATTCACTGTGTTGCTCTGTGTCATAGGAGAGCGCAGTAAACATTCGGAGCATCTGATCATAGAAGTTTGACTTACTCTGTGGCTCAGTCTGTGTTTTCCATTCTTTTTCCCCTTTCTCATCCCATTTTTCAAGTCTCTCTCAAAGGTAAAAGAGGAATAATGTCATCTCTACGAGAGCTGCTCTTAAGTTAACATTAATACTTGCTCATCAATATTTAAAGCAAACTTTATTTTCCAAATGTATCCTCTCTTCTCATCTCATTATGTCCTCTTGACCTATCTAAAACACTCCAGTTTCACAGAGGCCTGGACCGCCGTCTGCTTAGCACTCATAAAACTCATTCACTTGGCTGTGTTCCAAATATCTACCATACTACTCATATTTCTGCAGTATACAGCAATATACAAATGTTTGGTATGCCTCTTATTGAGCACATTTCAAACTTTTCAACAGAAAAAGTTAAATATTTGCTTTGGTATGGATTAAATTTACAAAATAAATCATTTGAAAAAGGTTGTATTAAATCTCTCAATAATTTAGTACTACCATAGCAATACTCACCATTGTTACCATCTAATTTTCAGCACTGCTGATCAAAAACAAACAGAATTGTAAGGGAGAGCGGAGATTACAGCTCTGTTTATTTGGGATGTATTCAACTTGCAGTGTGTAAGACATTTTAAAAAGTATTTTGATTACAACTTAATCTGTAATAGGTGAACTGTGTTTAGAGTAGATACTGGTGCAGGTGCAAGTTTTTTGAAACTCTAAAAACAACAAATGTTGCATAATTGTGTATTTTTTATAGTGTAAACACTGTATATCTATAAGTCCATCCATATTTTGTCATTATTAAAATAAAATAAATATAATTAATACAAAAATGTGATTTAAAATTAAATATAAAATATTTTTAATATTTTTAAAAAACTGAAAAAACTATAACAAATAATAAAAAATATACAATTATATATATATATATATATATATATATATATATATACAGTATATAAACACTGTATACATATATACTGCATATCTATACTGTATATCAAAAATTTTTCATTCAAATAACAGAACAAATAATATATAATTATTTTATAAAATATATAATTAAAAACGTAATAGTATAAAACATGTATAATTAAAATATGCAAATAAAAAAAAATTACTTTTTTTTTTATTAAAACGAAAAACATGTATGAATGTATGCTAGAGGGTATGAGAGAGTGAGAGAGAGAGAGAGAGAGAGAGAGAAAGAAAGAGAGAGAGAGAGAGAGAGAGAGAGAGAGAGAGAGAGAGAGTAACAGAAAAAGAGAGGGAGGTTTGTGAATATATGCGATTCACTGCATCTGAAATTGCAATTCGCTGTTCTAGTCTCACTTCACCGGACTCAAACACGGCCGGCAGTAAAAATAACCTGGGAGTGTGTCAGATTCGCACAGACGACAGGAGACCCATTGCACACATATAGCATAGGAGAAATTCAGAGAAAACGTTAAAATCTTACATGGCTGACCTAAAAAGCATAGAAAGCGAAAGTCACATCAGTATCTCATGTAGATCTAAGCTTCTGCTTGGAAATGGAGCGAAATGGCAGTCTGCAACCTTAACTGGCAATCTGGGACTGCTAATTTGTAGAACATTTGTTGAACAGATTTGTTCTTTAATGAACAAGCTAGAGAGAAGACACACAACTATGCACACACTGACCAGGCAAGAGTGTAATTACAGTGAGTTGTTGCTGTAATCTTGAGTTAATGCTCAGACTGATGTATTGAATTCATTAACAAACACAAACTAAAGCCCAGATATCAGGAGCAGGCCAAAAGGCTTCCCTATAAAAGCTGTCAAAATTGTTTGGCAGATTTGAAGCAGGCATAAATCTCTGCATTTTCTTGCAACAAGTCATATACAATTATCATCACATATACTGTACACACACTCCACATCAAAAAGTACCATAGCATTACCATGTTTTTTGGTAGCACCATGGTATTCTTTGAAGTACATTGGCAATCATTAAGTATGGTATGGTATCATTACTGTCTGATACCATCCCATAATTCTTAGTACAAAAAGTATACAGTCTGATCTCATGAAAATTATGTGAAAATGGCAGATTACGGCAGTGTTACTCTCTGCTCACATGTCAATTCGGTGATCTTCAGGACTTGTACCCTGGTCCTTTGCATCAGTTGAGCTACCGCACAGTTTTATCACGCATGAACAAGCTTGTAAATGCAGTTGCTTATGTAATGCAAACGTTAAAATGTATCACCTTACAAGTCATGCACTATGGTAAAAGTGATTAAGATGGCACTGTGCAAGGTACAGGGTGAAAAGTAAGTGTTTATGAGCTGATAATCTGCCGTTTTACTCATGATTTGTATGCAATCTGAGTTTTACGTGCTATGTTCCGTTGCTGTTTCCTGGTAAAATTAACATGAGGGGCGCAACAACAACTGTGCGTTATATTCACTTTTACACAAATCACGAGTACAATGGCTGATTATGACTTTTAAACACTTATTTTTTGCACTATTACTCACACACTGCTGTGTTATGATACTAAAACACTTTTACTCTATGCATCATTTGAAAAACAATACATTTAAATGCTTGTATTACACCTACATTTACACACTTATTCCAATGTGACTAGGTTGCGCAGTAGCTCACCTGATCGAGTGTTGGACTTCGGACTCGTAAGACCATGGTTCGAGCCCAGGCAAGGATGCAAGCTGACACTTGAGACAAAAGTGTCATAGAAGTAAAACGATATGACGTGGTTGCTTCAGAAAATTTGATTGACAGATTGTTCCAAAGCCTAGCGTCCATGCTGTCTTCTCCCTATATAGGCATCTCTCTTCAAAGGCAGCATCCTAATTGAAATGGAACTCTCTACATAGGCAGCAACTTGAGGGCAGGACAATGGTATTTTTCTTAAATGTCAAGTCTGGGCAGGCAGTCACATGTGTTTTATTTAATGTAGTTTTTTAGATAGGCTCAAAAAATGTCTTCAGAAATAAGTGCTCACAAGCAAATATGGCAGCATGCAGGTTGCGTACTTCCGGGCTTGCATGCATCAGCCGAGCAACTCCCATTTAAATGAATGGAAATGCAAACAGATAACTATCTCCAGACCGGTTAAAGGGATGTTACAAAAGACTCACAGGATGGAAAATGATATTGAGGACAGAAATGTATTAAAAAATAACATAATATTAATATGGAGTGGCAATTTGCACCATGGTGTAAATAGCATCTGCCACACAGTACAGCTATTTGCACCCCAATAGTCTGGTGAAACCACACAAATATACGACAAACTAGACAACTGGTGTCGCAGTAGTGGCGTGGGATGTAAAGACGGTGTGAATATGTAGTGTCGTCCAAGTGACCCCAGTTCGATTTTGCCTTTTGTCCCACTCATTTTCCCATCCAATTTCCTGTTTCCACTCTTCATATTTCCTTTTAATACTACTTAAAATAATAGATACAAAATAATATAAACATTGATTTAGTCATGGTGAATGTCAGGGAGTGCAGAGAAGGGTTTGATCCGGAGGCGGGGTCTGTCGATCACACTCATTCCCACGGCTTGGCATCGCTTGCGTAAAGATTGCATCACTGTATTACTATAGTAATATTGTAGTAACCATGTTTTTTGGCAGAAACCAGAGTTTTAATGCAATTAACCATGGTGTTACTACAGTAATATGGTGGTAATATAGTAACCAAAGTAAATTTACAACAAAATACCATGGTGAAACTATGGTTACTGTAGTGAAACCAAGGTTATTTTTTCTAAGATAAGGTTAGGGTTAGGTTTAGGGGTAGGGGTTAAAGCAGTGTATCTGTGGGACTCTAAATAAACACACTGCGGTGATGCCCATATACTGTATGTTAGTATTTAAATTTGGGTGCAAATAGTATCTGACACTATTTACACTGGGGTGTAAATAACATACCATTATTTGCACAAGGGTGCAAATAGTATCTGCCATATTAATATTACGTTTGTTTGAACCATTTCAATTGGAGAAGGGGAATAATGAAGACTTTCTTTTTGTGAAAAGATCTCGCAGCGGAGATTAAGACATAGAGGCGTAAACTGTTGACCGGTTGCAGGTTCGAACTCCAAAAAGGTTAATCCACATCACCACTGTGCCCTTGATTAAGACACTAAACCTCAAATTAGCCTAATCACTTACAGGTATACCACCAAGTCATTCTGGATAAGAGCGACTAAATTGCTCATTAGTAAATGAGTACAACAGTGCGCTGGGGGTCTGTGCGCTCCGGCAACCGGCCACCCGTGCGCGAAGCGCGGCTCCATCTGTCAGTGATTTAGCCGAAGCGAACATCAGTCTGGTAACTACATAAAAAAAGGTGTCTATCTAAGATGTTTCCACGTCAAACACATCCAGCAAACATCTGTAGTTTTTTCCAGCCCAGGAGGATAAACGCGCAGCGCACGTGTGCGTGGATGCGCCATAACTGTGTTTCAGTGTCTATATTCAGTGCGCAGCTCTGGTTTAATGTGGAATTTGCTTGCTCCCCATAAGATCCACGTAAGTTTGATATTATGGCCATTATAAAAGACGTCAGGTCTTACCTACAGAATGCTGCATCTCTTCTGACCCATGGAGAGTCTTCGTCTTGTGTTCGGCGTGGTGATGGGTAGAGAGACAGACGCGCGCATAGGAGCGCTCTCTGTCCCCTGCGCGCGCGCTCTCTCTCTCTCTCTATCTCTCTCTCTCTCTCTCTCACCGTCACCCTATGAGCGCTCAGATTCACATATGCACGCACACACACGCACGCACAGCTCAGAGTGTTTCATGCACTGTAACAAAACATAACAGCCTAATTAGTAGGGTAAGCATTCACCTACTATTACTTTATAACCTCTTAACAGATCAAACTTTGGTGCGTAATTTCCTTAACCTTTGCACACAAATGACAGCCTACTTCATATCGTGCGGTTTGTTGAGGAGAGGTGGGCTATTACTTTTTAAGTCATCAAACTGCGATTTTTACCTCGTGAATGATAAAGCAGGGGGAAAAAACTGTTTTACATTGAAGTGGAATAAAATCATATCTAGGGAGTAGAATACTTAAGGTGGGCTGTTTTGGATCAGAAAGTAACCACCTAGGACACCCTAGAAACTGCATAGCAACGCACTAAAAACACACGCCTTGTAGCAACCACATAGCAACACCCTGGCAACCACCCAGCACACCGAAGCATGGGCAAGCACCATTAACATTTTCTTAAGAAAATGTACTCTATTTATTCCACAAATTGCCTTCATGCAAAAGTATTTTAAAAACAATGAATCTTTATTTGGAGAAAATAAATGTAGGCTATATACAGTAAATATACGATATTGATGTTTCATTGCCCTGAAACACCGATTAGGGTGTTTAATATGCTACTGTAACCTAAAATCACATCCTACAGTAATTATCATTATTGCTCTACAAATTGCCTGCCTGTAATAAACACTGAATGATTCTAGGCAGTAATTTAAAGACAAGAAAGAAATATTTCTCCATTTTTGGAGATTTCATATTATGAATCCATAAATGTGCATAATCTTGATGTTGCTTTTTTTCTAATGAGGTTTCACTGCCTTCAAGATTAAAGTCTAATAGAACGCTTAAATTCACATACACGCATTAAATTAGGACATCTTTTGATGCTTTTAGAACAGCATCGCCATATATACGTATAAATCTTACTTTAACCCTACTGAGAAAAAAAAAGATACTTTAAATTTACATGATTTAATCATTTACTTCGGTTCCACATGAAAACAAAAGTTTTTAAACTTAGCTCTATAAAAAGTTACTGTGAAACTGATAGTGCAGCAGTATCATTGTCTTTACAGTTGTTCACCAAGGATATACTAATGATTAAAAAAATAAATACATTTGGACCAACACAAGACAATTAATTAAATAAACCTTGGTAATTTAATAAAATTAAAGGTGCAATATGTAATATATTTACTGTACCAAAGCATAAAATCATCATTATATGTTATCAGAGATTTAGGAAACATGCTAATTTGAAATACTGGCTTCTCCGAAAACAATGCTACAGCCAGTATATTCTACTTTGAAATGTCCATTCCGGGCCGGAATTTCTGTTTGTGTTTTGGCCTGTGTGATCCTGCCCACTGCCCATTTCCCAACAGTATTTCGACACCCCGGGTTGCCAGATTTGAAACAAATTAGCTGGTTTGTAATTTGCAAACAATAAAAACATTGCAAACGTATACAATAGCTGATCAACTTTCAGTGTAAGGCTCATTGCTTGCCATTGTCAGTTTGCTCGTTCCTGTTGCGTGTCCTCAACCTGGCAACCCGCGTGAGCTTCCAGTCTGGGGAGGAGGGGGCGGTGGAGACAACTCATGTCAATATTTTAAATGTGGACTGCAGTATCCATTTTAAACACTTGATGTCAGTGTTACATATTACTCCATTAAGTTGGACCAACATAAAAAAATTCAGTTCGATTAATCTAATAAAGTTAAACCAATTATATTGCATTGATTTAACCTAATCCAACTAAATTATGTTGGCTCAATGAAACTGTTTTGATTTTAATGAAATAGATTAAATTGCTTGTAAAAACTTTGCCAAATTCAATTAAGTTAGGGTAATGACTTCATTTATTTAGTGTATATAAAGATTACCCTAATCTTAACCCTAAAAGAATGAACAAAAATTCATGTTACTATTGATTTATGAATTGTTTCTTCCAAATGGGGGCAACCCCAAGGGCCCATTTAGTCAGATTTAGCTCACTTTAGACAAATTTGTCCCCGAAGTATAATAAACCTCTCTACGCACAGCGCAGGGTGCTTAATATACTGTATCCTAAACAACATCCTGAATGTAATTATTGTTCTACAAATGACCTGCCTGTCTCTATTTAATCATAATCTTAACAGTAATGGAAGAGATAAATCTTTATTTTATTTAAAGATTAACAACAGTAAAGGCTTTATATTTTACATGCATAATCTTGATGATTGCCTTCATTGCCTTAAGTTTATAGTTTGTCAGAGGATATTGCTTGAGACTTTTTAAACAAAAAAAAAATGTGTTTAAAAGTTTAGAGAATATGTATCAATCTCACAATAATCTAATAACATATAATCCCCTAAATATACACTAGTGTTATTGTTTACTGTGTAATCTACAACTGAGGTATGTTTAGCACTTGTAAATGGGCTCCCGCATAAACCTGCATTGCTGTCAGCTCATTCCTCTACTAGTGTAATTGCAGCAGGGATCCAGCTCCAATCTGTTTGTTTCAAATTTTATTGTATAAAATAGAATAACAATGACTGGGAAGATATTTGCTTCGTATGCAGACCCAAATAACTGGAGAAGATAAATGTTTAGTACTTTTATACCTGAGAGTCAGTGTGTGTGCGTTCACAATGCCCCAGTTTAGCTGCCTCCTCTTCTTCTACCGTTGATGCTATCTTATTGTTACCAGGTGGCTGCAAGTGATGGGTGCATTGAAAAACTGCTGACAATAAGGCACGGCTCAAAGAAATGAGGCCACACGAGAGGTTTGGTTCTGTCTGAAGGAGTAGAGGGTGAGAAAACCATGTTAGATGGTTTATCCCTTGAGGGAACATTCCAACGAGTTCCTGTGCTTTGGATGATGGTTCATAAACTACCATCGTCCTGGAGGGTTTGGGAAGTGGAAGCTGAAACAGTGCCAATAAATGAAAAAGTACGAATTAGAGGGAAGTTTGGTCAATCAGAAGGGTGAAATGGAGACTGATGGATCAAAGGGCAGGGCGCCATTCAGAATTGATATACTCAATTGGAAATGAAGTGGCAAATAGGATGCAGAATCAGAATTCAAATGTGAATTTAAGGAAGGGATGAAATTCAAAGAAATTCATAAAAATATTGCTAATGTAGTTGTTTAATAATACATTTCATTTTTCACTTTGAATTTAGGTTTTGGTATATACTTCGTTTTTACGCACACCTTCCGTGTAGAGTTGCCCACCTTGGGCATGTAAAAATCCTGGACACCATCATACAAGCAATTAAACATTTATTAAGACCATTTGATTCGGGGCCTGGGTAGCTCAGCGAGTATTGATGCTGACTACCACCCCTGGAGTCACGAGTTCGAATCCAGGGTGTGCTGAGTGACTCCAGCCAGGTCTCCTAAACAACCAAATTGGCCCTGTTGCGAGGGAGGGTAGAGTCAAATGGGGTAACCTCCTAGTGGTCGTGATTAGTGGTTCTCGCTCTCAATGGGGTGCGTGGTAAGCTGTGCATGGATCGCGGAGAGTAGCATGAGTCTTCACATGCTGCGAGTCTCCGCAGTGTCATGCACAATGAGCCACGTGATAAGATGCACGGATCAACTGTCTCAGAAGCAGAGGCAACTGAGACTTGTCCTCCGCCACCTGGATTGAGGTGAGTAACAGTGCCACCATGAAGACCTAATACATCAATAATTCAGAAACATGTTAAACTTACACACAATATTGCATCAAAAATAAGTTTAACATGTTTACTTATTCTGTCAATGAGCAAAAGTTACCCTTTAAAAAAGTAATAAGCAAAATTACAAGCTCTTAACAATATGGACTAACTACATTGAAATATATTTTTTAATATAACTATCAGCATTAAGCATAATTTGGATAGATAAAAACCATTATGTAAATAAATTAAAGACAGTTGTGAACAGCAGCAATTAACTAAACATCAAGCAACAAACAAGATGACGTGAAATGATGCAGAGAAAAATCTGCTGTATTGCCCTTTAATTTGGTTCATCTACACATTTGAACAAACAGATTCATTAAAATGAATCTGACTTCCCAGTGCTTTATATGAGGAAGACGACTGTTTTGGAGATCTTCGTATATATGAACCATCCAAATGAACTGATAAAGCTGTATAAAGCTCCTAGATCACATCTGATTTTCCACAACTCATGTTGTCTGCAGTTTTTTTTTCCTTCTGAATGTTCTTGGGCAGATATTTTATCAATGTTTTGTCTGCGGAACGATCCAGAAACACTTTAAACTGCAGTACAGCCCACTGAAGAGACTGTGTCTGTCCCTCACAGCCTCGTTGTCATTCCCATTAAAAATCAAAGATGGCGCTAGCGTGAATAAGGTCTATAGTGTGCATATAAACTTGTGCTCATATTTATAAATAAAACATCCAAATTCCAGGACATTTTGACAGATGGCTAAAAACCAGGACAAACCAGGGAAATCCTGGAAACTACTTCCATCTTGTGCACGGTCGAGCACGAGAAAAACGTCAGGACACGTAAAGACGCATACTGTGTATTCCCAGAGACTATTTAGCCTGAAACGGACCACTTATTGAAATTAATAGGAGAAATTGGAACACCCAATATGGCAGATGCACTGTAAAAGAAAGTCCTGCCTAACAGGCAAAAGAGCCAATCACCTTTTAGATACAGCCAACGCCTGTCAGCCAACTTGAGAACGCACATTCTCCAGCCTGAAAAATAGCATTTTTTAACTTGATCTGAATTACATCAACAACGTTTATAAGACCATTGTTGTTAGATTTGACTGCTAATTAAGTTAAATAAATAAAAATAAAGTTGTATAGTTGCCCAAGAGTGTTCCAATTGTGGACTAACTTGCCTTGTAAGAAACTTTGTTATTATTCAAAAAAAATAAGGCTAGTAGGCTGCACTGGAACAGTCCGTGCTTTTTAGCTGACTGTGAAATTTGCATCGCACGCAAACATGTAATCATATATACTGTATACAATATTATATTAAAAACATTCAATTTCACTTAAAGCTGTACTGTGTAAGATTTGTTTGGTTAAAAATGAACAAATTGCCATAATTGATTGAGTACATACAATCAATGTTCAAAACAATGCCCTTACCTTACCCCAATTCACTATGGTAAGCCTATAAAAATTGATTTGTATTTTGAGCCGTCGGGTTCGATTTGGCACGAAATCGCTGGCTTATGACGTTCATCTTTGCGTCATTATGTCATATCCGCACACACAGGAAAGAAGTACCGGCTGTCTCATGTTCCGGCAGGAGAAACTAACTATGCTGTTCAGCTCAGTTCAGTAACACTCACACAGTTCAGGACAGTATCGTTGCAGTCTAGATGGATGTTTATCTGTTACCCGTTTGGTGAAGTTGTTTACCTGCTTTAATGCTTGGATATGTTTTCTGGTAGGGCTGTTGAAGCTAATATTGCTTGTCATGCTTTTATGAATCGATCATTACTCGTGTGTTAACCGATCGCGTTGTATCCATGTTGTCCGGTGAAGTCACTGTGACATGTATAATATGTATGACTTCTGAAATTGACTTCTTGTCAATACGACGGTTTGACAGCACTAAACAGCACCCCTACTTCACACGGCTATGCCTTACACAGAACATCTGAAGAAGTGATGAATTTGAATTGCAATTCAGGACATTCCACTTCCTGTCATTCCAATTCAACATCCTGTGGGGTGGGGTAAAGAAACAGAGGGGTCATAGTGATGTGATCCTCATCATTGACACTAAAAGTTTTAGTGTGCTGACACACTGTGTTGCAAGTCTGAATAAATGATTGTGTAAAATGATCACTCATGGATTTCATGTGTATGGCACCCATGCATGGGAACGAACACACACGCTGAAGATTTTGTCACTACAACATAGTCAACCAAGTGTAACAAAGCCGCAGGGAATAAAGCATTCTTTTCTGTTCTAATTTAGGAATTCCTCTCATTTGATACCATGAATTAAACATGATTGCACATATCAAATGATTATCCTTGCATCGCAAGGCCATGCATATATATATATTTTTTTCCAACAAACACATCTAAAAAGAGTTTTTGCATTCACAATGTAACAGCACTCCCTTGAGTACTGATGTGAAAAATAACATCCAGCAACATGAGTTTTTACAGTGTAGTACAGAGACAAACAAGAAAACAGTTGGATTGCACTGTGTCTGGTGAATACAGTATCATTTTCCTGTAGCTCAACAAGTACCCATGTATCGGTAAAAAAAGAAAAAGTACAGGCCTGGCTTTAAAATGCACTGTAAACTGCTTTGGATAAAAACATCTGCCAAATGAGTCGGTGTACGATATAGTAAATAATGCAAAAACCTACAAGTATGCAGTGTGAATATCATGTTCTAGGATAAGGAGGACAGATCAGTTTAGAACTGCTCTGCCAACTTATAACTGAGATTAATGTAGTTCTGTTATCATAACTGGACAAATGCCAACATGAAAATCTGATTTGCTGTGCCAGGTGTTTTTGATCACAGTTTATAGAATAATGGCTGATACTAAGTGGGACTAGTATATAATCTGACCCACTTGCAACAAATAAAAAGAGAGTCTTTTTCTAGTTGAATTAGTTGTTTATGTAAACAGATTTACCTCTAATCCCCAAGGACAAGCATCTGTTTTCCTCATTTTGTAACAAAATTCTGCCATCTAGTGACACTTGAAAAAAACCCCACAACAAAATAGACTAACAATCATCATCATGCCTGTTTATACAAAAAAAATAAAATAAAAAAATAACTTTAGAAATGTGTAAACAATTTGTTGCATGTATGATAACAAACTATCAAATCATCCATTTAACCAACTTTACATTTTTCATCTTTATAAATAAATATTTTCATAATTTATCAATTGTCACTCACAATGAATCCACTCTTTAAAAAAATTGTTAAAAAATGTTTTAAAGGGATAGTTCACCCCAAAAATGAAAATTCTCTCATTTACTCACCATCATGCCATCCCAGATATATATGACTTTCTTTCTTCTGCAGAACACAAATGAAGATTTTTAGGAGAACATCTTAGCTCTGTAGGTCCATACAATGCAAGTGAATAGTGGCCAGAACTTTGAAGGTCCATAAAGCCTATAAAGGCAGCATAAAAGTAATCCATACGACTCCAGTGGTTAAATCCATGTTTTAAAATTCCCTTCAGAAGTGATATGATAGGTGTGGGTGAGAAACAGATCAATATTTATGTCAATATATATTTTTACTATAAATGTCCACTTTCACCAGCCTTCTTATGCACGTTCAAGAAAGGACTGAGTTCTTCTTCTGTTTTTTGCTGATTTGCATTCTTCATGCACATCACCACCTACTGAGCAGGTAGAAGGAAAAAAGGGAGGGATAAAGCAAAGGAAAATAATAAATAAATCATATTTTCACAACAGCCCAGTAGCAGTAAAGATATGCACCAAGAATGTGAATTGGCAAAAAAAAAAAACAAAAAACAGAACAGAACAAGAAAAACTGTTGTGAACGTGCATAGGAGGGCTGTTTAAATGTAGATTTATAGTAAAAAAAATAAAAATAAAAAAAAAAGGACTTAAAATTGATCTGTTTCTCACCCACACCTCTCATATCAATTCTGAAGAAATTGATTTAAACACAATTCATTATATTTGTATTTGTTAATATGTCACTGTGATCACCAATGTGTGATTGTGGTCTGAGTCTATGTAGACTGGTGGCTACAACTGTAAAATTTAGAGAGAGGAAAAGGATATTTGCCAATTGCCACCAATAATTTACAATCAGGTTTGGCTTAGATCATTTGTAGACTAGCAATGTGGAATATGGCATGATTATACAGTGGCACCTTTTGTCCTTTGTCTGGAATGACATATGAAAAGCACCTACAGTTGAAATCACAAGTGTTGACGTCAAGGAGAAGAGAAGAAAGTAGGAGATTAAATTTGGGTCACACGTGTTTATTTATCTTCATCAGACCACACAAAGAGATATTATGTGTCTTCACACACACACACACACACAGATGTTATGAGTGCGCCTTTGTCAAAAGCTTAAGAGAGAATGAATGCTTAAATACACAGTATTATGCATACTGTTGCAAAAACATGCAATGAACATAGAAGGTAGACTTGTGAACATTGCTGCAGGAAGACATTAGTGCCATTCCAAATACAGAGCTGTAACTTTCACCTCTCCCTAACTGTGAGCAGTGTCTAAACCAAGAACACAACATTAAATACAGTGTTCTCTACAAGTGGAAAACAATATGCCATCAAGTCCATGCCAGCAGAGGTCTCACAGTAGTATCCTAGAAAATACAGAAAAATAAAAATGGTTAAAAAAATAAAATAAAAATACATACAATGCACATGGCAGCATCACTGATATTTTGAACACTATTGGACAAACCTGCTTCTAGAAGAAGCCTTGAAAGCTGACATCACAGCTGGTGGTGTGAGGAAGGCCACTTTCTGGGTCTCGTAGATCAAAGCATGTCCTCAGATAAAATCTATGTAAAAACAAACACAACTCAAAGAAATATATATTGTAAGCTGACATTTCATTGCATACATATTAAAAAATTATAACCTTTCACATCCTATCCTTCTTTTTATACACTTTCAAAGCATGTGAATGTGAAGAGACTGTGAATGTTTTAGTTGAATTCTTTCATGTTGAAACCATTAAGTTATTCGTTTTACAAATAATGTATTGTAGAGCCATACAGTACATTATATGAAGTATGTTTGGTCTCAGACATTAATTCCATAAACCATTTGAATGTACCTCTTGGAGCATCACACACACACACACACACACACACACACACACACACACACACACACACACTTGATCTCAAACAAGCCACTTAGCTTTATTTTTCTAACAAAATAGCCTGTCTAAGCTGCCGACTCCACAAGTGTCACCCAAGTACCTCAAAATACAGTGGAATGTGTCAGTCGCTACCGGATGTGCCACACATTTTTGTGGCATCTACAGTGGCATATGCCACTAGTGACCAGAAATGCCACCAGATGAGCCACAAGATATAGCAGCACGTGCCAATGGCAACATAGAGTTATAAGTTTTAACCACTGCTGCATTTAGTGGCATGGCATCTTTGACCCCGTTTACACCTGGTATTAAAATGCGTTTCAGGTGATCCAATCAGATGTGATCGGCGCTAATTACAGATCTAAACGGTGTCTAAAACGTTTTGTGATCGAATCACAAAAACCACATACGAATGTTTGTCTTTTCTTTTTTTTCCTCCCCAATTTGGAATGCCCAATTCCCAATACACTCTAAATCCTCATGGTGGCGTAGTGACTCGCCTCAATCCAGGTGGCGGAGGACGAATCTCAGTTGTCTCCGTGTCTGAGATGTCAATCCGCGCATCTTATCACATGGCTTGTTGAGCGCGTTACAGAGGAGACGTAGCGTGCGTGGAGGCTTCACGCTATTCTCTGCGGCATCCACGCACAACTCACCACGTGCCCCACCGAGAGCGAGAACCACATTATAGCGACCACGAGGAGGTTACCCCATGTGACTCTACCCTCCCTAGCAACCAGGCCAATTTGGTTGCTTAGGAGACCTGGCTGGAGTCACTCAGCACACCCTGGATTCGAACTTGCGACTCCAGGGGTGATAGTCAGTGTCTTTACTCTTTAAAATCCATTAAGAACTTTGGCAGGATAGTGGCATATTTTAAAGAGCACCTATTATGGTTTTTAAACGTGCCTAATTTTGTTTTAAAGGTCTCATACAAAAGATTTACATGCATCCAAGGTCACAAAACACTTCAATTTGCTCATAATTTAAATGGCAGCATTACCTTTTTTCCCAGTGTCAAAAATGACTAGTTCTAAAGGATTCATTCTAAACTCCTCCTTTCAGAGAGCCTACTCTGCTCTGATTGGTCAGATGTCCCAGTCTGTTGTGATTGGTCTACCGCTTAGTGTAGTGTTTGAGGGCAGGTCAAAGCTGTTTGCGAGCAGCCTATGAAGACCTGTGGCGGGTTTTTTGTTACCAAATTACGTAGGTTAGTACAGGAAGTAAGTCTGGAATTACTAACGACTCGTTTCAGGTGTTTAGAATCGGTTCTTTCTTTTGGGAGTCAGTAACTCCATTTGTCGTGCACTTTGATTTTTGAAACTTTGCAGACTTTTTTACATTCACAAACAGTGCCACAAAATCACTGGCATGTGCCACAACTTCCAGTGGCACCTGCTACTCACAACTGGATGTGCCACAAAACCCAGAGGCATTTTTGGGTGAACTATCCCTTTAAGCAAGTAATAAAAATGTGTTAATTGTCCAGATAGTCCTGAACTGATTTTAAAGGGATCAAACACTGCAGGAGCTTTTATTGGAACAAAAAAAAAATAATAATAAATTCCCACTGTTATAGTTTTTTTTTTTTTTTTTTTTTTTTTTTTTGGTGCTAAATCACTGATGAATAACACTATTTTAAGTCCTGGTGTTTCTTAAAGAGGACATCCTTTCAATTATATTAGAAATATAATATAATAGGCCTATATTATATTATAACATACACCGGGGCTAGTTGTCACAATATTTATTCCACTGAATATTTGGCATGTAACCTGACATTTATGACAAAAAAATAAATACAAAATAAATAAAATAAACTCTTGTACTGAGAACAGTTAATCATTCGAATAAAAATCGACCTTTAATATGAAATATTAAATGTGTTCACTTGTTTACCCCACAGCAAGACCAAAACAATTGATTTTAGTTCATTAAAATTGGACAGAATTCACAAACAGGATCCTAAAAACAGACGGTGTCAAATATGTTTGAAACCAACAAACTTACAATAAACAAGCATTTTAGCTCAAAATCTTACATTCAGATAGGCCAAAGTTACTTTTTTATTTTTTTATATATATTTTTTTTTATTTTTTTTTTTTTTATTTTTTTTTGCATCAGATAATATTATTTACCTAGAATTTTATGCATCAAACATTATAATAATGTAAACATAAATGTCCAAACCTTATTTGCTATGTGGATTTGTATCCGTAAAACGCTGGCATTTGTTCTCAGCGAGTTAAACGGTAGAGCACGACTAGTGTGATCTGATGACACGAGACACTCTTATTTTTGAACGGATCTGCGCAAGTCTTGCGCAGAGTGGAAGTACTCGAACACACCAGCAGCGGTCTGATTAAAGAGGAGCCGTGAAAACATTATTGTGTTCATCAGTGTCGAGCAACTTCACTTTTTACCGATCAATCTACATCAATAAACGAACAATGATCGATCATCCGGTGACCAGCAGATGAGCCAAATCTGATCGTCGCTGAAAGAAAGAGGCGAAAGTTGTGATTTTTGACAAGTGAGTGAACGAAAAGACATTGAAAAACAAGACGCAGCATGCGTCATTGAAAATGTCAGTATATGTTTTCATAACGCACATGATAATGTTAATATCTCACATGTCTCTAGTTTATATTTCGACAATTTTAAGAGTTCAGAGAGTGAGTCTGATTGTGAAATCACGCTGTTTTTGTTGTGTTTTGGTCATGGGTGTTGTCCTGTGTATAGGCCTCAGTGTGATCTCTCTAGAAATGTCATCTTAACGCCTAAAAAGCCTCATGAATGTTATTTAAGAAATGCATATCGTTAGGCAATGTGTTAAAATATTAGATGCATGCAAAAATAGATATTGTTTGTGTTAAAAGGTTTGGGCCTGTATTAGTGCTTGATAATAACACACGAAAAAAAATATAAATAATCAGCATGTAGCCTAAAGTTTACTTGATGGGTAATAGCTATGTTTATTTTAAAATAAATATTTATTTTATATTTAAATTTTATATATATATATATATATATAATTCTATTATCTAAAATTGTCAATTATATTAAATTATTATATTTCTGTAAATAAATGTAGAACATTTTACTAACTTGTAATGGGAAATATTTATGTGATGCAAAACTTTTATTATTATTTTTATTATAAAATGTATTATTGTTATTATTATTATTATTATTATGGTCTCAGCTAGTTTCTTTTGCAGTCCTGACATGTTTTTTTTTTTTTTTTTTTTTTTGAGCTTCTGTTTCTAAACTTCTAAAATTAATGTCTGAAATTCATGTGTATTCTGCACTATTAGTGTCATAAAAATGTCCCATAAACGGTTTGGCTGTAAAGGATTTGGGTCATGTTATATTTAGCTTGTCATTTCTGCCTCTGATTTGAGCTGGTTGATATTATGAGCATGTTATAAGGGCTGTCCTGTGAAAGCAGTGGGTTTTATTGATTTTGTAATTATTAGTTTTTATATTATGTATTTAATTATATATTTTTATGGGGGCCTGGGTAGCTCAGCGAGTAAAGACGCTGACCACCACCCCTGGAGTCGTGAGTTTGAATCCAGGGCGTGCTGAGTGACTTCAGACAGGTCTCCTAAGCAACCAAATTGGCCCGGTTGCTAGGGAGGGTAGAGTCACATGGGGTAACCTCCTCATGGTCGCTATAATGTGTGGTTCTCGCTCTCGGTGGGGCACGTGGTGAGTTGTGTGTGGATGCCGCAGAGAATAGTGTGAAGCCTCCACATGCGCTACGTCTCTGCGGTAACGCGCTCAACAAGCCACAAGATAAAATGTGCGGATTGACATCTCAGACGTGGAGATTCGTACTCCACCACCCGGATTGTGGTGTGTCACTATGCCACCACGAGGACTTAGAGGGAATTGGGCATTCCAAATTGGGGAGATAAAGGGGAGAAAAAAAAGGTTCCTTTTTTTGATATGTTGAGGTACACAAAGAATTAAGTTTAAAACAATTAAACATGAAAATAGCCTGTACAGTGTTGTAGTTGTTCTACCTCTCATCTATACTTCTGGTTTCACTTTGTCGCATGCTTTGAATTGTTCACAGAAATTAAAATGCAAGCATCTGTTTTTGATAGCATTCACAGATATTTTCATGAATAGCTCTCTTTCTTGTAAAATTTGAGTAGTTCTTGTCTGAGAGACTAGAAATGTAAGAAGCGCTTAAATCAGAACAACAATGAACAAAGATTTCAAGCAACTGCTGTTTACTCATGACTTTTTGAGACTTGGGCAACATGGTACGGAAAACAGTGCCCCATTTGTTTGCTACATCTGCGTATTTACAATTGAAAGCATAGTTTACCCAAAAATGACAATTCTGTCATCATGTACTCATCCTGCTGTTGTTCCACCCAAAAATAGATGACTTTCTTCCATGGAACACAAAAAGAAATGTTGGGCAGAATGTCTCAGTCACTATTCACTTTCACTGCAACTTTTTTTCCCCATACAATAAAGGTGAAAGGTGACAAAAGCCCTTTAAGTCGTTTGAGCATTCCCTCCATGCTTTCTTCAAGTAAAATCTTCAAGTGTTTTTGTTTTCTTCACAGCATGGCTAGCTGCGGCGAGGTAAATGTTTCCGTGGACACCCTGACTTCAGGCAAGAAGGTGAGTGGGGATTCTGTTACGGATGGAAGTCCGTCGCCTTCGTCTCCTTCCCTTCCCGTTCCGGAATGTGCTATCTGCTTGCAGAGCTGCGTCCACCCAGTATGTCTGCCATGCCATCATATTTTTTGCTTCCTCTGCGTCAAGGGAGCTTCCTGGCACAGCAAACGCTGCGCCCTCTGTAGACAGGAAGTACCTGAGGATTTCCTGGAACGGCCCACTTTGCTTTCGCCTGAAGAGCTGAAGGCTTCGGCAACAGGTGGGCGTGGTACGGGGGCCAGTGGCCACGCGTGGTACTACGAAGGACGTAACGGCTGGTGGCAATACGACGAGCGGACTAGCCGAGAACTAGAGGATGCTTTTAGCAAGGGCAAAAAGAGCGCAGAGATGCTAATCGCCGGCTTCCTCTATGTAGCCGACCTGGAGAACATGGTGCAGTACAGGAGGAACGAACATGGACGTAGGCGTAGGATGAAGAGAGATGTGGTGGACATTCCTAAGAAAGGTGTGGCTGGACTTAGACTCGATCCAGATCCCAGCTCAGGGGTAGGATCGGGAACAGTACCTGTTGGAGTGGCTGCAGTTGCAGATTTAAGCACGAGTGTGGACGGAGCCGTGGTTGAACGAGAAAGCTTGGCAGATGGAGCGGACACTAGCGCCAACGGAGGGCGTCCTCAAGGCGTCTTTGCGCCTGCTCCCGTAAGACCATCAACCGTCTTGGGTGGTCACCTGTCTGGCCCTGCGGCATCCTCCGAGTGGCATTCAACTTGTTCAGGCACTCGCACAACTGAATATCAACTCCGTCGAGCCTGGAACAGACGAAGATGATGTCGATGACGAAGACGACTCTGTTACTCCGGATGCCTCAGGATATGAATCCGAATCCGGCACAAGCGAGGATGAAGACGAGTCCGTTGGGGACGAAGGTGGAGTCGATAGCGTGGAAAGCTCCCGGGGTAGGCATAGACTGCAGCATTTGGACAGACCGCCCCCTGGTGGTGGCCCTGCACATAGCAGCGATCGTTCTGGGTGCCCTGATGGTCAGTGCACCGTTACGAAGGTCTGACCCCTGCACAACCACTGGACTCCTACCCAACAACCGCAACCGCTGAGTATTTCTAAACCAATCTCTGAAATGCAAAAAATTACATGAATGAACCATTCAAATCTGATTCGCAGATTAGGATAGGGTGGAGACTTGGTACAGATGGTTTCAGTGTAAGAATAGTACTTGTATTTCTCAGTCTTAGGAGAATGTACCAGGGCTGTGCTCTTTGAATAGAAATTACAGGCAAAACTTCAATAAAACTTGCTTTTTATCATACCTATAATCTTTAGAATTAGTCCAGACAGTCCATTGTCAAGGTTTCCTTTAAAAACTGAGTATTGCCAATAAAAGCTGATAATTTGCTAGCATTGCGTGATGGTAAAACCTGTACTCGGTTAATATCACAATGTACACCAACCAGTGTGCTATGCAATTTATAACAATATGTACGCCAAGCGTTAATGAAGACAAACCTATTTGAGTGAATTTCATGAAAACATGTCCAGGTCACATTTAACCCCAACATCAGGATATTATGTTTATCTTATTTTTTAGGATCATTTTAATTAAGAATATTTTTAGGATCATTAAGAGATTTTGCATTGTGATTATTTTCTCATTATTCACATTATAGTTCACGTTATTCTCAATGTTTATGTTCTTTAGATTCACATTATGTTACTGTAATACTTTAATACTTTATTTAAGATTCCTCATTTAAAATTCTTTATTGGATTATAGTAAAAATGTTAGAAATACAATGGTTTTATTTTTAAAATTCAAGGCCATGATTATGGATAAATATTACCCCCAATGTATCAATACTCAATTTAAATAATACATGATATTATTTTGCAATACAGAAACAAGCATTTGATTATTCATTTTGTTATGAAAATAATATCTTAATGCAAAACGTTGTAATGGTCAGAACAATTTTATGACCATTTACCATTTTAATGGTCCTCAAATATAAAATTTCGGTAACACTTTACAATAAGGTTCCATTTGTTAACATTAATTAACAACATTAGTTAACATGAAAAAACAATGAAAAATACTTTTACAGCATTTGTTAATATTAGTTAATTTCAACATACTAATACATTTTTTAAATCAAAAGTTGTATATGTTTACATTAATTCACTATGAACTAATAATGAGGTTGATGTTCATTGTTTGTTAATGATACCTAATGCATTAACAAATGTTAACGAATGGAACCATATTGTAAAGTGTTACCAAAATGTCTTATTTATTCCTCATGATTTGGTGGTGAAATGTGACCCAGACATGTTCTTGACAAGTTTAATGAGAATCATGAGATTTTTTTTTAATATATATTTCCATTAGGAGATTTCATTATGTCTAACGAGACTCACAGTAATTAAATTAATGTACTGTGGCGTAATAAACTTAATCTCTTAATAAAATACGCCATATCAGTTTTATATAGAGGATTCTGCCATGGCGTCAGAAAATAATGAGCCACTTACACTATTTTAGTATGATAAAATGAAACTACATCTTTGAGGAAAATTGTACACATTGAATCTGGTTTCATTGGTTGAATATCACATTTACGCTGCAGATACGCAATCAAAATAAGACTTTATATTTAAGTTCTTTGTGATCCGTCATTTTCATTTGATTGTAAAATTACATTTCTAGATCTATAAGTGGTGAGATCCTAAAGAACCAAGGTTTTATTGTAGTTTTGCCAAAGATTCCTCTTCAACTCATTCTTGTTATCAGAAAACGACCCTTCATTTACTGTTTTCTTTTTCTTTTTTATGTGAGGTTTAAAATCAAAACTCTTAAAGGTGTGTGTGTGCATTTGCGGATATTTTAAACATCTTGTCTTTATTCTATCTGTCTCATCTTGGTGTGCTTATCTGTTTCATGATTTTGCATGTGTTGCTGTGAGCGATAGAAGGAGCCCTGGACTACGACAAACTTTAGGAAAGGGGCGAGTTTTATCAGATGTTGTAATTGTAGTGTAGCCCTCAGACTGCTACAAACAGCACGAGAGTGGTTTTCAAGCATAAGAGTCAGTTTTGATGTTTTTTGAAGTTTTAATGTTAATTTCAATCATGCTAATTCTCATATTCGTTCAGGTTCTTTGTTGTCAATGAAACAAATTGAAAACTAAAATCGAGAATAACTTCTTTTGGTGTATTTTTGTTTTTAACGTGTTGTTTTGTTACCAGTTTTATCTGAAAAATAAAGTGTTGTCTGTTTATTGTCTGAGATGTGTATTTGATGTTTAAAAGATTCAGTATCATAGTGGAATCAAAATTGAACCCATTTACTTTCTATAAACGATTAATCGGTGCATGTTATTCCAAAGAAAACAATGTTTGTCTTTGTCCCCTTCAGCCACATATTCAGACCATATTTAGACCACTTTTCTCCATCCAGTCACGACCCGATGAATGAAATCAAATCCTGCCCTACATTTTTTTTTCTCTCATTGAAAATTCTGTTTCACTCAGAAATGCGCCATATTACACAAGTAAAATGGGTTATGAATGCCATTTCATGTTGACTTTAAAGAATGTTTGTTTCAGTAGTTTTCGCCCACTGATATTTCAACCCAGTCTCATGATAAGTCATAATAATAGTACAAGATGGCAAAATCAGGTTATTCTCTGCTTTTGACATCATAAGATAAACAGACTTTGGATAAGCTGGTAAGAATGCTGAGATAGGTGTTTACTTGCAATGCAAAGTAGTGGCAATGGGCAAAAATCTACCTGTTTCGATCGGTTTCAGCTTAACTGCTTAACACCTTACCTGGCTAAAGGAAAACCGAATTTTATGACCTTAAGGCCAAAGTATACTTCTGATTGCGCACAGTTTGCATGAAGCAAATTTCATCATCAGCACAGTCTCGCATACTGTCCGCATGCGGCCTAGATTTTCTCAGATTTTCATGCAAACAATCCTCGTCTGTGAACATCGCCAGCGCATACACCTTCCTTTGACTGTACTGAGCGAGTATCACAAAACAGTCGTAGTGTACGAGTCAAACATATTCGTATTCGCTTGTGTTCAAAAGACTATACTTTGAAAGCTTGAGTGCTCGGCCGTGTGCAAGAAGTGCATTTACACATTGTCGGCTTATTAAGCATCACTGATTCAACCAATGGTGTGAGTTTGTGGCGGGACTGTATCTGACCAATGACAGACAGGATGAGTGTTTGGGAAACTTGTTCCAAGACATTAATACATTTCGTCAATGTTTTTGCAATAACGTTTGGTGACGCTAGTGGCATAGAAATTAGGCTCATCAGCTTGAAGTAACCCAGTCCAAATTTGTATGTTCTGTGCTGTAAATCCAAAACACAAATGTAGCTGATGCGATAAGAATTAACATTCGCTGTGCATGTCTGTCTGTACCATGTGAAAGATAATGATTGTGACGAATATAGTGACATAGAATATAGCCGAGACTGTCAGGGGTCACACAACCTCGGTTGTGGGTGTTTTATGGCAAGGCTTCCATGCTATATTACAAACAGTGAGGAGTTCGAGCTCATGACCCTCCCAGTGGCACTCCAGTAAACTCGTTAATTTCAGTTCCCCTATGACCCAAATGACATACCCTTCCTCATCCACAAGATGGATATCCATCATCACATCTCTAAACCTCCACTACAGGGGTGCATAGATTTGGGGTCTACGATAGCATCTAACTCTTGGAATAGCTTTGGGAATGTTTGTATAGCCGCTGTCCACCTTCCCAGCCTCTGCCAAACTTGCCGTCCTGATATTTCACAACATAATTTGCGCCTGTATGGTCCTACTGTGAAGACTGAATATTTATACACTGTGCGTGTGTATTTCAGGACAGTGACAGGTCTCGAGCTGACATTGTTCGACAAACATGTTGTTGCTGCTGCCAGGATGACCTCATTCTGTGACACTTGGAATTAATGTCTGTGTAATCATTTATAACTTTCATATGACACCTCCTCAACCAATGACATCTCAGCTCATTTTCTGCTGTGCTCTAGTCACGGCGCCGGCTAGTATGCATGGGTCATTTCCCAGGATCAGATCACAGTCTGATTTTTAATCAGTCAACGTTTTTAAAGGCACAATTCACAGAGACATTACCCTGGGAATAAGTTGATTACATGCGTGATTATACACCAGTTATTCTTAAGCTGACAATATGTGTGAATTCATGTATTGTAGATGTCTTAAATGGTGTTCTTATCATTTGAAAGGTCATGAACAGTTTTAAGGTGATGTAATTGTGTTGATGTAAATACTTTCTCCTGTCCCAGCTTCATTTGCAAGGGACAACTAAAATTAAGCCATTCATAATTTGAACAATGCTCTGTTTTAACATACCAAACGCTGAGCGTGTTTACATGCACGTTCTTACACTGATTATTCTTAAGCCAACATGTGTGGTCATGGAACACATTTAGAGGATTTCCTTTATCGGTGTAGGGTCAAAAACAGCTTATGAATAAACTGATCGACGCGGGTAGATTTTTGCCCATTACCCCGTTTCCATTCCACATGTACACACCTTTACCAGCTTATCCGATGTACACAAGACTTGTGGGCATGCCTCTTCACAGTTTGACGTCCAAAGCAGAGAATAACACGATTATTTCAAATCAAATGAAAAGCAGTTTATTGCTTTGTCATACTTTTTAAGTAAGCTGATTCTTGGGAGTTTTCAGCACATTGCTATGTATGTAAACAGGCTCAGTGACTCAACCAGTCATGTTATTTTGGGGCAGGACTAATTTTTTGTCCAGTGGCAGATGGGTGAGTGTTTTGGGAAACCTGTTTGAAAATAGTCATGTTTTTAAATTTTGTTTTATGGCACAAAAATGACACGCTTCATCTTTTGGCAAAACCTGCCAGTTACTCCAATTTCGCTGTGCATATAAACAGCTATATCTGCATTCTCTCAGCCTATCCAGTGTGCACATGTCTGTTTAAGTTTTGACGTCAAGATCATTTCAATTTCTCTAAGCCATTCTTTTTGCTTGTTAGGTTTTATTTTGAGTTGATCCATGATAGATAGGAGCAGGGTATGAAAAGGCGTCATTTACAGGTGGGACGGGTGGTACATGTCCCTACCGCTTTTTGCCTTTGCCAAATTTGTCCCCACCACTTTTTGAAATAGCTTTTGTCTGGTAAGTGTCTAATACAGAAGAAACATTTCCAGTTCTTGAGCAGGAGTTTCCATTTCATTAGTGTGTGTTATTATAAGTGACGATCCAGCACTGGAGTCGTTATAATGAGTGCCCTTTGCGGCTGTTATGAGTGCCGTTGATAGTGGGCGGCGATGTTTTTGGATGCATCCAGACACGTGCTCTACTCGGTCTGCTGTTGAGCAACTCATGCTCCTTCCAGTAAAGTTGCAAAGAAAAATGCATACAGATCTGTCCCCACTCATGATATACATCCACATACAGATGCAATATTCATTTATCAATATAAAGCATTATATTAGGGCGGATTAGAACCTGAAACTCCTTGTACTAGAGGCAAAAATTTTACAATGAAAACAACCAGTCATTCTGGCTGAAGTTATGATGATCAATGAATTTATTCACTGACAAATAAAATCCCAAACTTACAGTGTTGGATGCATGGATGAAGTTATCAAATTATATGAAACATGTATTGTAGCACTTTTATTGGTTATCAAGAATGACTATTTGTTGTAGCGCTTCTATTGGTTATCAAGAATGACTTTATATCATGTTTACATTTTTTTTATTTTTTTATTATTCATCTATTGCACAAGAGCAAAAAAAAATAAATAATTTTTTTTTTACAGGTGCAGGGTTGGTGGCTATTTCAAACAAATTCTTGCTCGTGCTCCATGCGGCGGAAAAAAAACACTCTTATGCGAAATGTCTGAGCAACGAAATCAAAGTGTAATCTGTAAAATGGTAAAAATAGCCTATGACAACGGAGCGGGATGGAAAAATCTGCGTAGACCTCTACCTTTGGGCTTTGGCGGGTGGGAATGGGACAAAATGTAAAAGTTGCGGGCAGGAGTGGGACAAAATCTTGCGGAAGCTGGTCTGAAAAATCCATCCCACACAAACCTCTACTTTACACGTAACAAGACAGTTCTGAGGTGAAATGTCAGTGGTGTGGCGCTGAAAGAGACTTAAATATTCTCCCAAACAGATTGTTTTTTAAGGTTAATGGTCTTTTGAGCATTTTTATTTAAAATCAACAAAACCTACCTTCCAACCCTAACCTTAAACTTAACTTATAGTGTCATGAAAACAAATGTGAGATGAATTACACAATTCCTGAAGCAACCAGGTCATTTTGTGGTGCTTTTATGCCATTTTTAGCTAACATGTCGACGCGCATGCTCTTCAGGACTCGTACGCTGGTCCTTTGCGTTGCAAGTGCAACACTCTTATCAGTTAAGAGTGCAAGTCGATTGCGCTTGAATAAGCTTGTAAATGTTGTTGGTTCTGTAATGCAAATGTAAAAATGAATCGCCTTGCAAGTCATACACTATAGTAGAGGTTTGATGTCAAGATAGTAACCAAGACAGAGATTAGAGTGCAACAAGAATATATACTTAAAAAAAAATTGGTTGCAGTAGAGCACTTACAATAGAAGTTAATAGGGCCAGTCCATAAACATTAAAATACACTGTTTCAAAAGTAATGCTACAAAATGGAAACATTATGTTAATGTTATGTTTTTGTAAGTAAATCACTTTCTAACCTTTATCAAACAACTTTGTCATGATGACACAACGTCAGTAAAGCCAGTAATCTGGGAAATGGTGTAAATTGGTAACTCTTTGAGTTGATCACACTAACATCATGTTAACACATATATTGTTCTTGTGTTGTGGCTATACTTTTGAAACAATGTGAATTTTAATGTTTATGGACTGGCCTCATTCAATTCTATTGTTACTGTAATCTTGATTTTTGCTCTTTTGTCCCTAATAATTCCCATACTCCCATTGGTATTTTTTCATAATTTTTATGACTTATGTGTGTATTGGATATTTGACAGCAGCTTTGAATATGTGTCATCCAATCATATATTAGAGCCTCTATATGGGCTCTAATAGAGATCTATTTTATAATTTAGGATATTTAATTTGTAAAATGAGAGAATTTGTTAAGGGTATGAATCTTTTTGTATAGCACAGCATGACATAAACATATTTTATTGCTATTTGTATTATGTAATTTCTCTCACATTGTTCTCTGATTAGATTAAATTTCATGTAAGACATTTTAAAATCTTATTTTAAAAATAATTCGTAATAATTTTCCACAACTAAAACTTGCACATTTTCCATCCTCCTCCAAAATTCATTGCATCCAAATGAAGTGCGAGACATGATCTGATTCACCATGGCAACAGCCGATAGTCTAAATCAGAGGCTGTAATTCCAATAATCCAGTTGTCAACACATACAACCAGCAGGAGTGTCTTTCAGGTTGGTATTCTACACATAACCGAGCTATATCTGTCGTGATGACAGTTTTCTGGATATACTGTAACTGCATCATCAGCAGCCTCTTTTAAACTGTCTGAGGTGAAGTGCGAAATGAAAGTGTCTAAAACATCTGTCAATGGTGAGAGAGAGGGTGTTTTTAACTGCCAGAAGTGTTTCTAAACGTTCAAGGCCGAGCTGTGGTTTTTATGTATGTGAAATGGCGTTGCCCTTGTTTACCTGCTAAAACTGAAATCACATGCTTTGTATGGCCAACATAGTCTCGTGTTAACTTGAAATTGCTCGAATATTTGGCGAAATTGCAACATATCGTACAACTTGGCTTGTACGAAAAGGTACAACTTGTATTCCCATAGAGACCATCCAATCAACAAACAGAATTTTAAATCAAAACAGCTGATGGTTGGGGTTTGGGTTAGGGGGTACAGTTAATAAAATACGCATTCCTGTTGACTGTATTACATCATTTACAACTTAAAATGCAACTCATTTTTGGTGCCACTCTGTGGACATTTCACCCGGAAACAGCTCACACCTGTCCATACGTTATGCAACACTTCCAGCTTCGGCCACTGGGGGCAGTGATTTGAATTTTGGTAAGCAGAACCATTTCAACAGCAAAACTTTCGACCTTCTATTACTGAATTTAAAGTGTGATCAGTCTGTAATGGTACGAAAAGGTACAACGTTTATTCCCATAGAGACCATCCAATCATCAAACTGAATTTTAAGTCAGAATAATACAGATATCAAATTTTAGCAAGCCTTCCATCCAACACTTTATTTTAAGAAAGGAAACATCAGTGAACAAATTTTGTTACTCATTCCGTATTTATTTACATAAACCAAATAACTGATGTACCATTATATAAATAACATGTAATACGCTTCCCTCTGCGTTCCAAACCCAATGTTTTTTTCTGTTAAAATCATGGTTAAGTTTAGGTTTGGGTGAAGTGTTAAATTTAAATCTTTTAAATTTAAAGAATCACTATAAGCACTTTTAACAAAAATATATGTTTCACATTTCTGCTTTTAAAACCTCTGCCTTGCTTTGCTTCATAGACTTCCATTGTAAGTTCTTGCCAGCAAATGTGAATTTTCTTTGTTTTATCAAACTGAAGGACAAGTCAAAATCATTGTCTGTAGTTAGCAACAGCATGCCCTTGATTCATTTATTGTCAGAACAGTTTTAAGTCTCAATTTGACTTCAAATTAAAGTATTGAAAAATGCATTATGACCTGAACCACCTTAACTGACTCAAGTGTGGATTTGAAAATGGTCTGTCATTAAGATCTCATTGTTTAGTTTGGCCTAGTATAGTTACAATAAGCATGGAGCATACACATCACTGTACTGTCCTCACCTTGACACAAATAGTCATGGGGATAATGGTCTGTGAGGAGTAGATTAATTTCCTAAAGTCCGAAATTGTGCCAAGTTATGCGCAGTTGGCCCAGCTAATTGTCTTTCTCTCTCATTAGTCACTCAAATGTCCTGAAAACATCATGTGGCAAACTAAATGATCATCTATCCACAGCTGTCAGTCAAACACAAACTATTTCTATAGGTACCAGGACAGCAGTCTAATGTACTTTTTTCTTGATATAGTAGAACATGCATGTTGTATTAGAACAGTGTTTCCCAATCTTTTGTGTTATGTACCTCCACAGGCTCAAGAACCTCTTCAATTAAACCAAACCAGAAAAGTGTTCCTTTTAACCCATAATATACTGGATATCAATTAGCATATTAATTAATAATGTGAAGTGATAAGTGTGTATGATTCCTTTTTAAACTATACACAGTCAGTACTGATTGTTTTACTTTATGTTTAAATGTAAATAAAACTTAGATGGGACGTTTAACAAAAGTAGTCATTTGCAATCTTTGTGTTGTGGAATTTAAATACCATAGAAGTGCAACATACCACCCTCAAGCAAAACACTCTCATTTCTATTACGCTTCTAGCAGGTAACAAAGACTTACAGATTTTACAAAGCAAAATCTTTCTGCATTACACATAACCCAGGTAAGGAATCACTACATTACTTTATGTTGTCCAGGGTCTGTGTTTCCACTGTTTTAAGTCTCCGGATGAGTGTCTCCTTTCAAAAGAATGCTTTTTGACCTTTCTGTATTCCAATATTATCCCTCAGGACCTGGTGTTACACTCACAAATACTCATCCCTGTCAACACCTTCCCCTAACTAACTGTGTGGAGGTCACAGAGGTTGTGTGGTGTCTCAATAATCTCAATTTGTTTTGCTACGGAGCAGAAGGTGCTACACGTAACTTCCCCACAAATCTTACTCTTATTGTTTTATATATCAACTGGAAGAATGGTAAACATGATCACATAGGAAATCGACATGTAGCTTCCATAAGTTTATGTACACTGAAATCAACCCCATTCAGCCGAATTGCTGACAAGCACCATCTCACATCAGACATTTTTGCATCAATTCAAGCATGAATACATTTCCCTCTAGCGCTACTTGTAATGTGTTGCTCGAGCAATCTACGAGACAGGTTCTACTCCCGTCGGTACCAGGAAGTAATCACGTTCACATGAACAATGGTAAGCGTGATTCGGAAGTTGCATTTTTGCTCAAAAACGACACTTTTATAATGACGGTTAGGTTCAGGGTTGGGGTTTGGGTTAGAGGGTACAGTTAATAAAATTATGCATTCCTGTTGACTGTACAACATCATTTACAATTAAAAATACAACTCGCTTTTGGCGCCACTCTGTGGACATTTCACCCGGAAACAGGAGCTCACATGTAGCCATACGTTATACAACACTTCCAGCTTCGGACCAATTTCAGCAACAAAACTTTCGACCCTTTGTTGCTGAATTTACCGTGTGATCAGTCTGTAATGGTACCTTGTTCTGGTGGAATAATTTGATTTATCCTACCTACGCTTTTTTCGTTTAGTTTCAATAAAATGCTTGTTTTGTACTGTGTAAGAAAGTTTTGAGTTCTTAAAGTTAGTGTGGTTTTATAGTACATTAAACTTTATTTCAAAAGATCAAGAAATTACATTTTTTAAGATACAACCCCTTTAAAGTCAATATGAAACAGTGTTTGCAACCTTTAAGGATGTGCCCGAAGCCGAATACCTTATTCGGAAAGGCACAAATAATGACTTTAAAATGAAAAACGGATTCATCCGAATAATATACAAAATATTCGTATGACTGATTATCAAAGAGGCACAAAGATAAAGCGGCATTTTAAATAAACATATACAAAATTACAAAGAATTTATGAATCTGTGCAGCCAATATTTCTAAAGTGTAATCCTTATGAATGAAAATGCACATGTTGTGATTTCAGATCGGATGGGCGCAGTCTTGACTCCGTTTGCGGTCTCTGCTAATTCTATGCGTCTTATCAAGTTTAACATTAAGATACAACATCATATACACTTGAACTGTTTATGTAAATGTATCACACAATTCACACGCAATTCTCACGTATTCATTTATAGCCTAAACATGAGCGCGATGTTAATTTCCTGTCCTGAAGTGATGATTTCACGCTGGAGCCGTCTATCCGTCTTTTAAAGTTGACTACATTTATGTCCACATCAGTGATTAAGAAAATTATCTGGTTAAGACTTTATTCTGAAAAAAAAAAGTTAAAATGCTCCTTAAAGGTCTAAATGCTACATAGAGTATTCATCTACTAGGAATATTCCTCTTCATGTAAAACAAAGAAACATTCTCTGTATTTTTTTTTTGTATTTTTTTTTTATAGATTTACAGGACTTTCACCTGTTTGTAAGCTATATTGATTTTATTTTCATTTCTTTTAATGTTTGAATTTGTATTTATTATTCACTGCTAAATGTGTGCTTGACATTTTCGCATTTTGCTTGACACCTCCTGCCTTCAGAATAATGTTATACATGCACAGACAAACGTAAATTCTGTTTCATGCAGATATTAATATCAGAAATACCAGGAGAAGCCAGTTATCAACATATACCTCAGTTAATGTAGCCTACAAATTCAGCTTCATATGGTAAGAAAAAAAAGAAGAAAGTTGTATTTTTTTTATAATTATTGTATAATAATAATAATAATAAGTATTATTATTATTATTATTATTATTATTATTATTATTATTATTATTATAAGGCTATTATTATTAAAAGACATTTTATTAATCGAAACTATAAATGTAAGAGTAACATTTAAAAATGGGCATTTCATTTAGTTTTGAAGCACTTCCAGTTTAAACCCCGCCCACACCTGGTTCTATTTGAATGCAGATACAGATCATTTTGTCATATGAACAGATACAGATACAAATACAGGTTATGGCTTTACTGCACACCCCTAGCATCCTTTGTACTTCTGTAACGTATTAAGTTAAAGTGTTTAAGTGGATGTTCAACAAGAAAAGAATGTATCACGGGACCTGATTTATCCATCAGGAATTTATTAAATCATGAAAAGTGGTCTCTTTTCTTTAACACACACACTATCTCTCTTTTACTCTCTGTTGTGTCTTTCTATTTTATTAGGTGTCTATTTCAGTCCTGAGGAGTGATGCGTGCCATGTGTGTGTGTGTGTGTGTGTGTGTGTGTGAGAGAGAGAGAGAGAGATGGAGCATATGTGTGCTACTGTAAATCTCAGGTCGGAGGGGGACAGGGAAGCAACGTGAGGTACACACGTGTCTGCAATCACCTGCCCATACCACGATCATGCTATGCCCAGCATGTACGAGCCATTAATTTTATTCTGTCATTTAGCCCACACCCATAAAGCTCTTGACATGTTATTATCAGCTATAGTGGCAATTAATGACTCTCTGGAGTCTTGTGCCTCTAATTAGCATTTGCTATCTACTGTCACTATGCATGTGTTCTTAGATGTTCAGCTGGGATTTACAACCACGAGAACAGATCTCGGATCCGTTTCTCCAATTATTCTAGAGCAGGATTCCTATTTTTAGATTTAGCATGTGGGATAATGATCAAAGGATTTATGCAAGCTAAATTTGACTCTTGAGTTTAGTACACTTGATTGTTTTTCTGGCTGGTTGTGTATATACGGTGTACCCAACAGTGTTTGAGTGGCATCTGCACACTAGAGCTTTTCTCAGAACTAACTTCACTGTTCTAAGCCATTGTTGCAGTTACTTATACACAAGTATTGTCTATGTGGTTTTTAGTGGATGTGTAAAATCAGTTCCCCCTCAAGTTTGCACAGGTGTCCTTGCAGAGTAACCACGGGTGTAGTTCACCACAATAACTATGGACATGTTCCACTAACGTTTGACAACCAAAAGTCTAGATATTTAGTTTTTTTAATAATAGTAGAGTATATCTGTTGTTTCATCGTTTAAAATCAAACTTCTTTTTGTGAAATATTTTGCTTAATTTTTTTTCTTTATGCTGTCTTTGAGAAAAAAAAAAAAAGATGAGATGAGATGACTGATCTCATTGCAAGTTCATTCATACATTTTAAGTGCCACTTCAGTATCCAAAAACAATTAGGTGTCACTATAGAATTTTCTAAAGGACAAATCTTCTAAACTACACTAAACTAATTGTAATATAATAATAATAATGGTTCTCTCCCAGATATTATTCCCTTAGTGATGCAGATATTTGTATTCCACACACAAGAGGTTTTCCTCCAAGTGGAGCTGATTAAAGTTTCCTGATGGAATAACTGCAGTAAAAGTGTCAGGTCTGTAATTTGAGACATGAATGTGAAAAACGATTGAGGGTTTTTTGGTGCCGCACTGTGCGCACACATTTTGCTGTCACTAATTTAGGAGCTTTCGTTATGTAAGAGAAGTCTTTCGTGGAAACATATAATATTTAGTTGGAATATATTTTTGATGATGTGGGCAGATCAAAATACCATTTCAGTGTAACATATATTATTTAACTTTTTTTTTTTTTTTTTTTGTACTGAAATAATGTTTCCGGTTTAGTACTGTTACTGATTAGTACCATTTAGAAAAATGGGTCAGAACACAAATCATAACGAAACACGTGTTGCATTCTCAGACATTAGCATATCCTGTCTTCTACATAAGTTTTCTCTTTCGGTGTGACCACTGTCATGCAGAGCAACAATCTTAAGAGAATCTTGCTAAGCAAGTTCATTAAATTTAGTTAAACTTTCAATAAGGGCTGGGTGATATGGCCAAAAATATTATCACGCTATTTTTTTCTTCATATCGTTCGATATCGATATTTATCACAATACAATTTCATACCATTTAATGGGTGAGAAAATCCAATCTTCATGAGTGTTAGACCTCAGGAATAAATGTACACATAATGTGCTTGTTTACAAGTAAACCCCATAGGGTAAGCTACCTTTAAAGTATACGTGGTTTAGGATTTAATCATAAGGTGTGTGGACTCTTTTCGAATAAATTTTGCCAATCTCAACATCTTCAGCAGACATTTGACTCCATTGAAAGGCGTTCTTCAGATGTTCCACACTCCAGCTCAGTAGGTGGCGGTAATGCACCATAAGATGGATTGCCAACCGTTTAAATAAACATCACAAGAAGAAGAAACACTTTCTTGCCTGTGACAGTGATATGGATCATAAAAAAAGAATGTTTAATCAAATAGTACATAAATAAACAGCAATGGTGTTGATGTCAGTGTTGCTGTTGTGTTCAGTCGAAAGCTGTTTATTCATTGCATTGTCAGTGCTATCTTGTTTGGTACACAACATCATATTAGCTGGATCGCTAGCTAGTGGCTACCGAGCCTCATTGCCGGTTTCCAGTAGGCCAAGGTAGCCCAGCCCTACTTTCATGTTCATAGCTAGCTACCTGAATAATATCACATCCAGTGTAATAGCACAGACATTTAAAGTTAACTCTATCACCCCCTTCTGTACTGAGGTTTCTTACCGCCACAGTAACACAAGAATGAACAGTAAGTATATCCCACAGGACTGCACCCTTGCAATGCAATAAACAATTATTCGCATTTGTGTACTTATTTAGAGATTTCTGACTGTAATGATTACTTAATGAAGAACTGAAGCCACTGAATGACACAGTGTACGGTTAATTTTTACACAGTCATTTATTTCACAAAGAGCATAATTCCCAGTAGGCTGAGATTATGCAATGCCATTTTCTGAACTTAGTAAATGGTTTACAAACATCTTTGAGCTGCATGACACATGGATGAATCATGTTGGCCCTCAAGCAAAGTCTTTCAGGTGATTACAACAACCGCTTTTACATGAGTAATTGGCCAACACGTAACAAGAATGCAGTCCCTTTTGTGTTACTATTACAAACCTCAGTACTCAAAGGGGCAATGGAGTAACCTTTACATTTTTGAGCCTTTAAGCTGGATTTAAATTGTCAGTAAGAGATGTGTCTTATAAAGTATGTAAAATTAGCTACAAATGTTTGTCATTACTCGTTACTTTCGAAATTACATTTGATAATGCTAGTGCAGTAGAAATTGCGGCATTCACCTGTAACAAAATATTTTTTTAATGTAATACCAAAAGCAGCAGGGGACACATGTCAAGACATCTGAAGGGCTAGTGATTGCCTTTCTTCTATGACATCACAATGTGTTTCTGGGCGACTCTTACACATTCAGTTCCCCACTCACTCCTACATGAGCGGGTGGCACTGGTTGGGCTAATCTAAGATCAGCGTTAACATTGAGAGCTTTATATAGCCATGTTTTGGGGATTCTCCTCTGCAGGATTAGACACCGGTAATTCACCAGTTTCACTGAGAGACGTCTTTGTGACATCATGGAGACTACCCAGCTGTTGTTTAACCCTTTAACTTGACTGTTTCTTTTAAGTGGTGCTTGCTGAGGCAAACATAACTTCAGTTACTTGTACTTAAATTAAATCCCTAGCCTTAAGTGTTAAAATTTGGTGTGTGACTTGACCATCAACGTTACTGCTATAGACACGAATGTAACCTCAAATCATGTGGCTTGTTAGAGAAAGGTGTGCTATTTCTTGTGTAAGCAATCAGGCTTTTGATTTTTTCCTGGTGGATGATAAAATGGGTGAAACAATCACATAGACATACGTCATAGGATGGAACCAAGCCATAACTTGGGACAAGAATATCATAGAGACTTGGGGGTTGTATCCTTTTAGCAACTACCTAGCAACCGCATAGCAATGTGCTAGTTCCGAGTCTGAATTTCCAACTTCGACAAGTGCAATGGAACACCACATTAAGTCTGGATTCCAACTTGGAAACCTGTTTGGAAATCTAAATCTCCATTTTCACCGAGATGCAGGTGCACAATGTTACACAAACATGTCAGCAACCAGGGAGATTTATACAGTTAATGTTCACTTTTATTCAAATAAAATGCATCAATGAGTCTAAGTTGTGTGTGTGTGAAAAAAGTACATTACAGTCTCTTTTGATAATCATACAGTACACCTGTAGAACAAATTATTGCAATACATAGTTTATCTTGCAATGTTTATCCTCCATAAGTTGGTTGAAAGGAAATGTTTCTGTACACCTGCTAAGCTATCGGGAGTGTTTTGTGTCCTTTATACACCATTTTTCCAAGCATTGGGCAATGGAATGCATTCATTTTTAGAGTTTGGAAATACCAAGAAGGAATATCCCACATCTGAGTTTAAATGAAACGCAGCATAAATGTGGCACTGCCCTAGCAATGTGGCAGTGAGTTTTGCACAGGTAAGCATCACTCAGACAAACCTCAGGTTTTCAAGGAACCTAGGGATCAAGCTGAGGTGTTGTGGTTAAGGCTCAGGGCTGAGAACCAGAAGGATGCTGGTCTAATCCCTGCAAGAGGCAAGCCATCATTGTGCCCTCAAGCAGTGCACCTAACCCCAGGTTACTCCTGTAATACCTGAAAGTTATGGAAATTCCACTGGCCCTCACCATATACGAATAAATAAAGATAGTGATATGGAAAGAAAGAAAGAAAGTAACTTTTTATATAATTCATTGCACACTGTCGAGAGAGATGGCCTTCATTAAGATACTACTTTGTGTGTATAGACAAGTGTCAATCTGAGGTAGCCTTTATTTCTCATTTATGGATTCAGAGTGAGGCATAGGGGAACATGACACGCCCCCCTTGCCTCTGCATTTATGTCCTCCACAGTTACGTCTGATATTTCTGGCACCAAAACAACGTCACACTTCCTATTTCAGGAACAGGTGCAACATTTCAGCTGTGGGTCGAATGACTCAGAGAGCTGGACTGAGAAGAAATGGATGCTGGGTAAGAGTGGGTTACATTAGGACTCTTTGGTTGAGGAATAGAATGCTTCCTGGTTGCTTTTAGCAACATGGTGTGAGGGCAATGTTAATGTTGTTAATACTGCTTAACAAGGAGCTAATTAAAGAGAGGCCTCTTTACTATGTTGGCATGAAACTTTATATATGGTAGTTGATCTTTTACAGTTGTACAGAAGGGGGAATAAAGGAAGGGTTGCAAAGGTTTTAGCCCCTTGTCAGGTACACTGAGAAAAAGTAAACTCTTGGCATTATCTGAAGAAAATGTGTGGCCCATGCAAAACTTGCTACCACAATGCTAGAGTGTAAAGGTTTTCAGAGTGTTTGTTAGCATCTTGCTATGTGGTTGCTAGGGTGTTCTGAGTGGGCCCAAAACTATAGCTTTTATATCTATAGCTTGGGTCCAACCTTCATCGAAAGGACAACATTTTTTTCCACCAATTTAATTGTTTGCAGGCCTGCAGACTGTATGTCCAATTGCTTAAAAATGTAATAGCGCAACTCTCCTCAACAACAATTTGAGGTATCATGCTGTAAATACAGGTGTACAAGTTACGTGCTGAATTTTTGGATGAAAGAAGAATGAACAATACTATTCGTGATGTTTGACTTTGCAAGTGCCACTGAAAACATAAACATTGAAGCATACAGAGTTCCAGTGTTTCACTGACTGGTCAAAGCACTAGTGTTTATTATCCAGAAGAAAAAGCATCATGTTATTTGTAAGGGTCATATCACAACATTAAATAAACATCCCAAAAGCATTTCTTTATTACAATACAGTCAAAACCAGTCATTTTCACAGATTATCTTCTTTGTTCATTTGGCGATTTTACAAGGCCAAAAATGCAGACCTGTTCCCGCAGAAAAGGTGCCATGCACTGCATAGTTACAACCCACGCCAGGCACCGTCAAATAAGGCTTGTAAAACATTATGAGCCCATAATGTCTTCAACATGTCAATATTATGAAGCACTAATGCGGTACTGAAATGGACTTTATGGTGATTTGACATCAAAATATTTGCACACACCTTTACAGATTATGCATAATACATTAGGTTGCCATGTATGTTTAAAAACATGTTATGTATGTTGCATACATGCTTGCATGGTTAAAAACAATGCCCTACATGGCATTGTAAGAACTGCATTGTATGGAAAGCACTCAGAAAAATGATTAAAAAACTGAATAAAACAATACAAAAGTTAATGAGAATGACAAAAAAGAGAGGAGACTGAAAGGCAATGATGGGTATGTAGGCACAAAACTTCACCAGGTCACAGACTGTTCACTGGAGTTACTTTCCAGAACACTTCAAAAAGCACAGACTTATGAGAAAAAGGTATCCTTTTGAAGTTACGGACTGCATTAAGGTACATTGACGGGATGATGGCCGTTACATTCAAAAGAAAGCAGTTCATGATCTGTAAAAGGTTAAAGTTGAAAGGTCTGTCCATTGGGTACAAGATTCAAGATGTCCATTTAAAGTTTCCATTCAAGGTTGTTTTATCCTGGTCACATGATGACCGTTTCCGTGTGTAGGGAATAGGAATTTAAAAACTGTTTGGCTTTCAGACTGGGGCTAGGTGGGCAGGACGTAGGGGGTATTTTGCTAGGGAGTGTATGCTTTGCCCACCTGGATGGACGCCGTTGATTGGCTGGCCGGGAGGGACGTGAAAAATTGCTTTTGATGGGGGCAGTAGACGATTCACGGATGACCTAAAGGGAAAAGTTTTAATGTAAGTATCTGTATGTGTAAATGAACAATACTTGGGTAAATATACTAGTTTTTATATATAAATAATATGTAGATATTTGAAATATCTGACAATGTGGGCATATTATGTCTTTATTTGACAGTACAGAGGAAGGAAAAAGGATGGCAGTGGAAAGGAGAGAAGGACGATTGGATCTGGCCAGACTCAAATTTGGATCCCTGTGGGAGCACATTATGTCATACTTGTAAAGTAGCGCCATGGCTCCAACAAGTGTAAAAACTGCATTATAGCCATTATATGTGTGTGCAGAACACATTTATATACCCTCCTCACCTGCTTGGTGTCCAGTTGTTGCATGAATGTGTCTCTCTGACTTCTACAATTCTCTATCTCCATCATTTCCAGAAGTTGGTCCAGGTTGTCATTTGGCCATCTAAAATCGACACAGAGCCCAGTGTGTTCCTTGCCATAGTGTTGAGACCCTGCTCCCACAATCGGCTCCACCAACTGGTAGTCAGAGAATAGGTCCTCACCCTGGAAGCCTGCTTTGTGGGATTTAGGTCCAGGGTCCTTCTTGTGGTACCCTGCTTTAAGGTAAGACTGCGAAGGGCTTAGGTTGAAGGCCAAGCCATACTGCTCAGGAGCAGAGTCAACCATCTCACTGTGTTTGTCTCCGTTCTGGAGCAAATGTTGAGGGGGAAAAGCTGCCAAAGGATCCTGGCCTGGCTCCAGTTCCACCATCGGTTCGTCACAGTCTGCAATGCATTTCTGGATGGGCACTTGTGTGGACGCCCACCTGGCATCGAACTTGCTCTGGCAGACGATAGTGCTGGCGTGCCTTGGCAGTTCAGTGGAGATCAAAGTGGTCACGAGACCATCTTCAATCAGGGTTTTCCCCTCGTTCTCCTGCAACATAGCGCCAAACTTACGCAACACTGATGGACTGCCACACTTCCTGTCGATCAAGAGGCACTTCCTGTCAGGTTGTTGTGATGACTCATGGTATGTGGAACGAGGGGGTACAGGTGAAGCATTTCTCTGTTTAATTAGCTGTTTGGAAGCTGAATTTTTAGGGGGAAGGTTGTTTGATAAAATCTGGTCTTTCCAGCTAACATGACGAGCCTGAGACTCATCCAGACTTGATTTCTTTTTCTTGTTCTCAACATCCTCCAACTCTTCCACAACTATGCCTGAGGCAGTCCTGAGGTAGAGAAGGAAACTGGTTCAACACTATGCATTAGTCATTAACCATTAACCATAAGGCATTGGTTTTCCTATTTCCAAAAGGCACTCACAATTCCTATTTTGTACACAATGACAATGTGAGATAAGAGTAAGTCTAATAAGCCAAGATAGGAAAGGCTTTACCTGTTTGTCCCAGGGCTTGTCTTCATACTGTCCTGATAACTGTGTGAAACTGGATATACCTTGGGGTTCTGAGTCCCAAAAAAGGAGGGAGAAAGAAAGAATAATGTGAATAAATTCTGATCAGAAGTGATCCTTGGTTTAGCTGATCGGCCAGCAGGTCTCCTAGCCTAATGAGCCAACAAGTGCCCAATCCCCCATAAAAACCAGACTGGGAGACCAGCAAACCCTCTTAGACTAGTTTAAGCTGTTTTTTATTTTTTCAGCAAGGCTGGATGAAGGAAAGATTGAACTATAGTGAAAGAGATACTCACTGTATTTGGAGCTCCAAGATTCCTTTGGCTATTTCCCAAATGTGGCCCCTGTTGGAGGTATCCGTTGAGGATATCTAGTGTGGCATCCTGGTCATCAATATTATGACAACTGTTTGGATTTTGGCTGCATTTGCTTAGTGGATTAAGCATGTAATTGTTGGAGCCATTACAGTTATTGCTGGGATGATGAAACCCAAAGCTTCTAATAACTGAAGGATCACCTCCAACTCCATTGCATTGATGAACTGGGAGGTTGTTAATGGGGCAACCAGAGGGATAACCATTGGCAAGGTTAACAGGAAGCAAGGTAATGTCCAGGCTTTTGTTGTTGGTGATATTGTTTGTGTTGGTCTCATTGGCCTCTCTTCGTGCTTTGACTTCATTATACAACTGAAATACAATCACAATTCATAAAGAGATATAACATTGAGATGCAAAGGAAATGGTATTGCTCTTTCATAGCTCAGGAGTCAGAAGTCAACTTTGTCTTGAATGTTTCTGAACAAATGAGACAAACGTTGGCATACAGTAAGAGTATAAAGCTATAAAATGAATGTGGATATCATCACTAATTATTAGATAATTTGGTCCTTGAGAAATGTTCGAGTTCATATTGAACTCTGGCTTTTGATTGCAGACTTTGGTATCTTGGCAATATGAGGTCTGTTTGAGACATTTTTGGGACCTCTTCAAAATGGAAAAAATGGTATTCTTGAATAACTAAAAGATAAACAGAACCAAAACAAATACACAAGCCAATGAATGCCACTGTTATAACGTACAGCATGGACTAGTTATGCAACCTTAGCATAAATAAACTGCATGAGGTTTCTCCATTAGAAAGGGGTCAGTAAGGTGGACAGGGTGTGCTTGTTCTATTCAAATGGTTAATTAGTAAACCAGTAACAATGTGTGTGTGTGTTTGGTCTGTTTCAGCATGAATGCATAATTTGTCATCGACTTGCATTGTCTGTGTGTTGGCATGAGAGACAGAGAGTGCGTGTGAATGTTTGTCACCCCCTCTCCCCTTGGATTTAACATTCTTGATAACATCTCTCAAAGTCATGTGTTCAGAAGAAATTCAGCCAACTTAGGCAACAGGCAGTCAAGATCCTTTCAACCAATCACAGCCCTCGAAAAGAGTGGCCACAAACAACACCAACATATGTTACACCATGGACATTGGTGCACGCAGATTTGCAATTCTGTCACACGTTCTGGGATGTTTAATAGGCAATAAGCATATTTTTTTCATGTAGACAATATTTATAATTTTTATTGATAAATTAAATAGGATCATAGGATTAATGGGATAGACTGGCTTTGTGTTTTATTGATATATAGTGATATATATTTTATACATACACATATCAGCCACAACATTAAAACCACCTGCCTAATATTGTGTAGCTCCCCCACTTGCTGCCAAAACAGTGCCAACCCGCATCTAAGAATAGCATTCTGAGATGCTATTCTTCTCACCACAATTGTACAGAGCGGTTATCTGAGTTACCATAGATTTAGTCAGTTCAAACCAGTCTGGCCATTCTCTGTTGACCTCTCTTATCAACAAGGCATTTCCCTCCACAGAACTGCCGCTCACTGGATGTTTTTTGTTTTTGGCACTATTCGGGGTAAATTCTAGAGACTGCTGTGTGTGAAAATCCCAGGAGATCAGCAGTTACATAAATACTCAAACCAGCCCATTTGGCACCAACAATCATCCATGTGATTATCTAATCAGCCAATCATTTGGCAGCAGTGCAGTGCATAAAATCATGCAGATATGGGTCAGGAGCTTCAGTTAATGTTCACAAAAATTTGATCTCAGTGATTTGGACCTTGGCATGATTGTTGGTGTCAGATGGACTGGTTTGAGTATTTCTGTAACTGCTGAACTCCTGGGATTTTCACGCACAACAGTCTCTAGAATTTACTCCGAATGGTGCCAAAAACAAAAAAAACATTAATTGAGCGGCAGTCCTGTGGACAGAAATGCCTTGTTGATGAGAGAGGTCAACAAAAAATGGCCAGACTGGTTGGAACTGACAAAGTCTACAGTAACTCAGATAACCACTCTGTACAATTATGGTGAGAAAAATAGAATCTCAGAATGCTATTCTGATATGCAGGATATGCCTGTTTTAATGTTGTGGCTGACTGGTATATATTTACTGTATATTTGCATTTTTCTTATTTAATAAATGTTGTAATATATATATATATATATATATATATATATATATATATATATATATATATATATATATATATATATTATCAGCATAGCAATTTCATTTTAAAGTTGATTTACAAAAAAAAAAAAAAAAAAAATAAATCCCACAATTTTAATGTGGTCTCAGACTTTTGGACTCCACAGTATATTTGGACTCATTCTGTCAATATGATTGGTGACATTGCAGTTATATTTCTCTCACCTCCTCAATCTTTCTCTGCATTTCCTGAAGCTGATCTTCCCATTCTTGCATCTCTGAGTCAAAACTGTCCAGCAGGTCAACTCTCTCTCCACCCCACCCACAACCTCCAGGATCCGGCCCACAGTGCAATTCCAGTGCGGCCATTCCTTTATGTGCTCACAAACTTCTATTGCGATTCCTGTTCCAACGGAAAGGTCACAGGATTGACCACACAGGCGAATCCACCAATACCTCTATGAAGACAAAAGAGACATTCATTATTCATTGCATTCTTAGTAAATGATGGGTAAATAATGACCATTTTCATGTTTGGGTGAACTATCCCTTTAAGTAGCCATAATAGTTCAATAAGCTACACAGAAACTTATCAATTCTAAATAGAATGAATTAAGTGACCATGGGGACAAAAGTACTGTTTCTACCCTGGTTTGCTTTGCAGTGCTACAGTATGACGTTTTGTTATGGATCTTGACTTCCTCTGAAAGTCTTCCTGAGTTTATCATTACCAAATTTCCTAACATCCTTTGAAGTATTTCACTGGTGTATGGCAGGAAACAAAAATCCGAGCTATAGTACTTGCTTTGGCCACCTGCATTAGAGCCTAGACCCAATTCTACATGCATTACCCATCCTTCAAACCTGTTGAAATTGTCAGCAAGTTCTTCAGACACCAACAAGACTATGTTTGTAAAAAGTCCTTTGGAAGATTCTCTTAAGCGAATTGCAATAGAGAATATGGATAGTCCTCCCTGGAACAACCTGAGGTGTCTTGATTAAGGACAGAATGGTGAACCTACAACCGTTAAGTCACCAGCCTTGATCTTTAACCACTAGGCTATACCGCCCACTGACACGTCTTTTGCATTAGGGATGAGGTCAGAGTTCCCAGCAAGGACAGAACCTTTTACCCGCTTGGATGAACTCAGAATAGTCGCATCCTTTCCGCGGTAACGTCACTGAATTTTTCTGTAACGCAACTGATTTATGACAGGAATTAAGGATGGAATTTTCGGCCATCATGGAACATGACACCCGGTTGAACTCTCACGAAATTGCCAGAATGTACCATTGTATGACGTAAGAATAGAGGGATATTTATAAACTATAAATAGTTCGATGATAGTGTATCAATTTACATTACGATGTGGATGTAACGTACTACATAAAAATTAAGCACAGCAGTCATAATACTAAGTATATTTACAGACAGCTCTACAAAATTTTTACATACAACATATATGTTGTGCATTGCTCTTTTGAAGTATTAAACAGTTACTTTTAAGTAATCAAAGTATTACTGTTTAAAGTATTCAAGTAAATAAATATTGAAAATTGTATCATTACACAATTTTATAATGTTACTCAATACACTGTAAAATGAACACAGAAGTGTAAAGTTTGACCAAAGAGGATGTTACAACCACAATCTTGATGTTATCTAATCTATCCAACGTCGTCGGTCCAAGTTCATCTATTCAGTAGAAGAGTTAACAAGTTTCATAAGAGTCTGTTGACCAATTTTTGATGCCAATATCCATAAAGTACTTGCATCTCTCCTCTGTATGAAATCAACACAGACTTTTTTTAGACAATTCTCTTCAGCACAACAAACCAAACCATTGCAGTTCAAATGTCTCCCCGTTCCTTTCAAGAACGAATCTCTTGTACTGATTTAAAAGACAAAGTTTGTGGTCTGTTTTTATCTACAAGCTTTCTTAACTCTTACCGTTTAAATCTTATTAATGTTTTCTCCAGTAAATCCCTCTTATGAACTGAAACTTCAGTTCGAACGCTCCAGAATATGAGTATGTTTCTCAAGCACGGCTTTGTTGCTTAAATCAGGATTGCTCTTGTTTCAGTACCACCTCCGCTTTGACAGCACCTCCGCTTTAGCAGCACATTACACCCCAAGGACCTCCTGAGACTCGCTCCCACTGTTGTGACGTAAAGTCCTGCGTATTGGATCTTTTCCTCTGTCCGGCCCTACAGTCCTGTCCTGTCTCAGGGTAAACAACTCTTAATCCTGAGGGGCCCCTGTGCTTTATAGTATTCACCCATGCTACGTCAGACCCAGCGGGTGTCCGGTGTCATAATGTCAGATTTATTCCAGCATTCGTGGTCTCCGTGCAAGAGATTGTTGTCATCCACATTCTAGGTTAAAATTACAAAGACAGAGGGACAGTGTTAACATGGTGTTTACATTGCTATTTTAAAATGCGCACTTCTTCTACCCCACCTCCGTGAAGCTGTTGCTAGTCTGCTTTTAGGACTTGGCAGATTGCGGTCTTGTGATTCCATTCCAGTTGTTTCGCCTTCTACTAATGCCAATGGGCAACAGGCTATTTGTGACCCTCAAAACACACTGTCAATTTTATTTTTAAGATGCCACCGGACAGAATTAGAGGATACTAAGTGTGCTGTCCGCGGTTCTTAAGGGGCGCCTCAAGCTTGTTTCAGCATGTATTTATTTGACACATGTGATTGTTGCTCAGTAAATAGGCGGGCATTAGTTCTGTCCTACTATTGGCCGCAGATTCAAACAGTTTCTGGGCACATTAGCATATGCAAAGAAAAGACAACAATGTTGCAAAAGCATCTGAGAAGACAGATCTAGTTATTTGTTTTATAAAAAGAGATAGTTTGCCCAAAACTGAAAATTCACTCACCCTCATGTCATTCCAAATGCACATGTATTTTTCTTTTTCTTTTGTGGAACACAAAAGTAAATGTTTGGCAGAATGTTCAGTCTCTAGTCTGATCAGACTTAGTCACCATTCACTTTCGTTGTATGGAAAAAGATGCAATAAAAGTGAATGGTGCCTGAGGCTAAAATCTCCTTTTGTGTTTCACAGAAGAAAGTCAAATGCTAGAACAAAATGAGGGTAAATGATAACAGAATTTTCATTTTTGATTGAACTATCCCTTTAACATATTATATTTATGTCCTCCCTGACAAAACATTTGTATGCCATGAGGTGGAATTCTCACTCACCTTGGGATGTTATTGTGAAGCAAAGGTTTGCAGTTGATTGGGTAATGTAGTAATGTGCCTCTTGGTGCATATTTTGTTCCAAGTCTTTGGTGGCAAACACACAGCAAAAATCTATGTGCATGATAGCAGCAGTCCTTAATGAAGAAATGTCTTCTGGGTAAAGTATTTTCCAGTGGCACCAGGCAGGTAATGTAAAGTACTGATGTCTTTTGAGAAATGCACATAATATTTCCTGGTGTTGTCTAATTGTAGTCGTTATTCGCAAGCAAAAACTCTAGATCTTATTGATGTAACGTCCAATGGCAGCCATATATGTGATTAGGGTGATACAGTCCTTAGGTTTTTGGTAATTTAAGTTTTGCAGACTTATGTGCTTAAACGTGCAGCATGTGCTTGGAAAGTGACCATCCTGTGATTCTGCAACCATGGCGACATACAGAACATTGACAAACAAACAAAAACAAAGGGCGAGACTATGCAAATGACTAAATGGATGGTGATCACAGGACAAAAAAGAGGGTAAAAAGAAATACAAGTTTAAAAATGGTGGCATACGAGAGAGTGGAGAACAACACTAGAATGAGAATGAATAAAATTATAGGCTGAAACATCTGGGTGATAAACCGACAGGATTAACAAACATGCATTAAAAACAGGGGAACGTGGGAGACAGGATCAGAGAGAAAGAGAGAAAGGTTAAGATATTATGGCCATCAACATTTTTCATTTTGCATAGTTTACATATTCTTAGCAAACCAAACGGTTATGTTTGTCATTTTAATGTTAAAAGCACTCAGGAGATGCATGAAAGATATACAATCCCAATTCTGAAAAATGTTGGATAGTATGAAAAATTCTTAAAAAAAAAAAAAAGAAATCAAAGGAGAGATTTGTAAATTCTATTCACTCTGTGCTATATTGAAAGCACTACAACAATACATAATTTTTTGTTTTACCTGAATTTATTTTCTTATTATTTTATTTTATTTTGCAAAATATACTCTAATTTCAAATCAGATGATTGCAACACGCTCCAAAAAAGTTGGGACAGTCGAGTGTTTACCACTGTGTAACATCCCCATTTCTTCTAATAACACTTACTGTATAAAGCTTTTGGGCACTGAAGACACAAGTTGAAGTTTAGCAAGCAGAATCCCCCCTCCCCGCAATTCATCCATTATGCAGGTCTTCAGCTGCTCAATTGTACATGGCATTTGTTGCCATATTGTGCTCTTCATTTGTCAGTCAACACCACTTGCCGCTGCATCCACAGATGCAAGTTAAGGCTTTACTATTTAAAGCAGAAGCCATACATCAACACTGTCTAGAAGTGCTGCCAACTTCTCTGGGCTCGGTCTCACCTGATATGGTAAGTAGAACAGTTGAATCGTCTTTTGTGGTCTGACGATTTCACATTTTAAATTTTTTTTTTTTTTTTTTTTAAACAGCCACGTTTTAAAAACGTATTCTATGGGCCAAAGAGGTAAAGGACCATCCAAGCTGTTATCAGTGTCAGGTCCAAAAGCAAGTGTCTGTCATGGTATGGGGGTGTGTCAGTGCCCATGGCATTAATAACTTGCACATCTGTGAGGGAACCATTAATGCAGAAAGATCTATATACATTTTGGAGCAACATATGCTGCCATCTAGAAGGCATCTTTTCCAGGGACAACGTCAAACCACTTACTGCCTGGATTATGAGTGCATGGCTGCGTAAGCAGAGAGTGCGGGTGCTAGACTGGCCTGCCTGCAGTTCTGACCTGGCACATTATGAAGTGCAAAATAGGGCAAAGGAGGCCCAGTACAATTGCTGCAGACCTGCATTATGGATGAATGAAGTAAAATTCCACTTGCAAAACTTAAGTCTTCATTTTCCAAATGCTTAATACGTTTTATTAGAAGAAACAGTGATGTTACAGAGTGGTAAACACTCGACTGTGCTGACATTTTTGGAGCAATCATCTGATTTGAAATGAGTGTATAAATAAATAAATTCACAAGGTAAAATGTAAAATAATGTGTTGTTGAAAGTGCTTTCAATATAGCACAGGATGAACATATTTTTTTGTTTTTATTAGCATTTTCCATATTGCACCAACTTTTTCAGAATTGGGGTTGTAGTGTCCCTGTGTTCTTAAAGGAACAGTTCACCCAAAAAAATACAATTCTCTCATCATTTACTCACCCTTATGTAATATCCAACTCGTGTGACTTTCTTTCTTCTGCAGAACACAAACGAATATTTTTTTGAAGGATATATGATGTGTTTGTACATACAATGCAAGTTGATGGGGTCCAAAACTTTCAAGCTTTAAAAAGGACAGAAAGGCAGCATAAAAGTAATCCATTCGACTCGAGTGGTTTAATCTATGTCTTATGAAACCATACGATCAAAATGTCACAAATTAATAACAAATAAATTCTCTGTTTGTTCCCCACAAAAATCTATCCTATGACTTTAGAAGACTTTTAATATAGCACAAGAGTCAAAGGGACTACTTTTATGGTTCTTTTTTGTCCTTTGTGGATCTTGAAAGACAGTGGCCACTGTCTACTTTCGTTGTATTGAAAAGAGCGGCTACTTTTGTGTTCCACGAGTAAAGAAAATGATACAGGTTTGAAACGGCATGAGGTTGAGAAAATTACATTTTCATTTTTGGGTGAACTTTCTTTTTCTACATCATAAAATCAAACATACTATTTGTTTCACATTGACACACAGACTCTTGCCAGACTCACAGACAACGGTTCTTCTGAATCTCTTTCCTCAGATCTTGGAAGTCTGTCTATAAACCCCTGTAGCTCCTTCCTAAAGGCCTTCATCTGAGCGTTAATGCGATAGAGTAGCTCATGCTCCCTTATCCGGCCACCATTCTCATCATCTTCCATATGACTGAAAAGATCCCCATTAGCTACAAACACCCGTGCCTCCGCTATAATGGTACTAGTGTCAGCTATGAGCCCGTCAATGGTTCGTCCCAATCGCTCTCCTTCGGCACGGATGTCAATCATCTGTTGCCTGTCCCGTATAGAGCGCGAAAGGAGGCGTGAGGAGTCAGGTGAATTCAGAGAGCGAGTTGGCGTAAGGCAACGAGCATTGCGGACTTCCTCTGAGTCACTTTCTCCACCGACAGGACCCTCACGTTTACGATGAGGAGGAAGGCGAGAGGAAGATGAGTCGTCGTCGCTTCCTCTACGCCCTCCGATTCCAGGACCACTGTCACTCTCTGCGTCACTGTCGCGTGGTGTAATGGCGAGGTGTGATGCTAGGTCGTACCGCTGCATGTTGGAAAGCAACACACGGTTCTCGTATTGAAGCTGCATCACCTTCCCGCTCAGTTCGTTGATCTGTTTTCTAGCTGCTTTGAGCTCTTCTTGCAATGCCTCGGCTTTGGAGCCATCTCCTTCTCCTTTGATGCCGCTTGATGCATTGCCACCTGAAGTATGCCTTGTGCCCTCTTTAAAACGCAGTTTGTTCAACTCGCATGTCACTCTCTTATTCTGCTCCTCTACATCCGCCAGGTTCCTTCTCAGAAGTTCTGCCTCATCCTCCACCAACTGTAGTTGCTGCCTAAGTTCCGACAACTCTGACCCCTGCTCACGCCCCATTCCTCCTTCAGCTCCAGATAGGCCCCCATTGGAAGGCTCGTCCCCTCGAAGGTCATCCAGCTCAGCCCTAAGGCCGCGGTTCTCCACCTCCAGCTCGACAATTTTACGCCCCAGGATATTGGCCTCCTCCTCCACCAATCGCAAGCGGAGTTTCAGCTCTGATTCTCGGGTTGTGGGAGGGCCACCAGCTTCACCTTTTGGATGGGAACTGTCCAGATCTCCATAGAAGGAGCGATACTTCTGTAATTCTTGTTCAAAACAGTCCTTTTCCTTGTCAACCTTGGCCATTTTCTTCCTCATTAAAGTAGCTTCCTCTTTAATAAAGGCCAGCTGGCATTTCAAGTCCTCATTGTCCTCCTGAGGAGAGAAGAGTTGCGTCACATTTTAAGGTTTAATAGGACCAATACTTCAAAGTTCTACACCAAACACAAAGTTATCAAAACATCTCAAATGTGTGCAACTGAAAAAAAATTATCATGAGGACCAATGGATATAGGGGAGACCAGGGCTAGTTGTCACGCAGGGAAGTTGTCAAAAGGGTTATATCTCAATAACGACAAGATTCAAAGTCAAAAGTTTAATTGCGTACAGGGCCGTTTCTTACGATTTTAGCGTGAAATCACAATTATCGGAAGAATGGTGGCTGACGCAGCAGTGTATTAGTGCAGCGACCACGTCATTGGCACTACAGGAGCGAGCAGGGGAGGGGGGAGTGGGGGGGGCACTTTTGATTTGGCGCCCCCTCATGCTGGTGGTGCCCAAGGCATCCGCCTAGTTCGCCTTTGCCTAGAAATGGCCCTGATTGCACAAATGTGTATTTTCACTAGCAGAGGTTTTGTAAGTTGGTTTCAAACACCTGTTTCTACAACCTATTAAACTAGAAAAAAAAATTTGGAATTATACACTCCAATGTAAATTTACACTATCATCATGATTTTGTAATAGCTGAACAAGTGAACATAATCAAACAACATTGGCATACATTCAGGCAAGGGTCAACTATATTATGTACATTACAAAATGCTGACTTGAATTCTTATGCAATCAATTATTGTGGGTTTTAAATATTTGTTATTAATTTAGATTGTTTGGTAGAAATGTGTTTTGCCTTTGATATGAAAGAGTCTTTATCTGTTGATCAGTGTCAAAAAAGTCAAATTAAGTTCAATATGATTCAATATGATTGAATAATTTTTATAGGCACTGTAGTGTGACAACATGCCCTGCTATTGGGGCAAAAGGTTAACGTGTTCAATGACGTGTATATTTTTTTCCTGGCCAAAAACGGTGAAAATGTTCAAAGGCCAAGTGTAGTCAAGAATTGAAGGTATGTGGCTATGCAGAAATTGGCTTACAAAAATAAACAGAAAATGTGTGACAGCTGGTTTCCCCTATAGGCTAATTCAAATACAGACACATACTGTCATTTTTCATTGTTTTTCTTTATCTGTTTGTCTTCTAGGGCATATTGTTTGTTTCTGAGAAGGACAATGTTTTGAACTCACCTCTGTTGGAGTCTGAGTCTTCCTCTCAGGCTTTTGTGCATCCTTGCTTCCTCTTCGTTTTTGAGACTAAACACAAAGAATTTACATGAATGCTTGAAATCAAGTGTGCCTGAAAATTATTGTGTAGTGCTGTAGTGTCTTTGTGAGTGTACTTGCAAATATAAATCGTTAGGTGTCTGTGTTTGTGGGCCTACCTCTTTGGCTTTGTCCAACTCATTTTGCAGAGCCTGTTTGGTGACTTCCACCGCAATAAGTTTTTGTCTCAGTTGCTCGTTCTCTTCTTCTGTCTTTGTTCGTTTCTCCTCTACGTTCTCCAGCTCATGGTGAAGTCTCACAGACACATCCTTGGCAACCTTTCAGAAAAAAATGTGATGGTGTGGCTTTGTTAAAAGATCTGATGTGTTGATTCATAACCTATCATGGTTGTGCCATTGAGCAAAACGCTGTAACCTTGGGTCTCTGCAGAGATGGGCGCTAATTTTTCATAAAGCACTATGCAAATAGGTATTTGAGGGTGAGTAAATAATCCCAGACTTTCACACTTTTTTCCCTCATGTCATGTATTTGAAGATAAGATAAGAACATCTGTACTTGCCTTCAAATCTTGCTCTAAGCTCCTCAGGAGCTCCTCGTCGATTTCTCCTGTTTGTGCGTAGCGTAGGCGTTTGCGTTCGGCCTTACGGAGTCTGTACTGAAGGATGCGGCAGTTCTTGTTTGCACGCTCCAGCTCACGGCGCATGTCTTGTAACTGACAGGTGTCCTCCTCGTAAAAGGTGTCACGCATCTCTTCCATCTCCGTTCGCATCTCTTCAATTTCATTCTATGACAGCCATAGTGTGCTCATTAACAAAATCCTAATTTTAGAGGAAAAACCTTCTGCTTATTGTCAGACTTTCTTTTCTGTAATTACTGCAGAACTATGCAAAATAAGTGTCTATATTTACATATTTAATTTTTTAGAAATCATGCATGCACACTTCACATTATTTCCAGCAATCCATCAGATCACACGACACATGACAAATGAGTCCATGACAACTTAGCGTGAATGTAATTTCAGGTCTATCTATCTCTCTATCTATCTATCTATCTATCTATCTATCTATCAATCTATCAATCTTTTATTTCTATCATTCTCTCTATCTATCTATCTATCTATCTATCACTCTTTTATTTCTATCTATCTATCTATCTATCACTCTTTTATTTCTATCTATCTATCTATCACTCTTTTATTTATATCTATCTCTCTATCTATCTATCTATCATCTCTCTATCTATCACTCTTTTATTTATATCTATCTCTCTATCTATCTATATATCTATCATCTCTCTTTCTTATCTATCTATCTATCATCTCTCTATCTATCACTCTTTTATTTATATCTATCTATCTATATATCTATCATCTCTTTCTTATCTATCTATCATCTATCTATCTATCACTCTTTTATTTCTATCTATCTATCTATCTATCTATCTATCACTCTTTAATTTCTATCTATCTGTCTATCACTCTTTTATTTCTACCTATCATCTCTCTCTCTCTATCTCTTTCTTTTCTATCTATCTATCTATCTATCTATATATCTATCTGTTACATGACTAGGCCAGACATTTTCTCAAGCATCGCCAACAAACCTTAAGATCTTCGTTTTCCTCCTCCAATCTGTCGATCTCGTCCTGCAGGTCTTCATTCTGCTGTGTCGTGGGCTCGGCGGCAGGGCTTGTGGCCTCTGCGGCGGCCGGTGCCGGTTGCGTGTCGCCTGATGTTTTGCGCTGCATCCTGCCGCTTTTCTTCAAGCGCTTGTTTATGTGATACTGGATGATCTCCGACTGCAGACAGCCCCCGCCCCAGAAGGCCGGCCCGCAGCCAAAGTACTCTCCTCCTGCAGCGGCCTCTCTCCCCCTCACACCACCGTCGGGCTGCTCCGCAGACGAGTCTCTCTTGATGCACGGTAACCGCAGCAAGCGACGCGTGTCCGGTGCTGGTGGGCGATCAGTCCGCTCCTCTGTTTCCCAAGCCGCATCCGTTTCAGTTTCAGCACCACGAACAGCTGCAGCGCCTCTCACTCTCACCACACGTGCCTCTGGATCCACCTGCTCTCCTTCAGGCCCTTTACCGGCTTTACCTCCGAGCTTTGGCGCAGTGGATGATGTGGCGCGGCAGCCGCTGGGTTTGGAGGCCGATCTAGAGGGGGTTTGTGCGGTTGATGGAGAGCGCGGTCGTCTCCTCCCTTCGCTTCTGTCCGCGGATGGTGGAAATTCCGCAGCGCCACTTGCGGTGGAGCTCATTATGTCATATAACGAACCTCCAACAACACTTTAATGGCTTATTCCATTTATAAAAGCGAATATATATATATATAATGAAATTAGGAGCAATAATAGAATTATATTTAATTGAATATAGGCCTACAAACCAGTCGTATGATAGCCTATATTACAGTCAGTAAATCATATTAACCAACATGCAATAAAAACAAAGTATAAAGAAGTATATGAGAAGTATAAAGAACGTGTTGTCAGTATTCTCCGTGACTCTTAAAACGTTTTGGTCGTCGTTTAAAGGAGGATCTACTGTAGGCTACGTGTGCTAATATGAACGAGTGAGACAGAAATATCCTACTGTATAACTTCTGTAGCCTATACACATTACAGGAACGTTTATGACATCCAGCATAGTAAAAGTTTTTTTTTTTTTTTTTGTAATCTGTGCCAGAAATACTTTACTGGACGCTGGTACTCTTACAATGTAAGTTTAAAGCATGTGCAAATAACGATAGCCTTATTTTTTGGAATGGTTACATCTTTGGTGCAAGCATAATTTGAGTTATTCTACAAGAACATTATATCGCGATACTTTCTTACCTGCATAAGAACTGAGCTCTTTTATTTGCTGCAGTCGAGGGTACCAGTATAAGCACACGATGAAGAGGCGTTGAATATCCATGAGGTGACGAAACCAACATTCAAAGGAAGTGTGAGAATCTATTTACTAATCGTGTCTGTCCATTTAATTTGGTAAATTTCATTTAGGCTACGTAAAAGGAAAATTGTCTGATCTAAACCAGAATGTCTAAAGTATACTCTCAAATATAAACAAAACAGAATGGAGATCTACTGTTTTATATGCTAAACAGCTGAATGTTATTTATTTAATTATTCTGTTCATTTTATTAGACAGACAGACAGAGATAGATAGATAGATAGATGGATGGATGGATGATCGAAAAGAAAGACAGAGAGAGAGACAGACAGACAGACAGATGATAGAAAAGAAAGAGTGATAGAGAGAGAGATAGATGGATAGATAGATGGATGGATGGATGATCGAAAAGAAAGAGAGAGAGAGAGAGACAGACAGATGATAGAAATGAAAGAGTGACAAAGAGAGATAGATAGAAAGAAAAGAAAGAGATAGATAGATAGATAGAAAAGAGAGAGAGACAGATAGATAGATAGATAGATAGATAGATAGATAGAAAGAAAGAGAGACAGACAGACAGACAGATAGATAGATAGATAGATGATAGAAAAGAAAGAGTGATAGATAGAGAGATAGATGGATAGATAGATGGATGGATGGATGATCGAAAAGAAAGACAGAGAGAGAGAGACAGACAGATGATAGAAAAGAAAGAGTGACAGAGATAGAAAGAAAAGAAAGATAGATAGATAGATAGATAGATAGATAGATAGATAGATAGATAGATAGAAAAGAGAGATAGATAGATAGATAGATAGATAGATAGATAGATGGATGATCGAAAAGAAAGAAAAAGAGAGAGACAGACAGACAGATAGATAGATAGATAGATAGATAGATAGATAGATAGATAGATGATAGAAAAGAAAGAGTGATAGAGAGATAGATGATAGATAGATGGATGGATGGATGATCGAAAAGAAAGACAGAGAGAGAGAGAGACAGACAGATGATAGAAAAGAAAGAGTGACAGAGAGATAGATAGAAAGAAAAGAAAGATAGATAGATAGATAGATAGATAGATAGATAGATAGATAGATAGATAGAAAAGAAAGAGAGACAGACAGACAGACAGACAGACAGATAGATAGATAGATAGATAGATAGATAGATAGATAGATGATAGAAAAGAAAGAGTGATAGAGAGATAGATGGATAGATAGATGGATGGATGGATGATCAAAAAGAAAGACAGAGAGAGAGAGACAGACAGATGATAGAAAAGAAAGAGTGACAAAGAGAGATAGATAAAAAGAAAAGAAAGATAGATAGATAGATAGAAAAGAGAGAGAGAGACAGATAGATAGATAGATAGATAGATAGATAGATGGATGATCGAAAAGAAAGACAGGGAGAGAGAGAGACAGACAGATGATAGAAAAGAAAGAGTGACAAAGAGAGATAGATAGAAAGAAAAGAAAGATAGATAGATAGATAGATAGATAGAAGAGAGAGAGAGACAGATAGATAGATAGATAGATAGATAGATGGATGATCGAAAAGAAAGACAAAGAGAGAGACAGACAGACAGCTAGATAGATGATAGAAAAGAAAGAGAGATAGATAGATAGATAGATAGATAGATAGATAAATAGATAGATAGATAGATAGATAGATAGATAGATAGATAGATAGATCAGCTGGAGAGGAAGAGTATGGAGAGTGCAGACTGCTGGAGTTTGCTGCTTGAAAATGCAGTGTCATTCCCCCTACACTATTTTGCATGGTCAGGCCAGTAATAGGACTACAGCAACAAAAACAAGAATAGTGTCCTTATGTACCTCTCTCTATACTGTAGTTACCAATTTGTGTATTTTTATTTTTTTCTGCAATTTTACTGCTGATTCAGCTATTACACATCATAATTTTTGAACACATGAGAAGTATATAGATGATTTGCTATATAAAAAGTATTGTGTGTGTGTGGCCCACTAGTCTTGTTCCGTCACTCTAGAAAAGATTTTCAGTGTATAACGACTTTTTCAGTGAATAACTTTTACCGAACTGAAAGTGTGTCAATGCCACTGAAAGTCATCCCAGGTCAGTTCTGTCACTGTGATAATAGCTTGTAATACTGCTAATGACCACAAGAGAGCGCCATCTGCATATCTCTATAGGTGAGCTAGAAATATGTTACCTCATTTCTGTTCAATAAGTAGAATAAAGTTAACTCATTATTTCAACATTTTGTTTCAGTTGCTCAACTGATAGTGCAATGCACTTACAAAGCTTGCAAAGACAAGTGCATTGTCCTCCTCCTTCTCACCAACCACACCATGGGACCAGAATGTTATACTAGGTATAGTGTATTAGTACGAAGATCTGTCACACTACTAATATATAAGCAATGCATTTACATAAGAAAGTGTATGTGCATAGTCCATGCCAGAAGGCTGTTTGTGAAGACAATGAGCTAATTATCTCAGCGAGTGTTTGTTGCATATATTATCACTAGAACAGGTGGAGAGAAAGGTGAAACCGCTTTCTGTTAATAGGCCCAGTGGAAATCTCTGGCCTACCTACAGTAACAATCCTCTTACTGATGAATATCCTTGATCAGACACAGAGAGAGAGAGAGACGCAGAGTAAGAGAAAGTTTGGAGAGATCTGAAGGTGGTATTATGACTGAAACTATTTATAACAAGCCTCCTCAACTTGCAAACTCAACATTTTCCTCTGTTTTCCTTCAGTAATGCAGTGCATGCAATATTTATTTTCTCATTTGGCATTTTAGATATGGAGCATTTCTATCTATTAGATTTTCAGTTGTGGATTTTTGTGTGTGAAATGCCACTATTCAGTGTTGCATGCCTAATTTTCCAAATTTATTATTATCAGTGTGAACATCTGAACCCTTCTGTATTTTCTTTTTTGGCGTGTAATGCATGGATCATTTCTAGCTATTATTGAGTATTTTTTTTTTCCATGTATATGTATCTATAGGTTTATTGTGTGTGTGTTTTAGCTTGAGACCCACTAAGTGTGCTTCTCCCACTGTGACCTGGATAGCACTACTTAATCTGACGTGGATATAAGCTCTTTTACAGCGAAAGCCAATTTACAGGCTGATTAGACCAGATCTGTCTGCCCAACCCCTCAAAGCCCTGGCCTGGACAGCTCCATCATCGCTCGAGGACGCTCAATTAGTTTAGCAGGAGGAAGAGATGAGCGACTGAGGGACTGTGAATGACCAAGAAAAAGGTGACTGGGCTTAATGGGGGCTGTCGTCCTCTGCTTTGCTTAAATATCTTCTATGAGTGGCAATCCAAACTGAACTAAAGACTAAAGGCGTGGAAAAAGACCTAATAGTGCTGATTCAACAATAATAAAAAAAAAAATAAAAAAAAAAAAATCATAAATGATTAAAACTAGATTTTTAAAACCCATGCGTTTTCTCTCTCCATCCTTCCAACCCCACTGAAATCAATGCATCCGCAGCATTCTCAGATGCAGCATAAACTCAAGTGTCTAGGTGCTCTAACCCTTAAGTATGAGCAGTTTAATAGTGATACTTGCCTTAGCAATTAAGCCAACACACAGATGAAAGAGACAGACATAAAGAGAGGTTGACATCCTGTTTATTTCATTCAAATCTGTAGCAGCTGATTTAATCATTTAATTATTAGAGGAACATTGACATTTTTAAGAACCTCTTGTAGCATACAGGATGATTAGCAAATCAGAAATACATCCACTGAGCATAAGAACCTGCTTGAATTCGTGAGTATTCATACAGAGATAAACAGCATACTGCAACAGTTTACGGTTGAGAAAACAGAGTTTAGTTATGGTGACATGATTTAGGAGACTCGTTCTGTTTTCTACCTTCTAGGGTTGAGGTAACACAGTGAACAGAGAAAAAGTGAACTTTCAAATAGCAAAATTAATATAATGCAATAGTGCACCTATACACTCCATAAAACTACATGGTTTTAAAAACAGTCGGTCCAACTTTACATGCGGGTCAAAAAATACGTTAAACTACCTGAGTATAATGCTGTGACGCCATCATTACCGTATGCTGTCTCAGGACGTTGTCTGGTGAAATGAAAACGAAAATAATGCTAGATATTGTTTAGTTGTCTGACGCACACGTATAAGCCCACCAACTGCACAACTGGACAGTTGGTAACATGTTGAAACATGTATTATTACATTTTACTGCCACTTTAGAAATCTCTTATTGGTAAAAACACCATTATTTCACTATAGTAATAGTTCTCCATGGTCTAATATATTCTATGAAACCTAGTTTGTGGGATTAAACTGATGGCACTGATTCCTTAGTTACCTAATCTAGTGTGAAATCTGTTCAAGAGTGTCAAGAAAGTTGGCAGCCATTGAAACCAGAGGAGGGGTATTTGAAGATACTAGTCCAAAGCTACTGGCATTTACAGTACGTAATTTCTGTGCCATCAGCTACTCGCATAAAATAAGACCATTAAGACAGTAAGCTATAGGTTTCTGTGGATGCATATTTAATAGAAAAGCATATTTAACAGTAATTATGTGGTTAAAACAAGTGCAAAATAGTGTATCCTCCCCGCAGCCCCCTCAGATGCAATCAAACATCTCAAAGTAGCTTTCTATTACGATACAGTTATACCGTAAGGCGGTGGTTCTTAGTTCTGGTCTGCACATTGGTCTCCCTTTTCTGACACATCAAAATGTTGTTTTGTTTTTTTCTTTCCAACTCAAATCCATTTAGTTTTTGGTGGTTTTAACAGGGGAAAAACACATGAAATCTGATTGACGTTTGTGGTTTGAAATTGGAATAAAATCAGATTTTTGTCAATGTGTCTCAGACAGTAAATTTACATGCACATTAAAGGTTTGAATTTTGTCTAACTAAAACAATAATTTAACCTTGTAAAACCTGTCAAGAAAACATCCTGGTCATATTTAACCCCAAATCAATAAAAAAATAAAAAATAAAAAATAGGACCAGGACATTGTCTTGTCAGGTTTCGTGAGAATCGCACAGCTTGATTATTACTGTGCATGGAAACGTACTGAGTCTGAATGCTGACTTTAGATTTCATGCGTTCATGCACAGAAAACAGATCAGATCTGGCCATGCATAATTTGGAGTTTGAACAGTCAGTCTAAAAAAATTGATTTAAGAAAAAATCTGATTTCCCATGCAGTGTGAACAAAGCCTTGGAGGCTCCTTTAATGAGCTGAAAGTTCAGTCAGTTGTGTTAAGTAATGAAGACATCCAAAATGTGCAGGACTGTACTGTGGGTCCTTGAGTACCAGGACTGAGAACCACTGACATTTGTAACATTTTAGAGTGATGTCACACTGGAAGCCAAGGAATATTAGATTGGATCAAACTGGAATGCATGGCGATGTTTGAATCATCTAAACTGCGGCTCCAAGTTAAGGAGGGAGATATTCCGAACAACGTTTGTAAGATTCTTAAAAAGAGAATTCCAACACTTTCTTAAGAATCTTACAAATGTCCCTAGTTTGAAATATCTCCCTCCTAACATGCTCACCATTCAATCAAGTTCACAAAAATGACATTTTACCAATTACAGAACATAGAGGTTGTGAGATCAGTCCCCTTTTCGAAGCCCACAGTACCCAGGGTTTCATCTCTTCATCACATCCTACCATATCCATCCTTTTTTTCATTCGTGCTTTGCCCTTCCTTTCTTTTGCTTCTTTCCATTTTCCGTCACCAACGGTGCTTTACTGGTGCCATTGGTTGCCATGGAGATGCCATTGGCAGCAGATTTGGATGGTTTGAGACGTGGCTGGCGACGGTATGTTTGGTAGTAGAAATTTCCAAAGAGGATGATGAATGTGACGGCGTAGCCAATCAAAGCCCATTGCATCCAGGCTGGGAATGGACAGCCCGTGTAGAGGGAATGGGCCGCATGGCCAATAGTGACATGGAACTGGATCTAAAAACAAAGCAAAGAGACATCTGCAAAATCTACCAAATTTCACAAACTTTTGAGTAAGTGAATGTGAAGCCTAGTTTGACTGGCTCAAGTTGCAAAACAAAGGACAAAAGCAAAATAATGGCAAAAAGTGAAAACTTTACTCATGCAAATATTTGCTTTGACAGTGATTTGATTCCATTTAGGTTCTTTCAATAATTCTCAGGCCTTCCACTCTCCAAGACAATATTTAAAGCCTTAAAATAATGAGCAGTTTGTTTCAAAACTCTTAATAACAGAAGCTATAAGTGTACATAGATTTGATTTTGTGATTCTAGAAGTTTCAAGAACTGTATTTTCTTCAATAACAACAAAAGTTGTGGAACTAAAATAATATGAAATCAGTTTATATGCTGTACATCTTAATTTTTAGCTGTTTTTAGCATTATTATTATTATGTTAAATTATTTTAATATAACTCATTCTAAATATTTAATTGAATTAATAATAAAAATAATAAAATTAATTTGAAAATAATATAATAATAAAATGTCATTTATTTTAATTATTTTATATATATATATATATATATATATATATATATATATATATATAATTTTTTGAATAAAAGTAATCTTATCTGAGACCCTTAATTTTTATTTTCTTTTTATTTTTCTTTTTTTATTTTTTTTTAACCCCTACTCAATTGATTTAACAAATTAGATTTACTTGTATCACCTTATTTTAGCAGTGTAAATCTGGCAAACTTTATTTTACATTTTCAAATTATATTTATATCACTATACTTTACATTATTTTAGACTAAAAAATAAAAAAAAATAAAAGAAAAGAAATAGTACACTGATGGGATGGGCTTTCAAATAAATCTTCTGACTGTCGTAAACAAACTCTCTCCATTTTCCTTTTTCTTTTCTGTTGAAAAGTCATTAAAATGTGAATGTTTTTTATTTTTGCTGTTGGAGCAAATGGGAATGCAAAAATTATATTTCCTGTGGTCTCCCATTCACCTCTATAGAAATTTCTCCAATATAGTTTACTTCCATATTCCAAACACAGAAATGTGAAATGGGTTCATTTGAACTCTTTATCTTGTGCTTTGTGCACAGTTAAATTAAAATAAGCCGACCAAATCAGTAGGGTCAAGATGGTCATTTTCCATGCATCATTTAATTTTAGCCAATCAAATATATGCTAGCACTTTAGGTGTCACGTATTCCCTGTTTTTTTTTTTTTTTTTTTTTTTGCTTAGACTTTTATTTTGAAATTCTTGTTTAGTTCCCCGTTCCTGTTTCCTGTTAGTTTTGTAGTCCTTTGTAGTTTATTTTCATGATTGGTTTTCCCCTGATTGTTTTCCCCAGGTGTTCCTCATTCTCTTGTTTGCCCTTGTGTATTTAAGCCCTTGTTTCCCCTGGTTTCTTTGTCAGTCTGCACATGTGTTGTTATGCTCTTTACTTGGCCCCCTGTGTTTTGTTCCTTTATATTCTGAGTACTTTGTTTTTCTTTTGTTTCGTTAAAGCTGCATTTAGATCCTCATTCATTGCCAGGCTCATTACATTTGTTAACATAGTTAATGCATTAGGTACCAGGAACTAACAATGAACAAAATATTTTTACAGCATTTATTAATCTTTGTTAAAGCTGAAGTATGTAACTTTTGCAGTGTTAAAATACTTCCTTCTATCCCAGCTTAAAGTAAAATGCAGAGACAACTACAAGTCATTCAGAGGTTAATTTTCTCGAAAACTGTAAACACTTTGTCTCTGTTGCACTATACAATTCCTGTGTTTGTTTAGAGCGACCCACTTAGACCACTTAGAGTTGGGGGCGGGACTATCTGACGGTTCGAACAACAGCAGATGAGGGCCTTTATTTTTGCAATTCTGTTCGGTGGCGCTAGTAGCGTAGAAATGATATACTTCACCTTTATTGTTTGTTAATAAAAATACAATTGTTCATTGTTCTTGATATTTCGTAGTGCATTAACTAATGTTAATATTCAACTTTTGATTTAAAAAATGAGTTGAAATGGACATTAAACAAGATTAATAAATGCTGTAAAAGTATTTTTTCAGCGTTAGTTCATGTTAACTTATATTGTTAACTTATATTAACAAATGTGACCTTATTTTAAAGTGTTACCAAATTTATGTTCTTCGATACTCTGATTTGAGGATTAAGAGGCACGTTGTGAAATGAGTGTGTTTATTTACCATCTGAATAATGGTGAGGTATTTTTTCCACCACAAGTACTTCTGGATCTTTGGACCAAACGCTGCCAGGCCGTAGTAACCGTACATCAGCACATGAATGCCTGAGTTAATTGTAGCGCCAAAGAAGGCTGCAAAGAAGAAAGGAGGTTTAGTTAGTTATAAGGTGACACACACACACACACAAAAAAGCTTTTGATAAATACTAGAGTTCCTGAATTATGTGTTAAATATGGAATATAAGTCAATTTGTCTCCACATGGTAAAAACTATTCTTATATAAACACATTTAACAAATGCAAATTGCTTCAAAATGTTTGAGAAGCCATTTGGTTTTCCTTATATAAGTTAAAAAATAATTTCATGTGCTTCATATGATATGTTGCGAAACTGTCTATGATATCACATTTCTATTGTTACACTGACACTGTAACATAAAGAGTTAATTAAATTGTCGATACGACTACATTCATCTTAAAGCAGACCTCCGCCCTTTTCAAATCATTATCCTTTGTTCGCACCTCTCTTCCAGCCATCTGTACCCTTCCAAACCTTTGACCCCTTCCTCAACCCCCTAATCTCTTCTAACCTTCCTCCCCTCTTTTTAAATCCCCACACTGTTCCTCTGTTTTCTTCTCGATATTTCCTTGGCCATTCCACAATATACAAGGTACAACAAAGTTGGGAGATGAGAAATAATTTAATAGGTTCAACCCAATTCTACCAGTTCCATTCTGCTGATCTACAACTTACTTTTCCCGGGAAAACAGAGTGGGTTAATGTATTGTAAATGCTCAGTGCTTTTGGTGGGGCATACAGAATATAAAGAGGTTGTGTGTATGAATGATTTCATGGACTGCTTGTTGGACTGCTTGTTTAAGTATTAAGTGCTCTGTACATATGTGAATGAGTGTGTGTGTGTGTGTGTGTGTGTGTGTGTGTGTGTGTGTATTTCTATGTAACCATGCTTAGGGGACGACTTCGCTGAAATATGTCTCTTTGACGTAGGTTTAAGCTTAGGTTTAGGATTAGGGTTTGGGTTAGTCTATAGTAATTAGCTTAATTAAAGAACAATGGGGGACATTTATATTGCTGGGGGAGGGTTGGGGGAAGGGGGGGGGGAGTTTCTTGGCTACTAATTGTGAATGCTTGGGTTATCCTCAATTGTAAAAATGATTTATAACACATTTTGGTTTGCATTCTAAAATGTATTACGTTTTCTTTTAGGGTTTGGGTCAAGGTTAGTCATTATTAGCTTTGTATATAAAACAATGAAAGTCTACGGTGTGTGTGTGTGTGTGTGTGTGTGTGTGGGTGGGTGCGTGTGTACTCACACTGCCCTCCAGGAACCCACTTGATGCCGATCCACCACAGGATGAACATTGTACAGTGGTGATAGACGTGCAGGAAGCTGACCTGATTGAACTTCTTCCTCATGATGAAGAACACTGTGTCAAGAAACTCCACCCCTTTAGAGATGTAGTACCACCACAGAGCCGACGCTATCTGCAGGTACAGAGTAAATCTTAATGAGGTATCTCCACAACTGACACAGCCTGATATATTACAATGCCTGTCAGTGTGTTTCTTCAACTTCTGACACTTTTAGTACTGTGGACGTCAAGAAAGTAAAGTCTCTTTAAAACATTTATCACACTCACAATTTTTTTTTACATTTGCCTGATGACAATGTCAACAGGGCAGGAATTATTATTATTTTTTTTTTCTGAAATTGTTTTGCGTGCTCTAGCAATAGTTTGCGTTCCTTCACAATACATTTGATCCCTTTGCAATATGTTTTGCGGTCCCATGCAATAAGTTTTACATGCCCTTGCAATAGTTTGCGTTCCCTTACAATACGCTTTATCCCATACAATAAGTTTTGTGATTGCTTGCAATAAGTTTTGCATTCCCTCGCAATAGTTGGCAATCCCTCACAATAATTTTACCATGGTTTTACTAGAGTAACCATATTTTAACCTTGATATTCATAGTGAAACCATAATAATAACTGGTTACTGTTGTAAAGACATGGTAAACTTATTGCGAGGAAACGCATGGTGTGAATTACGGAGGGTCTAGGGGTCTCAAAATCCCCTGGATGCAACAGGAGACCCCCTGGAAAGCTGATTTGAGCATTCTTGGGGGTCTTATTTAAAACAATGTGATTTAATATGATGTTTAACTTGGTTATTATAAATGCTGTAGTAATGCATATATTCAATTTGACATTAAAATGTTTCAATCTCGGTGTGATTTTCTAAAACCTGATTGCAATTGGAGCTGATTAGATGGAGTGCAGCTCCCTCTCTCTCTCTCTCTCACTCGCTTGCTCACTCACTCACTCACTCACACACATACGCGCGCAGGACAGGACGTTTTAAGTCACTTGCACTCAACTTGGAGCTCAACAAGAGAAGTATCACCCACGATTGCTACAACATCATCAAACGCGAACATCAAAGTGGTAGGCCTACTGCATCTAAACAGTTGAGGTTTTTAGAAACAGTCAGATACTAATGGGTGCACGAGGCAACGTGTCCCTAAAATGATAGATATTCTGTTTTTATTAAAATGTCTGAAAAGTAAATGTGCATATTGTATGAAACTTAAAGAGTATAGCGATGTAGGCGCACAACAGTAAAAAAAAAACATGTAATTTTAAGGGGGAGAACATCACAGGCTTTTTTCCTGTCATCTTCCAATTATTTTATTATTATTATTATTATTATTTTGTTCCAAAATGCAAATCTTTTTTGCACAATTTTTCCATTGTTTTTTGCATTGTTTTTCATTTATTCATAAGTTGCACCTAATGGAAATACCTGGTAAAATATTTTATTTCATAGGCCTCTGTGTTAAAGTAATATATTTATCATAATATGTATTTGTAACTATATTTTGTGGCCAGCATTACCAAAATCAGTTACTTAGGGTATGCGTCCATCAAACAGCAAGTTATTATCACACTTTTTACATTATTTGGCAAAATTACAGCTTGATTGTAAATGACACCCAATAAAAATTATTTTCTTTGTTTTCTTCAAACATTACTTGTGTCATATTTCATCTCAAGCATGCTCATCACTGACACCTTTATCGACTTAAAAGTATTCTAACTTTTGACAAATCGTGTTAGGAGCAAAATAGTTTGATGTGATGGAAATGACGGCACAACTGTGAGACAGTAGCACTTTTGGAAAATTGATAGAAAACATTTTCATATAATAAATACTGAATGAATGAATGTTACATTTATATAGCGCTTTTCTGACACTACACTCAAAGCACATTACACAGTGAACAGGGGACTTTTCTCAACCACCACCAGTGTGCAGCATCCACCTGAATGATGCAACAGCAGCCATAGTGCGCCAGTATGCTCACCACACACCAGCTATTGGTGGAGAGGCAAGAGTAGAGTTATAGAGCCAATTAGTGGATGGGGATTATTAGGAGGCCATGATACCAGGGTTACACCCCTACTCTTTACAAGAGGTGCTCTAGGATTTTTAATGACCACTGAGAGTCAAGACCTCAATTTAACATCTCATCCAAAGTACAGTGCCTTTTTTACAGTATAATCTCCCTGTCACTATACTGGGGCATTAGGACCCACACAGAGCAAGCACCCCCTGCTGGCCTCCCTAATACCTCTTCCAGCAGCAACCTTAGTTTTCCCCAGGAGGTCTCCCATCCAGGTACTGACCAGGCTCAATCCTGCTTAGCTTCAGTGGGCAACCAGTCTTGAGCTACAGAGTGATATGGCTGCTTGGAAAGTAAATGTGCATATTGTGTGAAAGACTATAGCAATGTAGGCACACAACAGTAGAAAAACATGTAATTTTAAGGGGGAGAATGACAGAATTAAATATTGAAATGTTTTCTTTTTATTTCACTCACTTTGTTTAGATTATCATAGTTTTAGACATGCAATAATTTGTATTTTTATAATGAATTTTCATAGTTTAATATCGAAATATCATCTGCATCTGGGACAAGGCTAAAACAGTAAAATTTGGACATAAAAGGCATTTAAAAAGTGCCAAAAATAAACGATGTAGGCCTGGTTGAAACTGAAGAAACATCCATCCATCCATCCACTGCTATTTCCCTTAATGACCCAATGGCACAGAATGATTAAACTATTATCTATATTTTTATGTTAAACTTTATAGTTTTAGTTGTATCGAGAACAGGGTGTGAATTCAGCATACTGACGCTGATTTACACTATGAAACAGTTGCAGTTCATGTAGTACGCAGTTCAGAGTAGTTTTATTTTACTTCCTAGGTCCGTATAAGTGCATTGGTTCCAAGCGCCACAAATAAGGAGGCGTGTCGTATATATGTATACGTGCCGAGAGTACTGACACTGTCTCTGTCCTCACGTCACCAGGGGAACACAGCTTGCCAATGAGGGTCATGGAACATGCCAAGCCGACAGCATGAGGAAGTTCTAACCGACGTCAGTACAATGGGTATCCAGGGATTCTGTACTGCCATCCTCCTGATCACAGTTAAGCCTGTCACAGAACTCTCCTCAACTTTCCCCTATTACCTTAAAATATGATAAAATACTCTTTTCAGCAGAGCACTGAGAGACTGTAAGATCATGGTTCCAGTTTGTTTCTATATGTGTGTGCACTGTACTGTGTCTGTGGGTTTACTTTGGAGAAAAGAAATTGTCCTCAGAAGCTCACTAAATTGGAAAAAAAAAAGAAAACTCCCTTTGGGGATTTCTGGGGACATGTTTTAAGATAGAACAAAGCATATAAATATTTTTGTATATTTTTTTTATTTTTTTTTATCCTAACAATAAAAAGCTTTTCTTAATGCAGCTGTAGTAATAGCAATACTTTGCAGGCAAAACTGGACAAGGGACATCAGAGACATCAGGGACAATCTCAAAGGCAGCAACATTCATAGGGGGTGGCTCTAGGGGCTCGAGCCCCTGCCCTTTTGCATGAGGTGCCCCTTAAATGCCACCCAAAATGAAAGCTTTCACACCAAAATTAAATGACTTTTTTATGCTTAATAATAGCATTTAGGTGTGTAAAAATGGATCAATATATTATGAAACTTTGATGCATCGATTATGGAATTTAATAATCAATTATAATGACTATAATAATACCCAATGTGTTACAGAGGCCGACTCAGATTATACGCACACTAAATTTTTTTTATTATGAACCAAACCTCCCTGTACTTCATTAATACAAAGAATGATCAGAAAATATTTTGAATTGTATTACAAATCAGATCAAATCACTTTATTGTCACATAGCCATATACACATTACAGTTGTGCATTCTTCTGTTCAACACAATGCATTCCGCATTTATCCTATTTCTTATCCACAATTAAGTTTTTGAGCCAGGTAATCTAAACCTACTTTTATTTATTTATTTATTTATTTTTTATCAATTTTCCTGTATAGTGCAAATTATCCCAACATTTACATTTTTGTCTTATAATTTTTAATTATTAAGCATAATACTTTAATACATTAACAAGCCTACCTACTCCATTGATAAAAGTGTAATTAATTTGTTTAGTTGAGCATAAAAACGTAACACAGGGCTAAAAAAAATAAACAGTCCAATTGTATTCCAAACCCCCAACCCCGGTAGAAATTTTTTGAAGCGACTGAGCCTCAAAAAGCTTTACAGCCCCTCAAAATGTCGATGCATGTCCATGCTCAACGACTAAAAAGATTTTTTATTCAAAAAATGTTTAAAATTTCATTCTAATTTTTCTTTTTTAGTATGTAGGGTAAGGGTCATTCATACATGAGGCGTTCTTGCAATCATCTCTGCTGGTTTTGAATAGTTTTTCTATGTAAACATATGCTAGGCGTATGTCTTTGTGACACGTCTCGCTGTTTTTTCAGCATCTTGTGCCAAGAGAGCCACGTTTTAGGATGCCGTGTAAAGTTAAAAAAAAAAACGTAAAATTTTTCTCTAGACACCTGCGTTTTGTTCCATTCTACTGTGTCTCACACAGGAAAAAGTGTCTTGTGTCAACGCCCCTTAAGGCCTTTTCACACCAAACGCGAACCTTCGGAGCAATTTCTCGCCACGATTAACATTTTATCCGGAAACAATGGATTCCTATCGAACCCTTTACACCTAGAACGAACGTTTGCGCAGAATCGCACACTGACAAAACAAAGCTTTTTTTACGATGAGTGTGTAAAAAATAAATAAATAAATTCTTCACCCTGCGAAGAAACGTCCCAACCAATAAAATTTGACCTGTGATTCACGTGTCAGGAGCTGCTGCAGTTCCCAAAACCAGCAGAACAGGTGGCGCTAAAGCACAGAAAGCTGTTTTGACCACCGACATTAAGCACTGAAGGAACTCCTGAGGAAGTCTTGAGCTGTGTCTCATGGCTCACTTGTTGATTCTTTCACTATTTCCTATATAGTGGATGTCTGTGAGTGCCATATATCAGGCAAGTAGTGAATGAAATGATTGAATTCGGACTCTGACGTATAGGCTACATGGAGTACCAGGAGGAGCGCTGAAAATGACTAATAATAATAATATGTTTTATTCTTATAAAATGGTATATACAATTAATCTTAATTCTGTTTGTCATGTTTAACCCATTAATATTTATTTCCATAATAGTTAAAATATTAATACTGCTCTCCCATTCAAACTCGGCAGCATTTCTAAGCGCCGAGAAGACATGACGTGCGCATAGCACCCTCATGCGACTGTAATTCAGTACTAAAGTTATTAATAACAACATCCATTGATTATTAGATGAATTCATACATGCGATAAATGAATATTTGTATAATTTCCAATGTGCGGCGTCTTCTGAGTTAACAATTACACTGGCGGCCAAAAGTTTGGAATAATGTACAGATTTTGCTCTTATGGAAAACAAATTGGTACTTTTATTCACCATTTTATTCACCTTTTATTCAAGTGGCATTCAACTGATCACAATGTATAGTCAGGACATAAATAACGTGAAAAATTACTATTACAATTTGCTAAATGTACTTAAACTACTTCAAAGAGTTCTCATCAAAAAATCCTCCACGTGCAGCAATGACAGCTTTGCAGATCCTTGGCATTCTAGCTGTCAGTTTGTCCAGATACTCAGGTGACTTCTCACCCCACGATTCCTGTAGCACTTGCCATAGATGTGTCTGTCTTGACAGGCACTTCTCATGCACCTTACAGTCTAGCTGATCCCACAAAAGCTCAATGGGGTTAAGATCCATAACACTCTTTTCCAATTATCTGTTGTCCAATGTCCGTGTTTCTTTGCCCACTCTAACCTTTTCTTTTTGTATTTCTGTTTCAAAAGTGGCTTTTTCTTTGCAATTCTTCCCATAAGGCCTGCACCCCTGAGTCTTCTCTTTACTGTTGTACATGAAACTGGTGTTGAGCGAGTAGAATTCAATGAAGCTGTCAGCTGAGGACATGTGAGGCGTCTATTTCTCAAACTAGAGTCTCTGATGTACTTATCCTCTTGTTTAGTTGTACATCTGGCCTTCCACATCTCTTTCTGTCCTTGTTAGAGACAGTTGTCCTTTGTCTTTGAAGACTGTAGTGTACACCTTTGTATGAAATCTTCAGTTTTTTGGCAGTTTCAAGCACTGTATAGCCTTCATTCTCAAAACAATGATTGACTGATGAGAGAAAGCTGTTTCTTTTTTGCAATTTTTGACCTAATATTGACCTTAAGACATGCCAGTCTATTACATACTGTGGCAACTCAAAAACACAAAGACAATGTTAAGCTTCATTTATGAACCAAATAGCTTTCAACTGTGTTTGATATAATGGCAAGTGATTTTCTAGTGCCAAATTAGCAATTTAGTATGATTACTCAAGGATAAGGTGTTGGAGTGATGGCTGCTGGAAATGGGGCCTGTCTAGATTTGATCAAAAATGACTTTTTTCAAATAGTGATGGTGCTGTTTTTTACATCAGTAATATCCTGACTATACTTTGTGATCAGTTGAATGCCACTTTGGTGAATTAAAGTACCAATTTCCTTCTGAAACAGCAAAATCTGTACATTATTCCAAACTTTTGGCCGCCAGTGTATATCACCTCAGTGAATTAGTGAAGAAATCACTTAGCATTTTAATAGCAAAACACATATAAAATATTTAATCTATATAAATAGGTGATAAATTGTTCAATTTATCTGTATGATTTTGGATAGCTATATTTTATCATGTTATTTTTAATCAAGTTTTGAAATGTCAAAAAGTAAAACACTACAGCCAGCATGAAATAAAGCATTTCAGGAATGAAATGAAGCCATTAACTGGCATCTCTCGCACTCCCTCTCTCTCTCGCTCACCCAATCTGTCTCTCTCTCCCACTCGCGCTCTCTCTCCCTGCATGGCTGTCCTCCTCACGTTGGATTACGGGCAAGATAGCGTCGGTGAGGTGTACATCGACTGCACACTCTAAATCAGATTGCATTGTGGGTAAGAATGAGTGAACAAATGTAGGGAATGAGATGTAGGGAACGAATTCGGACACTACTACAAAATGGCCGACACCCAAAATAGTGCCCTATATAATGGATAGGGGACAGTTTTGGACACAGCTGGTGCATCTCAATCAGCTCCCTAGTCAGGGCACTGATCAGGGAGTCGGACATTTTTCAATCACAAAATCGTTCCAGTGTACTGAAACATTCACTCCCTTAAAAATCCCACAATTCACCGTAAAAACCAGGGAGCATCGTTGCTCACTATGTTCCCTTACCGGAAACGTCGTCATGTTTTCTGAAGTCTCTCAAGTCATTAGATAACGAGCACAAGTGTAAAACTATGAAGTCCAAGCCTTATTTTTCTTTTTAAAAGAGATGTTGTTTGTAATGTCTTTCATTCGTAATTACCATGAAAGTGAATCAATCTTTTCATTTGAGTTGTTAAAAGAAGGTTTAAAATACACTCCTACTATATATTTTCCTTTCTTTATTTGTGCCATTTACCTGTTATAATAACACTGTATGTTTGAATATCTTCAAGGAAAATGAACGATAGTGTCATTTATACAGGGATGGTGCTGATTAATAACAGCTGTGCTTCTATGCACGAGCTCGTTAACGTGTCACAGGTGATTCAAGATGGCAGGGAGGTACTCAAGATGGCGCTGAGTATGGCTGCTGCGCTGCAAGCTCCGACACAACATTGCAGTTTTTTGTTTGTTTTGTTTACAATTCTTATGTTTTTGTCTTGGATGTTGTCTGCCTTATTGTCTATGACAGAGAAACACCTTTGGACACTGGTTCAGCAATTGCACACCGTAAACTAGACTTCAAATTCCTCAATACCGACCCGCTATTTACAAACACGCAGCCCGGCCGCGGAAACGCAGAAGGAAAAGGGGAAGTAGAGCCGGCGTTCTCATCAGAGTAAGACGTCGCACGAATCGACCCCCGCTACCCAGTATTCTACTGGCAAATGTACAGTCTCTGGACAACAAGCTCTGCGAGCTGAGAGCTTGGATCTCTTTCCAACGAGAGTCGAGGGACTGCTGCATTATCTGCCTTACAGAAACTTGGATGTCTGCTGAGATTCCAGATTCAGCCATCGAACCCGCGGGGTTCTCCGTGCACCGAGCGGACAGAGCGAAAGACCTCTCAGGTAAAAGCAGAGGTGGTGGTGTATGTTTTATGATCAACAAATCCTGGTGTGATCAGAGGAACATACATTCTATCAAGTCTTTCTGCTCTCCTGATCTGGAATTTCTCATGCTTCTGTGTCGACCATTCTGGCTACCGAGGGAATTCACAACAGTCATTATCACTGCTGTATATATCCCCCCACAAGCCGACACAGACCGGGCACTCAAGGAACTGTATGGGAGAATAAGTGAGCAGGAATCCGTGCACCCTGAGGCTGCGTTCACTGTGACCGGGGACTTTAACAAAGCCAATTTCAAATCAATCGCACCAAAATACCACCAACACATCAGTTTCAACACACAAGGGGACCGGGTTTTGGACTATTGCTACTCTCCCTTCCGGGATGGCTACAAATCCCTCCCCCGCCCACCATTTAGCAAATTGGACCACAATTTCATTCTGCTTTTGCCCGCTTACAGGCAGAAACTGAAACAGGAAGCACCCACCCTCAGAACGATCCAGTGCTGGTCGGACCAATCAGATTCTACGCTACAAGACTGTTTGGATCACGTGAACTGGGAGATGTTCCGGTCCGCCTCTGATGACGACATCGAGGTTTACGTTGATAGCGTAATGTGTTTCATCAGAAAGTGCGTAGAGGATGTTGTTCCGACCAAAACAATACGGATCTACTCCAACCAGAAGCCATGGATAAATAGCGATGTTCGTGCGGCACTTGATATGCGGACCTCCGCTTTTAATTCCGGGAATGCGGAGGAGCATAAACAAGCCAGTTATGCACGCCGCAAAACTATCAGAGCAGCCAAACACCAGTACAGGGACAAGACTGAAGGACAGTTTAACATCACCAACTTTAGAAGCATGTGGCAGGGAATTAATATCATCACAGACGTTGAAGGGAATAAAAACTCCGCCGTGAACACCGCTGCCTCTCTCCCGGATGAGCTAAATACTTTTTATGCTCGTTTCGAGGGAAATAACGCTGCCCTCGTGGAGAGAGCTCTTGTGGCCGAAGCTACAGAGGTTGATTCACTCTCCGTCTCTGTAGCGGATGTAACATCAGAGTGTGCGCGAACCAACTGGCTGGTGTTTTTATGGACATTTTCAACCTTTCCCTCTCCTTGTCTGTGGTCCCCACATGCTTTAAAACGTCCACCATTGTTCCTGTACCAAAGCAATCCAAAATCACTTGCTAAAATGACTGGCGTCCTGTTGCTCTGACCCCCATCATCAGCAAATGCTTTGAGAGACTAATCAGAGATTACATCTGCTCTGTGCTGCCTCCCTCACTGGACCCATTGCAGTTTGCTTACCGCAACAACCGCTCCACTGATGATACCATTGCATCAACACTACACACTGCTCTCTCCTACCTGGAAAAAAATGAATACTTATGTGAGAATGCTGTTTGTAGACTACAGCTCAGCATTCAACACCATAGTGCCCTCCAAGCTTGATGTGAAACTCCTGGCTCTGGGCTTAAACAGCTCGCTGTGCAGCTGGATCCTGGACTTCCTGTCAAGCAGACGCCAGGTGGTTAGAATGGACAGAAACATCTCCTCATCACTGACCCTCAACACTGGAGCCTCACAGGGCTGTGTTCTTAGACCACTCCTGTATTCCCTGTACACACATGACTGTGTGGCAACACACATCTCCAATGCCATCATTAAGTTTGCTGATGATACGACAGTTGTAGGTCTGATCACTGACAATAATGAAATGGCCTACAGAGAGGAGGTGCACACACTGACACGCTGGTGTCAGGAGCACAACCTTTCCCTCAACGTCAGCAAGACAAAGGAGCTTGTGGTGGACTTCAGGAGAAAAGACAGAGAACACAGTCCCATCACCATCAATGGAGCACCAGTGGAGAGAGTCAGCAGCTTCAAGTTCCTCAGTGTCCACATCACTGAGGAACTCACATGGTCCGTCCACACTGAGGCCGTTGTGAAGGCTCATCAGCGCCTCTTCTTCCTGAGATGGCTGAGGAAGTTTGGAATGAACCGCCACATCCTCACATGGTTCTACACCAGCACCGTAGAGAGCATCCTGACTGGCTGCATCACTGCCTGGTATGGCAATAGCACCGCCCTAAACCGCAAAGCCCTGCAAAGGGTGGTGCGAACTGCCAGACACATCATCGGAAGTGAGCTTCCCTCCCTCCAGGACATATATACCAGGTGGTGTATATTGTATACTGTACACTGTATATTATTATTTGTATATTGTGTTGTGTGTAATTATGTGTATATTAGATTTGTAAATTGGGATGTGTAAATCTGATGTTTATTGTAAATTGGTATATGTCTCATCACTGTCATGACTGCTCGGAACTGCACCCAAGACTTTCACCCACTATTGCACTTGTGTATATGGTTGTGTGACAGTAAAAGTGATTTGATTTGATTTGATTTGATTTGATTTGATTGAATCCAGAGATTATTTAGCAGAGATTGGCCACTTCTATTAAAATGAATGGGAACAATTGGAACACCCAACCAAGAAGCTCTAGCGCCCAACTGTCAACGGATGTAGAAAGGAAGTCCCGCCTTACAGTTAAAAGAGCCAATCACCTTTTAGATACAGACATCACCTGTCAATCAACTCTAGAACGTGCATGCGCAATAGCTATACACACTGGAAAAATAATTTTTTAGCATAATATGAGGTATAGAATCACAATTAATGATACCAGTCAGGGGCATAGATTCCGGGCGTGTTGCAGGGGGGAGGTAACCCCCCAATAATCAAAACAAGCAATTACCCCCCCCCCCCACATTTTTATTTCTATTATCAATGGAAACATATAAATGCTTCATGCTGCAACCCCCCAAAAGTTCAAGACAAACCTATGCCCTTGATACCAGTATTGTCCGATTTTATTGCTGATTTGAAATATGTTCTTTGATCGTGACCTTGACCAACCATTTTTGAGATTTTGGTCTTTCTCCATTCAAGCAGTCAGAAGCTGCATTGACATGACTGGAAATAGTCTCCTGAGAGTGTTCCAAATATGGCCGACAGTAGACTAACTTGCTAGGAAGACTTTGTTGAATCATAAGTGTCCCAATGTTCAGTGGATCAGTACCCTTACCAGTGCCCGAATTCATGTTCACGATATACTGATTCAAGACATAGGGAGCTAGGGAGCTGATTGAGACACAGGGCTGATCAGTAAGGACGTGTGTTTCATTTGCATCAAATGCCTTAAAAATGGAGAAAAAAAATTTCTCCTATGGGTTCTCTTAACATGTAAATGATATTGCTGCATCACTGCCTTGCATCCCCTTTAAGAAGCTCTCTGATCTTACATGGATTATCTTCATAATGTATTCCATATTGCTGTATTTCTTTTCCCCTTTGCATTTAATCTTACGTGAGTTCTCTTATATCTCTAATATAACATACAGTATATTGCAGCATATTTGTATTTGTTTCACTTTTTTTATATATATGACTGTACAGATCTTGAGTGTTTTTATTCACCCAATGTTAATAAAATTAATGCTATGACTTGCAGTGCACTTAATGTCTTTGTTTCAAAATGCCTTTGTACATCAAAACATGGTAGTGTTTCCTCAAAAATCGTTATTTCTGTGCAATTGTTAATAGTCGTTAACAGCTGCCGTTGGCAAGAATTAAAGTATCTAATAATGGATCAGACTGAAGATGGTTTTGTTGTGTGAGGTGTTGTATTTCTTGCATTATATAGAGTCTTTGAGCATTTAAAGGCCATCACGCAAATTTAGATACACACACAATTAGATACAATCAGTATAGTTCAAACTGACAACATCTTTTACAACAGTCATTATATGTGTGTATTATGCATTGATTTTAAACAAATGAACTTAACACAATATAGAGAATGCCTGGCAGTGGTGTAAACGGTTCTGCTCGACCCGCTTCGAACCGGCGTCTCCAGCATGTGAGGCGGGCGCATTAACGAGGAGGCTACAGTCTCTAGCATCAGTCGCTAGTGCGCCTCTTGAGGCCAGCGGAGTAAGATTTACACACATTGCACAGCACGTACTAGCTGGCTACCATTACAGTGGCATGTAATCAGCATTCCAAATGATAACATGTTTTAACCATTAATATTACTTAATTTTACACTCAATTCTTTCTAATCACCCGTCAAACTGTGTACACATTATAATACTGCCAGTTTACTTGTCCAGCAGGTGAACTCTCAAATGTTTTCTTTCTGCTTGTAAAGTACTACTTCTTCTCATCTGTCATACGTGGAGGGCAAACCAGCTGAAAGGTGCGTTGAGCCACCTACCCTACCGGGGTAAAATTGCTTGTCGATTAGTGTCACCTATTGTAAAGACATGAATGTGATAATGGTGGTCACTCTATGTGCAAGGGCCATTCGTCGGTGATTCGCCTCTCATAATCATGTCGCCTTCGGTGTGAAAAGACCTTTAGCCTGTAGTCTTTATAATTAGATTTATATGAAAAAAAATAGACGTTTATGTATGTCCTCATTTAGATAGCTAAGTACAATTTGTGGGTGGGTGTGTGTGAGGAAAGACTTATTTCTTACCCTGACTTCATTCACATCATTAGAGTAGTTCACAGGTTGGCAGAGGTAACTGTAACCAGCCGCTCTGGAGCCCAGGAGCAGCTAGAGAGAGAGAAAAATACAGTAAAACTGGCATTCTATTAGAATCACATTATTCATTTGAACACCAAGAGAGGTTAAAGGTCAAAACTGTCTATAATGAAATACTATAACAGACGAATGGAAGGGATTGGCTACTATTTATGACTTATGCTTTTGGTAAATAACCTGCACATCTTTGTGTGCCTTCATTGCCAGTAAAAGTTCAACTTGCGAAACAAGCAACAAAGCTGATTGTCTGTGTAAAAAGTAAAATATATCACAACATTTAGCTGAACCAGTGATACAAGTGCCAAACATCTGTGAACTGTCTGTGGCCTGTCTATGGTGTTGAACTCTCACATCTTGGGCTAAAACCCTTGCAAAGGGAGGTAGTGTGGAAACAATTAAGGGCAGGTGCATGATCAAAAAGATTTACAGTTCATAGTAAAAAAGGACAGGCGAAGACGAAGACCTTAGTGGTCGAAACATTGTTTGTCTAATCTATTGAATAATATGGGAACAAACTATGTAGCATTATGAACTAAAACCAATTCAATTAAAAATGATAGAAAAATATAAAACTATTATTTTAAAGTTGTTGATTAAAAGCATAGTCAATCTATTTTATTTTTATTGCAAAAGATTCCGATTTATACAAATATATAAGTAGTTTGAGAGTGTAGGGAGACTGACTTGATGGGAGTGGGCAGTCACTATGTAGCTCTTTTGCCGCTGTTTGTTTTCACGCAATTGGTGATTGGTGGATCATTCTCTTTAGGATCCTTTAGGATCGTGGTGTGGCAGGGTGGAGGGTGATTATGCACACCCGGCCCCTAATCAGGCTGATCAACCCCGAGAGGGATAAGGCCGACCAGAGACTGCAGTTCGAGAGAGAATTACAGGCAGCTGACCTGTATGTGTTTGGTTGTGTCTTTTTGTTTTAGTTAATCATTAAATATTATTTATGTTGTTAAGCCGGTTCTCGCCTCCTCCTTTCCACTGAATGTGTTACACTGGTGCCAAAACCCGGGAAGGAGGAGGGATGCGCCGTAGTAGAGTCCTCGCCATTACCATCCACCCCAACGGAGCAGCCGCGACCATCCGCCGGGGGACGGAGGAGCCCGGCCGCCTGAGAGCAGAGGAACATCCGCCGACCGCGAGGGGAGAAGGGGCTCCTAACCGAGCACCTGGAGCAGTCAAGGCTGCTGCCAGGGGCAGAGGAGATCCCTACCAGCCGCTGAAACGCGGCAGGGTCTGAGACCACCGACCGCGAGCGGGGAGGGGCTCCTGGTGGGAGGACCGCTACCAGGGGCAGGGGAGACCCCTTCCTTCCACCGGAACGCGGCGGGGTGTTCCGTCCGCCAGGGGCCGGAGGACTGCCTCTGATCCGCCTGGGGAGGCGTGACTGTCATCCACTAGAGGGTGGAGGAGTGGCCGAGGACCAGGCTATGGCGTATCGGAGAACCGGCGAGTAAATTATTATTTATTTTTCTCTCTCTCCTTTCTCTCTCCTGCTGCCGTTCCGCGTTGGCCTTCCCCTTTCTTTTTAAATATTAGTATTGTTTTAGTTGGGTGCCATGTTTTTTTTTTGTTATTGTTGTTTCCCTCCCCTTGTCCCCTCCCAGATCCAGGAAGGTGGGGATGACCTGCCAGCAGATGGGGCCGGAAGGGCACGCCCCCAAAGAAAAGGGGGTGGGGGTGGTGTACATCATGACGGGGGCTCCCCGGCCTGAAAGAACGAGGGAAGAATGTGGCAGGGCCGTGATTATGCACACCTGGCCCCTAATCAGGCTGATCAAGCCCTAGAGGGATAAGGCCGACCGGAGACTGCAGTTTGAGAGAGAGAGAATTACAGGCAGCTGACCTGTATGTGTTTACATTTACATTTATGCATTTGGCAGACGCTTTTATCCAAAGCGACTTACAGTGCACTTATTACAGGGACAATCCCCCCAGAGCAATCTGGAATTAAGTGTCTTGCTCAAGAACACAATGGTGGTGGCTGTGGGGACCGAACCAGCAACCAGTTATGTGCTTTAGCCCACTACGCCACCACCACTCACATGTGTTTGGTTGTGTCTTTTTGTTTTAGTTAATCATTAAATATTATTTATGCTGTTAAGCCGGTTCTCGCCTCCTCCTTTCCATTGAATGTGTTACACATGGGTAGTGTAGTTGTTCACCAGGAATTCTGCTATTTAACATGTCTTTTAAACAATGAAGCTGAAATAATGTGGACTGATGGCTTCAGCAAAAGCATATATCATTATACCAGTTATTGTTAAAAAGCAATTCCCCCTATGGAGAAACTGAATGGGCTTTTTACTTTCATAATTAGACTGTTGCACTCCATTATGTATAAAAGCAACAGTCTATTATTTTATAGCCTAGAATGAAGCCAGTATATCTTCTGAAATATTTGAGAGAATCAGTGATAAAGTGAAAGGGGACACATGGTTTGACAGGATGTAGAGTTGATCAGACCTCTTTGCAGATGTAGAAGTTAAGCAGCACCATGCTGAAGTTGTACACAATGAGGGTTGTTCTGAACTGAAAGGGCTCCCGGGTCTGCATGTAACGGGGCCCGGCCCACAGGAAGATCAGGTACAGAACACTGATCCCCAGGGTGGGGAGCGGGGATGACATCATCGGCCATTTCTCCACACGCTTATCTGAGACACAAACACATATGCACAGTCACATACGTGGGTCATTGACAAATAAGGTTTTCAGATAAAATTAGTAATCTTTTAAAAATGTAGTCTAAAACATGTGTCAAGTTCATAGAAATGTAATCTTTGTTTCTAGGTTGGTTTTAAGTTTTCTACAAAAAATGATTTAATGACAAAAAAATTTTAATTAAATAACCATCAAATAAAATGTATTAAAATACTTAACTAGAACTTTGAATACATGTGAGTGTACACAACAAACATGTTTTTCAAGGTAAAAAAATAAAATAAAATAATAATATATATATAGAGAGAGAGAGAGAGAGAGAGAGAGAGATAGATACATTTTTTTTTTGACCTGACCAAAATTTGCTCTTTCATAAAAATGTCAAAATATCTGATTTGTTAAAAAGAAAAAAAAAAAAAAGATATATATATATATATATATATATATATATATATATATATATATATATATATATATATATATATATATATATATATATAAGATTATTCCTAACTACTAGTGCCAACAATATTTCAAGAATTTCAGCTTTTGTCTTCGGACAGTTACACGACTTACATTTTAGACATTAAATTTTGACACTGAATTTATGTTCCAGAAAAAAAAGAAAAGAAAAAAAGGCAATGATTTTGACTCAGAAATTGAAAACATGTTCATCTTTGTAGAGGTGTATTCAAGTGGTTTTCTGTGAACTGCATTTTTAATGCAATTTTTTAAAAACGTGATAGTTTAAAAAAAAAAAGAAAAAATGAGCATCGTGTCACACATGCACATTTCAGTTAAGACAATTCAGTGTGCTAGAGCTTTTTATACAGTGCTATAAATATAATTCCTAACCATTAACAGAACTATGTTTTTAAGAATATATATAAAGAAAGAAATTAATGGACAGAGACACATATTCTCACCTGCTATGGTAAGGCTCCATTTATAAAACTCTATGGAGTCATTCATAACATGAATGACTGCATCCATGGTTCTAGTTCTAAGATGATTATCCTGCAAAGGAACAAAAATAAATTAATAAACAACAATTCGAGGCTGCTTGCCTTGACTTTTTTTTTTAACTTATTTATTTTGCAGAATATGAATTTTATTCATCTTAGACAGTGAGTTTGAAAATACAAAGAATAATTGGACAATGCATTTTGGACTTCGATTGCATACCCGATCATCCATCATTCATAAAAAGAACCCAACCACATTTTGACAGATGTGTACATTTATTACAGAGAATTGGGTAACTGATAGTGTGCCTAGTTTTACAAGGCAAAGCAGCCTGTCTTTAACTCAGCGAGTTCCTACCAAACCCTGTATGGCAAGTAAGCAGAATTAATATGAGTCACAGTCCTCCAGCGTAATTACATAATCAGCCTGCCTTCTTCTGCAGCCCTGCTGACATTTGTGCATTATTTAGTGGCCCTATCCTTTTGCATGGAAACAAACTGAAGGAAAACTGGACAGCAATATCTAATCCTGGACAAAACCACAGTAAAATGTAACAAACAAAGGAGTAAAAGTCCCAGGAAAGCTGCATGGGTAAGATCAGTTTAAACTTGGTTTACAGCCTTTGGAGCTTTGTAATAGAAAACAAAAACACAAACAAAAACAATGATGCATATAGAGTACATGCAGTATATTTTGTGTGCACATACTGTATACTGTCCAGTGACCCCAAAAGTATTTGTACATGTAGGCCAAACTAAAATATGTATGAATGTCAGTACATGAGAAACAACATATCAAACTCATTGGCATCTGCAAACAAATGTTGTTGAGTTATTTTAAGTTTTGAGAAGGTTAGTTTAAGGTGCTCGGTGAAACCTAAAAATAACCGTTAGATAACGATCTGTTTAAGTTCTTTTCAAATTGTCAAACAAAAACCTTCCTGCAATGTTCTGGGAACATTGGTGTATGGTTATAAAAATGGAACCTTAAAAGAACATTCCTAGAACTTAGGAAATGGTTTCTAAATATAACCAGACGTGAACCGAATTCTAACATTAGGGGAATGCTCTGATTTCTAATTTCACTATTTTGAGCCATTTTTGCAATGACTTTTTAAGCAACTGGTGATTTTAGTAGATGTATGAAGTAAGTTCCCTTAAAGGGATAGTTCACACAAAAATGAAAATGTTCTCATCATTTACTCACCTTCCCATCTCAGGGCCATTTCAAATGTGTATGACTTTCTTTCTTCTGCTGAACACAAAGGAAGATTTTCAGAAGAATATTTCAGCTCTGTAGGTCCATACAGTGTTGGTGAATGGTGACCAAAACATTGAAGCTCTAAAAGGCACATCGTTCGTTCGTCCATCATTGTCGATGAAGACCTCAACACCATTAATCACATGGAGACTGAGTGCAGTGTGTCCGAAGGTGACTAATTAGGCCAATTCGGGCACGGAATGTCCTAGTACATATTGGGCAGATATGTGTAGGCACTGCAATTGTTGCACTGGTGGCTCTGGACTTTGCATCTTAGCGCAATTCGTGTTTATGTTGTGCTTCAGCAATACACCGTGTTTCGTAAGCTTGACAGCCCTTGTTGATGCAGTCGCGCCAAGTATGGCGGTTTTGTGCCAGCATTTCCCAGGTGGTCGTGTCTATGTCAAGTGCCTTCAGGGAGGCCTTAATGTGGCTTTATAGCATTTCTTCTGCCCCCCATGCGAGCGGCGACCAGTAGAGTGTTCCCCAAAGAGGAGCTGCTTGGGTATGCGCTCGTCCGGCATACGGATAACATGCCCTGATCAACTGGTCCGTGCTCTCATCAGCAGTGTGTGGACTGATAGTAGACTTGCTTGGGAGAGAACTTCAGTGTCTGGTCCTTTGTCTTGCCTTCTGATACCTAATATTCTGTGAAGACAAGCCATGTGGACATGGTTGAGCTGTCTTGCATGCCTTCGATACACAGTCCACGTTTCACAGGCATATAAGAGTAAGTACCACCACTCTATAGACCTTTAGTTTTGTTGCTGGACTAATTCCTCGACGTTACCATACAGTGGAGCACAGTCTACTGAAAGCAGAGCTTGCCTTTGCTATTCTGCAGTTAACTTCCATATCAATGGTCACTACTCGTGAGAGAGTGCTTTCAAGGTAGGTGAACTGGTCTACTGCCTGTAGTTTCTGCCCTTTGATTGTGATTTTGTGTTCTGGGTGCGGTGCACGAGGAGCAGGCTGGTACAAAATGCATATAAACACAGCATAAAAGTAATCCACACGACTCCAGTGGTTCAGTCCATATCTTCTGAAGCAATATATGTTTGGGTGAGAAACGGATCAATATTTAAGTAATTTTTTGGCACCCATTCACTTGCATTGTATGGACCTACAGAGCTGAAATATTTTTGCAGAAGAAAGAAAGTCATACACGTCTGGGATGGCATGAAGGTGTGTAAATGATGAGAGAATTTTTATTTTTGGGCGAACTATCTTTTAAGTTCAGCACTTTAACTATGAACAGTTAATGTGACAACCAGAGAGAGAGAGTCCAAATCTGTCTTCTATTCTTATCATTTAAAACAAACTTGTTTTAACAAGTTTTTGTTTGAAAATTGTGTGTGCTATAGGGCTGAAACGATTAGTCGACGTTATTGACAACGTCTTTCCGTTGTCGAATAGTCATTTGATCTTATTTAACGTAACATGAGATCATATGAAACTCTAATGATGACACATGAGAGCAGCACTTCAGCTCCCACATGACTGAGGAGAGAAAACACAGCTCACAGTCCAGATGCACTCCAAACTTTCCAAACAGCTTCAGGTGATGTAGATCGCAAAGTATGAGGGAATCTTTGCTCATCCCTCGCGCGCACACTCGCTACAGCTAAATTATTACGTGATGGCTCGCGAGGTATTGAATCAAGGGCGTAGATTCCAGGGGGGATGGGGGGGAGCTAAGGTGTGAGAGGGTAGTCTTCGCCCCATTATACACTGCATCAAAATACGTTTTTGATTTGTTTTTGTTTTGGCTTGTTTTCCAATATAAATATCTAAAACTCATTTAAAACGACGTACATTTACTTTAAGAGCTATACTGCCGAAGAAAAAACTGTTATCTGAGAATGTTGAATGTAATAAAAAAATCACAATATTTTAAAATATTTTAAAATCCTTAAAAAAAGAAAAAAAAAGATGCATCCACCTGAGAAGCAGCATATAAGATTGCAGAACTTTCAGAGAATATATCTTGAACATAAGTATATTTAGTCTTTGATGTATACATATAAACATATGAAAAAAACACTTATATACAAAATACACTTATAATCAAGATACATTCTCTGAAAGCAATTCTTAATATCATATATGTTGCTTCTCAAGTTAATGTATCTTGTTTTAAGGATTTTTAGACAATTTAAAATGGAAAACAAGACATGAACTCTTGATAACAATATGATTTTTTGCAGTGAATTTCTTTACTGAATTAAAAATAATAAAAAGTATTTTTTCCCTTTAATTCAGTGAATGTCATTTAGAGGTATTTTTAAAAGATGATTTTGTCCTCTTTATTGTTAGTAAGCACATTTAACACAACCTTTTAACACGGGGCACAAGCTGAATAGTCGGTTAAGAGCTAATGATTAATCGTTGCAATAATTACCCGAATAGTCGAATAATCGTTCTAATAATCGTTAAATTAGTCGATTATCAAAATAATCATTAGTTGCAGCCCTAGTGTGCTATATTAACCTATCTCTTTAAAATAAATGCCACTTGGTTCAGTATTTGTTATGTAATGCAATGACATTCAGACATTTTAAGTGTGGCTCAAGTGTCCAAATACTTTTTGGAGACACAACATGTGCATATTCTATTCTAAAACCTGAATAATGGAAAACGTTTAATTTAACAAATTAGGATTATTATTATCGCCGCTGTTACAAGTTAGCAGCAGTAAGATGGTTGTGTACTCTAAAACAGAAGAGCAGAAGCCCTGTTAAAACAAACACGTCCCGGCTGAAGACAAAAGCCTCTGTGCGCGTGTGTCAGCAGGTTTCACGCGCATTTGTCAGTCAGGCTGTAATTCCTTTTGATCTACGAGCTTACAGTTTAAGTACAAATGCCCATCGACCCACATTTGAGGCCGCACCACTCAGTGGGATGATCACTGTAAAGGTTACCATCACCAGATGCTCAAACTACACAAGTATATAACTTTTCCTAAAATAAAGGAAACAACTATTAATTGTATGATCAGAGTAACTGTCCATCAAACCAATCAAACAGTCCAAATAACCTAGAAGGTACATCACAAGTCAAAAGCATTTAATATGACTGAATCAATATGAATACATTAGGTTCCACAAATGATATTTAAATAAATAAATAGGCTATATATAGTTATAAATATAGAAATAAATCTTTTCAAGAGACTTTCTGATCAAATAGAAATAGCTCATGTAACTAGTGCTAATATTCCATTTTTACAGTGCAGCTAAAAACTCTACTGCAAGGGTTCTTGAGTTGACTGTATGGTTTAAAAAGTTCATGATGTTTTATTAAAGGTTCTTTAGGTCAGTATATTGGTTTCTGATTCTTTAAAGCACCAGTAGCCTACATACATTTGTACCACTACACATTTTCTGAACACTAGTTAATAGTTAATAAAAGGTTTTAATTTTTTATCTTTTGCTTTTTTGGTTCTAGCTAGAACTTTTGTTTTTTTCTAGTGAAGAGACACTTAAACGCCTTTAAATAAGTGACACTTAACAATTACAATAAGGAACATGATTAGTTCTGGCATGTTGCACTGCACTGTCATTTGCATTTAATTGCATGCAAACTTGCAAGACAAGCAGGACTATAAAGTCTAGTTCTAAAGCAGAAAAGTGCGCTTGCACACACACTTACCTTGCAAACGCGTGCCTATGCCGACATCAGGTGCAGTGCAGCCCAGTTGGAATATGAAAGTGAATAAATGTGTGGATTTAAATCTACACTGTGCGTTTATACACATCAACCCCGCAGATTTGGCAATAATAATAATAATAATAATAACGCGAAGGCAAACGGAATGCAACTAAAACAGGTCGTGCATATGAGGCAAACCCATCGTCCCCTGGGCACCTGATCTGTCTGTGTCCCGGACACTCACTGGTCAACCGTCTGTCCCGCACCGACCATGCGCAGTCACGCCATGTGGGGCTCGTGCCGGTGCGCTCGGGTAACTCCTTTGTTTTGGCGTTAAACCGCTTTCATTCATCAGTCTAACTTAAAATAGCTTTTATAAAGTGATCAATATCATCTGCCTGTGGTATTTTTGTAGCCTAGATCTTTATAGTTTTAAGAAAGAAACTGCATAAGAAACGTGCTGCATTTTATAAACATTTTATTCCCAATTAAGCAATATAATATAATATAATATAATATAATATAATATAATAATAACTTAGTATGTAGTATAGGCCTGTACTCAATAAATATTTATATTTTTAAGATTTACACATTTCAGTTTCATAACAAAATTCCATCAAATTGAACTGTGTAATATTTAACACAATTAAATTAATAAAACTTAAAATATTTAGTTTTTTTAAATTATTATTTAGTTAAAGATTTCTCAGTTAAACTAATAGAATTTTGTTATGAAATTGAAATTCATAAATCATTAAAAAAATGTGAGTGTACTATATTTATTATTATTATCATTATTATTATTGTAGTGTATTGTTTTCATACACTGGCCATTCCCCAGCACTTATGGGTTTGGCATTTTATTTATTTATTTATTTATGTATTTATTTGTTTATTTATTATATTGTGTTTGCTGCATATTTAACCATTTTAGGAAGTAAATACAGTCATTAATGATTATTTTGTCATGAATATGATCATGTTCCTATTACAATTTGTCATTTTTATGTTATGCATTCGTAATATTATAATTATGATATGACACTGGCAATTCCTTTGAGAAAGTTTGCCATTTGATTTATTATTATTATGATGATGATGATGATGATTATAATTATTATTGTTATTATTATTATTATCTTTATTATTATTATTATTATTATTATTGCATGTTTACTGCATAAACAATTTTAGGAAGTAAATACTTTACAATATATGATTATTTTGTCATATATGAATATAACCATGTTCTTATCACAATCTATCATTATTATGTCATGCATTCATCATATGATATTAGATTTTTGCCATTTTTAGACTTTTACATTTTCTGAGACAATGTGAGTGGGACTTGATTTGCTGCAATGGGGATTCTAGGTGGTTGCTAGGGTGTTCTGGATGGTTACATTTGTACTTTTAATAAACAAATATTTATTCAATAAACAGTAATGCAATAATATTTGTTAATGTTGTTAATGCCTAATTGTCAATTAACAAAACTTAGTTCTAAGCAACCTGTTGCTCACAGTGTTATCCATACGGTAATGACTTAACTGAGCCACAAGGTGTCGGTAAATCACATGAAAAAAAAAAATGAAAAAATAATGAAGTCATGAAGTTCTGCTTGGAACAGTTGTCTGTTTAAGGGATGACAGACTGGTTATGTTTAAAATACAAAACTAGCGTTTTTTAAACAAAATTTTAAATAGTACATGAAACCGTATTTATTGTATACACAATACATACACATATGGAATAAATATGGTTATTTTGCTTTTATGACCTCTAGTCCTCTATAAATCCATCACTGGTAAACATCTACTAAAATCAGCATCTACCAGAAAGGGGTGTACTGGATCATGCTAACCAACCAAATCTTGACTTCTTGAATGTAGTCTTCAGCATATTCCATGTAGAAAATAATGCAGTATGCAAACTGCAAAAACAGTAAGTGCCGGGTAGATTACTTATTAATTGTAATCTGGTACTGGTTACAAATTACATGGCTAAACATTGTACTCAGTATCATAATCTCTTGGGATACATTTTTAAAGTTATCTAATCTGATTGCTTTTGGATTACTTCTGATCAAATTCATTTTTTTTATGTTACATGCATTTAAGCAGGAGAAGCTGGTACCATTTTGACAATGTTGCTTAAATGCATTAAAGAAAACTTACTTAATGGATTAAAATATGAGAATTATTGTGTGTGTGTGTGTGTGTGTGTGTGTGTGTCCAGGTATTCCCTACGTTGTAGGGACCAAATGTCCCCACAAGGATAGTAAAACCTGAAATGTTTGACGTTGTGGGGACAATCATACTAAATGATGTTTTTTGAAAATGTAAAAATGCAGAAAGTTTTCTGTGAGGGTTAGGTTTAGGTTTAGGGTTAGGGGATAGAATCTATAGTTTGTACAGTATAAAAATCATTATGTATATGGAGAGTCCTCACAAAGATAGCTGCACCAACATGTGTGTGTGTGTGTGTGTGTGTGTGTGTGTGTGTGTGTTTAGATAAAGGGACAGCAGAATGAGGGATAATTGCATGAGAGTTCACCTCTGTGATTTCTCTCTGTGAATTCTTTATGCATCACACAGGTGTTCTGTTAACAGCAGGACATCTGTGAACTACACTGCAGTTCCCCGCTGCGAGTGAAGCAGCTGTGCAGTGCTTGGCTGAAGCACGGAGCACAGGCGATTAAATCTGTCAGCAGGAGGTGATAGCAGATGACGCAGAGTTCAAACTCACCCATAACTTCACAACATCTCATCTCACCTGTGTGACACACTGACAGCTGAGTACAGTACTGCATCTGAATAACAGTCATACACAATATAATACAATTTATAAACTTTCTTTCAATTATTTCTTTCTTTTATATAACAAATGTCTCCCTCACCTCCTCCCTCCATCCAGTTCTTTCTTTATTATACTGTATATTACAAATCCCACCTTCCTTCCTTCATCTCTTGTAAATTACCACTCCCTTCTTCCATTCTTTTACAAAAAACATCCTTCACTCCCCTTCCTTTTTTCCTTTCTTCCCTCCAGTTCTTTCATTCTGATATATTACAAATCCCTCCTCTTCCTTCCTTCCTTCCTTCCTTCCCTCCTTCCTACCATCCTTCCTTTCCATCTTCCATTCTTGTACATTAAAAATCCTTCCTTCCTTCGAATTGTCATTTTTATTAGAGAAGTAAGGAAGCACTACACACAAACACATGCATACAAATTACAAATCCCTCCTTCCTTCCTTCCTCCCTTTCTTCCTTCCTTCCTCTCTTGTAACTTACCATTACCTTCTTCCTTTCTTTTACATAAAAAATATTTAATTCCCCTTCCTTTTTCCTTCATTCCTTACCCCCAGCTCTTTCATTCTGATATATTACAAATCTGCCTCTCTTCCTTCCTTCCTTCGAATTGTAATTTGTAAGAGAGAAGTAAGGAAGGACTACACACAAACATGTGGATACAAATTACAAATCCCTCCTTTCTTCCTCTCTTGTAAATTACAATTCCCTTCTTCCGTTCTTTTACATAAAAATACTTCACTCCAGGCCTGGCTCCAGCTCTAAGATGTAAGGTGGGCCGACGGTCCTATGGCCGACCCGCCGGGTGGGCCGAACAGTTGGAGGGGTGGGTGTAGGTGTAGTTCTCAAGGTGGGCCAAGTTCATGATTGGGTGGGCCAGGCCCACCCAGGCCCCCCTGTGGAGTCGGGCCTGCTTCACTCCCCCTTCCTTTTTTCCTTCCTTCCTTCCCCTCTCCAGTTCTTTCATTCTGATATATTACAAATCCCGTCTCTCTTCCTTCTTTCCTTCCTTCCTTCCCTCCCTCCAGTTATTTCTTTCTTATCCTATATATTACAAACCCCTTCTTTCTTCCCACCTTCCTTCCTTTCTTTCTTTCTTTCTTTCTTTCCCTTTTTCCCCTCTATTTCTTTCTTTCTTATACTGTGTATTACAAATCCCTCCTTTCTTCCCTCCTTCCTTTCATCTTTCCTTCCTTCGAATTGTAATTTTTAAGAGTGTAATGCTTACATGAGAAAAGGAATGTACAGCATGTACAGGCAGAGAGGAAATAGATTCTGTTCTGTTTGTCTGCTGCCTGTTTCTTATTCAGACACTGATTTCATTTACATTAGTGTGGCTATATGGCCTTTAACTCTCCGTTTTATAAAGTTTTTTTAACAAGATCATCAAAGCAAACCAAAGGTTTCTGAAAATTTCAGCTCATGGGAGTGTTATGAATGTCAGTTGCATTTAATTGAGATGAGAAAAAGAGAGTGTGAGACAGACAGAAGGGCGGTTTTGATTATAGAGAGCAAAGGTGGTGAGTTTCATGAAAGTAATGCTATGTGAACTCCGTTAAACGGTCAGTTTGCATCCTGGTCAAGCTTTTACTCCGAGTCAATTGCTCAGGGCCTGCCGGTCACATGTGACACAAGGAAATGGAATGTTGTTATTTCAGCTGGAAAGATGGCTCTTTATTCTGAGGTTTTTATCGGTTGTAAAAGCACATCAGTGTGTGTCAGGGAGTCAGTGCTCTGAACACAGTTCAGAAAAAGGGAACTGGTGTGTCCTCAGTTGAACTCAGACTAGGACACATCCTCAGGGAAAACACAGGCCAAAACACTTTGATGAGGAGAGACACTGTATTTATCCTCTCTCTCCCTCTCTCTCTCTCTCCCCATCTCTCAAATCATCTCTCACCCCCCCCCCCCCCCCCCCCCGTTTACTATTTAAAGGAATAGTTCACACAAAAAATGTAAATGTGTATGACTTTCTTTCTTCTGCAAAACACAAACAAAGAATATTTTGGCTCTGTTGGTCCTCACATTGCAAGTGAATGGTGACTAGAACTTTTAAGGTCCAAAAGGGTGGGGATGGTCAAAGGTGGAGATTGATAGAAAAAAAGGACTTAAATTTTGATCTGTGTCTCACCCACACTTATCATATCGCTTCAGAAGGTATGAAATTAACCACTGGAGTCATATGGATTACTTTTGTGATGCCTTTATTCTGGTCACCATTCACTTGCATTGTGAGGACCAATGGAGCTGAGATATTCTTCTAAAAATCTTGGTTTGTGTTCTCCAGAAGAAACAAAGTCATACACATATAGGATGGCATGAGGGTGAGTAAATGATGAGAGAATTTTAATTTTTTGTGTGAACTATCCCTTTAAAATTAATTTTAGTTCATTGTAGTTTAAGGCCCAAAACATTTACAGATTAGCTTTGTACAAAGAGAAATTGTATAAAATGGTATAAAATAAAGCTGGAAATGGAGCAAACAAATAATATAAAAAAATGACATGAAATAATGAAAAATAAAATAACACTGTAAACTAAAGTCAAAGGTATACTGTACTTTGTTTTTCTGCGTGTCGTTCCGTCTTGCGCACAGTTGTGTGCTTAGCCTTTCAAAATATACTCTTTTGACTGCGAGCGAGCCCACGCCAATGGACAAATTCGATGTATGCTCACTAAGACTGCTTTGTGATACTCTTCTACTGCAATCAATGCCAGGTGCATGCACTGACAATGCGCAAAGATGTGGACTGTCTGTCTAAACCAGGCTGCACGCGACAGTCCGCGTGTACTGTGCTGATGACGAAATTTGTGTTAGGTACACTTTGTGCAGGACGTACAGGCACGTGAACAACTGAAGTATACTATGGCTTTTAAAATGTAGCTATCAATGAATTGAAAAAAAGATGTGGAGCAAAATGAGTTAGTAAAATACAATAGTGTAAACAAGTAACATTAGCAATAAAATAAGTAGTGCAAATGGTATGAACATGTAGGATTAACAAGAAAAGTACAATAATGAATAAGAAAAATATTACACTGAAGAGTAAACACCCCGTCCACACTGAGCAAGTCGCTTTATTTCAGCTCATTATTAAATCTCATATTGTATTGGTCAGGGCATTTCATCACCCGGTGAAGGAAAAAAAATGACGCACTCGGCATAAAAAAAAGCCTCGCTTTGTCGACGTGAAATTCTGTGCAAATGTTCGCTCCAGGTGTGAATGGCTTGCTAGGAATCCATTGCTTCGATTCAAAATGTTAATCATGGCAAAAATTTGCATTTGATGTGCAAAGGCCTTAACATCATATATAACTTTACACTGTATTGTTTGAAAGAGATTTTGTCACACTAAAATCATGTTAGCAGTGTAATGTTCACGTCTTGTGGCTAACTTTTTGTGGAAATCAACATTATGCCACAAATGCTGTTAATTGAGCTAAACTTTTATTTCATGTGGAATATTCCTTTAAGTAAAATAATGCTAAAAACAACAGCGCATAGTAACTTTGAAAGTAGTAATCAATTAATTTAACATTAAGGAATAAATGAAGGAAGTAACCTTATAAATATGTGTAAATAAGGGTCTCTCTTGTTCTTTCGCTTTTTTCATCGTTCACGTTAAATGGTTCTTTCCATTTGCAGTAAATGCATAAAAAGTCATGTATTCCAGTCTGCGATGGTCACATGTCGTCTGGTTCCTGCTCTCAGTGGTGTGCAAAGCAAATTAGAGCAAATTATCAGAAAGTAATTATTCTTTTCATGATAATAACCCCTGGCTGCAAAGGTCGTTTGTAAGGATTACCCTGGCGACCACCAGGGGGTGCTATGTTTGTTTGTTTATTGTTCACGTCATGTCTTTCGTTTGATTATGGGTTTTGTAGTTCTTTTCCTTGTCTTTGTTCATTGGTTCTTGTGTTTATTACTCCCAGGTGTGTCTTGTTAACCTTATTAGTCCATGTGTATTTAACCCCTGTGTTCCCCTGTGTTCTTTGTCAGTTCTTATCAATTTGAGACTGTAATGGTTTGTTCTGTTCTCATGTTTTTGGTTTCTTGTGTTTAGTTTTCTGAGTTTTAATTAAAGCATTGAGTACCAGAGGGGACAGTGGGCGTTCTCCGCGGAGGCGAATAGGTCGACTTCCGCTCTGCCGAATACTTCCCAAATCCTGCACCCAAGAATTTCACACACCATTGCACTTGTGTATATGGTTGTGTGACAATAAAGTGAAAGTGATTTGATTTGATTGGACTTCTCAAATCCTCAAAACTGTATGAGGGTGAAGTCTCCACTCCTGCGGTAGTGCTCCCTGGCGTGACAACAGATCCGCTCCATAATTTAGGTGACCCGAGACATATGGCCCTTGCGAGGATGAGAAGGAGCTCCTTGTTGGTGGTGAGTGCACGCTTCTCACCCTCTGTGGGTGAAGGGGCGGCACTTCCTCCATGGTTAAGGGGCGGCAACTTCCTCCATGGACCACTCGCCTGAGGCTGCGAGGGACACAACGTCATCCCCATCATCAGAGCCACCAAACGTGATAAGACCATGCGCTCCAACAGAAGGCTGGAGGTAGTCACATTTGTAGTGCAGTGTTGAGGACACTATTTCTAATGCACAGGTGGCTCGTGGGGCTTGTGCCAGCACGAGGACCTTGCAGCCCTGCAGTGCCTCCTCATGTGGTTCCTTGGCACTTAACACAGAGGAGGTAGGTTGGAGGGTGCATGAGGCTGGATCGTCCCTCAGAATGAGGCCGATCCTAGAGCGTAGTGTCCTGAGACTCATGCCCTCGCAGTGAGTGCAGTCTGTCTTCATGAGAGCTGCTTCGTCGTTGGCGAAGCCCAGGCAGCTAATGCAGCTCTCGTGCTCGTCTAACGGTGGGATGTGCCACTCGCACAGGGAACACTATAGGTTCGGGATGTGGCGCTCACACAGGAAACGCTTGCGGAACGACATCTTGAAAAAGACACGAACACGCAAGCGGCTCTTTATAAAATATATAATAATATATAATAACACACACACACACACACACACACGCACATATATATATACACTACCGGTCAAAAGTTTAGAAACACTTGACTGAAATGTTTCTCATGATCTTAAAAATCTTTTGATCTGAAGGCGTATGCTTAAATGTTTGAAATTAGTTTTGTAGACAAAAATATAATTGTGCCACCATATTAATTTATTTAACTATAAAACTAAAATTTAATAAAAATCCAAAAAGTTTTTGAAATTGATGACTTGGACCGAATAATAAAGAAAAGCAGTCAATAAGTGCCCAACATAGATGAGAACTCCTTCAATACTGTTTAAAAAGCATCTCAGGGTGATACCTCAAGAAGTTGGTTGAGAAAATGTCAAGAGTACATGTCTGCAAATTCTAGGCAAAGGGTGACTACTTTGAAGATGCTAAAATATAACACAGTTTTGATTTATTTTGGATTTTGTTTAGTCACAACATAATTCCCATAGTTCCATTGATGTTATTCCATAGTTTTGATGACGTTACTATTATTCTAAAATGTGAAAAAAAATTATAATAAAGAATGAGTAAGTGTTTTAAAACTTTTGACCGGTAGTGTATATATGTATATAAGGATACAGTTAACTCCTGCAGGAGCGCTGTGGGAAGCGGGTAGGTGTCTCCCTGAAGTGCCACATTGTTTGACAGCGAGCCTCTGAAGCGAAGAATCAGATACCAAGAGCGTCTTCGACAGCAAGGTGGAGAAAACTTCACCAGAACAGGGGAGCAGTAAGCCTTCTCGCTGCAGGTGCTAGGAGCACAGGCGACGAATCGTCCTATTGGTGTCTCGCAGAGAAGAACCGTCTGCTGTACGTGTATCTCGACGTCGAAGCAGAGAGGGTTTTCCTAGACAAAGTTGTATGTTCGTGGTCATGAAGGAAGAAAAATCTGAAGTAATGGTGATTGAGTGCACGCTTATATAGGTTAAATGCACGCCTAGAGGGGTGGGGCTCAAACACCATTGCTGACCAGAAGATTGCCATTATTGTACAAGGGTTTCAGCTAGGTCATCGAGAAAAGTATTTCCCCATAGCGGTATCGCAATGTCGAGTGGACTGAATCGAAAAGGAACCCTACATTTGTTACTTTGTATTGTGAACTCAAGCTGAAGCTTGTTCACCTAAACCATCCTCTCTCTCTCACCATTCTATCTCTCATCTCAATCATTTAAACGAATCGGTTCTTTCGGACAGTTCATGTAAATGAACCGGTTAAAGTAAACAGTTTCACTTATATTTAGCATTGGTAACTCCAATTCACTTTAGTGAGTTGGTTCGTTCGGACAGTTCCTGTAAATGAACTAGTTCACATAAATGATTCATTGATTCAACCAGCCAGGGACTTTACCTTTTTTTTTTTAACCCTCACAAAACTTAACATAGTCTTAATTTAGTAATGTTGTAGTAACAAGGACTGTAGTAACATTGATCGTTATATAACTAAAATTATCTTCTTTAAATAGCTTCAATGCAGTTTGCTACTTTTTGTTATTAGCATTTAGTGTAGCTAACAACTTTTTCAAGAGTAGCTTGACTGTAGTTTAACTACTTTTAATTATGAGTAGCTTGTAGCTTGGGATGCAACAGTTTCAGTGCATTAACACAAATACAATCTTCAAATTTGCACTTTTATACCTTATGGTGCACTTGTTCTATAGAGTGCTATTACTGTGTATTATAAAGTGAACTACTGTACACTCGTTTTTCCCTCGTTTTTACAACTTAGGTGCTGAATCAAAATGTATCATGTCAAATCACAGGTCGTCTGACATATAGTATTCCTTTAAACTTGTCTAATATTCTTTTAATCTTTACTTTACACAACATGTGTGTATAGTCCTCATTTTAGGCCAATTTTACACAAAACTATTGTAATAGTGGCCATGCTTGGTAAAATAAGAAACTCAAAGAGTTTTATATAAGGGCACCTTGTAAACTGGTTTATTGTTGCTCGTAAAAAATGTACTGTTTTGTTCTGAAAATTGTGTTGTGCGTATGTATTAGACGCTCTTGGAGTGTTGGCAAGCCAAAAATTAATTCTGTGTTCCATGTGAAATTTAGGAAGAAAACGGCTGCTGGCTGGTTTTCCTCCATGTTAAGACACTGTGTCTTTTTTCCCCATAACAGACTCCAATGGCTAGTTGACTTCCAGACTGAAATTGGTCTTATATCAGAGCCAAGAAGACCAGCCAGCATCCTTTTCCAAGAGAGTGATATTTCTTGGGAAAGCTTCCCGGTACATGAGCCTTTAAGACCCATGAATGTATTTTTATTTTATTTAAATTTATTTATTTATTTATTTGTTTATTTTTTAAAGTCTGAAAGTTTAGCTTCTGTGCATGGTTACAATTCATGAGTAACAACGGTGTGTTGAGACAAGATGATCAGTTTACGAAAATTACACGACTTTGGCGACATCTCTGAAAGATTATATATGGTTGGTTATAGGTATCAAGCCAGTTCAGAGGTGAAATGTCTACAGTGTGGTGCTAAAAGCAAGTTATATTTTCTCCAAAACAGATGAGGCTTTTAAAAATAATGCACTATCAAGTGTCAACACAACCAATCTTTTGTGGTGCTTCTATGACACTTTCGGCTCACATCGACTCATATTCTCTTCAGGACTCTTACCCTGGTCCTTTGGATCGCAAGTGCAACGTTCTATCAGCTACCCTGCACTTTGATTGCAACTGAACAAGCTTGTAGCCTAAAATAGTTGTTTATGTAATGCAAATGTTAAAATGAATCGCCTCACAAGTCGTGCACTATTCTAAAAGTGTTTAGATGTCATAAAATAGCATTGTGTGAGAAACAGGGTGAAAAGTAAGTGTTTATGAACTGATAATCTGCTGTTTTACTTTTAAGGGAATTAAAGTAATTGTTGTTTTAGTGCTTCTGATGTTTATTTCACCTGGAAAGTGCAGCGATACGTACAACAAGACACATACAAATAATTTGGTATAACATAACATTAACATGTAGGTATAGTAATATGATTCTATGAGACCAAGTTGGTTGCAACAGGTCAAAATGCTCTCCTTTTTATTTATTTATTTATCTGGTATTTTTTAGTAAAATTGGATGGAGCAAAACAATTTGTCTTCAAAGAAATGATAAAAATATAAAAGTAGCTGTAGGGGCCTTTAACACTACACTTGTGATATCCAGTACTGACATAGTTATAGCTACAGGGGAAATAGTAATATAACAAAATTTTGACTGTACAGTTTACAAATACCTTTCATTAACAGATGCAAAAAATACATAAAAATTACATTTGCTGTAGTAGTAGTTACATTCAAAGTAACTACTACAGAAAATGTTCAGCAATTTTCTGTTTATTTAATCACTTTTTGCATTTCACATCCCCACAACCCCTTTTAATAGTATTTTTAAATAATAACACTGTATTATTCCACTTTTACTTCAGGTCAGCTGCAAAGTTAGCACAGGCATATTTCACAAATCAATTTCCATTGTGATTAGAGCAGTTTGTGTGGGCTCACTTTGCACATACTATACTTCAGAGCAAATGTATTTATGTAAAACGATTTGTCGCACTATCATATGAAAAAATCAAAAAGGGCCTTTTACCTCGAGGGCCCTTTAGTCACATTGTACGCTACTTTAGGAAGTGAACGTGGCAGCAGGGGCAGCATTGTCTCAGGGTTTTCCACAGGGGGACCCTAAACCATCAGTGGAGTAAAACGTTTATTTTAGAGGGAAAAATACAACCTTGGAGTCCTGCTCATCGTTGTTTATGTGAACGTAATTACTTCCTGGTTCCCGTGGGACTGGAACCCAAGTCTCAAACGTTGCTCACTCAACACACTATCAGTAGCGCTTCCTGATTTCATGCATGAATCTATTAAAAAATGTCTGATGGGGGATGGCACTTTTCAGATTGCATGATCTTTCGAAAGCAACATGACGATTTCCCATGTGATCATGTTGGACAGGCTGAAAGACAAATAGATGTATATTAGATAAACTACTTATAGGTTACCTATGTCTCATTAGCATTTCAGTTGGGAGGGGTGTGATTTGGCAAGGGGCAGAGTCATGTATTATGACATCTTGGCTGACGGGTGGGTCAGATAATCAGCTCTGATTGTATTCTAGAAAGCTCTAATCCACTGAGCTCCGTCATTCTATGTTAGAGCTAAGCCATCACAAAGCCCTGTACTAGTAACCTGTGCACTCTCCCATACCTCCCTCACATCCAGGGTCACTGTCCACGTCACTGCAGATCACATTAACACTCGCTCATTGCCATGGTGATGCCAACAGGTGCTTCTAATGATGGGGCAGCGTGGGAGGGGCTTTATTGCGATGGTAACAACTGAAGAAAGGGAAAAAATTTACTCATGACATGAGAACTTACAAAGACCTTACAAAGACCAACAAATACACCACAGATCACTCGGAAATGTGTCTATTAACTCTGTTAAAGGGATGTTGCACAGAAAAGGAAAATTCTGTCATCATTTACTCACCTTCATGTTGTTCCAAACCTCTTTCTTTCTTTAGTGGAACAGAAATGGAGACGTTAGACAGGATTTTAGCCACCAGTCACCATTCACTTACATTGTATAGAGAGAGAGAGAGAGAGAAAAAAAAAGATGCAATGAAAGTGAATAGTGACTGAGGCTAAAATTATGCCTAACATCTCCCTTTGTGTTTCACGGAAAAAGGAAAGTCATACAGGTTTGGAACAACATGAGGAAATGAGCTATCCCTTTAAATGAATTGAGATAAAAGTATCAAAGCACGGTTTTAGAAAATTAGTTGCCTTCTTTTAAATTGTTCATTCCTTTAAGCCATATAACTTCTGGAATGTATGGCCATAAAATCAACTTACATCTTCATTAAAATACATCATAATTACTCCAGTCCTTGCACTGATTATAGTTATTAAAAAAATAGCTACTGGAATGAAAGGTTCCTGTCCTTATTCTGATCTGAAGCACATTTTCCACCTAGTTGGTGCCTGTGTAAGCAGCACTTTATCCAAAACAGCTGAAGAGCAGGGAAAATATTTCATACAGCCACAGAGTAAAATGCCATACTAAACAATATCTATGGCTTTAATAGTCCAATGCTGAACTGGAAATAAAACAGAAAACTCATTTAGACTCATTAGAAACTTATAAGTCTGTTTGGTCTAAACACTGAAAAACATACTGGAGAGAGCCAGTCATGTTTTGGTTAAATTGTAAACACATTTATGGAGGAAATTCATGTTGTAATGTGATGTGTTGATCTTATGCAGAGATGTGGAACAGCACACGTAAGCACATTGCTATAGACGAAACAACTTCATTTTACTGCAGAAAGATTTTCTTTTTTTATATGAGTTTATAATGGCATTTACAGTAAATAAAGAGCGTAACAGCAATTTATGTACATTTGTATAAAATTGTAACACTGTCTGACAGACAGACAGACAGACAGACAGAGTCAAACAGACAGATCGAATTTCTATATGAGCTGGTTTTACAGAGTGAAAAATACAGCATGTAGTCCGATACTCAAACAAATGACTCTTATGAGGTGGTTCTTTTGAATCAACAGAGTGAAAAACAGCATGATCAGTGAAGTCTGGTCCCCGAACTAAAGCAGTTTATTTGAATCTACACCCCAAACAGACAGTGTGTAGTCTGATTCCCGAACAAATTACTCTTATGAGTTGATTCTTTTGAATCTACAGTTTGAAACCCAGAGAATGTTTACCTAAACTATGGAATAGTCTCCCTAACACTGTTCGAGATGCAGACACACTCACTAAGTTTACGTTTAGACTAAAGACTCATCTATTTAGCCAGGCATACACCTAATTTATCGTGTCTCTAAGTGATGACAATTAAATGCAGCCGGTGCCAGCCAGACATCACTTCAGTCTTTTACGATGGACTACAGGAGAAGAAATTATGCCAACACCAACCATAAGATGAGGGATACTTCATATGCCACTGCCTGAGCCTTGGACTTAGCATAGACCTCACACAAATGACCTACTGGTTGAACTGTGATGCACCTCACTGATCTCTGCCTGCATCACTTCGGTCTAATGATGGACTACACTCTTGAAATGGAATACATAGACTATCAATTAATTGCCAACAAAAGCCTTCATTGTCATGTGTATTTTGTTGATTCATGTCTTTTATTTTGAAAAGTTTAGTTCCTGTTCCCTTGTCATGTGATTTCATGTTTTCCCTCCATGTTCATGTGTCATGTTTTCATTGGTTCATTGTTTGATTACTTTGTTATTAGTCTTGTCTTTTCATTGGTTTATGTTCTCCCATGTCTTGTATTTAAGCCCTCGTGTTTTCCATTGTGTCTTTGTCAAGTATTGAAATGTGAATGTTGAATGTAACTTTGTGGTCAAGTCAAGTCAAGTCAAGTCGTTTATGTTTTGTACTCACGTTTGTTTAACTGCACCTTGTAAATAAACTGCACTTGGGTTCTCTTCAATTCATCGTCTTCATCATCATCATTGCCAGTGCCAGCAATGTTACAGAATACTTGACCAGCCATGAACCCAGCAGTTTTACTTCTGCGCCTACGTCAGGGGAATGTCCCTTGGAGGACTATGTTGAGGACTTCTGCGGTCTAGCCTGCCAGGTGGACTTTAATGAGGTTGCCCTCAAAGACTGATTTAGATTTGGACTGAATGAGTCCATTTATTTTTTGATGACTGGCAGTCGCAGTTCCCACAGCCTGGCTTAATATATCGACCTCACCCTACAGGTCATTGGTTCCACATTCACTGTGGGGGAGGCGGATGCCAAGCCAGAGTTCCACGACATGGCCGCCGCCGAGCCAGAGTTCCACGACATGGCCACCAAGCCAGAGTTCCTAGTCATGGTCGCTGAGCTAGCGCCATCTTTTGCTCCATGCCACGTCACAGCAACGCCTCAGCCTGCTCCATGCCACGTCACAGCAATGCCTCAACCTGCTCCATGCCACGTCACAGCAACACCTCAGCCTGCTCCATGCCACGTCACAGCCACACCTGAGCAGTTGGACCTGGAGGTGGTTCCCACCCTTATACCCACCGTTAGTTCTCCTGAGCAGGCAAGGGGAACTTTCGACCCTTCGACCCCGCCTGGACCCTCTGAGACCTGGATTTCGCCTTGGCCTGTCGGTCCCTTGACATTGCCTCAGCTCGGCGTTCCCTCGGCTCCACTGCGGTCCTTCAGCCTGCCCACTTTGCTGGGTTCCCTCATCCCTCCGGCTCCTCCTTGGTCTGTCAGTCACCTGGCTCCGCCTTGGCTCTCCGATCCTCTAACTGCGCCTTGTCCCTCCGATCTGTCAGCTCCACCGGGGACATCCTTCCCTACGGCTCCACCTTAGTCCTCAGTCCCACCGGCTCCACCTCAGTCTTCTGATCCCCCAGCTCCGCCTTGCTCCTCCGAGCCTCCAGCACCGCCTTGGTCCTCCCTGCCATTGGTTCCACTCGGCTCTTTGAGTCTTCGGCTAATCTCCGGGCACCAAGTTCCATGGCTCCGCCCCTTGAGCCTCTCATGGCTCCGCCTTCCATGGTTCCACCCCTCGAGCCTCTCATGGCTCCTCCCTCCACGGACTCTGCCCTGGTCACACGCCCCACGCCTCAAGACACCCTTCCCCCAGCTCCCTACAGAACTTTGAATTTATGTCATGTTTTACGTTTTTTGTTTATGTGTTGGGGTGTCGGGAGCCATCCCTTAGTGGGGGGGATATGTCATGTGTATTTTGTTGATTCATGTTTTTTATTTTGAAAAGTTTAGTTCCTGTTCCCTTGTCATGTGATTTCATGTTTTCCCTCCATGTTCATGTGTCATGTTTTCATTGGTTCATTGTTTGATTACTTTGTTATTAGTCTTGTCTTTTCATTGATTTATGTTCTCCCATGTCTTGTATTTAAGCCCTCGTGTTTTCCATTGTGTCTTTGTCAAGTATTGAATGTGAATGTTGAATGTAACTTTGTGGTCAAGTCGTTTATGTTTTGTACTCACGTTTGGTTAACTGCACCATGTAAATAAACTGCACTTGGGTTCTCTTCAATTCATCGTCTTTGTCATCATCATTACCAGTGCCAGCAACTTTACATTCATCAGCCAACTAACAAAGGACAGTGCATCTATGTGAACTTCTGCAGTTAATCCAGGATGGACTTCAAAGACATTAGTTATTAATCTTACAGTTCGTACAAAATCTTTGTTTTAAACACTGACCCTTAACACTTACTTAGTTTAACAATTTTAAACCATGACTTGCACTATACATAAGTAATATTGGCATTATATTCATGATGTTAGCCAGAGGGGAACTGGTCCTCACAGTGAGTCTGGTTTCTCCCAAGGTTATTTTTCTCTATTAACCAACATCTTATGAAGTTTTGTGTTCCTTGCCACAGTCCCCTTCGGCTTGCTCACTGGGGTTCTAAATACAATTATTTAATTTTTATACACAATTTACAATCATATTTAATCAAACCACACACTGATGAATCTAAGACTTTATAGATATATAGATTTCTGTAAAGCTGCTTTGAAACAATGTGTGTTGTGAAAAGTGCTATACAAATAAAAATTACTTGATAGGTAATTGACTTGACCTCGGAACTGCCGTGAAACGCATGAGGAACCACCTAATATCATTTTCCAAAAATGTTGCCACAGTCACGTGATTTTCATGAGATCATGTTCGAAATATGTCACATGGCTTGTGAATGCCATTTTACCCCCTGTTCATTAAAACAGCCTAAACAAACCTAAGCTGGTCCTAGCTGGTTTCTCAGCCTGTTCAGGCTGTTCTGAATTGCTAGTTTTCAAGTGGTTTTGGGCTAGGGATGTGTCCGAAGCCGAATACCTTATTCGGAAAGGCATGAATAATGACTTCAAAACAAATAACTAATTAATCCGAATAGTACAAAAAAATAATCGGAAGACTGATCATCTAACGAGCACACAAGGTGTTAAGCGATATTTTAAAAAAGCATACCCAAAATTACAAAGCAATGATGAGTCTGTGAAGCCAATATTACTACAGCGTAACCCTTATGAATGAAAATGCGCACGGTGTGATTTCAAGTTCATCGGATGGCCACGGTCTCATTTCCGTTTCAGTCTCTGTTAATTGTGCGCATCTCAGAAATCGAATCTTCTCAAGAGTAACATTAAATAAAATGCTATATCATACACATTTTCCACTTCTTAAAATGTCTGTTAACATATTAACACCAACTGTTGCACACAATTCACACATAAGGGTCAAGTCAAGTCAACCTTTATTTATATAGCACACTTAAAAACAACAGAAGTTGACTCAAAGTGCTTTACAAATCAATCAAAAATATACAACGACAGAATTATATTCATGCAAAAAAAAGAAATAATAATAATAAATAAAAAGAATACAATTTAAAAACTGCATCAAGTATTTACTTAATTTAACATATTAAAATTCCTATTCAAATGCTAGAGAAAATAAATACTTTTTCAAAGAGGATTTAAAAATTGCTATTGAAGAAGCTGACCTCACATGGTAAGGGAGACTATTCCAGAGTTTAGGACCCACCACAGAGAAAGCATGATCACCCTTGGATGTATTGCGACAACGAGGAACATTCAAAAGAAGTTGATGAGAAGACCTGAGTGCTCTGTTGGGGGAGTAAGGGATGAGAAGATCATTAATGAATTTGGGCACTAGACCAGATAGTGACTTGTAAACAAAGTGTAGAGTGTAGAGATGCTAATATAGGGGTAATGTGATCCATAAATCAACCTGAGCACGATGTTGAATTCCTGACGTGATGATTTTATTGCGGCGCTCGTCTGTCCGTCTCTTACCACATTTATATCCACATCACCAACTAAGGTAACTGCATGGTTTAGCCTTTATTCCCAAACAATTTAAATGCTCCATAGAGGTTTAAATACTTGTAAATCTATTCAGAATATCACTGCACAGGATTGCAGAGAAAACAAAACATGCACATTTTTTCCGCTTTTCTCTTCTAGAAATGTATAGAGGCTCGCTCTTGTTATTTATTCCACTGCATTTCCTTAATTCTGCATGTAATTTAACTAAATAATTGTCTGCCACATTGTTAAAATATGTGCTTACAAAATAAGTCTTGAGTGTAGCCTCTCATAAAACTTTCTGATATAAATTTAAGGTGCTTTCACCTGTTTGTAGGTTTAATAAAAAAAAAAATTTTCATTTCTTTTAATGTTTGTATTTGTATATAATATTCACTGCAAAATGTGTGCTTGACATTTCACAATTGTTTGACTCCTCATGCCTCCAGAATAACATTGTTATACTTGCACACAGCACATAAGTTTAAACATATAATTGCACATTGCAGACATAAACCAAAATTCTGTTTCAGCAGATACAGATTCTGTTTCAAAAATACCAGGAGAAACCAAAGCTAAAAACACATTCCACAGTTAATGTAGCCTACATATCCAGCTTCATCTGGTGAGAAAAAATAAAGAATGCATCAACAATATAACTAAATAATATTCATTATTTTTATTACTAATAATAATAATAATAATAATAATAATAATTAAATAGGCCTATCCAAGGCATATTTTATATAAAAAATGATAAATGTAAGAAAGTTACATTTTAAAATTAGTTTTGACAGACTTCCGGTTTAAGCCACACCCACGCCCGGTTCTATCCACAGAGACAGATACAGATAATTTTGTCATCGTCACAGATACAAATACAGATACAGATAATGGCTTCACTGCACACCCCTATTTTGGGCACTTGTCAGCAGAGAGACCAGCTGGCTGACCAGCTTATTCCAGAAAAAAACAGCAAACCATTTTAGGCTGGTGTAAGATGTTTCGTGATGACAAACTCTCTACTCTGCCCATGATTGTCGCAAAACCTTCACTTTGAGCTAAACATTTATCAACCCTAGCTGCTTGTAAATTTTGTATGCTTAGAATTATGACTGTAAGATATGAACATGGTCATTATTAAAATATTTCTCTGCAGAAAAGAACTGAGACAGAGACAAAGACCCTGAAGGCACAGAGAATGCTGGATGTTTCGCTAATGGGCCCCTAAAATATGTTCAAGGACATAAAACTGTCTCCTCTTGTTCAGTCACTCCAACCACTAACAAGGCCCCTGTGCGCTGTCCCCATTGCCATGACAATGAGTCATTAGCTTCTCTCATGTGATGCGTCAGCACTGAGCTAGTTCACTCAGTTTTACTCTTTGGTGTAAGAGGACCAGTCTTGTTGATGAGTAGAGACTGGTTTGATCTTTTACATAGGCTCCTTCTGTGTTTCTGAGGAGCTTTTGCAATGCAGAGATTGATTCCACTTTGAGATACCAGTACAGGATCATTTCAGTGCAACTATTTTAAGAGTACTTCTGTTTCAGTCTCAAGCAGATCATTCATTAATACATATTGCACAAAGAAATGGCAAGGGCTTGCTAAATTGGTACATTCTACTCTGATTGGCTGGCTTCTACATAATTTTTTGGGGGTCAGTGTGCACACCCTGATGAAACAAAAAGCAACTCAGTCCAGTGTAAGGTGATCTTGCTAGTCTAGCTGGTCTCACAACCTGGTTAAACTTGTGTTTAGCTGGTCTACCAGCCTGGTTAATCTAGTGTTCAGCTGGTCTTCCAGTCTGATCCAGCTGGTGTTTAGCTGGTCTCCTAGCCTGGCCAATCTGGTGTTTAGCTGGTCTAGCTGGTCTCTCAGCCTGTTCAGGCTGTTCTGAATTGCTAGTTTTCAAGGGGTTTTGGGCTAGGGATGTGTCTGAAGCCGAATACCTAGTCAAGCAGGTGCTTAGCTGGTTTAGATGGTCTTCCAATCTGAATAAGCTGGTGTTTAGCTGGTCTCCTAGCCTGGTCAAGATGGTGTTTAGCTGGTCTAGCTGGTCTCTCAGCCTGGTCAAGATGGTGTTTAGCTGGTTTAGATGGTCTTCCAGTCTGATCAAGCTGGTGTTTAGCTGGTCTCCTAGCCTGGTCAAGCTGGTGTTTAGCTGGTCTAGCTGGTCTCTCAGCCTAGTCAATCAGGTGCTTAGCTGGTTTAGATGGTCTTCCAGTCTGATCAAGCTGGTGTTTCGCTGGTCTCCTAGCCTGGTCAAGCTGGTGTTTAGCTGGTCTAGATCAGCTGGTCTCTCAGCCTGGTCAAGCTGATATTTAGCTGCTCTATTGTAGCTGGTCTCCCAGCCTGGCTAAGCGGGTGTTTAATTGGTCTAGCTGGTCTTCCAGCCTGGTCAAGCTGCTATTTAGCTGGTTTAGCTGATCTTCCAGCCAGGTCAATCTGGTGTTTAGCTGGTCTCCTCAGCCTGGTCAAGCTGGTGTTTAGCTGGTCTAGCTGGTCTCTCAGCCTGGTCAAGCTGGTGTTTAGCTGGTTTAGATGGTCTTCCAGTCTGTTCAAGCTGGTATTTAGCTGGTCTCCTAGCCTGGTCAAGCTGGTATTTAGCTGGTCTAGCTCAGCTGGTCTCTCAAGCTGGTCAATCTGGTGTTTAGCTGGTCTCCTAGCCTGGTCAAGCTGGTGTTTAGTTGGTTTAGCTGTTCTTCCAGCCTGGTCAAGCTGGTGTTTAGCTGGTCTTGCTGGTCTCCCAGCCTGCTCAAGCTGATGTTTAGCTGCTCTATTATAGCTGGTCTCCCAGCCTGGCTAAGCAGGTGTTTAACTGGTCTAGCTGGTCTTCCAGCCTCGTCAAGCTGGTGTTCAGCTGGTCTAGCTGGTCTTCCAGCCTGGTCAAGCTGGTAATATAGTTGGTCCAGCTGATCTTCCAGCCACGTCAATCTGGTGTTTAGCTGGTCTTCTAGCCTGGTCAATCTGGTGTTTAGCTGGTTTAGCTGGTCTTCTAGCCTGGTCAATCTAGTATTTAGCTGGTCTTCTAGCCTGGTCAATCTGGTATTAAGCTGGTCTCCCAGCCTAGTCAGGCTGGTGTTTAGCTAGTCTACTGTAGCTGGTCTCCCATCCTGGTCAAGCTGGTAATATAGTTGGTCTAGCTGATCTTCCAGCCAGGTCAATCTGGTGTTTAGCTGGTCTTCTAGCCTGGTCAATCTGGTGTTTAGCTGGTCTTCTAGCCTGGTCAATCTGGTGTTTAGCTGGTTTAGCTGGTCTTCCAGCCTGGTTAATCTAGTATTTAGCTGGTCTTCTAGCCTGGTCAATCTGGTATTAAGCTGGTCCCCCAGCCTAGTCAGGCTGGTGTTTAGCTAGTCTACTGTAGCTGGTCTCCCAGCCTGGTCAAGCTGGTGTTTTGCTGGTCAAACTGGTCTCCCAGGCTGGTCAAGCTGGCATTTAGTTGGTGTTCCAGCCTGGTCAATCTAGTGTTTAGCTGGTCTTATAGCCTGATCAAGTTGGTGTTAAGATGGTCTCCCTGCCTGACCAGGCTGGTGTTTAGCTGGTCTTATAGGCTGGTCAAGCTGGTGTTAAGCTGGTCTCCCAGCCTGATCAAACTGATGTTTTTCTGATTAAGCTGGTCTCCCAGGCTGATGAAGCAGTTGTTTTGCTTTTCTAGCTGGTCTCCCAGCCTTGTCAAGCTGGAATTTAGTTGGTGTTCCAGCCTGGTCAATCTAGTGTTTAGCTGGACTTACAGCCTGGTCAAGCTGGTGTTAAGCTGGTCTCCCAGCCTAGTCAGGCTGGTTTTTAGCTGGTCTACTGTAGCTGGTCTCCCAGTCTGGTCAAGCAGGTGTTTTTCTAGTCTAGATGGTCTCCCAGCCTAGTCAAACTGGCATTAATTTGGTGCTCCAGCCTGGTCAATCTAGTGTTTAGCTGGTTTAGCTGGTCTCCCAGCCTGGTCAGGCTGGTGTTTAGCTGGTCTACTGTAGCTGGTCTCTCAGCCAACCTAAGCTGGTGTTGAACTAGTCTAGCTGGTCTACCTTCCTGGTCATGTTGATGTTTGGCTGGTTTAGCTTTTTTCTTAGCCTGGCTAAGTTGGTGTTTAACTGGTTTAGCTGGTCTCCCAGTCTACCAGCTGATAAGTGCCCAAAACCCATCAAAACCATCAAAACAGACACAATTAACCAGCATTGCTGAGTAGGATATAGCTGCAGGCAGAGCACCAAAAAGGGGTGGGCTCCAAACCACCAGCAAAGATATAGAGAGCCCCTAACCTAACCAATGAATGGAAGAGATGCTTCCTTTTGGAGCTGGTGCAACCCCCTTTTTAAGTAATCCTGCCTGCTTATGGAGATTCTGCCCCCATTTGGAGATCTCAGGACTACAGCTATACCTACCAAGCTGGGAGGCCAGCTAACCACCTTTAGCTGGTTTGAGCTTTTTTTCCCCAGCAGGGCAGGGATTTATCAGTCTGTCAGTACATAAACATGTTTTTCAAATTCCCAAGCTTTTGTAATTTCACACTTGCAAGAAAAAACTAGTAAATGCTATGTTCAAAGTCTGTGAATCGCATGTATTGGAATCTTTGAATGATTATAAAGTTTTGTTTGAGACACATAATGGCAATTAAAAAAGATATCAGTTACTGTATATTTCACCCTGTTCTTACATTTACAATTTCAGTTGAACTCATCCCCAAACTCCCTACTTGTCAAATTGGGCGGATCTTGGCCAGAAAAAGCAGCATCCTTGACCAGACTTTGTGCCAATAGTCAAAGAATCTAGATATACAAAACAAGAGGTGTTAGTGCTCAAAATAACTCCTGAATTTGAATCCATCCAAGGACAGACTGGATATAAAACACTGTAAATGGCATCAAAAGTCATTATATTAGGCCCTGTGCAGCCATCCAGTCTGTTGGTGTTAAAACTAAGATTTCCAAAAAACCAGTCCAGTCCTGACGTCGCCAAAGAGCAAATTTAGTAGATGGATTATATTCTGACTTTTGGCATTAAGAACATTCTCATGACACTGTGTGAAACTGCTCCAGTTCACGGGCTGTTTGGAAAAAAGATGCATACTTCCATTTGATGCTTCATTATTTAAATGTGAGAATATTCTGCTATATACATTTCTGAGGCATTGTTGTGCCAAAATTTTACATCAGTTTTGTTAACATTTTTTGGATGAAACACAGAGATTGTTCGAGTTTAATCTTTTGTTTAAAGAGCACCTATTATGGTTTTTAAACGTGCTTAATTTTGTTTTAAAAGTCTCATACAATACAATCATTAATTTGCTCATAATTTAAATTGCAGCATTACCTTTTTTTTCCCCAGTGTTAAAAACGACTCGTTCAATGAACCATTCTAAAGGATTCATTCTAAACTCCTCCTTTCAGAGAGCCTACTCTGCTCTGATTGGTCAGATGTCCCAGTCTGTTGTGATTAATCTACCGCTTAGTGTAGTGTTTGAGAGCAGGTCAAAGCTGTTCGCGAGCAGCCAGTGAAGACCAGAGGCGGGTTTTTTGTTACCAAATTACGTAGGTTAGTACAGGAAGTAAGTCTGGAATTACTAACGACTCGTTTCAGGTGTTCAGAATCGGTTCTTTCTTTTGGGAGTCAATAACTCAATTTGTCGTGCACTTTGATTTTTGAAACTTTGCAGACTTTTTTACATTCACAAGCAGCTATATAACACACTACATGAAAGGTAATATTTGAAAAACCATAATAGGTGCTCTTTAACATACTCATTAATGTGGGTCTTTTAAAGGGATAGTTCACCCAAAAATGAAAATTCTCTCATTATTTACTCACCCTCATGATATACCAGGTGTTTATGATGTTCATTCTTCACCAGAACACATTTGAAGAAAAATAGAAAAATTTCTTAGCTCAGCATGTCCTTAAAATGCAAGTGAAGGGCGATTTCTCTTTCGAAGGTCCAAAAATCACAGACAGTCAGCATAAACGTCATTGATACAACTCCAGCTGTTAAATTAATGTCCTGGTGCAAAAAAAAGATCAATATTTACAGTGCTGTGAAAAAGTTTTTGCCTGATTTCTTCTATTATTGTGTATATCTCATTCTAAACTAAATCTAACATAAAACAAAGGCAACCTGTGTAATCACAAAATACATTTTTTAAATGATAGTGTTATTTATTGAAGCAAAAAAAGTTATCCAATACCAACTGGGCCTGTGTGGAAATAGTATTTGCCCCCTTAGTTACTAAATCCCCAAATCTATTAAACTGTATTCATAATGGGGTTCAGCTGGACTAGACCCACCCAGGCCTGATTACTGTCAGCCCTGTTCAATCAAATCAATACATAAACAGAACTTTTTCAGCAGCATGAAGTTGGCTAAAAGGTCTCACCCAGTAGCACACTATGCCAGGGTTGAAAGAAATTCCAGAAATGATGAGGGAAAAGGTGATTGAAATACATCAGTCTGGGAAGGGTTACAAAGCCATTTCAAAGGCTCTGGGACTCCAAAGAACCACAGTGAGAGCCATTACCTACAAATGGAGAAAACTTGGCACAGTAGTGAACCTTCCCAGAAGTGTCGGACCTTCCAAAATTCCTCCAAGAGCACAGCAATGACTCATCCAGGAAGTCACAAAAAAGCCAAGGACAATATCCAAGGAACAGCAGGCCTCTCTTGCATCATTAAAGGTCACTGTTCATGACTCCACTATCAGAAAGACACTGGCCAAAAATGCCAGAGAAGAGTGGAAGAGTGGCGATGCAATCCCACTGCTAACCCAGAAGAATATTAAGGCTCATCTGAATTTTGCCTAAGACAGGGGTCCCTTTACATCTGGCGTAAATCAAATGCAGAATTCCACAAAAAGAACATCATACTTACAGTCAAGCATGGTGGTGGTAGTGTGATGGTGTGGGGATGCTTTGCTGCTTCAGGGTCAGGGTGACTTGCAATAATTGAGGGAAACATGAATTCTGCTCTCTACCAGAAAATCCTAAAGGAGAACCTCTGGCCATCAGTCCGTGAGTTGAAGCTCAAGCGCAACTGGATTATGCAGCAGACAATGATCCAAAGAATAGGAGTAAGTCCACCTCTGAATGGCTCAAAAGAAGCAAAATTAAAGTTTTGGAGTGGCCTAGTAAAAGACCTGACTTGAACCCAATTGAGATGCTGTTGCAAGACCTTAGACAGGCAGTTCATGCTCGAAAACCCTTCAATGTGGCTGAACTAAAGCAGTTCTGCAAAGAAGATTGGGCCAGAATTCCACCACAGCGTTGTGAAAGACTGATCTCCAGTTATTGGAAGCATTTGGTTGCAGTTGTTGCTGCTAAATGTGGCACAACCAGCTATTAAGTTTAAGGGGGCAGCTAGTTTTTTACATGGGTGATATAGGTGTTGGCTAACTTTTTTGCTTCAATAAAAAAATACATATATTTGAAAACTGTATTTTGTGTTTACTCAGGTTGCATTTGTTTTAAGTTATATCTCGTTTGAAGATCTAAAACAATTTAGTATGAAAAATATCAATGAATATCAAAAAATTATGTGTTTTACTACTTGACATTCCATTTTTTATATCAATAATGATGAGGGAAAAGGTGATTGAAATACATCAGTCTGGGAAGGGTTACAAAGCTATTTAAAAGGCTCTGGGACTCCAAAGAACCACAGTGAGAGCCATTATCTCCAAATGGAGAAAACTTGGCATAGTAGTGAACCTTCCCAGAAGTGTCGGACCTTCCAAAATTCCTCCAAGAGCACAGCGACCATTCATCCAGGAAGTCACAAAAAAGCCAAGGACAATATCCAAGGAACAGCAGGCCTCTCTTGCATCATTAAAGGTCACTGTTCATGACTCCATTATCAGAAAGACACTGGCCAAAAATGCCATCCATGGAAGAGTGGCGAGGCAAAACCCACTGCTAACACAGAAGAACATTAAGGCTCATCTGAATTTTGCCTAAGACAGGGGTCCCTTTACATCTGGCGTAAATCAAACGCAGAATTCCACAAAAAAGAACATCATACCTATTGTCAAGCATGGTGGTGGTAGTGTGATGGTGTGGGGATGCTTTGCTGTTTCAGGGCCAGGGTGAATTGCAATAATTGAGGTAAACATGATATGCTTATGCATATATATAAACATGATAACATATATTTGAAAACTGTATTTTGTGTTTACTCAGGTTGCATTTGTTTTAAGTTATATCTCATTTGAAGATCTAAAACAATTTAGTATGAAAAATATCAATGAATATCAAAAAATTATGTGTTTTACTAGCTGACATTCCATTTTTTATATCAATAACGGGATTTCCAAGTAATTACTTAATTTTTTTGTATCAATTAATTATAATTTTACTAGTGCAAATGTAATTACTGATATATAAAAAATGAGCACTTTCACTAATAGTAATTCCATTCCTGATATCAAGATTTAGCAATTTACTACAGAGAAATGTCAAGGCTTGCGATATTGGAAATAAATTAAAATAAAAAATCGAATGGCCCTGATCCGTTATACCTAAAGATAAATTGCAGAATTTAGATGTACCTACTGGAATTGTCAAAGAGGTACAAACTTCAAAACAGAGACGGTTTCTATTTGCCATTATTCTTGGCGTGGCGTTGTAAATATGCAAACAAAAACTCAACAGTGCAGACGATCTATCTGAGATGTCCAGCTATCTCTTAAAATAAAAATATCCTCATATAGCGGCCCCTATAACCTCTAATAAGTAATGTTTGTATATAATAGTTTAGTGCCAAAATAAAGCAAAATTTCAACCCAGGCCATCCATCATCTTGACTTCACAGGAAGGCACGTGTTGCCGTCCTTTATTGTGGCTAGCTCGCCCAAGAAAATAAAAATAACTTTGCTGCATTCATTCAGCCCTGAACGCAAAATTTAATTTGAATGCAGCAAAGTTATTTTTATTTTCTTGGGTGAAAATAATAGTCCAACCCCACTAAAACTGAACTATGAGTCAGCCTGAATGAAACTTATGACAGCTACTTCACCCCATAAACAAAAACTAGTGTCCTTCAGTTACATCTGGGGAGACAGAAAGAGATGTGGTCCTTTCTGCATAACAAGTCTGGGCCAAATAACAGCTGTCGTAGAGCAGCCACCCGGTCCGTCCATTCTACAGGGCACACAAGGACACATTCACAACTGTATAGGTCATCTGCGACTTCATTGATGTTTTAGCCCATCAAATAAAAACCATAACATATCCTGTGTCCTTTTCCGGTCCTTCACATACCCCCATTCACATCTGCTCAGCCGGAAATATGTAATCAATTACTTCGATAAACTTGTTACCCTGTACACCCACCAGGCTGACCCAGTATGCGCAAACACACACTGTTGTACAGTAAATTAATCATGCGTGTTGAGACAGCTGGGTGATGAGGCAATAGTGAGACATTTATTGGTGTCAGAGGTTCTAATACACCCCACCAGGCACTCAAACCATGGTTCAACAACATGGTTTAACCTCATTTCACCTGGGTATGATCATGTTTTTATGGACAGCTAAGATGTTGCAGACTTGTTTGTCTGAGTACCAGTGCCAAACGTGCTGCTTTAATCAGCATAAGTCAAGGCAAGTACAGGGCAATACTGCAGTCCTACCACAGCAGTATTAAATCTGTTACTGCCAAACCGTGGAAATTAAGGTTCAGTTTTTTGACGCCAAGATTAAAATTGAATAAAATGTTCTGTCTGTTCTGTCAAATTTCATTTTTGCAAATTCACGTTTTAGCTTTGCTAACTGACTCAGAGGGTTGGTTGTGACCTACTTGTTGGCAGATGGGAATAATGTAGCTTTGCTTTGCATTTTTCTGAGGGAAGACTTTTGCATTCATGGTTGAGATCACTGTAATTATGATGTAGGAAATGGGGAATTTGAGAGATTAAGAGAGCTACCTCATAATTTATTGAAATGATCATCTTAGGTCAGCATGAGTTAGTTACAGCTGTTTTATGCTGGTTAGTTGACCAGAAACGCTCAAAGGTTGGCGGGTGACACGTTGTTCTGTGTCGGAGCGGTTCATGTGCATTGTGAAGGCAAAATGCTGCAAGTTCACCCATTCGTGCAATTCCAAACGCATGAAGCTGGTTAGAGTTATTATACAAATCTACAAACAGGACAAAGTATCACTGAAAAAGAGAAGGTGACAGCATTACCAGATTTTGACTGAAATGTTTCTCATGATCTTAAAAATCTTTTGATCTGAAGGCGTATGCTTAAATGTTTGAAATTAGTTTTGTAGACAAAAATATAATTGTGCCACCATATTAATTTATTTCATTACAAAACTGTAATTTAATTTAAAAAAAAAAAGTTTTTGAAATTGATGACTTGGACCAAATAATAAAGAAAAGCAGTCAATAAGTGCCCAACATAGATGGGAACTCCTTCAATACTGTTTAAAAAGCATCCCAGGGTGATACATCAAGAAGTTGGTTGAGAAAATGTCAAGAGTACATTTCTGCAAATTCTAGGCAAAGGGTGACTACTTTGAAGATGCTAAAATATAACACAGTTATGATTTATTTTGGATTTTGTTCAGTCACAACATAATTCCCACATTTCCATTTATGTTATTCCATAGTTTTGATGACTTTACTATTATTCTAAAATGTGAAGAAAAAATTATAATAAAGAATGAGTGTTTCAAAACTTTTGACCAGTAGTGTATATTGAATATTGAAAAATATTGCCGAAAGGGGGTAAAAGGGGTCCCCGGTTGGACAGTTAGTTGGATATGGATATAAATCCATTATAAAATATACAAAGTGAAAGATACAAAAAACATTTCAATATTTATTGTGTGAACATGATTTCAATAATTTTTTTTAAATATTACAGTAGAGAATTCTTAAGACACCGTGACACACCTTGCAAAACCAGGACTGTCCTGATAAACTGGGACATCTGTTAACCCTACAAACCAGTCTCCAAACCACAACATATGCTGGTCTTTTCAACAAAGCTGCCTGGTCTCATGAAATTTACGTGAACATGACAATATTTTTGCAATTCAAAATTTACATGCTGTATATCACATTTGGCTGCATGTTTCCAGTGAAATGTCCAGCTGGGGGCGCCAAAAGCAAATAAAATGGTGTTGTATTCAGATGCTGTTTTAAGGTGAATTTTAGATATATATATTTAAAAAAACATACCTCCCTAACCTAAAATTTTTGCCTGAACCTAACCAATAGTGTTTAAAAATATAAAAGAGACATTTAAAAAAGACATCCATACCAAATCAACGCCTAAATCATTAGTGTTTTAAAATATATATGAGAAGTGAAAAAAAGACATTTTTACCTTATCATTGCCTAAATCTAACCATTAATGTTTTAAAATGCAGAAGTGAAATGAAAAAGCAATCACCTCTTTTCATGCTGCTTCTATGATTCTGTAATGTCACATGTCAGCTTCAGTTCATGCCTGGAATTGAACCATGGTCCTCTGACTCTACTGTTGCCTTCATGTGCTATCAGAATTATCCTACTTCCGAGTGCTAATTATGAGTACGTCGTGTTCATCTGCTTTGTTGTCGGAAGGAACAGGAAACATGGATGACGCCAGGTTCATTCAAACATATTTCTTGAGGAACTTTTATTTTGACACCATAATACATATCACTCAGTTAGCTTGCTGACTTTAATTGAATTTTGGTCAAATACAAACTATTTTCACAGTGTAAAAGTGTACAACATGCATGGAATTGTTGCTGATGTACATAAATTAATATGACCAAAACGACAAGCGCTCACAGTTGAAAAATGAACAAACCTGTCATTCACTTCAGAAACTGTACTCTCCTCAGCCATGTTGAAAGTTTAGGACTCCTCCCATCTCGGAAACTCTGGTATCAAAATTATCTCAGAGCTTCCCTATCATAATTACAACTTGAGGGGTCATTTATGTGCAACTTCCGAGTGGGAAACTCGTATTTACGATAATTCTGATAGCACGTGAAGACAGCATAAGTCCAACGCCCTATCAGGGGAGCAACCACGCAAGCTATACATGTTGGAATAAATGTGTATATGTAGATGAATCCGTACTACAAGTATTAAAATGTACTGGTTTTCAAAAGATGGGTTTGAGTAAAAGTGTGTGGATATCATAAAATAGCAGGGTCGGAGTAATAGAGAGAAAAATAAGTATTTATAAAGTCATGATCAGTCATGATTTGAGTGAAAGGGAATAAAACACAGTTGTTGTAGCTCCTCTAGTGTTAATTTCTGCTAGAAACTGCAGGAAATTGTACCTGGAGACACGTTCAACAAGTTTTGCAAGAATGTTTATAGAGACATGTTTTCACTATGAGACCAGGTTGCACCAATAACTCATATTAGAACTTCTAAAATAACAAACTCCAAGGGAAAGCTTTGCTTTTCTAGTATTAACTTAACAACATTTCTGTTCCTTCTAAAGTCCATGGTTGGAAACAAAAGGCATTACTCTGTAAAAAAAAAAAAAAGAAACAAACAAAATAAAAATGTATGGAATCTCCCTGATGTCTTAAAAGCTCGAAAAACATGAGCATGTTTACATATGCTGAAGGTGATTGTTGGTAATGGCCTCTTTCCATAAATTATTAAGTGTTAAATTTAGAACAAAGCCATTTAAAGTCTCTTGGTTGGTTCAGTTCATCGGTTCCTGGTTGGTTCATGGTGGTGGCCAATAGCCAATAGCAGCTGGTGAGTCATCATCAGTTAAGAGCAGAGTGTGGTTCCCGATGTAGTCTGAGCCAGAGCGAGTGGGATCTCACATCTGGTTCTGATGTTCCAATCCACCTTCCCCCTGCAGACAGAACCATATCTGGCTCAGGGGACGAGGAATGACCCAAAGAGCTCATTACGATATTTGCAGAATGTCACACTCATTTTAGACTTCAAAACAACAGTCTTTGCTTTTTCTCTTTCCCACATCTTCAACTTTTCATCATCAAGCATTTTCAGGCAGGGTCACATGATACAGGAGCCTGTTATAGCAAACATGCTGTAGTCCTCACCTCCAGCGTTTGGAGAATTGGTCCAAAACTAAGTTAATTGGCTAGTTTTCTTTCTTACTGTTGCTTTTTCACACCTTTATTTCATAATCTTTTGCTACATTTTCTTTCTTCCTTTCTCTTCAACATCAATTCCACTTTCTCCAGTAGTAAGTAGGCTAGTAATTTTAGCTGACACTTTTATGCAAAGCATCAGTACATTTCTGTAGTGTAACTGGTAGAGCATTGCACTATAGCAATACCAAGGACATGGGTTTGATTCCCAGGGAATGTGCAGGTTGATAAATGTATGAATGCACTGTTAGTTGGTTTGGTGCCTACCAAGTGCATAAATGTAAGAGTACATTTATTACACATTCAGTCTTTCTGGAGTAACCTGTGGTCAAAGTCAACATGAAATCAAAATTGAACCTGTTTTCTTTATGGCACCAGGAAACTGCCGTGATATATATATTCAATGAACCACCTAAAACTTATTGTACAAATATGTAAGTATAGTAACGTGTTTCTGTGTGACTAGGATGACCTAAACAGTTGTGCCATTTTAGTGCAGTATATCAGTGCAAAATTCTACGTGTTGTTCACTTACCACCCTGAGTCCAACTTAACCAGACGATGATTCTAACTTTTGAACATATTTTATGAGACGAACAGGACACATCTGAGGTTTATGCAAACTTCCTGTGCACTTCCTGTGTCAGCATTTTTTCTTTGTAAACATATCATCAGGGAACATGAAATGAACATCATTTCATGAGTATCAGAGCCGAGCACCTCTGAGACCTCTGTTGTCCATGCTAGTCGGTTCATTAACTAATTTTATAGTGCACAGGTTGGCATGACAATACAGACTGAAGTTATAGAAACATCTGTGAACATTATGTAAAATTTTAAAACACAGTTGGGTAGCTGTAGAACAGCTTCACACCAGGCGGGAAGGAGAACACAGGGAAGCAGGTTTTTCCTGGCTCAGGTAGGACATTTAATAGGCCACTTCAGTGCTTTACAACTTCACAAAGTCATCAGCTTCACAGGCACATAGGCATTTAACACATCAGCTTCATAAACACATAGTCACTTAAACACATCAGCTTCATAAACATAACAGGTTAAACGTAACAGCTTCAGGAGCACCGTGGACTTCTTTGTGCCAGACTCTCTCACCCTTTCTGCTCGTGGTGTGTCTGCTTATATGCCACTCTCCCCACGCTCACTGGAATTAGAGACAGGTGTTACACATAATCTAGCTCAGGTGCAAGCGCCCTTACCGCTTTCTCTCTGTCAGGACGGACGCTCGACCATGCCCACGCTGCCACAGTAGCATTTCAAACCATTTTTTATTTTTTTTTCAACACAGATTGCTGGGTTACGTTTCCCTCAAGTATAGTTCATGTTTCCACTTTTTTTCCCATCTGAAAAACAGATAAGACTTATTTTAATATAAACTACAGATTTCAGGCTTTGGTCATTGTTAGGTTTATGGATATTCAAAGTAGTCCCTTCCAAAACCAAGAATTAAATAAAAAAAAAAAAAACTCTGCAATGTCTTCTGAAACCAAGTCAATAAAAATGTATGTACAGAAAAGCCTGGAGATACAAGTGTGAGTGTGAAGAGAGTTCCTAAAGTTAAAGAAACATCCATTTGAAGAACATTAATTATACTAATCCATTCTAACCATTAACCATTATATAATGTTTGTTAATGACTTACAGTAATAATAAAAGTTATAATGATTTGTTAACAATATTTCCTATCCTATCCTGTCTAAAATGGATACATCACCAGTCTGACCCTAAACATCAGCATCACATCATTCACATTTTTAAAGGCAGGATCCATTTTCATATAGTTAAAAGCTATACTTACCTCAGAACAGGTGTGTGTATGCCAAGCAGGTGTTTGCACGATTTTTTTGGGGTGTGATAAAGATTATGATTTGTGGTGTCTCGCCTCAGGACAACCAAAATGGGTGAAAAAGTTTAAAAGACAGAGCAAGACAAAATAGAAGGAGAATGTATTCACATTTCTGAGTTTTGGAGGCATTTATACGTATAATTACAACTGCACAGCGTTTTTTTTATTGTGTGTGAGAGAGAAAGGAGAAATGTTACAGGAGTTTTAAACTACCATATGTGAAAGGAATAAAATTTTGCAGACACCCACATAAGCAGAACTTGTACTCTTTGTCCTAGCATTTGATTTGATAATGGAACTGTTTATGAGCAAAATTACCATTTCAGCAGTGGTTTGTGGAAAAGTTTGAATGAAATATGGTAAATGCCTCCACTTTACAAGATGTTCTTATGTAGTTCTCACTGCATATAAAGGATTGTGACTGTATCACAATATTACAATATTTATGGCTTGGGTTAGAATCTTGACTTCTCTTGGCACCATTAACTTTACAATGGCTGTACGGAATAGCATGCTATTATAATACTTGTACTACTTCTGCAGTATGCATTATGCATTATGTATACTACTGAGTGCAGCAGTGTTAGAAATTAACTTTGCATTCAGGGGCAATTTGCCCCCTGGATTTGATTTTCTGGGGCTTTATATATATATATATATAAAAAACGGCCATGACGTGGGACTCTGGCTCGGCGGCCATGACGTGGGACGCTGGCTCGGCATCCGCCTCCCCCTCAGTGAACATGGAACCAATAATCTGCAGGGCGAGGTCGATATATTGAACCAGGCTATGGGTACTCTGACCACTTGGCATCAGTGAAGAGACTGGCTCATTTAATCCAAAACGGAAAATGTCTTTGAGGGCAACCTCATTAAAGTCCACCAGGCAGGCCAGAGCGCAGAAGTCCTCAACATAATGCTCCAGGGGACGATTCCCCTGACGTAGGCGGAGGAGCTGGATTGCTGGTTTCATTGTAAGCAGTCAAGTATTTCTGTAACGACTGGCTGCTGGCACTGGCAATGGCAATGATGAAGACATTAAGAACCCAAGTGCAATTTTATTAACAAACATGATATCCAAAAACCCTAACTATAGATGTGAAATTTGACTTGACTTGACTTGACTTAGCATGACACGTTACCAAACACACATAGTTACATTCAACAATACCTGACAAGTGACAATGGAAAACATGAGGGCTTAAATACTAGACATGGGAGAACACATGACAAAAATGACCAGCAAGATAAGACAATGAACCAATTAAAACAAGACACATGAACATGGAGGGAAAACAGGACATCACATGACTAGGGAACATATGACATGAAACAGGAACTAGAATACAAAATAAAAGATATGATATTCATGAACACACACATTAAACATTACAATTTTATACATTTAAATTATATTTCAAATTAATTTAATATTATAAAATGTGGTACAGTATGTATGCTGTGTGCAGTGCGCAAATTTTCTGTATGCAAAACGAACAAACTGTTTGGGAAAAATATTTTATATTATATAATTATGTAATGTAATTTGTGTAATATATATAATATTCATTAATTATTTAACTATAATTTTTAAATACATTTATAGTATTTAAAAGTCATTTATAATATAAAATGTGATATGTTTATTTTGTGAATTATGCAATTTTTTTGTTTGCAGGGAATACCCGAATGACCAAAATAAGATTTGCAGTACAAATATTATATTTTAAAATATTTTTTATAATTGTATATATTTAAAATTAAAATATAATTTTTATACATTTAGATATTTAAAATGTATTTAAAAATATAAATTATATACTATTTAAGCCTAATCAATTTTATAAATTTTTATATAAATTACCGTATAAAGTGAACATGACCTTTCACAATTTTTTACATTATTTTCTCATTTCTTTCAGCAACGCAATGTGTTCATGTGACAACAATGTAGAATTCTACTGTTTTAGTTGTATGTTGTTGCATAATGCATTTTGTTTTATATACAATATATATATATATATATATATATATTTTTTTTTTGTTTGTTTGTTTTTTTTTTTTTTTTTTTTTTTTTTTTACAAAATGGTAGATATTACACATTAAATAATATATATTCTGATAATAGTCTAAGGAGTTAAAATATGTTTATATAATGTTTATATAATCGCACCAATCACGTCACTATAGTTACGTAAACAGCCAATCACCAATATTCCTTTTTTCCCCCAATGATTCTGCCCATTTTCTTAATACTTTATGTCTGTGTGGATTACTTGGAGTGGTCTCAGCTGACTCGAGCTGAGTGGTCTTAGACATTTTTGACTCTGTGCACTTATTTGGCATAATTAAATAACAAACGCCTGAAGCCACACAGCAGACAGATAGATATCTTCTGGAAAAACAGTGTGTTTTGCGGCAGAATTCGAGCTCTCATGAATATGAACCCATGGAATGTCTAAAAAAACATATAAATGCTAGTTTCCTCTTTCATTTTGGTAATGCTTTTCTAATTCATTGCATTTCCAGTTTTTCTGTGATTGGATTAAAGTTGATATAGACAGTTTGGCGTTTGTAGATATTGTCCACTGAGAGTTTCTGATGTTCTTGGTGAGAGACAGGAGAGTAATGGAAAACAATATTTTTTGTATGTGTCTAAATGAATATTTACAGTTATGTTACAATCTAAGGGGATTTCATGAAATCATAATTGGAGTTCTGCGGCTTGTAGTCCATGTCTATTATCTCTGAGGTCTTCTGTATGCTAGTGAACTCCTAAAAGAACTCTTAAAAAGTACAATAAGTGGGGACTGAAGCTTTTCTACTTCAAAAAGGGAGAAAAGGCAGCATAAAGTGGTCCATACATGCTATATTCCAAGTCTTCTGAAGTCGTATGATGGTTTTTTGTGAGGGACAGACTGCGGATCAGAGAGTTAGTGAGTTGAACTCGACACTTGAATCAGACTGATTTCTGAACGAATCACCGCTTTTGTGAACTGGGTCAACTAATTCATTGAAAATATCTGACTCAAAAGAACCATCTGTTATCAAATCGGGCATCACAACATTCCCTGTGAATGTGCCAAAAAGAGCTAATGTGGATGCCAAGATTTTCAGTGAATTACAAATATATATATATATATATTGTATGTTCCTTATACAAAGCTGCCATATAGCTTCAGAAGACTTTACAGTGCAACAGTTAAATAATAATAATTATTATTATTTTTATTTAATTTTTTTACATTTTGAAACTTATCAACCCCAGTCACCATTCACTTTCTTTATATGGAAAAGTGTTGCCAGGATATTCTTTAAACAATCACCTTTTGTGTTCCAAAGAAGAAAGGAAGTCATGCAGGTTTGAAATGTCATCATGAGGGTGAGTATATAACAACAGAATTTTTATTTTTGGGTGAACTGTTCCTTTAAGAGTTTACATAATCCTTGTGTATAAATTGGTAGTTGGACTACATACTGTATGAGTTAGAACTTCTCTGAGGAGCGAGGAGAATAGATGTGACATATCTTGGATTCTGACATTTTAGTGCTCTCTCTATCACTGTGATCATCACATCATTTCCTGCCCAGCTGCTCCAGATGTTCTCCTGAATTAAAGCCCTGCACATCTGCACCAAAAAGGAGAGACTCAAGCTCTACAAACAGGATCAGAAGAACAGTTAGTGAGCAGCTGCGGCAGAGACGTCTGTTTTGGAGTTATGGGGAGTAATATATCACTACAGAGGATGAAAATAGACAAAGTTATAAAGTTGTGCGCACATGCACAAACAAGCGAAGAAGGAACACCACTTAAGTCACCCTTAAAAATGTATGAATGTCATTGCATTGGATAACAAAAGCGACATGTGCAGCAGTATTACAAAAGAAAAAAAAAACCTTCGTTAATGAACATTTTCATCAGTAATTTCATTGACAAGATTAACACTGATTTGCAGACAAATGATCAAAGACATTGTCCCAGAACTAACTGTGTTTTTCTGAGCCAATGGATTACCATTTCCAGACTTGTGTGCTACATTTCAAGTCTTCTGAAGGAACTGACTAAAATTTAAAGTGTTACTCCTTAAAAAAAATATTTCCCTCCGAAATAGCCCTCAAATCTAATTTTCCATCCTGCATTTTTCAGCCACACCTCAGATCAGTGAATAATGACTTCAGTTTCAGACTCTTCTTCTTCAAAAAATTATTGCATGCCTTTAAAAGACTTTTAGAAGACAGTGCTCAAGGCGAATGGACTACTTTATGGCCAGCGCCGGTCCTACCCCATTTGGCACCCTAGGCGAGATCCTCCAGTCACCCCCCAGTCATGTGCTAAAAATATATGTATTCATTTTTACACAAAAAAGTACAAATTAATTTATAATTAAATATATCAGAAATGGGTATAAACCAAATCTAGCAAAACATTAATAAAAACAATGTTGGGAATAAACACTACTAAGTTATGGCTTCTTAAGTAGGCATCATAAATTGGTATCACTATATATAGAAATAAACTTAATGTGGGGGGCCTGGGTAAGTAAAGATGCTGACTACTACCCCTGGAGTTGGAAGTTTGAATCCAGGGCGTGCTGAGTGACTCCAGCCAGGTCTCCTAAGCAACCAAATTGGCCCGGTTGCTAGGGAGGGTAGAGTCACATGGGGTAACCTCCTCGTGGTCGCTATAATGTGGTTCTCGGATTCACGAGCCCCATGCTCGCAAGTCTATGGCCATGTTCACAATGACATACTATCCATACTTTTCTCACTGTTTTTGCCAAACACAGAAATGACAGAAACAGTTAGAGTAGTATGGTAGTAAGACATTTAGTACACTGTCTATATGTTCCGTGGGGGGCGCCACAAAACGCTATCGGTACGCACAGAGCTCATTCTGTTCGCATATTGGACACATGCTAAAATTGGCTCGGTAGATTGGCACCCACCGCGCCCCCGAAACGATGCCGCCCTAGGCATAGCCTATGTCGCCTAATGGGTTGACCGGCCCTGTTTATGGTGCTTGGTGTCGTTTTTGGTAATGATTCCTCAGGCTACGTTCACACAGTCAGTGTCTGGGATTCTCAACCGTATTTACTTACAGGTGTGAGTCTTGAAATGTCCCGTTCATACTACAGCGTTCAGTAGCAGTTCGAATGTTGTCTGTATGAACGAACAACCGAAGTCACAACCGTATTCTAACAGCTGTAACCACAGTGACAGTGACTAAAGATGGCGACGTCCATAACACCAGTATGTCTTAACAAAATTGCTGCCGCGTTATTAAACAAATGAGTCCAATCGAGGCGCGAGTTCATCTATCAGATGACAATTAACCAACAGCAGCTTTGAATGCTTTTTAACCGCATGCAGTGTGGGCTCATGCCCGTGAGTGAATCTTCAGATGACACAGCTCATTTTTCCATCTCCAAAACCCCACATGAAACACACGAGACACATGCGTGTACAGTGCAGCGTGTCTCTCACTGTACATGACGTAACTAACAACTAGTTGTCCAGTATGGTCCGTTCACACAGCACAGGTTTGCCGAGAATGCGGTTGTGAGACCTGAAATTTGCGGGTGTCAGTTTGGTTATAGAATGTGGTTGTCACACCCGTAAATATCCGTCCTGTGTGTGAACGTAACTGTATTAAGCACTCAAAACATGTCTGACAACCGTATTCTGCTGCTGTGTGAACGTGGCCTCATTTTTTGTTCCAAGGAAAAGATGACAGCATTCAGGATCTGGAACAGCTTGTGGGTGGCTAAATAATGCCAGAATTATGGGTAAACTATCCTTTTAAATGTGCTGCAAGTGTCCAAAAACTTTTCAGGCCATTGTACAACATCTGAATCTCTATAGATTCATTAAGAGAGCTTCTTTGATGACCCTTAAGCATATTCAGATCTTTTCCAGGCTAAGTGTGACTCCCATAATGACATTCTCAGACTTGAATGTGGCTGTGTGTGGAGGAGCTGCGACCTTTGCCAGATTTGCACTTGGCTTGTCCCGTTTATCAGCAGATTTATAGATGGTGTAGAAAAGCCCCCCTCATTTCTGAGCAAAAGTCTGGCCAATCACTATAATACTTTCATCTCAATTTATTCCGTCCCATACTGCCACTAATAATCTACTGCTACGGACGCCCACCCGCTGTGCAGGCCAGTAAACAAGCTCATATTATTATTGCGCAGAAGGAAAATACCAGTCATCGTGGGCACTGATTTTTTTACTTTTAATGGACTACTGCAACCCCTAATTACCAAGGTCTTATAGTCCTATCATCTGTGATAACAGCCTAAAGATGGAGGGGTATAGCTGCAGGCATTGCTCCAAAAGGGGGCGGGAGCTCCCAATTGCCAGCAAAGATATAGGGTGCCCCTTACCTAACCCTATCCCTAACCCTAACCATCTGTGGAGGTGTCGCCCCCTTTTGGAGTTGGCGCAACCCCCTTTTGGAGTAGCCAAGGCCACTTTTGGAGAAACCACACCCCATTTAGGAGATTCCGCCCCCATTTGGAGATCTTCGGCCTGCAGCTATACCTACTTGCAAAGATGTCATAAGCCATTGCAATGAAAACACACACATCCTACAGCTCGAAAAATACTCAACACAAGTACGTGAACGCAGACACTTCTAGCTAAACAAGCTTGATTCTGTGCGTCGTTACGTTCCAAAAGGTGTCAGCCCTAAATTCATAACTTAAGTATTTGTTGCAATCTCAACATTGCCACAGAGGGCGCTATAGCAGACATTAGATTGAACTGTCCGCTTCTACGGTGAGTATTCTCTTTCAAGTCAAATACTGTCATAGCAGAGCAACAGTTTGAAGAGAATATTGCTGAGCAATTATGTTAAAGTCAATACATTTATAGCAACTTACCTGAAAAATTACACATCCAGTGTGGCTCTGACTTTTGAAGGTAACTCTATTGCCCCCTTGAGTTCTGAGGTTTGTTACCACCACAGTAATTCAAGCGTGTTGGCAATGCGTTGACCAAGGCTGTGTCTCATTAGGAAGGCTGCGTCCTCCAGAGGTCACATTTCTCGGCTGCATACGTCATTGAGGCTGTCTCGTTTCATAAAAGCGTGTAGGACACTTCGAATGCAGCCTTCGAATGCGTCCTTCTTTTCTTGGGAATTCAGAGGATGCATGAGGTGTAACATTCATGGGCACTCACAACCCATAATTCTTTGCATCAACGGAAATGTCTAAAAACAATGACGCCAATTTGCCCGTTCAAATGCAAGTAATGTTAATTCCCAAGTTGAAGTACCTCAGTAGATGGGTGCAGAGTTTATAATATGTATAATTATATTTATATATAATTAAAATAAAGTATTAGACTAAAAGTACACACTCTTTACATCTTTATAACGCTCCTAAAATGTACCTCATACATTCCCTTCTAAAAGGGACTTAGTTACCATCTCACTCGAAGCGCTCGCGCTTGTTAAAGAGTGGCGTGCTGTCATAGCAACCATGTTACATTGACAAAATGTCCCTTGACATGCATGGAACTGAGTTTTTCATACAAATTACAATAACGGTGAGAACTAAAAAACCCCACATTAAGTATAAAGATGAGCTCTTTAGACAAAAGATAAATAAAAGCAGCAAACAGTGAAACAATACACTGTGCACAATTTTGCCACAGTGCATTGCTTGGAACTCAAGTACCATATTTCTCATAGTATTCATATCCACAGATGCTCAAAAATGCTCAAGTTCGACTGAAACGCAGAGAAATCATGGGCTTACTGTTTATTAATGCTTATTAAACACTATGTGCTAGGTGGTACTATGTTTGAAAGGGAATACTAGCTCATAACTATACTTCCTGCACATATACATAATACATACTGCACATTAAATATACACTAGCAGGTCATCCAGATATTCTATGCATACAGAATACAGAAATAGGCCTTTTGCAACAATAAACTATTCAAACAGTTGTATACTACATAGTTGTGACCTAATCATTTTGCATGGAAACTTGGATTGCGTGGATTTTGTGTTAAAATGTCTTAACTTTTGGCAGTCCAATCAAATAATGACTTGAAAAAAGATTATTAAATCATGGCTGAAATTTTGACAAATAATGAGTAAAAAAAGAGGTTTTAAAAATTCAGATTCACTAGAAAAGGAATGTAAAATCAAGCACATTGTTGGTCATCCAGGTGTATTATTGTCATGTGTATTTTGTTGGTTCATGTATTTCATGTCTTTTATTTTGAAAAGTTTAGTTTCTGTTTCATGTCATGTGTTCCCTAGTCATGCGATTCCTGATTTCCCTCCATGTTCATGTGTCTTGTTTTCATTGGTTTATTGTCTCGTTATCTTGTTTAGAGTTCTCAGTGTTTATTGGTTATCTTTGTCATGTGTTCTCCCATGTTCATGTATTTAAGCCTCATGTTTTCCTTTGTCCATTGTGAGGCATTGTGAATGTAACTTTGTTAGGTAGTTCATGGCATGCTTATGTCAAGTTTATGTTTATTCATGTTTGTTAATAAAATTGTACTTGGGTTCTTCTCATCATTGTTTCTTCATCATTGCCAGCAGTGCATCATTACAATTATGTGCATACAGCAAAATTTGCATAGACCTAGTTACTATGCACTGCAGAAATAGTAAGAGTAGTATGTAAGTGTTATTATTGAATTTAGACACAACCTAGCCAAACTGGATATTTCACTCTCATTTGATGCCTTCATCAGTCTGTATTTGTATTGCTTGGTCAGCATAAACTTTAATGAGCTATTGAAATGTTTTGTTTAATACGTCTTGGGTGTCTCACAAGACTTTCTATTGCTGCAGTTACAGCAAAATTTATTTTGCAAATAGAGACATAATGTCAGGGTTTCAAAATTTATAATATTTACATAACTATCATGAAAGACTTTTGGACAGGATGTTTGAATGACAGCAAAAGTTTTTGGAGCTTTATACTGTAGATTGCAGGCTCATCAATGCTGGCTCAAGGGCTTATGATTCTGTGAAACCCTACTGCTCCTCTTTTCCTCCCCCCCCCCCTCTCTCTCTCTCTCTCTCTCTCTCTCTTTCTAGCTCTCAGACAAACAGTGCTATCCTTGTCTGGAAGATTCTTCATTGGCCTGATGAGAATTCAACCGACAAGACCCGTAACAAGTCAGAGGTCACTTTCTCATGCAGAAAGAAATCCGAAAAGCAGCCGCCCTGTTAAAAAGAGAGGGACCAAAGGATAAACTCTCAATGTAAGCAAAACAATGCCAGAATGTCTAGTTTTCATGGTTTACATCACTGACAGATAGTTTTTCTAAAAATATAACTTATTCAATGTTTGTCCCATACATGGAAATGTGCAATACAGAATAGTCAATTCAAATTCAAATCACTTTTATTGTCACACAACCATATACACAAGTGCAATAGTGTGTGAAATTCTTGGGTGCAGTTCTGAGCAACATAGTAGTCGTGACAGTGATGAGACATATACCAATTTACAATAAACATCAGATTTACACAACACAATTTAAAATCTAATATACACATAATTACACACAACACAATATACAAATAATAACATACAATGTACAGTATACAATACACACAATATAGAATACACGTATGCAATAAAAATAGTATATATAGTATATATAAAATGTACAGTAGGTTGTATTGTACTGTACTGACATTCAGGCTGTCGGTTGATAGTAAGTTGCCAGTGTGTTATTAAGAGAGAATATAATTTATGACAGTCCGGTGTGAGATATAAGAGTAATAAAGTGCAGTGCTGATGTATTTTGATCGTAAGAGATCAAGAGTTCAAAAGTCTGATTGCTTGGGGGAAGAAGCTGTCATGTAGTCGGCTGGTGTGGGTCCTGATGCTGCGATACCGCCTGCCTGATGGTAGCAGTGAGAGCAGCCCATGGCTTGGGTGGCTGGAGACTCTGATGATCCTCCGAGCGTTTTTCACACACCGCCTGGTATATATGTCCTGGAGGGAGGGAAGCTCATCTCCGATGATGTGTCTGGCAGTTCGCACCACGCTTTGCAGGGCTTTGCGGTTGTGGGCGGTGCTATTGCCGTACCAGGCGGAGATGCAGCCAGTCAGGATGCTCTCTACAGTGCAGGTGTAGAACCATGTTAGGATGTGGCAGTTCATTCCAAACTTCCTCAGCCATCTCAGGAAGAAGAGGCGCTGATGAGCCTTCTTCAAGATTGCCTTAGTGTGGATGGACCATGTGAGTTCCTCAGTGATGTGGACACCCAGGAACTTGAAGCTTTGACTCTCTCCACTGGTGCTCCATTGATGGTGATGGGACTGTGTTCTCTGTCTTTTCTCCTGAAGTCCACCACAAGCTCCTTTGTCTTACTGACGTTGAGGGAGAGGTTGTGCTCCTGACACCAGTGTGTCAGAGTGTGCACCTCCTCTCTGTAGGCTGTTTCATCATTGTCAGTGATCAGACCTACCACCGTCGTATCATCAGCTAACTTAATGATGGCATTGGATCTGTGTGTTGCCACACAGTCATGTGTGTACAGGGAATACAGGAGTTGGCTGAGAACACAGCCCTGCGGGGCTCCAGTGTTGAGGGTCAGTGATGAGATGTTGCTGCCCATTCTAACCACCTGGCGTCTGCTTGACAGGAAGTCCTGGATCCAGCTGCACAGTGAGCTGTTTAAGCCAAGAGCCTGGAGTTTCTCATCAAGCTTGGAGGGCACTATGGTGTTGAATGTTGAGCTGTAGTCTACAAACAACATTCTCACATAAGTGTTCTTTTTGTCCAGATGGGAGAGAGCAGTGTGTATTGTAGATGCAATGGCATCATCAGTGGAGCGGTTGTGGTGGTAAGCAAACTGCAATGGGTCCAGTGATGGAGGCAGCACAGAGCAGATGTAATCTCTGATTAGTCTCTCAAAGCATTTGCTGATGATGGGGGTCAGAGCAACAGGACGCCAGTCATTTAAACAAGTGATTTTGGATTGCTTTGGAACAGGCACAATGGTGGACGTTTTAAAACATGTGGGGACTACAGACAAAGAGAGGGAAAGGTTGAAAATGTCCGTATAAACACCAGTCAGTTGGTTCGCACACGCTCTGATGACGCGGCCCAGAATGCCGTCTGGACCCGCGGCTTTGCGGATATTCACCCGTCGGAAGGCTCGGGTTACATCCTCTACAGAGACGGAGAGTGAGCTAACCTCTGTAGCTTCGGCCGTGAGAGCTCTCTCCGCGAGGGCGGTGTTATTTCCCTCGAAACGAGCATAAAAAGTATTTAGCTCATCCGGGAGAGAGGCAGTGGTGTTCACGGCGGAGTTTTTATTCCCTTTAAAGTCCGTGATAATGTTAATTCCCTGCCACATGCTTCTAGAATTGGTGATGTTAAACTGTCCTTCAATCTTGTTCCTGTACTGATGTTTTGCTGTTCTGATATAACTGGCTTGTTTATGCTCCTCCGCGCTCCCGAAATTAAAAGCGGAGGTCCGTGCATCAAGTACCGCACGAACACCGCTATTAATCCAAGGTTTCTGGTTCAGATAGATCCGTATTGTTTTGCTCGGAACAACGTCCTCTACGCACTTTCTGATGAAACACGTTACGCTATCAGCGTAAAGCTCGATGTCGTCATCAGAGGCGGACCGGAACATCTCCCAGTCCGCGTGATCAAAACAGTCTTGTAGCATAGAGTTTGATTGGTCCGTTCAGTACTGGATCGTTCTGAGGGTGGGTGCTTCCTGTTTCAGTTTCCGCCTGTAAGCGGGCAGAAGCAGAATGGAAGAGTGGTCCGATTTGCCAAATGGTGGGCGGGGGAGGGATTTGTAGCCATCCCGGAAGGGAGAGTAGCAATGGTCCAAAACCCAGTCCCCTCATGTGTTAAAACTAATGTGTTGGTGGTATTTTGGTGCGACTGATTTGAGATTGGCTTTGTTAAAGTCCCCGGTCACAATGAACGCGGCCTCAGGGTGCGCGGGTTCCTGCCTGCTTATAATCCCGTACAGTTCCTTAAGTGCCCAATCTGTGTCGGCTTGTGGCGGGATGTACACAGCTTTGATAATGACCGTTGTGAATTCCCTCGGTAGTCTGAATGGTCGACACAGAAGCATGAGAAATTCCAGATCAGGAGAGCAGAAAGACTTGATAGAATGTACGTTCCTCTGATCACACCATGATTTGTTGATCATAAAACATACACCACCACCTCTGCTTTTACCTGAGAGGTCTTTCACTCTGTCCGCTCGGTGCACGGAGAACCCCGTGGGTTCAATGGCTGAGTCTGGAATCTCCGCAGACATCCAAGTTTCTGTAAGGCAGATAATGCAGCAGTCCCTCATCTCTCGTTGGAAAGAGATCTGCGCTCTCAGCTCGCAGAGCTTGTTGTCCAGAGACTGATCATTTGCCAGTAGAATACTGGGTAACAGGGGTCGATTTGTCTTACTCTGATGAGAACGCCGGCTCTGTTTCCCCTTTTGCGTTTCCGCGGCCGGGCTGCCCAGACAAAGGGCTTTGTAAACAGTGGGTCAGCATTGAGGAATCTGAAGTCCGGTTTACGGTGAGTAATTGCAGAACCAATGTCCAAAAGTGTTTGTCTGTCGTAGACAATAAGGCAGACAACATCCAAGACAAAAAACATAAGAACTGTAAACAAAACAAACAAAACACTACAATGTTGTGTCGGAGCTCGCAACACAGCAGCCATACTCGGCGCCATCTTGAGTCCATTACCAGTCGAGTAAACATGTAATAGTATAGCAAGATATGTCATAGTTTAGCCAGAAACATATTCTACGCAAGAACATAAATGCAAACACAAAAACTTGGCCAACACAGTGCAAAACACGTTCAATGCGCATTTTTGTGTTAAGGCCAAAACGCAAGTACGTGAATGCAGACACTTCTATCTATGCAAGTTTGATTGTGTGCGTTGGCGCGTTCCAAAATGTGTCAGACCGCAATTCATAGCACAACGCAAGTACGCATTGCATTCTCAGCATTATGGTAAGGGGTGCTATAGCAGACATTAGTGTGAACTGTCCGCTTCTTCGGTGAGTTTTCAATTTCAAGTCATCTACTATCATGGCAGAGCAACAGTTTGAAGACAGTATTGAATAATAACACATCCGGTTTAACTGCACAAACAATTGAAGGTATCGCTGTCGCCCCTAGGACCGAGGTTTGTTACTGCCACAGTTATGCAAAATTGGACTGCGTGTTGGCAAAGCGTTGGTCATGTGCTTGCATCTGCATACACGAATTTGTGTAAAGTATGTTTTGCGTAAGGATTTTTTTCCAGCTGTCATTCTGCCATGACAGTAGTTGAACTCAAAGAGAAAACTGACTGTAGAGGAAGACGCTCAGTGCGCCAATGCCCACTACAGCATCCCTTGTGGCAACACTGAGAATGCAGAGCATATTTGCGTAACATTATGAATTGAGTTCTGATACATTTCAAAACACAACTATGTGTGAAATTGAGTTCGAGCATAGCTAAGAATTTCTTTTTCTGTGACCATTCTGACATCAAAATTCATCATCTACTTTTATGGCTCTGAAATAAAACACTATTGTCCAGCTCAATGATAGAATATGTAAGCAAAAATAATACAGTATGAAGTAATAAAACAAAACATCTTTTTCTTGTTGCAAGAGTCACATGAAATTAATTCAATGTGTCACATTCAGTTATTTGGTTGTAAAACAAAACAAAAAAGAAATGAAGGTCCAAGTTTAAAAGAATATTTTATGACTAATAAACAACATGATCCAACTTGCTCCCACCCTGTAAACCAAGGACATAACCACATACAAATCCAGAATCTGCCCATTTGCCATTTGGATTCCAGACATATTGGATTGGATTCATTGTCAAATTGATAATGTTTCATAAGGAAACGTACCGAATGAGGATTCTCCCAGACTGTTCTGAATCTTCTCTTGCAGTTTTTGGTTCACACTGTCACATTAAAATCTGTGTATGTTTTGATCAAAAATTAAAAATACAAACCATAATCCCAAAGCTAAAATAGGAATTTTGGGACCTTGTGTACACGTAAGGTAGATTCAGTTCTAGGCTGAGATACTTTTGAAAACTGGTGTAAAACCAGTTCTGTAAACCATGATCTACATGATCTACCAGTTTCGCAAATACAAAGCCATTTGACGTAACCCATTGGGCCTTGTAATTCATGCAGAAGGATTTGATTTAGAAAACTATTTATCTCTTTATAAGTTGCTATGTTGCAAACAGCTGAGATACTGTATTTTTTTGAACGGCTCATTCAGCATGCAATACATCACTTTTGTCACAAGTAGGCACTCCAGCATGAACAAAAGGAAATGGTGAGAGTGTTGGTTTCAATTCTCTCAAAATAGAACATGAAGTGCTTTGAAAGTTTTGAAAGGAAGGGGTCGCTTAGCAAGAAGAACTGCATACAAATGGCACAAATGAATAAGTGAAACACAAATTGTCAGATTAATTAGCATGTCACATGGTTAGCTTAAGGCTAGGTCGGTGTGGGAACTGTGCAACATCTCAGTTTAGTAGAACGAGCTTTTGTGTGCTTTGTCTGGAGGCTTGAGAATGAGGCGGAAACTTGAGTGTCAAAGAACTTTTCTCTCTCAAATGACCTTTTACGTTCTTTCTCTTCTTATTTTTACACTCTTTCTGTGTCAGTTTATCCACATTTCTGTCTTGACAAAATTCAGGGCACACTAACCTGGTAATGGAGGGCGCGCTTATCCAGGCTTATGTGTTACAGTACAATGCTCATAAACCCAAGGGCTATGACTACCCTAGACTGTTGAGCACATGGCTATTTAGCGTTTAATCAGATTAGGGGAGATGGGTTAATATCCCTCTCATGTAGTGCTAAATATAGTATATTCGAAGTGCCGCTTAACGAGAGGATAACGTAAGCCCTGCCAAACCCCCTATCAATAACATGCCTTCAGACCCAATTTATTGTCCACTCAGTTACTGAGGGCAAGCTAAGCGTGTGTGGATGCTAAAATATGGAAGTTCCCATGGCTGCAGGAATTAGCACAGTTAGCTCCCAATGCTACATAGCTAAGCAAAGCTTACGCTCACCATTTACAGTGCATCCGGAAAGTATTCACAGTGCTTCACTTTTTCCACATTTTGTTATGTTACAGCCTTATTCCAAAATGGATTAAATTCATTATTTTCCCTCAATTCTACAAACAATACCCCATAATGACAATGTGAAAGAAGTTTGTTTGAAATCTTTGCAAATTTATTAAAAATAATAAAATAAATTTTAAAAAAAAGAAAATCACAAAAAAAAAAAAATCACATGTACATAAGTATTCACAGCCTTTGCTCAATACTTTGTTGAAGCACCTTTGGCACCAATTACAGCCTCAAGTCTTTTTGAGTATGATGCTACAAGCTTGGCACACCTATTTTTGGGCAGTTTCTCCCATTCTTCTTTACAGGACCTCTCAAGCTCCATCAGGTTGGATGGGCACAGCCATTTTCAGATCTCTTCAGAGATGTTCAATCGGGTTCAAGTCTGGGCTCTGGCTGGGCCACTCAAGGACATTCACAGTTGTCCCGGAGCCACTCCTTTGTTATCTTGGCTGTGTGCTTAAGGTCGTTGTCCTGTTGGAAGACGAACCTTCGCCCCAGTCTGAGGTCCAGAGCGCTCTAGAGCAGGTTTTCATCAAGGATGTCTCTGTACATTGCTGCATTCATCTTTCCCTCGATCCTGACTAGTCTCCCAGTTCCTGCCGCTGAAAAACATCCCCACAGCATGATGCTGCCATCACCATGCTTCACTGTAGGGATAGATTTGGCCAGGTGATGAGCGGTGCCTGGTTTCCTCCAGACATGACACTTGCCATTCAGGCCAAGAGTTCAATCTTTGTTTCTCATGGTCTGAGAGTCCTTCAGGTGCCTTTTGGCAAACACCAGGCGGGCTGTCATGTGCCTTTTACTGAGGAGTGGCTTCCGTCTGGCCACTCTACCATACAGGCCTGATTGGTGGAGTGCTGCAGAGATGGTTGTTCTTCTGGAAGGTTCTCCTCACTTCACAGAGAAACACTGGAGCTCTGTCAGAGTGACCATCGGGTTCTTGGTCACCTCCCTGACTAAGGCCCTTCTCCCCCGATCGCTCAGTTTGGCCAGGCGGCCAGCTCTAGAAAGAGTCCTGGTGGTTCCAAACTTCTTCCATTTACGGATGATGGAGGCCACTGTGCTCATTGGGACCTTCAATGCTGCAGAAATTTTTCTGTACCCTTCCCCAGATCTGTGCCTCAATACAATCCTGTCTCGCAGGTCTACAGACAATTCCTTGGACTTCATGGCTTGGTTTGTGCTCTGACATGCACTGTTAACTGTGGGACCTTATATAGACAGGTGTGTGCCTTTCCAAATCATGTCCAATCAACTGAATTTACCACAGGTGGACTCCAATCAAGTTGTAGAAACACCTCAAGGATGATCAGTGGATGCACCTGAGCTCAATTTTGAGTGTCATGGCAAAGGCTGTGAATACTTATGTGATTTTTTTCGTTTTTTATTTTTAATAAATTTGCAAAGATTTCAAACAAACTTCCTTCACGTTGTCATTATGGGGTATTGTTTGTAGAATTTTGAGGAAAATAATGAATTTAATCCATTTTGGAATAAGTCTGTAAAATAACAAAATGTGGAAAAAGTGAAGCGCTGTGAATACTTTACGGATGCACTGTATGTTTATGCATTTGTGTAGATCCAAGGTGACTTTTCAGTTGAGCTACATGAACTATAGCAACAACGAGCAGCATTTCTTTGATAAATGACTCATCCTGCAACAATTCAGGGCAAGAATAATTATACTTATTTTCTTGCTTCATAAGATCAACTGTATTAGTAAGTTACAGAGCTCCTTAAGTGCAAATTTTGCTTTCCAACATAAGCAGATGGAATATTAATACTTTGTCTGAATGAGGTCATGCTATGTCAGGAACAGTCCATGTCTTTTATATTTCCAAGCTTCAAGGCATATCGTGAGATAAATTATCTTCAGTTTGTCAATGACAGCAGAATGTATTTAGAATCATGGAAAAACTTCATTTGAACACAAACCCAAGAAATGTCAAATCCTAACTGAAATTGTAGCAGTTAATGAAGTTTTGGACTTCAATTGTGGTCACTTTTTAGAAAAAACACTTGTGAGTTTGTTGTCCAAAACTGATAATTAATTAAAGACATAAAGAAACATTTTTATAAAAGCTAAAATTTCCATTGGTGTGTGAACTAACCTTATAGGAGCCATTAAAGGCATCATTTTGCCCGGCTTCCAATGGAAAAAGGGACAGTAGTGGGAAGATTAAAAGCAAGAGACTTAGAGTATGAGAGACTTTGCCTGCAGTGTCTTTTTCTAAGTATGATAAATCAAAAGTCAGAGAATACATTTCCAAAAGACTTGTACCTAAGTCTAAGGTGCTATGGCATCGATGTCTAATGACTGAGTATAAAGGGGAGAAAGTAAATGAGGGAGAGTTAGGGACAGCTGGAGCGATATCCTGTCTACGCCAACATGACGTAGACTGTAATAAATCTACTTGCACTGTGGGCTGCTTAATCAACAGTTACAGGTCTGTTGAGGCACATAGAGTTGCCAAAGTACATTATACACAACAAGATTACAAATATAAATTGCCAAACAGGTTGATTGGTGGTTCTTTGAGCCAGTGATGATGTATTGAAAAATATCTTTAACCAGCCAAAGGTGGTTTGCTGGTCTTAGCTGGTTTAAGCTGGTTTAGCTGGTCTCATTGTCTGACCAGCTGGCAAGTATACAAGTGGCTAACAATTCAGTTATTTCAACAACAAACTGCCTTTTTTCTTCTTAACACTGTCAATGCTGTGCACTTGTAAAATCTAGACTTTTTTAAACATAATTCCCTGCTGAAATGACATGCTGTTTAATGCAGGTTTGGTGCTGGTCTAGATGGTGGACCAACATAGCCATTCTGTTCACTTGCAAAACGTACCTATCGACACCCCCATAAGCAGGGGCGTAGCACCAAATGTTGGGTCCCGGGCACAAAACTATTTTAGGGCCCCCTAAACAATTTAGGTTTGTGGTGGGGTATAATATTTTAGATTAAGATATAATGGCGCTACATTATTTATAAGTACTTCACAACTTTTTATTTTCAAACACAAATCTTATTTGAACAAGCAATAAACTAGTAAAAAATAAAAGTTAATTTAGTTTTCCTTTTGCTGCTGGAGTTTTAATGCAATTAACCATGGTGTTACTACAGTAATATGGTGGTAATATAGTAACTATGGCTAATTTTGTGGTTACTGTAAATTTACAACAAAATACCATGGTGAAACTTTGGTTAATGTAATAAAACCAAGGCCATTTTTTCTAATAAGGTTAGAGTTAGGTTTAGGGGTAGGAGTTAATGTAGTGGGTATGTGGGACTCTAAATAAACAAAATAAACACACTGCAGTGATGCCCATATACTGTATGTTAGTATTTAAATATGGGTGCAGATAGTATCTGACACTATTTGCACCAGGGTGCATTTAGTATCTACCATTATTTGCACCAGAGTTCGGGTGCAAATAATATCTGCCACTATTTGCACTGGAGTGTAAATTGCATATATAAATATTTGCACCAGAGTGCAAATGGCATCTGCCAATGATATTTGCTGTGGCCTCCTATCCAACGCTATAGAGGTTTACCCTGCAATCATTTACTTATGCATTCCAAAACCCAGAAGTCTGGAAAAGGTCTATTAAGGTTGGTCAACCTGCATTGTCTTTACAGTGAATCTGGTTGACCAAAAAGTCTACATAACAGCCTACTGGTCTATTCAGCATGGAAAGCATAAAATGCTCATTAAATATAAGAATATCATACTGCGTAGGTTTGGCAGTGATTGGTCTTCTTGAAACCACAGAAGAGGAAGAGATCATCTTTGGGCCAACAACAAAAGACCAGGGTCAAATTGAGTAAAAACACATCATATAGAACAAAACAAAAACATGATATTTGATTGAGCCATTTAGATGTTTGAAATCCCCATTTAATGAGTCATTCATGTTTGAAATACATGCAAGATTGCAAGATCGACAGTTCAGTGAGCTCAGAATTCCACATCTGAATTCACATACCAATTTAATTTAGAAGATAAAACAAACATAAACAGACAGAGACAACACATTCACACTTGTGTGAGCACTCAACCGTATATCACGCTTTTGGTGGATGCCATAACAACTCAGAATAAAAAGTGACACCAATATTTATTTATTTATTTATTTTTTTTTTTGCAAATTTACTGCACTAATGCTCGGTCGAGTTTTCTTTCGACTCACACAACTGTACTCTTCACAGCATGAGAATAAGGTCCTAACCGTGGCCTTAGCACAAACATCACAATGTACAAAAATATAAGAATTAATCAGTAGAAAAATAAGAGATATGATTACATATGAGTAAGTGAGCGTATGAGAAGAGTGTCTATCTATTTATGATCAGTTTGGGGGAACTTATAAAAACCTCCAACATTTACAACAAAGAAAAATCACAGATAAGATCTATTTATCTCAGCTGATTAGTCCGAACAGCAATGAGAGGATATGAAGAGCGAATGGAGACATTTGCTTAAGTGTCCTGCTTCTCAGATGATTCTCTTGAGAAATAAATATCTAGTAATCTCACATGTATCTCCTCTAGAGGCTCAGAAGGGATCTCAAGAATGTCACAAAAACAGATCTCAGATTTGTCAAGATACCAAAGTCTGCAATCTAAAGTCAGAAATCTCAATATGAACTTTTCTTATCAAATTCTTGCAAGACCAAATTAGTTATGTGCTCCACATTAATCTTATAGCTCTGTACTCTCAATGTATGTCAACAATTGTCTCATTTGTTTAGATTTTTACTTCAAAGGAATTACAGGAGAAACATCTGAGATGAAGATGATACTTCAATGAAATCTCCTGAGCTATTAAAGAGCAGCAAAATTTTCCTCTGGGATATCAAAGCTCTCAGATTTATTCTATGGAAACGTAATACAAATGAGGGATTCTGGAACATCTGTCATAACATCAAGTATTGTCGCTTCACAATCTTGAGGAATATCAAGTAAAAAGAATATCTTTGGTGTATCTTCTCCTTCTGGTTCTTAGTGCTGTATCTATGCTGGTCTTAATTCCTTAGGTCATGTAGGTCAGAATTGTCAAAGGTTTAATCTCTGGATTTGGTGGCTGTGTGATAATTAGATGCCAGGTTGTAACTTGGAAGTAACAACAACAATTTGGACTTCAACAATTTTTATTAATTTTTTTCCTGTTTAGCACCAACCTGTTTTACTTCTCTGCTTTAGATGTAATGCCATTGCCCCCGGACATTTTAATCTGAGCTAAGCCAGCGCTAAGCCACCAGTATATTGAGGTCAGTTCAAATGAGACAAGAAGCTGTGAAAAACTTATACACGCTCAGATATACAATTCTTGCCGGAGCCTTGCAAGGAAACAGATCTCCTTCTTAACACTTAAATACAGTATAAACCCTCTAGTTCTCATAATTTGTGCATCAAATTAACATATAACTAGAAATAGGTGTTGCAGACATCTGACACTACAGTACCCCCTGAAACACAAGGGTATATGTAATCTTCCGTGATTAAACTGACCTTTACTTTATCAGAAGGGTGTCATTCATGTGCTGTTGTACAATGTGAAGATCAAACATATAGTTCAGCACACATAAACCAAACAAAGATGTCTTAACTTTCATTTTTCAATTTAAGGCACTCGATTGAAAAAGATCATGGTACATCTTTTTTGGGTATCTTGTACCTATAAGAATATCCTTGGCTTGAGAAAAAGTATCCAGTCCATTGATTTCAGTTCTTTTCAGTATAATAACATGAATAATGAGCTTCAAAAAACTTTCTTTGTTGGCTAATCTATCTGCCCTTTCAACAAAATTTGCAGGTTTAATCTCTTCGAGTCATCAAGTATGGGTACCACACACATATAAATGCGAACATGTACAAAGACACAGTCGCTCTTGTGTCCTTGCATTGATTAGATGCTCTTTGTACAGGTAAGAGTCTTGAGTTGGTGTGTGTCTTAACGTTGCTGAGCCAGTGTTGTGCTTCTTTAGGCCTGGAACGGTGCCATGTAATGCCTAGGTAGAACGTGCAGCCCCATGGGAACAGATCCAAGTGACCTCATCCAGTACTCTGGTAGCTTCTCCTTGCAACAAGTTGGCAATGACTTATCGGCAAAGTTTTCCAGGGTTTTCGTCAACAATACATTGTAGAGCGTGCAAATGCACACTTTCTTAAGGAACTGCCTTCTTCCAGCAACAGGTGGTCCACAAATCATTTTAAAACTAAGAGATTTATAGTAAAAATGCTCAGTTGCAGGGCAACCATGGCGAAAATATGTGGGTGGGCTGGCAAGCGTAGATTGGCTGCACCTGAGCAATATAGTAATTACTAAAGTTGCCGTCAGCAATGTACGGTGCAGGCTGGTAATAGCAAGTAACATTGGCTACATTGGGTATCACATTCTGCTCCGCCAGAACGTGTACTGCCAACATGGTGATGAGGCTCAGAGTCTGTCGTCTTTCGTGTCCCATCAGGCACACTGTACTTTCATTGACAACGCTGTGCAGCGTGGTCAAATACTCGTATTTTCGGTCCTCAAGTCCAACAAAGTGATTCTGCAGATACGACTCTAATTTGCGCCTTTGTTCCGCCACATCTGAAAAGTCGATGAAAAATCGTGAGCACATGTACCGTTCAAGAAGCTTCATCTCGGTTTCAGAAGCCGCGTGGAAACCTCGTACCAGCAGGTGGCAGTATTTCAACAACCCGCCGCCACGGATCTCTTCGGGATTTCGTGTACAGATCAATTTACGTTGCAGGTGATCCAAAGCGACGCTGAAGTCGCCGTAAACGCTCTCGCCAATGATAGAGGGGTGGAACGTCTCGGCCATTGGGTTCTCCGAGCACTCGTAGAAGAGGAGGAGGGAGTCCAGGCGGATCTGGAAGGAATCCACACTGAACTCGAACTGACGCCGCAGGGAATCCACGAACTTCAACTCGACGTTCTTGCCGCTGTTATTGGAGAGCGAGATTAAACTCCAGCGGTCTGAATCGTTGCATACTTTCACCATCTTCTGCACATATGCTTCCTGAGGAAAGAGAAAGCAAGAGGAGGTTGGAGATTGGCAGTAATTTGGAAAAGACCAGGAAAACATTTCATTCGATGACAAATTTTACTATGTTGAAAGAGAAATATGGGCAATTAAAATCAAATATTTCTGTGCTTGGCAGTAATGTGGAAAAGACCAGGAAAATGTTTCATTCTATGAAAAATTTAGCTATGTTGAAAGAGAAATATGGGCAATTAAAATCAAATATTTCTGTATTAAGCACTATATTAAACAATTCCTCAATAGTAGATTACACAAGAATGATTCCACCATAATTCTTGTAAAGTCACTTTGCATATCCAAAAAAGGCATGACATGACTATAGCCATAAAAGGTGCAGTTTTGAATGATATCTGCCTAATTTGCACACATGAAAACGCTGCCTGCTTTGCATACACTGAGTAGAGGAAGGTGAAAGCATATCCGCCGTAAATTGGTTTAGAGAAATCCTCTTTGTAGTAGAAACCAACGTTTTTACTACCAGTGTGCTTACCTTATTGCATCTTAAATCTAATACACACTTTCTAGGGCATGTCTAGGTCTGGTAAATTTCAAATTACAGGATGCCATGGAGTTCCCCATTATTTGATAATGGAACTTATGGAATCAATTATAAATATGTAATTTAGCTGACTTTCTCTCATCCAAAGTGACACCACACTTAAGACAGACAACCCTAATGTCGTAACCTGAAGTTAAGCATCTTGCTCAAGGGATTCGAACCTAGAGCCTTGCAGATCTTTAAACACTATTGAAAGCAAATGAAAGTAACTGAGGTGAAGTTATGTGCTAATTATCCATAATTTAAGGCTTACCTTTAATGTCACCGGAGTTATTTTCTCTTTATTCACGCCTTCAGGCAAGAAATCCAAGAGGGAATCGAGAACAATATCCTTGACGGTCTGAAACTCAACTTCTCCTTTTAGATCAGCGCAAAATATGAGGTCCAGGTCCTTGTAGCCCAATCCGCTGTCCTCGTGCAGAACGTGGCTGGCCGCGGAACCGTTAAGCCGGACCTCTCGAACGTGGATCTTGCGCTCTTCCATACGACACCGCACCACTTTGACTATATCCCGAGGCTTCATTTCCAACGTTGGGAAGTTCCATTTGCCGTGAATGGGGATGGATTCGGTCAGAATGGCGTCTAGACGCCTCACCTGCCCCCAGTTTAGCACGCTCAGGTTACTGCAGTCACGGTTACTCAAATGCTCTCCCATGGTGACTGATTAGAGACCTGTTTTTACAGGTCTAGGCTCTGCACTCTACTCTTAGATCACTTTAGCCATGTCATATGAAATGAGGAACTTGAAGCGGCGTCCAATCCTGTGGCAACATCAATTGTCAAAATGTCATAATTTCATTACATAATATTAAGATTTTTTTTATTTTTATTATTCAGTCGGTTGAGAGTATACATGCACAGTCATGCATGTGCATTGCATGCAGCGCAACTCCGCTGCGCCTCACCTCTGCGCGTAAATGCTCGCCAGATATACCGTTTGCGCAAAGCGCTTAAGTTCGCGGCGAGGGTGGTGGACGCGAGTTCTCACGGCTCTCGGGGCGCCGTGAGAATCAGAGTCCGATGTCTGACTGTTGCATGGTGATGAGTTTTCAGGTTCATATAGAACCGAGAGGGCACGCCTTCCAATAACGTTAATATCGGATAGCAGAAGACCGTATCGCTCTTGTCAACCAAAGCGAGACGACCTGGACCCTTTGAGTATTTACATGATGTATTATACTGTAAAAATAATAAAACAAGATGTTACAATCCCCACAAAAAAAAAAAAAAAAAATAATAATAAAAATAAAAAAAATTATTCGTTTAAAGTGCGTATTGAATGAATTATGATGCACAGCTTGAAAGAATCAACGTGCGTGCACAATCTATTGACATACATAAAATAATAATGTCTGAAATGTGTAAGCGCAATACTTACCAGTATCATCACATTGTCATTTGTGGTTACATGAGTTGCCAGTTGCTCATGTCATCTCGGTTGCACACAGTGAAGATGTTACAGATTAACCCGTAAACTAAAGCACGAGTCACGATGAACTTGAGTGACAGGTGCGCACACCAATCCAAACAAGCGCGCATCGCACAAGTTACAGTAACGAGTATCCTGAAAGAGCAAGATGTGAATTTACAATCAAATATATCTTAACGTTTGCAAATAGTTTTAACTGCATTTAAAATCTTTCTTTATCGTTTTCCAAAGATGGATTCAAAATCTACTTTAAAGCATGCAAGTTCTGGGTAAAAAAATTAAAATAATAATTTGATGAAGAGTTCAGATTCTGCACTATATAGCTCACATTGACAATCTGAGGTTCGAAATCTAATATAAACCTGGGAATAAAAAGAAAGTTAAATGCAAGTAATATTATAATGCAAAATTAATAACTAATATCTGAGGTTCTGTATTAATTCTAGGTCACTAACCAAATGTGCAAATTTGTGACATTGACCATGTTAACTCCTTTGTTCAAAAGATCAGATTTTCTTGCTTCCACTGAAGGTGCTCTTTGGAACATTCTCCATTAATGCTGGATTTGGAATGACATGGATCATTAGATTTTGTACAAACTTTACATTTTTGTTTTTACTCAAATTGTTATACCGAGATTATAATTTATATGTTAAAAATTTATTATATCAGAAAAAAAAAACAAAAAAAAAAAGCTACATAAAAGCATTTTTTCTTGTGGTCTTTTATAATTTTATATTTTGTAACAATTATACTGTGCATCTATATTGGTCTAGAACCAAAAATGAAAAATAAATTAAAAAAAACATGTTTAGATAATTTTTAAAGAGCATTACTGTAAAGAGAGAAAAAACCAAAAATGATACACCATATGAACCAATTTTGAGTGCCTAAGAAAAAGTATCTTTTCTGCCTTAAAGATAGCAGTGAATGTCAACGCTGCCCTCTAGAGAAAGAAAGCAGGTCTGATTGTTGAGCTGTACTTTCTTTAGACAGGTGAGTACAGAGGTGTGCTGTTTGCAAGCACTGAAGCATCCTGGAAAGAAGGGAATGTGTCTCAGTCAATAAAAAGCAAAAATGCAATCACATTTTCAAGATGGTAAAAGTGTAAGAATCTGCCACTGAAACACATACCGGTCTGCCACTAAAATGAATATTAGCTATATTTTAGGCACCAATTTGTTAAATAATGTCTCTACTCAGTTCTAAAAATACTGCATGTTTTATTCTAGGGTTAGGTTCTTTGTTAGGGTTAGTCTGTAGTAATTATAATGAGTTTAATTTACCAACAATAGAAGCCAAGAAGAAGTCCTTGTTAAGATGGCTACAAACATGAGCATGTGTTAGTTACTCTATGTGAGTGTGTGTAAATGACTTGCCATAATGCCAGGTCAGGCTAGATGTCACCCAGCATCTATCAGGGCAAGCAGACCTGCGTCACAGCTGTAACAGCCAATAAAGCAGGATTACTCTAGATTACCCCCTACACCATGATTCTTGGACGCACTCTTAAATGTGCAAGTGTGTGTGGGTTTAAGAGAGGAGGAGAGTAAGAAAAGTGTTTATGGGCTCAAATATAAACAGTATGCATTTACTCCAACTAGATAAAACAAAATGATCACACAGAAAATCGACATGTTGCTTCCAAAAGTTCATGTACCCAGAGATCAACCCCATTCAGCCAGATTACTGACAAGCGCCATCCCTCATCAGACATTTTTGCATCAACTTAAGTTGTGAATACATTTCCCACTAGCGCTATTGATAGCATATTTCATGTTAGGTTAGGTTTAGAGTTGGGTTTAGATCAGGGGTAAAGCTGATAAAATTCCTATTTACTGTGTTACATAATTTATAACCAGGGGTTACATTGGGATTTTTGAGGTGGGGGAACCCTAAAGGCCAGAGTACACTTCGGTAGTAAGCTCAAAGAATGCGTGATGCAAATTTCATCATCAGCACAGTCTGCGAGGACTGCTCGTGTGCAGCCTAGACAGTCCTCATCTGTGCGAATCGTTGGCGCTTGCGCCTGTTATTGGCTGCATTAAAATAGTATCACAAAGCAGTTGTAGTGTGCCTGCGTCAAACACGCTCTTGTTCGCTTTCGGTCAAAAGAACATATTTTAAAAGTCAATGCGGTCGACCGGCCGTGATCCAATCCATAACGCAGAAAAACTAAGTATACTCAGGCCTTAACACTGACAATTTCTTGTAATATGTTCTGCAAATAGAAATGTGTGCATGCATTTACTACATTAAAGTGTCTGTCTACATCTTAAAATCTCTTTCTCTCTCTCCTTTTGGTCAGGTAGACATTGTTGAAGTAAGAGATTGATGTTTGACCTCTTCAGTGAGATCAGATAAAGCGTTGGGAACAGAGACAGTTACACATTTTCTCTTGTTCTCGTGCTGCCTACAGCATCTCTCTCTTTCTCTCTTACACACACACACACAAATACACAAAAACTCAGTTATGCTCTGTACAGTGGTCAATCAGAATTCATTTTAAAACCATTTTCTGATGCTGCTTTGGTTTTTTGTAAATGAAATGCAGCATCACAACAGCCTTAAAGGGATAGTTCACCCAAAAATTAAAATTCTCTCATCATTTACTCACCCTCATTCCATCCCAGATGTGTATGACTTTCTTCAGCAGAACACAAAGATTTTAAGAAGAATATCTCAGCTCTGTAGGTCCATACAATGCAAGTTGGAGATCAGACCTTTGTCGCTCCAAAAATCACATAAAGGAAAGATATAAGTTATCCATGTGACTCCAGTGTTTAAATCCATGTCTTCAGAAGCGATATAATAGTTGTGGGTGAGAAAAAGATCAAAATTGAAGTCCTTTTTTTACTCTGAATCTCCAATTTCACTTTTACCTGTTTAGTTTCACTTTCATATCTGAAAGTGAAAGTGGAGATTTAGAGATTTTTGGAGCTACAAAGGTCTGGTCACCATTCACTTGCATTGTATGGATCTACAGAGTTGAGATATTTTCTAAAAAGCTTTGTGTTCTGCTGAAGAAAGATACGCATACACATCTGGGATGTCATGATGTGTGTGTGTGTTCTGGGTGGTTGCTAACTGGCCTAAGTCAAAAGAGTCACCACAAGTTAATTGGCTGTTAGATATATGGTTCATGTTTCTCCCTCAGTGTAAGTCTGTGGGTTTTTTTTAATCTGTTTTATTGTCCGCTAGTGAAAATCATAAGTTGATTTGCTTAGAAAAGAAACAGCACACCTTTCCTCAAAAAGCCACACAATTTGAAGTACCATTCATATCCGTAGCATAAACAGTGTGGGATGAGCTACATTTCTAAGTTTAAAGGGACAGTTCACCCAAAAATGAAAGTTCTCTCATCATTTACTCACCCTCATGCCAGATGTGTATGACTTTCTCTCTTCTGTTGAACACAAAGGAAGATGTTTAGAAGAACATTTCAGCTCTGTAGGTCCATACAGTGCAAGTGAATTGTGGCCAGAACTTTGAAGCTCTATAAAAGCAGCATAAAAGTAATCCATAAGACTCCAGTGGTTAAATCCTGTCTTCTGAAGCGATATGAGTGTGGGTGAGAAACAGATCACTATTTAAGTCCTTTTTACTATAAATTCTCCTCCCTGCCATGGAGGTGGTGATATGAAGAATGTGAATCACAAAATTAAAAGAAGAAGAATGTGAAAGTGGAGATTTATTGTAAAAAAAAAAAAAAAAGGACTTAAATATTGAACTGTTTCTCACCCACACCTATAATATTGCTTCTGAAGACATGGATTTAACCACTGGAGTCGAATGTATTACTAATACTTAGGTTTTGAACAAATTACCAACCCTAAGGGTGATCAATATTAAAAGTATTGCTCGCCTTAGTAAACACCTCTAAATATACCACACAAAAGGGGAGTTTATGTATCTTACATCAGTCCTTTTCCAATCAGAGTGAAAGCAAAATATTTTTAAAATGTGTTGGGAAGTTTTAAAAAGCACACATTTACACACACTGTAAATAGACCAGACTTTAAGATCGAAATAACTGTTGTTGTCTTTTGTGGGAAGAAGTTTGATGGGCAGCTGCTTTGACCCTGCTCACCTCAGTCCCACATGAGGAAGTGTGTATTCCTCTTACTAAGCTGATCCCACATAGATCAGTTTTACTTCCGAATAACTGCTTCAAAACAAGTCTTAAGCAACCACTGACATCATCTACATAAGTGGTTCTCAGCTGATTGAAATGGGCCACAGGAGTCATCTGATCGGGTCGCAATGAATAAGACAACACTATGTGCTAATAATAAAATGCAGCTAACTGATTAATCATGCAGAGTTAAAGGGATAGTTCACCAAAAAATTTAAATTCTCTCATCATTTACTCACTCTCATTCCATCCCAGATTTGTATGACTTTCTTTCTTCTGTAGAACACAAATGAAGATTTTTAGAAGAATATTTCAGCTCTGTAGGTTCATACAATTAAAGTGGATGGGTGCCAAAATGTTGACGCTCCAAAAAGCACATAAAGGCATCATAAAAGTTATCCGTACGACTCCAGTGTTTGTATCCACAGCTTCTGAAGTGATATAATAGGCGTGGGTGAGAAACAGATACATATTTAAGTAATTTTTTGATAGAGATTTGTTTTCCTGCCCAATATGCAAGAAGAAGAATGTGAAAGTTAAAGTGGAGATTGACTGTGCAGGGAGAAGAATTTATAGTAAAAAAGGACATAAATATTGAACTGTTTCTCACCCACACCTATCATATCGCTTCTGAAAACATGGATTTAACCACTGGAGTCGTATGGATTACTTTTTCGCTGACATTATATACTTTTTGGAGTTTCAAAATGTTGGCACCCATTCACTTGCATTGTATGGACCACAAGAGCTGAGAAATTCTTCTACAAATCTTCATTTGTGTTCTGCAGAAGAAAGAAAGTCATTCACATCTGGGATGGCATGAGGGTGAGTAAATGATGAGAGAATTTTCATTTTTGGGTGAACTATTCCTTTAAGATAGGAAAATAAAAACATGAACCTTTAAATGTGATTTGCAAATGTCTCCCATATCTTTTGTTTTGGACATCAAAGGTCAGGCATGAACTCAAACTCTTAGGTATTTTGGAGCAAATTCATCTGTCAGAGTATACAGTCTGTGTAGTGATATATACAACATAACATATCTTTCATGATTTTTTTAATGTTGGTAAATGTTCTGAATATCCTATGTTTTATATAGAGTAATCTTGGCATTTAAAACAAAAACAATGAGTACTCTAATATTCTCAATTGTTTGCAACATTTAAAGGAATAGTTCACCCAAAAATGAAAATTCTGTCATCATTTACTCACCTTCATGTTGTTCCAATCCTGTATGACTTTCTTCTGTGTAACACAGCAGCCAAAGAGAGAATATTAGTTTTAGTCACCATTCACTTTCATTGCATGTTTTCTCTATGAAAGTGAAAGGTGACTGAGACTAGCATTCTGCCTTACATCTACTTTTGTGTGGCACTGAAGAAAGAAAGTCATATGTTTATAAAGCAACATGAGGGTGAGTAACTGTTGATAGAATTTTATTTTGGGGGTGAACTATCCCTTTACGTTGTAATGAAATAAAGTGTTGTTCTAATAATCTTCAGTAATAACCCTGGACAAGGGTTGTTGCTCATAGTGTAGCAACATGAAGAGGAAGTGAAATGGCTTTAACAGTTCTGTTGAAATAGCATGTTGTTGCCAGACTCTGTTTCCTGATGGTGTGTGGTTTCATAGCGCGCGCGCGCGCACCAGTAGTGTAGTCTATGGCATACGCAGCCATACGCTGTATGTCCACCTATCTTTCAAAGGATTTTGCGTATGCCCACCTAAAATTAGTTAAAATAGGTATGGTCACCAGAACAGCGAGGAGGCGTTTGACCCGTAACTTTTAATTATACTGAGGTGATGCTGCAGCACCGTTGAGTGAACTGTGATTATTATTATTATTATTATTTTAATTAGTGTATAGAAATTCTCTCTAACCGCGCACGGAGCAGCGGGAGCGCTGAACTGAAGGCACGGGCAGAATTGACAGTTCGACTCAGCTGAGCTACCAATCAGAACGTTCGTTTTAGACGCGATTGGATATTTTTTAACCAATCATATTTCCCGTTTTAATAAGGGGCGGGACATTCCTAGCGTCTACAGTGAAATGCTAATGTGCCAGCTGTGCTGAGTGACCATCATTTTCGCTGTATATTTTTCCTCGCTGTATGCAAAATCACAAAAACACACATTTGTGTAATTGGACTTATATATGATATATACACTACTGGTCAAAAGTTTTGAAACACTTACTCATTCTTTATTTATATATATATATACAGGTGCATCTCAATAAATTAGAATGTCATGGAAAAGTTCATTTATTTCAGTAATTCAACTCAAATTGTGAAACTCGTGTTTTAAATAAATTCACTGCACACAGACTGAAGTAGTTTAAGTCTTTGGTTCTTTTAATTGTGATGATTTTGGCTCACATTTAACAAAAACCCACCAATTCACTATCTCAAAAAATTAGAATATGGTGACATGCCAATCAGCTAATCAACTCAAAACACCTGCAAAGGTTTCCTGAGCCTTCAAAATGGTCTCTCAGTTTGGTTCACTAGGCTACACAATCATGGGGAAGACTGCTGATCTGACAGTTGTCCAGAAGACAATCATTGACACCCTTCACAAGGAGGGTAAGCCAAAAACATTCATTGCCAAAGAAGCTGGCTGTTCACAGAGTGCTGTGTCCAAGCATGTTAACAGAAAGTTGAGTGGAAGGAAAAAGTGTGGAAGAAAAAGATGCACAACCAACCGAGAGAACCGCAGTCTTATGAGGATTGTCAAGCAAAATTGATTCAAGAATTTGGGTGAACTTCACAAGGAATGGACTGAGGCTGGGGTCAAGGCATCAAGAGCCACCACTCACAGACGTGTCAAGGAATTTGGCTACAGTTGTCGTATTCCTCTTGTTAAGCCACTGCTGAACCACAGACAACGTCAGAGGCGCCTTACCTGGGCTAAGGAGAAGAAGAACTGGACTGTTGCCCAGTGGTCCAAAGTCCTCTTTTCAGATGAGAGCAAGTTTTGTATTTCATTTGGAAACCAAGGTCCTAGAGTCTGGAGGAAGGGTGGAGAAGCTCATAGCCCAAGTTGCTTGAAGTCCAGTGTTAAGTTTCCACAGTCTGTGATGATTTAGGGTGCAATGTCATCTGCTGGTGTTGGTCCATTGTGTTTTTTGAAAACCAAAGTCACTGCACCCGTTTACCAAGAAATTTTGGAGCACTTCATGCTTCCTTCTGCTGACCAGCTTTTTAAAGATGCTGATTTCATTTTCCAGCAGGATTTGGCACCTGCCCACACCGCCAAAAGCACCAAAAGTTGGTTAAATGACCATGGTGTTGGTGTGCTTGACTGGCCAGCAAACTCACCAGACCTGAACCCCATAGAGAATCTATGGGGTATTGTCAAGAGGAAAATGAGAAACAAGAGACCAAAAAATGCAGATGAGCTGAAGGCCACTGTCAAAGAAACCTGGGCTTCCATACCACCTCAGCAGTGCCACAAACTGATCACCTCCATGCCACGCCGAATTGAGGCAGTAATTAAAGCAAAAGGAGCCCCTACCAAGTACTGAGTACATATACAGTAAATGAACATACTTTCCAGAAGGCCAACAATTCACTAAAAATGTTTTTTTTATTGGTCTTATGATGTATTCTAATTTGTTGAGATAGTGAATTGGTGGGTTTTTGTTAAATGTGAGCCAAAATCATCACAATTAAAAGAACCAAAGACTTAAACTACTTCAGTCTGTGTGCATTGAATTTATTTAATACACGAGTTTCACAATTTGAGTTGAATTACTGAAATAAATGAACTTTTCCATGACATTCTAATTTATTGAGATGCACCTGTGTATATATATAATATTGCAAAGATTTCAAACAAACTACTTCAACGTTGTCATTATGGGGTATTGTTTGTAGAATTGAGGAAAATAATGAATTTAATCCATTTTGGAATAAGGCTGTAACATAACAAAATGTGGAAAAAGTGAAGCGCTGTGAATACTTTCCGATGCACTGTGTGTATATTTATATACACACACAGTGTATGTGTGTGTGTGTATATATATATGTTCACATTTTAGAATAATAGTAAAGTCATCAAAACTATGGAATAACATAAATGGAAATGTGGGAATTATGTTGTGACTAAACAAAATCCAAAATAAATCAAAACGGTGTTATATTTTAGCATCTTCAAAGTAGTCACCCTTTGCCTAGAATTTGCAGACATGTACTCTTGACATTTTCTCAACCAACTTCTTGAGGTATCACCCTGGGATGCTTTTTAAACAGTATTGAAGGAGTTCCCATCTATGTTGGGCACTTATTGACTGCTTTTCTTTATTATTTGGTCCAAGTCATCAATTTAAAAAAAAAAAAATTTCATTAAATTTTAGTTTTATAATAAATTAATATAGTGGCACAATTATATTTTTGTCTACAAAACTAATTTCAAACATTTAAGCATACACCTTCAGATCAAAAGATTTTTAAGATCATGAGAAACATTTCAGTCAAGTGTTTCAAAACTTTTGACCGGTAGTGTGTGTATATATATATATATATATATACTGTATACTGTGTGTGTGTGTGTGTATGTGTGTGTGTATATATATATATATATATATACATACATACTGTATACTGTGTGTGTGTGTATGTATGTATATATATATATATATATATATATATATATATATACTGTATACTGTGTGTGTGTGTATGTATGTATATATATATATATATATATATATATATATATATATATATATATATACACACACATACATACTGTATACTGTGTGTGTGTGTGTGTGTGCATATGTATATATATATTTATTATATATATATATATATATATATATATATATATATATATATATATATATATAATTACTGAGATATAGCTCTTGTGTCAATTTCCCTGTGTAACAACTAGCTCTGCTCTCACATACACAGTATGTGTTGCTCTTGTAAATCCGTAGCCACTCCCATCTGCCCTCACAGTGTCTCTGTGTTTTGGCAACTCTTTGTAGGAACAACGGAACTGTAGCACACACCTGCCCCCTACTGGAAAGATCATTATTTTAAAAACATTCAGGAACGTGTGACTGCATTGATGATATCTTAAAGTGGTAGTTCACCCAAAAATGAAAATTCTCTCATGATTTACTGATCCTCATGCCATCCCAGATGTGTGTGACTTTCTTTCTTCTGCAGAACACAAATTAAGATATTTAGAAGAATATTTCAGCTCTGTAGGTCCTCACAATGAGTAAATGTACAATTGCTTTAATACAACTTTCCCTGAAGCAAAGAGATCGTTCAGCTGCTCCATGACAAAAAGGTGGGCTCTCCTCAAGATAATGCGCATTTTCTTTTGTTGAATTTATTAGAACTGCGCATTAAAATGCAAAACATTTGATGGAAACTAAATAAAAGTTTATTTCAACAACAGCTCAGTCTCGTTGAAGTTCCAGAACGGTCAAAATCGCTTACAGCACCTGCGCAGAAATTGGGGGTGGGGCTGTGTATCCGTATTGGTATCGATTTCTGAAATATTGGCCTTTATGGTAGGCCTTGGTATCGCCCATCCCTAACAGGCAGGTAAAGGTCGATGCAATATCAGAAGTGGCCAAAAGAGGGCGCAAAGGAGCGGTGTACATTTTGATCCAGCAACGATGACATTCGTCTGTTTTGACTGCAATAGTCCATTACACGACATCCATCCATAGTAAATGTTTGCCCAAAAACACGCGAACTTGTATAAAAATCCATAGAACTTCCATTGTTTACATCATGAAATGCGGTAAACATGATGACGTCATCCTTTTTATTCCACAAACTATGCGCGTCTAATGTCCCCTTCGATAAAACAAACCGTATAAATGAGTTTAGTTGAGTGTCTGGAACAGGAGTATCGCACCCCTGATGTTTTCTTAATAAAACTGGCTTCATAGTTTTAGAAAATAACGCATGAGGGTTTCTGATGACGTCTGTTCATGCATAGACAAATTTGTTTGGATAAAACCATCTACCAATAGCACTCTAGAGGGTTGTAATTTATGAGGAAATGTAACCAATGAAATTAGTTGATAATTCGCATAAATTATCGCGTCAGTGAGAACGCTTCTCATTGGAACATTCAAACGCGCGCGCTAGGGCGTTCCGAAATGCACACAGGCAAACACTTACAAAAGTATTGCAGAAAGCTAATTTTTGCTAGCATCACTTTCAAATTTGAAACATAGCTTGGTATAAAACATAGCCTGTTGTGTTGTGTTGTATCTATCCCACAGCATTGTGTATTTATTTCATAGTAAGTGTGAAATATGATTTTTTTTTTCTTTTGTGTTTGCACTTCTTTATCTCTGTGTTAGTAACAGATTGAGTAATTTTGAAGATTTCATAGTAAAGTCTCAAGTGTTAACTTTCTAAAGATACTTGATTATGTGTGTAGTCAGAGAGACTCATGAGGAATAAACCTTTTTATTTTGGGTATGTCATTTACCCCATTTTTCACCAAAGTGGGGGCTCAAGGTAACAGGTTAAATGCTGCCAGGAGACGTTGTATAATAAGTGCAATAGCTCACATAATGAGGGCTCAAATAGCTATTCCCATTCGCCAACAACCTCCAAATACTTGGGAGCGCCCACACTCAAAACAGTTCTGGTGGATTGTGAGGACTCAGTTTAAAGACAATCTGTGAGTGAAGCACTTTGGGCTAACCAAAGAATTGTGTGCCATGGTCGGGCCTTTCATTGAGCCAGTCACGTCAAGCTCTCGCACACCATCCGACGATCGCATTGCCATCACGCATTACAAATGGTCATGACACATCATCGTGTAATGCACATTTTAACTAATGCGAAACTCTAGAAAATCTACCTCCTCTTAGCGCAATACATTTTATGCAACTTTTTAGAGTTTATTCGCATATTCCTTACGCTGGCATTAATTTTGGCTTTTTTAAATCTTTTATCTACATATCATAATGTGCATCCGTCTGCGAGTGGCCCACCGGCCCAGCGGAAAAGTCCCATATCTCCCTGTTGCTAATCCATCCCTGGTTGAGACCGTCACTGAGCAGCAGTGCAGCAAAATAGCACCTTTAACTGATGACTAGCTGTTATGAATCTGAATATGACATTAAAGGGATAGTTAACATATAGTTGAAAATTCCTCTCATTATTTACTCACCCTCATAATATCTTAGGTGTGTATAACTTTCGTTCTTCACCAGAACACATCTGGAGAAAAATAGACCAATATCTCAGCTCAGTAGGTCCTTAAACTGCAAGTGAATGGCGATTTCTCTTTTGAAGGTCCAAAAATCACAAACAGTCAGCATAATTGTCATCAATATGACTCCAGATTTTAAATTAATGTCTTCTAAAGCGATACGATCAATACAAATTTCTGTTTGTATTGTCAATTTAAGGCCTACTCATGAACATTGAAAGCAGTGAAAGTGAGCCTACAAATAAGCTATGGCAGCTTGGATACAGCAACCAAAAAAGTGTCAATATTTCCTAAACACTGTTTTAATGCAAGCTTTTGTCAAAGAGAGCTTGTATATATTGCTCTACTCAATAAGCTATGATACAAAATTAGGACACAAAGAATAGTGTTGAGTTTAGATTGTCTTGTGCTTCAGAAGGAAATACTGTACTGACCTGATAATTAAAGCCTTTGTGTCCAGACTGAATCATTCATTGGGACATTTTTATGTTGCAAAGAAATATGCTGGGTGAATATGCTTCATAGCTATGACTTAATTATGGCCAGCCAAGAAGCAAGGGAAGGTTAGATTTATCATTAATGCATAATACCCTATTATAAATTAGGTGAATTATGCAAAGGTAAAATGGAAATTGGACAGATAATTTGACCAACTATGGGATAAATGCCAAACCCGTTAAGTGTTTTGCCCTATTGAGCAAACACTAAAAAACAATTAATTATGCTCTGGCTATTGTGTATGATGATCCTAATTACACCTAATTTCTCATCGAAGTCATAACTGCTCATTTTCGTTCCTTTGTGAATTTTATAAAAGTGTAATGACACAGTGGCAGTTATGGAAAAAAGTATGCAGTGTCTGAGACCAGAATACATGGAATTACATAGCCTCACATTCATACTTATCTACACAAAATACTGTAGGCTAGTAGTGTGTACAACTTCACAGGGAAGAATATGAAATTGTTTGAGTAAAGTGTGCATGTCAACTTCTCCAGATCACATTAGATTTTGTTTTTGTTCTGTTGTCTGTTACAAGCCAATTTAACCCGACCCCCAATTTACAGTTTATATAATGCTTGTTTACTGCTTATTGTGGAATTGCTCAATTGCAGCTCTGCCTATCAGTGCAGTTATTCTAAGTATCAATTATACTAATTTGTATTATTATTTTAAGGAGACTTTTTAAAGACCTTCAAAAGCTTTCAAATGTTAATTTTTCACATTAACCGGTGTGATTCACCTAAAACTCTTCCCTCCCATTCATTATTCAACTGAATACTTTACACTTCAACTAATTATGTGGATGAGCTGGGGATGGGACAGTGTATATATACCAGGCTGCTCCAGTGAGAATATTACAGTGAAAGAAGAGCTTGTTCTATCAAAACATACTTTTGATCCGCTTCAGTAAGTGTTCTCTCAGAACAATTACTCTGTTAAAAAGGTGGAGTTTCTTCACAGCCTGGTGTGGTAGCAGTCCCATTCTGAAATGGTACCACAAAAGTTTAGGAATACCTGTCAGATACGGACAAAGCTTGGCCTTCGCCATAGTCACCAACACGAGTGAGATTTTGCACAAAATGGATACAGAGAAAAGGCTATAAGAGAGTGATGTGGTGTTATGCACTTACATTTTTCTTATATCTTTCTCGTAGTGTTAAGATGCTTAGGCATTCCTGCTCATCCCGTCTCCAATTTCTGTTCTGCTCATGACACTGACGTCCCTATGACAGTAGATGTTTGTTTTGATGAGAACGTGATTCAATCTGGTAAGATTCAGTGCAAACCTAATGAGCTATAGCATCATTAAGGCCCAAACACTGAAGTTGCACACAAACATCTTTCTTCTCCTCTATGTGTAGGAATTACCACGTGTGGAACGAGGCCTGGATGACTCGGACAGATCTGCCAGCTTGTTTTGGAGGTTGGCAGGTGGTTGATGCCATTCCTCAGGAGACAAGTCAGGGCTTCTACGGCTGCAGCCCCACCTCTGTTGCTGCAGTCCGTAGCAGGCAGGTCTTCCTAAAATGTGACGCGTCCTTTGTTTTTGCTGAAGTACGTTAACACCTTACTTGTAATTCAACATTCCAGGATGCAGGGTTTTTGTGTTTTATAAAAATCTGTTTTCATGTCATCATCCACAACTCTCAAATCTCTCTTCATCTTGCAGCCCCTTACGTTTTTCATTTTTGTCTCACCATCTCTGTCTCATATACACACTGATTTATATACTGTAGATTTAGGCTTAATTTTTCTTTTCTTGCTCTAGCTGAACAGTGATATAGTCTTCTGGCAGAGGATAGCTTGTGGAACCTTCACTGTGAACCATGTGGACAAGAACGCAGTGGGTCATTGCATCAGCACAAAGGCTGTTGGTTCAGACAAACGTGTAGATATTACACACCACTACAAACATCCCGAAGGTGAATAGTCTCTTGCACATAAACTCTGCTAGACACCTTCATACTACTAAAAATGACCTTGACATCAGCTGGTTAAAAGTCAGTATTTTACTTTCTCTCTAAATAGTTTTGATTTTAACTTCTCTTCCCTCTCAATCCTATCAAATTCATTAGGTTCGGAGGAGGAGCGCAATGCTGTGGAAACAGCCATTTGACATGGCTTCAAGCGATGCGTATACCCACTGACCTGCGCTGAGGATGTAGTCTGTGAAGTCACCATGCAGGGGGATGGACCATGTGTGGGCAAGGACACTGTGCTTTCCATTGCCCTGAAGAACAAGTGCAGCTCGCCTGGTAGCGTCACCCTCCACAGCCAAATGGCAGCCATGTAATACATTGGAGTCCACAAGGCCTTGGTGAAGAAGGACCAGAAATGCTTTGAGCTGAAGGCCTGTGAATGTGAGGAATAAGCAAAAATGTTGCCACAATCACATAGTTTTCTTGAGATTAAGTAAACCAAAAGATAGACAAGAAATGATGCATAAAAAAAATAGATGCATAAAGTTTAAAGGAATATTCCGGGTTCAATACAATTTAAGCTCAACTGACAGCATTTGTGACAATGTTGATTACCATAAAAAAAAAATTTAATCCACAAATGCTGTTGATTGAGCTTAACTTGAATTGAACCTGGAATATTCCTTTAATTAAACATGATGTTATAAAATAATCAAATCTCAAGTAAAATATTGTGCAATAGTGGCTAAATAACCTAAAAATAATATGCTGTCAGTATGAAATAAAAATAAAAATCAAGTTTCAAGTGAATATTGGAGATGCTGGCCAGTCTAGGTCAGATAATAAAATACCATATTGCTTTTTTTTGTCTTCTAATTATAAAAAGAAGAGGACATCTCAATTCCTCTGTGTAAAAGTTGAAGGCTTGGGATCCTTGTGAAATTATATTTTAAAAAGCAGACTTGCAGAGAATTTCTTTTTACCCAGTATTTCTCTCTTTTCCCTCTTTAGCCAAGATTCTGGAGTGGACCCTGCGATATGAGGATTATAAGGACCACCTAGTTGACCACACAGCCATGATGCTCACTGTCGCTGGACGGGTCACTCAAACTAAACAAATTCTGGCCAAACGGTTCAACTTTAGCCTGTGCACCCCAGATCTTGTTATCACTGAGTTTGAACAACTTCTATCTTGTAAAACGTTCCCTAAACTGAAATGTTCACCTTCTGGTCTTCATTTGTGTTTAGCTTCAATCATGAAACACAAGTGTTAAAGTGGCTTGCATGTGATTTTCTCTTTCAGCCTACTTGCGATAGTGTGATAGGCAAAGAGGTCCCAGTTAAAAATCACATTCCAGAATCCACTGCCCTGCGTGCGATTTTCCGTATTGAGGGACTGGGACAGAAGCACTGTAGAATGATTAACTATGGGTAGGACACAGGAACATTTTATCAGTTACAATGCAATTTGGATCAGTTAGTGAAGAAATTATCGAAATAGTTTCAAATCAACAGAATGGGATGTTTTAGTGGTATATATCTAACTGTCTTTGTCCCACTCTTTCTCAGTCACATTGCAAGTCTGGCCACAGTGAACCTAACTGAAACATTTGTTCCCAAATGTCATGGCCCACACAAACTTCTGACATCCCTCGACTGTCCACAGCTGACTCAGGTGCATGGATTCACCAACTTTGTTGTCAGAGAAAAGTGAAGAAGCACACAAATGACCAAAAGAGAGGAAGCTTCCTTGCTGAAAACCATTGATTGTGCTGAAAAGTCACTTTGAGTTTGTTTAATTAAAGTTCTACCTTTGAGTTGCAATCCAAGTTTACCATCTCCTCATTTTCCACCCTACGAACCTCTTACACTGGTGCCGAAACCCAGGAGAATTGGAGGAAATACGCCAGCATGGATTCCTCGCAGTTGGCGGAAGTCATCAAGTCCATTGCCAGTATGCACCATGCGCAATATCAGGCCCTGCTTGAGCTACGCCAGGACCAGGATCGCCAATTCCAGGAGGTGCTCTCAAGCAGAGGACCAGCATCCGGAGCCTACTACACCAGGAGAAAGCCCCAGACCAAGCAGCCCCCATGCCCCCGGTTGCCCTCATGAAGATGGGGGACGAAGATAATCCCGAGGCCTTCCTGGATCTTTTCGAGAAGACGCCCGAGATCTGGGGCTGGCCGTGTGCCCAGTGGGCACTCTCCCCTCTCCCTGTGTTTCCCACGCCCCTCTCTCCTCTTACTCTGTTCACTGCAGCCCATCCCAGTACCCTGGAGGCATGGAATCCTTCCACCGAAGCCAGCTCCATGTTCGCGGGGGTTTGTCCCGCCGCCGGTGCCCTCAGTGTCTCATTGCTCTCCCCCTCAGGTGGATGTACCCGCTGACACAGGTGCGGCCATAACGCCTGGGCCAGCCTGCTGGAGTTGCAGGGACCCAGGGCACTTCCGGGACCAATGCCCAGTGATGGAGCTGGCCATGTAGTGAATGTCAGCTGGTGAATCCGCCGGCTACCCCAAGAGTGCCATTGTGCTCCCTTCCATTAATCGAGGTCCCCTTCGAAAGAATTGGCATGGACCTCGTTGGGCCATTAGAGAGGATAGCACGCGGACATCCGAATATCCGAAAGCAGTGCCTCTGCACAACATCTCAGCACATAGTGTTGTGGAGACACTCTTCAGAATAATCTCTCGAGTGGGGATTATGAAGAAATCCTCACTGATCAAGGCACTACATTTATTTCACAAACACTACGCAAACTGTATGAATTATTAGGGATTAAATCAATTTGCACCAGTGTTTACCATCCACAAACAGACGGGTTGGTAGAACGATTTAATAAAACCCTGAAAAATATCATTTGTAAGTTTGTGCACGAGGATGCTAGAAATTGGGATAAATGGCTCGAACCCCTGTTATTTGCAGTGCGAGAAGTCACACAAGCCTCCACAGGGTTTTCCCCGTTTTAACTGCTGTATGGGCGGCGGCCTCACGGCCCGCTCAACGTCATATGGAAAGCTTGGGAGGAGGGACCTTCAAACAATAAAAATGAAATTCAATATGTTCTTGATCTTAGAGCAAAACTCCACACTCTGGGTCAACTAACACAGGAGAATTTGCTCCAAGCTCAGGAACATCAAAGCCGACTGTATAACAGGGGTACTCGGCTATGGGAATTAGCAATGGGAGATAAAGTGCTCGTATTACTCCCCACATTGAGCTCTAAATTACTCACCAAGTGGCAAGGGCCCTTTGAGGTCACACGACGAGTGGGAAATCTCGATTATGAGGTGAAACGAAAAGATAGAGGTGACGTACGTCAAATATACCATCTCAACCTCCTGAAATTATGGAGGGAGGCAGCCCCTGTGATGCTGGCAATGGTAGTTCTGGAGAGGGTGGAGCTCGGACTGGAGGTGAATGCAAAAGCCAATCATGTCACCTTGGTCACTTGTGGAGACCACCTCTCACCATATCAAGTCACAGAGGTTGCCAAAGTTGCAAGAGTTGCTCGATCGGTTGGGCACAGCTCGCTTTTACTCGACACTGGATTTGACAAAGGGTTATCAAATGGCAGATCCCCTTAACACCAATATCCCATGAAAAAATGGCCTTCTCCACACCGTTTGGCTTACACCAATTTGGATTGCTTCTGTTCGGTTTGTTTGGGGCCCCGGCTATGTTTCAGCACCTCATGGACCGCACATGCAGCATCTGAGGGCTGTTCTGAGGTCACTGCGATGGGCGGGACTCACGGCAAACCCCAAGGAGTGTGGAGTTGGACAGGTGGCGGTACGGTATCTAGGGTTCCACTTGAGCCACGGGCAGGTGCGTCCCCAAATTGATAAAACTGTGGCGATTGCGACCTGCTCGATACCCAAGACCAAAAAAGAGGTGAGACAGTTTCTTGGGGCTGGCTGGCTATTATAGAAGGTTTGTGCCTAATTATTCGGACATCACCAGCCCGCTGACTGATCTCACTAAAAAGGGAGCTCCAGACCCGGTCCAGTGTCAACAGGCGTTTACGCAGGTGAAAGCTGCACTTTGTGGCGGACAGCTTTTACATTCACCCGATTTCTCTCTCCCTTTCATTTTACAGACGGACGCTTCAGATAGGGGGCTGGGGGAGCTGCTCTCGCAGGTGGTGGAGGGGGAGGAATGCTGTACATTAGTCGCAAGCTCTCACTGAGGAAGACTAAGTACAGCATCATTGAAAAAGAGTGTCTTGCCATCAAATGGGCCATCCTCACTCTCCGGTACTACCTGTTGGGGCGGGCCTTCACCCTCTGTTCAGATCACGGCCCACTCCAATGGCTCCACTGCATGAAAGATGCCAACGTGCGGATCACCCATTGGTATCTGGCTCTTCAGCCGTTTAAGATTGAGGTGGTCCACAGACAAGGGGCGCAGATGGCTGTCGCGGACTTCCTTTCCAGAAATGGGGTGGGGGAGTGGTGGGCAGACCTGGTGACTCACCACTCTTATTGTGTCTTATTGTGTATTTCTGTATATACTTATACTTTCTATTCACTTTTTATTTATATTCTATTTTTGTATTATTATCTTATTATTTTGTCTTGTTGTTGTATTGTTTGTGCACTGGAAGCTTCTGCCACCAAGACAAATTCTTTGTATTTGTAAGCATACTTGGCAATAAAGCTCATTCTGATTCTGATTCTGATTAGCTAATGAATATTTACTGAATTTTATTTGCCTCATTGAGAACAATTAACTTGCTATGGGGAAATTTAAATAACTACTAATTAATTACTCATCACAACATTAACTCCTCAAAATCCAATGTTTTAGATGTGAACAATTGGCCCTTCGCTAAGCCTGCCTTAAAAGCATTTCTGACCAAACTTGTCTTAGCAGCTGTTGCCGGGCCGCCATCTGACACGCGTTTGCTATTTTCCAATGAGAGTGTCCGTCCAGAGAGAGAGAAAGAGGTAAGGGTGCTGACACCTGAGCTAAATTATGTCTCTAATTCCAGTGAGCATGGGGAGAGCTGCATATAAGCGGCCACGCTACCAGCAGACGGAGAGAGAGAGTCTGGCACAAGAAAGCCAACGGTGCTCGAAGATGTTGTGTTTACCCTGTTGTGTTTGTGAAGCTAATGTGTTTGAGTTACTACATGCCTGTGAAGCTGATGAGTTTGTGAAGTTTTAAAGTATTGAAGTGGCCGATTAAAAAGTCTTACCTGAGCCTGAAACCCGCTTCCCTGTGTCCTCCTTCCCTTCTGCTGTGAAGTCGTGTTACAGAGAGCCTACAGGAGTAATGTGTGTTTGAGTTGTTTTAAGCAGGATTTTATCAAAATGATCCAAAAAAATGTAAAATGCATTGTTTCTTTAAAAATCTTTAAATAAATGTAGAGAAAAGCATACTATAGATTAAACTGTAATACCTCTCATTCCCAAATGAACATGAATGACATAGGCGAGGGCAGCTACATTTGCTCTGAGGTAAATCAAAGCTAATAACTTATCTTGAACTACCTCGACGATTTGCTGTTACTGGCAAAATCAGAGACTCTGTTATGCCAGCACAGGGACTTACTGCTTCAGCATCTAAACAGCTTGGGCCTCAATGTGAACTGTGCAAAGAGCACGCTCTCCCCCAGCCAACAAATCTCCTTTTTGGGAGTCCGCCTCAACTCCACAAGCAGGCGCGTGCACCTCACGAGCGAGCGCATTCAGGCCATTCTACAGTGTCTGTCTCAGTTCAAACTGGGGAGAAAACTTCCACAGAAGCTGTTTCAAAAAAACATTGGGATTTATGGCGGCAATATCTCTAACACATGAGACCTCTGCAGTGCTTTCACTCATCTTGTATGTTGTTTGTTTGACTTTTGAGAGAATTTTACAGTACCCATATTGAATATGGTCTTTGTATCATCCTAGCAGACAATTGAGAGGCTGGGGAGGGGTATTAAGTGAGTGCGGCACATTTCTGTGGAAAATATTGCAAAAGGATTCTTTGCAATTACGATTACTTAGGTCAAGTGACCTATAGGATAACAACTTTGGCATCAACTCACCATCTGTTTAAAGATGCACTCAGTAACTTTTGTCTTTGTGTCATCTTGGACTTACACTGACACCTAGCGGCTTGGATGCAGCATCATTTAAAATCAATCGTTTTCAGTTTCAGATGCCATTGTAGAAATTTAGTATTCACAGTCAGCTATGATTACTTTAATCAATGAGTGAAAATGTCAAATAACAGGACGGTTACTGAGATCAAGCAAGTATTATACTGCAGTATACAAAGCAGCACCCATGTGCGGACCCTCTCCGTGTAGAATAAAACAGCTTTTAAAAGGTTACTGATTTGACTGTAGACTTCAGTTTTGTTAGTGGTGGTGATTTTCGACATATATTGCAAAATTACAATTCATGTCTTTAGGAGTTAAACTGTTTTAATGAAGAAAACATTACTAAGTGCACCTTTAAATGTAATATGGCAGCATGCTGTGAGAGGACCACTTTGAGGTAAATTTATTTATTTTATTTTTTAAATCATATATTTTATTGTGTTATTTTCATGGGAAATGCAGCAAATGAAAGCAATATTTTGAAGAAAAACAAAAAACAGAATATCTGTATGTTAGACAATACTTTTCTGAGTTATTTTTTGTTACAGACCATTTAAGAACTAAATAATAAAGTCAGCTGTCAAAAATGTACGAGATTCGTTCAATTCTTCTTTTCCCGCCTCTTTCGCGCAGGCAGAGACTTTTCTGCGCATGCGCATAGTTTAAAGCACTTTTTCGTGATTGGACGATTGCTTGATTGGAGATGCAGGTGTACACATTAACACTATTTATGGCTGATAGTGTTCTAGTGATGGCTTAACGGATCAGACAGACGCTTTTACTCGTAAAGAATTTGGAGCTGCTTGAAAATGTTGCATGTTTGGATAACTTTATGGTTAGTTGTGTTTACGCACTTTGTAGGTGAGTAACTTTTCTCTTAACCTAGTGGAGTTTGCTATCATAGTGCAAAACACTGTAAATCATACCCTTTGCCACATGGCTATATAGCAGTAATTGGAAGGGTAATTTTGACTGTTTTGAGTTCGTCCACTTACGCAAATGCTGTACAAGGCCACTTGAATGAATTGAGTTTCCTCAGTCAGTTCCTTGGACATTTAGACAATTGCTAAGTTTTAGACACATTTTATATATATATATATATATATATATAATAATTTTTTTTTTTTTTTTTTTTGGTTAACCATACATTTTGTAAGATCCCAGCCAACTTTTTTTTGTTTTTTTTTTTAAAAAAAAAAAAAACACTATGACCGTGATTTAAATGCAGTATCTAATTTTGACACTTACGTTTGGCTTTATTTTTACAGTTTAATGGGGGGGGGGGATATTAACCGACTAGTTATTCCAGTGTTGACTAGCAACATCAGAACCGTTTAATCGACTAGTCGTCGTGTGTGTGCGCAGAAGAGGTACTCAAGTGATTTAACAAATTTTTATTATCCAATTGAATGCCTCTTTCCGAAAGGTCTGCTCCAAATTACAATGAAAAAGAAATTCAACTGTTTCTACATCAGTCTTAAATCTCTAATATGTATTTGAATTAACAACATTAAATCTTACACGCAAAAATTCGTTTGCTGGATGCATCATAATTTAAGTGCACCTATGCATTTAGGGGCAATAGGAAACGCAAGGTATTTAATTACACAATCCGATTTTCTGTTGTAGTGCTGGAGGATATGAGCTCTCCTTACAGGTCCTGCAAGACATTCTTGTCAGGGTTTTTTTTTTTTTTTTTTTTTTTTTTTTTTTTTGCAATTTGTTTATCTATCATGGGATAACTTGTTTAGGAATTTCCACTGTATATTAAATGTTAGTTATTTAAATTCTTAATTTTTCTAAAGTACTACCAATATTTAACTTTTCTAAATCCTCTTGGTTCTTGGATATCAAGATGCCTAAATATTTAACTTGGGTTTTAATTGGTATTATAATGCTGCAATAGGATGATCATGAATGGCCATTAATTCACACTTTGGCATTCAACTGTATACCTGATGCTTTCGCGGAGACGTTTATAGAAAGTGGTAACACAGTTAACACGTACATCGAGATATCTTCAGTCCTTTCATCTGGAAAGCATCGCAATCTAACACATGCTAAACATCTTAAAGATCAGATTTACAGACATTCTAAATAACAAACATCTCAGACATCATCTTAATGTCTTGACATCTGAGAGTAAACGTCTTGGACATATTGCAGATGAGCAAACAACCTAAAAAATGCACAAAATAGGGCTGGGCTATCTGGGAAGGTTTTTTTTTCCCCCCTCCCTCTCTTTTGATAGTTGTCATCAGTTGACTAACAAATTAATTCCGTGTGAAATTAATACCCATTATTGCCAGTTAAAATGGTAAATAGGCTACTATAAACTGCTGAGGTGAACTACCACATCCTTGAATGGTGCCTCTTCACCTGGAATCTTGGGCATGTACCTTGGGTAAGGGGTGGACTACAAGAACTGTTAAAGCATTTTAATATTTATGAATCATGCTAGTAATCATGATGGTGCTTGGAAAAGCGAGTTAACAACGTCAAAAGCCTTTTTTATAGAAATCCAAAAAATGAGTTTTGCTCCATTTAATGTTGCATTTATATCCAGAACCAACTGGATATTATGAATTGACCTTGCCTTTTAAGAATCCCGATTGGCTCTTATTTATGCTAGTCCCATCTTTAGTCTAGAAGCCAATTCACTAGTAAACGTTCATATTGAGAAGTGTGTTATGGGTCACAGACTAACAACCTCTTGTCTTTTGACTGGTTTTGGTATGAATTCTGGAACCTTGCTTCATGGTTTGTAATTCATTCCTCTTTATAGTTTCCTGAGGGTTTTTTGTTTTTTGCCATAGATCCAGAGGCGTCATCTTATGATGCATTTGTTCTGATTTACTATTTGTGAGCCTTTGTTTTGTTCCCCTGATTGAGCTTTCTGTGCAGGGCATTTTCAACAGTTCATTCCACCTTTACTTATCAAAATTATCTCTGGACTTGTTTAAAAGGCACAAACAAGAGCCTGCCATCTTGTCCGGAACCCTGTAACCATAAACTAATGTTCCCAGAATGTTGCTGGGAGATTTGTGATGACCTAATGAGAACTTGGACTGAAATTATTCTGGTTATTTTTATTACCATAAACTAACAATTGTTTGCTGGGTTTTGCCTTTTTATGGACTTAACCAGTTTAGTGTTGAGCTGTGCTTTTGAAACTCATTTCTGCTTCAGAGTCTGGCAGAATTGGGCATAGACTTAAATCATGTGATGAACCAGAAGATTATCCGGACATGCAGCTGGATGAGAAATATCATTCCACATCAGTTTTTGATGAAGGAGATACTGTGGAATATAAATGTGCTCCTGGTTTCACTCACACGGGTGGCAGTCCAACATCACTGTGTAAGAAAGGACACTGGACCCCCTTGAAGATGAAATGCAGCAGTAAGACCTGCCTGTCTGTATATTACATCTTTACATCCATGAATCTACAGTTTGTTCACATTTTTCATTTTCCCTTCCAGAGACAAAGTGCAAGCTGTTGAGTGACATACCGAATGGACGATGCACCCAAGAGGGACAATCATATGGTGATAAAGCCACTTTTGAGTGTGCTGAAGGGTATGGAAAAACTGATTTGCGTTTTAGTCTGTCGCAGCTGATCCTGGACTAAGCTCCAGAATTAGTATTGCTTAAATCGAATGACAAATGTGTGTTTTTTTTTTTTTTTTTTTTTTTTTTTTTTTTTTTCTCAAAAATTAAAGTTTTAGATCTGGGCCTTTCCATAGATTGTTTATGGAGCTTGAGGATTGTTCCATGTTGCTCTGTACAAAATGGTGTTACAGTTGGCCAACGTTTCTTCATGAATTCTGTTTTAGTAACTGACTTTCTTCTCCAGATATGTTTTGAGAGGTAACCGTGTCCGTGTGTGTCAGGATGATGGCTGGAGTGGGACGAAGCCAACGTGTGCGAGTGAGTTTATCCTTTCCATGTTAAAATTGGCACAGCACAGTTCAACTAATTTTTCAAAAGGTGCAAATACTGATTCTATTCTGGTTGAGTTTGACAATTACTAGTCTTTTTTTTTTTTTTTTTTCTCTCCCCCCATTTATTCCAAGGGTCTCAACATGTAAATTTCTCTATTGTAGTACAACATCTATTCCATTGTATGTATGAGATTTTGCTTCTTAAAACACCTCTACATAAATGTAGATGTGTATCGTCAAAAGGTAATACTGACTGGTTTTTGCTATATTGCCCAGCCCTGATTTAGGCACATTAGGTGATCATATACTTGGCTTAAATGACTGCGTAAAGGGATGAACACTAGTCTGAAAGCTTGAATGTAAAATTAAGACACGCACATGCTGCTGTGCTCTCTCTGGTTCCTCAGTGGTGAAATGTCCAGCCATTGCCATAGCTAATGGTCAGGTAGCTCCACAAGATGTTACGCTAAATACCATCGTTACCATCACATGCTCTCCTGGATTCAGACTGAATGGAGCATCGCAACTCCGCTGTGGAGCAAATGGGTCCTGGACCCCAGATGTTCCCACCTGTGAGCCAGGTAGGTAGTCCCCCACTACCCCTTGTAAGCAAGCAGGGGCAATAGTGGCAATGTATATAGAGGGGGGGGGGGAAGAGAACCTTTTTAATGACAATCTAATTTATCCACATGCTCTCTTCAGCTGCTCTCTCTCCAGCTGGTTCCTCAGTGACATGTCCAGTCATCGTCATCGCCAATGGTCAGGTAGGACCACACACTTGTATGTGTCACAGCGTCGTTAAGATCACCTGCTCTCCTGGATTCAGACTGAACGGAGCATCGCAACTCCGCTGTGGAGCAGATGGTTCCTGGACACCAGAGGTTCCCACTTGTGAGCCAGGTAGTTTGAGGCGTTTGTGTAACGGGAGACCGCTGATACATGATAGCTGTGCAATGTGCAGATCTCGCTCCCCTGGCCTCGAGGCGCATGAGTGACTGATGCTAGGGGCTTTAGCCTCCGTGTGCCCGCTTCCCATGCCAGCTGATGCCGGTTTGAATTCTGCTCTGAGCGTGTCGAGCAGGACCGGTTACATATGGAATATTTCTCACTTTTAGGTGTGAGTGGCATGCACTTGGTGCCCAAATTTATAGTGTAAAGGTAACCCTGCATGTGTAAGCTGCTCGGCTGTGTTGCAGAAGTGAAGCTGCAAATGGCCACCAAGCTCATTTCACCATTTTCTGCTGAAGTCTCTTGCAATAGACTAATGAAGCAATGAGTGAATTACTCGAGCATTGTGTTCACGCAAGTTACATGCACAGTGGAAGGTACAAATGTCACTTGTATTCAGTGAGTCTGACTATCCACATGCTGTTCTGACATCTCTCTCTGGTTCCCCAGTGGTGAAATGTCCAGCCATTGCTGTCGCTAATGGTCAGGTAGCTCCACAAGCTGTTGCGCTAAATACCGTTGTTACCATCACATGCTCGCCTGGATTCAGACTGAATGGAGCGTCGCAACTCTGCTGTGGAGCAGATGGTTCCTGGACACCAATTGTTCCCACCTGTGAGCCAGGTAGGTGATCTTCAGGTGTGTTGAGCTAAAATGGGTCTTGCGCCTCAATCCAAGTGGCATGTCTATTTTTGGTCCCTATATTAACATTAATGATGCTATCACAATTACTCTTAAAGTCCTCTTAAATTGATTAATTGACTTTGAAAATGAAGCGGAAGTGCAGTCCACGGACGAGGGGCTGAACACAATGTCGAGGTATCCGCTGTGTAGGACCACTTTGCTTTAATAAAACAATTGTCTGACCTGAAGCATCACTTTCAATGCAACAGCACTTGAAAGACACTTCGCAGACCCACAGCATGATTGGTTCACGAGATGGGCTGCATGCTAGGCTTGCCATGGTATACGGCATTACCGGTTATACTCCGTACATGGGACTATATCAATGTGAAGTCCTATACTGGAAAAATGGGTAAGCATTATGAAAGCCTTCATGACATTTCCTATATCAACAGCCAAACAAATAGAATTGCCTTCGTAAATGAACCCATTGAAAGCCAGATGTCCTTTATCGACATCAAAATTACTTTGAATACTTAAAGTGGTTACTTTTTATTAAAAGTACAGCATGGTTTGCCATATTTTTAATGACTTGCACGCAATCCATCTGTACCCAAATGTCTTCAAATTTAGAAACTGACATGAAACATGGACACCTTCAGCGTGAATTGGATTCATCCAGCTGCGTACTTGCATCAGGGTAAACTCTTGGTGAGTTTTGTGAACAGACATTGCTGCAGGGTAAAGCTGAAGTAAGATCCGTGCCACTCTGTGCACGTCTTGTCACGTTTCCATCAAAAGCAGGATAACCATCAAATTTAGCATTTCAGCGCATTGTAACTGTTGTGATTCCAAAACCCCAGTACAAACATTCATGATGAAGAGTCTCAAATGAGGAATGTGAGGAATAACTAACACTATTTATTTATTTTTTTTACATGTACAGTGACCGTTAATGCTGTGTATGGGCCTAATTTTAAACAGCACTTTGTTTTTAAAGCTCAATGAAAAGGCATTCATTACAGGGAAGAAAACACTAAAGTTTGTATTGTGTAGGCCATTGAGCAACAAATGACACCATAGCACCATTGAGTGTCCAACTAATGGTATTGCAGGTAAAAAAAAAAAACACTAACATGGATATATATGGCAAGTCTACTGCTTGCAACTTCTGTGGTTCTGTGTCCTGATGCAGAACTGAAGTTGAACTCTAGTGTTGGTCATGCTGAACTCCATTGGCAAAAACGCACTGGAATGCATGCCAAGTTCTTTTCTACATGATTGTTTGCGTTGAGGCCCTTTAAGCAACAAAGTCATGGAAAAGTCTGTCAGACTTTATTCAAATTACACAGTGACAGCACAAACGCTTTGTTCAAAACATCTGACTGACTCCAGATAGTCTAAGGTCATTTTCAGCAGATTGGGATTTGAGTTCTGTTCTGCGTAAATTGCCATTGAAAGTAAATGAGCTCTTCCATCTAAATTTTAGATTTTCATGATCCGTTTAATGGTTTGCAATGCCCCACTTTTTTTCCAATGATTCCGACTATGTGGTTATGCTGCTCCTGTCTCGTTCCTTAGTGAAATGTCCAGTCATTGCCGTTGCCAATGGTCAGGTAGCCCCACTAGCGGTTGTGTTTAACACAATTGTTACGATCAGTTGCGCTTCTGGATTCAGATTGGAGTAAAGCAACTCTTCTGTAGAGAAGATTGTTCCTGGACAGCAGATGTTCCCATCTGTGAGTCAGGTAGGTGATCTTCAGCTGTGCTAGGATTTTGCAGTATGACTAATTTCATGCTGCTTAAGTGGCACTTATTTTGGCAACCATAGTAATGGGTTGGAGCATGCACATGTTTTGTGCAGGGTTTATCATGGGTCCATAGTTTTTGGTGGTGGCGGATGTATATGGTCAACCACATGTCCAATGATAGCAGGTTTTTACATGACTGCAATCAGTTTTACCATTTGTAAACCTATGCAAGCATCTGTGGCTTCATTTATAAAACTTTGCTTGGATTTCATGTGTGTATGCGTGTGCACGTGCACAAGTGTTCCGTTAACTTGTATGCAAAGTTCCCTTAATATCTCCCAGTTAATGGAAGATTGTGCGTATGTGCTTATTTCCCCACCCTGTTCCCTCCCTGAAATGTCTATGGGGATTACAGTGCCTTTAGTGTTTAAAAAAAAAAAAAAAAATGCATAACCTCAACTAGTGCCTCTTTTTCTTAAATCGGTCATCGGTATGTTTGCCGATATGCACTGATGCACTTTTGCAGAAAATGCTTTAATTGGTGTCAATGTAGTTTGTCCAGAGCGTGCTCCGACTCCATTTGTTTAGAGCTGAGCTGACAGTGGCTCTGCAGACAGTATGGAGTTAAGCAGTGTCTTCTCAGTAAGTTGCTAACTAGTACGTGAAGTACATACTGAAGTTAAACGATGACCATTTTCCCTTTTCAAATATAACATTAACCTGTCCCTGACAACCATGTCACTCATGTTTATCACATCTGTTTGCTATGTTGGCCAGCTATTTGTCAGTGCAGTCAGAAATGTAGCAGATTGAAAGGTAAACTTCTTTTTGCAGCTCATCTGACTACGGTGTGGTGGTGGATTGTGTGTTGTTACCTAGACACAATGCTGGTCCATCTTTTACACTCTGTGGTTGGCTATAAGCTCGTTGTCACAGCTACTTTCATTGCTTGTCAGTTGCGTGGAAGCTAATGTGTAAACATGCATTCACCAAACTTTTGTTCAGGATTCACAGTTTGGTACCCCCTTCAATGGAACCATTCCAGTCATTGCATTTATAATGCAAGTCTGGTTTTCCACCGTTGAAATTCCCCTGAACTTGTATAGCAGAATATGGTGTAACACTGCTGTCACCGTTTCTCTTGACTCTGCAGGTGTAAGTGCTTGTTTTACAACCTGCCCCTAATTGACTGGCAGTATTAATGGTCCGCATTTGACTAATACTAAACCGTAATAGTGTGTGTTTGGTTGTGGGGTTTTTTTATTCTGTTTTCTCGAATGTTGACAATGTTAAGAACAAATATTAATATTTAAAGCAACATTGACTACCTTTTGCGTAGTCATGTCAGTGCACAATCCACATAGAAAAGGTCTGTTTTCATTCCAGCTCAAATTAACTCAGCAGCCATATCGGTAACTGGTGAATTTTTCCTCTAAAATCTTTATCCGTCTCAAATCCCATATTGGTTGGGCCCTTACCTCAATATAATAAATGGATGCATATTGCCATTTAAAATGCCGTAGCATCACATTTCTAAAGGTATGAGAAACTAGGAAATGCAGTCTAAAGCTGACATGTTGCATGTGAATGGATACTGCAGCTGCCTCTTACTTTCATTGGATGATTTTGTACCTACAGTAAAGTGTGAAACTAGCGAGGGTTGGAGGGACAAACTCTGGACCAAGCAATCAAACAAAGGCAACCTTCCACCCAAAAGCAGATCTATAACATTCATCCATATACCACCACTAAAGTTACTACAGTTACAAATGTGAGATTTTTAGGAAGGATATGTAGTTAAGCTTTTTAACTTGTTTTGCATGACCGTGTTCATCCATGCAGTTTAGAATGTTGTGTCTAGCAGGTAAGGATGTTTGTTTTCATAAGCTGCTTCATATGGACTGCGCTATTGTTCCCACCACAGATAATTTCTGAACCGCTTTTAGGGACCATTTAATTGTGCAGAACGTGAGATGCTTCAGTTAGAATTTTTGCCATTTGAATGCTGCCAAAAAACCCAGAACATGCAAGTAGGACAGCTGTGTGGCAAGAGCGTATTCACAAACTTTGTCCAAGTTAGTTTAGCAGAAACTTCACAATGGGCTTTAAGAAGCTACAAAATTGGAGAATTTTATTCAGTTAAGTTATGTGCTGAGGCTTTTTTCATAGACCAATTTGGCCAATTATTCTCTCTCTCTTTCCTCAGTGCAATGTCCAGTCATTGTTGTTGCCAATGGTCAGGTAACCCCACTAGTGGTTGTGTTTAATACTGTTGTTACAATCACCTGCTCTCCTGGATTCAAGCTAAATGGAGCCAAGCAACTCCGCTGTGAAGCAGATGGTTCCTGGACTGCAGATGTTCCCACCTGTGAGCCAGGTAGGAGATCTTCAGTGGCGCTAGAGTTGAGGTTTATCTAGTTTCATGCTGCTCGCATGACCATTTGCTTATGTGGTACTTTGGCAACCGTAGTAACCGGTTGCAGTATTCACATGGTTTGTGCAGGGTTTATCATGGGTCAGAAGTAGTTTTTGGTGGCTCATGTATATGGTCAACCACATGTCCAAATGATGGCAGGTTTTTGGTGGCTAGAGTAAAGGTGTATGACTTGTTTCTTACCACAAACAATGTCTTAGTGGCACATTTGTGTCCATATTAACCGGTTAGTTTCACTGCCCCTGTTGCAACTTCTCTCCACAGAAGCGGAGCTGCGTGTAGACTTTGAATGCTGTGCTAATTTCATTAAATTTTAAGCAACAGAAGATAATGGAGTGAATCAATCTGTTTGAAGAACATTTGGTGTCGCACTGTGTGGTGGCAAACAAACAGCACTTTCTCTTCAGTGAGTCACCATTGCTTTTTGCAGTTGCTTTTGTATCAAAGCAGCTTTACAGAAATTAGAACAGCATTACAAGTCCCCCTGGTGTGCAAGTCAAATGCAACTGGCAAGCAAAAACTCAAAGATGTTAAATGGGTTGGGTCAACCTTTTGAAAGAGCCAAAATTTGGATAGTCAGGTTGTTCACATGCTGCTCTCTTGTTCCTCAGTGAAGTGTCCAGTCATTTCAGTCGCCAATGGTCAGGTAACCCCACAAGCGGTTGTTGTGTTTAACACCGTTGTTACGATCACCTGCTTTCCTGGATTCAGACTTAATGGAGAACAGCGACTCCGCTGTGGAGCAGATGGTTCCTGGGTGCAAGAGATTCCCACCTGTGAGCCAGGTAGGAGATCTTCAGCTGTGGTTAAGGTGTAAGGCCCATTTTTACACTGCACAACAGCTTTTATTTTAGGACCCATATTAACTGGTTACAGTTCTCTGGGACAGGGTTTTAAGTGTGTGGGTTTTTTCATAATTCATTGACTAAAGTGCTGCAGTCCATTATGAAATGTGAATTATGCAAGGACTCTGACTGTATCCACATGCTACTGAAATCTCTCTGGTTCCTCAGTGAAATGTCCAGTCATTGCAGTCGCCAATGGTCAGGTAACCCCACAAGCGGTTGTGTTTAACACCGTTGTTACGATCACCTGCTTTCCTGGATTCAGACTTAATGGAGAACAGCAACTCCGCTGTAAAGATGATGGTTCCTGGACCGCAGATGTTCCCACCTGTGAGCCAGGTAGGAGCCAAAATTCTTCAGCTGTGCCAGAATTGAGCTGTAAGACCCTTTCACACCACTTGCCTATATAATGTAATCCCATTTCTGCATCCATATTAACTGGTTGCAGTAATTTCACTGCCCATGAATGCCTCTTCTCTTCATAGACTAGCTGCACAGTCTCTAGCTGAGCTATTTTCATTTTGAAGCCACTAAAGATGACATCTGCTATTAGTCTTTTAGACATTATATGCACAGTGGCAGGCAAACAAACAGCACTCTTCAGTGAATCACAAGTCTGTTACGTGTTGTGCTTTTTCAGTACATTGTTTCTAAAGCAGCTTTACAGAAATTTGAACAAATGTTACATCCCCCAGTGATGGCAAGGAAAACCTCATCTTAGAGCCAAAATTTGAAAATAGTTGGGTTATCTACATACTAATCTCGTTCACTCTTGTTCCGCAGTGAAGTGTCCAGCCATTGCTGTCGCCAATGGTCAGGCTGCCCCACAAGCGGTCGGTGTATTTAACACCGTTGTTACGATCACCTGCTCTTCTGGATTCAAGCTGAATGGAGCCAAGCAACTCCGCTGTAAAGATGATGGTTCCTGGACTGCAGATGTTCCCACCTGTGAGCCAGGTAGGAGATCTTCAGCTGTGCTAGGGTTGAGGTGTAAGGCCCATTTTTACACCACATACAAAAGCAGAATGTAAGTGCCACATCTTTGGTACCCTTTTCCAAAACTTGCAGCTACACCACATTTAAAGTGTCTAATGTTGTTGGACCTGGCAGGATTTAGATGTGAGCTTGTTAAAGGAAAGTGTTCTAAATGTTTTGGTGTTAAAGCTGCTCTAAAGGGAAAGGTGATGTGGTATGATGAAGGGAAAAACATGGGTTAGAGGAAGAAATAAGCCAGTTTGGAGGGTGTTCTCCATTGCAAGTCATCGGATTTGTTTTTTCCTCTGGTTTATTACATAGGGCTATAGCATGAATGCTATAGCCCTATCACGATTTTATGATGTGTTGGTTTATTTTAATCGCTATGATTAAAATATTCTGCCCTTCTGCTAATATCTTGTAGTGGCCAAACATGCCTGAAATTATGTAAGTGTGCAATGAGGTAAATCTGGAGTGCTTTTTAGCGCATTCAACACATTAGTGACATGCGCTAACCAAACTCTGAGCACAACTGCTGGTGTATAATGAGCGCACTAGATGGAATTCATGGCTATTGAGCACAGAACGGCTCTAAAACTGCTGCAACCAAAGTTTTACGCAGCATGCAAGCTGAATCAGTGGCTGAACGGGTTGTTTGGTATCAATAGTTTGAAACGCACCAGATTTGTATCCTTCCTCAGTCTCCAAAGGCAGCATGTTCCAGCTTTCTGATGCGAGCCTTGTATCAAAGCTTTCATTTTATTTTATGAAGCCTCGGCGGTGCTGTGATCTACTGAAGTGATTTGGTCAGTGGCGATCTTCTGAAGGGCTCTTAGTGAGGTGAAAATGGGCTGTCAAAGATGATTGACCAATCACAAGCGCTTGAGTCTACTATAAAAATGTGCAATTTACGAGCTGGCTGATTTTGTTTGCTAGATCACTTATTGCAGACAATTGTGCTTAACCGTGAGGCAGAAATTGCAATCCAATTAAAATGATTTGATAGTGCAGCCCTACCTTTTTAGTCATTTATAAACTAATGTTAATGTTTTGGACTAAGAGGCAATGCATTACACTTGTATAATGTGTAATACTACACTACATTTTGGGGCCAAGATATAGTAAATCAATGACAATATACTGTTGAAGCGACTTTCAATTTATAACAAAGGGGGGGAAATAGAATGGGGGGGAAACTGACATGGTGAGGATGTAATACTAAAAGGCACTTATAAAATCTAGAGATGTTGAATTAAGGTTTAATGATTTGGAATATTAACTAGTGGTGCTATGAAGTTGTATAAATACTGCGAGTGAGTTTGTTTAAAGTTTGCTCGTCTGTCTTTTTGGTTCCTCAGTGAAATGTCCTGCCATTGCCATTGCCAATGGTCAGGTAGCACCACAGGCAGTTGTGTTTAACACTGTGGTTACGATCACCTGTTCTCCTGGATTCAAGGTGAATGGAGCAAAGCAACTCCGCTGTGAAGCAGATGGTTCCTGGACCCCAGATGTTCCCACCTGTGAGCCAGGTAGGTGATGCAGACATGCGTCTTGTTAAAATAAGGTAGTTTGTCATTTTGAAGAGTTTAGAACTCTAACATGAATGTGTTCAGTTCCCTCTATCTGTTAAGCATTGTGTAGTCTAATGCTCCATTTTAAATCCAACTTAAGACTTTAACAGGTAGTTCAACACTGTTTGTTACTCGCAATGGAAGTATAGTGTTGACATTTTTATTAGATGCTTCATTTAAGGTGTTAAGTCAGGACTGATGTTTTCTGGGGTTTTTTTTAATTTTTTTTTTATATATAAATGCATCAAGCATCTCGTTTCTGAATTCTGTAGTAAATCTTTAACATTGACACTTGACAGTCTTGGGGTGGGGGAACTGACTGTGCCCCTAAATTTTTCACATGGGGCATGAGCACTCTTAGTGTTAGCCTAGAGCCCTATTTCTGTTCAAATTTTAAAAATCAGTTTTGTGTTGCATTTAAACTGTGTATATACTGTTTAAATGCAACTTTACAGAAATTGAACAGGATTTAGTTAAATCCCCCAGGTAAGCAAATTAAGACCCCAGTGGTTGCATGGATATGGAAGAAACCTTGATTCTGATTTATATACATGCTGCTCTGATCTGACTGTCTGGTTCCTCAGTGCAATGTCCAGCCATTGCCATTGCCAATGGTCAGGTAGCCCCACAAGCGGTTGTGTTTAACACCGTTGTTACAATCACCTGTTCTCCTGGATTCAAGCTGAATGGAGCCAAGCAACTCTGCTGTAGAGAAGATGGTTCCTGGACACCAAATGTTCCCACCTGTGAGCCAGGTAGGAGGTCTTCAGCTGTGCTAGAGTTGAGGTGTAAGGCCCATTTTTACACTGCATATACATGCTGCTTATAGAAGTGCCACACTTTTTGCTCATTGTAACCTGTTAATATACACGTTGCTCTATTTGTAAAATGGAGAACTAATGTTTGAAAAAGTCTTGCATTTCATGTGTGCAGTGGCAGACAAACAGCACTTCAGTGAAACATTCAGTTTTGTGTAGTGCTTTTTGCAGTTCATATTGTATCAAAGTAGCTTTACAGAAATCAAGTCTTTTTACAAGTATCACAGTGTACAGATGAGGAAGAAACCCTAGTAAGAGCCAATATTAAAGTCATTTGGGTACAGTTTGATTATGTCAAGGGTGTCAAACTCTGCTCCTGGAGGGCCACAGCCCAGCAGAGTTTAGTTGCAGCCCTGCTCCAATGCCTCAATCTTCAAGCACTCCTGAAGACCTTGATTAGCTACTTCAGGTGTGTTTGGAGCTAAATTCTGCTGGACTGTGGCCCTCCAGGAACTGAGTTGACACCTAGTGAAGTGTCCAGCCATTGCCAATGGTCAGATGGCCCCACAAGCGGCTGTTGTATTTAACACCGTTGAACGATCACCTGCTCCCCTGGATTCAGACTCTATGGAAAACAGCGACTCCACTGTGGAGCAGATGGTTCCTGGGTGCAAGAGATTCCCACCTGTGAGCCAGGTAGGTGATCTCCAGCTGTGGGTTTTTAACTGGAAGGCCTGTTCACCGTACATAAGTGGCTTTTTATTGTAGCGCCCATTAACCGGTTGCAGTATTCGCAGTGTGTGCTTCATCCATGCTGTTTAACTGCTAGACACCCTTGACATTCTCCAGTCTGACTTCCTCTGCTACAGACACTTGCATGATCCATTTATGCTTTACAAAGGGCTTTGCTTTGAGACTCTTAGGAATTTGGCTATATAAAAGCACAATGTGAATATCAAATTTGCTTGACTGTGAAAAACTCTTCCTGTTACACAGCTGTGCAGCTGTATACAACTCTTGGCTGCAAGTTCAAAGCCAATTTCACATTTTCTGCCAAAAGTCTCTTGTAATAGGCTTTTATGAAGCCAGAAAATAGGCAAACTACTTGGCCATTTACATTCAAGTTACATGCACTGTAGAGGTGTAATGGTTAATTTCTCATGGTTTGGATCATGTTATTTGGTACTGTTTTGGCTCAAAGCCCCCCCCCCCAAAAAAAAACCATAGAGCGGTTACACCACAAATGCTCATTGACAGGTGCTCAAATGGCACTTATTCAGCAGCTCTTACTGTGTCCACATGCTACTTGTATCTCTTTTGGTTCTTCAGTGACATGTCCAGCCATTGTTGTCACCAATGGTCAGGTAGCCCCACAAGCAGTTGGTGTGTTTAACACCATTGTTACGATCACCTGTTCTCCTGGATTCAAGGTGAATGGAGCAAAGCAACTCCGCTGTGAAGCAGATGGTTCCTGGACCCCAGATGTTCCCACCTGTGAGCCAGGTAGGTGATGCAGAAATGCAGCTTGATAAAATTAAGGTAGTTTGTCTCCTTAACTACTTTCAGTTGACTTAAGCATTGTGATCCAATAATGCTTAGTGTTTTAAATCCAAATTTTGACTTTACCAGGTAGTTCAACACTGTTACTCGCAATGAGTATAATGTGTCAATGATTTTATTAGATGCTCCATTTAAGGTGATCCATCAGGACTGATGGGGGGGGGGGGTCTTATTAAAGCACCTTGTTTCTGAATTCTGTAGCGAATCTCAACATGACACTTAAGTCGGAGGGGTTTGTTAAATGACATCTCAGTTTAGTGCTTTTTACAGTACATGTAGTTTCCACGCAGCTTTTCAGAAGTTTAAGTGTTTAGCTACAAATCCCCCAGGTAAGCAAATTTTGAAGGCCACAGTGGTTGCATGGATATGGAAGAAACCTTGAAGGCAAAATTAAATTGGCTTCAGTCTGAGACATGCTGCTCTCTGTCTGTCTGGTTGCTTAGTGAAATGTCCAGCCATTGTTGTCACCAATGGTCAGGTAGCCCCACAAGCAGTTGGTGTGTTTAACACCATTGTTACGATCACCTGCTCTTCTGGATTCAAGGTGAATGGAGCACAGAAACTCACCTGTGGTGCAGATGGTTCTTGGATGCCAAGTGTTCCCACCTGTGAGCCAGGTAGATCTGTTTTCAATGGTTGTCAATGGCCCTTCTAACCTTGTCTTTTATAATTTGTCTGCTATTGCCAAAGCTGATTTTTGCTGGCCTTTTCCTTTTGAGTTCACATGTAAGTGTAATTGCATTTATGGAAATGACTGTTTGAATGTGACATTCTTAAAGTAATTGTTTCTCTGGTTCTGTATCAGTGACTTGTTCCGCTCCTGTGGTGGCAAGTGGAGTGAAGCCATTGTACAAACCCGATGACACTGTTATCATAACCTGCAAGACTGGCTGTAATATGATTGGCTCAGCGGAGGCCAAATGTGGACCAGATGGCCAATGGCAGGGCTTGCCCCGTTGTTCTTATGGTAAAGCTGTTTAGATATGACATGTATGATCCGTCTTTACCATAGTTGGCTGGAATAATGGATGTAATGTAACACTAATTTACCATATTCCCCAGTTGTGCTATTAAATGACCAAACTTGACTTGTCTGGTGTGTGTGGGTTTGTAAGGTTTCTGCAAGTATTAAAATGAGCAAATGGTGTTTCTTAAATGTATGAGTGAATTGAGTTTCTCATAGCATTTGAGTTCAATTTAAGCTTTTCTACCTAAATTGAATGCAGATAATGATAGCATGTAACTAATGTGGGTCTGTTGCAGAGGAAAAACCTTAAACCCTTAAATGTGGTGGTGGGGATGCTATTTGAGACATTAAAAAACAAATACACAAACTAGGTGTTAAAACATTTTTCAGCCAAGTACAGTTCACATGGTGTTGGCACAAAAATCCAGTTACAGCATCTAGAACTCTGGCCTAGACCAGTGGTGCTCAACCTTTTGACTCCAAGGCCCCCCACTGTCAAAGACTATTTTAAGTCCCCTCCCTGAAACTAATCTGATTTTAAAAAAAAAAAAAAAAAAAAAATGTATTCTAGAAGTTTGAGTCTAGTTTTGTATTCTAATACTTTCAAATTCAACTTTTTTAAATCAAGTCAACTTGAGGCCACCTTGAAGTGTGCTGAGGCCCCCTAGTGGGTCCTGGACCCCTGGTTGAGAACCACTGGCCTAGAGTTGTACATGCCATTTCATAAACTGCAGCCTGGGAATTGCAAAAAATGGCTGCTTAAGTAAACTGACTTCAGTTCAAATAGTCAGTCAGTTTACATGGTAGTCACAAATTACATAATTGCAGTAAAGTTACAAGTGCCCAGAACTGTAAAACCAGATCTAATATTAAGGTCTTTCATTCAAACTAATGTCTGTGTAATGATCTCAAAGTGGGGTGGAAAGGAAACGAGGGTCGCCATCAGTCCACTAAGATTTCACTCGCTGTCTTCAGTAGAAAATTTAGATCACACATCAGCTTCAGGGGTAAACTCTTACAACACAATTAACAGCTTTTCAGCATTCAACACCGTGTGTGTGTGTGTGTGTGTGTGTGTGTGTGTGTGTGTGTGTGTGTGTGTGTGTGTGTGACTCTCTCCCTTGATCTGGAACAGAACTGAGAGGCAAGTGTTTAGAGTTAGTAATTACCAGGTGATGGCCCTCACCGCTTCCTCTCTCTCCCCACTGACATACACATGACCACGTTCCCATCTCAACAGTCTTTTAATCCTGTTGTCTGTTCAGGTCCCAGCCAAGAAACAAAACTTAAAGGAATGTTCCAGGTTTAATACAAGCTAAGCTCAATCAACAGCATTTGTGGCATATTGACCATCACAAAACTGACTCGTCCCTCCTTTTTGTTTAGAGCTCATCTGGCTTTCGTTGGGGCACTTACAATGGAAGTGAATTGGGGGGGCAATTTTTAACTAAGACTTTCAAAAGTATAGCCACAAGATGAAGGATATGCATAATTTTGGTGTGCTAAAATCACTTGCTAACCTTTTGGTGTAAAGTGAAATTGGCTGTAACTTAAACCCTAAAACGATAGATAATATAGCCTACACAAGTAGGCTATTTAACAGAAGATTTGCTTTTATAAAGTTTATAAACACATTTCTGTTTAAACCCTCTAAATATTGCTTTTTTTTTTAAATTTTAGTACGTTTGTGGTAATCAACAGAATGCCACAAATGCTTCACGATATTCCATACTTGAGCTGAGGTGGATGGTACTAAAACCTGAATAGCATTATTCTGCGAGAGGGGTCCTCGCTGACTAGTGTGATGACATAGTGAATGTTTTGGTTTTTATGCATTACAGTGGGTATATTTACTTGGTATTAAAGTATTTCAGACATTTGTGTAGCTTTAGCTTTTAAAAATGGTCAGAACCATGGATTTTGTTTTTGGAAGTTACTTATCCTTCCTCGTCACCCACAGAAAACAAATATATACGCATAAAGCAATGTGCTCATTTTAACATCTCTGCTGTACATAAATGCCATGGGGTGAGTTATTTGTATATTAACATGTAGTGGTCAAACATAAGTATGCAAAAGTGAAATTAATGTGAATCTGGGGCAATCTGCTCCGCACATTGAACCGAATGTAGCACATCTGTTACTGGGCACAAAATGGAGTTATGGAGCACAGAACTGATGTGAATACACTAATGTTTATATGCAATACAGACAGGACAGAGCAGTGTGCATTAATTTAAAGTGAACTGCTTGATTTATCTAACTTAATGTTGTAACCCTTTGCGGTTTATCACACAATGTCTAACTGATTTAATTTTAATTGTGCAGCCCTAATGTGTTATGAATATATACTATTAATGACAGTGAAGTATGCTACAGTAATGAAACAACATGATTATGCATGCACATTAAAACATCCACTACGTCACTAAAATCCAATACGCATGGGATCAGATCCACTACATTGCGCTACAGTCTGCAGTGAGGCGCACTTGAGTTCTGCGAGTGCAGCTCCATCCGATAAGCACAAACACAAAGCATTTCATATTAGTATTCAAAATTATTTCTGAAACTGAGTGGACTAACTGTTCAGGGCAGAAGTACACAGACAGGTTTAACTGGCCTCTGGGCAGTGTAGGTTTCCGGTTTAGTCCTCCGGAGCTCAGCACACTTGTTTGCTGGCACTTTATATTTATATTGTTATTTTACATTGAAATGTTACACTTTTAAAGTTGATTGTTGAAATACTGTTTACATTAACTACTGTTTGTAAAACATTTGAAAGGCCACCAGCACTTGTTCACGACTGCAACTGTGAGCACCAGCCTTTAAAAGCATTATATCCTGTTCTAGGTTTGATTGAAGATATTGGACACCAGTAAAGTGTTTTATGCAATATGGTTGTTTTGGCTTCACATAAACTGCAGGGAGATAACATTTGTGACTTCACTAAAAAATCCTGAATTACTTGCATCTTGAGTTTTGTTTTGATGAAAAGAGTTCCAAAGAGCAAAACATTAATGAGTCCCAAGACGTACGAGTTTAACAATAGACGATATAAGACGTTAAACAACATTAGATGGTCAACAAAAAATATCCCAACTCATTCTATGAGAACACATACTAAACACGGGTGTTTTAACCCCAATGTATTAGTGGCACACATTACCTCATCAAATCACATGGCATTCTACATTTAAAGAAACATGACACAATTAACATTAAGTTCACTGACCACTGTAGGAGCCATGTAAATGTCATGAACATTCACACTTATTCAAAACATTCTTATGTAAATGATTTGTATGTATCTATTACATTAATCAAATGTAGAACCAAACTGACCAGTAACACCTCAGTTACTATTAATGGTTTGTGTTTTCATTTTTATAATACTATTCAAGATAACCATTAACTCATAAGGAAGGACACAATAAGAGCTCATTCATTAGCAATGCATTGCCATGATTTTCACTTTAGAATACTGCTCCAGCTCATTAGTAATTCCTTCATATGGATGTGGGAACACAACTCTTTACTAAGGGTTAACCAAGATTCTCACTTATATTCTAAGCAGATAATGAGTTCTTATCAATAATTATGTAACATGCACAAGTTATTCAATAATGATTACAAAAGATACCCAAAATAATACAGAGGTTGGACACATACAGTGCTGGGTAAGTTACTCTAAAAAAAGTAATTTATTACTAACTACTCATTACAGCTTCTACAGTGTAATTAGATTACTGTACTAATTACTCCATCTGAAGAGTAATTGTATTACTTATTACTTTCTTAAACCCTTATCAACCTCGACCATATGAAAAAAGTATAGACTTTTCTCTCTCTTTTCTCTGCTTTTCTCCTTATACATGCTTCCCCTGGGAGATATTATCAGGAATCATGGAATAAGTTTCCACTGTTATGCCGATTTCTTCTAAACCCAATGAAAATTCACAGTTCTACAAATTAGCAGAGTGTATCAATTAAATCAAAGATTGGATGGCCAGAAATTTCCTTCTACTCAATTCTGACAAAACAGAGGTAATTACTGGACCAAAAACCTCTAAAAAAATAAGTCGCTAAAATATAATTTTACTCTTGATGGATGTACTGTTACGTCACCTTCTACAGCCAAGAACTTGGGTGTTATATTTGATACCAATCTGTCCTTAAATCAAGTTTCCAATGTTTATAGAACAGCATTCTTTCACCTCAGAAATATTGCTAAGTTACAACACATGCTCTCAGTTGCTGATGCCGAAAAACTAATTCATGCATACATGACCTCAAGACTAGATTATTGTAATGCATTACTTGGAGGATATACTGCAAGTTCAATAAATAAACTTCAATTGGTTCAAAATGCAGGTTCAGAGTGCTGACTAGAACCAAGAAATATGACCATATTAGCCCAAGTTTTTTTGGCATTACATTGGCTACCTGTTAAATTTCGTATTAATTTTATAATTCTAAGTACATACAAAGTTTTGAATGTTCTAGCTCCGCAGTACTTAAGTGACCTTCTGACATGCTATATTCCATCACGTTCATTACAATCACAAAATACTGGCCTGTTAACAGTTCCTAGAATATCAAAATCCGCAAAAGGACCTTTTCCTATTTGGCTCCTAAACTATGGAATAGTCTCCCTAACACTGTTCGGGATGCAGACACACTCACTCAGTTTAAGTCTAGACTAAAGACTCATCTATTTAGCCAGTCATATGCCTAATTTATCCATCAACTCACAATTAGCCTGCTTTAGTTAGGTCTGCCAGAACCAGAAACATTGATCATGATCTATAACTCTGCATAAAATTGAATGACATCTACGCTAATATTATTCTATTTGTTTCCATGTCTCAACCTCGGGATTCATATCCTGAGGTTACCAGAGCCGGCCAGATCCAGCTCCATTCCTGCTTGGTTTTGGACTCCACTGCTACGTGTCTCTGAGTGATGATGACTAAATGCAGCCAGTGCTAGCCAGACATCACTTCAGTCTTTTACGATGGACTTCAGAGGATGAACTGATGCCAACTCCAACTGTAAGACATCAGATACTTCATATGTCATTGCCTGAACCTTGGACTTAGGATACACCCCACTGAACCTCACCGAAATGACCTGCTGGTTCAACTGCAATGCACCTCACTGATCTCTGCCTGCATCACCTTTGTCTATTGATGGACTACACCCTTGAAATGGAATACATAGACTATCATTTAATTGCCAACAAAAGCCTTCATCAGCCAACTAACAAAGGACAACAGTTTATCCAGGATGGACTTCAAAAACATTATTCATAATTCTTACAGTTCATAAAAATTCTTTTTTTTTTTTTTTTTAAACACTGGACCTTAACACTTAGTTTACTAATCTTAAACCATGATCTGCACTGCACACAAATAACTAATATTGGCATTATATTCATGATGTTAGCCAGAGGGGAACTGGCCCTCACAGTGAGTCTGGTTTCTCCCAAGGTTATTTTTCTCCATTAACCAACATCTTATGGAGTTTTGTGTTCCTTGCCACAGTCGCCTTCAGCTTGCTCACAGGGGTTCTAAATACAATTATTATATTTTTATACACAATTTACAATCATATTTAATCAAACTACAAAATGATCACTCTAAGACTGCTTTGAAATGATGTGTGTTGTGAAAAGCGCTATACAAATAAAAATGACTTGACATGAAACTGTTCTTTTAATTCTTTCAAATAAATCATATACAATCAAATAAATCATTCATGAACTGGCCAAAGAATTTAAGGGGGCAGCGTTAAATTAGAAAACATATATTTTAACATTGGACATTAAATTTTGATTTTAAATTCACTATTGTTTTATATAGAATTGTTCTATAGTCTATACAGTATTAAACGCAATTACATCAGAAGTAACTAATGAAATTACTGAAATGTAAGTAATTTAATTACAGTAATTAGTAATGCATTACTGCCATCACTGGACACATACAGTACAACACCCCTGTATTGAATGCTGCATTCTATTCGAGACGGATGTGGGATATTCCTACTTGATATCTCCGATCTCCGACCATAAACTCATTCCATTGCCAGATTCTCAGATGACGTAAGGAAACAGAAGTGCAAAACTCCCGTTAGCTTAGCAGGTGTTTGACTGTCACCAGAGACATCTCCTAGCAACCCAACTGATTATCAATACTGCAATGCTAGCATTTGTGTTACAGGTGTATGATTATCAAAAGAGAGTATAATTACGTAAGGAATAATTGGTAACAGACCGTTAAAGTAGTAAGGAATAACTGACGACAGACCGTTGAATTATCGAAAAATAATGCACTCCCGAGGTGGTAATGTGGTCACGATAATAATTGTATTTATTTATCACATGTTATACATTTGCACATATACAGTGAAATTCTTTTTGTCACATATCCCAGCCAAGCTGGGGTCAGAGTGCAGGGTCAGCCATGATACAGTGCCCCTGGAGCAGATAGGGTCAAGGGCCTTGCTCAAGGGCCCAACAGTGGCATTTTGGCAGTGCTGGGGCTTGAACCCCTGACCTTCTGATCAGTAACCCAGAGCCTTAACCACTGAGCCACCACTGCCCCAGATGTGCAGCAGTGTGCATTTTTCAATAATTCAACGGACCGGAGTCAATTATTCCCCTTATACCACAGTTACCACACCTTAAGATATCGTTCAGGGTTTTATCTCAAGACATTCTCTGGTTTTCGTCCTTAAAACACTCTTGTGAGTGGAACTATTTTCTTCTGCCACGAATTCAGTATTTTGCTTTGATACTGTTGATGCCTTCATTGCTAGTTTGAAAACGTAACTTTAGATCTAGCAGTGGAGGATGCGCTGCTTTTCGGCACTGGAGTAACAAGGTTGTGTGTGTGTGAGTGTGGAAGTGTGGGTGAGACGAGGAGCGCGAGGGCGCTTTTCAACCGAAATTGAAATAAATGTAGGATATTGTAGATACTGTTTGACGTTCTTAACCGATTTACTTTAACAAATGTCTTTGTTTTAATTGTATTTTTTTTTCTTTCTTTAAAAAGAATCTTTAAATAAATGTAGAGAAGAGCATACTATAGATTAAACTGTAATACCCCTCATTCCCAAATGAACATGAATGACATAGGCAAGGGCAGCTACATTTGCTCCGAGGTAAATCAAAGCTAATAATTTATCATTAATTAATGTATTGTTTCATGTCTTAGTAAAGGCGATTAGTAAACAAAGAGTATCAGCATTAAATAGACGTTATAAGCAGTTCTGTTCACTTACAGTTATCTGGTGTAGAATCGCTATCAACGCTTTTCTCTTTTCAAGTGACTGTGATAATCGTTTGCCTCAATTCTGATTCACAGTCTCCACAGTTTTCAATCAAATTACTGTGTAATTTAACAATTTCTTTTACAAAAACGTCAGATCAATATGCCTTACAATGTCACTCTTCATTCCAGCCCACGTAAGAATATTGGCATTTCCGTATATGAGAATAAAAAAACCACGCCGTTGACGGCAATCTTGAGAAATTCTGCAGAGATTGTCTTAGCGAAGGGTCAGTTCCCTTACGACTCAGTACACTTGACATTGCGTAGCAATGCATAAAGGGAATACCTTCTTATACGACCTAGTTGAAACCTCTCTACAATGACTCCAATATTCTAATATTGGCTATGGTTTTGAGCCTCGCCTGTTTTGGTGCGAAACTGTCTGCTATAAAAACAGGTGCACAAACACTATTTCCTCAGAATTTCTTCCTTCAAGACAGCGATTATCTCGTCTAGAAGCCCTCTACCTTTGCCGTCGATATACACGAGTCATCTGGCGGAATCTTCATGGGAAGACATCCCGCTCCCCTGCAGTGCTCCAGCGAACATCACACCAGAGCATGTGAGTGAAGCAAATAACTCAATAACCCGCTCCATACGTGTGCGCTCCGCTCAGCTGCTCACGGCCCAAGCAGACGCTCCGCTCAAGTACCGCTCACGCGCACCCGTAAAAAAGCTTTCGCTCAAATTCCGCTCCAACATGACATTTATCTGTAGTATACTTGGTTCCAAGCACGTACACAGAGGGTAGCTACAATGGCCCAAGCAACTGCCCCTTTGCCCACATGGGCTGAGGAGCCCCTCTGGGTGAAATATAGACTATTGGCCAACATTTATTAAATTATCAATTGATTAGTGATGTACACATCTGAAATTATGTGATTGTATTGTTGTGTTTTAGTATATAAACTCTCGTTGTTTATTTTGGACTGTTTTACAACGGCTGTTAGATAATCGGGTCCACCAGACCTTCCTTATCATTTGTAATCAGTCAAATATTTCTCTGTTAGCACATATGTCATCAACATCTTCAAATAATACCTTAAAAAATATGTCAGTTCTAAATTACCTTTAATTTAAAATTTACCTAAATTATTTACTTGAAACAAGTCATCAAACGTGCCTCTACAAGTGATAAAACATACAGTATGTGCGTTGGCATGGAAACTCGCATAAGTGCAAATTTGCGCTTTTCAGTTTAAACTAGACCCGAGTGATACAACTGACCCAGAAAAACACAATCTTTTCAACTTTAAAGTTTGTTCGAGTCGTTTATGGCAATAATGAAAACATGGACTGGTACCAGGAAAAATATTGCAGGTAAAAGTGAAATTCATAACTGTTATTCAGTTGTCTCCACGGAATGATTATACTGTAGATTTGATACATTAATATGTTTCTGAATTAATGCTATCAGACTTTGGGTCTGTAAATTAAAATGAGCAATTTCTCATCCTAATATAGTGTTCAGTTTTAAAGGGTGTATTAAGTTATCTAGAAAACAGCAGTGAATTTTTTTTCTCTTTTTCAGTGTTGTTGCTTTATTAATATTCCCTACAATTTTATATGTACGAATCATATGCAATCTAAAGGACTGGTTATTTATATAATAATTATTATATTAGTAGATAGCATGTGCCCCCTTTGTTTTTTCTTGATATTTTTAAAACATTATATAGTGAATCTGGACTTTATATGCGTCAAAGGATCATATGTTGTGCATGCACTCTTTATATGTACATCAAGGTTTAACCATGGATTTAACAAATATAAAATATTTGTCCTGCATAAAGTGAGATTCTGTCCAATATATATATATATATATATATATATATATATATATATTAGATAAAATCATGTTTAATGATCCTAAAACAAATAAAAATGACTTAATTCACAAATTACACTGCCTTCGTTTAAGAAGTTTTTTTTTTTTTTCTAATGTACAATCATTAATAGATTTTTTCTCTGCACATGAACGCAGCAAGCGATGTCGGAAGATGTTATCTGCAACCACTAATCTAGAATCATTCTTTTTACGTTTCACTTATTGTTAAGGTGTGGATTTCATTTTGGGAAACTGACCAGCAGTTATGTGCCACTTTATCCCGAAACAGAAATCGAAAGCTGGTCGATTAAGTGAGATAATTCTGCTATGAAATTCTCTATGCGAGAGCGGAAAAACTTTACAAATCATATGCTCAATTGTACAACAGAGGCATGAAAGCAGAATGCCTGCAAATTAGGACACACTGATCATACATGTTTATTGGTTTTGATGCAGGGATTTTTTGTGTGTTCACCAGGATTCAAGGAAAAATGCTTTGCCAATATACAGTATTATTAATCTTACATTTTCAATTAAGGGTGATCTAACGTTCGCAACCCCGCAGAACCGGGCTTGCATCTAGCTGGCAGCTACACTGACATGATGGCAAAACAACAAGATACCTTACTTATCTATTAATTTATTATTGAATAGTAGTGTAGTCTACTAGTTCACCTTTTGCTGCGCTACCATGTTTGTGTAGCACATCCTCGTGCTCTCTGGCAATGGGACACGTACGACTCCAAAAGGAATATTTGCTAATTCTCACGGTCTCTCCACAGTCCCTTTCGATTTCCTCGTTCTTAACCTTATAACCTAAATAAATGCAATGTTAAAGCTCCATAACATCAGGCCTCTTGCTTATTTCGCAGATTCCCAAACCAGCATATCACGAAGCGCATTCTGGGTTGAGCGAGCGGCACTGAGCGGCCTGAGCGAGCAGAGCGGAATCTTCAAAAAGGCACTTTCAGCGCCTGGACAAGGGCAAAGAAAGCGTGGCACATCAACCACCTTGTGCTATTGGCTGTATTTCTAGCCTTAAAGGCTTTTCAGTCTGAAATAGTGAGCTGTCATGTCCTGGTTCACTCAGACAACATAACAGTTGTGGCATATATAAAAGTGGAATTCATTCACCACCACTGTTGACACTGACACGTCGCCTCCTCCTATGGAGTGAGCATCATCTCCTCTCCCTGAGAGCAACATATGTCCCAGAGTTATGGCGCGGACCTACTGTCACGCCAAGGGGTTAATAGCGAGCGAATGGAGACTTCGTCCTCAAACTTCATAAATTATTTGTGAAATATTCGGCAAAGCAGAAATCAATCTATTTGCATCAGTGGAGAATGCCCACTGTCCCCTCTGGTACTCGAAGTCCCAAGCCACGCTGGGAGCAGACACAATGGCACAGAAATGGAAGGTGTTCAATGATTGGTGTCTCTTACATGGGTAAGACCCAGTAAACTGCCCCATATATGAAATTCTAATAATTCTTCAAGAGCGATTAGACGCAGGACTCGGCAACGTTAAAAGTGTATGTGGCAACTATTTCTGTGTATCACGCACATGAAGCCGGTGCCTCTATTGGCAAGCATGATTTAATCATAAAGTTCCTTAAGGGAGCAAGACGATTAAACCCACCTCGGCCGGCTACAGTCCCGACATGGGACTTAACTTTAGTCCTAAAAGCTCTCGCAGGGCCCCCCTTCAAGCCTCTGGACTCTGTTGATTTGCACATGCTCTCCGTTAAGACAGCATTACTGCTGGCTCTGGCCTCAGTACAACGGGTAAGTGACCTGCATGCACTATCAGTCGACAATTCATGTCTGGAGTTTGGCCCCGGGCTTTCAAGAGCCACTGTCAAACCCAGGAAAGGCTGTGTGCCTACTAACCACACCCTTCAAAGCACAGGTGGTTCACCTTCAGGCCTTTTTCCCTCCTCCATTTAATTTGGATGAAGAACATTGCATTTGTTATGCCCTGTGTGGGCACTACATGCATACATTGAGCATACTTGCCAGTTCAGACTGTCTGATCAGTTCTTTATATGCTATGGAGGATGCACAAAAGGAATGTCCATCTCCAAGCAAAGGCTCTCTCACTGGACAGTTGATGCAATTGCCCTGGCTTATGAGTTGCAGGGTAAGACTTGCCCAATTGGTGTTAAAGCACACTCAACTAGAGGCATGGCCTCCTCATGGGCATGGATGAATGATGTGTCCTTACAAGACATATGTTTTGCAGCATGATGGTCCTCTCAAAACACATTTGCAAGGCTTTACAACCTAGACATAACATCTCTTTCATCACAAGTCCTCTGTTTAGAGCACTTGGTATTCATTGGCCAAATATATATACGTATGCCCCTCCCTTTAAGTATGGGCTCCCCATCATTTACACATCCGCCTGCATGCAGGCCGTTATAATTTACCATACAGTCACAAGCACTTTCATTATAAATAAACTCCCTTCCCAACTGGGTTCATAAGGAGTTAATTCATACTATATGACTATAATTCATATATTGTTATGAGTGCTCCCCTCCTGGCCAACACGATGATCACTCACTGCAGCATACTTATGTTGGTCGCCGTCCCACGAGACTGCGGCATAATTTTCCTCTCTGGGAAGTTATGTCGTGTAGTGCGGCGTGATGGGATTCTGTTCCCCATATGTGTTGCTACGCAATGTCGAATGTACTGAGTCATAAGGGAACGTCTCTGTTACGTATGTAACCTCGCTTCCCTGAGACGAAGGGAACGAGACATTGAGAACACTAGCCACACTACAAGACTCAGAGTTCTTGAGGTACGAGTGATGCTCTCCTTGTTCTCAGTCAGAAATTCTGAGGAAATGGTATTTGTGGACCTGTTTTTATAGTGTACAGTTTTGTGCCAAAACAGACAGGGCTCAAACACCATAGCCAATATTAGAATATTGGCATTATTATAGTGAGGTTTCAACTAGATCGGATAAGAAGGTATTCCCTGTATGCGTTGCTACGCAATGTCTTGTTCCCTTCATCTCAGGGAACCGAGGTTACGTATGTAACCGAGACATTTTCTGCAACGGGAAAATTTGTGTTTTATGTAGAGTTGGGGTACTCGAGTTTGGACTCGGACTTGAGTCCGAGTCATGATTCCAATTTTAATGGACTTGGACTTGTCATGGACTCGGATGCATTTTTTTTTGGACTTGGACTCGAGCCTTTGGGACTCTGGATTTTTTTCGTAGTCCAGCCGAGTCCATGACATTTGTGATGCTATGAAAAAAATAAATAACAAAACAGAAATTAATGAACAAATCTCTGTCTGCATGCAGCTGTATTAGCCCCTGAAGTCGCAGATGTAGCCAGAGTTGTTTCACTGTGTTTAAGAAAACACACGCACACACACATACGCACGTGCACAGTCACACTCATCAGTCAACCAATACGCTTGAATGTTACTACTGAGACTACTGTAAAACATTGACTACTGATTTGGCTGGCACGAAAAAACATAAAGATGGGTATGTATCCAATGTAATAGAAACTAAACAAGGCAGTTTCACACGACACGGGACCTGACAACTGGTAAAATTGCGTGTGGCGTTTGTGCAGCCAAGACGGTGCTCGCATTGCGTTTTCATTGTGGTTAAAAACTTAAAATCAAGAACTTCTTTGAGTCAAGTCACCCACATGATGTCTCTCACAGTTTGCTAAAAACAGCATATTGAAATAAAAATATATAAATGTAGTATTCATATTGGATATGAAGTCTTTTTAGGTGTAATTTATCTACACATGTAGGCTTCTGTAGTCTCTTGTGGTCCACACAGTGTTGTCAGCTTGAACTGGTGCATAATAGCTTGATGAATTAACTGTATAACTTGTTAAATAGTCCGGGGAAAAAAAAAGTGTTATTGCTAAAGCAGACAGCAACTCTAAACAGATCAACAGCAACTATTTATTATTGATTGACTATTTTGAAAGCATTGACGAGCTGCTTAAAATACATTCTTTTACAGCATTTGTCCACCATTCACAACATTCAACTATGCACAATAAATATTAGGATATTTTGGGCAGTGAAATGTTTTTTTATAATTTAATTACAGACTATAAAATAAATGTATTATTCGATGACATAGTTTGTGTATGAAGCTAAACTTCCTGTTACGAGATGAATTTAGTTGGTTATGATGTTTTTATTTTAAATGTTTATTTTATTTTATTTTTATTGTAAACCACTGGGTAACTTATGCACATCTTTTTTAGCCTTTATCTCTGACACTTTTGAAGGACAATTCTGTTAAATTTATGACTCAGAATTATTATTCTCCATGTTTTTGCAGTTAAAGAAGAGCTCAATTAAATTTTCTTTGGTTGGTATTTAAAGATTTCAGACTGATTGCAGACCAACGTGGCTGCTGCTCAAGCAAATATAAATTATTTTTACTTTTTATCTGCTGCGGCAGCTGCTGCGAGACGCACACGGACACATCAGGGATTTAGGTACACGGCGCAGCATGCAGAACTGCCCTGCATTGTGTGGTTTCCCACAAATGAACTAGAAAATCATATCCGTGATGACATGGCCCTAATATTATCAGTGGGCTTTTCCAGTGTTTTTGGATGTAGCATTTGCAGTCAAATCATGACACATAACATCTCAGTGAGTGCTAATTACTACTGCGATGACTCATTTGTATGTACTGTATTTTCCCAAATCAGTCGGCAGATAGAGAAAAAAGATTCAGAAAGAAATCTCAGTATAGACTATTATTTCTTTAGACCGGGATAATTTTAAATAAAACAAAATTAAATTGAAAATGTTAAAATGAAGTAGAAATAAAAACTAAATCAAAATTCAAAACATATAAAAACCTTGGTTGTAATGACTAACGCAGATTTCACTTTCTTTAGTCTATGTTTGAGTGGAGGGGAAAAAGCAACAAATAATTGAAATATCAACAGAACGCAATACGAATTGTGTTGAAGGACAGTTTTGTCTTCATACACCTAAAGCATATGCTTTCATTCTGAAACCACTTTGAAGTCTGTTCAGCAGGATACTGATCATAAAATGTATATATGAAATGCAACAGAGGTGTTTTTGTTACATTTATATTGACAAATTGTTTTTCATAGATGTGAAGTTTAAAATAAGCTTAAAATATTGATGTTGCATTTACAGTTTACACATTTAATTCAGATTCATGAACAGATTCATTCAGACTTGACTCGGACTCGGCCAGTTATGGACTCGGACTCAACTCGGACTCCATTGGTTAAAAACTCAAACTTGACTCGGACTCGACTAAGGTGGACTCGGACCCAACACTAGTTTTATGTATTGTCTTATAATGGAATAATGACAAGTGTAATTTTGGGGTGAGCTGTTCCCTTAAAAAAAGTATCCATTTACTTAAGCATTTACTTTCACTCATCTTGTATGTTGTTTGTTTGACTTTTGAGAGAATTTTAGTTCCCATATTGAATATGGTCTTTGTATCTTTCTAGCAGACATTTGAGAGGCTGGGGAGGGGTATTAAGTGAGTGTGGCAAATTTCTGTGGAAAATATTGCAAAAGGGTTCTTTGCAATTACAATTACTTTGGTCAAGTGACCTATAGGATAACAACTTTGGCATCAACTCACCATCTGTTTAAAGATGCACTCAGTAACTTTTTTCCTTGTGTCATCTTGGACTTACACTGACACCTAGCGGCTTGGATGCAGCATAATTTTAAATCAACAGTTTTCAGTTTCAGATGCCATTGTAGAAATTTAGTATTCACAGTCAGCCATGATTACTTTAATCAATGAGTGAAAATGTCAAATGACAGGACGGTTACTGAGATTAAGCGAGTAGTATGCTGCAGTATACAAGGCAGCCCCCATGTGCAGACCCTCTCCGTGTAGAATAAAACAGCTTTTATAAGGTTACAGATTTGACTGGAGACTTCAGTTTAATGTGGTCGTGATTTCCTATAAATATTGTAAAATTACAATTCGTGTCTTTAGGATTTACACTTTAATAAGGAAAAAGTTACTAAATGCACCTTTAAATGTAATATGGCAGCATGCTGTGAGAAGACCACTTTGAGGTCAATTTATTTTATTTTTAAATCATATATTTTATTGTGTTATTTTCATGGGAAATGCAACAAATAAAAGCAATATTTTAAAGAAAAAAAAAATGGAATATCTGCGTCCTAATTGTGTTAGACAATACTTTTCTGAGGTATTTTTTGTTTCAGCCCATTTAAGGACTAAATACATATATATATATATTCATACCTTGTCAAAAGCTGTCAAAAATGACGAGATTCGTTCAATTCTTCTTTTCCCGCCTATTTAATTCGAGCACAGGCAGACTTTTCTGCGCATGCGCATAGTTTAAAGCACTTTTTCGTGATTGGACGATTGCTTGATTGGAGATGCAGGTGTACACATTAACACTGTCTATTTAAGGCTGATAGTGTTCTAGTGATGGCGTAACGGTCTTTTATTCGTAAAGACTGTGGAGCTGCTTGAAAGTGTTGCATGTTTGGAGAACTTTATTGATAGTTGTGTTTACGCACTTTGTAGGTCAGTAACTGTTTTCTTTACCTAGTGCAATTTGCTAACATGGTGCAAATCGCTGTAAATCATGTCCTTAACTTGCCACATGGCTATATAGCAGTAATTGGAAGGGTAATTTTGACGGGGTTGAGTTCAAGTCCACTAATGCAAATGCTGTATAAGGCCATTTGAATGAATTGAGTGTTTTACTCTTTCAGTTCCTTGGATGTTTAGACAATTGCTTTTCTTTTTGGTTGTTATCTATACATTTTGTAAGATCCCAGCCAACAAAATGTGACTTATTTTTATTTTTTTAAATCCGATTAAATTTTTTTAAATCAACGTATAGCAAAGGCATATTACAAAAAATACTTAACAATTTGTTCGTAATTGTGGAAACTAAATAACACTAAAGCTAAAAGAGAAATAACAATAGTAGTGGTTCTATACAAAATCATACTTCTGAAAGAAAATTGGGGGCTTTTCATCCTTTTTACCGCATGAAAATACAGGGACAGTTTAATTTTAAAAACATGAAATTGGGGTGGTATTTAGAACAACATTTATGTATTAAAAAAAAAATAACAAGCATCAGATTCAGAAGAGGTACTCCCAAGAAGTGATTAACAAATTTTGGTTTTATCCAATTGAATGCCTCTTTCCGAAAGGTCTGCTCCAAATTACAATGAAAAAGAAATTCAACTGTTTCTACATCAGTATTACATCTTTAACATGTATTTGAATTAACACCATTAAATCTTACATGCAAAAATTCATTTGCTGGATGCATCTCTTATAATTTAATTGCACCTCTATGCATTTAGGGGCAATAGGAAATGCAAGGTATTTACTTTAATTACACAATCCGATTTTCTGTTGTAGTGCTGAAGGATATGAGCTCTCCTTACAGGTCCTGTAAAACATTCTTGTAAGACTTTTTTTTTTTTGGTTTTGTTTTTTTTGCAATTTGTTTAAAATGATTTATTTATCTTGGGATAACTTATTTAGGAATTGCCACTATATATTAAATGTTGGTTATTAAAATTCCAAATTTTTCTAAAGTACTATCAATATTTAACTTTTGTCTAAATCATCTTGATTCTTGGATATCAAGATACCTAAATATTTCACTTTGTTTTAATTGGTATTATATAATGCTGCAATGGGATGATCATGAATGGCCATTAATTCACACTTTGGCATTCAACTGTATACCTGATACTTTTGAGGAGATTCTATAGAAAGTGCTAACCCAGTTAACACGTACATCTCCGAGATCTGTTAAGTCTTTTCGTATGGAAGGCACCGCAATCTAATTAACATCAGCTAAACATCTTAAAGATCAGATTTACAAACATTCTAAATCCTAAACCTCTCAAAGACATCTTTTGAATGTCTTGACATCTGAGAGGAAGTGTCTTGGAGACATATTGCAGATAAGCAAACAACCTAAAAAAAATGCATCTTCCAGATCTAAACGCACACAAAATAGACATCTGGGTGATGTATGTTTGCTATCTCTTTTGATAGTTGTCATCTGGATATGGAACGGGACCCATCTTTATGACGGTAGCCCGTGAAAGGAACAGTGGCATGCTCCTTCCCTCCGTAGTGCTTGGGTCTTCTCCTTAGGCAAGAGAAAACAACCCTCAAGCCCCACTTGCTAGGGTCACAGCTATAAAGGTTTTTCCACCACTCTGTAAGAACCCAGAGTTTAATAGATCCGTTTTTTACCTCTTTACTTTTATAAGAAATAGGAAAAGGGACGACTCATTTGCCGTGAGAAGAGGAAGAGATCCTGGTCCCTGAGAAATGTGGTTTGCTGCGGACTCCGTTATTTCAACACGGTACTTTGGCTCCTATACTTCACCTAGCCGGGAGGTTGGAATGGCTCAATCCAATCAATTGGCTGGTCAAGACTTGCCTTGGGACTGCTCTATGTAGGATAACTGAACATCAAATATTTCTCAGACTCCCAGTAGGTGTTGGCAAAGGGTCAATCAAGTAAACTGAGCAACAGATTATGCATCATCCCTGATGCATAATCTGCTGGAGATCCGCAGCGCTGTGCATTCTCCCATTTTTTTTTTTTTTTTCAAAGGTGGGTGAGGAGCAGAGATGATGAAACTGAAAACCTAAAACATGGCTACAAATCGCACCTCAAAAAAACATATTTTGGACTTTGACACTGATAATGCTTCAGAAAACATAGGTGCCTCTATACTGAATAATGATGACTGGCCAAAATGTCTCATCATTGAAGCTGCTGCTCCAGACTTTCCAATCAGCATGCTTTCCCCTTTTGCTATACAAAAGGATATTGCAGGAATTGCAGCTACAGTAAAAGTGAAAAAGCTTCGATCTGGTCAAATTCTTGTGGACTGCAATAAAAAGGCCAATGCTGAAAACCTACTACATGTTAGCTGGAGTACAGATAAAGACCTTTCCTCATCCAACCCTGAATTACAGTAGAAGAAATAACACATGAGCTCAAGACTCAAGGAGTAACGAATGTTAAAAGAATCTTCAAGAGAGAAGAGCGAACAATCAAAACTAGTACGTAAATCCTCCCTTTTAATAAACCGCTATCTCCAGAAAAAATTCGAATTGGATACCAAAGTGTTCCAGTGAACCTATTTGTACCCAATCCTCTGCCGTTTTTGAACTGTCAAAGGTATGGACACTGATCCAATGGCTGCAACAACAAACATACCTGTTGCAACTGTGGGGAGGATGGCCATGACAAAACCACCTAAATGTTGTAACTGCTCAGGTGACTACCCAGCCGCATCAAAACAGTGTCCCATGTGGATCAAAGAAAAAGAAATACAGAAGATCAGATGTATAATGAGAATCAGTTATCTTGAAGCAAAGAAAATGGTGGCTACTGTCCCTGTGTTTACTCTGAATAAAACCTTCGCCTCTGCTGCAAAAAAAAAAAAAAAAAAGCTGTGAGAATAGATTGCCAGACAGATATTACCTGGATGCACAAAGATAAACCCCAAACTATAATTTATAGTAATACTCCCCCAAAGACGAATAATACAGGAACTCTGAGTGAAAGTCTTCTAAATGACATTCATTCCAATCAGAGCTCAATAACAGAGAACTAAAAAGCAAATAAAAATGATAGAAAGGCAAGCTCATCACAATCAAAAGCACCCCAGGATGAAACTTCAAAGACCAGGCAAACTAGAGATGTGAAAATGAAAGAGAGTGAACATCATAGTAAAAGTCCGTCCCCTAAAGGCAGAATCAGGCCAACTGTCCCTATTCTTCCTAACAGGTAATGGAGAATGTTATCATCCAATGGAACTGTCGTGGTATCGGGGCTAATTTTATGAAGCTGCAACATTTAATTGCAATCACCAATCCTATAGCCATATGTCTTAAGGAAACACATTTACCATCAGATTCTACTCCTTAGAAATTTTAACATTTTTAATAACTTTGGTCCCAATGACAAGCGGGCTTCCAGTGGTACAGCCATTTTAATAAGAAATGATGTGATCTTTAGTCATGTAAATATTAAAAGCAACCTACAGGTGACGGCAGTACGACTGACTCTGCAGAAAAACATCACTGCCGTTTCTGTCTACATTTCTCCAAACTCAAACTTGACACACATGGACCTAGATCACCTTGTTGCTCAGCTCCCACCCCCCTTTATTCTCATGGGTGATTTTAATAGTCACAACTTTCTGTAGGGGCAGCAATCATTGCAATACAAAAGGTAAGAAGATTGTAGATTTTATAGATAACCATACTTTATGCCTTCTAAATAATGGATCAAATACTTACTTGCACCCGGGACATGGAACATACTCTGCGATCGACTTAACAATCTGTCATCCTGGATCATACTTGGACCTATCATGTAGAGTCTGACATGACCTCTGTGGTAGTGACCACTTCCCAATCATTGTAACCATCAAAGGAAGAGAGGAAGAAACAATTGTACAAAGATGGCAAACTAAAAAAGCTAATTGGTTTCAGTTTCAAACCCTCTTATGAGAGGCTTGCACGGTTTCCAGAAGACAGCCCTGATGCTCTGCAGAATTTTACTAAAACGCTTCTAGCTATAGCTAATGATACAGTCCCAAGAACAACTTTAAATGAAAAGTAGGTGACTTCCATGGTTTGATAATAAATGTAAGGAAACAAAATGAAGAAAACTGAAAGGCTTTTCTTTAGACACCCGTCAACTGAAAATCGTATCAAACTCGAGATGAGTAGAGCACGAGCAAGAAGAATCATAAATGCAGTTAAAAAGGAAAGCTGGAGAAGATTCATTTCAAACTTGACAAGTACTTCATCAAACCAAATATGGAACTTGATACAGATAATGAAGGGGAAAAAACAATGGCACTCAAATACAACAAATCAAACAGCATAGTACACTTCTGACGTCAAAACAAGTAATTGCAAACATTCTAGCAAAAACTTAAAGCAATTCATCTATTGAGAACTGTCTTTCTGTTTTTTGAATATTTCATGCTCAACAAGAAAAAGAGAAGATTAACTTTGGCTCTTTTTAGAGGTCACCTGCCAATCTTCATTGAAAATTTATCGAACAGACTTTTTAGAGTAAAGATAGCAAACACCTTGTCTAATCTACATAAACAAGAACTCTGAGTACCTCAAGGTAGTATTCTATCAGTAACTCTCTGTAGTATTAAAATAGACAGCATTGCGAAAGTCATTGGTTCTGATGTTCATTGTAGTTTATATGTAGACTACATCTGCATTTGCAAGGGTTAGGGTTAGGGTTAGGTTAGGGTTAGGGTTAGGTTTTAAAGGTTTTATCCCAAACCAAATGGGGAGCAGACAGTTCAACTCTCATGAATCTGTACAGAACCTTGATTCGCTCAAAGCTGGGCTATGGAAGCATTTATGGATCAGCCAGGATATCATGTGTATGACTTCTAGATACTGTTCACCACCAAGGTATTCGACTGGCCTTAGGAGCATACAGAACATCACCAATTCAAAGTTTATATGTGGAAGCCAAAGAACCTTCCTTGGAAATCAGACACCTAAAGCTGGCCCTACAATATGCAACCAATCCAGCCTATCCAGCAGTTTTCTCAACTCCACATTCAATACTATATGAAAGAACCAAGTCACATTCGTCCATTTGGCCATATTTAAAAACCCATCTGGAGAATCTAAACATTCTGGAGCAGACACATTTTTGCAAAATCCCCCCATGGGATCTCAAAAAGCACAAAATCCATCTGGATTTAACGAGAAACCAAAAATCAAACTCATCCAAATGAGTATTACCAGCAGTTCCTGGATATAAGAGCAGTGTTCCCACAAAATATCCCAATATACACTGATTGATCCAAATCTGGAAATCAAGTGGCAGCAGCCTTTGCAACAAGTCAACTGTGTCTAGGCAGATGCATCCCTGACCAAAGTTCAGTTTTTACTGCAGAGGCAAATGCTTTATTATTAGCACTGATGTTCATTGAGACTGTTTCACGGAAATCCTTTTTAATGATAACTGACTCCAAATCATGTCTGGAAGCATTTTAAACAAATTGTCATCTCTGTAATCAAAGAATTGTAGTATTTTCTGCTGAGTACCTGGCCACTAAGGAAGCTCTGGTAATGAACAAGCAGATAGAGCTGCCAAAGAAGCATTATCCTCAGAACCAGTAAAATGCTCTATTCTGTTCACAAACCTAAAACCAACATTAAAAATATACACTAAAAACAAATGGCAGTCGGAATGGGATCAGTGTTTAAACAACAAATTACGGGAAATAAATCCTGTTGTTGGGACAAAACACGTATTCCCTTTTAATAATCATTGGGATCAAGTCACTTACACTCTGTGCTGGATAGGACCCGCAAGGCTCACACACCAGTTTTTACTATCTGGAGAAAACTCCCCAAAGTGCCCATCCTGTCAAAGCCCACTATCCATTAAACATGTCTTACTGGACTGTAACTCTTCTACACACTTGAGGAACCTGTATTATTCTGACACTTTTGAAATGGTTAACCAAGTAAATCCAAATTTAGTTAAGGTTTTTAGGAAAAAATAATCTTAAACACCTTTTTTAGTTTTAGTCTTTAATAACTAAACTGGCTCTCACCATGATTATAGCCATAGAAGCTGGCATGGCGTTAAAAAGAAAGATGGTTGCGAGTTGTGACCAGTGAGTTGACTAACAATAAACTGATTCCCTGTGAAACTGATACCTGCAATATTGCCTGTGTTTAAAATGGTAATTCAGCTACTATAAACTAAAGAGTTGAGCTACCACATCCTTGAATGGTGCCTCTTTTTCACCTGGAATCTTGGGCATGTACTTTGGGTAAGGGGCGGGCTACAGAACTGTTTGTCGTCGTAAAGCATTTTAATATTTATGAATCATGCTAGTAATCGTGATGGTGCTTGGAAAAATAGGGTAATATAAGGTTGTTTAACCATGTCAAAAGCCTTATAGAAATCCAAAAATAAAATGAATTTATTTTCCTCAATTTGATAAATTTATTCCATTTATATCCAGAACCAACCGGATATTATGAATTAACCTTGCCTTTAAGAATCCTGGTTGTCTCACTTATTTGCCAATTCACTAGTAAACTCCTCATATTGAGAAGTGTGTTATGGGTCGCAGACTAACAACCTCTTGCCTCTGACTGGTTTTGGTATGAAAATTCTGGAACCTTGCTTCATGGTTTGTAATTCATTTCTCTTTATAGATTCCTGTACAGCTTCGGATCGATGGTGTTTTTTTTTTTTGTTTTTTTAATGGCGTCCATAAATCCAGAGGTGTCCTTTTTCTGGTGCATTTTTTTTTCTTTCTGATTACTATTTAATTATGTGAGCATATGTTTTGTTCCCCTGATTGAGCTTTCTGTGTAGGGCATATTCAACAGAAAAAAGTTCATATTCCATCTTTACTTATCAAAATTAACTCTTGACTTGTTTAAAAAGCACAAACAAGAGTCCACCATCTTGTCCGGAACCTTGTAACCATAAACTAATGTTTATTAGTGGGGCACGGTTTGCCCCGTATTTAGCAACTCGCACACTCCAGCTGCACCTAAACGTCTCTCAAATGTAGAAATTGACATGAAACACTGACACCTTCAGCGTGAGTTGGAGATGCATCCAGCTGCATGCTTGCATCGGTGTAAACTATTGGTGAGTTGTGTGAGAACACTGACTCTGACCGACATGGCTGCGGGGTAAAACTGCAGTAAGATCAGTGCCACTCTGTGTACGTCTTTTGTCATGTTTCCATCAAAAGCAGGATAACTGGCAACTATTTAGTCAAAATTATCATTTGAGTGCATTGTAGTTGTTATCCATTGTGATTCCAAAACTCCAGTAAAAACATTCATGATGGAGAGACTCAAATGAGGAATGTTAGGAATAACTGCAACACTTTAATAAAACATTATTACATGTACAGAGACCGTGGCCCTAAAAGGCCAAATTTATTGTTAGTCATACCATTTTGGCACGTTAGTCAAATACTGTAAATGTATGGGCCTAATTTTAAACTGAGCGCTTTTCGTTGAGCTTTAAAAACGGAAAAGGCATTAATTACGGGGAAGAAAACCCCGTAAAGTTTGTATTGTGTAGACCATTGAGCAACAAATTATACCATAGCACCACTGAGTGTCCAACTAACGATATTACAGGTAAAACCGGTTTTGAACGTGGATACGCACTGGTATGAAAATTGACATCGTGGCAAGTCTACTGCATGCAACTTCTGTGGTTCTGCGTCCAGATGCAGGACAGAAGTTGAACTCTTGTGGTGTTGGTCATGCTGAACTCATTGGCAAAAACACACTGGAATGCATTCCAAGTTCTTTTCTACATGATTGTTTGCATTGAAGCCCTTTAAGCAACAATGTCATGGAAAGATGTCCGTCAGACTTGATTTAAATTACACACTCAGTGACTACACAAACGCTTTCTGTTCAAAACATCTGACTGAATCCAGATGGTCTAAGGTCATTTTCAGCAGATTGGGATTTGAGTTCTGTACTGCGTAAATTGCCATTTTGAAAGTAAATGAGCTCTTCCATCTACATTTTAGATTTTCATGATCTGTTTAATGGTTTGCAATGCCCCACTTTTTTCCAATGATTCCGACTGTATGTGGTTATGCTGCTCTTGTCTCTCGTTCCTTAGTGAAATGTCCAGTCATTGCCGTTGCCAGTGGTCAGGTAGCCTCACTAGCGGTTGTGTTTAACACCATTGTTACGATCACTTGCGCTCCTGGATTCAGATTGAATGGAGTAAAGCAACTCTTCTGTAGAGAAGATGGTTCCTGGACAGCAGATGTTCCCATCTGTGAGTCAGGTAGGTGATCTTCAGCTGTGCTAGGATTTTGCGGTATATGACTAATTTTATGCTGCTCGCATGACCATCGCTTAAGTGGCACACTTATTTTGGCAACTGTAGAAACAGGTTGGAGCATTCACATGTTTTGTGCAGGGTTTATCATGGGTCCGACGTAGTTTTTGGTGGCTGATGTATATGGTCAACCACATGTCCAATGATGGCAGGTTTTTACATAACTGCATTTAAAGTTGTACCTTAGGTTTACAAAAGTTATGCAAGCATCTGTGGCTTCATTTATAAGATTTTGCTTAAATTTCATACAAGTCTGTGTTCGCACAAGTCAGGTTTTGCATTCACAGATGTTCAGATATGTTAAACTGTATGCAAATTTCCCTTAATACTTCCCAGTTAATGGAAGATTGTGCGCATGTGCTTTTATTTCCCCACCCTGTTCCCTCCCTGAAATAACCATGTCTATGGGGATTACAATGCCTGTTTGTACGATGCATAACCTCAACATATCATAACGATGTATATTTCCATTTAGAAATTTGACGCTACTGCATTTAACGGTATGAGAAACTAGGAAATGCAATCTAAAGCCGACATGTTGCATGTGAATGGATACTGCAGCTGCCTCTTGTACTTCCATTGGATGGCTTTTGTACCTACAGTAATTAAAGTGTGAACCGAAACCAACGACGGGTGGGGGAGGCAAACACAGGTTTGGATAAAGCGATCAAAGTAAAGGCAACCTTCCACCCAAAAGCAGATCTATAACATTCATCCAAATACCACCACTAAAGTTACTACAGTTACAAATGTGAGATTTTAGGAAGATGTGTAGTTTGAGAAGCTTCCTAACTTGTTTTGCATGACAATGTTTGTTCATCCATGCTGTTTAGTGTTTAGCAGTTAAAGATGTTTGAGTGTGTTCATAAAGCTGCTTCATATGGATTGTGCTATTGTTGTTCCCACCGCGTAGATAATTTATCTGAACCGCTTTTAGGGACTTTAATTGTGCAGAATGTGAGATGCTTCAGTTGGAGAAGTTTTGCTTTTGAATGCTGCCAAAAAACCCTGAACATGCAAACAGGACAGCTGTGTAGCAAAAGCGTATTCATGAATAAACTTTGTCACACACATCAGTTATATCTGCAGTAATGGCATTAGATAATGGAGTGAACTAATCTGCAGTTTGAAGAAAAGCGTCATTACGTGTGTGCAGTGGCAGGCAAACAAACGGCCCTTATCAGTGAAACCATTCAGTTTTTTTTTTGTTTTTTTTTTTGTAGTGCTTTTTGCAGTTCATATTGTATCAAAGTAGCTTTACAGAAATCAAATCTTTTTACAAGTCCCCCAGTGTGCAAGGGAATAACTCCTAAATGTTATACAGATGAGGAAGAAACCTTGGTAAGAGCCAATATTAAAGTCATTTGGGAACAGTTGGATTATCTACATGTGTCTCCGTCTCTGGCTCTCTCGCTCTGTCTCTAGTGAAGTGTCCAGCCACTGCCATCGCCAACGGTCAGGTAGCCCCACAAGCGGCTGTTGTCTTTAACACCGTTGTTACGATCACCTGCTCTCCTGGATTCAAGCTAAATGGAGCCAAGCAACTCCACTGTAGAGAAGATGGTTCCTGGACACCAAATGTTCCCACCTGTGAGCCAGGTAGGAGATCTTCAGCTGTGCTAGTGTTGTAAGGCTTATATATATATATATCTCACCGCATACAAAAGCATCATGTAAGCCCCATATATTTTTGGTACCCTTATCCAAAACTTGCAGCTACACCCAGGTTTAAAATGTCTCAAACCAAGTCCACATCTAAATCTTGCAGTCCATTCAGGTCCAACAACAACAACAACACATTTAGAACACTTTAACGTTGTTGTTGTTGTTGTTAAAGCTGCTCTAAAGGGAAGGGTGATACAGTGTGATGAGGAAAAACATGGGCTAGAGGAAGAAATAAGCCAGTTTTGAGGGTGGTGTTCTTCATTGCAAGTCATCTGTTTTCTCTGGTGGTTTATTACACAGGGCTGTAGCTGAATGCCTTTTAGTCAGTCCAAAACATTATCAACATTTGAGTTTATAACAGGAAATGCATCTCACTTTTTTAGCATGTGTAATACTCGGACCAATTTGATTTTAATGAGTTTCATCCAAATTTAAAACTGACTCGAAGTTCACTCAGTGTTTATTTTGGGGTTAAGATATAGTAAAATGGCAATTTACTGTTGTTGGACAAGCAACTTTCAATTTATAACGAGGAAAAAATAGAACGGGGAAAACTGACATGGTCAGGATGTAATACTACAAGGCATTTATAAAATCTAGAATTGTTGTTGAATTGAATGATTTAGAATCTTATACTACAATGGTGCTATGAGGTGTGTGTGTTGTGTGTTTTTTTTTTTTTTGGCTTTCTCTTGTTGGAAAGAAATGACCTCTGACTTTGCCCCTAAAATGTTTCACTTTTGGGGCATGAGCATGCTTAATGTTAGCCTAGAGCCCTATTTCTGTTCAAATGACATTTCAGTTTTGTGTAGTGCTTTTTGCAGTACATGCGGTTTCCACGCAGCTTTACAGAAATTTAACAGTGTTTGTTACAAATCCCCCAGGTAAGCAAATTTGAAGGCCACAGTGGTTGCCTGGATATGGAAGAAACCTTTAAGCCAAAATTTTACATTGGATTCAGTCTGAGATATGCTGCTCTGATCTGTCTGTCTGGTTGCTTAGTGAAATGTCCAGCCATTGCCGTCGCCAACGGTCAGGTAGCCCCACAAGCAGTAGGTGTGTTTAACACCGTTTCGATCACCTGCTCTTCTGGATTCAAGCTGAATGGAGCACAGAAACTCACCTATGGAGCAAATGGTTCCTGGACACCCAATGTTCCCACCTGTGTACCAGGTAGGATATCTTCAGCTATGTTAGAGATTGAGGCTTGTTTCATATGTCCCCAAAAGTGGCACCAATTTAATTTGGAGCCCATATTGAAAGGTTACTGTAGTGGTACTCACACTTTGACCCAGGAAAAACCTTGCATAAGCAGATTTTGGTGGTAACTAACATGTATGATGTATTTCCATAACTGCAATTAACTTTTAGTTTTTTGCATCTGATGCGAGTTATTGACTTCAAAGAAAGTCCAGATGCTTAGATGATCATCATAGCATTTTCAACTCTGCATGATGAACAAATTAACAAATCTGACTGTAGTGACGTGTTGAGAATGTAATTTTTTTTTAAACCAGCACTTGCTGCTTTTCCTTATGCTCCTAATGATTGATGTCCTTTTTTTTTTTTTTTTTTTTTTTTTGGAATGAGGCAAAAGGCCATGTTTTGTGTTCCCTAATATCGGAGGTCCACAGCTCTAAATGTAGACCTTATCCCCGAAGTAGATCTATAACATCTGGCCAAACTAATTTTTATTAAATAACCATAGCGAAGGATGTGTAGATTGAAAATCCTTATTTGTTTTGCAGAACTTTTTTTTTTTTTTTTTTCTCTGTGCCATATAGATTGGTGGGTGTCTGGCAGTTTAAGATGTAGCACTTTCTCTGTATTGCCTAATTAAATGGACCAAGCAAGTGTCTGTCGCATGGCATCGATAATTGGTCCATTGTTCATTTTTGATTGCGTGCATTCAGGGATTACATAAAACAGAAAATTTGAAAACAACAATTTTGGCTTGGACAGTTGCTAATGTTCAATTTAGGAAATTCTGCATATGTAAGCAGCACTGCTGTGTAGCTGGGGCTTTGAGGCCAAAGCCAATTCAACCACATTTCCAGCTGGAAAAAATTGTTTAGCTTTTTTATAAAGCAATAAAACTAGCCAACCCATTGTATTCACCCAAGTTACATGCACAGTGGCTGGCGCAGCACTGTATCCAAATGACAAGCACACACTGTGTTTAATTTTTCCCTCTTTCGCTTGCTCTTGTCCGTTGTCATCGCCAATGGTCAGGTAGCCCCACAAGAAGTTGGTGTGTTTAACACCATTGTTACGATCACCTGCTCTTCTGGAATGACTGAATGGAGCACAGAAACTCACCTGTGGTGCAGATGGTTCTTGGATGCCAAATGTTCCCACCTGTGAGCCAGGTAGATCTGTTTTCAATAGCTGTCAATGGCCCTTCTAACCTTGTCTTTTATAATTTGTCTGCTATTGCCGAAGCTGATTTGCTGGCCTTTTACATGTGAAATCAAATGGAAGAGTGTAATTGCATTTATGGAAAAGACTGTTTGAATGTGACATTCCTAAAAGTAATTGTTTCTCTGGTTCTGTAGCAGTGACTTGTTCCGCTCCTGAGGTGTCAAATGGAGTGATAAAAGGTGGAGTGAAGCCATCGTACAAACCCGATGACACTGTGATCATAACCTGCAAGACTGGCTGTAATATGATTGGTTCATCAGAGGCCAAATGTGGACCAGATGGCCAATGGCAGGGCTTGCCAGGCTTGCATTTTAATAAGAAACTTCTATTTGAAACAAATAAACTAGATGTTTTAAGACATAATTTCAGCCAAGTACAGTTCACATGGAGTTGGCACAAAGGAATCAAGTTACAGCATATAGAACTCTGGCCTAGACCAGTGGTGCTCAACCTTTTGACTCCAAGGCCCCCCACTGTCAAAGACTATTTTTGAATGCCCCTCACCTGAAACTAGATGTGTCTGATTTAAAATAATAAATCATGGATCATTTTTGATTCTAGAGGTTTCAGAGTCTGTCTATAATTTGTAGGCCTACATCTTAATTAAAATGCTAAAATACTTTCAAATTCAATTTATTTTAAATTAAGTCAACTTGAGGCCACCTTGGGAAGTGTGCTGAGGCCCCCTAGTGGGTCCTGGACACCTGGTTGAGAACCACTGGCCTAGAGAGTTGTACATGCTATTTCATATGTAGAAAATTGCAGCCTGGGAATTTTGCCAAAAATGGCTGCTTAAGTAAATTGACTTGCCTTATATGGAATTACATTGAGTAATTTAAATGGAGGCAAAACAAAAATTCTGATCCATGAGCTTTTACTAGTAGAAATTAATGAAGGATATCTACAATTTGAGTTTGTGCTAGACAGATTTCTAATTCAAGGTATCGCTAATTGTATTTCATAGGAGCCTTGGAATTAGAGATCTAATTTTAGGAAGAATTGTAATTTGAAATGCCTCAAATTGGTTTTTGACTAGTCATGATTCAAATTTCAGATGTCTTTAATGCCTTAAGTATGACTGTAATAGTGGGGTTTATGATTGATTCTGTGTATATATGTTTTGTTTTTATGAGAATCAATAAAAATTGTTAATCTGAAAAGCTGTTTTATTCTACATGGAGAGGGTCTGCACATGGGGGCTGCCTTGTATAGGCTACTGCAGCATACTACTCGCTTGATCTCAGTAACTGTCCTGTTTTTTGACATTTTCACTCATTGATTAAAGTAATCATGGCTGACTGTGAATACTAAATTTCTACAATGGCATCTGAAACTGAAAACGATTGATTTTAAATGATGCTGCATCCAAGCCACTAGGTGTCAGTGAAAGTCCAAGATGACACAAAGACAAAAGTTACTGAGTGCATCTTTAAACAGATGGTGAGTTGATGCCAAAGTTGTTATACTAGGTCACTTGACCTAAGAGCAATTGTAAAGAACTCTTTTGCAATATTTTCCACAGAAATTTGCCGCACTCATTTAATACCCCTCCCCAGCCTCTCAAATGTCTGCTAGGAAGATTTACCAAAATTTTCTGTTAATTAAAAGTGGCAGCCTTGGTCAAGTTTTGATCCTGGGGGGTAGGTCTTGGTCCAGATCGTGGCCTTAAAGGGTCTTGTCTTGGTCTGGTCTTCATATCAGCTTCTTATAAAAACACTAGTTAAACCACTAGTCCATTTGACTCATGCACTACATTCCAAGCCATACGCTGGCATTGTGACAAAGGACGACAGTACATTTTTAAAGTCATTATTCGCAGACTTTGTTTAATTCTGTTTAGCTCTCCAATCTCATTTGTGTTACTAAGGAGCATATTCTAATTTGGCACATTGAAAACAATAAAAACTCTGTATAATTTGTATCAAACGTATACTGTTTATAAATATGCATCCCTCCTGTACAGATGAAAACAACTCTCTTTTGGTACCCGGAAAATGTAGCTCACATGTGCCATATGTCCAACAACACTAACTGCTTTGGCCACTGGGGGTAGTGTATCGAATTTTGGCAAGCACAAACCAATTTTAGCTAAAGAAAATCAACCTGTTTTCGATTTCACGGTGAGATCAGTCTGATGAATTAAAGAGAGATAATAAAATCTGCTTTTTACATTACTGTGAGCGTGACAATGCAGTATTTTCATGTCTTCATGTAAACCTTCTTTCAAATGTAACTGCATAACCTCAGACGATGCCTTTATGTATTTATTTCCAAAGGTGATGATTCATAAGCCAAGCCATGCTAAATGGGAGATGATCTTGTCTACTTACTATACACCATAAAGAAATAATGTTCTCTGACAAGGGGAGTGTGTGTTTATTAGTTTTGGTGCAATGAAAGTTGAAGCAATAATAGTGAACACTGAGTCGAGCATTAGCATCATTGTAATTTATAAAAGTTATAAAACTCCACAAGGTGACGTTAAGCAAAGGGAGAAATAGTTCCTATACTACACAACCAATTGTCAACACATTTCATTTGTTCCATGGAGTTTATATATGCTAAATTAATTTTCACAGCAAATTACTAAAATAATTAGTTTAAAAACAGTATTGAATCGATATTAGGATCAATAGGCTATTTCAAGTTCCATCCACTGATCCCCACTTGCTGCTTCACACATGAAGAGACTGAGCAGAGGCAGCCACCACCACTCACCACACAAAATTGTTCGCAAATTAACCTGCCATGAAGATAGTGTAAATGAGTTTGGCTCGCTGTCCCTGGAGGAGGTCTCAAGGCTTGAGACATGACCCGAGCTCGAATACCCCCGGACTTGAGTTAATGAATAGATGGGAATTGTTGGGGTGGTGGAGGGATGGCTAATAGTTGCTGCAAGCCTCTTATAATCGACCAATTGGTGTGTGAGAAGGCGGGACTTACAAAGAGGGGTTAAAGCAATGCAAATATGCACGCACACACAATGAAGTATTAGACCAGATGCACATCATAATGCAACTAAAGCCGAATCCCGGACATTTTCGCAAATTTAGAAATCCCGGCCGGACGCTTTAAGGTCCGAAAAAGAGTACGTATGGTCACCCTACCATAGTTTCTTCAGTTTACAGAGTGGATCTTCCAGTAGAGATGACAGCATCTTCACTCCTGAGTCTTAAATGATCACAAACTCTCTCGGGAGCAAATAAGCACACCCCTGTGACTCAGTGGGTTGTAAACAGTTGTTTAGCAATGTAAAAAAAAAAAAAAAACTGTACAAGAATGGCGACACTTGCTGCTGCCGAGAAGTATCCTTAAACGTACACTTTTTGGCAATTTGAAGCGATGTTATTCCTGACGAGAGCCATTTTAAACGCAGGTAATTCCAAACGCTATCTCTCTCAGTTTCTATTTTACTCTCGCACACACACGCACACACTAGTTACTCCAATAGCAACGTAGGATTGAGCTGTACCAATGCTAGATACACTTGATCAATACAACAGTTTCTATATTATTTGAAATATCTGTAGGAAGCACCCAAACCAGAAAATGTCTAGAGATAAAACCCTGAACGATGTCTTAAGGCGTGGCACCCGTGGTATAAGCGGAATAATTGAAAAATAATGCACACCCGAGCTGTAACGGTCACTCCACTGTGCTGTTGTGGTAGCCTGTAGGGCTCTTTGAAATAACTTAAATCATTTGGTGAAGTGATATGTAACCATTATGCGGTCAAGGCCTGGAGCTACTTCTTAGCTGTGATTTACTGGAAAGTAACTGCACACCTTAGAACGTCCATCAACCAATCAGAAGAAAGCATTTAACAGACCCATGGTATAAGTGGAATAATTCAGTTACATAATGTTTTGAATAAGTGTGAATGTTTGTGACATTTACATGGCTCCTACAGTGGTCAGTGAACTTAATGTTAATTGTGTCATGTCTCTTTAAATGTAGAATGCCATGTGATTTGATGAGGTAATGTGTGCCACTAATACATTGGGGTTAAAACACCCGTGTTTAGTATGTGTTCTCATAGAATGAGTTGGGATATTTTTTGTTGACCATCTAATGTTGTTCAACTCATGTCTTGGGACTCATTAATGTTTTGCTCTTTGGAACTCTTTTCATCAAAACAAAACTCAAGATGCAAGTAATTCAGGATTTTTTTTTTTAGTGAAGTCACAAATGTTATCTCCCTGCTCCTCTGTGGTTTATGTGAAGCCAAAACAACCATATTGCATAAACATTTTACTGGTGTCCAGTATCTTCAATCAAACCTAGAACAGAGTGGCGGTGTAGTGGACTAAAGCACTGAACTGGTAAGCAAAAGGTTGTTGGTTTGATCCCCACAGCCACCACCATTGCGTCCTTGAGCAAGGCACTTAACTCCAGGTTGCTCCAGGGGGACTGTCCCTGTAATAAGGGCACTGTAAGTTGCTTTGGATAAAAGCGTCTGCCAAATGCATAAATGTAAAAGTAGAACAGGGTATAATGTCTTAAAGGCTGGTGCTCCGTTGCAGTCGTGAATGAGTGCTGGTGGCCTTTCAGATGTTTTACAAACAGCAGTTAGTGCAAACATTTCAACAATAGACTTTAAAAGAGATTATTAAACCGCAAAGGGCTACAATGTTTTAAGTTAATAGCGAACAGCTTGATTTAGCTTCCAATTATATGCACGCTGCTCTGTAATAATGCTCAGTAACAGATGTGCTACATTCGGTTCAGTGTGCGGAGCAAAGTGCTCCAGCTTCACTTTAATTTCACTTTTGCATACTTCCAAGTATGTTTGACCACTACATGTTAATAGACAAATAATTCACCCCATGGTTCACAAAGCCTGATTAGATTAGAGGCTTGATGGACGTGTAGTTTTACAGTTAATGAATGTAATCGTATTAAATCTTAAGTTGTTGAAATACAAAAGACGTGCATGTAATATGAAAGTATTGGATGTGCATCAATAGGGGTTCTCACATATCATTAAAAGGAAAATTCAAGGTTCAATACAAGTTAAGCTCAATAGACAGCATTTGTGGCATAATATTGATCACCAAAGTTTAGATTTGTCCCTCCTTTGCTTTATTAAAACAATCAAGGCTAAATTGAGGCACTTACAATGGAAGTGAATGTGGGCAAATTTTACAGGGTTAACTGAAATGTGAAGCTTTATATAATTTTATAAAAGCACTCGCATTAAATCTGGTTAAAACTTGTGTATTAGAGCTGCAAAGTTGTTTAAATTGTTACCTTGATGAAAGGTCAACACACCCTAAAATTACTAAAAATGACAGATGTAAAATACTGTAAGCCAGATTTGAGCTTTAAACGAGGGGGGATGTGGCAATCAATATTATGCCACAAATGCGGTCGATTTAGCTTAACTTGTATTGAACCTGGAACATTCCTTTAAGTTGTTTCTTTGGCTGGGACCTGAACAGATGCACAAAGAACAGGATTAAAATAACATCAATAGGCTGCTGAACTAAAGACCTAAATATTAATAGATCTGGTCATACAGTTCTAGGCACTGTGCACTTGTAGCTTTACTGCCATTATGCAGCATGCAATTTGTGACTGCCATGTAAACAGACTTTGACTATTTGAATTTGTTGGATTTTAACACTTACCCTCTGAAAGTGTAATTAAATGTCCCTTTGTATCTTAAGCGTATTTTTCCCTTGCATCTATCACAGTTTAAGTTGCACTTGGACTTACAGTAAGAGCAGTTCATAGCTCTAGTTAAAGCGCATTTTTACATGCTACTTGGATTACGATGCTTTTGGGCAAAGTGCTAAGTGCAATTTAAGTGCTAACATTCAACTAAATCATCCACATCCTGGCTCCGTGTTCTATCGTTGTAATGCACTGTTTCTCAATTTTGACTTGACGACCCCCCGGCTTTAATTCCTTAAAGTGTGCATGACAGTGTTTTAAAGACATCTGAAATTTGAATTATGACTAGTCAAACCAATGAGGCATTTCAAATTACAATTCTTCCTAAAATTACAGATCTTGAATTACAAGGATCCTAGGAATACAATTAAGATACACTTTGGAATTCTGCCTAGTACAAAATCAGTTGTAGATATCCTTAATTACAAATTTCTACTAGTAAAAACCAAAAACTGAAGCTGAACATTTGACCGATATAATTCCATATTTAAGGCAAGTCAGTTTACTTAAGCAGCCATTTTGGCAAAATTCCCAGGCAACGATTTTCTATGTAGGAAATAGCATATACAGCCGAGTTCTACAGAGTTCTATATGCTGTAACTTTTGATTCCCTTGTTCCAACTCCACGTGAACTGTACTTTGCTGAAGATTTCTTTAACACGAGAATGCACAAACTAGGTTTTTATTAGTCTCATATGGCCCCTTTTTTCCCCACATTTAAAGGTTTAAGGTTTTCTCTGCAGTGCACCCACTTTATTAGAGTTACAGGCCATTATTATCTGCATTCAATTTAGGTAGGAGAGCTAGTTTTTTTTTAAATAAAAAAGCTATGAGAAACTCCATTCACTCATACAGCATTTATGAAACTTGGCATTATTTGCTCATTAAGACTTGAAGAAACCTTGCTCCAAAAACAACAACAAGAGTCATAGTCAAGTTTGGTCATTTAATAGCACAACTATTAAAAAGTAGTAACATTATACACATTACATAACCATTATTCCAGCAAAGTATTGTCAAGGCGGATCATACAGGTCTCATCTAAACATCTTTACCATAACAACGGGGCAAGCCCTGCCATTGGCCATCTGGTCCACATTTGGCCTCTGATGAACCAATCATATTACAGCCAGTCTTGCAGGTTATGATCACAGTGTCATCAGGTTTGTATGATGGCTTCACTCCACCTTTTATCCCTCCATTTGCCACCACAGGTGCTGAACAAGTCACTGATACAAAACCAGAGAAACAAATTACATTTAGGAATGTCACATTCAAACAGTCCTACATGTGAACTCAATGGAAGAATGTCACTGCATTTATGGAAAAGGCCAGCAAATCAGCTTCAGCAATAGCAGACAAATTATAAGAGACAAGGTTAGAGTTGGCCATTGACAACTACTGAAAACTTACACTGGCAATATGAATGCAGTAATACAGATCTACCTGGCTCACAGGTGGGAACATTTGGGGTCCAGGAACCATCTGCAGCACAGGTGAGTTTGTGTGCTCCATTCAATCTGAATCCAGAAGAGCAGGTGATTGTAACAACGGCGTTAAACAGAACCACTTGTGGGGCTACCTGACCATCAGCAATGGCAATAGCTGGACATTTCACTGAGGGATGAGGGAAACAAAAGTGCTTAGTCATTTGGATACAGTGCTATTTGTGTGCCTGCCACGGTGCATGCAAATTGGGCAAATACAATGGGCAAGTAGTTGGCTAGTTTTATAAAAGCCTGAACAGCAAAAGATTTTTTCCAGCTGGAAATGTGGTTAAATTGTCTTTGGTCTCAAAGCCTCATGCTACACAGAGCAGTGCTGTTGACGCAGAATACCCTAAATTGAACAAGCAACTGTCCAAGCCAAAATCGTAGGTTCAGATTTTACGCTTTCTGTAATCCTTGAATGCACATAAATCAAAAATGAACAGTGTGGACCAATTATCGATGCCATGCAGCAGACACTTGCATGATCCATTTAATTAGGCATTACAGAGGAAGTCCAACATCTTAAAATGCCTGACACCCAACAATCTAAATAGCAGAGGAAAAAGAATAATAATAATAATAAATAATAATAAGTACAAATTGCAGATTTTGGAAATAAAGCAAACATTGTGCATGTTAGTTACCACCAACACTTGTTAAATGCAAGGTTTTTCCTGGGTCAAAAAGTGCAAGTACCACTACAGCAGTGGTTCTCAATTTTTAGGTCATGCCCCCCCTTTGAAACTAGAAAAACTTCCGCATCCCCCCCCCTCTCCAAATAATCTAATTGAAAATCATTTTTATTGAAAACCTACACTAAATTGTTCTTTCCCCATCTTCATTTGACAATGTTTTATTTAAAAACAATGAAACTGAAATTAAGTTACACCACTCCAGGGGGCGCTTGGCTGCTCAACTGAATCCTCCATTCATCTGCATTTAACTACCAGAAAGTTCTCATTGGAAACAATTAAGTTATTTTTTAATAAGATACATTGTAAGGATTCATATCTATGAATGGAAATAATCTTCAGTCTCTAAAAGTTTTGAAATCATCCAGCAATAAAATAATTTTCGCATCCTAGCTAGTACCAAAAAAAGTAATAAGTATCACGTGACAGCGCTGTCTCTGTAGCGGTCAGGACCTCTGGAAAATTTGCACCGGATTGAAATTGAAACTTTAAAAACGGACCTTTCCACTATCATTTACTCAGCCTAGTTCAAAATCAGTATTCCCCCCCCAACCCCATCCATGAAACACAAGAGTCAGGGAAGAGAGGACCATGTGTGTCCAAGCTCCGAAAGCACACAAAAGCACCATTAAAGAATCAGAATGAGCTTTATTGCAAAGTATGCTTACACATACAAGGAATTTGTCTTGGTGACGGAAGCTTCCAGTGCACAATACAGCAACGAGAAAAAAAAACAAAAAAAAAAAAAAAAAAAAAACCACGCAAGCAAGGGAATGTAAAATGGCAGAAGAGGTGTGGTATGTTGGATAAATATAAATAGACTAAAGCTGTGTATTGCACATTAATTATTGCTCAATGGGGCAGTTTTAATGGTTCATGAGATGGATAGCCTGAGGTAAACTGTTCCGGTGTCTGATGGTTCTAGCAGGTGCTACAAAAGCACTGAGCACCAGAAGGCAACAGTTCAAAAAGGTAGTGGGCTGGGTGAATGGGGTCCAGAGTGATTTTTTACAGCCCCACACTCGACGTGTACAGTCCTTGAAGGGAGGATAAGGATAACCAATATCCTCTCAGCAGTCCGAAATGTCCTTTGTAGTCTTCTGATCAGTTTTAATAGCTGCACCAAACCAGACAGTTACTGAAGTGCAGATAACAGACTCAATGACTGAGTAGAACTATCAGCAGCACCTGTGACAGATTGAACTTCCTCAACTGGCAAAGTACAACCTCTGCTGGGCCTTTTGCACAATGGAGTCAAAGCAGGTCTCCCACTACAGATCCTGTGAGATGGTAGTGCCCAGGAACCTGAATGCCTCCACTGTTGCCACAGTGCTGTTTAGAATGGTGAGGGGTCAATGTTGGGGTGTTCACAAAGTCCACAATCATCCCCACCGTTTTGTGTTCAGCTCCAGGTTGTTTTGACTACACCAGTGAGCCAGCGGTTCAACCTCCCTTCTGTATACACTGTCATCTTGGATGAGGCTGATGACAGCCGTGTCATCTGCAAACTTCAGGAGCTTGACAGAGGGGTCCTTGGCAGTGCAATCATTTGCATACATGAAGAGTAGTGGGGAGAGCACACATCCCTGGCGGGCACCAGTGCCGATTATACATGTGCTGGAAGAGAATTTCCCCCATCTCACTAGCTGCTGCCTGTCCGTCAGAAAGCTTGTGATCCACTGACAGATAGATGTGGGAACAGAGTCGGTGTAATTTAGTCTGGAGGACTGAAGCCCACAAAAAGGATCCTTGCAAAAGTCCCTGGTCTGTCTAGATGTTGCAGAATATAATGCAATCCCATGTTGACTGCATCATCCACAGACATGTTTGCTCAATAAGAATTGAAGGGGATCTAGAAAGGGTCCAGTGATGTCCTTCAGGTGGGCCAACACCAGTCTCTCAAATGACTTGACTACAGACCCGTTGCTCTGACGTCTGTGGCCACGAAGTCCTGTGATTTTGGGTTGTTACATCTGTACACCAACATTCACCGATGTAAAAGCATGTTCCACCGACTCTTGTTTTCCCCATTAATTCCACGATGTGATCCGCTCTGAACAGCTGAAAGCCCGGCAGATGTAATGCACCATCCGGAATGGCTTCACTCAGCCAGGTTTCTGTGAAGCACAAGGCAGCAGAGGTTGAAAAGTCCTTGTACGGGTGAGATGTCCATTTTGTTAAGAGCATGGAGATTCGCTAGATGAATACTTGGCAGCACTGTTCGAAAACCGCACTGATGAAGCCTGACCAGTGCGCCAGCTCATTTCCCCTCAGAGTCTTTAACACAGCTTCGCCTCTGACTAAAATGTCCAAAGCAAAGCATCCGAATAGTCAAAAACCGGGAAAAGATTGTCTGGTATGCGCAGCCAAATGTTCAGCAGTTAGTCTCTGGTAAAACTGATTAGAGAGATTACTAAACACAGGACAAGCACAAAAGAATTGAGCTCCACACCGTGGCTGCCATCCGCAGCAACATCTTCCATATTTTTAAAGTCATCCATAACACTCGTGCCTTAGATTTCAATTCTTCTGAAGCCATGTAGTGTTGTGTGAGGAACAGACCGAAATTTAAGTGTCAATTCACCTCGTCACTCATCTGAAACTGGCGTGCATGCAAGAATGACCTTGTTTACATGAGCACACCTGACATCAATGATTTGGGCTGTGAAGAGCTGCGCACGTCAGGTGAAAGTTTAAACAAGTCAGGAGAAAAAGAAATTAAAAAAAAAAAAAAAAAATTGCGCATATTGGTTCGTGTGTATTTTCACCATTTGTTAAAAAAAAAAAAAGACAAAAAAAAAAAAGGGGGGGGGGGGTGGTCAGTCTTCCACACCCCCCTATGGGGGGCGCCCCACACTTTGAGAACCACTGCACTACAGTAACCTTTTAATATGGGCTCAAATAAATGCGTGCCACTTTTGGGTACAGTATGCAACAGGCCTCAATTTCTAAAATAGCTGAAGATCTCCTACCTGGTTCACAGGTGGGAACATTTGGTGTCCAGGAACCATTTGTTCCACAGGTGAGTTTCTGTGCTCCATTCAGCTTGAACCCAGAAGAGCAGGTAATCGTAACAACGGTGTTAAACACAACCGCTTGTGGTGCTACCTGACCATTGGTGACGGCAAAGGCAGGACATTTTACTGGAGGAGCCAAAAGAGATTAAGCAAAATTTACACACACACACACACACACAAAGCACCACTGTAGTATAAAAGATTCCAAATCATTAAAGTCAACTTAATTCAACAACTCTAGATTTTATAAATGCATTGTAGTATTACATACTGACCATGTCTGTTCCCCATTCTATTTTCTCTAGTTATAATTTTAAAGTTGCTTGTCCAACAATAGTAAAATTGCCATTTTGTTCTGTTATTTTACTATATATTAATCCCAAAATATAAAACACCGAGTGAACTTTAATTTGTAAATGTTAGTTTTAAAATTTGGGTAAAAGACTCATTAAATCAAATTGGTCGGAGTCTTACACATTCTACAAATGTGAAATGCATTGACTCATTCCAAAACAAAAAACAAAAACAAACATTTGTTTATAACAGATTAAAAGGCATTCAGCAAAAGCCCCATGTAATATTCTCCACTGCAAAGCATCTGATTGTTTTATCCATGGTGGTTTAACACCCTCCGAACTGGCCAATTTCTTCCTTTAACCCATGTTTTTCCTCGTCACACCACATCACCCTTCCCATTAGAGCAGCTTTAACACCAAAACATCTGGAACACTTTCCTTTAACAAGTCCACATCTAAATTTTGCAATCCTTTCAGGTCTAACAATGTTAGACACACTTTAAATGTGGTGTAGCTGCAAGATTTGGAAAAGGGTACCAACAATGTGGCACATACATGCTGCTTTTGTATGCAGTATAAAAATGGGCCTTACAAACACAGCTGAAGATCACCTACTTGGCTCACAGGTGGGAATATCTTGCACCCAGGAACCATCTGCTCCACAGCGGAGTCGCTGTTGTCCATCAAGTCTGAATCCAGGAGAGCAGGTGATTGTAACAATGGTTTTAAATACAACCGCTTGTGGGGTTACCTGACCATTGGCGATGGCAATGGCTGGACATTTCACTGAGAGACAGACAAACATGTAGATAATCCAACTGTACCCAAATGATTTGAATATTGGCTCTTCCCAAGGTTTCTTCCTCATCTATATAACATCTTCAGGAGTTATTCCCTTGCACACTGGGGGATTTGTAAAAAGATTTTGGATTTCTGTAAAGCTGCTTTTATACAACATGTACTGCAAAAAGCACTCCACAAAACTGTGGTTTCACTGAAGTGCCGTTTGCCTGCCACTGCACACACGTAAATTACTTCTTCAAACCACAGCAGATTAGTTCACTCCATTATCTATTGTTGCTTCATATGGAAAAATGGTGTAAATATTGTAACCTGTTGTAAATGTGGTGCTTACATGCTGCTTATATGCGCAGTGTAAAATGGGCCTTACAACTCAACTCTAGCACAGCTGAAGATCTCCTACCTGGCTCACAGGTGGGAATATTTGGTGTCCAGGAACCATCTTCTCTACAGCGAAGTTGCGGTGCTCCATTCAGCTTGAATCCAGAAGAGCAAGTGATTGTAACAACAGTGTTAAACACAATCACTTGTGGGGCTACCTGACCATTGGTGATGTCAATGGCTGGACATTCAACTGAGGAAGACAGACACATGTGTTTAACACTTGACACATGTGGATACAGTCAGATTCACCAGGGTTGCTGCAGATTTAAAATCAAACTTAAGGCTTAAAGACCTTTTTTCAAGACCTGAACATATAAAAATACTGCATCCCCATATCAAAACCCACACAATCTCAAAATCAAGCATGCAAATCACAGACTCTTAAATGGGCAGGGGCACACATTCAACATGGCCATAACATTGCTTCAGTGAAACAGTGAAGGATATTTGCAAGTTTAAAATACTCAAGACATGTTTTCACAGTATCACATTTTAAATTGGTTTGATTTATGTACCATTATATGAAATGAACAGGTTGACAATATTGGATTTTGCTGATACAATGTGTTGAAAGGCAATTAATATGCCAGTAGTTCTTAAAATTGGTAGCCTATAATAAAATTACATTTTCTTTGTCTGGCCCACCTCACAAGGAGGAAATACTGGAGGCTACAAGTCCAAATTGAATAAAAGCCACAAGCGGCAATTATCTGGGGCCCAAGCACGCATGGAAAAATGACACTGATTTGACAGGAAAGATCCTGTGGAACCCTAGCCCCAACACAAACCCTAACCGCCTTCAGAGGGCTGATGGCATATTCACTGTTCTCTTAGTCATTCATGTTTGACACTAGATCAGTTTAATATTTAAACCACATCAGCAGCAAGTTAATCCATAACTGCCGTTTAAAATCAGAGATTAAAGTAATGGAGCAACAGGATAAGGAATTTCAGATTTACTGTGAAATTTAAATAGTTTTGATCCTGATTAAATTGCAACCCTGATTATTTTTTAAACAGTTTAAAGTTTGGTGCAACAAATCAGATAAACCTTGATTTGATCCAAATTTAAGATTAATCCTGGTTGGTGCAACCCACCCTTAAGCCTGGTTTATACTCTATGCATCCACAATAGCGAGAGGCAAAAATGAGGTCATCACGGAGTTGGTGGTCGTGCACTAGACCTTTTGCGTGGTGGTGCACATGGCATTTTGTAATTGTGCGCGCGACTCCGCATCTGAAAATGAACTACTTCGAGGCAACTGTCCGAACAGGTACGTCTGTACAGGCATCTCTATGATCCATCCATGTGGGACCAGAGACAGTCAGATGGCACGGAATTCCTGGAAAGAAATTGCAGCCATGGTTGGGAAAGTGATTTGCCGAGAAGTATGGAAAAATCTGAGACAAGTTTGTCAAAACCAAGAAAGAGTCCATGGAAGCAGTGGCCCAGGCGGGTACAAGAACATTTAGCTAATTTTAAACTTTACAAATTGGCAAAGCCACCAAAGCACCGGGAAACAGAATTGAATATCGAAGTTGAGCAAAAAGTCACGTAAATGACTTCAAAACAACAGCAGATATTATACACATACACAAGTTTCTGACCATTACTTTGTGACCCATGTGCAGTGTTCAAAACACAAGATGAACCAGAGACAACTCGTTTCATTCAGAAAATCGGTCTTAATTTCTTATTTTTTTCCTAATTCTTTGAACAAATTGTTCACTGATCATTCATTATGCTTAAGTTAGATTTGAATAAATTCATTTGGTTGGCGTTTTATGGGTGAAGCCAATAGTGTACCTATGCTTTAAATTTTGCTGAAAAAGTAGAACTGGAGACTAATTGGTAGATTTTGCATTCTTCTTTGATATAGTGTGTTCACAGAGTGTGCTTTAAATCTTTACTTATTGCATTTATTTATTTTTTTGGGTAGATAACATGAACAGAGGAACTTGGTGACGAGCAGCTCCACGGCCACAGAGTAACCTAGAACATCATCGTCTGTAACAAACACTGAACTCCACCAGCTCCTCAGCGTTCCTTACGCTATGACCGCCTCCCATCTCCCCACTTCCTGTAACATCCCAAATTCCAGCATCTCCAACTCAATCGCTGCCCTACTCCCATTCCTTCCAGTCACCATCTCCAGCTCTTACAGGCTCGTTGCATAAATGGAACACCAAAAGATACCCTTGAGGAGATTGGAGATGTTGGACCAGGAGAGGGAAAGTGCCATGCAGCAGGACAATGAAGACTACAGATTTGCTGTAGTTATGACTGACATGCTGGCGAAAGTGGACCCAAAGTCGTCTGATGTAGTGGCATAGTGACTCGCCTCAATCCGGGTGAGGGGAAAAAAAAAAAAAAAAAAAAATCATGGTTTAACAGTTTATATAGTAACCATGGTTAATTGTATCAAAACCATGATTTCTGCTCCGAAAACCACGGAGACTGTGGTCATGGTTACTACAATATTACTATAGTAAATTTTTGTCAGGGTCCTTAATTACGAAATCAACATTTTAAACTTAATACCTTGCACTAATAAGCTACATGCACCAAAGTGCACTTCAAACTCATTTCAACATTCAATATCAGAAGCTGTACACCACTATAGAAGGAATAACCTTGCTACTAGAATGCATACGAGAAGGGATGTTGTGATAATCCTGCTTTAGTATTTTAATCATACATTGAAATCCCACATGAACACCATGCACTTTGTTTCATGTGCAGTTTTGGCTCAACTGCGGCTCTTTCCCTGGGTGATGTCGGTGTAAATTATTAATCATGCATCAATGTATTACTATAACAGCATCTTAATGCCATTAATCAAAGTGCATTGACGCTTGAGAGATTACAGCCCCGCAAGGAAACAGGAAGAACTTGCGTGCAGGTTTTAAATAAACCTGCATGCACATTGACATTACCAGCATTTCATTTTCTCCACTTGCCATTTTCAAGTGCACACAACGCTTGCAGAACAATGTGAAACACCGGTAGAGCATATCAATTCAGGTGCATCAGTGGAGGTTGTAACTGTGCCTGTCTGTTTGACGCTTTGACCAAAACTTGTGCTCCAGATGCATCATTAAATGCAAGGTGAACAGACCGCAGTGCCAATGCTTCCCGAACTGTGGTTGGTGAACGGTTCTCGGTTACAAAACAAAATACATGCATATAAAACAGCACCAAGATTACTCTTTATAAAAAGGGCAAACAGTTTGCTGCAAAACTAATCACCGCAGTTTTACTACAGTAGCCATAGTTTCACCATGGCAGTAAAACAGTAACTACAAAATTAACCATACATACGCTCATGGTTACTACAATATTACTAGTGAAACCATGGTTACTATATGGATCATAACAGTGTTAAACAACCACCGCTTGTGGGGCTACCTGACCGTTGGCGACAGCAATGGCTGGACATTTCACAGAGGAACCGGAGAGTGAATGAGATGAGTAGCATGTAGATAACCCAACTGTATTGAAATGATCTGAATTTCATTATCTTTATGGGAGGCTTTCCTTTACACACACACACACTTTGTCGCTAGATTTAGTGACTTTAGAAAAGTCACTAAAGGGGTCTGAAAAGCACCTAGCGACAAATCTTAGCTACTTTCTGTAGAAGAGTCGCCAGTACTGCCATGCAAGGTCTTGCTTTCCCACCGCAGGCACACCTGTCTACTCTATTCAGCGAGTGGGAGACAAAAGGAGCAGCACATTCAGTTCACCGCACAGCAGCTGACGCAGACGTGAATGAGCTGGGCCTGTGCAAACAGAGTTGCCAAGGACCAAATCAATAGTCTGTATGGTTTGCTCCTTTGTTTTAAGCAATTGAATTTGACCATTATTTTTCTTGCTGATACACAGAGGTTGTGCACTGTGCGGAGAAAAAAAAAAAAAAGTTGCTAACTTTGAGTGATCATTTTACATGTAAATTATAGCTGAAATCACAGCACAGCCATTGTCTTTAACTTGTTATAAAAATCAGGATTTTAGCATTGCAGAGCAGAAGCTTGGAAATTGCTTGCAAGTGATTACTGGTTGGTAGTCTTAAATGGCCGGTGTTTTTACTCACCATTTCATATGTCTGACAGAAACGGAACAAATATGTACATGAACAGCTTTATTGGGAATTCGGCTGTATTAAAATACAGTGAGCACAGAGTAGGAGAGAAGCAATCAGCCCTTTACATCTGTTAAGGCAGAATGCAAAATACGACATGACATCACGAATATGCTAATTAACGCATGATGTCATCTAGCAACTTTGCGACTTTTAGCAGGCTTTAGCTACTTTATTGAAAGTAGTTGGCAACACTGCACACACTAGAGTAGTTCACTCAGTTTTATTGCTTCATAAAAGCCTACAGTATTGCAAGAGATTTCAGAAGAAAATGTGAAATGGGCTTGGCATTTGCATCTGCTAGTTGTTACACAGCTGTAAAGTTTATACATGCAGGGTTTTGTTTCAAGAGATATGGCATCTTAAAGCAAACTTTATAATTTCACATTTTATAACCAATTTCTTAAATAAGTCTCCCATTTAATAAGTACGTGTGAAACCGGTCTTTCACCTCAACTCTAGCACAGCTAAAGATCTCCTACCTAGCTCAAAGGTGGGAATCTTGCACCCAGGAACCATCTGCTTCACAGTGGAGTCGCTGTTCTCCATGGTGTCTAAATCCAGGAGAGCAGGTGATCATAACTTAATGCAAACAACCGCTTGAGGCTACCTGACCATTGGCAATAACAATGGCTGGACACTTCACTGGAGAGAGGGAGACAGTTGCATTATCTACATGCTGCTTATATTCAAACTATTTGAATTTTGGCTCTTCCCACAGTTTCCTTTCCACTGACTGGGGGATTTATAACATTTGTTCCAATTTCTGTAAAGCTGCTGTGACGAGGAGGGCGTGGCCGGGCCGTGAGGGTGCACTGCTAGTCCAGAGTCAGATGATGAGCAGGAGAGCCAAAACTGTTCTACATTACAGAAATACTAAACTGTAATAATGAGCCTTTAAAATATAAATTTTACAAGCACACGCATGACGCGAGCCGCAGCGACACCGGCAAAAGCGGTAATGATTCTGAATGTCGGAAAAAGCAAGGAGACTAACTGAATATTTTGTTAACTTGGAGAAATGCATATTAGGGTTGTGCCGACAGATGATGGTCAGAGTGATCGCCAATAGCCGATGCCTTTGACCATGTCAAGACGATATTTGGCTCGTTTCCTCATGTATTAAAATTATTATTAGGCTATCAAATTATGGGAAATTATTTGCCCATAGACAGACACATGCCCGAAGAAACATTATATTAAGAGATGACAGAAAAGCCGTCTATGCGCTTGTCTGATGCACCGATACGGGTGCAGTCTCATGGAACACACGTATGTAAAAAGGTTCTTTTTGTTTGTCTTCTGAATTTTATTTTGCAAGAACAGTATCATGAGTGCTGCATATGACCTCAGACATCTCAGCTCAGGTGGTGTTTTGAGTTGTTCACTTTCCACAGAGCAGTTCATTGTGAACATACTGCAGCCTAAACATCTGTGATTAAAAAAAAATACAAAAACCATTCACCTCAAACCATGATTTATATTTCAGTGATTATCATAATTACGTTTACATTCAGAATTGTTTGTCTTCATTTGTGGAAGTAATTTTCCACCTGCATGTTTAAATGGATACTTGCCGGACGGTAAAAAGGTGTGTAATCTCACCCCCCCCCCTTTGTAATCTCAAATTTGCTGGGAATAAAATGCCCAAATACTTAATGCCCTGTTTGGGCCACTGGAAGGTGCCCGGCTGGAAAGCAGTTACTGGACAGCATGCTGTCAGCGCCAAAGCTTCGGATTTAGACCAATTGACTTTGTATCCTGAGAACTTGGAAAAGGAATTAATAATTCTGTGGAGGCAAGGCATAGATCTAGTAGTTTCAGAGACAAATAATATCATCTGCGTAAAGCAGAAGCGTATGCGCTCATCCTCATCGCGGCTGCTAATCGTTCCAGGGCAAGACAGAACAATAATGGGGAAAGAGGGCAGCCCTGCCGAGTGCCCCTATTCAGAGTAAAATAATCTGAAATTAATCCATTTGTTTGTACCGCCACTACCGGGTGTCTAAAGTAACTTAATCCAACCAATAAATGTACTTCCAAACCCATACATTTTCAAAATCTTAAAATAATCCCATTCTACCATAAACGCCTTTTCGGCGTCAAGTGAGATGGCAGCGATGGGAGATTGATCATTTTGTGAGCCAAAATTACATAACAGAAAATATTGTCAAATAAACCCAGCCAATAGGAAGAATGAACAAAGAATGTGTAGATTCATTCACAGAACTCTCAAAAAGGTGCGATCTTCCACAAATTCCAGCTGATATAAAACGTTGTTCAGTGAGCCAGCTGTTCAACAGATGACGTAATCATTCCAATGTCCTGTAAAAAAAAAAAAAAAAAAAAAAAAAAAAAAAAGACAGACAGGAGGAATAAGCAAGAACGACAAACAGATTAATCCACAGCTGTTCCAAAAGGAGTGTTATTCAAAAGAACAAGCTCCAGCCGCTAGGCGCAACCAATACAAAAAAACCACACACACACACCACACCCCGGATGGTCGAGTCAATTCACTGAGGCCGCATAAAAATATATACACCATGACTTACACAATCCGTGCAAGTAAAGGACATCCTTTGTGAGCATGTAGATATTTTGCAGTCATCTGTAGTATCCACTCTCAAACTGGTCGGGAACTTCAATGCAAAAGTAATCTTTCGTCAATGTAAAAAAAAAGTTTAAGGAAAAGCGTTACACAAAACAAGCTCCAGCTGCACAGCGGAGCCAACGCAAAAAACCCAAAATGTCACCCAGCTTCCTCAAAAGTACAGCGAGTTGACCCACTCACATGAAACACCCAATGGTTTACTCAACCATTGATTCAATAAAAAGACATTGCCCGATTGGGACATGTAAATACTTTGCGATCAACCTTAGTTTCTATTCTCAGTTTGGCTGGAAACAGAACAAACGAGATCTTTTACCAATGTAAGAGTTTTACATTCCTTGAACCGATCGCGTTTCTCTCGAGTTTGCAAAGTCCGGGAACAAGAAATTATGGTTCTTCCAAGAAAGCTTCCCTTTGCTCCACGCCTGGTGCAACAAGATCTTTATCAGACGATGTCAAATCTGCCCAGAATCAATCGGGGCCCATCTCCCTCAGCAAATCTGTGAACTCTCTCGATTTCCAGCTTGTTGCCTGTTATGTCGAGCAGACTCGAAAAACTCGTCTAGGAATTTCACCATATCTCTGCCCTCCTCATGATCAGGAATTCCAACAATTTGAACATTATTCCTACGGCTTCTATTCTCAAGATCTTCAAGCTTTAAGATGTTCCAAATCAACTTTGGTCGCAGGCGGATTAGCGGTTAAAATTCCTCTCCGAAGATTCCAGACAATCGATTCGTCTCTCAACATCAATCACTCTTGTAACTAGCTCAGAGAATTCTTTCCATTGCCGTAATCTATCGATGCATTACAGCGAGATCCTCCAAGTCAGCAAGAATCTTCATCAACATCACAGACACGTTGGACAACCGACGCTGTATTCCTTCTCCCGCCGCGCCATCCAAATCGAGTCCCCGGTCTGCTGGCCTGTCGGGGCTTTTATCCTGAACACGCAAGTGTCTTTTAAATCTCTCCAGAGCCCAAGGATTTTGACTTTGCCATATTTTGCAAAGAGCAATTGTGTAACTGGGTGTATCAAATTCACCAGATTATAACATGAAAATAATTGAAAATTTAGCAAAGTGCGCAGAGCTTGCTCACACATCTGCTTCTTGCACAGCATCACGTGACCCTTGGAGCAGGGTTTCTCTAATCCAGGAGCAGAGCGATTAAAGAATGCTTTGAGCGCAGAGGGGAAATCGTTGCCGTTCCACTCCACTCACATACTCTGATCAGGATGGTACCACCTCTGCCTCATTTTGAGCCAGGAAAAACCCTGGCATGTAATGTCTGAAAGACTCTTCCAACAAAAGCAAATTTGTTCAAATCCATTAACTTTCGTTGCTTAAAAATAAATAAAAACTCTACTTATGCATCGAAGTGCAGCATACACGGGCAGTGGAAATACTGTAATTTGGACACCAAAATGTGCAGCTTAGATGCTTGGTGTGAAACTGATCTTACACCTGAACTATAGCACTGCTGCAGATCACCTACCTGGCTCACAGGTGGGAACATCTCCATTCCAGGAACCATCTTCTTTACAGCGAAGTTGCTTTGCACCATTCAACTTGAATCCAGGAGAGCAAGTGATCATAACAACGGTGTTAAACACAACTGCTTGTGGGGCTACCTGCCCACTGGCGACAGCAATGGCTGGACATTTCACTGAGGAACCAGAGAGTGAACGAGATCAGTAGCATGTAGATAACCCAACTGCATTCAAATGATTTGAATTTTGGCTCTTCAAGATTCTAATTTTTATAGGTTTTCCTTGCCACCATTACCATCACTCACTGGGGGATCTAAACAACTGTTCCAATTTCTGTAAAGCTGCTTTTGAAAAATGTACTGTCAACGCACACTGAATTGTGATGAACTGAAGAGAAAGTGCCATTTGTTTGCCTGCCACTACGCATGTAATGTCTGAAAGACATGTTCACTCCGCTATCTTGTGGCTTCATATAATGAAAATAGCACCACTCGAGACTAAACGTAGCTAGTCTATGAAGTTGCGAGGCAAACACAGGCAGTGCAAGTACTGTAGCCTGTTAATATGGATGCAAAAATAAATGCGGTGATTACATTCTACAGGCAATTTGTTTGAAATGGGTCTTACAGCTCAATTCTAGCACAGCTGAAGATCTCCTACCTAGCTCACAGGTGGGAACATCTGCGGTCCAGGAACCATCTGCTCCACAGCGGAGACTCTGTTCTCCATTCAGCTTGAATCCAGGAGAGCAAGTGATCATAACAACGGTGTTAAACACAACTGCTTGTGGGGCTACCTGACCATTGGCGATGGCAATGGCTGGACATTTCACTGGAGAGAGGCATGTAGATAATCCAACTGTAAATGATTTAAAATTCTCATCCCGAGGTTAATTCCTCATCTATTGAATATCCTCAGGGGGAGGTTTTCCTTGCACACTTGGGGAATTTGTAAACACCGTTTTTTTGTTCCAATCTCTGCTTCAAAGCAGATTTACAATGTACTACAAGCACTACACAAAATTGTGATCAACTGAAGTGTTTGCCTGCCAACAAACATTGAGAGACTTTTCTTCAAACAAATAGCAGATGTGTTCACTCCATTAACTTGTTTTAAATAAAAAATAGCTCTACTTATGCATCAAAGTGCAGCTTAGTCCCAGTTGTGCTGCATTCATGGGCAGTGGAAATACTGTAATATAATTGACAATGTGCAGCTTACATGCTTGGTGTGAAACTGGTCTTACACCTGAACTATAGCACTGCTGCAGATCACCAACCTGGCTCACAGGTGGGAACATCTGCATTCCAGGAACCATCTTCTTTACAGCGGAGTTGCTTTGCACCATTCAGCTTGAATCCAGGAGAACAGTTGATCAGAACAACTGTGTTAAACACAACTGCTTGTGGGGCTACCTGACCATTGGCTACAGCAATGGCTGGACATTTCACTGGAGGAACAAAAGATAAGAATTTAACCAATGTACACAGTCAGAATTACTGAAATGAACAGCCAAATGTTTTATTGGCAGGAACAATGAGAAAAGCATGGTTCAACTACAGTAACTGTAGTATAAATACACCCCTACTGTGCATTTAACTTAAATCCAAATAGCAGAGTAGTTCACTCAGTTTTGATGCTTCAAAAGGTCTACAGTAGATTGCAAGATTTCAGCAGAAAATGAAATGGGCTTGGCATTTGCAGCTTCTAGATGTTACACAGCTGTGCAGCTTATACATGCAGGGTTAAGCAAAAATTAAGCAAAATCTTATTTCACATTCTCCGCATTTTATATAAACTAATTTCCTAAATGAGTCTCCAATAAAAAGAAAACTTGCATGATCCATTTAATTATGCTTTAGGAAGTCAGAAATAACTGCTAGACACACCCAACATTCTAAACAGCACAAATGAAGATATAGCCAAAAACAATTTGGCATGTAGTTGATCATGCAAGCTACCACCAAAATTTATTGACCCAGAGACAGATAGAAGTAACATGAAAGTGAGAAATAGGTCTTACGCCTCAAAACTCTAGCACAGCAGAAGATCTCCTACCTAGCTCACAGGTGGGAACATCTGCGGTCCAGGAACCATCTGCTCCACAGCGGAGACTCTGTTCTCCATTCAGCTTGAATCCAGGAGAGCAAGTGATCGTAACAACGGTGTTAAACACAACTGCTTGTGGGGCTACCTGACCATTGGCGATGGCAATGGCTGGACATTTCACTAGAGAGAGAGGCATGTAGATAATCCAACTGTATCTAAATGATTTAAAATTCTCATCCCGAGGTTAATTCCTCATCTATTGAATATCCTCAGGGGGAGGTTTTCCTTGCACACTTGGGGAATTTGTAAACACTTTTTTTGTTCCAATCTCTGCTTCAAAGCAGCTTTACAATGTACTACAAGCACTACACAAAACTGTGATCAACTGAAGTGTTTGCCTGCCAACAAACATTGAGACAGACTTTTCTTCAAACAATAGCAGATGTTCACTCCATTAACTTGTTTTAAATAAAAAATAGCTCTACTTATGCATCAAAGTGCAGCTGAGTCCCAGTTGTGCTGCATTCATGGGCAGTGGAAATACTGTAATATAATTGACAACAAAATGTGCAGCTTACATGCTTGGTGTGAAACTGGTCTTACACCTGAACTATAGCACTGCTGCAGATCACCTACCTGGCTCACAGGTGGGAACATCTGCGGTCCAGGAACCATCTTCTTTACAGCGGAGTTGCTTTGCACCATTCAGCTTGAATCCAGGAGAGCAAGTGATCGTAACAACGGTGTTAAACACAACTGCTTGTGGGGCTACCTGCCCATTGGCTACAGCAATGGCTGGACATTTCACTGAGGAACCAGAGAGTGAACGAGATCAGCAGCATGTAGATAACCCAACTGCATTCAAATTATTTGAATTTTGGCTCCAAGACTCTTTTTATAGGAGGTTTTCCTTGCCACCATTATCATCAACACTCAGTTGGGATTTAACAATTGTCCCAATTTCTGTAAAGCTGCTTTTGAAAAACATACTGAAAAAGGCACAACTGAATTGTGATTCACTGAAGAGAAAGTGCCATTTGTTTAACTGCCACTGCTTATGTCTGAAAGACTTCAAACAATAGCAGATTCATTCAGCAAATCTTCAGTGGCTTCATACTGTATAATGAAAACAGCTCTGCTTGACTGCAGCTAGTCTCCTATGAAGAGTTGTGGGGAATACACAGGCAGTGCAAGTACTGTAACCGGTTAGATGCAAAAATAAATGTGGCGATTACATTCGACAGCCAGTGTGTGAAATGGGTCTTACAGCTCAATTCTTGCACAGCTGAAGATCACCTACCTGGCTCACAGGTGGGAACATCTGCTGTCCAGGAACCATCTGCTCCACAGTGGAGTTGCTTTGCACCGTTCAGCTTGAATCCAAGAGAGCAAGTGATCGTAACAACGGTGTTAAACACAACCGTTTGTGGGGCTGCCTGACCATTGGCAATGGCAATGGCTGGACATTTCACTGAGAGTGAGACACAAGCAGCATGTGGATAATCCAACTGTATCCAAATGACTTAAATTTTCCTTTCACACTGGGGGCATTTGTAACACCACTTTGTTCCAATCTCTGTAAAGCTGCTTTGAAGAAACATACTGCAAAAAGCACTACACATAAAATTGTGATCAACTGAAATGTTGTTTGCCTGTCACCACACACAATGTGTGACTGACTCTTCCAACAATAGCAGATGTGTTCACTCCATTATCTTTAGCTGCTTTAAATAAAAAAAAAATAAACTCCACTTATGCATCGAAGTGCAGCTGAGTCCAAGAGAAGTTGTACTGCATATATGGGCAGTGGAAATACTGTAATATAAATTTGGACACCAAAATGTGCAGCTTACATGCTTGGTGTGAAACTGGTCTTGCACCTGAACTATAGCACTGCTGCAGATCACCTACCTGGCTCACAGGTGGGAACATCTCCATTCCAGGAACCATCTTCTTTACAGCGGAGTTGCTTTGCACCATTCAGCTTGAATCCAGAAGAGCAGCTGATCAGAACAACTGTGTTAAACACAACTGCTTGTGGGGCTACCTGACCATTGGCTACAGCAATGGCTGGACATTTCACTGGAGGAACAAAAGATAAGAATTTAACCAATGTGCAGTCAGAATTACTGACATGCACAGCCAATGTTTTTTTGGCAGAAACAATGAGAAAAGCATGGTTCAACTACAGTAACTGTAGTATAAATACACCCCTACTGTGCATTTAACTTAAATCCAAATAGCAGAGTAGTTCACTCAGTTTTGATGCTTCAAAAGGTCTACAGTAGATTGCAAGATTTCAGCAGAAAATGTGAAATGGGCTTGGCATTTGCAGCTTCTAGTTGTTACAGCTGTGCAGCTTATGCAGGGTTAAGCAAAATCGTATAAATTTCACATTCTCCGCATTTTATATAAAAATGACTTACTAAACGAGTCTCCAATAAAAAAAATTAAAAAAACGAACTTGCATGATCCATTTAATTATGCTTTAGGAAGTCAGACATAACTGCTAGACACACCCAACATTCTAAACAGCACAAATGAAGATATAGCCAAACACAATTTGGCATGTAGTTGATCATGCAAGCTACCACCAAAATCTATTGACCCAGAGACAGATAGAAGTAACATGAAAGTGAGAAACAAGTCTTACGCCTCAACTCTAGCACAGCTGAAGATCTCTTACCTAGCTCACAGGTGGGAACATCTGTGGTCCAGGAACCATCTGCTCCACAGCGGAGTCTCTGTTCTCCATTCAGCTTGAATCCAGGAGAGCAAGTGATCGTAACAATGGTGTTAAACACAACCGCTTGTGGGGCTACCTGACCATTGGCGATGGCAATGGCCGGACATTTCACTGGAAAGAGAGGCATGTAGATAATCCAACTCATCCAGAGGTTAATTCCTCATCTATTGAATATCCTCAGGGGGAGGCTTTCCCTTGCACACTTGGGGAATTTGTAACACCATTTTGTTCCAATCTCTGTAAAGCTTTGAAGCAATGCACTACTAAAAGCACTACACACAAAATTGTGATCAACTGAAGAGTGTTGTTGCCTGCCAACAAACAGTCACAGACTTTCAAACAATAGCAGATTTGTTCACTTCATTAACTTGCTTTAAATAAAAAATAGCTCCACTTATGCATCGAAGTGCAGCTATGAGTCCAAGAGGAGCTGTACTACATACACGGGCAGTGGAAATACTGTAATAATTGACACCAAAATGTGCAGCTTATGCTTGTGAAACTGGTCTTACACCTGAACTATAGCACAGCTGCAGATCTCCTACCTGGCTCACAGGTGGGAACGTCTGTGGTCCAGGAACCATCTTCTTTACAGCGGAGTTGCTTTGCACCATTTAGCTTGAATCCAGGGGAGCAGGTGATCGTAACAATGGTGTTAAACACAACTGCTTGTGGGGCTACCTGACCGTTGGCAACAACAATGGCTGGACACTTCACTGGGTAGAAAGGAGACATAAGCAGCATGTAGATAATGCAACTATTCAAAATGATTGAATTTTGGCTCTTACAACGGTTTCCTCCAATTGGTAGGTTTTCCTTGCCACGGACCCTCATTGGGGGATTTATAACAACATTTGTTCCAATTTCTGTAAACCCGCTATTGAAGCAATATGTAATGAAAAAGCGCAACAAACTACACTGTACTGTGATTCACTGACGTGAAAGTGCAGTTTGCCTGCCACTGCATATGTGCAGGTGAAGTCAGAAGTTTACATACACCTTAACCAAATACATTTAACTTTCACAATTCCTGGAAAAAAAAAAAAAAAATCCCCATTCCCTGTCTTGGGTCAGTTAGGATCACTATATATTTTAATGTGAAATGTCAGAATAGGGGAGAATGATTTCAGCTTTTATTTCTTTCATCACATTCCCAGTGGGTCAGAAGTTTACATACACTTTGTTAGTATTTGGTAACATTGCCTTTAAATTGTTTAACTTGGGTCAAATGTTTTGGGTAGCCTTCCACAAACGTCATAAGTTGCTGGAATTTTGGCCCATCCCTCCAGACAGAACTGGTGTAACTGAATCATGTTTGTAGGCCTCCTTGCTCCCACATGCCTTTTCAGTTCTACCCACAAATTTTCCTAACAGATTGAGGTCAGGGCTTTGTGATGGCCACTCCAATACCTTGACTTTTTCCATAAGCCATTTTGCCACAATTTGAGGTATGCTTGGGGTCATTGTCCATTTGGAAGACCTTTTTGCAACAGAGCTTTCACTTCCTGGCTGATGTCGCTTAAATACACAATTTTCCTTCCCCGTGCACTTCTCAAAATAGATGGCATCATAAGTCCCTCCTTCAGCAAAAGCACCCTACAACATGATGCTGCCACCCCCATGCTTCACGGTTGGGATGGTGTTCTTCAGCATGCAAGCCTCACCCTTTTCCCTCCAAACATAACGATGGTCAATATGGACAAAAGTTCAGACCATAGAAAATCTTTCCAAAAAGTAAGAGCTTTGTACCCATATGCACTTGCAAAAGGTAGTCTGGCTTTACAAGGGTTTGCGCATTGGCTTCCTTGCCGAGCAGCCTTTCAGGTTATGTTGATATAGCACTTGTTTTGCTGTTGATAGATACTGGTCTACCCGTTTCCTCCAGCATTTCACAATGTCCTTTGCTGTTGTTCTGGGAATGATTTGCACTTCACACCAAACTACGTTCATGAGACCGAATGAGTCTCCGAGCGGTATGATGGCTGCGTGGTCCCATGGCGTTTATACTTGCATACTATTGTTTGTACAGATGAACATGGTACCTTCAGGCATTTGGAAACTGCTCCCAAGGATGAACCAGACTCTGAGGTCCTCAGAAAAACAGTCGTCTTTGCTTGACGTCATGGGAAAATCAAAAGAAAATCAGCCAAGATGCACAGAGTTTGAAGGTAGGCCTTAAAATAAATCCACAGGTGCACCTCCAATTCAGTACACCTATCAGAAGCTAATTTGCCATTTGTCTAAAGGCTTGACATTTTCTGGAATTTCCCAAGCTGCTTAAAAGGCACAGATAATGTAAAACTTCTGACCCACTGGAATTGGGGGTCAATAAAAAGTGAAACAAGCTGTCTGTAAACAATTGTTGGAAAAACGTACTTATGTCATGCAAAGTAGATATCCTAAACGACTTGGCAAAACTATAGTTTGCAAATATTAAATCTGTGGAGTGGTAAAAAAAAGTTTGACTTCAGCCAAAGTGTATGTAAACTTCTAACTTCAACTGTTATGTCTGACTTTTCTTCAAACAATAGCAGATTTGTTCACTCTTTAATGGCTTCATATAATGAAAACAGCTCCGCTTGACTGTGCGCAGTTATTCTATGAAGAGTTGCGAGGTATACACGAGCAGTGCAAGTACTGTAACCTGTTAATATGGATGCAAAAATAAATGTGGCCATTACATTCTACAGGCAATTTGTTTGAAATGGGTCTTGCAGCTCAATTCTAGCACCTACCTGGCTCACAGGTGGGAACTGTGGTCCAGGAACCATCTTCTTTACAGCGGAGTTGCTTGGCTCCATTCAGTCTGAATCCAGGAGAGCAGGCGATCGTAACAATGGTGTTAAACACAACAGCTTGTGGGGCTACCTGACCATTGGCGATGGCAATGGCTGGACATGTCACTGGAGAGAAAGAGTTAATTTCTCATCTATTGAACATCCTCAGGTTTTCCTTGCACACTGGGCCATCTGTAAATTTTTTGTTACAATCTCTGTAAAGCTGCTTTGAAACAATGTACTGCTAAAAGCACTACACAAAAAAAAAAAAATTTGATGAACTGAAGAGAAAGTGTTGCGTGCGCACAGATTTTTTCACTCCATTCATTAGTTGTTTATGCATGAGTCTAAGGAGTTGTGCTGCATACATGGGCATAGGAAATACTAACAATTTGGACACCAAAATATGCAGCTTACATGCTTGGTGTGAAACTGGTCTTACACCTGAACTGTAGCACCACTGCAGATCTCCTACCTGGCTCACAGGTGGGAACATCTGCAGTCCAAGAACCATCTTCTTTACAGCGGAGTTGCTTTGCACCATTTAGCTTGAATCCAGGAGAGCAGGTGATCGTAATAACAGTGTTAAACACAACCGCTTGTGGGGATACCCGACCACTGGCAATGGAAATGGCCGGACATTTCACTGAGGAACGAGAGTTTACCTGTGATTTTTCCCATGGAGGACAAACATGAAGCGTGTTCCAAAATTAAGTACTTGGTCGTAATTTCTGAACATGGCAGATACTGTAACCTGTTAATATAGGCATCAAAATAAAAACATGCTTCCAAGTATGGTGTAAACACGGGCCTTACACCTCAAATCTAGCACTACTGAAGATTTCCTACCTGGCTCACAGGTGGGAACATCTGCATTCCAGGAACCATCTTCTTTACAGCGGAGTTGCTTTGCACCATTCAGCTTGAATCCAGGAGAGCAGCTGATCAGAACAACTGTGTTAAACACAACTGCTTGTGGGGCTACCTGACCATTGGCTACAGCAATGGCTGGACATTTCACTGGAGGAACAAAAGATAAGAATTTAACCAATGTGCACAGTCAGAATTACTGAAATGCACAGCCAATGTTTTATTGGCAGAAACGATGAGAAAAGCATGGTTCAACTACAGTAACTGTAGTATAAATACACCCCTACTGTGCATTTAACTTAAATCCAAATAGCAGAGTAGTTCACTCCGTTGATGCTTCAAAAGGTCTACAGTAGATTGCAAGATATTTCAGCAGAAAATGTGAAATGGGCTTGGCATTTGCAGCTTCTAGTTGTTACACAGCTGTGCAGCTTATACATGCAGGGTTAAGCAAAATCGTATAAATTTCACATTCTCCGTATTTTATATAAAAATGACTTCCTAAATGAGTCTCCAATAAAAAAAATAAATAAAAAAACGAACTTGCATGATCCATTTAATTATGCTTTAGGAAGTCAGAAATAACTGCTAGACACACCCAACATTCTAAACAGCACAAATGAAGATATAGCCAAACACAATTTGGCATGTAGTTGATCATGCAAGCTACCACCAAAATCTATTGACCCAGAGAAAGATAGAAGTAACATGAAAGTGAGAAACAGGTCTTACGCCTCAAAACTCTAGCACAGCTGAAGATCTCCTACCTAGCTCACAGGTGGGAACATCTGCGGTCCAGGAACCATCTGCTCCACAGCGGAGTCTCTGTTCTCCATTCAGCTTGAATCCAGGAGAACAGGTGATTGTAACAACCGTGTTAAACACACCAACTACTTGTGGAGCTACCTGACCATTGGTGATGGCAATGACTGGACATTTCACTGAGGAACAAGAGAGGAGCATAATTGGACAAATTTGTATAGTCCAAAAAAAAAAAAAAAAAAAAGGGGCTTGGAGGCCAAAAGTCTATTCGTGAATATGCTTTTGCTACACGGCTGTCCTGCTTGCATATTCAGGTTTTTTTTTTTTCCAAAAGCAAAACTCCAACTGAAGCGTTCTTCATTAAAGAATCCCTAAATGCAGTTTAGAATTTATCTATGCAGTGGGACTGACAAAGCTGCTTCATATGGATTGTGCTATTATGGACAAAACTCAAACGTATTTAACTGCTAGACAATTCTAAACTGCACAGATGATCAAACATTTGGTCATGCAAAGTTAGAAAGCTTCTCAAACTACATATCCTTACTAAAAATCTCACATTTGTAACTGTAGTAACAATAGTGGTGGTATTTGGATGATTTTTATAGATCTGCTTCTGGGTGGAATGTTGCCTTTGTTTGATTGCTTGGTCCAAACCACAGTTTGTCCCCCACCCACCCTTGCTGCTTCTGGTTCACATCACTTTACTGTAGGTACCAAACTCCAGCCAATGAGTAATTAACAAAGTACTAGAGGCAGCTGCAGTATCTATTCACATGTAACATGTCAGCTTTAGTCTGTATTCTTCCATTTTCCTAGTTTCTCACTGTTAAATGCAGTAGTGTCATTTCTAAATAGCAATATGCATCCAGTTATATGTAGTGCAGGCTATGCACTGTAAAAATGGTCATCGTAATCCCCACTGACATGGTTATTTCAGGGAAGAAACAGGGTGGGGAAATAAAAGCACATGCCCACAATCTTCCTCTAACTGGAAAGTATTAAGGGAACTTTGCATACGGTTTTATACATCTGAACATTTGTATGCAAAACCTGACTTAACAGGCCACGGATACTTTAACTTTTGTAAACTTACGGTACAACTTTGAAGATATGCAAAAACCTGTGATCATTGGACAAGTGGTTGACCAAATACATAAGCCACTACCAAAAACTACTAACCAAATATAAACCCTGCACAAAACATGCGAATACTCTTGGAGGTCTTAACGGGTCCACTCCAAGCAGAGGACCCAATACCTGACCCGGGACACATGGGTTCGGATCCACATTTTATATGGTCAGCCGGGTCTGGGTCGGGTCCCATTCCTGCAGGTCCCAGGTCTGTTTAACACCCGAGTCGATCAGAGAAGACCCAGCCGTGATCAGACTGCGCTGATGGTGCCATGTGTGTTGTAACTTGCAACATTGTAAAATTAGGATGAGAAAGTGCAGGCGGGAAATAAACGGTAAAAAACTGAGTGAAGCCACAACGAGCTGTGGCGTCAGAGGCAGAGTGGTGTCAAGGCACACGTAACGTTGCTAATTTGCTAGCAGCCATGGCAATGAACAAGCAATCGTTATAGTTCAAAAAGGGTAAACAGTTGAAAGTTCTTAAGACAGGGGAAAAAAAATAAAAAAAAATAAATAAATAAAACGCATTTGTCACGACACCAAATTGAATTGAAGCTGAAATAATGTATGCCATTTCAAATCGGCAATAACCGCATACAGTCGGAATCATTGGAAAAAAGTGGGGCATTGCAAACTATTAAACTTAATGAAATCTAAATTTACATGGAAGAGCTTACTTTCAAAATGGCAATTTAGACAGAACAGAATTCAAATCCCAATTTGCTGAAAATGACCTTAGACCACCTGGATTCAGTTGGTGTGCTTATGCAGTCACAGTGTTACTTTATTCAAGTCTGACAGACATTTTTCCATGACGCTGTTGCTTAAAAGGCCTTGAACGCAAACGATCATGTAGAAAAGAAACTTTACAAAAGAACACATTGGAATGCATGCCGAGTTCAGCACCACAAGAGTTCAACTTCTGTCCTGCATCTGGACGCAGAACCACAGAAGACGCATGCAGTAGACTCGCCACGATGTCCTAATTTTCAGTCACTTCATTCCGTGCCATTTCAAACTAGGGCTGGGACGATTCATCAATTACAGAAATACGTCGGCGCGTCGCGACAGAGTAATTAAAATGGCAGCGCCCTGTTTAAGTATGGATTCCCCCGAAGAACAAGCTGCTGCTAATAAGAAAAAAAAAAAAAAAAAAAAAAAAAAAAACCTCAGTCATCAAAAGTGTGGGAGTATTTTAGCCAGAGACCCAACAATGTGGTGCTGTGTAAGCTATGCAGATTGGAAATGGCTCATCACAACAGTACAACTGCCATGAACACTTAAAGCGCTCTGGGATGCTTTCGCTTAAAGACGGCAGCATCGTGAGTCCCGTTTACTTTTTGTCCCCACTCAAGCATGACATTAGTATTACAACATGCGTTTCTGTTAGTAGTAGTCACTTTAAACTGATTTTCTAAATGTTTCCTCATCGCCCCCATGTTAAAAGTAACTTCTGCACCGCTGCTAACACAGGGTGACCATACGTCCTCTTTCCCGGACATGTCCTTTTTTTTTTTTTGGACCTTAAAGCGTCCGGCCGGGATTTCTAAATTCGCAAATTAGGCTTTAGTTGCATTATGATGTGCATCTGGTCTAATACTTCATTGTGCGTGCGTGCATATTTGCATTGCTTTAACCCCTCTTTGTAAGTCCCACCTTCTCGCACACCAATTGGTCGATTATAAGAGGCTTGCAACTACTGGCCAAATTCCTGCCCGTCAATCTCTCCGTGAACACGCGAAGCGCTGTTGTGTTCGGCGTCAGTTGCTTGACTGCAACAGCAAATGACAGCCGAGTGGAAACAATGCCCAAACGAAAGTGCAAATTTACAGAAGATTTGCAAAAAAATTCCCATGCTTTTGTCCAGGTCGAGATCCGTGGGAAGCAGAATGTATGACAAAGCTGGCACTTGAGTTAGTTGCTAAAGGTGCAAGTGACTTAGAAGCACATTAGCTCTGCGAAGCATAAAGGATCAGCAAAAGGTGAAAGTTCATCAGGTAAATCAACGGGCTATTTGTGACTAGGTAATTATCACATTGGCCATGGAAAATGAAGCATTCAAAATAGTAATGAAGGTACACTCACAGCATCAAATATCTTATTTTAGTGCATGGACATCCAAAAGAATGTTGGAAATTTTTAATTTATATGTGTGTTTTATGCTAAGAGGTTCTTTTTCACTGTACTAAAGTTTGCATTCATAGTAACTTTGCAGAATTATGCCCTGCAGTGTACAGTTTGTTTCTTGTACATTTGTTTGAGAAGATCAATATTTTTAAGTTAAGTTTTGTATATTTTGGGTTAATTGTTACATTATTTATAAAAAATGTTTAGAATAATCTGCAAATTAGTCGTTAATCAAATAAAATCGTTAGGTGCAGCCCCATTTCAGACGCAGTGCTTGTAGCACAAATACACATTTGCCGTTTCTGTCGTTGCAAATGCAGTTCATGTTGCTGCTGGCGCCTAGCTCAAGTCTGTTTGTAGCCTGCTAGTTTTTTTTTAGTTTTTTTTTTTTAAAAAAAGCATCTCATCTATCGGTTTAGTTTTTAATCCTTAATCTGCCATTTTTCCAGTGCATATCAGGTTTGTTACAGATTGCACTGATCTCAAAGCACTGCTTATCAAGAAGCATAACAAATTGCGCAAGGGATTCACATCTCAAACCCTCGCCGCTCAGGAACCACCACCACCTGTGGCAAGTCGTGGCATCTGCTCATGTTATTGCTTCCTGCATTGCATATCAAAATCACATTTGTCACACAGCCATATACACAAGTGCAATGGTGTGTGAAATTCTTGGGTGCAGTTCCGATCAATATAGCAGTCGTGACAGTGATGAGACATACCAATTTACAATAACAAATTAATACAAAGTCTAATATACACAACTACACAATATACAAACACTGTACAGTATACAATACGCACAATATACACTATTGAAATTATATATATATAAATAATGTACAGTAGGCTGTATTGTACTGTATTGACATTCAGGCTCAGTAACCAGTGCAGGTCTCTGTTGTCCTTCCCTCTCCAACCGAACCTGTTCCCCTGGAAACTGAACAATTGAGACCGGTGCATACCAACACTCCTGTCCCTCTCTTCCCCCAAACTCTACCCATTCTTCCCCTCATGTGGGGGAAGCTGCCACCACTGGTGTGGGTGTGAGGTTTGGGCCAGTCTGGAGTTGCGGGGAGCTGGGACACATCCGTGAAGTGCCTGGTGATGGAGGTGGGGACGGTGATTTTAGGTCCCTGACACCCCACAGGGCACCCCCGATCAAGCCGGGACATACCAAATAAAAAAAACAAAAAGTGTGGACTGGCCATCTTTTATCTCCCCGGACTCCAAGCGAGGGAGAGACAGACCAGAGTCTTTGGTGTCTGTTCCCTGAGCGAGCAAGAGACGTTGAGTGAAATTGTACAGCGATTGCAGTTCATTAATAAAATACTCGTGAACTGTGGAAACCGGTTCCTGCTTCCTTTTGCTGCCCGTGTAATTTGATCAGATAAAGTACGTGCATTGACAGAAGTTTAATTGCCGATAACAAATATGTGCATGATGGGCAACTAAGGTGTTTGTTTTGGAATGACAAATGCTGTTAGACGCACTTGAAATGCACAGTTATATTTTTAAAGAACAGATGACAGAGACACAGTCTGTGCATGTCTGACATGCCGTTTGTTCAGGGGAGTGCAGTCTCGTGGAACACGCGTATTTAGTGTTCTCACTCGGTCATGAGATTTTTTTGCAATAGTATCTATATGAATGCTGCAAATGACCTCAGACCATCTCAGCTCAGGAGGTGCTTAGTTCAGGTCGCTTTCCACAGAGCAGTTCGTCGTGAGCGCAACTCTGCAGCCTATACATCTGTGATCCATACAAAAACCAAGTTCACATTGAACTATGATTTATAGTTCAAGGATTAGTTTACAGTAAGTGTTTAGATCATAATTTGTATTGCTAATTTTCCACCGTTGTCAGATGGATATTTGCGTGAAAGGTGGTTATACATGTTTTACCACTTTAATTTTAATTGCTTTAAGTGCTATTTGAATTCAGAAGTGATTTTGCAAAATCACTATAGAAAGCTTAAAAAAAAAAAAAAAAAAAAAAAAAAAAAAAACCACCCCCACACACCCCACTGGTGCACGCTTAAAGATTACTATGGTAACCTGATGAACAGACAGACGCGCATTGTGCACATTCTTTCCAAGCTGGACAGTGAATCTTCACAATGACAATGTGATGCATTATATTTTGATTATGCAATCTGTAGGGCTTTACCGGTTTAGATCAGTGTTACTATCAAATAATTTCTGTAGTTATTAATATTTAAATTAATTCTAACTCATTAAAACCTCATATAGGGCTCCAGTAAATGTAGTGTGCTACGTTTGAGCAAGTTTGGTTATTAGCAATAAAGAATTAAAATAAATAGAACATTGAGAATCAATGTTAGCTTTTTAAAATCCTTTAAATAAAGATAATCGTTAATTAACATCGATGAAACAATCGAAATTAACACTAGCTTATTGATCAAATTCAAAGATAATCAATTATCAATAGAATATTAATAAGGATTAACATTGACAGGGCACCACCCTGGAATTAGGGACTAATAACCAAATAGTGAAACGGTCTCAATTAGATTTTTCCTAAAAAAAAAAAATCGACATCCGAAGAATATCGATTTTTTTTTTTTTCCCCTGAAAAAAAAGGTTTGAATGAGCACTGACATCCCGTCAGCATGACACAGGCGTATGCAAAACAAAACCAAAACACTTGTAATATAAACAAAAGTTTATTTATGCAGTAATATCAATTAATACAATGCAGTCAATAAACTTCCAACTTACACCTACAAACTAAACAGTGATATTAGATATGGAAATAAAAAAATTCTATAACACATAGGGTGTGTGACAGTGTGCGCGCAAGGAGGGACGTGCACAAAATAGCGGACGTGACTCTCGTGGAGTGTGTCACGCGAGACATCCGGCCAGGGAATATGACCGCGAATGGGGGCGGAGATGGTGTCTACCAGTTACCGCATATATCCGCTTGTTCGATAGCTTAGCTTAAATGCTAAAGCCCAGCTCTGTCCCCATCTACGAGCCAAAATGTGTGCCAAAATGTTTGTGAGGGGTCATGTGCCTGCGCGTGTGTGGTTAATATGAGAGAGAGCGAGAAGCCCTAAAGCCACTTTCGCAATCGTGGGAGAGAAAGCAGCTGTTTAGTTCATTGCTCAGAGACGCGGTGGACGGCTCGTAAACAGTCCCGTGTTGTTTGACTCTTTAATGGAGGAACTCAGTTGCCGTCTCACCCGCGATGGCGAAATTGCACAACCCAATTTGGTTGGACCACAATACAGCAAAACAAATTTGTGATAATACCCTGAGTATTAATGAGCGGACATGGCGGTCTGTAAACTGTACAAGCAAAAACCTTGAAAACACAAGAATAACGCTATAATATTCTAGCTCTGCCCAGACATAAACCTCTTGAAATCACGAGGACACAGGTAGAATGTGTTTTCCTCCGTCCTTTAACTCCGACCTGGTTCCTTGAGGCTCGGGTGATGACGGGAGGCCGTTTCCTCGCTCTGTCGGCGGGCGTTACAGCTGTTGATTGTCGGCGGGCTGGCGGAGAACTCCGAAATGGCGACTTGAAGATGGAAGAGAAATCTTTAATCTCTTCACTTCTGTAGGCAAATGGATGAAGATGCGAATTGCTTGGCGGTCTCCTTCGGATCCGTTAGTGTTCGGTGGAACACAGTAAATCTCAACTCGTCCAGCGAGATGGAGATTGTATGGCTACAGTTTCAAGTTGGACATTACTTCCTTGTGCCACGAGGTTGCACCTGAGAGAAGCAAAAAGCTACGTCTACAGGTGCATCTCAAATTAGAATGTCATGGAAAAGTTCATTTCAGTAATTCAACTCAAATTGTGAAACTAGTGTATTAAATAAATTCAATGCACACAGACTGAAGTAGTTTAAGTCTTTGGTTCTTTTAATTGTGATGATTTTGGCACACATTTAACAAAAACCCACCAATTCACCATCTCAATTAGAATACATCATAAGACCAATAAAAAAAAAACATTTTTAGTGAATTGTTGGCCTTCTGGAAAGTATGTTCATTTACTGTATATGTACTCAATACTTGGTAGGGGCTCCTTTTGCTTTAATTACTGCCTCAATTCAGCGTGGCATGGAGGTGATCAGTTTGTGGCACTGCTGAGGTGGTATGGAAGCCCAGGTTTCTTTGACAGTGGCCTTCAGCTCATCTGCATTTTTTGGTCTCTTGTTTCTCATTTTCCTCTTGACAATACCCCATAGATTCTCTATGGGGTTCAGGTCTGGTGAGTTTGCTGGCCAGTCAAGCACACCAACACCATGGTCATTTAACCAACTTTTGGCAGTGTGGGCGGGTGCCAAATCCTGCTGGAAAATGAAATCAGCATCTTTAAAAAGCTGGTCAGCAGAAGGAAGGAAGCATGAAGTGCTCCAAAATTTCTTGGTAAACGGGTGCAGTGACTTGTTTTCAAAAAACACAATGGACCAACACCAGCAGATGACATTGCACCCCAGATCATCACAGACTGTGGAAACTTAACACTGGACTTCAAGCAACTTGGGCTATGAGCTTCTCCACCCTTCCTCCAGACTCTAGGACCTTGGTTTCCAAATGAAGTAAACTTGCTCTCATCTGAAAAGAGGACTTTGGAACACTGGGCAACAGTCCAGTTCTTCTTCTCCTTAGCCCAGGTAAGACGCCTCTGACGTTGTCTGTGGTTCAGGAGTGGCTTAAGAGGAATACGACAACTGTAGCCAAATTCCTTGACACGTCTGTGTGTGGTGGCTCTTGATGCCTTGACCCCAGCCTCAGTCCATTCCTTGTGAAGTTCACCCAACTCGATTTTGCTTGACAATCCTCATAAGGCTGCGGTTCTCTCGGTTGGTTGTGCAGCTTTTTCTTCCACACTTTTTCCTTCCACTCAACTTTGTTAACATGCTTGGATACAGCACTCTGTGAACAGCCAGCTTCTTTGGCAATGAATGTTTGTGGCTTACCCTCCTTGTGAAGGGTGTCAATGATTGTCTTCTGGACAACTGTCAGACCAGCAGTCTTCCCCATGATTGTGTAGCCTAGTGAACCAAACTGAGAGACCATTTTGAAGACTCAGGAAACCTTTGCAGGTGTTTTGAGTTGATTAGCATGTCACCATATTCTAATTTTTTGAGATAGTGAATTGGTGGGTTTGTTAAATGTGAGCCAAAATCACCACAATTAAAAGAACCAAAGACTTAAACTACTTCAGTCTGTGTGCATTGAATTTATTTAATACACGAGTTTCACAATTTGAGTTGAATTACTGAAATAAATGAACTTTTCCACGACATTCTAATTTATTGAGATGCACCTGTATATTCGGTGAACGAAGTCGCTGGAAGTGAATTCTGGAAGCATTTCAGAATTATTTGAACTCCTGATGTCATGTTTGAGGGACGTTCTGTTGTGTGCCTCATCCAATAGGAGCTGAGAGTTCGATCCTTTAGTGTGCAAGGCTTCATGGATTTGTAGTCCGTTTTGGACTCCCTTTGTTTGATTTTGGCGCAATTTTTAAATCAGTAAAATTTACGACATGGAATGTGTGGGGGCCGAGTTGGGTTTTACGACTTGTGTTAGGCCTGCCTTTGTCTTCTATCTGAATACATAAGGCCCAACAAATCTCTTGTACATTGTAACACTTCATAACAGCCTATGAATAGACAATACACTGGAAGTCACAATGCAGCACCTATAGACGTTTGTCAGACATTATACATGTCATTGCCTCTCAAGTAGACAAAATGACCAAAATGCCCATCCCTAGTTTGAACAAACACAGCAGTGTGAAAACTGATACCGTGGCAAGTCTACTGTAGATAGCACTTTAATTGTTGGTGACTTCAATATTCATAGATAAATGCTAATCCCAATGCGTTTCATTATCGATATTCAACTGAGTCAGACAAAATGTGACAGTACCAATTAATCACCATAATCATACACTAGATTTTAATTGTCCATATGGAGTTGATACTATAGAAATTCTACTGCAGAGCGATGACGTCAGATCATTACCTCATCTCTTGTATGCTGCGATCAACTAAATGTTTGTCAATCTACACCACGCTATAGTTCAGGTAGAACTATTTCAACCATTAAAGATAGCGTCACTAATAAACTTACGGAGTATATGAGATGGATCTGTAAGCCCCAAAGTCTAGAAAACTTGAAATATAAAAAGTCTATAAACCCCCCCCCCCCTTCAATTAAAGGATTAAAAGAAAAAGCCCTGCGCCACTGTACAATCACACTCAGGCTCTCAAGAGAGCAGCTCGGAAAGAGCGCAAGGGTAAGGATACAAAATCAAAAAGGCATTTTGCGGTGCATGAAAGTATAGCGTCTGTAGCTACAGACAGGCACTAAAATATGCTGACCTGGCAGCTTTTAGCAAACTCAAAAGAACCACAACAATCCTAGAGGTTAATACTGTGGCTAAATTGGTTCGGAATAAAGCCTCAACTGAACCAGATATTCTGTCGCAGCACAATAGTAATGACTTCATGAATTTCTATACTGATAAAATTGAAATCTGAAATAAAATTGGAATTACACAATCATTGGTCACAGTATCTCAGAAAACAAGGTCTCAATTTCTTACGTGCAACTTCAATCTGTCGTGGCCATAGGTCATGAAGAGCTAACAAATCAAAAAGGCACATGCAAACTCCGCAAAAAAAAAAAAAAAAAAAAAATGAAATGAGATCCGGGCTCTTCGCTGGCCATGGCAGAACGCTGACACTCCTGTCTTGCAGGAAATCATGCACAGAACAAGCAATACGGCTGGTGGCATTGTCATGCTGGAGGGTCATGTGGTATCCCTCCTGAAGGCTTATCCTGACATGGATGTCTTCCCTGTAACGCACAGCATTGAGATTGCCTGCAAATGACAAACTCAGTCCAATGATGCAGTAACACCACCCTCGACCATGATGGACCCTCCCCCTCCAAATCAATCCTGCTCCAGCGTACAGGCCTCAGTGTAACACTCATTCCTTCCATGATAATGCAAGTCCGACCATCACCTCTGGTGAGACAAAACTGCAACTCTTCAGTGAAGAGCACTTTTTGCCTGTCCCATCCAGCAAAGGTGGATTTGTGCCCATAGGCGACATGGTTGCTGATATCTGGTAGGCCTGTTGTAAGGCAGGTCATAAGCCCTCAGTCCAGCCTCTCTCAGCCTATTGCAGACAGTCTGAGCACTGGAGGGATTGGGTTTATGGTTCATTTAACAAGCTGGAAAACATTGTTTGAACCCTTTACAATAAAGATCTGTAAAGTTATTTGGACTTACAAAATACTTTCCTATTGACACTAAACTTTAAATAACGATCTCTTGCATTAGCATGGTTTAGGTCCTATTTAACAGACCGCTACCACTTCATCTATGTAAATGAGGAATTGTCAAATCAAAAAAAAAAAAAAAAAAAAAAAAAAAAAGTATGGAGTGCCACAGGGATCAGTTTTAGGGACTCCGCTTTCTCTCCCCCCGAATCGGGGAATAAAGTTCCCACTGTTGTGCCGACGATACAAACTTTTTGAAACCCGATGAAAATTTCAAAATTCTCCAAATTAGCAGAGTGTATCAATGAAATAAAACAGTGGATGGCCAGAAGTTTCCTTCTACTCAATTCTGACAGAGGTACTAATTATTGGACCAAAAAAAAAAAAAAAAGCCGCTAAAATATTAGACTCGACAGAAGTACTGTTAAATAGTCTTCAACAGCAAAGAACTTGGAATGCTGTACTACAAACCATTGGAAACTTAATTTTTGGCAATAATATTGCCAAGTTACGACACATGCTTTGTTGCTGATGCCGAAAAGCTAAAATGCATTAATGACCTCAAGACTAGATTATTGCAATGCATTACTGGGAGGATGTCCAGCAAGTTCAATAAATAAACTTCAACTGGTTCAAAATGCAGTAGCCAGAGTGCAGACTAGAACCAAGAAGTCATTAGCCCAATTTTATCATCACTACATTTAGAACAAAGTTTAACAGGTAGCCTTTTTAAAATTGTTAACTACATACAAAAGCTTTGAATGGTCACTTAAATACTGTGGTGCTAGACCATCTATCACGCGATATTCCGTCGCAAAATTCTGGCCTGTTAATAATTCCTAGAACATCAAAATCCACTAGAGGAAGATCCTTTTCCATAGTTTGAGACAAATAGGAATAATCTCCCCAACTCTGTTCACGATGCAGACACACTCCAGGAGTTTAAGTCAAGACTAAGACTATTTAGCCAGGCATACACCTAATTTATCCATCAACTCTGTTAGGTTGCTTCAGTTAGGTCTGCTGGAACCAGACACATTGATAATGATCTACAACAAAATTGAATAGCATCTATGCTAATATTATTCCATTTGTATCCCTGTCTCAACCTAAGGACACCTATCCCAAGGTCACCAGAACCGGCCAGCTCCAGCTCCATTCCTGCTTAGTGTTGGACTCCACTGCTACGTGTCAGAGTGATGACTAAATGCAGCCAGTGCCAGTCAGACATCACTTCATTCTATTGTGATGGACTTCAGAGGATGAACTGATGCCAACTCCAACCATAAGACATGGGATATCATATGCAATTGCGTGAACAGGGGACTTGGGATAGACCTCACCGAAATTACCAGCCGGTTGAACTGCGAAGCACCTCACTTACCTCTGCCTGCATCACCTTGGTCTAAACGGACTACACTCTTAAAATGGAATACTTAGACCAATGAATTGCCAAAAGCCTTTCAGCCAACACTTAATTTTAAACCATGAATTGCACTACAATATTGCCATTATATTCATGTTAGCCAGGAGGGGAAATGGCTCCACAGTGAGCCTGGTTTGTCCCAAGGTTATTTCTCTCCATTAGGCAACATCTTAGAGTTTTGTTCCTTGCCACAGTCGCCTTTGGCTTGCTCACTGGGTTTCTAAATAAAATTAAAAATGTAATACCAACTGACATTTTAAACACCCATGCACGAAAGCCAGAACAAAAGGTGGTTTAATATGAAGATAATGCTCTAATAATATTTGCGATTAAAATTGCTCGCAATAAATGGTTTCGTCAGGGTACACTGTTACTTTTCAAAACTTGATCCGACACCGATTGCTCAAGCAGCTTAATTTACACTTGGGAAAACTCCTGATGTTGCTATATCAATGCAAAAAGCACTTACCAATTTGCCTGGTGAAAAAAAAAAGTCCTCCTTTCTGGTTTAATTAATCAGATGATCATGCGGAACATCTCAGATTTTTAAATTCATAAGGATCTCTTAATGGTGAGGTGGCAGCAGACTCGTCAGCAAGATCTCACGCTCACTTTCAAATTACGTACATTTTAAAGCGTGATTGTGTCACTCAAGGCCAGCTAGAAGGCCTGGACTGGGACATATCCTAGAGACCACACCCACAAAAGTCAATTGGATTGGCTGATGAATCTGGACAATCTGACTTCAGATGCCCATTCACTGCACTGTTGAGGAATTGTGGAAATACTGAAGGCCTGACGGGGTGGAGCTCAAAGTCACGTGCTGCTTCGGCTAAGGAGCATGGCTTTGGGCATGCGATTTGTAAAACAGGTCACACTTTGCTTGCAAGCATAGGAATAAATTCTGATTGGATAAACTTTTTTGCCATTTGTTTGTAGATGAATGAGTGGAAAGTGAAGTCAAAAAGGTCAATGAGAAAAAAATATTGGCATGTAAAGCCAGCAGAGAAGGCTTTGCTGGCCCTGAGAAAATCACCACTGTATTTGACGTGCTAAAATGGTGCAACTAAAAACAAACTTGGCCATTTAGGGCCACGGTCTCAGTACGTTACAGTCCCCCCCTCAACTGCTTACACACAAAATCCTCGTCACAATTTCTGAAACCTGACACTCAAAACACCAGAACCACACACCAAATCTGCAAAACCATACACTAATTCTCGGCCTTCGACTGTTTTCAATTTCATAAATCACTTTTTGCAAGACACAATTCTCCATGTAACAAACAGGAAGTATCTTTATTTTCTTTTTCAAAACACAACCAATCAAAATGCCACACTAATTCATCAGCGCCTCACACCAACTCACTTTGCACATGCAACCACTCATTGCTTTACTTAACACCAACCAATCATGGCTTTAGAATAGGCCTATAAATAGGCCAAAGGTCACGTTATGTTTTGAACAATGGATGCAAACAATGCAGACAGTAAGCGGAGTCAGAAGAGCAAGGGGAGGAAGAGGACGAGTCAGACAGGGGAGGACAAAGACCAGGAACAAGAAGAGGTCTCCGATGAGATTAGGGCTACTGTCATTGATCAACCACAGTTTAACAATCAGAGAGGCTGGACAGAGACATGCACAGAGTGGCATTGATCTTACTTAAGCTTTCCCCTGCAGGCGCGGTCAGAGTCAATGTTATCGCACATACAGTGCATCCGGAAAGTGTTCACAGCTCTTCACTTTTTCCACATTTTGTAATGTTACAGCCTTATTCCAAAATGGATTCAATTCGTTATTTTCCTCAATTCTACAAAACCCCATAATGACGTGAAAGTTTGAAATCTTTGCAATTTAAAAAAAATAAATTTCCACAGCCTTTGCTCAATTTGTTGAAGCACCTTTGGCACCAATTACAGCCTCAAGTCTTTTTGAGAATGATGCTACAAGCTTGGCACACCCATTTTTGGCCAGTTTCTCCCATTCTTCTTTGCAGGACCTCTCAAGCTCCATCAGGTTGGATGGGGAGCGTCGGTGCACAGCCATTTTCAGATCTCTCCAGAGATGTTCAATCGGGTTCAAGTCTGGGCTCTGGCTAGGCCACTCAAGGACATTCACAGAGTTGTCCCAGAGCCACTCCTTTGTTATCTTGGCTGTGTAATTAGGGTCGTTGTCCTGTTGGAAGATGAACCGTCGCCTCGGTCTGAGGTCCAGAGAGCTCTGGAGCAGGTTCATCAAGGATGTCTTTGTACATTGCTACATTCATCTTTCCCTCGATCCTGACTAGTCTCCCAGTTCCTGCCGCTGAAAAACATCCCCACAGCATGATGCTGCCACCACCATGCTTCACTGTAGGGATGGTATTGGCCAGGTGATGAGCGGTGCCTGGTTTCCTCCAGACATGACACTTGCCATTCAGGCCAAGAGTTCAATCTTGGTTTCTCATGGTCTGAGAGTCCTTCAGGTGCCTTTTGGCAAACTCCAGGCAGGCTGTCATGTGCCTTTTACCGAGGAGTGGCTTCCGTCTGGCCACTCTACCATACAGGCCTGATTGGTGGAGTGCTGCAGAGATGGTTGTTCTGGAAGGTTCTCCCCTATCCACAGAGAAACACTGGAGCTCTGACAGAGTGACCATCCGGTTCTTGGCCCTTCTCCCCCGATTGCTCAGTTTGGCTAGGCGGCCAGCTCTAGGAAGAGTCCTGGTGGTTCCAAACTTCCATTTACAGATGTTGCCACTGTGCTCACTGGGACCTTCAATGCTGCAGAAATTCTGTACCCTTCCCCAGATCTGTGCCTCAATACAATCCTGTCTCGGAGGTCTACAGACAATTCCTTGGACTTCATGGCTTGGTTTGTGCTCTGACATGCACTGTTAACTGCTGGGACCTTATATAGACAGGTGTGTGCCTTTCCAAATCATGTCCAATCAACTGAATTTACCACAGGTGGACTCCAATCAAGTTGTAGAAACATCAAGGATAATCAGTGGAAACAGGATGCACCGGAGCTTAATTTTGAGTGTCATGGCAAAGGCTGTGAATACTTATGTACATGCGATTCTCATTTAATAAATTTGCAAAGACTTCAAACAAACTTTTCACATTGTCATTATGGGGTATTGTTTGTAGAATGGAGGAAAATGAATTTAATCCATTTTTGAATAAGGCTGTAACATTACAAAATGTGGAAAAAGTGAAGCGCTGTGAACACTTTCCGGATGCACTGCAACTCGCCAATAGTTGAGCCTGAAAAGTATGCATCTGGATGCATCTCAAACTCATGCCAAATTTGTCTGCATTTCATGTCAATCTCTCCAAATTTGAGAAATGTTTGGGTGCGTGCAAGTTGCTAAATACGGGGCAAACCGCATCCCGCCTTGCATAGTTGCAGTCTACTAAAAAGGAACATCTTTTGCAAGTGCGCACAGTAGTTTTGATGCCAATTTAAAAAAAAAAAAAAAAAAAAAAAAAAAGGCTTTCAATGAGTTCATTTACGAGTCACAAATTCGTTAGGGGACTGTGTAGACAATTCTATTCGTTTGGCTATTGATATAGGAACTTGTCATTAATTTTCATAAGGACAACCCATTTTACCAGTATGAAACTTCACACCAACGTAGTCCCATGTACAGAGTATAACCAGTAATACCGTATACCGTGGCAAGCCTAGCATGCAGCCCATATAGGTGAACTGATCCTGCTGTGGGTGTGTGAAAACTGATGTCTTTCAAGTGCTGTTGCATTGCTGAAGTGATGTTATAGCTTTTCAGGTCAGACAATTGTGACAGCCCAACATTAATGTAATCGATTAATATGGGGACCAAAAATACACATGCCACGTAGAGATTAAGGTGCAAGACCCGTTTTAGCTCGTAACTAAAACGCACCTGAAGATCACCTACCTGGCTCACAAGTGGGAACCTCTGGTGTCCAGGAACCATCTGCTCCACAGTGGAGTTGCGATGCTCCATTCAGTCTGAATCCAGGAGAGCAGGTGATCGTAACGACGCTGTGACACACACAAGTGTGTGGGCCTACCTGACCATTGGCAATGACAATGGCTGGACATGTCACTGAGGAACCAGCAGAGGAACCAGCTGAAGAGGAGCATGTGGATATGATTGTACACGAATTTATCTGTCATTACCAAGGTGTTTGCCTCATCTATATACCTTGCCACTGTTGCCTGTAGCTTGCTCACGAGCAATAGTGGGGTGTTGGGTTACCTACCTGGTTCACAGGTGGGAACATTTGGTGTCCAGGAACCATCTGCTCCACAGTGGAGTTGTGGTGCTCCATTCAGTCTGAATCCAGGAGTGCATGTGATGGTAACAATGGTATTTAGCGCAACGGCTTGTGGAGCTACCTGACCATTGGCGATGGCAATGGCTGGACATTTCACCACTGAGGAACCAGAGAGCACTCAGAGCAGCATGTGAGTCTTAACAATGGCTTCATTTTACATTCAAGCTTTCAAAGATTAGTGTTCATCCCTTTACACAAAGTCATTAAGGCCAAGTAATTGATCACATAAATGCACAATAAATCAGGGCTGGGCAATATAGCTCAAATAAAACCAATCAATATTTGACCTTTTTTTACAATATAACATCTACATTTATGTAGAGGGATTTAAAGAAACAATTTCAAACATTTTTAGTAAAATATGGAAAGGATACTCACTCTCACACGTTGGGTTCGTCCCACTCCAGCCATCATCCTGACACACACGGACACTGTTACCTCTCAAAACATATCTGGAGAAGTCATATCAATTACTAAAACAAGCATCTAAACAATAGAATTTATGAAGAAACATTGGCCAACTTTAACACCATTTTGTACAGAGCGACGTGGAACAATCCTCGAGCTCCATAAACATCTATAAAAAGGCCCAGATCTCAACTTTAATTTGGAATAAAAAAAACAAATAGCAGAAGAAATTCAATCTAGCCATAAGTAATTGAGAAAGTGTTTCTCATTCAATTTAAAATGAGCAATACCAATTCTGAGCATAGTCTAGGTTCAGCTGTAACGGACTAAAACGCAAATCAGTTTTTCCATACCCTTCGTCACACTCAACAGTGGCTTTATCACCATATGATTGTCCCTCTTGGGTGCATCGTCCATTCGGTATGTCACTCAACAGCTTGCACTTTGTCCCTGGGAGAATGGAAAATGAACATTGTAGATGTATGATTTAACTGAAAGACAGGCAAGTCTTACTTTTGCATTTCATCTTCAAGGGGGTCCAGTGTCCTTTCTGACAGTGTGATGTTGGACTGCCACCAGTGTGAGTGAAACCAGGAGCACATTTATATTCCACAGTGTCCCCTTGGTCAAAAACTGATGTGGAAAGATATTTCTCATCCAGCTGCACGTCCGGATAATTCTCAGGTTCATCACACCGTTTAGGTCTATGCCCAAGTCTGCCAGACTCTGAAGCAGAAAAATAAGCATTTCAAAAGCACACACACACACACACACACACACTAAACCGGAAACTATAAAAGGAGGAATTAAACCATGAAGCAAGGTTTCAATTTTCATACTAAAACGAGTCAAAGATAAAAGGTTGTTAGTCTGTGACCAATAACGCTTCAATATGAACGGTTTGTACGGACTTCTACGTTAAAGATGGGACTAGCGCAAATAAGCGAGACCCAATCAAGATTCTTAAATGCAAGGTCTATTTATAATATCCGGTTGGTTCTGGATATAATAGAATATGGTCAAATTGAGGAAACTGGTTACATTTTATTTTTGGATTTCTAGAAGGTGTTTGGCATGGTTGAACACCCTTCCATCTGGGACCTGTTGGCTCAGAGGGTGAGGGCTAGGAACATTCCTCCCAGAAATGTCCGGGAACTTGCAAGTGCCTCGGTGGAAGTGTGGTTGCATCTCACGGAAAGAACTGGCAAATATGGTGCTGTCCATGAGGAGATGCACTGCAATACTTGAAGCTGGTCACACCAGATACTGACGGTTACCTTGATTTTGACCCCCCCCCCCCCCTCCTCCCTTTGTTCAGGGACACATTATTCCATTTTTGTTAGTCACATGTCTGTGAAACTTGTTCAGTTTATGTCTTAGTTGTTTAACCCTTTTATGTTCATGCAATATATTTACATGTTTAAGACTGCTGAAAAAGCAGTTGAAAGCGAGGAAGTTCCTTTTTTTGCCGAGTTTACCATTTTGATGCTAGTGAAACTTTGTAATGGCACTTTTTCATACCACTGTCTCCTTGATGAGTCGCTTCTGATAAAAGCATCTGCCAAATGAATAAATATTAAATGTAAATGACTTTCCAAAACTATACTTTGCTAATATTTAATCTGTGGAGTGGTTAAATGAGTTATGACTTCAGCCTAAAGTGCATGTAAACTGACTTTAACTACATCCAGCTAACCAATTTTTGCATGCAAGATTTAACATTGTTCATTCAAATGAATGTCAAATATGTACTGATGTAGAAACAGTTGAATTTTTCCATTGAAATTTGGAGCAGACCTTTCGGAAAAAGGCATTCAATTGGATAAACATGTTAACCATTATTTCTAGAGTGTACCTCGTTATGAATCTGATGCTTTTGATATTTTGCATACAGAAGTTTATTCACTTAAGCAGTGCTTGAGTCCTTGGTGAATTTGCAAGTTTTATCAGATCTTGTAGTTACTGTAGATAGAGCTTTAATTGTTGGTGACTTCAACCTTCACATAGATAATGAAAATGACACATTGGGATTAGCATTTATAGATACTCAATTCTTTGAGTCAGACAAAATGTAACAGGACCAATTAATCGCCATAATCATACGCTAGATTTAAATGGCATATGGAGTTGATGTTGATAATATAGAAATTCTTCCACAGAGCGAAGACATCTTGGATCATTACCTCATCTCTTGTATGCTGTGATCAGCTAATGTCACTCAATCTACACCACACTATCGTTCAGGTAGAAATATTTTCGCCCACTAAAGAGCCTCGCTATTAACCTTCCAGATCAATCTCATACACTCAGTAAACCCCAAAGCCTAGAAGAGCTTGATGAAATAGTCATCTAACACTCTTGATCGTGTCGCACCCTTCAATTAAAGAAAACTAAAAAAGCCCTGCACCATGGTACAATGATCACACTCATGCTCACGAGAGCAGCTCGGAAAATGAACACAAGTGGAATACAAAATTAGTGGTATTTTGCAGTGCAGGATAGTGCCTGTAGCTACAGAAGGTCGGCATACTCCGAGAAAAAAAATAAATAAAATAAATTCTAGGGGTTTCAGTTCTGTGGCTAAATTGGTTAGGAATAAAGCCTCAACAGAACCTGATATTCCATCACAGCACAAGGGTAATGACTTCATGAATTTTTTCACTGATAATTGAAATAATCCTAAATCAAATTGGAATTAGGGAATCATCTGTCACAGTACCTCAGAAAACAGGGTCTCAATTTTCCTCACATGCAACTTTAATCCTTCGCTGTTACAGGTCATGAAGAGCTAACAAAGCTTATCGAAACATCAAAAGTCACAACACATTTGTTAGATCCAATACCAACCAAACTCTTACGAGGTATTTCCTGTAATCTCAGAACCTCTTATTATTATTATTATTATTAACTCCTCACTGTCCTTAGGACATGTCCCAAGAAACTTTAAAATGGCAGTTATCAAACTGCTTATTAACCCTCAGGGGTCAGACGCGCCAGTGTGTCCTGCTGGATTCACCCACCCACCAGCAGAGCTATTCATATGGTAATGTGCCAAGGCAATCAATGCAAATGGCCCCGAAGCAAGTTTTATATATAATTTTATACTCGCACAAAAATGCAATTTATCCCTGTGATGTAAATCTGAATTTTCAGCATCATTACTCCAGTCTTCAGTGTCACATGATCCTTCAGAAATCGTTCTAATATGATGACTTGCTGCTCAAGAAACATTTATTTTTATTATCAATGTTGAAGTGTACAATTTTTCAGGATTCTTTGAATAGAAAGTTCAAAATAACAGCATTTATCCGAAATCGAAAATTTGTGCAACATTATACAACACCGTTCAAAAGTTTCATTAAGAATTTGGAAAGAATAACACATTCAGCAAGGATGCATTATATTGATTAAAAGTGACAGTAAAGACACTGTTACAAAAGCTTTCCATTTCAGAAATGCTGTTATTTTGAACTTTCTATTCAAAAGAATCCTGAAAAATTGTATAGTGTATATGCCCTATACCAGATATTAGGTTTTATTCTGGTCCCAGGGGAGGAGTCTTTGTCTCCTCTTGATGCGATTCACATCAATATTCATGATCATTCACCTCCTCGCATGTGGCCTTACACTAAGTGTCTTAGAAAAGTTAAATTACTATTGTTTTGTATGAATGAGTGATCAGGATGGTTATCACATAATTTTGTAGCAAAAACTCTAGGCTACAAGATCCAGTTCTTGTGAAGAGATGTTTAGTATGTGTTATATGGACTTAATTTTTCAAAAACCATGCATAAATGTTATTTTCTCAAATACATACATGCTCATATTATTGTAGCCCAGTTTGTGCCAAATACAGTGTTCAGACTTTAGCCATTAATGTTTTTAAGCAACTTAAAATAAAAATAAACCCGCTAAAATATAATTTGACTCTCGATGGATGTACCATTACATCATCTTCAACAGCGAAGAGCTTATTTGATACCAATCGGTCCTTTGCATATCAAATTACCAATGTTTGTAGAACAGTATTCCTCCACCTATGAAATATTGCAAAATTATGACACATGCTCGGTTGCGGATGCCAAAGAACTAAATTCATGCATTCATGACCTCAAGATTAGATTACTGAAATACATTACTGGGAGGATGTCTAGCAAGATCAATAGACTTCAACTGGTTAAAAATGCAGCAGCCAGAGTGCTGACGAAAACCAAGAAATGTGATCATATTAGCCCCATTTTACCAGCTGTTAAATTTTGTATTAAATGTAAAGTTCTGTTAACTACGTACAAAGCTTTGAATGGTCTAGCTCCGCAGTACTTGAGTGACCTTCTACCACGCTATATTCCATCACGGTCGCAAAATTCTGGCTGGTTAATGGTTCCTAAAATACCAAAATCCACAAAAGGGGGTAGATCTTTTTCATATTTGGCTCCTAAACTATGGAATAGTCTCCCTAACACAGTTCGAGATGCAGACACACTCACTCAGTTTAAGTCTAGACTAAAGACTCATCTATTTAGCCAGGCATATGCCCAATTTATCCTTCAACTCACAATTAGGCTGCTTTAGTTAGGTCTGCCGGAACCAGAAATGGTGATCATATAACTCTGCAATAAATTGAAGAATGGCATCTGTGCTTGTTATTTTGTTTCCCGGTCTCAACCTCGGGACTCCTATCCTGAGGTCACCAGAACAGGCCAGATTCAGCTCCGTTCCTGCTTGGTGTTGTACTCCACTGCTACGTGTCGCTGTGCGATGACTAATAGCAGCCGGTGCTAGCCAAACATCACTTCAGTCTATTACAATGGACTTCAGAGGATGAACTAATGCCAATGCCAACCATAAGACATGGGACACTTCATATGCCATAGTCTGAACCTTGGACTTAAGATAGACCTCACCGAAATTACTGGCCAGGTTGAACTGTGATGCACCTAACTGATCTCTGCCTGAATCACCTCAGTCTAATGATGGACTACACTCTTGAAATAGAATACATAGACTATCAATTAACTGCCAACAAAACCCTTCATCAGCCAACTAACAAAAGGACAATGCATCTATGTGCACTTCTGCAGTTAATCCAGGATGGACTTCAAAGACATTAGTCATTAATCTTACAGTTCATGCAAAATCTTTGTTTTAAACACTGACCCTTAACACTTCATTTAATTTTAAACCATGACTTGCACCATACATAAGTAATATTGGCATTATATTCATGATGTTAACCGGAGGGGAACTGGCCCCAACAGAGAGTCTGTTTTCTCCCAAGGTTATTTTTTTTTTTCCATTATCCAACATCTTATGGATGTTTGTGTTCCTTGCCACAGTCGACTTTGGCTTGCTCACTGGGGTTATAAATAAATTATTTTTAAACAATTCAATCATTTTATCAAACTACACAATGACACAAAGACATTATAGATATTACAGGTTTATCTTCTGTTGATGCCTGATATTCTCTAAAGCTGCTTTGAAATGATGTCTGTTGTGAAAGGCGCTAAGATTTCTAAATACCACTTCAATTTCATGTTTTTAAAATGGAGCTGTACCTGTATTTTGATGCAGTAAAAAGGATGAAGCCCCCTAGCCAATAATTTATATTTTCTCTCAGAAGTATGATTTTGTATAGAACCCCTACTATTTTTCTTTAGCTTTAGAGTTTAGTTTCCACACTTAAACCAATTGTTATTATATTCTCAATCCATAAAGTATTTTTGTAATTTGTCTTTGTCATACATTGAATGTGATTTTAATAATTATATTATATTATATTATATATATATATACATACATACATACATACATACATACATACATACACACACACACACACACACAGGGATCTTACAAAAAAAAAAAAAACTTATGTATAACAACCAAAAGAAAGGCAACTGTCTAAATGCCCAAGGAACTGACTGAGTAAACTCAATTCATTCAAGTGGCCTTGTACAGCATTTGCTTAAGTGGACTTAAACAGTCAAAATAACTCTTTGAATTACTGCTATATAGACTTGTGGCGAATAAAGGGTATGATTTACAGTGCTTTGCACTATGTTACCAAATTGCACTAGGTAAAGAAAACAGTTACTCACCTACAAAGTGCGTAAACACAGCTATCAATAAAGTCCTCCAAACATGCAACATTTTCAAGCAGCTCCACAGTCTTTACGAATAAAAGCGTCTGTCTGATCCGTTAAGCCATCACTAGAACACTATCAGCCATAAATAGTGTTAATGTGCACACCTGCATCTCCAATCAAGCAATCGTCCAATCACGAAAAAGCTCTTCAAACTATGCGCATGCGCAGAAAAGTCTCTGCCTGCGCGAAAGAGGCGGGAAAAGAAGAATTGAACGAATCTTGTACATTTTTGACAGCTGATTTTATTATTTAGTCCTTAAATGGGCTGTAACAAAAAATAACTCAGAAAAGTATTGTCTAACATACAGATATTCTGTTTTTTGTTTTTCTTCAAAATATTGCTTTCATTTGCTGCATTTCCCATGAAAATAACACAATAAAATATATGATTTAAAAAATAAAATAAATAAATTTACCTCAAAGTGGTCCTCTCACAGCATGCTGCCATATTACATTTAAAGTTTTTTCCTCATTAAAACAGTCCTAAAGACATGAATTGTAATTTTGCAGTATATTTAGAAAAGCATGACCACTCACATTAAACTGAAGTCTCCAGTCAAATCAGTAACCTTTTAAAAGCTGTTTTATTCTACATGGAGAGGGTCTGCACATGGGGGCTGCCTTGTATACTGCAGCATACTACTCGCTTAATCTCAGTAACCATCCTGTCATTTGACATTTTCACTCATTGATTAAAGTAATCATGGCTGACTGTGAATACTAAATTTCTACAATGGCATCTGAAACTGAAAAATATTGATTTTAAATTATGCTGCATCCAAGCCGCTAGGTGTCCAAAATGACACAAAGACAAAAGTTACTGAGGTGAGTTGATGCCAAAGTTGTTATACTAGGTCACTTGACCTAAGTAATTGTAATGGCAAAGAACCCTTTTGCAATATTTTCCACAGAAATTTGCCGCACTCACTTAATACCCCTCCCCAGCCTCTCAATTGTCTGCTAGGAAGATACAAAGACCATATTCAATGTGGGTACTGTAAAACAAAAAAACAACATACAAGATGAGTGAAAGTAAATGCTTAAGTAAATGTGACTTTTTTGAAAGGAACAGCTCACCCCAAAATTACAATTGTCATTATTCCATAATAAGACAATACATAAAACACAAATTCTCCTGTTGCAGGAAAAAAAAATTCATTCAAGGATGCTTGAGTGTAATTCCTGAAATGTCCTTTCACATGACAGTTAAAAACAATAGCAAGAGGACTTGCATGTAAAAACAACAGCCTAGCCTAAGAGGACTTGCAAGTCTATATATATATATATATATACACACAGTGGTGTGAAAAAGTGTTTGCCCCCTTCCTGATTTCTTATTTTTTTGCATGTTTGTCACACTTAAATGTTTCAGATCATCAAACAAGTTTAAATATTAGTCAAAGATAACACAAGTAAACACAAAATGCAGTTTTTAAATGAAGGTTGTTATTATTAAGGGAAAACAAAATCCAAACCTACATGGCCCTGTGTGAAAAAGTGATTGCCCCCTAAATATAATAACTAGTTGGGCCACCCTTAGCAGCAACAACTGCAATCAAGTGTTTGCGATAACTTGCAATGAGTCTTTTACAGCGCTGTGGAGGAATTTCGGCCCACTCATCTTTGCAGAATTGTTGTAATTCAGCCACATTGGAGGGTTTTCGAGCATGAACTGCCTTTTTAAGGTCATGCCACAGCATCTCAATAGGATTCAGGTCAGGACTTTGACTAGGCCACTCCAAAGTCTTCATTTTGTTTTTCTTCAGCCATTCAGAGGTGGACTTGCTGGTGTGTTTTGGATCATTGTCCTGCTGCAGAACCCAAGTTCACTTCAGCTTGAGGTCACGAACAGATGGCCGGACATTCTCCTTCAGGATTTTTTGGTAGACAGCAGAATTCATGGTTCCATTTATCACAGCAAGTCTTCCAGGTCCTGAAGCAGCAAAACAGCCCCAGACCATCACACTACCACCACCATATTTTACTGTTGGTATGATGTTCTTTTTCTGAAATGTGGTGTTACTTTTACGCCAGATGTAATGGGACACACACACCTTCCAAAAAGTTCAACTTTTGTCTCGTCAGTCCACAGAGTATTTTCCCAAAAGTCTTGGGGATCATCAAGATGTTTTCTGGCAAAAATGAGATGAGCCTTAATGTTCTTTTTGCTCAGCAGTGGTTTTCGTCTTGGAACTCTGCCATGCAGGCCATTTTTGCCCAGTCTCTTTCTTATGGTGGAGTCATGAACACTGACCTTAACTGAGGCAAGTGAGGCCTGCAGTTCTTTGGATGTTGTTGTGGGGTCTTTTATGACCTCTTGGATGAGTCGTCGCTGCGCTCTTGGGGTAATTTTGGTCGGCCGGCCACTCCTGGGAAGGTTCACCACTGTTCCATGTTTTTGCCATTTGTGGATAATGGCTCTCACTGTGGTTCTCTGGAGTCCCAAAGCTTTAGAAATGGCTTTATAACCTTTTCCAGACTGATAGATCTCAATTACTTTCTTTCTCATTTGTTCCTGAATTTCTTTGGATCTCGGCATTATGTCTAGCTTTTGAAGATCTTTTGGTCTACTTCACTTTGTCAGGCAGGTCCTATTTAAGTGATTTCTTGATTGAGAACAGGTGTGGCAGTAATCAGGCCTGGGTGTGGCTAGAGAAATTGAACTCAGGTGTGATAAACCACAGTTAAGTTGTGTTTTAACAGGTGGGGCAAACACTTTTTCACACAGGGCCATGTAGGTTTGGATTTTGTTTTCCCTTAATAATAACAACCTTCATTTAAAAACTGCATTTTGTGTTTACTTGTGTTATCTTTGACTAATATTTAAACTTGTTTGATGATCTGAAACATTTAAGTGTGACAAACATGCAAAAAAAATAAGAAATCAGGAAGGGGGCAAACACTTTTTCACACCACTGTATATACACACACACACACACACATTTACATAATTTAGATAATACAAATCTCCTATGACCCCAAGTTTGAAAGCCTTTGTTTTATAGTGCGGGTAGTGATGTATGGAAAAAATAGCAAGGTGAAACTCGATTGTTTGGTGTATCTTCAATGAATTCTGCAAAATTTTCTCTTTCAGTTCATTAAAATTGGCAGCATTGGTCAAGTCTTGATACTGGGGGGTAGGTCTTGGTCCAGATCTTGGCCTTAAATGGTCTTGCCTGGGTCTGGACCTGGGTCTTAGGGGGTCTGGTCTTCATATCAGCTACTTATAAAGAAAATAAATGCACTAGTTAAACCACTAGTCCATTTGTCTCATGCACTACATTCCAAGCCATACGCTGGCATTGTGACAAAGGACGACAGTAAATTTTCATTGAAAGTCATTATTCGCAGACTTTATTTTTCTGTTTAGTTAAACACTCTGGACACTTTTGTCCATACCGCGTGCAAATGCGAGATAATGGGGTGTTACTTAACTTCTCCAATTAGTTTGATAGAAAGGCTTTGCAATAGTGAAATAGGGGCAAGAACTTCCTGTTCAATACAAAACCAGGGAGGGGCTCTCTCAGGTGGAAGTGACCAATGAGCCAAATGTCTGAGACCAAATGCATAATAATAAAACCAAATCTTGTGTAGGCCTAGCCCACATTTGTCAATCAGCCTTTGTAACTTGTTGAAATGTAATCTGGGATGCTTACCATTCCAGTGAAGGACTTTGCTATACTATCAAATTGCTTGAAATAAGAGAGGGTCCCACTCTCACAGGGAGAGATTGTAGCAGGTAGTTAAATTTTGAAATACAATTCATTTAAATAACATTAACCTTCCCAATCACAGATAAATGTAATGAAGCCCACCTGCCCACATAGCTCGAAAACCTTTTTATGAAGGGGTCAAAATTAACTCTAACTAAATCAGACAAATTTTCTGGGAATAAAATGCCCAAATACTTAATGCCCTGTCTGGGCCACTGGAAGGTGCCGGCTGAAAAGCTGTTACTGGGTAGTAAGCTGTCAGAGCCAAAGTTTTGGATTTAGATCAATTAACTCTGTATCCTGAGAACTTAGAAAAGGAATTAATAATTCTGTGGAGGCAAGGCATAAATCTAGATGGGTCGGAGACTAATAATAAAATATTATCTACGTAAAGCAAAAGCTTATGTGCCACACCTCCCGCCATCACCCCAGGAAAATCATCATCCTTTCTTATCGTGGTCGCTAATGGTTCAGAAAACTAATGGGGAAAGAGTGCAACCCTGCCGGGTGCCCCTATCCAGAGTCAAATAATCTGAAATTAATCCATTAATTCGCCACTGACCACATGATCAGAAGAACTGCGGCCCCAAATAAACCCCACCTGATCTATATGTATAAGAGATGTCATAACTTAATCGATTAGCCAAAATTTTTGACAATATTTTAACATCTAGCTGGATCAGGGAAATTGGATGATAACTCTTACACACGCTTGGATCTTAGTCCTTTTTAAGAATCAGACTGATCCGGGCTTGTGTCATGGTTGGCGGAAGCTTTCCATTCTTTAATGTTTCTGTATAAACTTCTAACAAAAGTGGAGCCAGTTCTGTAGCATAAGATCTAAAAAACTCAGCGGCAAAGCCATCTGGCCCCAGAGCCTTGCCTGTAGGCAAGGCCTTAATTACCTCACCAAGCTCCTCCAAGCTTATCTCAGAATCAAGATAATTTTTTGCTCAGTCATCAGTTTAGGGAGTTCTAAAAGTTCCACAAAATTTCTAATATCTTCATCAGTAGACGAAGACGTGGAACTATAGAGTTCAAGATATAATTCTTTAAAAGCATTATTAATATCAATGACCAAGGTAAAAATTTCACCACCAGCAGATTTCACTGAGGGAATGGTAGAAAAAGACTCTCTCTGCTTTATATATATATATATATATATATATATATATATATATATATATATATATATATATATATATATATATATAGCCAAAAACTTCCCTGCTTTGTCCCCAGACTCAAAGTATGACTGTCTTGCCCTGAATAGCCAAAACTCCACCTTATGTAACAAAATAATATAATATATGTATTTCAAGCGGGTAAATTCTCTGAGGCCATCGGACCACATTCAGCGCTTCAGCTCTGCCTTGGCACTTTTAATATTCCCTTCCAACTCCACAAGTTCTCGTGCTCTGGATTTTTTGGTGAATGAGGCATACTGTATGATCCGGCCCCTAAGAACCACTTTAAGTGCCTCCCAAGCCACGCCTACAGAGGATACTGAGGACCAGTTGGTCTCCATATAAACTTTCAGCCTTTAACATTTGTTGAAAATCAGGATTTTGCAAAAGGGATACATTAAAGCGGCAACTATATGATTTCTTTTTCTCCATATATGGCAACACCTCTAAACACACTAGGGCGTGATCTGAGACTAAAATTTTTCCAATTGAGCAATCAACAACAGATGAAATGAGGGACTTAAATATATATAAAAAATCTATTCTAGAATAAATCTTATGGACTGATCAAAAGAATGTATAGTCCCTACCTGATGGGTTTAAAAGTCTCCAAATATCTGTACAACCAAGATTTTTACACATCCTGTGAAGCGTCAATGTTGTTCTCGGGGGCTTACACACTTTTGCTTTACTATGATCAAGGACTGAGTCCATCAATAAATAAAAGTCTCCTCCCAGTATTATATCATGAGGGGTGCCAGCGGCCTGCAACATCCTTTCAAGATCTATAAAAAAGCTGATCATCAGCGTTAGGTCTGTAAATATTAGCCAAAATCAACCTTTGCCCCTGAATTTCTGCTAAGACAGTAATGACTCTTCCTAATTTATCTTTAATCTGTTTGAGACATTCGAATTGTAGATGTTTAAATATCAATGTAATGACTCCCCTGCTCTTACTTGAGCCAGCACTAAAGAAAAAATGTCCACCCCATATCTTCCCAAATTTTTCAGCTTCCTGCGGGAAAGATGCGTTTCTTAGAGAAACACTATATCATATTTCTTTCGTTTAAGAAAATAAATAACCTTCCTTCTTTTTATGGGATACCCCAACCCATTCGCATTCCATGTGGAGAGAGACAATCCACTCATATTAACATTTGACATTTTGACATATTAGAAAATATAGATTGTGTTTCAAAAATACAATTATAAAGACCACATTCTCCATTAGCGCAACAATCAACCCCGAAATTCCCCTGGAACAAAAACAAACAGAAAAAAGAAAAATGTGCACATTAACCCCACACACAACAGCGCCAACCAGCATCCATTCATTTAAACTCAAACTACGAATCCCTGCGACAACTTTGCCATCATATTACTCAAGTCCGGTGATTCTATACAGATTTTGTGAGACAGAATTACACAGCAAAAATAGTTTATAAAACAAACTCCAGCCAATAAATGGAATAAACACAAAAAACTTGTAGATTCATCCTGGCGGAACCAGCATGAAAAAAAAGGAAGGGGCTATTCAGTTCTTCGGGCAGTCAAACAAATGATCAGTAAGCTGGCCCATTTTGGCCGATACATGAGTACAACAAAAAACACAATCACTCCAATGTCCTGCAAGAGAAATTCCACAAAACAAAATCCAGGCCACAGGAGGCAAAAGCACCAAAAACGTGCAGATTTATCCACAAGCTGTCCCAAAGAAATTATATTACACAAAACAAACTCCAGCTGCTAGGCGGAACCAGCACAAAAAGAGACTAAAATGGTGCCCAGTTTCCTCAGACAGTCAAGAGAATGTTTGGTGAGTCAGGCCCACTAACAGCAACATGAAAGTCACCAAATGGCATACTCACTCCAATGTTTTTATGAAGGACAATGCTTGCTGTATGTAAATTCTCTATGGCCATCCTTAGTATCTATTCTCAATTTGGTCGGAAACATCAGAGCAAAAGCGACCTCCCGTTGATGTAAGAGTTCCCTATCTGTCACTCACTCGACGTTGTGTCGATGTAGTGACACTAGGGGTCACTCTTGGGAGCCCGAGACATCTCTGGTCTTTGATAAAAATGAAAATTCGCGAGTGGTATTTGCATGCCACTCCCACGGACATACAGGTATAAAAGGAGCTGGTATGCAACCAATCATTCAGATTTTCTCTTCGGAGCCAAACGGTCATGCTCATTGAGCTGAATTCCCACGACTGTTCATTCAATTCTGCTGGATCTGACGGCGCATTTCAGTGGCTTCTCCCTCCTCTGCACTTGTGCACTGCAGAGAATGCCCCTGGGTGCTTCGGTAGGAATAAAAGAGTATATTTCTCTAAAAGTGTATATTTCTCTAAAAGAGCGGCACACACGGAACGTCTTTTTAAAGATGCCTCTTTCTAAAGATGCTTTTCCAATTGTGTGTTATTCCTGGTTGTGCACGTTATCTCTTGCCTTCTGCCGGTCATGATCACTGTCTTTCGTGTCTGGGCACTGCTCACGTGGAGACAGCGTTTGAGGATGGTCATGTACTCATTGCTAGAATATGTCCATGGCAACGATGCAGTTGCGTCTTGCCTTCGTAAGAAAGCAAGCCACCCAAGAGGCTCCCCGCCTCGGTCCTTTTACCCACGAGTATGAGGCCAGCGCGGCTAGCACTGGGGGTGATTTGGGGACCCCAATGGGACCTCCTCCGCCGAGTATCCCCCTGCGGACCTCCCATTCCCCAGCACGCTCGTCTGCCCTGATCGGGCTTCCGGATGAGTCTGCCGGCTCGTCTCATGGCGAGTTCAACCTCTTATTCGGAGCCCGCAAAAGTGATGAGCTCTCGAGCACAGCATCGGAGAGCGGGCTCGTCCAGTCGGACGTGGAAGCCTCAGCTGGGCTCCTCCTTTTGGGGACGATTGCCCAGTCACAGGCTGATGCAGAGATGACAACATGCTTTTCCGGGCAGCCGCGAACATCGGCTAGAGTGGAACCCTCGCGGCTCGATGATTGGTTCCTGGGTTCGCGGCGCCGCTCAAAGCCACGCCCCGCACCCGTTCCTTTCTTCCCGGAAGTGCATGAAGAGCTGACAAGGTCGTGGGAGGAACTTTTTTACTGCCTGGTCCCGATCTTTTCAGCTTCCCCGCCCTCACTACCCTCGATGGTGGGGCGGCCAAGGGCTATTCGGCAAATCCCAGTGGATAAAGGCGCTCGCGGTGCACCTATGCCCGCAGAGCTCCGCCACCTGGCGTGGGTGCCCGAAGCCCCCGTCCAAGGCTTGTAGGTTTACGTCATCTCTGACGGCCAAGGCCTACGGAGTGGAAAGGAAGCGCTGTCTCCAAGCAGAGGATCGTCCACTGGCTCACTGACACCATAGCTATGGCATATCACGCCCAGGACATGCTGCCCCCGGTAAGGCTACGAGCCCATTCTACCAGGGGTGTAGCGGCTTCCTGGGCCCTGGCCAGGGGTGCCTCTCTAACAGACATTTGCAGAGCAGCAGGCTGGGCAACACCCAACACCTTTGCAAGGTGCTACAACCTCCGGGTGGAACCGGTTTCGTTACAAGCGGATAAGCCTGGGATAGCCGGCCGGGTGTATCGCTTGCACATATTGCCTCCCACCTCCTTTTGAGCTGAATACGTGCACCATTAATTCCCAGTAGTGTTCACAAGTTTTGTTCCCTGGTTGACTTCCTCCAAGCCCTGTGGCAGTCGAGTTTTCGGAGAGACTCGCTGCTGGCCCAGTACATGTGCTAACTAAGAGCCCTGTTCTGGGGTAAGTGCTCCGCATGCGCGGTTCCCTGTAAGGCTAACCCCATGCGATATATATCTTCCGCTAATTCGTTTCCCTGTTGGCAAACTGTGTCTTCCTTGGGCAGAGCCCCTCTGCCCCAGTCTCCATGTTTGTAGTAACTCCTCCCCCATTGGGTAGGATCTACCTTGAAGACTCTCCACATGGTCAGAAATACCATGTGATGTATTCTTCCAACTAAATATCCCCCCCTCTCTTTGGGCGAGGTGTGGTCTCCGCAGTGTCTTCCCCTTGGGAGGGACACCCCCTGACTTGGCAGCCCAGTCGGATAATCCCCCTTCTTTTTTAGGGAGTGGAAAAAGAGAAGGGTAAAAGAGGCCATGACTGGGTTAAGCCTGTCTCTATCTTTTGGGTAGTTGACTTGTCCCCAAAGGGCCGTTTGACACTCATAACTATGTTGGGGGAGGTTACGTGTCAACCTGGTGTGCTGGCTATGAGGCACACAGTAGTCTGCCCACCACACACCGCCAGTTCACATAACACAGTTCAGCCAGTTGTGGCATTTCGTATAGGGAATCGACACAACGTCGAGTGAGTGACAGATAGGGAATGTCACGGTTACTTGTGTAACCTCCGTTCCTTGATGGAGGGAACAAGACGTTGTGTCCCTCCTGCCACAATGCTGAACTACCCGCTGAAATGGCCAGACCTTATATCGGCTCCTCAGCATAAAACCTGACTGAGTGGTTGCATACCAGCTCCTTTTATACCCGTATGTGTGGGGGAGTGGCATGCAAATACCACTCACCAATTTTCATTGGCCTTTTATCAAAGACCAGAGGTGTCTCGGGCTCCCAAAAATGACCCCTAGTGTCACTACATCGACACAACGTCTCGTTCCCTCCATCAGGGAACGGAGGTTACACAAGTAACCATGACATTTCTTGCATTCCTTGAATCGATCATGTTTCTCTCTTGTCGAATTCGCAAAGTCTGGGTACAAGAAAATGCTGTGGTTCTTCCAAGAAAGCCTTCCTTTACTCCTCGCCTCGCGTAACAAAAGATCTTTATCGGCTGATCTCAGACATTTGCCAGAATTGATCGGGGCCTGTCTCCCTCCATAAATCTCCAAGCCGGGACTCTGTGAGCTCGCACGATTTTCAGCTTATGGCCTGTTATGTCGGGAAGTCTCGGAAAGAGCTTGTCTAGGAATTTTACCATATCTCAGCCTTCCTCATGCTCAGGAATTCCAACAATTCGGGCATTGTTTTATCGATAACGATTCTCCAAATCCTCCAAACGCATTGCAAATCTACTTTAGTCGCTAGCAGATTAGCAGCTAATTCCCTCTCTGATGACTCCAGATAATTGATCTGTCTCTCGACGTCCCCGATTCTTGTAACCAACTCAGTGATTTTCGACTCCATGGCCGTAATCGATTGACGTATTACAGCAAGATCCTCCAAGTCCGCTACGACCTTCGGCAGCATCACTGACATGCTGGACAGTTGCTGCTGAATTTCTCCCGCCGCACCATCCAAACCAAGTCCCTGGTCTGCAGCCCAGTCTTTTAATGTCTCCAGAGCCTGAGGATTTTGAATTCTTTGACATATTGTCTTCATAAAACAGTTAAGAATCAGGGTGTATCAAATCTCACCGGTTTATGACACAAATAGTAACAAAACTTGAAAAGTGCACAGAGCTCGCCATTCACATGTCTGACCCTCACATGGTGCCACCGGAACTCCCCTCAAACCCACACTTAAACAATTTAAGTGACAATGGTCAAGTCATATTTGTCAAGAGCTATGAATCTCACTTGAGGAATTGTTCACCCAAAATGGAAAATGTACAACTTCATGTAATTCCAAATCCAAACCCATATACTTTTAGCTATTTTTTCAGTGGAACACAAAAGGAGAATTTTTGAAGAATCTTCACACAGTTACCATCAAATTTCCCTGATCCAGCTAGACGTTAAAATATTGTAAAAAATTTTGGCTAACCGATTAAGTAAGGTTATGACATCTGTTATACATATAGATCAGGTGGGGTTTATTTGGGCCCGTAGCTCTTCTGATAACATTAGGAGTTTCATCAATATCATGTGGTCAGTGACGAATGATCAGACTCCAGTCGCTGCCATCTCACTTGATGCTGAAAAGGCCTCCACCCCCTAGCGGTCCCCCTAGTCCAAGCCACTGATCCTTACAAAAATTACAATCAAAACAAATTACTTATTTTTTCACATCTGGTAAAAGAATGGGATTATCTTTTTAAGATTTTGGAAATGTATGGGTTTGGAAATACTTTTATTGGTTGGATTAAGTTATTTTATAGACACCCAGTAGCAGCGGTACAAACGAATGGATTAATTTCAGATTACTTTACTCTGGATAGGGGCACCCGGCAGGGTTACCCTCTTTCCCCATTATTGTTTTGTCTTGCCCTGGAACCATTAGCAGCTGCGATAAGAAAGAAGGATGATTTTCCAGGGGTGGTGGTGGGAGGTGTGGCGCATTAGCTTTTGCTTTACACAGATGATATTTTATTATTCGTCTCGGACCCTACTAGATCTATGCCTTGCCTCCAAAGAATTATTCATTCCTTTTCTAAGTTCTCAGGATACAGAGTTAATTGGTATAAATCCGAAACTTTGTCTCTAACAGCTTACTGCCCGGTAACAACTTTTCAGCCAGGCACCTTCCAGTAGCCCAAACAGGGCATAAAGTATTTGGGTATTTTATTCCCAGCAAATTTGTCTGATTTAGTTAGAGTTAATTTTGACCCTTTAATAAAAAGTATTACAAGCGATGTGGGCAGGTGGGTTTCATTACATTTATCTATGATTGGGAAGATTAATGTTATTAAAATGAATTGTATTCCAAAATTCAACTACCTGCTACAGTCTCTCCCTATAGATGTCCCCCTTTCTTATTCCAAGCAATTTGATAGCATAGCAAAGTCCTTCATTTGGAATGGTAAATGTCCCAGATTACATTTCAGTAAATTGCATAGGCTGACTGACAAAGGTGGCTAGGCCTACCCAAGATTTTGTTTTATTATTATGCATTCGGTCTCAGACATTTGGCTCATTGTTCGCTTCCACCTGAGAGAGACCCTCCCTGGTTTTGTATTGAACAGGAAGTTCTTGCCCCTATTTCGCCATTCCAAAGCCTTTCTATCAAACTAACCGGAGAAGTTGAGTTGCAATTCCCTTGACTCCAGAGTATTTAATTCGGACATTTATTTAAATGTTGCCTCGAGCATATGGCCAGACCCAAAATTATATATTAATATGTCCCCTTTCTGCTGGTCAGAGTGGATTGTGAGGGAGGTTAAAATGCTTGGTGACCTATATGAGAGTGTAGTGTTGAAATCTTTAGAAAATTTGGTTCAACATTTTGATATTCCCAGATCTCAGTTTTATAGGTATTTACAGCTGCGCCACCTGCTTTGTACTCTTTTTGGGAGTAGCATACACCCTCCGAAAGCGGCAGATACTCTGGGAGTGGTGATTACTGCTTTTGGAAAAGATCATGAGGCATCAGTGTATTACTCCCTGCTAATTCAGAGTCTGGAGGATGCAGCTTTAACTTTTATCAAGAGATTATGGGAGAAAGATTTAAACTTGGTATTGGAGGAAGTGTGGGCCTTGAGATGCAAGGGTACAATTCAAGATTTTACATTTATTCTACTGGACTTCCTCTAGATTGTACAGGCTTGGTCTTAAAGACACACCCACCTGCTGGCGATGCCAATCAGAAGATGGAGACACAACCCATGTTTTTGGTGGTGTGTTAAGATCCAAGAATTTTAGTGGAAGGTTCAGAGTTTTATGTGTGATGTATTGGGCACTTGGATTTCGTTTTGTCCCAGACTCTGGTGCGATGGGGCAGCCATCGGTGTGGGGTATAAACACATAAAAAATTGGGTTCTGACCAGTGTAATGATTAATTTAAGGGGATGGAGGTCAGCTGGAGTGCCCCCATTTCAGGAGTGGTGCACCGAGATTGGGAGGGTGGCAGCTTTTGAGGAAATCTCATTTAGAAGATGGGAAACTTAGATTTGTTTGTTGGGAAATGGGGCAACTATTTTGAGTTTTTAGAGAGCTCTCGGGGAGGGGCAGTGGAGAGAGAGAGGTATAGGTATAAATGAGGTATAATAAATTATATATAAGATTATTATATATGTATATTTTGTTTGTTTGCTTGCTTTTTTTGTGTGTATATAGTAATGTGTGACCACAGGAATCTTTGTTGAGGGTCAGGGCGGGGTTTGGGATTGGGAGGGGTAATTGTGTGATTTAAATGTTTATTCTATGTATATATGTTGTGCTTTTCTTTATTTACTGTATGAATCAATAACATTTTTTAATAATAATTTTAAAAAAAAATCTTCACACATCATACAACTTACATACAATGGCAGTTCAAAGCGACCACTTCTGTAAAGCCACAAAAAAACAAAAACAAAACAACAACAAGCGGCATATACTGTAGGTAGTCCATTCAACTCATGTGCTTTATTCCATTCAAGTCCATTCATACATGAAGCCATACTATATACTTAAACCTATAACATCTTTATAACTTAATCATGTAATGATTACTTATACAGACAAAATCACATAATAATGCAATAAGCATATGAATATACAAACATTAATAATCATAAAAATCAATCTGACAGGTTATTCAAAATTAGAAGAAAAATTAGGTAAGCATAGTCTTATTGTTTAGACATCAGGCATATAATGTCATAAATCAACATTAGCTCTCACAGTTCAGCTTCTTTTCAATGTCCTTTGCCAAAAGTGCATACTGGCAAAAATGTTTGAGTACATATCATCAAGTCAAACCATAGTAGGTAGTTTGTAAATCCAAAACTTCACATTTCAATAATTCATTAGCTCCAGACTATACTACTGTCCAGCACTGTCTACTTAATAAGTACGAGTCTTTCTCCAGCAGACCATGTCATTCAGGAAACAGAGCAGTTCATTTACAGATTTATGGGAGTTGACACCATGAATGTATGTTTGTTTCAGGTCAAATACTGTAAAGAAATGAAGAGAAAGATCATACAAAAATAAACACTGTACAAAACACTTACATAAACTATCACATTTGACACAGTAGCAAAACAATTTTATTTTATACTGTATATTAATATATTAATGTAAAATCAATCTCTAAAATCTCTATTAATTCTGATGAAATAAGCAAAATGCTTTTTTTTTTTTTACTGACAAAAGCAAATACCGAAAACATTAGATAAGTAACTTACTCTATTTTTTCCAATTTATAGTGGGAATCTTCCAGTAGATCAGTGAGCAGCTTCACATCTGAACGGTTTAGTTTATTATTTGTCAGATCCAGCTCTCTCAGACGTGAGGATTTTGACTTCAGAGCTGAAACTAAAGTGGCAGAGCTTTCTTTTTTTATATTGCAGCCAGACAACCTGCAGAGAGTATAGAGCAAGTATAACTTATTTGCACTTCTTGTAAGCTTTGTGGCTAGTTCACATGCATGGAAAGTGAAATTGTGATGCAACAATTACACACAGTCACCACTTTATTAGGTACACCTGTACACCTACATATTCATGCGATTATCTAATCAGCCAATCATGTGGCAGCAGTGCAATGCTTAAAATCATGAACATATGGGTCTGGAGCTTCAGTTAATATTCACATCAACCATCAGAATGGGGAAAAAATGTGATCTCAGTGATTTTGACTATGGCATGATTTTTGGTGCCAGACGGGCCGGATGGACTACAACAGCAGAAAACCACGTCGGGTTCCACTTCTGTCAGCCAAGAACAGAAAGCTGAGGCTGCAGTGGGCACAGGCTCACCAAAACTGGACAGTTAAAGACTGGAAAAACATAAGCCTAAGTAATAAGCGTTATTTTTTATTTGTTTTATCGATTGTGCTTGTAATTATTTTTCTGCCTGTTCAAAAGCAGTTTGTGTCAGAATTGTGAAAACAAAAACTTTGGAAGCATAACTGAAAACTATAGCAGCATGAATGACTGAAGGAAACAAACCAAGAGAGTTGCGCTGTTTATTTTATGGGTATTTGTATTGACTTTGATGTAATGTTTTTAGTTGTAATGTATTTATTCTCTCTCAATTCAATTTTTTTCTTGGATATTTGAATTGTTGTGTTTGAAGAATTTGTTTGTATTGAATGAAATTATCAGTGCCATTTACTAAATGCCCCTAAATACAGTCAATGTTATCTGCTAAACTGCTTGAAAGAGGTGTGCATATAAACTCAGCAAAAAAAAGAAACATCCTCTCACTTTCAACTGCTTTTATTTTCAGCAAACTTAGCATGTGTAAATATTTGTATGAACATAAAAAGATTTAACAACTAAGACATAAACTGAACAAGTTTCACAGACATGTGACTAACAGAAATGGAATAACGTGTCCATGAACAAAATTAACAGTCAGTATTTGGTGTGGCCACCAGCTGCATCAAGTACTGCAGTGCATCTCCTCCTCATGGACTGCACCAGATTTGCCAGTTCTTGCTGTGAGATGTTACCCCACACTTCCACCAAGGCACTCGCAAGTTCCAGGACATTTCTGGGGGGAATGACCCTAGCCCTCACCCTCCGATCCAACAGGTCCAAGACGTGCTCAATAGGATTGAGGTCCGGGCTCTTCGCTGGCCATGGCAGAACCCTGACATTCCTGTCTTGCTGGAAATCACGCACAGAACGAGCAGTATGGCTGGTGGAATTGTCATGCTGGAGGGTCATGTCAGGATGAGCCTGCAGGAAGGGTACCACATGATGTCTTGGATATCTTCCCTGTAACGCACAGCGTTGATATTGCCTGCAATTACAACAAGCTCAGTACGATGATGCTGTGACACACTGCCCCAGACCATGACAGACCCTCCACCTCCAAATCAATCCCGCTCCAGTGTACAGGCCTCAGTGTAATGCTCATTCCTTTGACGATAAACGTGAGTCCGACCATCACCCCTGGTGAGACAAAACTGTGACTCGTCAATGAAGAGCACTTTTTGCCAGTCCTTTCTGGTCCAGCGAAGATGGGTTTGTTGCCGGTGATGTCTGGTAAGGACCTGCCTTACAACAGGCCTACAAGACCTCAGTCCAGCCTCTCTCAGCCTATTGCGGACAGTCTGAGCACTGATGGAGGGATTGTGCAGGTGTTGTTACACATGGTCTGCCACTGTGAGGATGATCAGCTGTCCTTCCTGTCTCCCTGTAGTGCTGTCTTGGGCGTCTCACAGTACATACATTGCAATTTATTGCCCTGGCCACATCTGCAGTCCTCATGCCTCCATGCAGCATGCCTAAGGCACGTTCACGCAGATGAGCAGGGACCCTGGGCATTTTTCTTTTGGTGTTTTTCAGAGTCAGTAGAAAGGTCTCTTTAGTGTCCTAAATTTTTATAATTGTGACCTTAATTGCCTACCGTCTGTTAGTGTTTTAACTACCGTTCCACAGGTGCATGTTAATTAATTGTTTGTGGTTCATTGAACAAGCATGGAAAACATTGTTTAAACCCTTTACAATAAAGATCTGTAAAGTTATTTGGATTTTTACAAAATTCTTTAAAATACAGTGTCCTGAAAAAGGGATGTTTCTTTTTTTTGCTGAGTTTATGTACTCATGCAGTTTGAAGTTACAAGTATCTTTCCAAAATAATAAAGAAAAGTTTTCTCACTCTTCTCAAGAGCTGACCATATTTCTCCTGTCATATAACTGCAACACATACCATAGTCTCTCCAGTTTACAGTGTACATCCTCCAACAGGTCGGATAGCAGCTTCACTCCTGAGTCTCCAAGATCATTCTTGCTCAGATTGAGTTCTCTCATGTGTGAGGAGTTTGACTTCAGAGCTGAAGCCAGAGCAGCACAACTGTCCTCTGTAATACTGCAGTTACACAGCCTGCAGAGTGTACAGCAACAATAATCCCTAAGCTTTTCCAGCACAATTTAGTGTGTGTGAGACATTTAATCGTGATATGAAGTTTAAAGTGCCCGTCTATCTGTGTACATCTTTATTGTATGTGCTTGACTCATATAATTAGAAAAGTAATTTACTCTAGTTTCTCCAGTTTACAGTGTGGATCCTCTATTAGAGCAGAGAGCAGCTTTCCTCCAGTATATCCTAGTTTGTTCCCTGTCAGATTCAGCTCTTTCAGGTGTGATGGGTTTGATCTCAGAGCTGAAGCCAGAGCAGCACAACTTTCCTTTGTAATATTGCAGTCAGGCAAACTGCAGAGAGAGAAAAACAGTTCATATTCATCCTGCTGTGTATGTTTCCAATAAGTTGTATCAGCAAACCATCTAAGAATCAGGTTATGTACCTTCTGTTTATATTTGATATAAAATAAAAAAAAGGATAATGATTAAAGTTTTCCTTTATCAGATTTTTTCTTTTTTTTTTGTGGAAAAGATAAAAAAATTGTTTTTTCATTTTGTAATAAGTGGAATTATGAGACTTTTGACATTTTACATTCCCCAGTCCCCCTTTCATAAATGATATTCCATTTATATCTGGTCTCATCAAAACTTGCAAAGGTCACCAGCAAGTGCAATGATCACTAGATACTGTATCAAGTATAAATTTTTTAGTGGGAAAAGTAAATGTGATCATTCAGATGATTACCAATATGTGCCAAAATGTGTGCTGAAATACTTTGCCATGAGTGTTTGTAGTCAATGGCAAGTCAAGTGGTTGTCAGTGTAAGTCAATGGCTGGCATGTACTCTGGGGTAATAATAAAGATAACTTAATACAGTTGCAGTTAATTAGAAAAAGAAGATTAATTAGAAGTATTTAGGCCAATATTCTAAAATATTAAAGGAATATTCTGGGTTCAATACAAGTTGAGCTCAATCAACAGCATTTGTGGCATAATTTGGACTTGTCCCTCCTTTTCTTAAAACAAAGCAAAAATCTGGGTTACAGTAAGGCACTTTCAATGGAAGTAAATGGCACCAATTAATAAATGTTAAAATACTAACTGTTTCAAAAGTATAGCCACAAAACAATATGCATGTTAACATGATTTCAGTTTGATAAAATCGCTAACTAACCTTTTTTGTTTTATATCCTATAAGTTAAATCAAATTTTACAACTTTGTTACCATGACGACGTAACGCCATAACACCATAACCCCGTTATCCCACAAAAACGCTGATTTAAACAATTTTACAGCTCAAAAAATACATGAGTTTTACAGAGGAATTAATGTTAGTGCTTTTCTCAAATTAGAAGTTTCACATTTCTGCCTTTAAACTATCTTTTTTTTTTTTTTTTCACACATTTCTGCCTTTAAACTAGGGCTGCCCCCGATCAAAGATTTTCATCAGAAAATGGTTTGAGTTCCAGGGCTGAGAATGTTATAAGTAACATTGCTAACAGTGTTCTACATTACAGAGAAATACTAAACCATAATAACGAGCCTTTAAATTATACATTTTACAAGTGCACGCACGAAGTGAGCCATAGCAACAAAAGCAAAAGCGGTAACGATTCTGAATGTGTCGGAAAATCCAGCAAGGAGACTGTCTGAACATTTTGTTAATTTATAGAGAGAAATGCACTTACAGTTAAACATACAGTAAGCAAGGTACTAATTTAGCTTCCCCACTCCCCACGAACACTTGAATAAGCCTAATAGCGCATATTTATCTAGATTATCTAACATTAGGCTACTTACATGTTTCAAATAAGCCATGTTTGAGGTCATTGAATGATAGGCGAATGTTTGCCTGCAGAGTTTTCATGTCACCTTCTTGGGGTCATCCTTTACCCTCTTGAAATGATCCCACACTCTGGATTTCCTGCCCGACATAATTAATTACCATATGGACCAGCCTTGTAAATGATCATGTCTGTCAATCACTGACTGCATGACTTCGCCACTTCCTGTGGAGTTTTTTTTTTTCTGCGACCAACCAATCAATCAAAACTTGGTCGACCAAGACTCTTCTCATCGACTAACATTTGGTTGACTATTAGGGGGCAGCCCTATTTTAAACCCTCCAAAAATTGGCCCATTTCACTTCCATTGAAAGTGTCTTACTGTGACATTGATTTTTGCTTTTTTTTTAAGAAAGTGGGATGTGGAAATTAATGTTTGTGGTAATCAACATGATGCTACTAATACTGACAGCTGAGCTAAACTTGTATTGAACCCAGAATATTCATTTAATGTAATACAGAAATAAGACATTACAAACCATAGTTTCTCTAGTTTACAGTGTGGATCTTCCAGTAAAGCAGAAAGAAGCACCACTCCTGAGTCTCCTGGTCTGTTAGAGTTCAGATTCAGCTCTCTCAGGTGTGACGGGTTTGATTTGAGTGCTGATGCAAGAGAGGCACAATCTTCCTTTCCAATATTGCATTTAGACAGCCTGAAGGGAGTAAAAAAATGATCAATCCCTCAGCTATTCCAACAAATGAAATCTTGCCATCCAATACGCTTGGTACATATGTCTAAATACGCAGCTATGCACATCAGTATAAATGGCCCAAAGTCTAATAGGTCGGTGATTATGTTCAATGATATAAAAGTCAACAATATATGGACTTCTAAAGACATTTTTTCTGTGATGTTTATTCATTAATTTACTCGTCTTACACTATATTGTGGGCTAATGTCTTAAACTAACACCATTTGGGGGCTTCTCTCAGCAAGTATTAAAATCAATTAGAATGTCATGTAAATCAGATGACAGCCCTTTAATATCATTTTTTTGCTTCTGTGTAGCATATCAAGTAAAAATAATCCATTCAAAACGTCCTTAACACAATCCTGCACAACTAATTTCCATGTTCTAATGCATCAAAATTAATATTCACTGGCTTAATGGGCCAGAGGTAGAACTCTTACTTCTGATGCAATCTAATTTGTGTCAGGCTTCTGATCACCCTGTCTAGGTTTATTTAGCAAGGATCACCAGCTGACTAAATAACCGTCACATGTTCACAGTGACAGCCCTAAAAATAGCTCTTTTCTTATCTTATTTAGGGTTTCTTAAAAAATTTGTTTTTGTTATTGGTCTGACTTTGCTTTTGTAGAACAGTTTTCAAATGTTGAATCAAGTCTTTATCATTATTTCTCACATTTAAGTCTTGAGCTTGTTTGCTTGCCTTCATGTGTTTGTCTAGCTATTTAACTTCCTTAATCATCTGATTTATCAACAAGACGATCCCAATTAGGGTGACATTAAATTGAACAAACAAATTCACAGGCTATTAAATAAAACATTCTAAATTGACTGTTGGACAAATTAATTCATACTAAATACAACAAATAAAAATGTTACTAAATACAACTAGCTAAATTTGGTTTTCGATCAGTGTCACCTTTTTGTTCTGCCTGCTCGACGAATATTCATTTGCTCATGGTGGCTTTTATCTGAAGTGATTTACAGTAACGCAATAGTCTTCCTGATGCATTTAACAACATACAAACACACAAACCATAGTGTCTCTAGTTTACAATGTGTATCCTCCAACAGATCAGAGAGCATCTTCACTCCTGAGTTTCCTGGTTTATTGTTGCTCAGATCCAGTTCTCTCAGGTGTGAGGGGTTTGATCTCAGAGCTGAAGCCAGAGCAGTACAGCCCTTCTCTGTGATCTTACAATCAGACAGCCTGCACAGAAATGGAGAAAAACTCCTTAAAATGTTGTTTAAATGTTGAAAGTTCCTTTGAGTTGACTGGAAGAACAGTTCTAGTTTATTTCTGAACCTCCTGCACCTCAAATGTTTCATTTTGTACCAAACGTGGTTTGACACTTCTGGGCAGGGGTGCTAATTCCAGTAACAGAATTTTTTTAATGTGTGTGTATAATGTGTCTTTGTATATGCGTTCGAAACAGTGCACGCTGAGGACATCTGCTGGTCACAGGCGTGTAAATGCAGTGCGAAGTCTAGGGTCAAAAGCAGCTAAAATGGCACACTGCATTAGAAATGATTTACTACCCTGTATTTTTCATAAATTTTTCAAGGTTGTCTATAATATCCTGGAATAAACAGATCTAGATATTTGCAGAATATGTAGACCTTAATTTAAAAGTTGCCGTTTCTATGATTACTTTTGAATTATTTTAAATACCAAACTTTTTTTTCATTCTAAAAAAAGCACTTTTTTGTATAAACAAATGTTAAAAATATTTATGCTTTGACTAATTGTGGAATAAACATTTGAAAACTAAAATTTATAGTAATAAGTTACACACAGTCCATGTGGGAACTCAAATTTCAGCTTTTGATTGTAAGGCAAGAGTGTTAGTCACTACACTATGCAGCATATCTAGCATTGGGTGTGCTAAAAAAAAAAAGAAAAAAAAAGAAAGAAAGTGAATGTGCATTATTAGGTACAACAGTCAAAATTCCAGATTCACTTTTTGTAAAACAAATAAATCTCTAAAAATAAAAGAAACAACAAAATACCTCTGTCCCTCTCAAATTTCTTTCTCATGAACACAACATTTTGTTTTTTTTTCCCCCTGTGGGAACACAACTCAAGGTGACTGACAAGGAAATTACAATGAATAAATTCAAATCAGCAACTCTTGTTTGATTCAGTCTGATTTTATAGACCCAAGTTATTTCTGAACTTACTCAAGATCAGTTACAGCCAGGATTTAAAGGGATAGTTCACCACAAAATTTAAATTCTCTCATCCTTTATTTACCCTCATGCCATGCCAGAAGTATATGACTTTAATTCTTCTGCAGCACTCAAATGAAGAGTTTTAGAAGAATGTTTCAGCTTTGTAGGTCCATACAGTGCAAGTAAATGGTGACAAGAACTTTGAAGTTCTAAAAAGGACATAAATGCAGTATAATAGTAATCCAGAACACTCCAGTGGTTAAATACACATCTTCAGAAGTGATATGATTGGTGTGGGTAACAAACAAATTAATATTTAAGTGCCTTTTTACTATAAATCTCCACCTTTGACCAGCCCCAACTAGTAGGTGGTTGAATGTGAAGGTGAAAGTCACTTCCACACCAGGATGTGGAAGTTAATGTGTAAGTGTAGATTTACAGTAAAAAAGAATGTCTTAAATATTGATTTGTTTCTCACCCACACCTATCATATTGCTTCAAAAGATATGGATTTACCAGTGGAGTCTTATGAATTACTTTTATGCTACCTTTGTTCTTTTTGGACCTTCTGAGTTCTAGTCATCACTGACTTGTATTGTATAGACCTACAGAGCTGAAATCTTCTTCTAAAAACTTAATTTGTGTTTGGCAGAAGGAAGAATGTCATACACATCTAGGGTGGCATGAGGGTGAGTAAATGATGAGAGAATTTAAATTTTGGGGTGAATTATCCCTTTAACACTGATTCAGGGTTTCACTTTGGGATCAACGCCCCCTCTAGCGTAACCGCAAAACATTTCGAAATTGTTTCTAAACAGTATGACATAACGAAGCCTCGTTTGCTGAACTCACGTGACTTGGCCACTTTCATACGCACTCTGAAGCATTGGTTTGAAACAAATTATTTTTAAAGGTTTCGAAGCTTCATGAAACATGTTTCGAAAGCAACCATGACTAGCTATTATTGGACTGATGTTCAGTCCAGCTCTTTAATATTCTTAAAGGATTAATTCACCCAAAAATTAAAATCCTCTCATGATTTACTTAATTCACAATACCAATTCACGTGACTTGGTAAGTCGCTTTGGATAAAAGCGTCTGCCAAATGCATAAATGTAAATGTAAATGTAAATTTACTTACCTTAAAGCCATCCCAGATGTGTATGACTTTCCTTCTTCAGCAGAACCTAAGTGAAGATTTTTATAAGCAGATTTCAGCTCAGTTTGTCCATACAATGCATGTAAATGGGTGTTATCAGGCTGCTGGCTGTTTGATGGTCGAAAAGGTATATTTAGGCAGCATAAAAGTAATCCACATGACCCCAGTCGATCAATTATTGTCTTCTGAAGAAAATCAATAGGTTTGTGTAAAAAATAAATCGATAATTAAAACTTTATTAACTTCTTGCAGCAGTCGACGTATGCAATGTTAAAAATACATTCTCTGAAAAACCTAAATATCTTATGCAGTGTTGTTTCTAAAACAAGATAAATCAAATTGATCTTGTTTTAAGGATTTTTAGATATTTTTACAGGAAAACAATGCAAAAATCATTATCAAGAATACGATTTTCGCCCTTATATCAAAGGTCTTTTCGTTTAAATTTAGTAAAAAAAGAAAAAAAAAATGATTATGTCTGGTAACACCTGCATGTAAAATGGCTAGAAATAGCATTTTAGCTTAGCATAAAGTTGACAATTTACTCAAGGTTTATTTCTATTTCTTCTGCTCCAAACTTACTTCAAACTTACTTCTCTGTCTGCTCATATGAATGTAACACATCATAAGAAAGTGTTTCACCGCTGTTCAAATGCACTTTGGATTGCATCATTTATATGTATAAATGTTTTACATCTGAAAGGACTAAATATTAAATGAAACAAATGACAATAAAATGCAAAGTAATCTCTTCAGTAATCAAAGTACTTTTTGAATGTAACTGTATTCTAATTACCAATGATTTAAATTGTAACTGTAGCGGAATACAGTTACTTATATTTTGTATTTTAAATACATAATCCCGTTACATGTATTCCGTTAATCCCCAACACTGGCTACAGGAGACATTAATTGATTGACTGGAGTCATGTGGATTACTTTATGCAGCCTAAATATGCCTTTTGAACCGTCAAACAGCCAGCAGCCTGATGGCACCCGTTAACTTGCACTGTATGGAGAAACTGAGCTGAAATCTGCTTATACAAATCTTCACTTCGGTTCTGCTGAAGAAGGAAATTCATACACATCTGGGATGGCTTAAAGACAAGTAAAGAGGATTTTCATTTTTGGGTAAACTAACCCAATACCTTTTTTATTTTGTTGTTCACATTAGTAATAGATATATCAAATCAAATCAAATCACTTTTATTGTCACACAACCATATACAGAAGTGCAATAGTGTGTGAAATTCTTGGGTGCAGTTCCGAGCAACATAGTAGTCGTGACAGTGATGAGACAATTTACAATAAACATCAGATTTACAACACAATTTAAAATCAAATATACACATAATTACACACAACACAATATACAAATAATAACATACAATGTACATTATACAATACACACAATATAGAATACACATTATACAATAAAAAAGTATATATAGTATATATAGATTGTATTGTACTGTATTGACATTCAGGCTGTCGGTTGATAGTAAGTTGCCAGTGTGTTGTTAAGAGAGAATATAATATAATAATAATATAATTTATGACAGTTCGGTGTGAGATATAAGAGTAAGAGTAATAAAGTGCAGTGCTGATGTATTTTGATCGTGGGAGATCAAGAGTTCAAAAGTCTGATTGCTTGGGGGAAGAAGCTGTCATGAAGTCGGCAGGTGCGGGTCCTGATGCTGTGATACCGCCTGCCTGATGGTAGCAGTGAGAACAGCCCATGGCTCAGGTGGCTGGAGTCTCTGATGATCCTCCGAGCTTTTTTCACACACCGCCTGGTATATATGTGCTGGAGGGAGGGAAGCTCACCTCCGATGATGTTTCTGGCAGTTCGCACCACCCTTTGCAGTGCTTTGCGTTTGTGGGCGGTGCTATTGCCATACCAGGCGGAGATGCAGCCAGTCAGGATGTGGCAGTTCATTCCAAACTTCCTCAGCTGTCTCAGGAAGAAGAGGCGCTGACGAGCCTTCTTCACAACGGCTTCAGTGTGGATGGACCATGTTAGTTCCTCAGTGATGTGGACACCCAGGAACTTGAATCTGCTGACTCTCTCCACTGGTGCTCCATTGATGGTGATGGGACTGTGTTCTCTATCTCTTCTCCTGAAGTCCACCACAAGCTCTTTTGTCTTACTGACGTTGAGGGAGAGGTTGTGCTCCTGACACCAGTGTGTCAGAGTGTGCACCTCCTCTCTGTAGGCTGTTTCATCATTGTCAGTGATCAGACCTACCACCGTCGTATCATCAACAAACTTAATGATGGCTTTGGAGCTGTGTGTTGCCACACAGTCATGTGTGTACAGGGAATACAGGAGTGGGCTGAGAACACAGCCCTGCAGGGCTCCAGTGTTGAGGGTCAGTGATGAGGAGATGTTGCTGCCTATTCTAACCACCTGGCGTCTGCTTGACAGGAAGTCCAGGATCCAGCTGCACAGCGAGCTGTTTAAGCCCAGAGCCCGGAGTTTATCATCAAGCTTGGAGGGCACTATGGTGTTGAATGCTGAGCTGTAATCTACAAACAACATTCTCACATAAGTGTTCTTTTTTTCCAGGTGCGAGAGAGCAGTGTGTATTGTAGATGCAATGGCATCATCAGTGGAGCGGTTGTTGCGGTAAGCAAACTGCAATGAGTCTAGTGAGGGAGGCAGCACAGAGCAGATGTAATCTCTGATTAGTCTCTCAAAACATTTGCTGATGATGGGGGTCAGAGCAACAGGATGCCAGTCATTTAAGCAAGTTATTTTGGATTGCTTTGGAACAGGCACAATGGTGGACATTTTAAAGCATGTGAGGACTACAGACAAAGAGAAGGAAAGGTTGAAAATGTCCGTATAAACACCAGTCAGTTGGTTCGCACATGCTGGCCCGGAATGCCGTCTGGAATGAATTCCCTCGTTAGCCAGAATGGTCGACACAGAAGCATGAGAAATTCCAGATCAGGAGAGCAGAAAGACTTGATAGAATGTACGTTCCTCTGATTACACCAGGATTTGTTGATAATAAAACATACACCACTACCTCTGCTTTTACCTGAGAGGACTTTCGCTCTGTCGCTCGGCACACGGAGAACCCCGCGGGTTCAGTGGCTGAATCTGGAATCTCAGCAGACATCCAAGTTTCTGTTAGGCAGATAATGCAGCAGTCCCTCGTCTCTCGTTGGAAAGAGATCCGCGCTTTCAGCTCGCAGAGCTTGTTATCCAGAGACTGAACATTTGCCAGTAGAATACTGGGTAGCGGGGGTCGATTTGCGCAACGTCTTACTCTGATGAGAACACCGGCTCTGTTTCCCCTTTTCCTCCTGCGTTTCCGTGGCCAGGCAGCCCAGACAAAGGACTCCGCTGGTATGTTTGTAAACAGCAGGTCGGCATTGAGGAATTTGAAGTCCGGTTTACGGTGTGTAATTGCTGAACCAATGTCCAAAAGTGTTTGTCTGTCGTAGACAATAAGGCAGACAACATCCAATACAAAAAACATAAGAACTGTAAACAAAACAAACAAAACACTACAATGTTGTGTCGGAGCTCGCAACGCAGCAGCCATACTCTGCGCCATCTTGAGTCCAATGATATAGAAGTTGAAGGGAGGTGGGTGCCATTTTGTTTAACCTTTTGTTTTTCTCTACTGTTTTGGGGAGCCAGGGAAGATTTATGTTATGTTCCCAGGGATGGGAGAAGGGAAAACCCAACCTTTTGTTACTCCTCCCCAACCCTTGACTGGGAAAGGTCGAAACACATGATTCAATATTCCAGTTTTTCAACCAGCAGAATTCTTTGCTGATGTTAAATGTTTTATTCAGAGTAATAAAGATAACTTTTCTTCACTTTTCCTGAAAAACGTATACACATTAGGGGTATCATAATACATACCATAGTTTCTTCAGTTTACAGAGTGGATCTTCCAGTAGAGATGAAAGCAGCTTCACTCCTGAGTCTCCAAGATTATTCTTGCTCAAATTGAGTTCTGTCAGGCGTGAGGGGCTTATCCTCAGAGCTGAAACTAGAGCACGACAGCCCTTCTCTGTTATACTACAGTCAGACAGCCTGGAAGCACAAGGAGTAACACAGAAATTTTTGATTTTGTAAATGAGACCTGCATGAACTAACGAATTAGCCACTTATATGTATTCCCAGTGGAGGACAGGATAAATAGATTAGAAATTCCCTAACCCATTAAAAAGTACAACAGTTAGGGCTGTACGCTTGCTTTTTAGGTGTTAGCCCTGGTGCTAATGAACTAAAAAATCATTAGTGGAACACCTATGGGACTTTCCCCTAGAGGCCAACAGAGGTCGCAAGGAAGTTTAAACTCTTTAGGTTTTGCATGGACTTTTATTTTGAAGTCATGTGTTGGTTTCTTGTCTTGTCTGGGTTACTTGTTCTCCTCTGATAGTTTCAAAACAGTGTATTGTTGACCTTGTTTGCTCTAGTTTGCTCTTGCTCTAGGTATTCAAACTATTCAATGATCATTTTGTTTGATCTGTAAAGCACTTTGTGTCAACTTCTGTTGTTTTTAAATGTTCTCTATAAATAAAGGTTGACTTGACTTGACTAGTGAATACAGTATATTGCCCTCATATTCCCTCTGTCTTTGTCGGTTGTTGCTCCTTCGCAGGATGTAGTGTTTGTTCTCTGTTTTCTAGTGTTTCCAGTGTTTGCTTTGCATTTGTATATATTCTATTAAAGCTACATTTAGATCCTCTCTCACCACGTCTCTTACAATCATTACAATTAGCACACATTTACATTTATTATCACATAGATCATAGTCGAAACTGTTTTATTGTTATTTTTTAATTATTACTTTAAAAAAAAATGAAGACTAAATTTAATTATATATATATATATATTATATATATATATATATATATATATATATATATATATATATATATATATATATATATATATATATATTATATATATAACAATCACACACACCCACTACACCTCTCTCTCCACTCCTCTCTCTCCACTGTCCCTCCCCAAGAGCTCTCCAAAACAAGCCAGATACTTGCCACATTTCTCCACAAACAAGTCTAAATTCCCCAGTCTTCTAGATGCCCCCTCTTCAAAATCTGCCACCCCGTCCATCTCTGAACACAACTCCTGAAATGGGGGCGATCCGGCCGACTTCCAACCCCTTAAAATTATCTGTCTGGCAATCATAATGCTAGTTAGGACCCAGTTTTTTATGTGCTTATTCTCCATATTAATGACTGCCCCATCACCTAAAATACAGAGTCTGGGGCAAAATAAAATTTGAGAGCCCTATACCTCACACATAAAACTCTGAATCTTCAACCAAAATTCTTGGATCTTAACACATCCCCAAAAGACATGGGTTGTGTCTCCATCTTCTGATTGGCATCGCCAGCAGGTGGGTGTGTCTTTGAGACCAAGCCTATACAATCTAGAGGGGGGTCCAATAGACAATATGTAAAATCTTGAATTGTAGCACGTAGTTATTGGAATACAATTCATTTTAATAACATTATCCTTCCCAATCATAGATAAATGTAATGAAACCCACCTGCCCACATCCCTTGCAATACTTTTTATTAAAGAGTCAAAATTAACTCTAACTAGATCAGACAAATTTGCTGGGAATAAAATGCCCAAATACCTAATGCCCTGTTTGGGCTATTGAAAGGTGCCCGGCTGAAAAGCCATTACTGGGCAGTACGCTGTCAGAGCCAAAGCTTTGGATTTACACCAATTGACTCTGTATCCTGAATTTAGAAACTTAGAAAAGGAATTAATAATTCTGTGGAGGCAAGGCATAGATCTAGTGGTGTCGGAGATGAATAATAAAAGATCATCAGCGTAAAGCAAAAGCGTATGCGCCACACCTCCCACCACCACCCATGGAAAATCATCTTCCCTTTTTATCGTGGCTGCTAATGGTTCCAGGGCAAGACAGAACAATAATGGGGAAAGAGGGCAACCCTGCCGGGTGCTAGGTTTAAAATAATCTGAATTTAATCCATTTGTTTGTACCGCTGCTATCGGGTGTCTATAAAGTAACTTAATCCATCCAATAAAAGTATTCCCGAACCCATATATTTCCAAAATCTAAAAAGGATAATCCCATTCTACCAGCTCCTCCAAGGTTATCCAAGGAATTTTTCACAAAACAAACTCCATCCAATAGGAGGCACTAGTACAAAGAATGAGCCGATTCATCCACAACTGTCCCAAAGGAGTGTTATTCCACCAAACAAACTCCAGCCTCTAGGTGGAACCATCACAAGAAGAAACAAAAAAACAAAAATGCACCCAGTTTCCTCGGACATTCAAGTGAATGTTCAGCGAGTCAAGCTCACTCGGGAGCAACATGAAAATCACCAAAATAACTTACTCATTCCAATGACTTTATGAAAGACATCGCTTGTTGTGGGCATGTAAATACTTTGCGGTCATCTTTAGTATCTATTCTCAATTTGGCAGGAAACATCAGTGCAAAAGCGATGTTCCGTTGATGTAAGAGTTTTTGCGTTCCTTGAACCGAGCACGTTTCTCTCTTGTCGAATTCGCAAAGTCTGGGAACAAGAAAATTTTGTAATTCTTCCAATAAAGCCTTCATTTACTCCTCGCGCAACACGAGATCTTTATCGGATGATCTCAGAAATTTGGCCAGAATTGATCGGGGCCTGTCTCCCTCCGCGATCTCCGAGCTGGGACTGTTATGTCGAGCAGACTCGGGAAGAGCTCATCTAGGAATTTCACCATATCTCGGCCTTCCTCATTCTCAGGAATTCCAACACTTTGGACGTTGTTTTGCCGATTACAATTCTCAAGGTCTTCCAACTTTTCCCAGACGCACTGCAAATCTGCCTTGGTTGCTAGCGGGTTAGCATCTAATTCCCTCTCCGATGACTCCAGATAATTGATCTGTTTCTCGACGTCTGACAATCTTGTAACCAACTCAGAGAATTTTGCCTCCATTGCCGTAATCGATCGACGTATTACAGAAAGATCCTCCAAGTCCGCTACGACCTTCGTCAGCATCACAGACATGTTTGACAGTTGATGTTGAATTTCTCTAATACAAACATGAATTTTCATAGTGCTACCGAGACAATTTTAACAGTTTTCGAGACAATTAACCTATGAATGTCTTACTTATAGTTGTCTCTGCATATTAAGCTGGGATAGGAGAAAGTATTTTAACACACTTCAGCTTTAACTTGTATTGAACCTGGAATATTCCTTTAAGAATAGACTACTGAAAAACCTAACCCATATCCATCAGCCACTAATCTAAATAGCCTATCAAAGGAACACATCATGCTATGATGTTTCTCTGTATCTCCGAAACATGTTAAATTGTGTTTCAGAGTCAAAAGCACCACTGTTTAAGTGCATGCTCTGGAAATCCAACAACCAAATGCTCACAGACTTTGAGGACAAACAGAATAATATTCAAGTTTTTACTGATCTTATCAGTTTCTGACGCTCTTTTTTCCCCCGGAGTGTCTATTTGCACCCCGGTGTAAATAGTTATTTGCACCCCAATAATCTGGTGGAACCACAGAAATGTACAACATACTAACCAATAGATGTTGCTGAAGTGGTGTGGAGTGTAAAGACGGTGTGTGAACGTAAACTTTTGTCCTAGCGACTACGGTTGGAATATGCATCTTGTTCCACTCTTTTTTCCATCCAATTTCCTGTTTCCACTCTTAACATTTCCTTTAATACCACTTAAAATAATAGATATAAATTAATATAAATGTTGATTTCATTGCAGTGATTTGGTCACAGTGAATGTTGGGGAGTGCAGAGAGGGGTTTGATCCGGGTCTTCCGATGGCACTCGTTCCCGGGTGAAACCATGGTTACTGCAGTAAAACCAAGGTTATTTTTTATTTTCTAAGGTAAGGTTAAGGTTAGGGGTAGAGGTTAATGTAGTGTGTCTGTGGAACTCTAAATAAACACAATAAACACACTGCAGTGATGTCCATATACTGTAAGTTAGTATTTAAATTTGGGTACAAATAGAATCTGACACTATTTGCACCATGGTGCAATTTGTATCTACCAATATTTGCACCAGGGTTGGGGTGCAAATAATATCTGCCACTATTTGCACTGGGGTGTAAATAGCATTTACCATTATTTGCACCAGGGTGCAAATAGCATCTGCCTTTTTTTTGCGCACAGCACAAACGGAATGTTACCGCAAATCCAGCAATGCGTCCACGGCCAGGGTTGGGGAGTAACGGAATACATGTCACGGGATTACGTATTTAAAATACAAAATATAAGTAACTGTATTCCACTACAGTTACAATTTAAATAATTGGTAATTAGAATACAGTTACATTCAAAAAGTATCTTGATTACTAAAGAGATTACTTTGCATTTTATTGTCATTTGTTTAATTTAATATTTAGTCCTTTCAGATGGAAAACATTTATTCATATAAATGATGCAATCCAAAGTGCATTTGAACAGCGGTGAAACACTTTCTTATGATGTGTTATATTCATACGAGCAGACAGAGAAGTAAGTTTGAAGTAAGTTTGGAGCAGCAGAAATAGAAATAAACCTTGTGTAAATTGTCACCTTTACACTAAGCTAAAATGCTATTTCTAACCATTTTACATGCACATGTTACCAGGCACGATCATATTTTTTATCAAGAAAATTCATGTTGGATCATAATTTATTTTTTCTAGTAAGACCTTTGATATTAGGGCAAAAATCATATATCTAAAAATCCTTAAAACAAGATCAATTTGATTTATCTTATTTTAGAAACAACACTACATAAGATATTTAAGTTTTTCAGAGAATGTGGTTTTAATATAAATTTATTTTGTCTTACTGTACTGGCAGAGTTTTTATAGTCAAAACAAGTGAAAAAAATCAACCAGTGCTGAAGAAGTAATCCAAAGTATTTAGAATACGTTACTGACCTTGAGTAATCTAACGGAATACATTACAAATTACATTTTACAGCATGTATTCTGTAATCTGTAGTGGAATACATTTAAAAAGTAACCCTCCCAACCCTGTCCACGGCAACCCTCTGAAGTTGGAGCGCTCAAGAGTTGGGAATAGCAAAGCAGAGCAAGTAAGCAATTTTATCACACTCATGTTAATCAAATTAATCAAACACATTGAGCATGTTCTTTATTGCAATGCACCTTATTGGCGGAAATGACATTTATCACACGTGCGAATGGCTTAAAATGTCATTGCATATTATAATTTTTATCGCAAATGCACTCTCACAGAGCAGCCCTGGTAATTTTAAACTATGGTCAGTCACATTCAGATTGACTTTATCTTTTAAACAATAAAGTTTTTTTTCCTTCATTCATCCTGAGAAATTAATATTTATTCTTAAGCATGAAAACATTTCTATAATTTTATGACACACACCATATTGACTCCAGCTTACAATGTGGATTCTCCATTAATTCAGAGAGCTGCTTCACTCCTGAGTTTCCTGGCTTATTCTTGCTCAGATCCAGTTTTCTTAAGTGGGAGGGGTTTGATTTCAGAGCTGAAGCCAGAACAGCACAACCTTTCTCTACAATATCACAATCAGAAAGCCTGCAAAGACAAGGAGAAACCAAATTTAAGGGGGTGCACACATTTGATGTGTTTGAAAATACCTACTTTTCATGACGTTATTTATTTATTTATTTTTAAATACCATAACATTACCCTCAAATGTCTATGATAATAGCCCTGACAAGCAAATTTACTCCTTGCTAAACACTTAATTTAAAAAAAAAAAAAAGAAACCCTACTCTCTTCTGGTTCACAGTTGCTCATTTATACCATCTCGGCGAGTAACTAATGGTATGTTTCAGACAACTTGGAATTCTGAGTTTTCCCACCTCCTACTTGGAAATATTGACTGCAATGCTGCCTAAAGCTGGACATTCGAGATGTGAAGTCGGGGCAGACTGATCAACACCGACTTCAGCGAGAACTGTTATTTGATGTCATTTCTAAAACGGCGGCATCCAACGAGCATAAACCAAGCTGGGTTTTACTGTTTTCACTGCATGAAATGTATGAATATGCAATATACAATAAATATACAAGAGGATGTTAAGAAGAATCGTTTGTGTATCGCTCAATGCCTACGTTTTCACCTATTTTGCTCATGAAATAGCTACATGATAGCCAGCTAGCTACCATCTGGAAGACTGTGCATTTAGCTTGTGTTCATGTGACCATGATGTTTGATGAACTGGAATGCACTGAGTTCAGAAGTGGGACATTTCAACTCGGATTTTACCTCCTCTGACTTCATATTGAACGCAGCATAACTGCAAGTAGCAATGCCACTAATCCAACTACATATTTCAAGAGCGAGACAGTAGCTCAGAAGCTTTCAAAACAGTAACAAGCTACTGTAAGCTCCTAGTAATGAGTTAATTTTCCAATGAGTAGCAGTGTAGCATTATAATATAATAATATAGTTAGCTACTTTTTATTATTAGCCATCAAGACCAAAGCATACATTTTCCGCATGCCACTGCTTCTCAAGTACCATGCGTGTGAAACAAATTTAGTCATCAGCACAGTATGCAGTCTAGTTTTTCTAGACACGCAGACTTTACGTGTCTGTGCACATCGTCTGCACATGTGCTCACAGTCAAAAAAATTTACTTTGAAAGACTAGAGCGCTCGACCATGCACAAGACATTCTAGCAAGTGGAAAAACAACTTATACCCTAGTCTTCTGTGTAGCTAGCTACTTTTTTTAAAGAGCAGGTTTTCTAGAGTTTTAAACTTAGAGCAGCTTTTAGCTTGGGAAGCTAATGTTTCAAATTAGCTTTCCCAACACTGCACTGTTTCGGGACAAGTTTGGAATTTAATACAGCTTAATAGTTCTTATGTTACTATATAGTACTACTATATAGTATTTATGTGACTGTAAGTCACTTTGGTCACTTTAGAAACTTTCCTCCAAGTGGAGTTTTTCCACTATGTCAAACATTTTAACTGAAGTTTCGGAATATTTTACTTATGCAGTCTATCAAGAATGAGTTATCTTTAAAGATGCAATAAGATATGCTGGCAACACCACTCACTCTAGTTTTTCCAGTTTACAGTGTGGATCATTTAGTAGAGCAGAGAGCAGCTTCCCTCCTGAGTTTCCTGGTTTATTCAGGCTCAGATTCAGCTCTTTAAGGTGTGACGGGTCTGATGTCAGAGCTGAGGCCAGAGCAATACAATCTTTCTTGTTTAAACTGCAGTTAATCAGTCTGTAGGGAGATGGAGAAAATCTATTAATATTAATAAAATGAAAGCAATTTGAAAAATTGTTGTTTGTGACCAGCATAAAGTTAGTAAAGAAACATTCTCACTACACATTCACTATATAATTGAGGACAACTCATAGACTCCATTGATTTCATAGCAGGCTAATTATATTTTCTATCCCCTAACCCTACACCTAAACATAATCCTCACAGAAACCTGTGCACATCAGTCGATTTAAAGCTAAACATGATTTGGCAGATTTATGGGCCTTTATTTTACTAGTGAGGAGGACCACCTAAAATGTCCTCACTAGTGGGTTTTCAACAAGTTTCACTATATTAGTGAGGACATTATCAAAAATTTGGAACTCACAAATATAGTGAAACCTGTAAACATACACACACATGCACAAATTTTGTTTTTGTTTCTAAAAAAGGCACTTATAATTTGAACTGAAAGGGGACGATCCATAAGCATTCAAATATGCACTCAGAAAGTACAGTATAGGCACAAGACAAAGATTTTACTGTAATAAAATCCGGGATTTACTGATGAAAAAGGAATAGTTAACCCAAAAATGATAATTCTCCCATCATTTACTGATCCTTATGTTGTCTCAAATTTGTATGACTTTTTTTTGCTTCTGCAGAGCATGCACAAAGAACTTCTTTTTAAGAAGATATGATGTCTGTTTGTCCATACAGTGCAAGTGAATGGTGACTACATTTTCAAGCTCCAAAAAGGACATAAAGACAGCATAAAGATAATCCATATGACTAGAATCATTTAATCCACGTCTTCAGAAGTGATCCATTCGATTTTAGGTGAAAACAGACCAAAACAAAACTCCTCTTTCAATATAAATCTTTGCATCAGCTGTCTCCTTAGCAATCATGATTTCAAGCTCGATTACACATCCTAGCACCATCTAGCCCTCTGTGCATGCATCAAGCGCTAGTAAGTATAATCGAGCTAGAAATCATGATCATGCCTTGAGACATAAATGGCAAGATGTATAGTGAAAAAGGAGTTACATTTTGGTCTGTTCTCACCCAAATTCAATTGGATCGCTTCAGAAGACATGGAGTACTGGAGACTACTGGAGTCTTATGGATTACCTTAATGCAGCCCTTTTGTCCTTTTTGGAGCTTGAAAATTTGGTCATCATTGTATGGACATACAGACATCACATCTCCATTAGAATATCTTAATTTGTGTTCCACAGAAGGAAGAAAGTCAATGAGGGTGAGTAAATGATGAGAGAATTATAATTTTTGGGTGGACTATTCCTTTAAGGCCAACATTAAGTTTTAAGTCAGTATATCTTGTTTGAAGAATGCTTCAATATTTTTACTTAAAAATAAGACAAAAATACTAAGAAAATAATATGTATGCAGTGCTGTGCATTTATATTGTAACACATGCAAATACAAAGACAAATTTTTTTGGTTAATTAACAGAGAAACAGAAAAATAACCAAATGGTATAATTTTAACAATTTAAATGTATAATAAAACAGCACTCACCGTAGTTTCTCCAGTTTACATTGTGGCATCTTCAGTAGAGCAGAAAGGTGCATTACTCCCGATTGTCCTGGTTTATTGTAGCTCAGATCCAGTTCTTTCAGGTGTGTGGAGTTTGACTTCAAAGCTAAAGCCATAGCCGTACAACCCTTCTCTTCAATACTGCAGTGAGATATTCTGCAAAGAACATGCAGAGCAACCACTGCTTTACTTTACATCGTATTGCATATGAATGTTTGTTTGTTTGAGTGTGAATGTTTTTGCAGGTTTTACCTACACTGTAGGGACCAAATGTCTCCACAAGGATAGTAAAAACTGAAATCACCTACATTGTAGTGAGCAGCCAACAGCCACCAAGGGGAGAACAGCTTTATAAACATAAATAAAATGTCTACATGAAAATGTAAAAACTCAAATAAAAAATGCCCAGGTGTAACTTCTGTGTAACCCAATGCGCTCACCCCGCCACACTATAAATTAAGAAAAAAATGATCGAAGTTGCCAAAATGCACACCCCACCCACCCTTTCTCTACAGATCCAAAACAAAAAAACTGAAAAGTAAAAGTGTGATTTAAAACAAGTGAAGACATGAACAAAATATAAATTCAATAAAGAAATGTTGTATCAGCTCTCATATTGCCAGGCTGTTAGAAACCTAATTAAAGTAAAATGAAATATTAAATACAAAGTTACTCAAGCATAACACACATACTGCATACATGGCCAAAATACAAATTACTTTGAATATTACTTACTTTAAAGTCTCTAGTTTACAGCGTGGATTTTCCAGTCCAGCAGAAAGCAGCTTCCCTCCTGAATCCAGCAGGTTATTGTAACTCAGGTTCAGTTCTCTCAGACTTGAAGGGTTTGAGCTGAGAGCCGAGGCAAGTCCTGAACAACTTTTCTCTGTGAGATTACAGTCACTCAGACTGGAAAATAAATTATAAAAAAATTATATCTATATATAAAAGTAAACATTTTAGAATTGTGTGAAAAGCACACCAAAATAAACTCAGATGTGCAAAAAACATGTAATCAACGCATAGAGCACCAAACGAGGGGGAGTGGTCAGACAGCAAAACTTTCAAGGTGGAAAAGTTTTCAAGGCTTTGCCAAAGCTTGCTCCATATGATCTTCCTTCCAAGCCACACAAAACTGAGCAAATGTATTTTTGACTTTTAGACACAGGTCTTTGACAGAAAGTGAGGCTAAATCCAATTAAACTTAGAAGTTGTGGTTACCGCCTTTTGCTGAGCCTTCAGTCAATTTTGAAGAATGTTATCCAATGGGTTTGTGTATTCAAAACCTGCAAAGGCAACAGCAGAATCTCCCCAATGCTTTTGTGAGGTGACTCTCAAATTCAAATGTCTGTTTGTTGATGCATAGTAGTTGAATAAGGTCCTCGGCACCTAGTCATCAGGTCTTGGGTGTACCTTGTACCAAACTCGGCACAAACTTTTAGACTGTTCTAGAATAGTGTGCTATGTCTTTTCTAACTTATTGGACTTACGGTTTTCGTACAGTAGACAATCAAAAATGGGAACAATCCAAAATCTTTAGACTTACACTATGTCCTAACCAGACGCGATGCAATGCTGCGACACACGATAAAGGTGTCTTTTTCATGTTAATCAGAGTTTTTGTCCTAACCAGCTGTGACACGTTATGAGAGACAGGGCATTCTATTTTTGGAGTAGTTTCTATATATGTGTCATCACACTGGGCAGCCCAGTCAACAAATGGGCCTAAAATCCTTCTCAGAACAGTATATTAAAGCTGGCATCACACTAGCCGGATCAGAACAACTTGATTTTGGACAAGGGTGCCACACACCTAACGAATGTTGTGCTTGAGGTCTCTCTCTCTTCACTCAGAGGTTTGTCTCTCACTCACTCACACACTCACACACACACACACACACACACACACACACACACACACACACACACACACACACACACACACACACACACACACACACACACACACACACACACACACACACACACACACACACACACACACACACACACACACACACACACACACCAAATTCAGAATGGTGCACACACCAGCTGGCTCCCTTTGACTTTCACTCCGCTTCCCTGACATGTGGAGATTGTACCTTGTGAACATAAACAATGGTAATAGACTGAATTTTGGTATGATTCATAAAGTAAGTTTGCCTTGTGCATGTGTGTGATTATGTATACACCTATCAGCCACAACATTAAAACCAACTGCCTAATATTGTTTATGTCCCCCTCGTGCCACCAAAACAGCGCCAACCTGCATCTCAGAATAGCATTCTGAGATGCTATTCTTCTCACCAGAATCAAAAATTCAAATGTAAACAAACCCACAAAAACCCTTTAATATGCTTTAAGAATCTCTCTCTCTCTCTCTCTCTCTCTCTCTCTCTCTCTCTCTCTCTTTTATCTATCTATCCATCTGTCCATCCATATGATGTTTTATCCGACTACAATATGTGGCAGTCTGTCTGGTTATCTATCTATCTAGCTGGTGGTTTATCATACTGTAATGTCTGTATAACCATCAAACTTCAAACTTTTAAAACTACTATACACATTCAGACAAGGCTTTGTCAGGCCAACATTAAAGCTCCTCCATATTTTTCTACACCACTGATATGACTGGAGTCTTCATCTCATGTTAGTGTACATGATTTTAATAATATTTTCAAAAATGTCATATCTGTCAAAATTGCCTCTTTTTTAAATAAATAAATACTGGTAACACTTTACAATAAGGTTCCATTCGTTAACATAATTAAATGCATTAGGTATCAAGAAACAAACAATGAACAATATATTTTTTACAGCATTTTTTAATCTTTGTTGGTGTTAGTTAATACAAATACCAATGTTCGTTGTTAGTTCATGTTAGTTCATAGTGCATTAACTAATGTTAACAAATACAACATTTGATTTTAAAAATGTATTAGTATTAGTAGTAGAAATTAACATTAACCAAGATTGTTAGTTTATGCTAACTAATGTTGTCAACTAACGTTAACAAATGGAACCTTATTGTGAAGTGTTACCAAAATATTTTATGCACCATACAAACAACAAAGTGAAACAGTTTACATTGCAATGTACTCACTCAGCTTTTATGGATGCTTTGACTACTGGCAGCAGCCTCAGAAGGCATTCCTCTGTTGGATCATATTTATTCAGTTTAAACTCATCCAGCTCATCTTCTGAGTTCAGCAACACAAACACCAGAGCTGACCACTGAGCAGGAGAGAGACTGACTCCAATAAGATGACTGGCACCTGTGCTGCTTAGGTATGATTGGACTTCTTGTACTAGAGAGTGATCATTCAGCTCATTTAGACAGCGGAACAGATTGATGGATTTCTCTGGAGAGGGATTCTCCCTGATCTTCATCTTAATGTGCTCAATTACGTCCTGTCCGCTGTGAGAGCTGCTTTCTGTCTGTGTCAGTAGACCTTGTAAAAGACTTTGATTGGACTCCAGTGAGAGACCCAGAAGGAATCTAAGGAAAAGGTCCAGGTGTCCATTCTCACTTTTCAAGGCTTTGTCCACTTCACTCTTTAGAAATTCACTCATTGTTGAATTGTGTTCTTTGTCCTGAATAAATGAAAGAAACCTGAATAGTGCAGCAAGGAACTCCTGAATGCTCAAATGCACAAAGCTGTACACCTTCCCTAGGTAGAGGCAAAACTCCTCTCGGAAGATCTGGGTACAAACTCCTGAATACATGGACAATTTTGTGACATCAATGCCACACTCTCTCAGGTCACTTTCATAGAAGATCAGGTTTCCTCTTTCCAGTTGTTGAAAAGCCAGCTTTCCCAGTGACATAATACTCTTTTTAGCAAGCTGAAGGTCTACATCACATTTTCCATCATACTTCTGGGTATTCAGTTTTATCTGAAAGATCAGGAAGTGTGTGAACATTTGAGTGAGAGTCTTAGGGATCTCAGCACTCTCTGCTTCACCCAACATTCTCTCTAGAACAGTGGATGAAATCCAGCAGAAAACTGGGATGTGACACATGATGTGGAGGCTTCTTGTTGACTTAATGTGTGTGATGATTCTGTTGGCTAGACTCGGATTATTTATCCTCTTTCTGAAATACTCGTCCTTTTGAGGGTCACTGAACCCTCGTACCTCTGTGACCTGGTCAACATACTCTGAAGGTATCTGACTGGCTGCTGCCGGTCGAGAGGTGATCCAGAGGTGAGCAGAAGGAAGCAGATTCCCCTTGATAAGGTTTGTCAGAAGCACGTCCACTGAGGCCGATTCGGTTACATTAGACAAGATCAGATTGTTTGAGAAATCCAGAGGTAGTCGACACTCATCCAGACCATCAAAGATGAAAATAATTTTAAAGTCTTGATAATCTAATGTTTTCATTTCTTTCATTTCTGTGAAAAAATGCTTAAGAAGATCCATCAGACTGATATTTTTATCCTTCATCAAATTGAGCTCTCTGAAAGAAAGTGGAAGCATGAGCTGGGTGTCCTGGTTGGCTTTCCCTTCAGCCCAGTCCAGAATGAACTTCTGCACAGAGACTGTTTTTCCAATGCCAGCGACTCCTGTAGTCAGCACAGTTTTGATGGGATTGTCTTGTCCAGGTAAGGCTTTAAAGATGTCATTGCATTTGATTGGTGTTTCCTGTGTCACTGGTCTTCTGGTTTGTGTCTCAAGCTGTCTCACCTCATGTTCTTTATTGACATCCCCAGTCCCTCCCTCTGTGATGTACAGCTCTGTGTAGATCTCATTCAGAAGTATGAAATTTCCTTTATTTGACATTCCTTCATTTATTCTCTGAAATTGTTCCTTTAGTCTGGATTTGAGGTTTAGCTGATACACAGAGATAAGTTCTTATAAGAAAGGAAAGACAGTAAAATATTTAGTTAAACTCTGTGTGTTCCTGCAACTTTAGACAAAGCTTTGTGAAATGTTTACATTGGAAATTATTATTTATTTATTTCTATTTTTACAAACAATACATATTCAGTGTATTGTACAGATTCTGGTTCTTTGAAGTAATGCAATAATTACATGACTCAAGAGTTCTTACTGGTCAGTAGCATGCTGGCAAGGTCTGTCTTTTTCATGTTCCTCAGGATGTGAAGTGTTTTATTCAGAACCCCCTCTTTGAATTTGCTCGGACCATCCTCCTCATCTTCCTCCTCCTCTTTTTCAGACCAAGCCCTATAATCTGGGCTCAGTACTTTCTTGAACCTCTCCAGCTCTTTCTTCATGTGAGAGTTCATATCATGCTCAAGTTCCTGCAATCAGTGTTTAATCACAGAGAATATTCGTGGTCAAGTGATGCCATGCGAGGAGCAGACGTGTGAGCGACTAGCTCTGCGCACTTTGCTAGTTTTTAAAAAAAAGTATTTTCAAGTTATAATTCGGTGAGATTCGATACACCCCGTTACATATTTATTCTTTGAGGTAAACATGGCAAAGAAGTCAAAATCCTCAGACTCTGGAGACATTACAAGACACTTATGGTGCGTTCACATACAAAACATTTTCGCCTCGCATTGCTTGCGCGAGTTTGACTGCTGGATTATAAATTTGTGTTTAAACTCGCGTTTGCGCGAGTAACGCGAACCCGTGAGTATTCCCCCTTCTCTTCTGGAAAAGGACAGGAGGAGGGGCTTCTACGACAACTTATCTTTCTGCCATCAACCATGGCCGATATCACAATGATTGCTGCTCTGTATCTGTTGTGGAAGTCCCAGATACGTCGGAAAACCAAACACCGTCGTGTTTGGGTGCATGATATCATCCGGAGGTGCATACAGCTCGGTGAATTTCACCACTTTCTCCAGGAACTGCGTCTGGATGACTTTCGCTTCGTCCGGTCTCTGTACATGTATGACGTTGCGTCATACAATTCCGGGTGCCCACACACCGCTACAACAATTTTTTCATCCATTTTTCCAGATTTCTTCTGCTACTACGTCAGTACGTCAGTGACATCCGGACAATCTCAATACTGATAGGCTTTCACGACAACACGTCATGCGAATTTCTCACTCGAATTGAAAAATTTCAACTCCCCAAATGAAGCGAATACCCGAATGAAGCGAATGATTTTGTGTGTTCGAGTCGAGTCATTCGCTTCATTCACGCCGCCCGGCGTGAATACGCATCTATTCACGTCTATTCGCATCTTTGCGTTGACTTTGTATGTAATCGTGCCGTGCGAAACGCTCACTTCGCATTGTATGCGAACGCACCATTACGTGTTCAAGCTGAGGCCTCTGACGGGACTGTGAGCCGGGGACTTGATTTGGAAAGCTTGTCGGGAGATGAAATCCATCGTCAACTGTCCAACATCTCGGTGATGCTGACGAAGGTTGTTGCTGACTTGGAGGATCTCGCTGTAATACGTCAATCGATTACGGCGATGGAAACAAAGTTCTCTGAATTGGTCACAAGAGTAACAGAAGTTGAAAAACGAATCGATTTCCTGGAATCTTCGGAAAGAGAATTATCCGCTAATCCGCCCGCGTCCAAAACAGATTTGGAACACATTTTGGAAAAACTTGAATATTTCGAAAATATGAACCGAAGGAATAACATACGAATTGTTGGAATTCCTGAGCATGAAGAGGGCAGAGATATGGTGAAATTCCTTGATGACTCTTCCCGAGTCTACTCGACATAACAGGCCATAAACTGGAAATCGAGCGAGCTCACAGAGTCCCAGCTCGGAGATCTGCTGAGGGAGACAGGTCCTGATAAATCCTGGCCAAATTTCTGAGATCATCTGATAAAGATCTCGTGTTGCGCCAGGCGAGGAGCAAAGGAAAGATTTCTTGGAAGAACCACAATATTTCTCTCGACCAGAGAGAAACGCGATCGGTTCAAGGAATGTAAGAAACTCTTGCATCAACGGAAGATCAGTTTTGCACTGATGTTTCCGGCCAAACTGAGAATAGACACCAAGGATGGCAGCAAAGTATTTTTATGCCCCAAAAGGGCACTGGCCTTCATACAAACTATGGGTGAGTAAACCATTGGGCATTTCTTATGTGAGTGGACTGACTCGCTGTTCAGTGTCTCGACTGTCCGAGGAAGCTGGGTGCCATTTACTTTTCTTTTTATGTTGGCTCCACCTAGCGGCTGTAGTTTGTTTTGTGGCATAACACTCCAAGAAACTTTTGCATTGATGGAAGAACGCTTTTACACTGAAGTTCCCGGCCAGATTGAGAATGGACACTATGGATGACCGCAAAACATCTACATGCTCACATAAAGGACGTCTTTTATAAAGTTGTCGGTCTGAGTAAGTCATGATGTATTTTTTTTATGCGGCCTCCGAGTGAATTTGACTTTTGATCATCCGAGGAACCGGGATGCCTATTTTGTTTATTTATTAACATAGCGAAGTCCTTCATTTGGAATGGTAAGTGTCCCAAATTACATTTCAATAAGTTATATAGGCCGTTTGACAAAGGTGGGCTAGGCCTACCCAAGATTTCATTTTATTATTATGCATTTGCCCCTCCCTGGTTCTGTATAGAAAAGGAAGTTCTTGCCCCTATTTCACCATTGCAGAGCCTTTCTATCAAATTAATTGGAGAAGTTAAGTTACATCCCGTTATCTCGCATTTGAACTTGGTATGGACAAAGGTGTCCAGAGTGTTTACTTCAGACATTTATTTAAATGTTGCTTCGAGCATATGGCTGAACCTCAAATTATGCATCAACAAGTCCCCTTTTTGCTGGTCAGAATGGATTGGGAGGGGGGTTACTACACTCGGTGTCCTATATGAGAGTGGAGTGCTGAGATCCTTTCAAAGTTTGGTTCAACTTTTTGGGATTCCCAGATCTCAGTTCTATAAATATTTACAGTTGCGCCACCTGATTTGTACTGTTTTTGGGAGTGGTTTACACCCCCCTAAAGCGGCAGATACTCTGGGAGTGGTGATTACTGCTTTCGGAAAAGGTCACGAGGCATCGGTGTATTACTTCCTGTTAATTCAGAGTCTGGGGGACGGAGCTTCAGCTTCTCTTAAGAGATTGTGGGAGAAAGATCTTGGCTTGGTATTGGAGGAGGGAGTGTGGGCTAGGATTCTAAAAAAATGTCAAATCTGTATCTAGAGATGCAAGGGTTCACCTTATGCAATTCAAGATTTTACATAGAGTCTATTGGACCCCCTCTAGATTGTATAGGCTTGGTCTTAAAGACACACCCACCTGCTGGGGATGTCAATCAGAAGATAGAGACACAACCCATATTTTTGGGGGTGTCGTAAGATTCAAGAATTTTGGCTGAAGGTGCAAAGTTTTGTGTGTGATGTGTTGGGCACTCAGGTCCCATTCTGCCCCAGACTCTGTATTTTGGGAGATAGCAAGGTCATGGATTTGGAGGATAAGTACATGAAGGACTGGGTTTTGACCAGTGTGATGATTGGTAGGCAGGTTATTTTGAGGAGTTGGAAGTCGGATGGAGCACCCTCCTTCCCGGAGTGGTGCGTGGAGATGGGGAGGGTGGCTGCCTTCGAGGAGGGGTCGAGCAGAAGGATGGGAGTTAGGGATTTTTATAATAAGAAATGGGGCAATTACCTAGCATTTTTGGGGGAATCTCGAGGTGGAGCGGTGGAGGGAGTAATTTAGAGTTTTTTTTTGTTTTTTATTATACTTGATTATTGTATTTTTTGTGTGTATGTGTGTGTGTCTATATTATATTGACCACAGGGGTGTTCATGGGGGGGTCAGGGTCGGGTGGGAGTTTGGTAGGGGGAGGGGATATGGTGGGGGTTTAATGTTTAAAGTGATTGATTCACTATATATATGTTGTTGTTTTTTTGTGTGTGTGTTAATTTATGAATCAATAAAAATGTTAATAACAACAACAACAAAAAATAATAATCACAGAGAATATTCAAACATTGAATCTCCAAATCAGTGTCAGAGAGACTGAATTAAAATGAATCAGTATACAAAAGTCATCTCTGAATTTATTTGGGCTTTAGGGAACAGCCAGAAAATGCCAACTGTCCTGTATTTGCTGGGATGTCCCGTATTTTGGCCGAAATTACGATGTCCCATATCACAAAATGCTCAAGTGTCCAATATTCTTATGTTGAAAAGTTGACTACCCTAGCTGAAACTCTAACTTGCTGTTTATAGTCTAGCTTTTTTCTTTTGTTGTCTCCACATATACACATTTACCTTAAAAATGGAGTCCAACTGCTTCTTCTCAATACTGTACTCTGGAACATCCTGTTCATATCTGTAATTGATCAATACATTTAATTGTATGAATAATATGTATTAAATCATATAATACACATTAGTAAATCCAGTGAATGTGTATTCCTCAGAGGTGAGTGTGTTAAATATCTTAAGATTGACCTTCTAAAAATGGAATACCTTCTTTCTCTGTGTGTATATGTGTGAATTGTTTGTAACAACCATAACAAAACAAAAAATTGGGATCCTCCATTCTAAACCTCTCTATCCTCACCTCAGATCATCAGAAGAGTCTACCAAACTGTTAAGTGGACGGCATATTGACTCTTCACTCTTTATTGACACACAGCTGGGTTCAGGAGATGTTCTCTGATTGAGACTAAACACAGAGGAAAATAAACAGTGCAATGAATGTATGACGCTACAGTATAGCTGAGAACCACAACCCGAAAACAATAGACTGTCCTCACCTCAGATCAAAAAAAGAGCCTACTGAGCTGAATTTAAGTGGTCGACCCATTGACTCTTCACTCTTCATTGACACACAGCTGGGTTCAGGAGATGTTCTCCAATTCAGACTAAACACAGAGGAAAATAAACAGTGCAATGAATGTATGAAGCTACAGCATAGCTGAGAACCACAACCCAAAAACTATAGACTGTCCTCACTTCAGATCAAAAAAAGAGCCTACTGAGCTGAATATAAGTGGACGACCCATTGACTCTTCTCTCTTCATTGACACACAGCTGGGTTCAGGAGATGCTGACTGATTCTGACTAAACATAATGGTAAATAAACAGTGCAATGAATGTATGAAGCTTAATACATTTTTGCTGAGAATGACAACCTTAAAGCACTATACTGTTCTCACCTCACATCATCAGAAGCGTCTCCTGCACTGATTTTAAGTGGAGGACTCATTGACTCTGAGGGATCATCAGTCTTCATGGACACAAAACTGGATTCAGGAGATTCTCTCTGATCAAGGCTAAACACAGAAGAAAATTAACTCTGCAAGTAATCTATGAAGCTTTAAACATTATTACTGAATCACAAACCTAAAGCACTAAACTGTCCTCAAGCTCAAAGTGTTATACCATTAAATCATTAGACATCCCTCAAACCCTAAAGCACTAGACCATCCTCAAAAAAAGCACTAGAATGTCCTTAGTCCTAAAGCACTAGACTGTCCTTAAACCTAAAGCACTAAACTGTCCTCAAGCCTGAAGCACTAGATTGTCCTCAACCCTAAGGCACTAAACTGTCCTCAACCCTGAAGCACTAAACTGTCTTCAAATCTAAAGGACTAGAGTATCCTTAAATCTAAATCACTAGATTGTCCTCAACCCTAAGGCACTAGATTGTCCTCAACTCTAAAGCACTAGATAGTCCTCAACCCTAAAGCACTATACTGTCCTCAACCCTGAAGCACTAGACTGTCCTCAACTCTAAAGCACTAGATTGTCCTCAACCCTAAGGCACTAGTTTGTCCTCAACAGAGGTGAGTAGTAACATGCTACATTTACTCCGTTACATTTACTTGAGTAACTTTTTGGGGAAAATGTACTTTTAGAGTAGGTTTAAAATTGTGTACTTAATACTTACACTTTAATTAATGTGTAATTTATTGAGAGATTATTGAATGGGACTTTTACGAGAGCGGAAGTTCACACAGCTGCTCGTGCTGAGCCAGTGTCACAGACTGTCACTCAATCACTTCAGCAGCATCAAACTCTTCAAAGTGAAACACTTTCTTCGCTCCGCACAGTGAAAAAATAATAGTTTCGTCATGCAATGCCTTCATTTAACACCAAGACAAGCTGATATTTCAAGATTAAAATTACAGCTCCAACTTAAGGCAGCACGCTAAGGTTAGTTTTGGCTCTAATCCTAACGCTGGCTTTTCTGTGTAAAGAGATGGCCATTTTCAGGGTGATATTGTAACTGGGCTCTTATGACATCAGTTGTTAAGTGTACATTTTTAAATCAGTGCAGCAATATATCGGTGCGCTTTGTCCCGCGTCCCGCATGTAATAAGCAGTATTTATGCATTTACTCCGGGTACTGGAAACTATCACAGCTACTTCAGGCGGATTAACTGTATAAATCCATGTAAACATCCAAGTTAAGTGTAAATCACTGCCATTCGCATGATAGACAACTAGAGCGCGAACAGACAGCATTTCTGCACATGCACAGCGAGGTGCGCGGGGCTCGCGCATGTGAAATGTGCGGGTGCGAGGCAGTCGTATGGCGAAGAGAGACTGGCTGTGTCCGCAATCGTTCACTCATTCACTATGTTAGTGCACTATATCTCAGCAGTAAGTGAACGAAATGAGTGAATTTGGACGTGAGTATCGGAGCTCTGGGGCTGTCGCAGAAACAACGTCACATATGAAATTTTTAAATACTTGGGCCTTACTTGTTACTCTTATTTAATAATATATTAATGCAATAAATCTTCATTCTGTTTGTCATTTTTAATATATACTGTGTGTTAATATAAAGAGTAAGCACATTTGATCAAATAAAGAGTACATATTAAAATGTATCTGTATGTTTTGTCTCTCTATATGTTATTATGTTATTTTAATCAAGTAATGATTTGTCAAAAAGTAATTTACTGCATTCAGCATGAAATAAAACATTGCAGGAGTGAAGGAAGCAGTAAACTCCCAGCTCGTACATCTTTCCCATGGTGGATTGTGGGAAATGAACCATTGTCGAGTGTACATCATATGTACACTTGAAATTAGAGTGCATTGTGGGTAAGAATGAGTGAACAAAAGTAGGGAATGAGTGGCTCACTCAGAATTCAGACACTCCTACCAAATAGCGGACACTAGAAACAGTGCACTATATAGTGGATAGGGGCAGTTTCAGACACAGTGAGTGTTCCATGACTGGAGTTGGTGCCCTACGTAGGCTGCGTACTCTGCATTTAGAGTGCGGCGGTACTGCTATTCAGAACTAATGATCTAAATACTTATGACACTGAAAACTGTAACTACACCGAAATAAGAATCCGCACAGGACTTTAAAAGCTATGAAATAGCGAAAGAAGGCATTAATAAAGCATGATCTTGCTTTGGTTTATATTTCAGCATTATATATAATGTCCTTGTGGTACATGTTCACTGTAATAATTACTAGAAATGTTTCCAAACCTCTCTTATTGACAAATTCATCCAGATCTGACAAGAGTAAAGGGATAGTTCGCCCAAAAATTACAATTCTCATTATTTACTCACCCTCATGCCACCCCAGATGTGTATGACTTTCTTTCATCTGCTGAACTCAATTGAAGATTTTTAGAAGAATTTCTCAGCTCTGTAGGTCCATACAATGCAAGTGAATGGGTGGCAAAATGTTAAAGCTAAACAAAAAAACATAAGTCAGCATAAAAGTAATCCATAAGACTCTAGTGGTTAAATCAGTATCTTCAGAAGCGATGTGATAGGTGTGGATGAGAAGCAGAGAAACAGATCACTTTCACATTATTCTTCTTGTCTTTTTGATGATTCACATTCTTCTCTGCATATCACCCCCTGCTGTCTAGCAAAAAAATGACAAATATTGTTCTGTTTCTCACCCACACCTATCATATCACTTCTGAATACATGGATTTAACCACTGGAGTCTTATGGATTACTTTTATGCTGCCTTTATGTGCTTTTTGGAGCATCAAAATTTTGGCCTACAGAGCTAAAATATTCTGCAGAAGAAAGGAAGTCATCCATATCTGGGATGGCATGAGGGTAAAGTAAATGATGAGAGAATTTTCCTTTTTGGCTAATCTATCTCTTTAAAGTGATAGCTCAGCCATAATTTAATATTCTGTCATCATTTCTCTCATGTTGTTCCAAACCAGTGTGATGCTTTGTATTATGTGGAACACAAAATATGTTAGACAGAATGTTAGGGACTGACAGTCTCAGGCACCATTCACTTTCACTATATATATATATATATATATATATATATATATATATATATATATATATATATATAAACATTCACTGAAAGTAAATAGTGACTCATGCAAACATTATGTCTAATATCTCCTTATTGTGTTGCATGGAAGAAAGAAAGTCATATGGGTTTGGAACAACATGATGGTGAATGATGACAGAATTTCCATTAATAATAATAATAATTCTGTAGTACATGTTCAGTGTGTATTATGTAATGGCATATAGGGGAGTAAACGTCTATTATGTCATTTGTGAAAGTAACGAGTTACTCACTACTTGAGTACTCTTTTAATTGGATACTTTCTTACTCTTACTCAAGTAATTATTTATGTTAGTACTTCTACTTGAGTAATTATTTTTTGAAGTAATTGTACTTTTACTTGAGTACAGTTTTTGGCTACTCTACCCACCTCTGGTCCTCAATCCTAAAGCACATTACTGCCCTCAAGCCTGAAGCACTAGACACTCCTCAACTCTAAAGCCCTAGATTGTCCTCAAATCTAAAGTACTAGACCATCCTCACACCTAGAGTATGAAACTGTCCTCAAGCCTGAAGCACTACATTGTTCTCAACCCAAAAGCACTAGATTACCCTCAACTCTAAAGCACTAGATTGTCCTCAACTCTAAATCACTAGATTGTCCTCAACCCTAAGGCACTAAATTGTCCTCAACCCTAAAACACTACCCTGTTCTCTACTCTAAAGCACTAGACCGTCCTCATATCTAAAGCACTAGACTGTCCTCAAATCTAAAGTAATAGACTGTCCTTAACCTTAAAGCACTAGACCGTCCTCAACAGGAAACACTGGACAATCTTCAACCCGGCTTCATCCCGTACTGTGTGGTTTAAAAAGACTGATTGAGGCTACGTCTACATTAATCCGAAAACATTTGAAAACAGCGTTTTCGTTTATGAAATGCTTTCTGTCCACACTGCCATTTTCAAGTGTTTTACAAAAGTCCTCACTGAAATGTATGAAAATGCGTTTTACTGCGCATGCGAAAAATCACCATTGCATATTCGGTCTGAAACACAATTGTCCAACACCAATTCCGAGTAAACTTCCTGTTGCCTTTGAAAGAATGCAATGTGAATGTTGTACATAGTAACATTTAACTTTGAAAACGCTAACATAATGGTAAATAAACAGTGCAATGAATGTATGAAGCTTAATAAATTTTTGCTGAGAATGACAACCTTAAAGCACTATACTGTTCTCACCTCACATCATCAGAAGGGTCTCCTGAACTGATTTTAAGTGGAGGACTCATTGACTCATCATCACTCTTTATGGACACACAACTGGATTCAGGAGATTCTCTTTGATTCAGACTACAGAAAAACAACAACAGAAAAACAGAAGAAAATGCTGCAATGAATATTAAGCTTTAAACATTATTCCTGAACCACAACCCTATAAAGCACTAGACTGTCCTCACCTCACATCATCAGAAGGGTCTCCTGAAGTGATATTAGGTGGAGGATCCATTGGCTTATCACTTTCCATGGACAAATCTCTCTTCATAGACACACAACTGAATGCAGGAGCATCAGCAGAGGAGTTTACTGAAGTGAACTTAATAGGAGAACCCATTGACTCTTCACTCTTCATGTTCACACGGCTGGTTTCAGGAGGTTCTCTCTGATTCAGTCTAAAATACAACAGCGTTTTAGAAAGTATCAGCAGCAGTCTTGGCTGCCTGGTTACCATGCATCACATTAGTAGTAGCTATTCTTCACACATTTCTCTGAATTCTGATGAAGATGGATTGGTGAATGAAATGTCAATATACGTGCTGGTTAAAAATAATTTGTGTCTAATAATTTGTTATAATATACTATTTGTTATTATATGTTCCAAATACCTGAACTTCAGAGGTTTCCAACTGGGCACAAAGACAGACTCTTCCTCTTTGCAGTTATGTGAAGGATCCATTGGTTTGTCTCTCTTCTCAGACAAACTGCTAGGTTCTGATTGTCCCGACTCACTCAGGCTAAAAGAAAAGAAATCTCTCTGGTATTTAAGGATAACCTAATTTTTGCTCTTCCAAAAAATAAAATTCTGTCATTATTTACTCCCCCTCATGGTCCAATTTGGACCCAAAAATGGCATAAAAGTAGTCCATGCAGCTCATCCATAATATTTCAAGTGTTCTGAAGGTATACTAATGGTTTTAATGAGAAACAAGCTGAAATAATTGTTTTTAATGTCAAGTGCATTTTGTTCATTTTATGTGAACTAATAGAAACCTATTCACCCAGTAAGAATGAATTAGTTGTCACGTATAACGTCTCGGTTATGTACGTAACCTCGGTTCCCTGAGAAGAAGGCAACGAGACATTGCGTTTATTAACGCATATGAGAGTGCCTTCTTACACAACCTAGTTGAAACCTCTCTACAGTAATGCCAATATTCTAATATTGGCTATGGTGTTTGAGCCCCACTTGTTTTGGTGCAAAGTTGTCTGCTATAAAAGCAGGTGCACAAACACCATTTCCTCAGGATTTCGGACTGAGTACAAGGAGCGCATCGCTCATGCCTCAAGAACTCTGAGTCTTGTAGTGTGGCTAGCGTTCGCAATGTCTCGTTCCCTTCGTCTCAGGGAACCGAGGTTACGTACGTAACCGAGATGTTCCCTTACGACTCGGTACACTTGACATTGCGTTTATTAATGCAAATGGGGAACAGAATCCCATCACGGCGCACTACACGACATAACCTCCCAGAAAGGAAGCATGACGCGCAGTCTTGTGGGACGGCGACCAACATGAGTATGCCGCAGTGAGTGACCCTCGTGTTGGGCCAGGAGGGAAGCACTCAGAATGAATATATTAACTATAGTCATATAGTATGAATTAACTCCTTCACGGACCCAGTCAGTATTTATAATTTAAGTGTAACAATTAACGATGGCAAAGGAGGAAGCTGGGACAAACACATAGACATTTAATGACACTTTTCAATGTACAAAGAATCAAAAACACACACTGCTTTTCAGCCAGCTGTGTCAAATCATAAAAACACTCAAACACGTGGACAAGCTTCGTACATCTCTCTCCCGTCTGCCACTGTCTCTTCTCCTTAAATACTCCCACCTCCCCTTGTTGGAACACGAGCCCGGTGTGGCGTGCAGGTGGAGGTCAATCGGCACTTATCTTCCCGGCCTCGCTCTGCCCAGATGCCACTTGGCTCCGCCCTGCTCACCACAGTAAGTGCTTGTAACTTATGGTAAATTACAACAGCCTGAATGCAGGCAGCTGTGTAAAAAGATGAGGAGCTCGTCCTTAAAGGGAGGAGCATAAGCATAAATATTTGGCCAATGAAATAGCAAGCGCTCTAAACAGAGAGGACTTCTGAAGAGAGAGACGTTATGTCTAGGTTGTAAAACCTTGCGAATGTGTTTTGAGAAGACCATCCTCCTACAAAACATGTCTTGTAAGGACACACCATTCGTCCATGCCCATGAGGAGGCCATGCCTCTAGCTGAGTGTGCTTTAACACCAATTGTGCAAGTCTTACCCTGCGATTCATAAGCCAGGGCAACTGCATCGACAATCCAGTAAGAAAGTCTTTGCTTGGAGATGGACATTCCTTTCGTGCATCCTCCATAGCATACAAAGTGCTGATCAGACAGTCTGAACTGATGTGTACGCTCAATGCATGCGTGTAGCGCCCGGACAGGGCATAACAAATGCAATTATTGTTCCTCATCCGAATTAAATGGAGGAGGGAAGAAGGCCTGAAGGTGAACCACCTGCACTCTGAAGGGCATGTTTAGGACCTTAGGCACATAGCCAGGGCCAAACTCCAGACATGAATTGTCAATTGATAGTGCATGCAGGTCACAGACCCGTTTTACTTAGGCCAGAGCCAGCAGTAGTGCTGTCTTAACAGAGAGCATGCGCAATTCAATGGTCCAAAGGCTTGAAGGGGGGCCCTGTGAAAGCTTTTAGGACTAAAGTTAAGTCCCAAGTTGGGACTGTAGCCAGCCGAGGTGGGTTTAATCATCTTGCTCCTTTAAGGAACTTTATGATTAAATCATGCTTGCCTATAGTGGCACCAGCTTCATGTGCATGATACACATATATAGTCACCACATACACTTTGAGCGTTGACGGAGTGAGTCCTGCGTCTAACCGCTCTTGAAGAAATAAGAGAATTTCATGTATGGGGCAGTTACTGGGTCTTTGCCATGTGAGAGACACCAACCATTTTAGCACATAGAGGCATCTCTTGAATGGCGTCCTGGCCTGTGAAATGGTGTTCATGACTGAATACATCAGTTCTGGTGCGTTTAGCACACTCTATTTAGAGGCCACTCATGCGGGTTCCACAGCTTGAGCTGTTGATGCCGGATTGTGCCTTGAGCCTGAGAGAGGAGATCCCTCCTCAGCGGTATTTCCCATGGCGAGCTGTACAGCATCTCTATCATTTCCGGAAACCATAGCTGGTTGGGCCATTTCGGCGCATCCAATAGAATTGTTCCCCTGTCCTCTCGGATTTTGCATAAGACAGAGTGAATCAGGCACACCGGGGGAAGCGCATACTTGCATTTCGCTGAACATACGTGGGTCAGCGTGTCATGGCAACATATATATGCCACTACTGTTGTGTTGTCTAATGAATCAGAATGTGGTGATTCACAATATCGGAATGAAACCTCTCATAGCTAGAAAGACAGCCAGTAGCTATAGGCAGTTGACATGTCACGGCCGTTTTGCACCTGTTTCCAGGTATCGAAATTTGGACGTCCATTAAACACACCTGTGTTGTATGCATTTGCGGTCAGCACTTTGTTTCTGAAAACTTGACCCAGCATAATACCTTGTTGGTAAAGGGCTGGTGCTGTCCATGGTGCTAGAACAGCCAGGCAGTGATGAGTTACCATAATGCACAGGAAAATTAAATGACTTCAGTGGTAATGGTTTTTCAGTTTGAACTGAAACAAACACAGAAGAATGGTCTGTACGCACTCGTTCATGAGGTGCGCGACGCATGAACTCCTAAAAAGGATATTTACTGGCTGGGGAAAAGTGTACTTTTCGCCAGGTAACATTAGACCAGATTTTCCATTTGCAAAACAACAAGTCTCTGTGTTCGCTCAGTAGTGCCTCTGATTGGCTGGAAATAACCAATTGCTGAGGCAATTAATAACACACACCGTTCATTTTCAATGGGGCCAGCGCCGCATCGATACATTTTGTGAATGTGCAGGGAGCCAGAGACAGACTGAAATGAAGGACTTAAAATTGATACACAGTTCCCTCGAACGCAAATCTAAAAAGCCACCTGTAACGTGGTGCAATTGGTACATGAAGTACGCATCCTTCAGATCTATTGACGCAAATCAGTCCTGAGGACAGATGTGCGATAAGACTTGTTTCAGAGTTAACATTATGAATGGGCGCATTGCAAGATTCAAGCATCTCAGAACTAGAACGGGCCAAAGCCCACCGTCCTTCTCCAGAATGAGGAATTAACAGCTGACCACAGATTGTGCACGATTGTTGTAAACACCAGCTCTGACACGTCCGTGAGGACTTGCCACGCATTCGTGCAGCAGGACAGCAGGCTTATTAATTCATATGAAACAACCTCTAATGCGTTCTTGCGAGAAGATTGTGTATTTCAGCTCGTAACAATGGTGCGTCTTCAGACAGAACTGTGGAAGACTGAACACCATTGAAACAGGGCGGCCGACATGCAAATTGGATCGTATAACCATTTTTAGCACCCAGTTGGAATGCCAGTAAGAGCTCACTATGCGTAACGGGACAGAGGGCAATTTAGTATGTTAATAACTTGATATAATGCGGCGCTCACCACTGGGAAGCGGTTGCGCATAATATGAGGCTTTGAAGTGGGAAAGCCCTTTCTTGAAAAGTGTAAGCGTGTCGTGCATGTGCAACGAGTGCTGTAATCTTTTTTCAATCTTTGTAATTCATAACATGATATAATGCGGCGCTCACCATTGGGAAGCGGTTGCGCATAATATGAGGCTTTGAAGTGGGAAAGCCCTTTATTGAAAAAGTGTGAGCATCTCGTGCGAGCGCTGTACTCTTTTACAGTCTTTGTATGTTCATACATGATATAATGAGCCGCTCACCATTGGGAAGCGGTTGTGCATAATGTGCAAACTTTATGTTGAACAGCATTTTGAACAACAATATTCCTTTCCCGACAAACAGCAGTGGGGAAGAGGGGAACAATACTGTGTCAGGAGCGCTTTTGCTGCGTGGGGGGATTTGTTCCACCAGCGCAAGGCGGGCGCTGATATTGTTGCTTCCGTTTGGGCCATGGCTTGCGTGGCCTCACCAGTGGCTCGGTGGCGGCAGGTGCCGGCACTGAGGCAGCAGGTATGGGTCTTTTAGTCGGGCGCTGGCTCGTAACAGAGCGAGGGCGAACCAGCTGTGATGTACTCCGTTTTAGCAAAAAATGTTTCATAGCCTGTGATTGCTGCTGAGTCACGAAGTAACGCTTAGCAAACTTGTTCACAGAGCCACCAAAGAGGCCGGCTGGAGACACTGGAGCATCCAACAGTGTGGCTTAAATGCTTACATGCCAGCCATACATGTCGATGCAGAACTAACAGGTTGCCCATAGACTTGCCGATGGCCTGCGCAGTGACTTTCATGGCACGCAGCTCTAAGTATGTAGCGGGGCAGAGCTCTTTGAATGTCTCTGGATCAAAACCTTGCTTGACCATTTGCTTGAGGAGCTTGGCTTGAAATACCTGGAGCACAGTCATCACATGGAGTGCTGAACCAGCTTGGCCCGCCGCTGAGTAAGCTTCTCCAGCCAGTGCGGACGTTTGTCGGCATGGCTTGGATGGATGTACGGGGCGTGATTTCCCCGCCCTGTTACTCGCTGGGAAGAGATATGCCACTACAGCCTCCTCCACAGGGGGTAGTTGGACATAACCTTTCTCTTCCCCATGATCCACATTAGAGCAGATGGCGTCACTGCATGAGCGTGCTGAGAAGGGTGCGTGCCACGACCTAAGACAGTTCATTATGACTTCAGGGAAGAATGAGGCAGATTTGCAGAACACGGCCACTTGATGGCGTACAGACTGCAGGAAACATTCATCGAAGCAAGAATGTTCAGGTTCCTCTGGGGGAGACCACTCGAGGTTAAGCTCTGCGATCGCCCTTGGAAGGAAGCGGAGCATCTCCCTGTCAGTGGTGCGTGCATGCTCCTCGCCCCTGCTGGGGGGAGTGGCGGCAGCATCATCCACTGACCACTCGCCTGATGCGGCAAGAGACATAATATCATCATTATCATCCCCAGTGTCAGAACCGCTGAATGAGACAAGGCTGCACACAGCTTCGTGCCAAAACAGGCGGGGCTCAAACACCATAGCCAATATTAGAATATTACCATTATTATAGAGAGTTTTCAACTAGGTTGTGCAAGAAGGCACTCCCATATGCATTAATGAACGCAATGTCAAGTGTACTGAGTCATAAGGGAACTTCCCCTAGCCACCAGTAAGGGTCACTAGAGGGATGAACTTCTATTTTGAAATTTGATTTCCCTGTTATTGCCTTGTCTTAGTTCATTTTCCCTTCCTAATTGTTTACAGGTGTTTTTAGTTTGTGTCATTTAGTTCTGTGTATATAAAGCCCTCCTGTTCTCACTGTATTTTGTCTTGCATTGTTTTTTGTATTGAGTTGAGTTTGGTGAGTCTTAGTCTTGTTTCTTTTGTGGTTCCTCTTGCTCTGGATTATTTTCAATAAAGAAGTCTCTGCAACTGGGTTTTAAAAACCTTCACTTGCCGGACTATCTCCATGACATAAGTATTTTAGGAGCGAACACTCTTCAGCTCTAAAAGAAACAAACTATTTAGCAGAGATGGGCCACTTTTATTAAGATCTGCTGGGCACTAGAGCTTCTTGATTGGGCATTTCAATTTCTCCCAGTCAAGGAGCTCTAGTGCCCAACGGTCAATGGATGTAAAAAGGAAGTCCTGCCTTACAGGTAAAAGAGCCAGTCACCTTTTAGATACAGACATTGCCTGTCAATCAACTCTAGAACGCACATGCACTTTAGGTATACAAGCTGGGAAAATTTAGTTTTTTAGCGTAATTTGAGGTAAAGAAGCACCATTTGTGATACCAACATTGTCAGATTTTACTGCTGATTTGAAATATGTTCTTAGATCATAATCTTGACCAACCATTTTTGAGATTTTGGTGTTCCTCCCAAGTAGATAGGAGTTACAGTGTCATGACTGTAAATACCCTCCCGAGAGTGTTCCAAAGATGGCCGCCAGTGGACTGACTTGCTAGAAAGACTTTGAACGCACTTATGAATGAAATCCACATTTTAAATAATAGATTTAAGAAATATGTGTAACCCAGATAGTGTCCTTAAAAGTAATAAACTTGAAAGTCAGTAACTAATCTGACAACAAGAATTGCGTCAACGGTCGAGTCTAGTTGACAGGATGTCACTTGTTTCTCACGACTCGCAGTCACAGTGTGGAAATGCTTAAAATTCTCTCACTTCTTGACAGTCGTAGTGTCACATTCTCCAGAGAGACTCATTCTGAAGGACTGGGCAGAATCTAAAAAGCAGATGTAGATGTAGATGTAGACACAGAAAGAGTTAGGTGTTCCATTTCTGAAATTAATATCTCTCTCGAAACTCCCTTGGCCTTATTCATGAAACATGAGCAGAACAATTTTGAGCTTAAAAACATTCTTATGTAAATTGTCCCATTGAAATGAATAGGAAAATTCATGTAAGAATCATTTTCCAATGATTTACACCCAATGATTTTCTGCTTGTGTTTCATAGATAAGGCCTTCTGTGTCTCAACAATAGTCAGTGGCTGCTTACACAGCAAACTAGTTCGCTCTGTTTTTTATGCTGCCACACGATAATATACAGATGTAATCTGAGCATTCCGGTTGAGGAGGAAACCACTTGTGATCATTGTGGTTGTAAGTGTATAAATAGAGTAGGACTGTTTATTTCCTTATTTTAATTAAACTACAAAAGCATCTGTTTGTTCTGTGTTTTAACTATTTAGGAATTAACGTGCCAGTCTTATTTTTTCTAAAAGAACTAGTGATGAATTAAAAAAAAAGAATGTTTCAGAGGTTCCTTTGGTTTTAATTATAATCAAAATTTTATTTTCTTGTCACACATTTCAGATGGGCAGTACAACTCTGTTAACAGTTTGGTAAATTCCCCTTCAACAAAACTAAAATAATGTTAGAAAACAAATTCTCAATACTAGCAATATTATTTACAGAATTTAGTAATATGCCTTCATCCTGATTTTGCCCATGTTTTACTTGGGGTAAGTAATGACTTTCACACACTCTCAGAAAAAAGTTACTGTTTAAGGTACATTGGCTCTCACTGGGGCGGTACCCTCAAGGGGACCTTTTTTTGTACCTCTATTTAAATTTATAACACATTCTGGGTACATGAGTATCCCTAAGGACCATTTATATGTTTTGTTCCTCTAGGGAAAAAAACTCACCTTTTCCTATCCCTAAGGGTACAAATATGTACACAAAAAAAGAGTAGCACCCCAGAGACAGCTATATACCTTAAACGGTACCTTTATTTCTGAGAGTGCGCAGAGGTGCAATCAGGTGTCAAAGTAGTATTGCCAAATTATGCCAATGTGCATATTAGACAATGCTAAAACAAATGGACTACACTAAAAATATATTTTAAGACTTAAGCATTTCAATTTCATAACAAATTTCCATCAGATTTAATTGAGTAATCTTTAACAATTAAATTACATACAGTATATACACATACATATATACAGTATACACATATATATATTAAATAACCATGAGCAACTGGTACTCTCAAAAAAAAAAAAAAGAAAAAAATTTTTTTATATATATATATATATATATATATATATATATATATATATATATATATATATATATATACACATATACACATCACACACACACACACACACACACACACACACACACACACACACACACACACACACACAGTATATGTATGTTTAAAAAACAAAGTGGGTCCAGATAATTCACACATTCAGTTAAGAACAAATTGTAATACTTACTGTGTTTACTTACTTTCTCGCTTGCAGTTTATATACGAAATGGATCCTGCCATGAAAGTTTCACTTTCACCAGTCTTTCACCTAAGAAATAGTAGAAAAGTTTCTTTGAAAGGTTTTCCTTATAATATTAAAGTGCAGAGTAATTTCTTCCTCATTAAAAAGTTTATGCATAAAGAAATGAATAGTTCTTTTAAAAGTTCTGTTTCAAATAATGTACACTCACATGAGATCAACCAACACCACACATATAAGAAGCCTGATAAAAGCAGTTTTATTTTACATGGAGACTAATAGGGGACAGGAAGTTACATCCAGCCAGTTACAACTCACTTACTAATCGGTCTGTCTTGAAATGCTTCTGGAATATCTACATTCCTGCCCAGATGCAGTATTTGTTTTTTCAACCTCACCCACTTTATAGCCAAAAGAACATCAACAAGCAAAAAAACATTCACTTGAAGAAAAGTTTTAGTAAATGCAAACACTGATAACTCATCAGAATTACACATCATAAATCGAGCATAACAATGACTGCCCACATTTTTTTAGCAGTCTTGGTTCGAGAAGAATTTCCCATTCATTTTCTTCAAAATTCTTCAATAAAGAGTTGTAAAGAGCCATAAACCAAACTAAGCAGCTCTGAGGTAAATTACAATATTACATCATCAGTCTGAAGCAATAAATGTTCTCACATAAAACTAAACTAATATTTAAAAGGGACAGTTTGTGATAGGACAGTGCAAATGCATAATCACTCTTTAAAAAAGTAGAATTTTAAGTATTTGGTTATTTCTGTATTAACACACATAACTAACCCCAAATCCCACCACAAGCACTAAAAATAAGAAAAAATCTTATCAAACAATCTCTAATCAAAAGACTTTAAGTTGATGATTATATGCTTATATGATTATAAGTGGAGCAAACAAAAATTTTTGCAGTCCTGTTGACACTCCACTAAAGTTTGTAGTCTTTTGATTAATTAAAAAGGTTTATCGATTGTCTCTGACCACACAGTTTGCAACTCCATGCACCTAAGTAAGCTGAGGACAGTCGAGGGTCGCTAGAAGTTTTTGAGGGCCACACCTCTTGGGAACAAACCTCTCCGTCAGGTACACTGCAGCTTGGCTTGAAATGTCACTGTGTGAATAGCGGAGATGGATAAATAATTATGAAATGTCTTTTTTACTGTCTTACCCATAAGTAATCGTCCTGACATGCTGTTTTCCAAGTCCCTCAAAATGTAAAATCACATTTTTTAGGACACAAGACAATGGGTTTTGGAATGTGATTTTGACTGGCATCTCTTTGCCCACTAAAGCATCACATAAAGGCTGAAAGGGAAGAGTGCATACAAACTACATTAATACCATACAGCTTACATTAGACAATCAGGCAAATAGTTCTGACATACAGCCAGTGGATTAAAAAGTAAAACTACAATCATGATAATAATTGTAATTTGCACAGTCCAATGCAAAAATTAAGTGGAAACAACCTAAAATCTAATTTTTGCACTACAGGTCTTCTGTTGCTAAAATGAGCTGTAAAATATGTTAATTATCTGGTGAAATCTTAAACTGAAGTCCTTTAAACTCACAGTGATTATGATGTCTGGTGTGCGCATTCTGAAGTTGAACTGCTTGGCTAGTATTTGTTTAGTCTGAGTGACCCGTCTAGAGAGAGTGTGTATCAATGCCGCCTGGTCCACCAGCTGGTCTTTATAGTTCTCATACTGCAGGGTCCAACCCAGAGTCTGGACTATAGAGAAAAGGGATTTATCCTAAATGAATCTTAGGGTTCTATGCACAAGTAACCATTTAAAATTGGCAGTAATCATCATTATTACATATGTATGTCATTACTGCTGATATTATGTGATGCCTCTACTGATCTGACAGCAGTTTTCTTGTTTTGCTTACACAGGATAATAAAAATCAGATAGCATATATAAATTAGGGCTGTCAATATTAATATATACATGTCATTGACAAACAAGGTTGTCCAAGATTGTATAAATAAGAAATCTTTTTAAAATCTAGTTTAAAACACATTTCTAGCTTGTAAAGAATTAATCTTTGTGGTGTCCATGTTGCTTGCTTACTGTACATTTTTGAAAAAATGCATAGCACATTCTAAAAATTTTTTTTATAATAAATAAATAAATAAATAATAATAAAATGCCATTGAAAAATGTAATGCTTGAGTATACACAAATTTAATAAAAAAAAAAAAAATAAAAATAAAAAAAAATGTCAAACATATTTTTCAAGGTAAAAAATAAATAAAACTAACAATATTTATTTTTTACAAATATCATGATTTTTTGAGTGACAAATATAACAAAGATGTTTTCTGAGGGTTATTTCATTTGATGTGTGTGACGGCACAATAAGACGTAATGTAGCTGCATAACATTCACACTCAGTCGAAGACGTGTATGTATACACACACACACACACACACACACACACACAGTACACGTTACATGCTGCTCTCAATCTTCCCTTTATCTCTCTCTTCATATCCCAGTAAGTTAGTTGGTTAGATACTTTAAATGCATAGATAACATTTTCATTTAATATTGTTTTATAATAACAAGACAAAATGGTTTCTATTTCAATTCTTTATTTACATTTTAGTACATCGTTAACTGGTTTGGAGTGCACACACACTAGTTGTGTTGTATTATTATTTTTGCGTTGTTTCTTATATTTATTTCTGTTGAGTTTAAGCTACCGGTGATGTGGAGAGATGAATGGTGTTGATCCGTGTTCATGGCCATCGGAAGCGGCGCTCTGGAGAGTGACAAAGAACGGGGTCCGGGCGGAAACCACGAATTTCACTCCTGATGGTTCCGAGCAAACCAATCGATGAAACGTCATGGGGAGAGGGAAATAGATTTTGACAATCTTTTGTTAAATATATTTATATATCATTTATAGTTATGAAATGTTAGTGAATTATTTCTTTTGTTATTTTTTTTTCTTTGCTTGTCTGGATATAATCCAGTTGTATAAATGTTATGTGTTAAATGTCATGTTAATGATTTCAGTCTAGTTTAATTATGTTATTTGTCTGAGTTTAGTCATTTAGTATATTTTCTGATTATTTGTTTGAAAGATAAAATAAAGACCCATTTTGTTTTGTTGGAAAGCTTGTGTTCTCGTGTCTGCCTGCTTGGTCCCTCACAATGTAAACAAAATGTGCCTGGTCATAAACATGTAAAAACATGTGATATTTTATAAAACATCACACACAGTCACGAGAGTGTAAGAGTTTTCACTGCTTATTTTTTCTAGAAATTCAGCTTTTAATGAGATTATTATTAAAACTATACAATAAGGTTGTATCCGTTAATGTAGTTACCTACATTAGTTAACATAAACTAACAATGAGTGATATTTCTACAGCATTTACTAATCTTGATTAATGTTAATTTCTACATATACTTATATTTTACATTAAATTTGTTGTAAGTGCTGTAAAAAGTCATTGTTCATTGTTAGTTCATGACCTTATGCATTTACTAATGTTAACAAATAGAACCTTATTGTCCTATTATTTATTTATTTATTTATTTATTTTTTACTGTCAGATGGTTACACCACTTTGAACTAAGACACTGAAAAATATGTCCATCAAAGTAGAGGTGTATTCAAGTAATTGTTTTGTGTTAATTGTATTTTTTATGTGATTTTGAATAACTTAATAGAGCCGCACAAAAACAAAAATCACATCATCGACTTGCATATTTCATTTATGTAAATATATATAAAATATATAGATATAAAGTCTTTATATATCATATGTATATACTATATACATTACATACAGTATATGCTTTAGCCAAGCTTTGGTCTATACTATTCCTCACCCTCATGAGGCTTGAGGTCAATGCATGTCTGGTCCTTTTTCAGTAAGACTTTGTGGACTCCAGTGTAGTACATGGCTGCCACCTGGCTGTTGAGGGTAACGCTACGAGGAGAAGTGCATTTGTTCTTCAGAATGACAGACAGCACAGCATCCTTGCCCACAAGTGGTCCCTCCCCCTGCATGCCGACTTCAAGGATTACATTTTCGGCACAGGTCTAAGAGCTCATAGAACGCCTTGAGCCATAACGGCAGGCTGTTTCCAAAGAAATACGCTCCTCCTCAGTACCTGTTTAAAGTTAAAAACTTAATAGAGCGCAAAACTGGGTTCTGGAAGTGAAAATCCCATTAATTTTCCCCATAAGCAAACAGATTTTTAACAATAACTTATAAACCTGCAAAGACAGACCTACTATGGGCTCCGAGGTTGTTAATTGATGTTTTATGCTTCTGTTAAAGCCATCAGTCCATGTTATTTCAACTTTTTTTTTTAATTTTAAAATTGTTTATTAGTGGAATTACTGGTGAAGAACTACACAACCCATGATCCTGAAGGAAAACAATCCACCAATCGGAGAATCGTGACCAACAAAATTCATGATTTCGAAGTACTTCAAGTGCTTTTATCTGAGAAGATCAATGAAATTTGATTCCTCATGAGATGACCCCTTTAAAGTCTGTTGGTGTGCATATTCAGCCCATTGCAAATGTTCAACAAATTAAAATCAGTTATCCATACTTCCTGATCATTCTAACTTTTTAAACCACTTTCATGTACTCATGTCATCAAAAATGGTGTATGGCATGAAGTTAATTCATTTTCTGGCATTTTCTATGTACCTGTACAATGTGCAAGATGTGTGACTGTTATCATTCAGTGGTTTTAAGAAATATGTATTGTGTGATGCATATATGTGTGTTTTCACCTTCTGGGTGCTTGTAGAGGTTTGTGATATCCACACATGTCTGAGCCAACGGCTTTGGTGCTGATGCAATGACCGACTGCATTTTTCTTAACCCCAACCACTGCAAAGGTGCCGTTAGATTTGTGCTGCCAGTAGACTTTATAGCTGTTCACCTAAAACACAAAGAGCCAATCATTCAGAAGTAACACTACATATTATTGTAAATATACCTGCGAGAAGAGAAAGTTTACAGACAGTTCACTTGCAATACTAGTCTTGTATTGCAAAGAGCTACATAAAGTTTCTTTTAAAAATTCATCTGAAAAAACAACTATTGCTTTAACTTAGGGGTTAGGGATTAACATACTTCAGCAAAAATAAATGGTGCGTCATATTTGAGGTAGACCTGCCCACTGCAACAGAGGTGGAGCTGCAGCGGTAGAAGCCCTGACTGGTCTCCTGAGGAGTGGCATCAACCACCTGCCAACCTCCAAAACCAGCTGGCAGGTCTGGCCGAGTTATCCAGGCCTCGTTCCACACGTGGTAGTACCTACACAGAGAGTAAATAGAAAATAGAAACTAAATAGGGGCAATTTTGATTTCATGTTGACTTGACTTCCTTTGATATCATATATGCTTTCTGTGGTGTTGTGAATGCAGTGCAGTATTATAGAAAAAGGATTGAATCACGGATAATGCCCGTGCCATGAGCAGAACTGAAGTTTGAGACTGGACGAGTGGGAATACCGAAACACCGCAACACTGAAAGAAAGATTGCAAGAAAAATATTTTTATGCAAAAACAGACTCACACACACATCCATTTCATTTCCAGCCTCTCTGTAAGTGGTGTACATATTTTGTCTGAAAACAAATCAGTTTGATTCTTTACAAAATGATGCATTTGGTCATAATACAAATTTTACAACTGAAAATACTTCAAGAAAATTAAACCCTTTTTTTGTCCATATGTTCCTTGCAATTATTTAGCTGTATTTCTTGTGTTAGTGACAAACATCTCAAGTCACTGTGTCACTCGTTGCATCATATTTTCCACTAAAGAAAAATACAGGATGCATACATGTGAAATGCAACATGTTTTCTTTAGTAGATGGTTTGTATTAGGGCTGGGAATTTATAAAGATTACCAGATGTGATTCTGATTTTGATTAGAATTGATTTCAATTCATTTGGGCATATTTCAGTTATAATGTCCATTTTGCTTAATATATAAAATAATTCTCTCTCAGCCAATGCTGTTTATTATACAGGGGATTATACATATATGTATAATAAACATATTTATTGATGGAATAAATTACATCTAATTCCATCAATAAATATATTTAAATGCAATCATTATTTGATTACATTTGATATACAGTCTATATATACAGTATGCATATATATATATATATATATATATATATATATATATATATATATATATATATATTAGAGCTGTCAGAATTAATGCGTTAACGCATGCGATTAATTTCAAAAGTTTAACTCGTTAATTTTTCTTAATCACAATTAACACATTTAGCATTAATACGGCATGACACTTGTGTGAAGGGCGGAACCTTTGTAATGTGTCCGCCCAGAGTCATTACACTGATTCACACTTCACAGCACCAGAACCCTTCTACCAAGAAAATCTACAACTTAGCATAAAATAGCATAATGCGGCGGTCCCATTGACATTCTCTGGGCGGTACTGTCATAATACCTATGATAGAGCCGTGGTGGTTGTTATCTTATAAATAAAAAAATCTTGTACAGTACTTCCCTGTCAGTGATATAATGATGGAAAAAGGAGCTCTTAGCACAGATGGGACTTGTAAGGCACATTTAATTACCACAGAAGCAAGTCAAGTCTTAACTATCACCAAAACACAGAATGAGACATTTTTGTCTGGAAGTGAGTTCAAAGCTTGATGCTGGCGTTGACGCTCTGAAGCAAATCATGAATGCAGCTTCACGATTGCTGTAAAAAGTGGATATCCACAGTCTACTGGCAGATTAATACTGTGGAGGATTTGAGTTTAAGAGATTTAATGCCCATTGAAATGAATATGCAACCTATTGTAACTAGTCTCCACTAGTTCTTTCAATTAGTCAACCTCCCACTTAGACTTGGAATTGGTGCTATTTTAGTGCATTTCTTGTGGAAGGCTTTGTTTGGAAAACGTTAATAAAGCATTATATTATTACATATTCTTTTCTTTTCTTAGAAATAAATGCATTTTGACAAGAAAATAATAATATATAGTGTCAAGTTTCAGCACTTTCAAAATCTGCGATTAATCGCGATTAACTACAAAATATTGTGCGATTAAAAAAAATGTAATCCACTGACAGCACTTATATATACTATATATGTCTATAAAAAAAGAATTAAAAAAATAAAAATAAAAAAATCCTCCACATGCAGCAATGACAGCTTTGCAGATCCTTGGCATTCTAGCTGTCAGTGTGTCCAGATACTCAGGTGACATTTCACCCCACACTTCCTGTTACACTTGCCATAGATGTGGCTGTCTTGTCAGGTACTTCTCATGCACCTTACAGTCTAGCTGATCCCACAAATGCTCAATGGGGTTAAGATCCATAACACTCTTTTCCAATTATCTGTTGTCTGTGTTTCTTTGCCCACTCTAACCTTTTCTTTTTGTTTTTCTGTTTCAAAAGTGGCTTTGTCTTTGCAATTCTTCCCATAAGACCTGCACCCCTGAGTCTTCTCTTTACTGTTGTACATGAAACTGGTGTTGAGCGGGTAGAATTCAATGAAGCTGTCAGCTGAGGACATGTGAGGCATCTATTTCTCAAACTAGAGACTCTGATGTACTTATCCTCTTGTTTAGTTGTACATCTGGACTTCCACATCTCTTTCTGTCCTTGTTAGAGCCAGTTGTCCTTTGAAGACTGTAGTGTACATCTTTGTATGAAATCTTCAGTTTTTTGGCAGTTTCAAGCATAGTATAGCCTTCATTCCTCAAAACAACGATGGACTGATGAGTTTCTAGAGAAAGCTGTTTCTTTTTTTGCCATTTTTGACCTAATATTGACCTTAAGATATGCCAATCTATTACATACTGTGGCAACTCAAAAACAAACAAAAAGACAAACACAAAGACAATGTTAAGATTCATTTAATGAACCAAATAGCTTTCAGCTGTGTTTGATATAAAGGTAAGTGATTTTCTAGCACCAAATGATCAATTCAGCATGATTACTCAAGGATAAGGTGTTGGAGTGATGGCTGCTGGAAATGGGGCCTGTCTAGATTTGCTAAAAATTACTTTTTTCAAATAGTGATGATGCTGTTTCTTACATCAGTAATGTCCTGACTATACTTTGTGATCAGTTGAATGTCACTTTGGTGAATTAAAGTACCAATTTCCTTCTGAAACAGCAAAATCTGTACATTATTCCAAACTTTTGGCCGCCAGTGTATATATATATATATATATATATATATATATATATATATATATATATATATATATATATATATATTAGTGTTGACTATACAAGTCAACACCATATAATCATGATTATTCAAGATTCAATTATGGTACATGATTCATTAAACAATCATCATAAATATATTTACTTTATACTTTGTCTCAAAGAACTGGTTAGTCATAATTTATTTTAATTATTTAAATATGTACTTATTGTACATATTGTACATTTTTATGAATTGAGTTAATTAGATGCATTTTTACAGGTTTTAATCTTGATACAAGTATATGTACACATTGTATAAAATCATTGGACGTGCTCAAATTAAAAGTTGGGTCAAATTTTCTGTGTGTATATATATATATATTTTCTGTTCAGTCTCTTAAAGTATACCTGGCTGCAGTTTGCTGAACGCACACGATTTGTCTCACTCACATGGTTTCACTTTTGACAGTGGTTCAGATGAACGTTTTAGGGCGATTCTCCTGTGTTTATTATGCCCGGGACATGCGTCGCTCGTAATGAATAAGCGTGCACTGCTCCACACAATTATTTTCTGTGCTAAGATGTGCAGATGAGACAAGATTGCACCTCCTGAACATATATTTTTTGCCAATTTTAGCCACAGAAATTGAGGGAAAAGATTAGTGAAGGTGCTGGGTTTGTTCCTGGCAGGCAGCAGATGTCCTAATCCCACCCCCATCCTAATCGGTGCCTGTAAGGTTGAGTAGCCTGCAAGGAACAACCTTTCTCCTATCGCGTGAAGTTTCAGGAATAATAAAAAAAAAAAAATGGATATTGCATTAATTGCATTAATTGTTTTGTGTTAAAAAAATAGATAAATAAATAAATATATATATATATATATATATATATATATACGCCAAAACAGTTCTGACCCGTCAAAGCATGGACTCCACAAGACCTCTGAAGGTGTTCTGTGGTATCTGGCACCAAGACATTAGCAGCAGATCCTTTAAGTCCAGTAAGTTGCGACGTGGGGCCTCCATGGATCGGACTTGTTGGTCCAGCACATCCCATACTGTAGATGCTCAATTGGATTGAGATCTGGGAAATTTGGAGGCCAAGTCAACACCTTGAACACTTTGTCATGTTCCACAAACCATTCCTGAACAATTTTTGCAGTGTGGCAGGACGCATTTTCTTGCTGAAAGAGGCCACTGCCATCAGGGAATACTGTTGCCATGAAGGGGTGTACGTGGTCTGCAACAGTCTTTAGGTAGGTGGTATGTGTCAAAGTAACATCCACATGAATGCCAGGACACAAGGTTTCCCAGCAGAACATTGCCCAGGGCATCACACTGCCTCCCCTTGCCTGCCTTTTTCCCATGGTGCATCCTGCTGCCATCTTTTCCCCAGTTAAACGATACACACGCACCCGGCCATTCACATGATCTAAAAGAAAACGTGAATCATCGGACCAGGCCACCTTCTTCCAATGCTCCACGGTCCTGTTCTGTCGCTCATGTGCCCATTGTAGGCACTTTTGGTGGTGGACAGGGGTCAGCATGGGCACTCTGACCGGTCTGCGGCTACGCAGCCCAATATGCAGCAAGCTGTGATGCACTGTGTTTAACAGATCGATCTTGGGATTTAAGAATCGATATGGGGATTGTTCAAATGAAGATCGTGATTAATCAGAAAACCGATTAATTGGTTTTGAATTGCACATACCATTTACATCAGCAAGGGGCAGAGTATCATTCATACATATTGATTTAAACCATGCAAATGACCAAGCAAAAATGGTGAGTTACCAAAGCCAATATTTACTCGCATTTGGCGCTTATTAAATGTGGAACCTGATGGAAGCCTTTTTAATGGCAGTATATAATTTCTAGATTATCATTAAAATATACATGTGTTGGTGATCCCAGCAAAAACCAGCACTGTCCGTATTTAACAGGTGTTCCTCCACTTTTATTGTACTGTTTTTGGATAACACTGCTACCACTCCAGGCTGAAGGAGATGTTCCACCCTCAAAGCTACTTTGCCAGTTACCAACCACCACACCGCGGTCATCATTGGAATTAACCTGCCACATTGACAAAACAATATTCTCATCTGTTATAAAAACTACACGTCCTCACGATTAATTAATTATGAAAAATGTGGATGTTGGTAAAAAAAAACAACAAAAAAAAACTCATGCTAATTCTTACTCAAGGTGGCGCTGAAGTTTCCGTGATTGACTTGATTTACATTTGACATTGCTATATGAAATAAACTATAGCAAGTGTAACACATGAACAGTATGATTTGGCTATTGTCATTTGGAAGTACTACTGAAATTATGTAAGTTGTACATCTATTAAACCAAAAGTTGCCTGAGAAAATACGTGTAGCTTATGTGTTATGTTTAGCTCAAAATGTGTTTGAAAGCCAGTTGCGTCTCATGAAATTTCAGTGTAGAAGTAATGAATGCTGTTCCATATTTGTTGCATCATCTCTTTAATATATGAAAAATAAAACATAAAAATATATCAGAATATATTCTATTCCATTATTTTCTAATTGTCAAAAATGTTTAGAAATTTAGACACAATCAGGGCATTTTGCAGATCCATTTGTGATAGATATAAGTGCCGGGTCGCTAAAGACCCAAGATACTGTATGTAATAATGTTTGGTGAAACAACCCTGCATTTAAGGGTTAATATGTTTCACTGTTTAATTCTAAAGGACATTTTTGTTTACATTTGTATGATACAAATTTTAGCGTGTAGGGCCGCTTGATATTCAGTGTAAAATCTGGGTCCTTGAGTAAAACTAGTTGAGAATCCCTGCTTTATGAAATTCATAAAGGCCCAAAGTAAAATAATGATCAAAAATACAGTAAAGGAGGTTTTGCAAATGTAGCCTGTTACATTTGTGTTTCAACATGAGAAAAAAAATATTGCTTTTTCTGACATATTTGAATGAAATATGGCTCTTACTTGACCAAAGTTCCATGTTCTGCAACCAATCTGTTCCTTAGTTCCATAGTAAATTCGGCCCACATACTCAATTCTCTGTGCATCATCATCCATGTACACAGACAGAGTCATCTAGTAAAACTGAAGAGAAAGTTTTTCAGCTTTTAGTGAATGTTTAACAACTTATTTTCAGCAAGTTTGTCTAATTTTTTATTATTTGTATATAAGCATTATATCAACCTACATAGGCATGCAGTTTACTAAGTTTTGGAACATAGCTTGATTCTTTTTCACTTGAACACCAACCAACACCATCTATGTCCATCTTATTATCTTCAACCTAATACGTACCTCTACACCAGGAGTTGAACTGCATGTAAATGTCATTGTCAGACACGTATGGAGAAGTTGCCTTTCCCCGTGGGCAGATTGTTACAACAGTGAGTTTGTATTTTCCAATAAAAGCGGTTGGAAGGGAGTAAACTGACAGTCTAATTCTGTTTTGTGCCTTTTCAACAATCTTTGTTTCCCAGGAATCTTTCTTGAGCTCTGCAACTAATGGAACAGTCACAAGACTGCCCTTGTGTATTGGTAAGATATTACCTGCAAAACACACAAAGAAGAGCAAGAACTGACAATGACATGTTGACCAAATTTTTTATTTTGAGTGAACATTTCCTTTAATACAGCTTCTCAATAAAAATAACAATGAGCATTCCGCCCGAAACGTCACACTTGTGGCGAGATTATGCAAATTCAGGGCATGTAATACAAAGTGATCTGATCACATGTGATCTGATCACCTGACATGAATGTTGATACCAGGTGTAAACAAACAGGGCCATGGTGGCTGCCAAGATGACAACAGATTATAAGTACTGACTGAGTTTCAGCTCCAGGTGAAGTTGGTCTGTTTTTGGATTAAAGGGTCGGGATTGCTCAATCCATATTTGAAAACACTGTCCTCTACGGACAATAAGGTGATTGCTGGGGAAACTATCTGTGTGATGATCCAGTCGATTTGGTCCTTTCCTGGACTTCAAGAGATCAGTTGATCATACCTGGAGTGTCGCATCTGAAGAAGTGAAGGGAAAAAAACACCTATTAATCAATGATCAGACATGGATATGTTTCCTGTCATGGCTCCCTGTGAAAAAGAGAGAAACAATAAAACATGATCAGTGTACAATTGTAATAATATAATGTTCCTTAAAGACCACTTTCAAACTTATTACCTTATCAGTAGCATGATTTTGTGTGTCATGAAGGAAATGCCTGTGTACTGAAGACTCTAAGCTACCGTTCACACTGAATGGGTGAACTGTTTTTCAATAATTTTTCTCTGTAAACACAAGCTAAACAGATGTCTTTGACTATTGCACCACAGCATCTCATGCAGAAGCAATGTGTTATTTGAATGCTGTTTCAATTTAAAAGAACTACAACTTTTTTAAAACGTGTTTAGAGACACTTGCATTCTGTTGTATCCACAGTTTTCCTGCCCAACCCCTGTGTGGCGGCATGATGATTCTGATTGCCGCTTGACTGTTTTTTGGTTCTGGTCTCCATAAGAAGCAATGTAAAAACTACCAAAACAAGCAATCCAGACAGAGAACAAAAACTATTTGAAGTGTTAGCTAGAGTAAAAATGAATTCGGGCTCTTGTGCAGTTGCTGGCTGTCATAATTCGAATTAGTTAATGATGTCAATTCATTTTTATTTGTATAGCACTTTTCACAACACATATTGTTTCAAAGCAGCATTACAGAAAATTATGCTGTAACAGAAAATGAAGCTGTAATGTCTGTGATGTCTTAAAGTCATTGCAGCCATCACTTCATGTCATCTACCCACTCATTAAACTTTTACGTCCCAAAATATGATAACTACTTTGGGTTAGGATTTGTTCAAATCCCTAAGTATAAACAACAGTAGCCTGCGCTTGCCTTAGCTAGCACAACAAAAAAAATTTCTAGAGATCTTTCCAACGCTTAAACAAAAGCAGCCTCCAAAATGTGGATGCCAGGCTTTAAAAACCACGATTACGTGCAAAATAAAGCCAGTTAAAAAGGTCTTTGAGATTACTTACATGTTCACAGTTCTTATCCCTGAACTGTTCGAAGAGTGTCTTGTCCCTGTTTGATAACAGCAATTGTTCCCAAAGAAATTAAATTAATAACCCAGGTAAACAATACACATGTCAAGCAACTCTTATTCGCTCTGACTTTTCATTACTTAGCAGCTCGTTATATTTACCTCTTCTCCATCTCCACCCCATCCATGGTTCATAGATGAAGATTGTCAAGAATTTCCCTTAATTGATGCTTAAATGATGCATCATTAATACATCTTATAGTGTCACTTAAGTAAAGATGTGTGTCACAATGGAGGTGTAATGAAAAGTGATGACTCTTAGTGAATCTTAGTGTAAATACTTTGACGAACTGAGCTGTCATGTTGAATGTCTATGAAGAGCAGAGCACTGAAGGGTGTGATTTCTTCCCCACTAGTGTCGCCAAACAGAACTGCAAAAATAACTATAGGTAAAGTTTGTCTTGACAAAAATTGTATTGACTTGACAAAGCATTGTCTGAATGTTTGAACTAGTTTTGAAAGTCTGAAGTGATGGTTATACAGACATTACAGTTAGACATTAGAGAGAGAGAGCGAGAGAGAGAGAGAGCAACTTAAAGCCGATTAAAGGCCTTTTGTGGGTTTGTTTTAAGAGTTTGAATAACGAGCATTCCGTTGGCCTGTTTGAACATTCTGTCAGTGTAAGTTTATGCGATTTTTTCCAATTTTTGATCCTCAGATGTGTGCAAAGTCTTTCTAGCAAGTCAGTCCACTGGTGGCCATCTTTGGAATGCTCCCAGGAGGCTATTCCAGTCATGACAGTGCAGCTCGTATCTACTTGAATGGGAGAACGACGAAATCTCCAAAATGGTTGGTCAAGATTGCGATCAAAGAACATATTTCAAATCAGCAGTAAACTCTGACAATAATGCTATTGTAAATTGTGCTTCTTTACGTACCAAATTCTCCCAATCATTTTAACAGAAGCGGCCTGTCTCTGCTAAATAGTCTCTGGCGCAAACCGTAAGTCCGATCATTTAGAAAAGAATCAGCACACTATTCCAGAACAGTCTGAAGGTCTGTGCTGAGTTTGGTGGAAGTAACTTGAAAGCACTAGGAGTTAGTGTTAGACATTTTGGTCTCGGTTTAGGGGTTTTGACAAAATCCTAAACCAGGTTTGTAGAATGTTTTTACAATTATGATCGTCAAGCCAACTTAATACGTTTTCAAACAGGTTATTCTGAACAATCTGGCATTGGATGGACAAACAGAAGGTCCCGCCGCAAACAGACACCATTGGTTGAGACCAGTGGCGAATTCTTAGGGCCAGCAAAGCCTTCTCTGCTGGCCTAACATGCCAAATAAATAAATATTTTTTATCCTTTCATTCTCAATCACCTTTTTGCCTATGTATTTTTAATTGCTTTCCACTCTTAATTAATCAACAAACAAACAGAGAAAAACAAAAAGTTTATCCAGTCAGAATTTATTCCTTGATGCTTACAAGCAAAGCGTGACAACTGTTTCACAAATCACATACCCGAAGCAGTGCGTGAGTTTGAGCTCCACCCCCTCAGGCCTTCAGAATTTCCACAGAATCCTTCAACAGTGCAAATGAATAAGCAACTAAAGTCAAAATGTCAGATTCATCAGTCAGTCAGATTGATTTATTTGTTCTTGGTGGGTGTGAACTTTAGAATATGTATTGGACGAGGCCTTCTAGCTGGCCTTGAGTGAAGCAATCATGCTTTAAGTGATGTACGTAATTCAAGAGCGAAAAGCATAAGATCAAGCTGTCTGACAAGTCGGCTGTCATCACTGTTGGTATCGTCATTGAGAAAGAGATCCTTATGGATTTAAAAACACGAGATGTTCTGCATGACCCTGTGATTGCTTAATTTATTAAACAGGAAAGGAGGACTGATTTTCACTTCAAGTAAACTGGTAAGTGCTTTTTGCATTGTTATTGCAACATCAGGAGTACTCTAAGTGTAAATTAAGCTGCTTGAGCATTCAGTGTCAGATCAAGTTTTGAAAAGTAGTGCTACGTTCCATTCAACACGGAAAGTCGGATTTTACAACTTCCTACTAGGAAAAGTGCAATGGAAAGCATCTTGAAGTCAGAATTACAACTTTTATGCTGAAATTCTCAACTCTGATTTCACTGAGATGCAGGGGCATGATGTCACACAAACATGTCCACACTCAGGGAGATATACAAAGTAAGTGATAAACATTCATTTTATTAAGTAATATCGATAAATGAGTTTGTTTCCACATTACATGATATTAAAGCTTGTTTAACAAATGTCTGCAGAAACAGGTGTATAAAACATTATAATCTCTTTTGATAATCGTACACCTGAAGCACAAATGCTAGCGCTGCAGCATTGTTTATCAGTTGGGTTGCTAGGAGACATCTCTAATGAGAGTCAAACCCCTGCTAAGCTAATGGGAGTGTTGCAGTTCCGAATATCGGGGAATGGAATGCATTTATGGTCGGAGATATCAAGTAGGAATATCCCACATCCAACTTGAATGGAACGCAGCATAAACGTGTACCCTGATGAAACGAAATTTATTGCGAGCAATATTTAAATCGCAAATATTATTAGATAGATTTATACAGGTATTATAGACCTTGGTAGATTCATATGAAAAATTATGATTTTTGAATGTCTGTTTGAGAGACGTTCATTTCACAAAACAGTCATGCTGCAGTTAAAATTAGGCTTGCTTGAGCATTAAGTGTCATATTTAATTTCTGGCTTTCATGCGTGGAGGTGTTTTTAAAATGTCAGTTGTTATTATTAGTTAGCTGCTACATAATGTATGATGCCCAAATACATAGGGTGTCTTATTCATTGTGAAACTGTGTTCCCTATCTGTCACTCACTTGACGTTGTGTCGATGTAGTGGCATCAAGGAACAGAGGTTACGAAAGTAACCATGACGTTTTCTTAATGTCATGAATCACACTGAAGGCCAAGATTTAAAATGGACGGCCCGCCACTGGTTGAGACAATGTTGCTGTGTCGGTCTGGTCGGGATGCTCAAACAAACAGTGTGATATTTTGATTGTATCACAAAGCCACCGTATCTACACACTTCAAGGAAATCAATATACAAATGAGTTATTTATAGTTGTCTCTTCAAATTATTGTGGGATAGGAAAAAGCATTTTAACATTGAAATATTGGCACACATCATCTTTAACTATGGTGAAACAAATGGCCATTTTTGAACACTGAAGCACACCCATCGGCAAGCACAATCCAGATAAGCTGATGCACAGACATAATTACATTAAACATAATTTAGAATTATTCCCATAATTGCCATGACTTGGTGACAAGTGCCAAACCAGTTGTCAGGATCCTGCCTAATTCGTGTATCTTCCGTTCATTCCATATCCGTTTTGAAATAAAAAAGGGGAAAACTAAAAAACAACTTGTCTTTTTATTTAGTAATTATTTACCTTTGTAAATTATTCACTAAAACAGGTTTTTCCCTTTTTTTAAAAATGCAGTATGCATTCGGAAAATTAAGTTTCAGAAAAATGACCTTAATACTGATTTTGTAAATTTGATTTTCCAATTATCTGTATCTCTGTAGGCTGTTATTTCCCGAAATGTCCACGGAAGTTCAAGTAAAGGCTAACAAGGATTGAAACTTTTAACCTACTTTATGTTCTGCTGTTCCTGTAAGGATCATAGATGCTAGATCTTAGTTTTATATGGGAATGTGGTCATGCCAGTAATTTTTACTTACTGCACGTTCCCGTGTCGATAAAGATTATAGCTTAGGCTATTTTACCTTCTATAAAACACCCGATAAAAATAACCCCTGGTTATAATCCTGTGACATGCTGGTAAAAAGCCAGTGATTCTGCACTGTCCAACCTGTGAACCCTTTAACTTTTACTGTTTCTGAAGTTATTCAAGTGTCTGAAGTGGATGTTGGCCAAGAGAAGACACTAGAAATTGTAAAACATGCTTCACTTCAGATGAACTGCAGATAATGCTGGCTGTTGCGTTTGGACTGATGCATGCTTTTCTCAAGCATTTTATCCTGTCGAGTGTTTATTTAGCCATGAAAAAGATTATTATAATTTTTTTCGGTTAAGAAAATGAGAAAAGTAGCTAGACAAACACGTATTGTGATTTGCCCCCCACATTTTCAGAACATATTTTGCAGAGGGACAGATAAAATGTGAACGGATTGTCCATATTTTTTAATCAAGAGTGTAATATAGGATTTCAGGCTCGCTAATATCACCAGTTCTGTTGTATTTTACCAGATATTCCAATCAATTTCTTCTAATAATCCCAGATACAGTATTATGTTTCCTGCATAATTAATCAGCCCTGTCATACATTTTCTGATAAGTCAGTTACTTGGCGACAGTGTGTAAATGCAGAAGACCAGGGCTTAATTTGTGCCGGAACAAGTCGGATCCGGATCCGGTACCTCCGAATTTAGATCCGGCACCTGTTTTTGGGGATCTCTCATCTCATGCGGAACTGAAAGACATTCATGCTGACCTGTAGCCTACATATGTTTCATGAAAAATCAAGTATAATAATGATTATGTTGTCAATAACTTGCTATATAACTTTTAAATGTAAAATAATAATAATAAAAGTAAGAAATGAGCTATATACAGTGTGTGGTCCATGCCATGTTTTGGAGGTGATTGATTCAATTTACCTATAACTATTCCTATTTCCGTGGTAATAAACAACTTCTCTTCTGTAAAAGTTTCATAGTTTATAATTGGAGATGCGGAACCATGGCGAAAAGACATCTTAATTTACTGGATTATTTTAGACATGGCCCAACGTCTGAAACCAAACAGGCCAGCGTAATAATAGATACCACTGATAGCAAAGGTGCAAGTTCATTGGCTATGGTGTTAAGACAGGGCAAGAAACAACCTGCGAGGAACAGAGCAAGTCGACAACTGCAGAAAGCTCTGGCGGGTTGGGGGAAGAAGCATATGGAGGTGAGCAGACAAACACTGGAGAAGGTCAAAGAACGGGGGCAATATGGACCGAAGCAGATTTTAAAACAAAAAAGACATCATATCCTTGGCTTGTCATGGAGGGGTCGCATCTGGGCTGCGCTGTTTGCAAAAAGGTTGGAAGCCTGGGTCCCGAAAAATCGGTGGGGATGAAACTGGCCAAAGAGTGGGTGACATACTCTGTAACGTCTTCTGCCACAAATCTTAAAAAACAACAGAGGGCACTCAGAAAAAAAGTTTTTGAACATTCTCAGATGAAGGCACACACTGCAGCACTAAGCATTCTCGAAAAGGCAAAAGAAGACTTGTTACAAAAAACAATTAAGCAATATCACACTCGCAGTCGTGCGATATGGCCCTACATCAGCACTGCTGTGATTTGGCCGCAGGCCGAGTGCCGTAGGTAATCACAACTGTGCTGATTTAGGGCCATATAGCACGACTGCGAGTGTGATATTGCTTATATACAACAGTTCAATGAACAAGTAAATTTAAAAAAATTAGGAAAATCTGAGTACGGTTCAAAAAAACGCATTTGTGCATGGAACTACTTTATTACGTGGCGGATCAGAATCTGCCGTTGCTGGTTCAAACCAAATGATGCGTCCAAGCCTTTGTTAGTAATTCAAAAATGTCACTTCAGAAACAGTATCACGGCTTGTGCTGTTTCTAACAAGTTATTGGATAAAAAAGGATGGATGGATGGATGTGTGTGTGTGTGTTTGTGTGTGAGTGTGAGTGAGAGAGTGAGAGAGAAAGAGAGAGAGAGAGAGAGAGAGAGAGAGAGAGAGAGAGAGAGAGAGAGAGAGATATAGTAGCAGTCCAAGCGGGGGTATTTCTCCCTATTTTGCGGTAGCCAGTGCGCAAGAGTCGATCACTATAGAAACCGCAGTGTCCTCCATTTTAAACAGTGTGTCCACTCCAATGTGGAAAGTCCGATAAGAGGTAAGCGCCTTCAGTTTGTGTAATTAATCAGTCTGTTTTGTCTCTCAGCTGTGATGAGCCGTAATGCTGAAGTTGTTAGTTTAAAGCCATTTAAAGCTATTTCCTAGCTTTAGTAGTAATAATACAAGCAATCATATAGTGCTGTATGTAAACACTGGCTGACACGGATTCACTTCACGTCACCTAACTGGCTCATATTACACACAAAAAATATATTTTGCCCCCACCTGCTGGCTAACATATATAATGTCAAAAAAATACATGTAAAAAAAAGACAAACCGTAGCTCTTATCACATCTGCACTGCTCTTACACTTTAGTTTAGAACCGCACGAACACAAGCGGAGTGATACACACACAGTGAAGCATCCGAGTGCTGATGGTGCAGTAAATGACAGCATCTTCCAAGGTGTTCCTCTGCATCCAGACGAAGAGTAGACAAAGGTATGGATCACAAAGTTTTTGGGGGAGTCTGTTGAGAAGCCTGGAGAATCGCATGCTATCGTATGGAGGGGGAGAAGGGTACCGGACGGTTACAGCAAACTTATCGAAGAGCTAAAAGTGCTTTTTCCTGAATACAGGCCTCAGGATGCCAGAGCAACTTATGGTGATAAAGAAGCCGAGTCACTTTGTCAGCAGTTTGACATTGACAGCTCTTGATCTGCCATTCGGGCTTTGAGGGAATATTGAGAGAACGGCGGTGAGCTCATCCCAGTGGGATTAAAACACCTTTTGATTGCAGTCAACACTGTTCCGATTTCAAGTGCAGAGTGTGAGAAGGGTTTTTCTAAAATGAACTTAATTTGCAATGCCAACTGAGCATCTCTCCACACCTCCGTCGCTTCTATTTCTCTGCCTTGTTGGACCCCCACTATTTCAGTTTAACCCCATTCCATACGTGAGGTCATGGATTTCAAAAGGACACAGGACTGCAAAAGGACACAGGAAGCAAAGCACGAAATAGAGCGACAGAGGGGAAAGCAATGTCTGTTTTATTTTAAACAACTAAAAGGAAAGGTAAGAGTTATCTTAATTTACTGTGGCATTGCTTGTGTTGATTACATTGTTTATTCTGTTTTTGGTTTGTTTATCATGTGCACGCTGTAATAAAAGCAACTGATGCAAGCTGTTAATCACTTGAGTTGGTCCGCTAATGTGATTGCTCAAATGTTCCGTTACTTCTCCCTCCCCTAATCACCCTGCTATGTTCCAGGACCTCGTAATTTACAAATTAAGCACTGCTCTTGTTTCTCTCACTTTTCCCAGGTCTACCTTTCAATCCTCACTGTCTTTTGACCAATGCAGTGTTTAATATTATATGTGGGTTTATGTTTGGCCACAGGTTTTTCTACCACTAAAACAGTGGTAGACATATAACAACCACCAATCATAACTTTTTCTGTTTCTATGCACACAAATTGTGTTGCTCAGTCAATATTCAATACATATATATTTTTTCATAGTTATACACTTTGGGAGCAAAACTTTTATTTTCATTAGTTTTATTTACTTATAGTGTGGTGTAAAACATTGCTAATTGCAAAAAAAAAAAAAAAAAAAATTCTTGTACAACAAATATATTTATGTTGGAGTCCTTACAACTTTTTTTTTTTTTTAATTCATGTTGCATACTTTGAGCTTTGCCTATTTTATTGTTATTGGCATCCTGTAGATAACTACTTGGTGTGATCTGAAACCTAATGTCATTTTCATTGATAGTTTCATACACAGTGCTTTATGTTACAAAAAAAAAAAAAAAAAATATGACATGCACATATGTTATTCAGTTTATTTGTGCTCTGGCAGTGTGCTGTGATTTGACTGATGTCACTCTATCGAGGCACAGCACGTATCTGGAAAGGTTCTGGAGCAGACGCGATGGCAACTGTCCTTTTAAGACTCAGCGTCTGTCCCTCAGGCGGCAGGAAGGTAAAATGCTGCATCAGAGAGATGAAGAGGAGGAAGAGCTCCATACGAGCGAGCTGCTCACCTGGACACATCCTCTTACCTGCAAATCACAAGCTCTGGATCAGCACTGATAAGCAATGTAAGCTATAATAATATACATGCATGGATACACTACAGGGAATATACTAGTGTTGGGTTTGAGTCCACCTTAGTTGAGTCCGAGTCAAGTCCAAATCTTTAAACAATCCAGAAGTGGCCAAGTTGGACTCAAGACCGAGCCCATAACAGGCCAAGTCCGAGTCCGAATGAATCTGTTCATGAGTCTATATTCAAATTGTAACCGTAAACTCAACATCAATATTTTAAGCTTATTTAAAACTACACAACTAAGAAAAACAATTTGTCAATATAAATGTAACAAAAACACCTCTGTTGCATTTCATATATACATTTTATGATTAGTGTCCTGCTGAACAGACTTCAAAGTGGTTTCAGAATGAAAGCATATGCTTTAGGTGTATGAAGACAAAACTGTCCTTCAACACAATTCGTATTGCGTTCTGTTGACATTTCAATTATTTGTTGCTTTTTCTCCTCCACTCAAACATAGACTAAAGAAAGTGAAATCTGCGTTTCATTACAACCAAGGTTTTTATATGTTTTGAATTTTGATTTAATTTTTATTTCTTCTTCATTTTCAATTTGTCAATTTAATTTAGTTTTATTTAAAATGATCCCTGTCTAAAGAAATAATAGTCTACACTGAGATTTCTTTCTGAATCTTTTTTCTCTATCTGCCGACTGATTTGGGAAAATACAGTACATACAAATGAGTCATCGCAGTAGTAATTAGCACTCGCTGAGATGTTATGTGTCATGATTTGACTGCAAATGCTACATCCAAAAACACTGGAAAAGTCCACTGATAATATTAGGGCCATGTCATCACGGATATGATTTTCTAGTTAATTTGTGGGAAACTGCAAAATGCAGGGCAGTTCTGCATGCTGCGCCGTGTACCTAAATCCCTGATGTGTCCGTGTGCGTCTCGCAGCAGATAAAAAATAAAAAATAATTATATTTAATTGAGTGGCAGCCGCGTTGGTCTGCAATCAGTCTGAAATCTTATCCAAAGAAAATTTAATTGAGCTCTACTTTAACCGCAAAAACATGGAGAATAATAATTCTGAGTCATAAATTTAACAGAATTGTCCTTCAAAATTGTCAGAGATATAGGCTAAAAAGTAATAAGTTACCTGGTGGTTACAATAAAAATATAATAAACATTTAAAATAAAAAGTCATAACCAACTAATTAATCTCGTAACATGAAGTTTAGCTTCATACACAAACTCTGTCATCGAATAATACCTTTATTTTATAGTCTGTAATTAAATTATAAAAAAACATTTCACTGCCCAAAATATCCTAATATTTATTGTGCATGGTTGAATGTTGTGAATGGTGGACAAATGCTGTAAAAGAATGTATTTTAAGCAGCTCGTCAATGCTTTGAAAATAGTCAATCAATAATAAATAGTTGCTGTTGATCTGTTTAGAGTTGCTGTCTGCTTTAGCAATAATGCTTTTTCCCAGACTATTTAACAAGTTACACAGTTAATTCATCAAGCTATTATGGACTAGTTCAAGCTGACAACACTGCGTGGGCCACAAGAGACTACAGAAGTCTACATGTGTAGATACAGTGCATCTGGAAAGTATTCACAGCGCTTCACTTTTTCCACATTTTGTTATGTTACAGCCTTATTCCAAAATGGATTAAATTCATTATTTTCCTCAAAATTCTACAAACAATACCCCATAATGACAATGTGAAAGAAGTTTGTTTGAAATCTTTGCAAATTTATTAAAAATTAAAAATAAAAAAAAATCACATGTACATAAGTATTCACAGCCTTTGCCATGACACTCAAAATTGAGCTCAGGTGCATCCTGTTTCCACTGATCATCCTTGAGATGTTTCTACAACTTGATTGGCGTCCACCTGTGGTAAATTCAGTTGATTGGACATGATTTGGAAAGGCACACACCTGTCTATATAAGGTCCCGCAGTTAACAGTGCATGTCAGAGCACAAACTAAGCCATGAAGTCCAAGGAATTGTCTGTAGACCTCCGAGACAGGATTGTATCGAGGCACAGATCTGGGGAAGGGTACAGAAAAATTTCTGCAGCATTGAAGGTCCCAATGAGCACAGTGGCCTCCATCATCCGTAAATGGAAGAAGTTTGGAACCACCAGGACTCTTCCTAGAGCTGGCTGCCCGGCCAAACTGAGCGATCAGGGGAGAAGGGCCTTAGTCAGGGAGGTGACCAAGAACCCGATGGTTACTCTGACAGAGCTCCAGTGTTTCTCTGTGGATAGAGGAGAACCTTCCAGAAGAACAACCATCTCTGCAGCACTCCACCAATCAGGCCTGTATGGTAGAGTGGCCAGACAGAAGCCACTCCTCAGTAAAAGGCACATGACAGCCCGCCTGGAGGACTCTCAGACTATGAGAAAGTCTGATGAAACAAAGATTGAACTCTTTGGCCTGAATGGCAAGCGTCATGTCTGGAGGAAACCAGGCACCGCTCATCACCTGGCCAATACCATCCTTCAAGTGAAGCATGGTGGTGGCAGCATCATGCTGTGGGGATGTTTTTCAGCGGCAGGAACTGGGAAACTAGTCAGGATCGAGAGAAAGATGAATGCAGCAATGTACAGAGACATCCTTGATGAAAACATGTTCCAGGGCGCTCTGGACCTCAGACTGAGGCAAAGGTTCATCTTCCAACAGGACAACGACCCTAAACACACAGCCAAGATAACAAAGGATTGGCTACGGGACAACTCTGTGAATGTCCTTGAGTGGCCCAGCCAGAGCCCAGACTTGAACCCGATTGAACATCTCTGGAGAGATCTGAAAATGGCTGTGCACTGATGCTCCCCATCCAGCCTGTTGGAGCTTGAGAGGTCCTGCAAAGAAGAATGGGAGAAACTGCCCAAAAATAGGTGTGCCAAGCTTGTAGCATCATAATCAATAAGACTTGAAGCTGTAATTGGTGCCAAAGGTGCTTCAACAAAGTATTGAGCAAACGCTGTGAATACTTATGTACATTGATTTTTTTTCGTTTTTTATTTTTAATAAATTTGCAAAGATTTCAAACAAACGTCTTTCACTTTGTCATTATGGGGTATTGTTTGTAGAATTTTGAGGAAAATAATGAATTTAAATCATTTTGGAATAAGGCTGTAACATAACAAAATGTGGAAAAAGTGAAGCGTTGTGAATACTTTCTGGATGCACTGTACATTACACCTAAAAAGACTTCATATCCAATATGAATACTATATTTATGTATTTTTATTTCAATATTCTGTTTTTAGTAATTGTGTAGTAACTGTGAGAGACATGATGAGGGTGACTTGACTCAATGAAGTTCTTGATTTTAAGTTTTTCACCACGATAAAACCACAATACGAGCACCGTCTTGGCTGCACAAACGCCACACGCAATTTTACCAGTTGTCAGGTCCCATTTCATGTGAAACTGCCTGGTTTAGTTTCTATTACATTGGATACATACCCACCTTTATGTTCTCGTCATGCCAGCCACCTCGGTAGTTGATTGTTTTACAGTAGTCTCTGTGGTAACATTCAAGTGTATTAGTTGACTGATGAGTGTGACTGTACACGTGCGTATGTGTGTGTGCTTGCTTAAACACAATGAAACAACTCTGGCTACATCTATGACTTCAGGGGCTAATACAGCTGCATGCAGACAGAGATGTGTTCATTAATTTCTGTTTTGTTATTTATTTATTTTTTTCATTGCATCACAAATGTCATGGACTGTCCCAAAGGCTCGAGTCCGAGTCAAGTCCGAGTAAAAATGCATCCGAGTCCGTAACAAGTCCAAGTCCATTATAATTGGACTCGTGATTTGGACTCAAGTCCAAGTCCAAACTCGAGTACCCCAACTCTAGGGTTCTAGTATTCTTACAGTGATAATCCTTATGACCTACCTATTGAAAAAGGGATGAAATTTTCTCTCTTCACAAATTTTCCGTTTTCGTCCAGAAAATGTTCAGGGTTGAATTCATATGGAGTGCTGTACACTTTCTTGTCTTCTAGGATTGGCTTGAGCATTGGTAGCACCATTACACCCTGTCAACAAAATGATGCATTGCCACATAATATGTATAATATTATAATAATGTTTAAAAAAAATATTTTTTACATTTTTACACAATTTAGCTCCAAGAATACTATATATACACTGGCGGCCAAAAGTTTGGAATAATGTACAGATTTTGCTCTTATGGAAAGAAATTGGTACTTTTATTCACCAAAGTGGCATTCAGCTGATCACAATGTATAGTCAGGACATTAATAACGTGAAAAATTACTATTACAATTTGAAAAAAAAAAAAAAAAAAAAATAATTCAGAACTTCTTAAACTACTTCAAAGAGTTCTCAACAAAAAATCCTCCACGTGCAGCAATGACAGCTTTGCAGATTTTTGGCATTCTAGCTGTCAGTTTGTCCAGATACTCAGGTGACATTTCACCCCACACTTGTCGGGCAAGCACCTTACAGTCTAGCTGATCCCACAAAAGCTCAATGGGGTTAAGATCCATAACACTCTTTTCCAATTATCTGTTGTCCAATGTCTGTGTTTCTTTGCCCACTCTAACCTTTTCTGTTTGTTTTCTGTTTTAAAAGTGTTTTTTTCTTTGCAATTCTTCTCATAAGGCCTGCACCCCTGAGACTTCTCTTTACTGTTGTACATGAAACTGGTGTTGAGCGGGTAGAATTCAATGAAGCTGTCAGCTGAGGACATGTGAGGCGTCTATTTCTCAAACTAGAGACTCTGATGTATTTATCCTCTTGTTTAGTTGAACATCTGGTCTTCCACATCTCTTTCTGTCCTTTGTCTTTGAAGACTGTAGTGTACACCTTTGTATGAAAGCTTCAGTTTTTTGGGCAATTTCAAGCGTTGTATTGCCGTCATTCCTCAAAACAATGATTGACTGATGAGTTTCTAGAGAAAGCTGTTTCTTTTTTGCCATTTTGGACCTAATATTGACCTTAAGATATGCCAGTCTATTGCATACTGTGACAACTCAAAAACAAACACAATGTTAAGCTTCATTTAACGAAACAAATAGCTTTCAGACTGTGTTTGATATAATGGCAAGTGATTTTCTAGTACCAAATTAGCAATTTAGCATGATTACTCAAGGATAAGGTGTTGGAGTGATGGCTGCTGGAAATGGGGCCTGTCTAGATTTGATCAAAAATGACTTTTTTCAAATAGTGATGGTGCTGTTTTTTTTACATCAGTAATGTCCTGACTATACTTTGTGATCAGTTGAATACCACTTTGGTGAATTAAAGTACCAATTTCCTGTACATTATTCCAAACTTTGGCCGCCACTGTATTCATTCTATTTTTATATAAAGAATGCTAGTGCACTTGTGCAATGCAGCCTTTCCGAATTACTTAATTTGATTTGTTCAGGAATATATATATATATATATATATAAAACATTTAACAAATGAAGCCTGTTTTAGGACCATTAAAATTTGCATGTTGATATTTCCCCCATAATTCTTAAGTGAAAAAGACAAAAAAAAAAAAAAAAAAAAAAAAATACAAAACAAGAATAATTATATATATTACAAAGATATTACATAATTGTAATATTTTTTGTACTACCTTTAATTTGTGCTGAATAAAGTAATTGTATTTATTTTGTAAAAAAAACTTTAAGAAAAAACAGAGTCTCTCACCTTAGGAATGACACATCCTGCCACTGTGGTGTCTTTGCTGGCTATTCTTGGAGGAATGAAGGCAAGAACATTTGCAAACCTCTGAATCTCATGGATCACAGCGTAGGTATATGGCACACTAGTTCTGTCTTCCATCGAGGGCTGCCGTGTCTGTCCAATCACCTGATCAATTTCAGATTGGACTTTCTCTGTGGTGACATGCAGATTATGGACAAAAACATACAGATTTTCCTTGCAAGTAGACACAGAAACAGAAATTATGCAGCATCTTGTGTAGGCACAACCCCACCTTGCACTTCTGGATATTTGGCCATGTAAAGTAATGCCCAGCTGAGAGTTTTAGCAGTGCTTTCTGTGCCTGCTCCAAACAGATCCAATACACAGTGTATGAGGTTTTCTTCTGTGAACTCGGCAGCACTGTCCTTGCTCTGGGAATAATAGAAAAAAATTAATATTTACCCTGATGTCATTCCAAACCCATATGCTATAATCCTTTTTTGCACAGTTTTTGCCATAAAACAAGCTTCGGCAGAGGGGAAGATTACAATTTTATCAGTGTACAATGACTTAAATTTCAATCTGTTCCTCACACAATGCTACCATATGGCTTTAGTTGGGCCAGTACAGCACACAAGTGTTATGGACTACTTTTATGGTGCTTTATTGCCCTGTACCTGCCAAAAAAGGTTACCTTCTCAATTTCATCCAGATAGCAGTCAATGTAGTCTCTGGGATTGGATGGGTTTCTGTCCTCCTTGTGTTTCCTGATTTCCTCCTGAAAAAAGAACTTCAACTTGGAAAGGTTGGCGAATGCAGTCTGGTGTTGTCCCGGCAGCAAGGACATCAGAGTGGGAAACTCGTTATACAACTGTAGAGACAAAGAAAAAAAGAATGGTTATCACAATGTTACATTACTAAAACTCTTTGCAGTAAAATTTCTAGAGCAATTTTGTGTACTCTAAAATTTACCCAATTAAATTTCAAAATTAGTAGTTTCATATATTTGAATTCATAAAATTATTATGAATTTTTATGGCATAGATTTGATCTATCTATCTATCTATCTATCTGTCTGTAATGTAATTCTCAATCGATCAAAGACAGCATGAATTAAAAATTTACTTTCATTATACATCTTCCTGGACTTATTGTGAACTAATTAATAATTGGTGCTGGTTATTCTAAAAGAACAAAATTTTGTCATAAAAATTTGATAACTCTGAAATAATTTTACTTTTAGGCTGACATCACGAATCCCTCTTACATTTCAGATCCACCCCTTCAACAACATGGCTCCATTCTAGAATGTAATACACACTTTTCATAATCCAATGAATTCCCAATGGATATATAATCAAGCCCTGCTCCCCTTCTAATTTTTTTCATTGAATATCCCGTTTTACTCTGAAATACATCTGATTATGGAAGTAAAATAGATTTCAAGTTGACTTTAAAGCAAAAGGAGCCTTTGAAAATTACAGAAAATCTTAATTTGGTGTCGTACCCGACCCCAGTTATTGACAGGCAGCTTGAAGATGTCATCCGAATACTGCAACAGCTGATGAAAATGATGGTTGTCGTAATCAAACTTGTAGCCAAAAACCAGACTGCAAATTACATTACCGACCGCATAGGTCAAGACATGATGAGGGTTGAATGGCAAACCTTTGAAATAAGAGAAAAAAGTCACCAGGTATTGTTGTAAACTGAACTTTCCACTTTCTATAGAGGGCAGTATATACTCACGCTACATGGCCAAAAATATGTGGACACTTGAATAATAACAATGAACATGATCACACAGGAAGTCAGTATGTTGTTTCCGAGAGTTCAGGTACCCTAGGATCGGCCACATTATGCCGACTCACTGACAAGCGGCATCTTCTATCAGACATTTTTGCATCAGCTCCAAAACCAGGAAGTAATCGTGTTAGCATAAACAGAGTGAGATTCAGAGGCTGCAATTTTCCCTCTAACATTACATTTTTACTCCACTAATGGTTAGGTTGAGGTTTGGGTGTACAGTTTATAAAATATGCATTCCTCTCCACTGTATCACAGACTGTACAGCTAAAAACAACTCGCTTCACAACTCACAGTTGCGCCCCTCCGTGGACATTACACCTGGAAAATAGAGCTTACACATAACCATATGCCCAGCATCACTTACCGCTTTGGCCACTGGGGGCAGTATTTTCAGTTTCAGTAAGCACAGACCAATTTATCTAAAGAAAAGACAACCTGCTGTTTCCGATTCCACTGTGAGATCAGTCTAAATCAGTGGTCGGCAACATTTTTGACATGGAGTGCCATTTATTATTTTCCTGGTCAATGGCTCTGCCCTCCAAAAATAAACATGTGCATGTATGTGATTTTCCAAAGTTTGAGTCCACTTGTGAAATTTTTTCTATTTTGCATTTTTCGATTTTAATCATTTATTTTTCATTACAAATAATATTAGCATCGTAACACTTTGAGTGAAATTTTTTTGCAAAACCTGCATGTGAATTTTCACAGAGCATCTTGTGGAAGTGCTATAATGAAAGAAAACCTGTCCTTTTGTACAAATTGAGTTAAAACAGTTAATGTCACAAATTTGCTTATTTGATTACTGATCACGAAATTGTGTGGAATCATAAACATTTCTTATATTATGTAATTGTAATCATGTAATCACTAGCACGCAAGCAACAGCGAGAGAGGAGCAGGCTATTTTATTTATATGAAGTTTTTCACAGCTGCATCCCAATCTACATCTTGATGTAATCCTTCCTCATGATCACGCAGCGTGTTTTCATGAGCTGAATGGGAGACTAAACACTATTAAAGTATGACGAGACTCGCGCTGCATGTGCAAGCCATTCCCGCATCCACAAGCTGATCAACTTTTTAGCTCCTTTCGGTGAATCGCACCTGCAAAATCCTAAAACTTTATTTCCAGGTTTAATTTATATTTTGAATAGATCATGGTTTAAGCATGGTGTAACTGTATGCTGGGTTGGAAATCTCAAGGATTAATTATAATGTTTTCCTTATTACATCACGTGTTCTGAAAGCAAAAACAAACAAATGAAACCCAGAATGTAGGCTGTCATCCACACTGACTGACTGAAACAGCAGTCGTTTACTCACGTGATTAACTCAGCTCATGAAAACACTCTGCGTGATCATGAGGAAGGATTACATCAAGATGTAGATTGGAATGCAGATGCGGAATTTATATAAATAAAATAGTCTACTCCACTCTCGCCGTTGCTGGCGTGCCAGTGATTACCCCTCCATAGGTGCCATAGGTTGCTGACCACTGGTCTAAATCATGTGTGCTGATTGAACATTTAATTTCAAAACCATTGGCATTAATAGGAAGTTGGTCCTCCCTTGCAGCTATAACAGCTTCTGCTCTTCTGGGAAAGTATGGTTGTTAGCTTGATTTTATGCACAGTTCAGAAATAGGTGTAACTGAAATAGCTAAACTGGTTAATTAGAAGGGGGTGTCCACATACTTTTGGCCACTCAGAGTATCTGTAGCTCTTAAATATGTGATTAGGAAATGGACCTCGTTCAGTATGCAGAGCATCACAGACAATGTGACACTCTTGCAGGATGGAGTTTTCTAAAGTTTTCTTGCCGACACCAAAATACTTCAGTGTTGACAGAGCAAAACGCCTCTGCTGACGCCACATGTGCCCACCGGAGAAGATCAGACCTACATACAAAGAACAAAAAGAGCACATTCCATTATCACAAAAGGACAATAATATAACAAATTATTGCTGTGTTCTTATGAATTTAATTGAAGAATAAATTTCTGATAGAGAGCTTTTGATGAGTTGCATTTCCATCATTAAACAACCTAAATATCACATATTTTCCCCTGTGGTCCACTTATGTTAGTCAAAGTTTTTTTTGTTTTTTTTTGTGCCAAAATAGTTTTAATTTAGTCTTTCTGACCATCTTCCACGCTCTCCCTGACTGTTTAATTCTCTCTCTTAGAATTAAACAGTCCATTGTTTGATGTTGTGCCTTTGAGGGTCTTTCTCACAGGCTGCAGGTTTGCTGTTTGCTGATATACATTGCACTGTTCATATCACTCAACTTGTCTGTATTCACTACATAGAATTCCAGTTTCGCTTTGCAACATAGTAACCAAATGTTTTTTTTCAAGTAGTATCTTCAAATCTTGCAATTCATTCTCATAACAAACACTTATTCATTGTTTTTACACTGATGCCCTCTATTCAAGCAGGATTGCAAAATATTTCCTGATCAGTCATGTGTTCTTGTGAACTGGCGAGCCATTTATGGTTGGTGGCATTTATTGGGCAGTGCTAAATACTGTGTTGCTGATTGTGTGTGTACCTTTCCCTTTACAGATCCTGTCATTCACATGGAAGTATGGTCTGTCTGTGAAGATGTCCGCCTGTTCAACAAATGCCTCTTTGAAAGACTCGTATCCAGTGAGAAGTATACAGGGTTTTTCTCCAAGGAACAGAGTGCTCACATTTCCATACCACTCAGCAATCTGACAAACATGAGATAAACTTACAGAAAAACTTACACAATTGTCACGTTGCAATTGCAGCGAAGAATCAGACATATTTATGCAAGAAAAACATACTGTACACATACTTTTGGAAAGAAATCCATTGGATCATTAAAGCCGATATTCAAAAAATTTCCAATGAAAGGCAGAGGGAAGGGGCCAGGTGGCAGGTTTCTTGAACGAACATCACTTAGGTGTTTCACCAAAAGCAGCACACACAGAAATATCAGGATTCCTTGTACATCCATCCATTGGTCCATCAGGTGTGTTAACGCTTGCAACACTGATGCCATTCTTTCATATATATAAAAGACAATTACACCAATGTCAGTGCTTTTGATAACAATATATATCAAATAAGGCACATAGCACAAACTGTAGGTGTTGTAGCAAAGTACCTAGTCCATCACATTAACTATGAATACTTCCATAAATTTTGACAAACACCAAAGTGTCACAATACTGTTTGCCTTTATTTTGAACAGTAAAATTAGTGTTTCATTTTAAACCTAAACAAACTGTTAACGCAATCAGACATTTGTAAGCGTGACTGTTCAAATCCTTTTTGGCGGCACTGTAAAATAAACAAAATTTCCTAGGCATAGGATGTACTGTTGCACCGTTTATAGTGCAAAATATATAGGACATGCAATTCAGATGAAGAGAATAAGGTTGTAAAGGTTGGTAAATGTTTACTTTTTTTTTTTTTTTACAGAAATAACACTTTTAATCTTTTCTAATTTTTTTCTGTAGATCCCCACAACCCCCCTTGAGGCCCCCTGGGGGTACCAAGACCCCAGTTTTGAAAACCACTGTTATAGAGAAACATTCAAAGAAGTTGAATCCTACCTTGAGCGTTCTGAACAGTGATGGCTGTCCAACAATGTTGCAAGTGAGAATAAGGTCAGTGTGTTTTTCTCTGATTTATTGACTGCTGCAGAATTTCATCACACCAACAAAACCGAGTTTATGTCTTATGACAAGTTGAAAGCAGTGCTTTTAGTGCATAGACCACACTGGTGGTCATAGCGGAACACTTTTGATTTCAGATTCTAGGATTTTCAAAGAGCATGGCCATAAGACCACAGAATTCCCAAATTGTAATGAGAGGGTTCAAATTGATATCACATGTTGAATTCAGATACAGTTAATAGGGTCTGTTTTTGAACAAATCATCTAGAGCAGCACTGAAATGTCTAATGCTCAATTTCCAAAGGTGCTATTTTGTGTTAAGTCTCATCTCATCTATCATTCTATGTTAAAAGTTTGTAACAATAAACAATGTTTTAGTCCCTGGAGGTCCAGTATGTAAATGTGTGTAACAGGATGTTACGACCTCCTTGCTTCCTTTTGCTTTAGCAGTGGCAGTGCTAGAGTTGGAATCGGTGACTGGGGATAACTGCTTATTGCATACACCTTTGTGGTGGTGTGGGCTATTTAGCTTGGTACCCAGCAAACTCTTGCTCTCTCTCTCGACACACACACACACACACACACACACACACACACACACACACACACACACACACACACACACACACACTCACACTCTCTCTCTCATGTTGGTGCAGCTATCATTATGAGGACTCTCCATAGACATAATGATTTTTATACTGTACAAACTATAGATTCTATCCCCTAACCCTACCCCTAAACCGAACCCTCACAAAAAACTTTAAGCGATTTGAATTATGGGGAAACTAGAAATGTCCTCATAAACCACATTTATAGCATAATACCCTTGTAATTACCAATTTATAACCTACAAAAAAGTCCTTGTAAACCACTTAAACCTGCACACACACACACACGCGCTCACTCACAAAGACGTGCACATGGAGCGCCACATCACACATACATAACCCCTAGATTATTCTTGTTATCTTAATAAATGACTTCGTACTTTGATTTTTGTCTCTGCCTTTTTATGTTGCGGCCTTTATGAGCCGGGTGGTAATACAGGACAACAAATATATCCTTGCAAACAAAGGAACAAATGCCATTTAAATTCATTTGACATTGCATTATTTGAAATATAATTTTACAAAGGATTATTATTTCAAAGCAATGGACTTCATTGAAGTTCATTCATGGGAAAAAAGGGCAGAACAAATTTCTGGTTAAATCACATCACATTCAATGGGCCTCATTCTTGAAACATGAGCAGAATGATTTTTTGTGTAAATAATTCTTAAAGCCGGTCTGACGTACATTTTCTGATTCATGAAAGTTTTCGTATTTTCAAAACGTTAGTTGGTACGAACAAAATTTACACCTGGGCAGGGTTGCACCAGCTGTGCATAAGGTCTCACTTAAGTTGAGACGTAAAATTCACACTAAGGGCTTAGTATCTACTACACATTCAAAATATATATAGGATATTAAAATGAATAAATGTCTGTTTTTCCAGCCTGTTGTATTAGTATTTATTTATCATCCATTATTTATTTCAACTATAACTAGATAAAACTGAAATCCACGGCTTTTTAACACTTCTGTGCACAAATTTGAAGGCTGCTTATTGGATAAATACAAGTAAACGTCATATTATGCGACTACGCATCACTTTACGACCTACTAGTTAAGTCTTCACTTAAGAACAGGTGGTGCAACCAAATTAAGCGCTGATTTAGTTACAAACTAACTAGTAGTTACTAAGCCCTTAGTGTGAACTTTACGTCCCAACTTACGTGAGAAATTACGCACAGCTGGTGCAACCAGCTCCTAGTGCTCCCGAACACGTGTAAATCGTGTAAGACATCTGAACGTGTTGTGTTCTTTCAGACAAACTGCCAGAACTACATTTTGATAGAAGTTAAATTAATAAGTAATGAAAACATAATGAATAATTTAATGAGTGAAATTAACCTTAAAAAAAAAAAAAAAAAAAAAAAAGGGTTTTATTTACAAATGTTTCTTTGCTGCTTGCATTAATTTTTTCACAATATAGTTTTTTCCCCAACTCTGCTCATTTCCATCAGAAGGTCTTGACATGGATTTGCCCTCTAATGTGAATGGCTGGACATTTTTTTTTCTTATTTGATATAAGCTCTGTTATTTAGATTTCATCGGTAAATTACATTCAGTTGACGAATGTTTAGTGGTAAAAACATAAATGAACGCATCGCTGGTAGGTGCGTAAACAATACAATGGGGAAAAAAGAAAAAGCCTGCATACTGTCGAATAGCTTTTAAATCCGTAATATATTTCAGCGTTTCGGTCAAAGACCTTCTTCAGTCATTCTGTCAATTTCTTTTAAGATTGTACCTGTTGCAAGGGAAGAATATTCAGTCTTGGATTTACTTGAGAAGTTTCTCCAATGATGTGGTCGATGCACTCAACGGAACCAGCAACCCAGTCTCATGAAAATGTGTACATATTTTATGAGTTGGCTATTTCGTATGATTTCGTACGAGTTCATTCGTATAAATTTGTACGATTTCATCGTGCAAATGCCCGGATGTCTAATGCGGAAGTAAGCGTGAGTTTCGCACACGAGGCGTTAAGGACATGCTTATTAATATTATACCCTTCCCCAAACCCCTTATCTAAACCTAACCGATCAGTAGAGTGTGTGACATGATATGAAGCTGTTGTGTGTGACAGAAGCAAGTAATTGTCGCATATTAGATGGAACAATGTCCAGCGACGTCATTTGCTGTAGTGAGGTGTGTAAACATGATAGGAAGCTGTTGTGTGTGACAGAAGCAATAATTGTCGCATATTAGATGGAGTCCAGCGACATCATTGGTTGTAGTGAGTCGTACGAATTCATACCAGTGCAGTCATACGATATCATACGAATTAGCCAAATTTAGAAAAGTTGTATGAATTCTTACGATTTCGCCGTGAGAGTATGTAGTGCAACCAGAGAAGGTGGTGGATGTCCTGTCGGCATAAACTGAACATGATTTACACTAAAGCTTAATGTTAAACCATTTTTATTGAGCTCTTGGACTGGTTAATTCACTAAATAACCTCTGATAAAAGCAAAGATGACTGCAAGTTCCTAACTTTCTTTTTAGATGCGAGTGTTTGCTAAATCAATATTTTACGATGTGAATAAAAAAAAAAAAAAAATTGAATTACTGTTCGCATATGTGTTAAAAGCTTCCTTTCCTCATTTACTAGCGAGTCTGAATCCTTCCTTATATAACATTTTCATGGGCATGGATTATAATAATTGTGAATGAACGCTCACACGCGCTCTATTTATGAATGTTTCGAATTCACTAATATCCACAGATTTGTTAGTACAACTTGAGTAATACGAAGCATTTGTGAATCTGGCAGAAAGTTTTCAGGAAGCTCCATTTTACACGTACATTACTACCAATTTTTTCGTGTAGTTACGATATTTTCATGAATGAGGCCCAATGTCACATTCAATGCAACAATTTACATAAGAATTGTTTCACGAATGATTTACACATAAATTGGTTCTGCTCTTGTTTCATGAATAAGTCCCAGTGTGTGTGTGTGTGTGTGTGTGTGTGTGTGTGTATGCATGAGAGAGAGAGAGAGAGAGAGAGAGAGAGAGAGAGAGAGAGAGACCCTTTGCCAAGATTACAGCTCTGCTCACTCTAGTTTAGGCATTCTCTCAACCAACTTCCATTTAAAAAATATATAACATTTTCAACAACAAATAGAACAAATTCTGTTCTAACAATGGCCATGGTCTGTTTTATTCTACATGGGGCAGGGGCATTTAGAATCACATGACCAGCTAAACACTACTCGCTTAATCTCAGTCACCGTCTTGTTATTGGACATGTTCACTCTTGGATTAAATTAATCATGGCTAATTGTGAATAGTGAATTTCTACAATAGCATCTGTAACTGAAAACTATTGATTTTGAATGATGCTGCATCCACACCACCAGGTGTCACTATAAGTCCAAGATAACACAAACAAAAAGTTACTGAGTGCACCTTTAAAGGGATAGTTCACCTAAAAATGAAAATTCTCTCATCATTTACTCACCTTCACGCCATCCCAGATGTGTATAATTTTCTTTCTTCTGCAGAACACAAATATTGATTTTTAAAAGAAAATATCAGCTCTGTTGGTCCTTACAATGCAATTGAATGGTGACCAGGACTCCCAAAAGGCAGTATAAAAGTAATCCATAAGACTCCAGTGGTTAAATAAATATCTTCTGAAGTGATCTGATTTGTGTGGTTGAGAAACAGATAAGTATTTAAGTCCTTTTTTTAACTGTACATCTACACTTTCACTTTCACTTCCACGTTCTGGTGTGGAAGTGACTTTCACATTCAGCCACCTACTGGTTGGAGCTGGTCAAATGTGCTGATTGATAGCAAAAAAAAAAAAAAAAAAGGACTTAAATATTGATCTGGTTCTCACCCAAACCTATCATATTGCTTTAGAAGATATGGATTCAGAAGATATGGATTACTTTTATGCCACCTTTATGTCATTTTTGGACCTTCAAAGCTCTGATCACCATTCACCTGCATTGTGAGGACCAACAGAGCTGAGGTATTCTTCTAAAAATCTTAATTTGTGTTCTGCAGAAGAAAGAAAGTCATACACACCTGGGATGGCATGAGGATGAGTAAATGATGAGAGAATTTTAATTTTGGGGGGAACTATCCCTTTAAGATCAGAAGGCTGTTAAGATCATGAGAAACATAAATTCAGTCAAACATGTCCACACTTTTGGTAGTGTAAATAGTATTTGTCATACAATTAGGTTATTTTTGTAAATCTAAGTAATTTTCTTTTGAAGATTACGATATAATTCATGTTATTTTATAGATGCACTTTTGTGTCTGCTCTGCAGTGGTTGACTGATGAATACCAGAATTTACCCATATAAAGTAATTATAATAAGTAATATATTAACTTGCTATTCAAAGTAATAAAAATAAAGCAATAAACAAATTATAATAAGTGATGTGTTAACTTAGTAAATTGCTAAATTACAGTGAGTTATAGATAAACCAATTACGTTATCTCTAATGCAAAATGACTTGACCACTTTGACAGTGACTTTTATTACTTTCTAATCAGATAAAAAGTTGTCCAAGTCCAAACACTCATGATAGAGACAGACGTAGAGATTTTAGATTAAAATGTATCTGTGTGAATAAGGGAAAGTGCATATTTTTAGGTGCTGTAACTGTTCATTATTTAGTTCACAAATTTTAATAGACATTTTGCCTTTACTAGTTCATTTTAAATGGTCCTGTAGTGACATACGAATTTGAATTGTGTAAATATTCCATGTAGTCTCCCAATTAATATGCGGTCATGAAAAATGCATGCACAATATTATACATGGGAGAGTCCATGTGAGAGCTTTCTCATTCTGTGCAGGACAAAAATACATGACTGCAAGTCCTTTAGAGCCTGTTGTCCAAATCGATCTTTGCTCCATTAAAATCAAGTGTTCACTATGCTTTACTGTACAATCTGTCCACTGACGCCTACAGACATACTGAATTAGACTAAATTAGGCTTAAGTGTAAGTAGACTTTGTGAGTTGAATCAAGTGCAATAGTGCTGTTTGCTATTTTACTGTCTATATTTGCTACAATATTGAAATGCACCAAGGGATAAAAAATATATATGATTGATGCCTCATTTTTGATGACATTTTAGGGGAATGCATGCTTCGAGTCTTAAAGCAACCACCACTTGTCATCCCCAAGGGTAATGGCAGAACAAATTGATGTGAATCTCAGTGATACTTAAAGTTATATCCTATACAACATTTGCTGAAGTTTAGTACAACTTCTCTTGTTTTTTTTGTTTTTTTAAAGTAAACAATTTGCCAAATGGCACAATGTTCTACTACTATAATTTTTTTTTAAAATACTATTTAAGTTTCTTCTCAACAGCAAGAAACTACAATCAAGTTTAAGGGATTTAAGTTTATTTATTGTTCAACTGTCAATATATAATTGCCAATTTGTTTAATGCTTCTACACAGTCTGGCAAATGCAACCTGCATAAGATGTGCACATCTAATAACACATGAGCAGAAAAAAAGAGAATACTTACTCAGTGCTGAGATAGCGAGATGTCTTGGTTTGTCTCTGAATTCCCTGGGCTTTAAAATACAGTAATCCTAACAATGAAATTAGTGACCTCATTCCTCAAGAACCAATGAGATCCATAGAGTTTTGTTATGTAACATATTTACACATTTGGTTATCAACTGCTAGCATCAATTTACTCAAAATGAGTCTATTTGATAACAGCTTAGCAACAAATGCTCTAATCAAATCTTGAATAGCGACCCAGAAGATGTTGCATCAGCGAATTAGTTCAGAGATCACTCAGTTATTTCAGTAATAGGCATATCAACCTGTAGCTCAAGACTGGTTGCCCACTGAATCTAAGCAGGGTTGAGCCTTGTCAGTACTTGGATGGGAGACCTACTGGGAAATTAAGGTTGCTGCTGGAAGAGGTATTAGGGAGGCCAGCAGAGGGTGCTCACCCTGTGGTATGTGTGGGTCCTAATGCCCCAGTATAGTGATGGGGACACTATACTGTAAAAAGGCACTGTCCTTTGGATGAGATGTTAAACTGAGGTCCTGACTTGCTGTGGTCATTAAAAATCCTAGAGCACTTGTTGTAAAAAGTAGGGGTGTAACCCTGGTGTCCTGGCTAAATTCCCCCCATTGGCCCATCTCAATCATGTCCTCCTTATAATCCCCATCCACTAATTGGCTCTATAACTCTACTCTTGCCTCTTCACCAATAGCTGGTGTGTTTTGAGCGTACTGGTGCACTATGACTGCTGTTGCATCATCCAGGTGAATGCTGCACACTGGTTGTGGTTGAGGAGAATGCTTTGAGTGTAGTGTCAGAAAAAGCACTATATAAGTGTAACGTTCATTCGTTACTGTATTCCATTGTACACATCATCACATCCAATAATAGGCTATATTTACATTTATGCAGTTGGCAGATGCGACTTACAGTGCCCTTATTACAGGGACAATCCCCCTGGAGCAACCTGGAGTTAAGTGCCTTGCTCAAGGACACAATGGTGGTGGCTATGGGGATTGAACCAACAACCTTCTTCTTACCTGTTCAGTGCTTTAGTCCACTAATCCACCACCACTCCTATATAAATTACATATTCTTGTAATGAGGTATTTATTTCTGTATTTACTTATTTATTTGTTTGACTGTTTGCTTTAAGATAATTTAAAAAAAAAAAAATTCTTTAAAATATATAATGATCACTTGAAAAAGTTGGAGTTGTTACAAGAAATACAGTATCTGATATTGTGCCATGTTTATTTAGGTGGTCTTTTGAGGATTTGGTGTGAGCAAAACATGTCAGGAATAACAGGAAGGAAAAAAAATTGTAACAGATTTTCCATTATTGTTTCATGATTGTGCATTGTGTTTGCATTGAATTTTGTACGCCAACTAACGGTTACACTTTGGCAACAGTGCAAAACGAAAGCAAAAAAATAGAAAACGTATGATTGTATGATTTTATGGTATTGTCACAGGGTCGAATTTTGTTTCAAAATTTGTTTTAAAGCCAAAGTTTTGCAATTTCAGTGGCATTATGTTTGACTTTGAAATTGCTTGAAGCCTCTTCGCAAGAACTAAAGTCAGACTAGTTTAAGTTAAAATTAAATCAATAAAAAATAGATAATAAAAATTATAAGTATGAAAATGTTCACTTTGCATTCACACTGTCCTGAACTATGAAAGTTGACCCAGGTTTTTTATTTTATTTATTTATTTTTATTTTTATTAAGTTAGTTTCAGGGGTCTGAGAGCTGTTCATGTGGATTTTGGCAATATTTGAACAAGCAAACTAAACTGGGACCATTTTGGAAAGTGGTTCAAGTATGGCATGCTCTAGGTCTGCACTATAGACTGCTTATAACGTGCATTCTGAACACATTTCATGTCTTTACAGCTTACGGTACAAAGGTAACGATGACACACAGACTCACTGAAAAAGGACACACTGAGTCCACTGTCAGGGCCAGAGACAGAATATAAAGAGTCTGTAACTGGGTCCTTTATCACTGTTTACATTTTGTTCCCCTTAAAGGGATCTGAGTTTGGTTCGTTTAAAGAAGACAAAGTGAAAACACCCTCAGACCTCTATTCGGTACACTATAGATGCGATTAGATCTCCGTCCACTTTCCATTCACACTGCTAAAGCCCACTTTAAAGAAATCTTCCGGGTTCAATCCAAGTTAAGCTCAATCGACTGCATTTGTGGCATAAGATTCATTTCAGCTCGTCCCTTCTTTTCTAAAGAAAAATCAATAAAATCAATAAAAAAAAATAAATGTTAAAGTGAGGCACTTACAATAGAAGTGAACAGGGACCATTTTTGGAGGGTTTAAAGGCAGAAATGTGATGCTTATAATCTTATAAAAGCACTTACATGAATTCTATCAAAACTTGTGTATTATTTGAGCTGTAAAGTTGTTTAAATTGTCATTTTATGGGATGACAGGGTTTCCGGTGTTAAATCGTCATTACAACAAAGTTGTAATATTGGATAACTTTACACAGAAAAGGTTAGTAAGCAATTTTATCACAGTAAAATCAGGTCAACTCCTAATATGTTTACTTCTTGTGGCTATACTTTTGAAACAGTGACTATTTTAATGTTTACAGATTGGCTCCATTCACTTCCATTGTAAGTGCCTCACTGTCACCCAGATTTTTGCCCCTTTTTTTTTTTAAATTAAGAAAAGGAGGGACAAGTCAAAACTACATTGTGGTGATCAACATTATGCCACAAATGCAGTCGATTGAGCAAAATTTGCATTAAACCCAGAATATTACGTAATATTAAAAATAGGCATATATGATCTGTGAACAGGGAAGCATGTTGCTTTGACAATGCACGTTATATTCGTTATCATATCAGGGATTATGTAATTGTGACAGGTATATGTATGTAGGTCATAATATATATAAGTAACAATGTAATGTAAGTTCATTGCATCTCTGACCTTTGGATTGAGATATCCTGACACTGTGCTGTCCTAGTTTCTTTGAGGGATAAAGGGAACAATATTAGTAAAAACTTGTGGTTCAAAATTTTTTGTAACTGCAACATTTGTGGAACATAACACATCTTCTAAACATTTTACTTATATTCTGATTCCTAATATTATTTGAACTTGGTGAATAGAGGAGATTTTCTGATTCGGCACATGAGATGAGTTTCTCATTTGCACTATGAGTTACAGATGTGTGTATGTGTGTATTGAGACTAAGTTTATTTGTTCCTCACAGGCTGTTCGGTCTTAGACAGGGATACCAGTGAGGTATGATAAACCGCATATCCAGCACAGAGAGGCTCGGTGAATGTGGTGTGAAATATGTATAAGTGTTTGTGTCAGAGACATTGCAGAAGGACAGAGTGCCGGCCGGTAAAAGTGCAGTTTATTTGCAAGCGCTGCCTGCGCTGGTTTAGTGCCAGATTGAAGGAATTATGTAGATCAGGCAATGGCACAAATGTACCTTTACATAGAAAGGAGGCGTGCTTGCATGGAAAGGAATCACAGTGACTTAATTGAAATACTCAAGATGCAGCGCTGATTGCTTCACTTAAAGCCTGGATTACAACACAATTTTAATACCGATTTTCATCCTGATTTTTAGTCAGGCTGAACCAGTGCTGGGTCATGAAGCTCAAGAAACAGAAATGGCGAACAAGCACTCAGGTGGAGTTAAATTTTTACTTCATTTCAAGAACGCACCTTAATGTGTTCGGCCTGCTAGTATTTTAAAAATCTGTTCAAATATTAAAAGACGTCTAGTGTAATCCAGCTATATTACAGGTGGTTAGTGAATAAGGCACAGCTTTTTTTTTTTGTGCTAAAATACTACATGCAAAAGTGGGGCAATTGTTTCGTGAATTAGCCCCTTTATCCTGTGTAAATTCAGTGATTATTTAGTCATCCAAAGCGCTCATTGTATCAATGCAGAACCTTGTAAACAAGACTTTGTATCCAGGTGGACTGATAACAAATCCTGAATGCCCTTACTCCAGTAAATTACATAAAGCCAGCCAATAAGAATAAAACTGTTGATTTCAGGAAGTTTTTCCAGTTTTGTATGCAATTTGCAGTGTGCCATTGATGCTAAGACTACTACAAGGTTAGTTAAACCTGAAGTCACCTACATTGTAGTGACAAGCCAAGAGGAAAACAAACAAAAAAAATAAACATATAAAATCATGTCTAAATGTAAATGTGAAATAGCAGAAAGTTTTGTGTGAGGGTTTTATTTAGGGTCTGTTGGAAAGAAAATATTATTATCTCAGTGTTGACATTAGAAGTCAATGAATGGAAGGTCACCACCATGATAAAAAAAAAAAAAAAAAAATAAAAATTCTCTCATCATTTACTCACCCTCATGCCATCCAAGATGTATATGACTTTCTATCTTCAGCAGAACACATTTGAAGAAAAATAGAAAAATATCTCAGCTCAGTAGGGCCTTAAAATGTTAGTGGATGGTGATTAGACCTTTAAAGCTCCAATTATCACATACAGACATCATGAACGTCATCCGTACGACTCCAGTGGTTAAATGTCTTAAGTGAAACGCTCGCTTTTGGTGCGAAACAAGGTCAATACTTAAGAACTTTTTAACTCTAAACCATAGCTTCTGGCCAGCAGCAGTATGCACATTCACAAGAGGGCTGAGTTCACACAGTCTCTCGTGTGACATATTCGCATTGGCATGTTACGGACGTAATCTCACATTTTTCTCTCTGTTGAGACATACAGGATAAGCACACAAACGCACCATTGTGAGTAAACAAATAGAGACAAATACAGATCTAAACTAAAACCAACGAAGCTTCTGTTTAGCATTCCTCCTACTCAGTTGTAAACAGTGAATGGTGGAGATGGTGAAAACATGGCTAATACCCTAAAATTTGGCAGGGGGCTTCAGGGACTCCATCCAGGGCCTTGTTGGGTGGGATACAGCAGCAAAGGACCATACTAGGTTCCTCTAATACTAGAAGATTGGAAAAACATTGCGTGTTCTGGCGAATCTCAGTTTCTGCTGTGAAATGCATATTGGTTGGTTGGGTCAGAATTTGGTGTAAACAATCCAAATCAATGGCTCCATTATGCCTTTTGTCAACGGTTCAGGCTGGAGATGCAGTAGTGTGGGAAATATTTTCTTAGCACAAATTTGCTTTCTTAATGCCAACTGAACAATGTCACAGCCTTATTGCTGGCTATGTGCATCACTTTAAGGCCACAGTCCCTTCATTTTCTTATGGCTATGTAATACACCATGTTGCAAAGCAAATGTAATCTCAAGCTGGTTCCACAGACATAACAATGAGTTCAGTGTCCTCCAGTGGACTCTGAAGTCACAAGATCTCAGTAAAGTAGACCGACCACCTTTGGATGTTGTAGTAGAACTACATGCAGTGCATCCGGAAAGTATTCACAACGCTACACTTTTTCCACATTTTGTTTTGTTACAGCCTTATTCCAAAATGGATTTAATGCATTATTTTCCTCAAAATTCTACAAACAATACCCCATAATGACAATGTGAAAGAAGTTTGTTTGAAATATTTGCAAATGTATTAAAAAAAAAAATTAAAAAAAAAAAAAAATCACATGTACATAAGTATTCATGTAATTGCAACATGAATGTGTGGCCAAACAAATGTGGAGCAACAGTGTGATGCTATCAAGACAAAATGGACAAGAATTTCTAAGGAATATTTCAAGCACCTTGTTAAATACAGGCAACAAAAATCCAGGCTCTTCTGGGGGCAAAGGTGTAAATAATATGTTTGGTTGGAACACTAGCTTACTACTTGTTGAATGCTGTGCAGTTGACACTGTTTGCGGCGTACTATTTTTAAGTTTGTAAAACAGTAGGCATTATTCCATGTCAACATTTAAAATAATAGTATGATGCTTTATTACATTATTTCATTCTGTTGCATGTTTAATTCGGCGAGTGGTTTCTAGTAAACATCTTTCATTCATTTCAATCCAATTCCAATGTCTTAAAGAAAAAAAATTCTTACCTCATTACAATATATAATTTAATCACCCAAACCCATATGACTTTCTTTTTGTCCCTGGAACACAAAAGAAGGTGTGAGGCAAAACGTTAATCTCAGTCACCATTCACTTTCATTGCATAACACAAGACGACTCTGAAAAATACTAAAAACAAATATAGCTGCAAGCAGGGATGATGGGCCCAAGCACCATGGGTCCATTTCCACCTTGTGGCTTTCGGAAAATAATGCAAGGCACATGCATTTGCCATTTGCCATTATTCTAAATAATTTGGGTAAATATATGAGGACTATTTCAAAGTCTGTTGTAAGTGCCACACTATCTGCTGCCAGTTGGTAGCACTATGACCATGGCCCAAAATAGCCACATCCATGTGAATAGCCCCCCCAAAAAAACATACAACTCAATTTTGATGTAAATCACACAGTGCATGCAGAAGATATAAGACACTTCCTGTTTCCTTATTTTTTGCCATTAATTAAGTGCATCGCCATGGCAACACCGTTTGATATTTAAAAATATGTTCGCAATTTAGCATCTTCGATGTCTTGGCATAATGTTGTCTACATGTGGTGACAGTCTCATGAATCACCTAGGAGGAGTATTTAAAAGTATTCAACGGTATCATAAATTGTACTTCTTTAGCTCAGATCACAATAAAAATATATATTTTTGTAATAATGCACATCCGCATTCTCGAGGCAATCTCTGTATCTTAAAGCAGATTTACTCTTTTACGACTTCCTTTTCTACTACAGCCATAATGGGCGTTCCAGTTTCTCCCATTCATTTTAATACAAGTGCTCCGTCTCGAGCTAAACAGTCTCTGGCCAGTCTGATCTCACAGTTAAATTGGCGACAAGAGTTTGCAGGTTTTGTCTGTTACAATCGGTCTATACTTTTATAAATGTCTTTCTTGCCCATTAATGGCCGAAGCTGGAACTACAGTTCCAGGATGTGATGTGAAAGATACAGCATGTCCGATTTTCTGCAACATTTGAGTAAAAATTATGAATATAGTCCTAACATAAACTCTAAACCTAACGGTAAAAGTACTGAGACCAAAACAGTGGTCAGTTTTCAGGGCATGAACATTGGCAGCATATTTGGAATTCGGAACATTTGGGTCTAAGTCTTGGTGGAAAAATTCAGAAACTAACACAACGATTTCCCATGCGATCATGTTGCATTGGCAGAGATGGATACATCTTCTGCCTTCAAAAACTGACCACATTTAAGCTTCTCTGTAGGCAGGATGTTACACAAACACTGAATTTGATGCATACCTACAGTGTGTCTGTATTCTGCCAACAAAGACCACATTTTTTAGGTTTAACACACATCGAGGATATCTTTTATGACTTGAGTTCAGGCTTCTTGGTTGTGCAGACCTCTAATATACATTACAGTAAATGGGCAATATTAGATATCCTTTGTGATGACATACTGTACCTATCGAAAAAGGGATGAAATTATCCTTATTCAAAAATTTGCCATTTTCATCCAGAAAGTATGCAGGGTTGAATTCATGTGGAGTGATGTACTCAATCTTGTCCTGCAGGATTGGCTTTAACATGGGCATCACCATTACACCCTGTCACAACACAAACACAGGGATGTTCTGACAATGAACACAAACTAAATGGCAATTGAATAGCAATACATATGTACATAACAATGTAATTGACCTTGGGAATGAGACATCCTGCCACTGTGGTGTCCTTGTTGGCCACTCTTGGAGGTGTAAAGGGCACGATGTTTGCAAACCTCTGAATCGCATGGATCACAGCATAGGTGTACGGCATGTGCATCCTGTCGTCCAAGGATGGTTGTCGTGTCTGTCCTATCACCAGATCAATTTCAGACTGGACTTTCTCTGAAGTAAATCAGTTAAAGGCATAGTTAACCCAAAAAATTAACATTCAATCATCATTTATTCACCCTTATGTTGTTCCAAACCAGCATGACTTGATTTCTTCAGTGGAATACCACATTTTTTTACATATAATAAAAGTGATTGGTTATTGAACATTCTGCCTAAAATCTCCTTTTGTGTTCCACAGAAGAAAGAAATCAAAGGGGTTCGGAACAATGTGAGAGTGAGTAAATAATGACAGAATTTAAATTTTTGGGTGAACTACCTCTTTTTAGAAAGAGGTATCCCGATATATTGGCTTTACGTATTAATCGGTGCTTATAGCTGTTTTTATTACTATTATTCATTCATGTTCCTCTATGGCTGGAGCTGGATGATTCTACAGTCAGAACGGCATAGTTTACAGTGTAACAGCGGCCTCTAGAGGTGAAATCACATGGTGATTTTCTGTATCTACATCTTTCATCATTGACAATATTAAGGCAGATGCCATTTGCACCCTGGTGCAAATAATGGTATATGCTATTTACACCCCAGTGCAAATAGTGGCAAATATTATTTGCACCCCAACCCTTATGCAAATAATGGTAGACAGTAATTGCACCCTGGTCCAAATAGTGCCAGATACTATTTGACCCATATTTAAATACTTATATACAGTATATACAGTACTGCAGTGTGTTTATTGTGTTTTTTAGAGTCCCACAGACACACTACATTAACCCCTACCCCTAAACCTAACCCTAACTTTAACTTAGAAAATATAACCTTGGTTTTACCACAGTAACCAGTTTCACCATGGTATTTTTTTGTTAATTTACAGTAACCTCAAAATTAACCATGGTTACTACATTAACAACATATTACTGTAGTAACACCATGGTTAATTGCATGAAAACTCTGGTTTCTGCTAAAAAACATGGTTACTACAATATTACTATATTAATACAGTGATGCAACCTACACACAAGCGATGCCGAGCTGCGGCAGTGAAGAGTGTGATCGACAAACCACGCCTCCGGATCAAACCCTTCTCTGCACTCCCTGACATTCACCATGACCAAATCACTGCGATGAAATCAACATGTACAGGTATATTCATTTTTATCTATTGTATTTAGTAGTATTAAAGGAAATATCAAGAGTGGAAACAGGAAATCGGATGGGAAAAAGAGTGTGACAAAACGCGGATTCAAACCGAGGTCACTAAGACTACAGAACACATTCTCACAGTCATTACACCCCACGCCACTGCTGTGACATCTATTGTTTAGTTTGTTGTATATTCCTGTGGTTTCACCAGACTATCGGGGTGAAAATGATTGCACTGTGTGGCAGATGCTATTTACACCTGGGTGCAAATAGTCACTCTGCAATGTTAATCCACATTTTTATCTTTCAGTGCAGTTGTGTAGTAGTGTCCACTTACACTTATATACAGTACATATGTAATATGTGTAAGAAATATATGTTTTCTATAAAAAAAAAACATTTGAAATATTGGCTGTTGTAATTATAGTCCCACATGAACATGAAAATGTATATCAGGGTAAGTTTCTTGCTGGCATGGTGTACAGTACACTGCTAAGAACAACGGTATGGTAACTTGATCTTAAATATGTATTTAACTTAATAGGTGTCATAATGTTCCTTTCATTAGACTACTATAGAAATGGTTAATACTTTATAATTACTCTAATTAATAAACAAATGCATAAATAAACTGTTAAGCATTGTATAGCTAATATGAGTGTAGTAATGTTCACGTTAACACGTTATCTAGTATTAACATACATAGCCTACATAAGAATTCATGGTTATTTGTTTTATTTGTGTACTATAATGTGATTTTCGGTGTACAGTGAAATTGTTTTCCTACTTAGAAATATAAATTGAAATGATTTGATATCACAAGAACAAGGCACCACCGACAGCAGAAAAAGGCAAAAAATTAAAATAAATAAGGTAAACAAATACACAGTTGTCCAGCATCTGCAAAGAGCATCAAAAACTACCACTTGTGCAAAAACATGCAGTATTTTCACAAAATTTAATTGCATACATTAAATTTAAATGTATATATTTATGTTTAGCAGGGAAATAAATTTACAGCGCAAATTATGGTTACTTCAGGGATGCTTGTGCATCAGCATTAGATGCTCTCTTACTGAAACGGAAATATTATTGGTTAGCAAATATCCAATCGCATCTGAAATTTACGTTCTGATTGGTGGATCAACTTAGTCAGACTGTCTGTCTTGCCACTGCCATCAGTTGCACTCACACAGCTCCTTGCATGTTTAGAGAGAATCTCTGTACACTAAAATAAAAACGTCATGGTTACTTGTGTAACCTCTGTTCCCTGATGGAGGGAACGAGACGTTGTGTCGATGTAGCGACACTAGGGGTCACTTTTGGGAGCCCGAGACACCTCTGGTCTTTGATAAAAGGCCAATGAAAATTGGCGAGTGGTATTTGCATCCCCCGGACATACGGGTATAAAAGGAGCTGGTATGCAACCACTCATTCAGGTTTTATGCTGAGGAGCCGATATAATCAAATCAAAATCAAATCAAATCAAATCACTTTATTGTCACACAGACATATACACAAGTGCAATGGTGTGTGAAATTCTTGGGTGCAGTTCCGATCAACATAGCAGTCGTGACAGTGATGAGACAGTACCAATTTACAATAACATCAAATTAACACAACACAATTTAAACAACTGATGTACACATAATTACACTCAACAATATACAAATAATAACATACACTGTACAGTATACAATACGCGTCGGAGCTTGCAACGCAGCAGCCATACTCGGCGCCATCTTGAGTCGCCGAGTCCGGCGACTCAAGGTCTGGCCATTTCAGCGGGTAGTTCAGCATTGTGGCAGGAGGGACACAATGTCTCGTTCCCTCCATCAGGGAACGGAGGTTACACAAGTAACCATGATGTTCCCTATCTGTCACTCACTCGACGTTGTATCGATGTAGTGACACTAGGGGTCCCTATACGAAACGCCACAACTGGCTGAACTGTGTTACGTGAACTGGCGGTGTGTGGTGGGCAGACTGCTGTGTGCCTCATAGCCAGCACACCAGGTCGACACGTAACCTCCCCCAACATAGTTATGAGTGTCGAACGGCCCTTTTTGGGGACAAGTCGACTACCCAAAGATAGAGACAGGCTTAACCCAGTCGTGGCCTCTTTTCCCCTTCTCTTTTTCCACTCCCTAAAAAAGAACCAGGATTATCTGACTGGGCCGCCAGGTCTAGTCGTGGGTGTCCCTTCCAAGGGGAAGACACCGCGGAGACCACACCTCACCCAAAGGGGGGGGGGGTATTCAAGTGGAAAAATACACTCTCTTTCCAACCATGTGGGGAGTCTTCAAGGTAGATCCTGCCCAATGGGGGAGGAGTTACTACAAACATGGAGACTGGGGTAGAGGGGCTCTACCCAAGGAAGATGCAGTTTGCCAACAGGGAAACGAATTAGCGGAAGATATATAATCGCATGGAGTTAGCCTTACAGGGAACCCTGCGGAGCACCTACCCCAGAACAGGGCTCTTAGTTAGCGCGTGTACTGGGCCGGCAGCGAGTCTCTCTGAAAACTCGACTGCCACAGGGCTCGGAGGAAGTCAACCAGGGAACAAAGTTTGTGAACACTACTGGGAATTAATGGCGCATGTCTTCAGCTCCAAGGGAGGTGGAAAGCGCTATGTGCAAGCGATACACCCAGCCAGCTATCCTGGGCTTATCCGCTTGTGTTGCGTGCCACTACCTGGGACGAAACCGGTTCCACCCGGAGGTTGTAGAACCTTGCACAGGTGTTGGGTGTTGCCCAGCCCACTGCTTTGCAAATGTCTGTTAGGCCAGGGCCCAGGGAGCCGCTACACCCCTGGTAGAATGGGCTTGTAGCCCTACCGGGGGCGGCATGTCCTAGGCAACATATGCCATAGTTATGGCGTCAGTGAGCTAGTGGCCGATCCTCTGCTTGGAGACAGTGCTTCCTTTCCGCTGTGCACCAAAGCAGACAAAGAACTGCTCAGAGATTCTAAAGCTCTGCGTGCGATCCAAATAGATGCGTAAAGCGCGCACCGGACACAGCGACGACAGGGCTGGGTCTGCCTCCTCCTGGGGCAGCGCTTGCAAGTTCACCACCTGGTCCCTAAAGGGTTGGTGGGAACCTTGGGCACATAGCCTGGTCAGGGTCTCAGGATCACATGAGAGTAACCTGGACTGAACTCCAGGCACGATTCGCTGACAGATAACGCTTGCAGGTCACCTACCCTCTTGATGGAAGTAAGGGCAGTCAGGAGGGCAGTCTACAAGGAGAGTGCCTTAAGCTCGGCTGACTGCAAAGGCTCAAAGGGGGCTCTCTGTAAACCCTGAAGAACTACAGAGAGGTCTGATGAGGGAACAAGTCACGGTCTGGAGGGATTCAGCCTCCTGGCACCTCTTAGTAACCTGATGATCAGGTCGTGCTTCCCTAAGGACTTACCGTCAACTGCATCGTGGTGTGCTGCTATGGCGGCAACGCACACCTTCAAGGTGGAAGGGGACAGCCTCCCTTCCAACCTCTCCTGCAGGAAGGAAAGCACTGATCCGACTGCACATCTCTGGGGGTCTTCCCGATGGGAAGAACACCACTTAGCAAACAGACGCCACTTAAAAGGCATACAGGCACCTTGTAGAGGGGGCCCTGGCCTGAGTGATCGTGTCTACCACTGCAGGTGGTAGACCGCTTAGGTCTTCCACGTCCCATCCAGGGGCCAGACATGGAGATTCCAGAGGTCTGTGTGCGGGTGCCAGATGGTGCCACGTCCCTGAGAAAGAAGGTCCTTCCTCAGGGGATTTCGCCAGGGGGGAGCTGTCGCGAGGAGCGTGAGGTCCGAGCACCATGTCTGGGTCGGCCAGTAGGGTGCTACCAGGACGACCTGCTCCTCGTGCTCCCTGACCTTGCACAGGGTCTGTGCAAGCAGGCTCACTGGGGGAAACGCATATTTGCACATGCCAGGGGGCCAGCTGTGTGCCAGCGCGTCTATGCCGAGGGGGGCCTCGGTCAGGGCGTACCAGAGCGGGCAGTGGGGAGGATTCTTGGGAGGCAAACAGGTGCACCTGTGCCTGTCGAACTGACTCCAAATCAGCTGGACCACCTGAGGGTGGAGCCTCCACTCTCCCCTGAGGGTAACCTGTCGTGACAGCGTGTCCGCTGTAATGTTGAGGTTGCCTTGGATGTGAGTGGCTTGCAGCGACTTGAAGTGCTGCTGACTCCAGAGGAGGAGACGGTGGGCGAGTTGTGACATATGAGAGCGCAGACCACCTTGGCGGTTGACATATGCTACCACTGTCATGTTGTCTGTCTGAACTAACATGTGCTTGCCCTGGATCAACGGCCGAAACCTCCACAGGGCGAGCAGAATTGCCAACAACTCGAGGCAGTTGATGTGCCAATGCAGTCGCGGACCCGTCCAGAGGCCGGCGGCTGCGTGCCCGTTGCAAACAGCACCCCAGCCCGTTTTGGAGGCGTCTGTCGTGACCATGACGCACCTGGAGACCAGTTCTAGAGGAACACCTGCCCGTAGAAATGAGAGGTCACACAAGCCATGCGTCCAAGTTCCACGCAAGGGGGACCAAAGGGACAACGTCATTGGACGTACCGGCAGGTGGGGCCTCTCGGCGGGGCGGAGCTCGAGGTGCCACACCACGTCGTGGCCGTGCTGAGTCTAAGGATATCGAAGCACTTACCTGGCTCCTTGTGACCACCCCCGGAATAGCCTGGGACGGGGAAGGAAGAGGCCTGTCCTCGTGACCTGTGGAGACTCTCACATCGGGGGCGGATTTGTGCCACAGCTGGGCGCTCAGGGGCGGGAAACCACCGCTGGAGCGCCAAACCTGCCAAATAGAGTGGTGGACGGTGGTCATGATGACAGCCGTGCACACTGGATACGTGATCCAGGGACAAGGAAACCACTCTTGCTGAGCTCTTGAGTACTGCAGCCACTTGGGCATGCAGCGCAATTAAATGCAAAATGTAACAAAAAGATGGAGAGATCTGCTTACCAGCTCCAGAGCAGCGGGTTTCGTTGTCCCTGGGTCGCCCGTCTCAAGGGCGCTTTGAAGCCTTTCAAGGGTTCTGGGCGGCCGCGAGACGGGTGGCATCTGCTTCCTGCGGTGGGCTCCACACCAGGGCCAGGATGAAGGGGCAGGCTGTGGCGGAGCCGGTGCAGTCACCGCAGGGGGACGCCCTTGGCGATGAGTAGACGGGGTGCGGGATCTTGAGCCGCGCCGGGGCAGGATATGCCGGCTAGCATCTGTCTACTGCTCCACCATCGAGAACTGCTGGGCAAAGTTCTCGGTGTCGCCAAATAGGCCCACCTGGGAAATGGGGGCAGCAAGGAACCGTGTCTTGTCTGCCTCGCCCATCTCGACCAGGTTGAGCCAAAGGTAGCACTCCTGGACCACTAGTGTGGCCATCATCCGCCCGAGAGACCTCGCCGTGACCTCCGTCGCTCAGAGAGCGAGGTCGGTCGCCGAGCGCAGTTCCTGCATCAATCCTGGGGTGGAACTACCCTCGTGCAGATCCTTTAGCGCCTTGGCGGACTTGCAGGAGAGCCATGACATGCAGGGCGGAGGCGGCTTGTCCAGCGGCACCATAGGCCTTGGCCATCAGAGATGACGTAAACCTACAGGCCTTGGACGGGGGCTTTGGGCACCCACGCCAGGTGGCGGCGCTCTGCGGGCATAGGTGCACCACAAGCACCTTTATCCACCGGGGGATTGCCGAATAGCCCTTGGCCGCCCCACCATCGAGGGTAGTGAGGGCGGGGAAGCTGAAAAGATCTGGACCGGGCAGTAAAAAGTGCCTCCAGCGACCTTGTCAGCTCTTCATGCACTTCCAGGAAGAAAGGAACGGGGGCAGGGCGTGGCTTTGAGTGGCGCCGTGAGCCCAGGAACCAATCACTGAGCCACAAGGGTTCAGGGAGAGCAGAGGGTTCCACTCTAGCTGACGCTCGCGGCTGCCCGGGAAAGCCTGTGACTGGGCAATCATCCCCGAAAGGAGGAGCCCAGCTGAGGCTTCCGACTAGACGAGCCCGCTCTCTGATGCTGCACTCATCACTTTCGCGGGCTCCGAATAAGAGGTCGAACTCGCCATGAGACAAGTCGGTGGACTCATCCAGAAGCCCGATCGGGGCAGACGAGCATGCTGGGGAATGGGAGGTCCGCGGGGGGATACCCGGCGGAGGCGGTCCCATTGGGGTCCCCAAATCGCCCCCAGTGCTAGCCACGCTGGCCTCATACTCGTGGGTAAAAGGACCGAAGCGGGGAGCCTCTTGGGTGGCTTGCTTTCTTACGAAGGCGAGCCGCGACCGCAACGTTGCCATGGACATATCCTTGCAATGAGAACATGACCATCCACGAACGCTGTCTCCACGTGAGCAGTGCCCAGACATGAAAGACAGTGATCGTGACCGTCAGAAGGTGAGAGATAATGAGCGCAACCAGGAATAACACAAAATCGGAAAAGCATCTTTAGAAAGACGCGTCTTTAAAAAGACGTTCCGTGTATGCCACTCTTTTAGAGAAATATACTCTTTTAGAGAAATATATTCTTTTTACTTCTGCCGAAGCGCCCAGGGGCATTCTCTACAGTGCACCAGTGCAGAGGGGGGAGAAGCCACTGAAATGCGCCGTCAGATCCAGCAGAGGTGAATGAACAGTAGTATTCAGCTCAGTGAGCATGACCGTTCAGCTCCGAAGAGAAAATCTGAATGAGTGGTTGCATACAAGCTCCTTTTATGCCCGTATGTCCGGGGGAGTGGCATGCAAATACCACTCGCCAATTTTCATTGGCCTTTTATCAAAGACCAGAGGTGTCTCGGGCTCCCAAGACCCCTAGTGTCACTACGTCGACACAATGTCGAGTGAGTGACAGATAGGGAAACACAATTCAATCAACAGTGCTGCGGCATCGCATAGGTGAAAGTTCTGGGTCAAAAGCCTACTTGTTGTTCTGGCGGCCATACGTGTCACCAGTTATTTTAGGTGGGCATACACAAAATCTTAATAAAGATAGGTGGGCATATGCCTTATGCCTGCGTATGTCCTAGACTACACTACTGCTTCAATGCATATTTTGAAAAGGTAAATCAAGTATTCTAAATTGAATCGAAGGCATGCAAAGAAAAATGTGACTAAATGGAAATGTGCCCCGTTCATTGTATCTCTAACTTCATACACTATATTGCCAAAAGTATTCGCTCACCCATCCAAATAATTGAATTCAGGTGTTCCAATCACTTCCATGGCCACAGGTGTATAAAGTGAAGCACCTAGGCATGCAGACTGCTTCTACAAACATTTGTGAAAGAATGGGCCACTCTCAGGAGCTCAGTGAATTCCAGCATGGTACTGTGATAGGATGCCACCTGTGCAACAAGTCCAGTCGTGAAATTTCCTCGCTACTAAATATTCCACAGTCAACTGTCAGTGGTATTATAACAAAGTGGAAGCGATTGGGAATGACAGCAACTCGTAAGGCCACGTAAAATGACAGAGCGGGGTCAGCGGATGCTGAGGCGCATAGTGCGCAGAGGTCGCCAACTTTCTGCAGAGTCAATCGCTACAGACCTCCAAAGTTCATGTGGCCTTCAGATTAACTCAAGAACAGTGCGTAGAGAGCTTCATGGAATGGGTTTCCATGGCCTAGCAGCTGCATCCAAGCCATACATCACCAAGTGCAATGCAAAGCGTCAGATGCAGTGGTGTAAAGCACGCCGCCACTGGACTCTAGAGCAGTGGAGACGCGTTCTCTGGAGTGACGAATCACGCTTCTCCATCTGGCAATCTGATGGACGAGTCTGGGTTTGGCGGTTGCCAGGAGAACAGTACTTTTCTGACTGCACTGTGCCAACTGTGAAATTTGGTGGAGGGGGGATTATGGTGTGGGGTTGTTTTTCAGGAGCTGGGCTTGGCCCCTTAGTTCCAGTGAAAGGAACTCTGAATGCTTCAGCATACCAAGAGATTTTGGACAATTCCATGCTCCCAACTTTGTAGGAACAGTTTGGGGATGGCCCCTTCCTGTTCCAACATGACTGCGCACCAGTGCACAAAGCAAGGTCCATAATGACATGGATGAGCGAGTTTGGTGTGGAAGAATTTGACTGGCCTGCACAGAGTCCTGACCTCAACCCGATAGAGCACCTTTGGGATGAATTAGAGCGAAGACTGCAAGCCAGGCCTTCTCGTCCAACATCAGTGTCTGACCTCACAAATGCGCTTCTGGAAGAATGGTCAAAAATTCCCATAAACACACTCCTAAACCTTGTGGAAAGCCTTCCCAGAAGAGTTGAAGCTGTTATAGCTGCAAAGGGTGGGCCAACGTCATATTAAACCCTATGGATTAAGAATGGGATGTCACTTAAGTTCATATGCGTCTAAAGGCAGATGAGCGAATACTTTTGGCAATACAGTGTATGTTATGAATAATAATAAACCTGTTTCCTCATTAAACCTGATCTGGTGAAAATAGATATATACAAAACCCCTTATCTGGTGAATTTATATGGGCTATAAAAAGCTTAATTTGGTAAATATAAAAGAAAAAATAAAAAAAAAACATTGTTATGGAGCTAAGTCTCTATCATTGCAAAATTAGAGTCCCTGGTGTGTTTCGGGGTTGATTATAGGTTTCATAGTCTCATGTTATTCACAAAATCTTCATTTTTCTGGTTATTATTGGGATTTTGGTTGAACATTAAACTGCATCTGGGATTTTATTAATTTTGGGCTCTTTAGCATCTAAATCGGTGCTTGGCATAGTAAGAAAAGACAAAGATGTTTTTACATTCTATATATTCTATGGGTTTTATCAGCCAAATAATCGGCTATCAGCCTTTTCCACCACCTTAGTTTTCGGTAATCAGTCGACCACTAAATCCAACCTCATTTTTACCGAGAACAAGCAATAGGAAATGAGTATTGACATCACACCTTGCACTTCTGGATACTTGGCCATGAAAAGCAGCTTCTATAACGTGACATATTTTTTTATGGGAAAAACTATTTTTAATGAGAGAGAGAGAGAGAGAGAGAGAGAGAGAGAGAGAGAAAGTAGGCAGGGACTTGATTTTATTCTTTTGGAACTGATTGGATGGTGAAAGTGTTTTCTATTGATGAAATGTGACATCACAACGCAGGCAACAGCGTTTCTGGGTTCTTCAAAGCAACAGCTTTCAATGGCAATAATGGGCAGCGCTGCGGTTTAAATAATCTGTTAAGCATTATATAATCTAATAATGTTTATAAAAGTTATTATTAAGGGATATCTGTGGTTTATAGTGAAGAAATATATGTAACTATCGACAGAACTGGATTCCGTAGGCCTGTACGATCATGCTGGACGTGTAACAGGTTGATGAATACATATCTTCACCTGAATATCACCACAGTGTGATAAATTGCAAATCACCTTGCTGCCCCCTCTTCTCTCTCCCCCTTCTCCCCTTCAGCAGCTCTGGACCAACACAAAGACACAAGATTTATATGTAAAATATAACAAATACCATGAAAACAAAGAATGCAACCGTATGTGTTTGATATCATTTAAGAGGTCTCTGTGCGACTGGTATAATGGCCTCTTTCCCATGTTGATAAAACTAATGGTAACAAAGTTATAAGGTCTTTGCCAAATACTGCATAATTCTGGAGGTCTATCCCCCTCCTTGACCTACAATTGAAATTATCTCCTGTATGTTAACAAGGTTAAACCCCAGGAAGTCAAGAACCCATTCACCCCCAAATTCTCATTGTTCAAAGGATAATACCATTTGGTACACAATGTTTATTCTGTCTAGATATTTAAGGAAAGCTGGCAGGAAGCTCGGGGGATCTGTAAGCAGATCTCCCATGCTGTACCGCTGCATGTAGTTTTGTCAGTTATGTTTCTTTGACTTGTCTTTTATTTTTAGTAATGCTTGTTTATTCTGATCATGTGAAATTGGCTTTGATTTGAATTTCTGCATCAATGTTTTATATCCTACCTGACAAATAAATTGTTATTATTTGATTTATTCTGAATTCCTCTGAAATCATTACTGGAGCTTTAATATAGGAGGAAACCATTTAAAGACTCTCAGTCACTGCTCACCGCCCGTCTTAGCAAGTTGTATGTACGTGACTAAGCGGCAATATCGTCTGGTTATGAGACAAACCAAACCAGACGATATTAGTTAACCCTACAACCACTGACTAAGAACGGAACTGGCTATCCATTTTCGGGAGGTTTACGTAATTTAATAACGGCCAGCGTAAGTCTCCAAAGATCAAAAGGACAATGAATAGAAGGGGATTTAGAGTAATCAATAACCTAAAAATGTTAAATTAAAAGAATGATCAGAAATTAATTAGAGCTTAAATATAAATTAGAGGTCAACTTAAAATTGGAGTCAGATTAATATAAAATTGGAGTCAGATAAAGTGAATAACGGAATCAAATGTGTGAATTAACAATAATTGCTTTACTTCAGCGCTCAGAAAAGACAGAACAACGCAGAGACCTTCAAGGGCAATTTATTGAAGTTCCACTCCGGAACGGATAGAGAATGATCCCTTTTTACACTTGTACATCCATCCACTGGTCCATCAGGTGTGATAAAGCCTGCAACACTGAAGCCATTCTTGCGGATACAAAAGAAACCAAAACATAAATAAAAGTGAATGGTGACTGAGGCTGTCAGTCCCTAATATTCCTCATCTACCATCTTTCTACCAAAAGAAAGAAAGTATTATGGGTTTGGAATTATATGAGTGTGAATAAACAATGACAGAATCGTAATGTTTGGGTAAACTATCCCTTTAAGTGTGAATTTTTCAGATACTGTATGCAAAACTAGGACAGTGGAAGATACAGCTAATTGATATTCAGGTCTCACATGTCAAGTCCATATCTGAAAAAGCCATTAGCACCAAGAAATGAAATTACACCCTTGACCTTGTATGCAGTCCTGCTGCTGGTTATGAATTTTCATTTTCAAGTGTTTGTGCATCACATGAGAGATATGCAGAGGTAATGACCTAAATGCCTGCCAAACTTAACAGTATTTTAAGGGTTTTTTTTTTTTGCAATAAGTTACAAGGCAAGATCCTATACTGTAGCACTATGTGGGACAGAAATCAGACAGATTTTTTGGGGAGAAGCAGGATGGTCAGTTCAGTTAGAAGCTCATCTATCTTTAATTTTGAGGGGGCTAATTGCGATCTCTCGCACTTGTGATCTTTGATTGAATGGCTACCACAAAATCATGGCAATGTTTCCTGTTTGAGCTAAATCACATCCATTTGCTCATCTTGCTGTGGAATGGTTTGAAACTGATGGTTATGGGCTCAAAAGTTTTTGTAAAGAAATCAGTGTTTGAAACCAGTTTTGAACCCATTGCAATGTAACATCACATATCAACAGCAAATATCTAAATAAATTCATGAACTTTAAGGAACATTTTAAAAGTACTATAGTTACTTTTAAAATAGAATTTTCCTTCACAATCAGAGACAAACCAAACAGTCTGCTCATTCTTGGTGCCTGTCAATAAGCTCATACACCGATTAGCCACAACATTAAAACCACCTGCCTAATATTGTGTAGGTCCCGCTTGTGCCACCAAAACAGCGCCAACCGCATCTCAGAATGCTCACCACAATTGTACAGAGCGGTTATCTGAGTTACCGTAGACTTTGTCAGTTCAAACCAGTCTGGCCATTCTAAGTTGACTTCTCTAATCAACAAGGCATTTTCGTCCACAGAACTGCCCCTCACTGGATGTTTTTTGTTTTTGGGACTATTCTGAATAAATTCTAGAGACTGTTGTGTGTAAAAATCCCAGGAGATCAGCAGTTACAGAAATTCTCAAACCAGTCCGTCTGGCACCAACAATGTGTTGGTCAACTAGTTGGGAACTATATTCTCACAGAACAAGCATGTAACCACACACTCTCTTTCACACATAAACATACAGTATGTTTCATGTTGCCTTGTGCCAAAGTTTTTCACAGCCTGAAGAATAATGTAGACTCTAATTTGAGATTTAAAAAAAGAGAGAAAACTTACTCTCTATTACAGTGGAGATCCAGGCATCTTTATTCGGCTTCTCAATGCACTGAGCTTGAAAATTCCACGCTCGCTTCTTGTGAGCCATGTGAGCTCCACTTTAATACTGTTATGCATTTACACAATGAGAGTTTGCTCAAGGAGTGGCAGTGAACTTCTCCAATCAGGTTTTGTTTGGTAACAGCTCTTCTGAAGGCCCTCCAATCAAACACTGAAAGGTCTTGAGAATGAACATCGAACCAGTAGATGTTACATCAGTGAAGTAGTTCAGAGATCATGCAATTCTTTTGGTTTTATGCTGCATGTTGCATAAAACATTTCACTTCATCAAATAATATCCATACAATCATTAATATTATTTTCTTAAAACATGTATAAGAGCATTTAGAGAATTGTCTTTCCTTTTTTATTCATTCTACATTATTTGATGTCCATCTTCTTATAGATGTCATTTTTAATTAATAACAAGTTGCGAAGAACTTCTCGTTTACTTGGGTGACCTTTTATGGAGCTTGTGTAAGATTAAGGAAATGTCAGGGCATGTCTTATTCTACAGCTTTTGAAACAACTTTTCTGTTATTGTTACATGATGATGCATGACCGACACAAGAGCGAATTTTGCAATGACGTACAGTATTGTATAACATAACTGACATAACTTCTAATCTTTGAAAGTATAGAGCAATATAAGAAAATAGAAAGGGACCAGTATAGATAGACAGATGATGGATGGATAGACAGATTAGAAATGTATACAAACTTATATATGTATATATCTGTCTCTCTCTCTCTCTCTCTCATATATATATATATATATATATATATATATATATATATATATATATATATATAAATAATGTGTGTATACACACACACACGTTTATATCTCTCTTGTAAGTCGCTTTGGATAAAAGCGTCTGCCAAATGAATAAATGTAAGTGTAAATATTGTTTTCTATGAAAGTATTTAGAAATAATTATATATTCGATACACAATAAAATTCATACATGAAAAGTAATTTATATTCTCTATCTCTTTTATGATTATATATTAAATAAATAATGCTAAATAGACAGATTAGAAATTTATACAAACTTATATATACAATGCATCCGGAAAGTATCACAGTGCTTCACTTTTTCCACATTTTGTTATGTTACAGCCTTATTCCAAAATGGATTAAATTCATTATTTTCCTCAAAATTCTACAAACAATACCCCATAATGACAACGTGAGAGAAGTTTGTTTGAAATCTTTGCAAATGTATTAAAAATAAAAAAACGTTAAAAAAAAAAAAAAAAACACATGTACATAAGTATTCACAGTCTTTGCTCAATACTTTGTTGAAGCACCTTTGGCACCAATTACAGCCTCAAGTCTTTTTGAGTATGATGCTATAAGCTTGGCACACCTATTTTTGGGCTGTTTCTCCCATTCTTCTTTGCAGGACCTCTCAAGCTCCATCAGGTTGGATTGGGAGCGTCAGTGCACAGCCATTTTCAGATCTCTCCAGAGATGTTCAATTGGGTTCAAGTCTGGGCTCTGGCTGGGCCACTCAAGGACATTCACAGAGTTGTCCTGTAGCCACTCCTTTGTTATCTTGGCTGTGTGCTTAGGGTCGTTGTCCTGTTGGAAGATGAACCTTCGCCCCGGTCTGAGGTCCAGAGCGCTCTGGAGCAGGTTTTCATCAAGGATGTCTCTGTACATTGCTGCATTCATCATTCCCTCGATCCTGACTAGTCTCCCAGTTCCTACTGCTGAAAAACATCCCCACAGCATGATGCTGCCACCACCATGCTTCACTGTAGGGATGGTATTGGCAGGTGATGAGCGGTGCCTGGTTTCCTCCAGATATGACGCTTGCCATTCAGGCCAAAGAGTTCAATCTTTGTTTCTCATGGTCTGGGAGTCCTTCAGGTGCCTTCTGGCAAACGCCAGGCGCGCTGTCATGTGCCTTTTACTGAGGAGTGGCTTCTGTCTGGCCACTCTACCATACAGGCCTGATTGGTGGAGTGCTGCAGAGATGGTTGTTCTTCTGGAAGGTTCTCCTCTCTCCACAGAGAAATGCTGGAGCTCTGTCAGTGTGACCATCGGGTTCTTGGTCACCTCACTGACTAAGGCCCTTCTCCCCCAATCGCTCAGTTTGGCCAGGCGGTCAGCTCTAGGAAGAGTCCTGGTGGTTCCAAACTTCTTCCATTTACGGATGATGGAGGCCACTGTGCTCATTGGGACCTTCAATGCTGCAGAAATATTTCTGTACCCTTCCCCAGATCTGTGCCTCGATACAATCCTGTCTCGGAGGTCTACAGACAATTCCTTGGACTTCATGGCTTGGTTTGTGCTCTGACATGCACTGTTAACTGTGGGACCTTATATAGACAGGTGTGTGCCTTTCCAAATCAAGTCCAATCAACTGAATTTACCACAAGTGGACGCCAATCAAGTTGTAGAAACATCTCAAGGATGATAAGTGGAAACAGGATGCACCTGAGCTCAATTTTGAGTGTCATGGCAAAGGCTGTGAATACTTATGTACATGTGATTTTTTTTCGTTTTTTTATTTTTAATAAATTTGCAAAGATTTCAAACGAACTTCTTTCACGTTGTCATTATGGGGTATTGTTTGTAAAATTTTTAGGAAAATAATGAATTTAATCCATTTTGGAATAAGGCTGTAACATAACAAAATGTGGAAAAAGTGAAGCGCTGTGAATACTTTCCGGATGCACTGTAATATATATATATATATACACACACACACATACACCGATCAGCCACAACATTAAAACCACCTGCCAAACATCACGTAAGCAGCAGATCCTTTAAGTCCAGTAAGTTAAGGGCCTCCATGCATCAGACTTGTTGTTCCAGCACATTCCATAGATGCTCAATCGGACTGAGATCTGGGGAATTTGGAGGCCAAGTCAGCACCTTGAACTCTTTGTCATGTTCCTTAAACCATTCCTGAACAATTTTTGCAGTGTGGCAGGGCACATTATCCTGCTGAAAGAGGCCACTGCCATCAGGGAATACCGTTGCCATGAAGGAGTGTACTGGTCTGCAACAATCTTTAGGTAGCTCCCCCTTGTGCCACCAAAACAGCGCCAACCCGCATCTCATAATAGCATTCTGAGATGCTATTCTTCTCACCACAATTGTATAGTGCAGTTATCTGAGTTACCGTAGACTTTGTCAGTTCGAACCAGTCTGGCCATTCTCTGTTGACCTCTCTCATTAACAAGGCATTTCCGTCCACAGAACTGCCGCTCACTGGATGTTTTTTGAGTAAATTCTAGAGACTGCTGTTTGTGAAAATCCCAGGAGATCAGCAGTTACAGAAATACTCAAACCAGCCCGTCTGGCACCAACCATCATCCATGCGATTGTCTAATCAGCCAATCGTGTGGCAGCAATGCAGTGCATAAAACCATGTAGATATGGGTCTGGAGCTTCAGTTAATGTTCACAAAAATTTGATCTCAGTGATTTGGACCGTGGCATGATTGTTGGTGCCAGATGGGCTAGTTTGAGTATTTCTGTAACTGCTGATCTCCTGGAATTTTCATGCACAACAGTCTCTAGAATTTACTCCGAATGGTGCCAAAAACAAAAAAACATCAATGAGCGGCAGTTCTGTGGATGAAAATGCCTTGTTGATGAGAGAGGTCAACAGAGAATGGCCAGAATTGTTCGAACTGACAAAGTCTACAGTTACTCAGATAACCGCTCTGTACAACTGTGGTGAGAAGAATATAATATCCGAATGCTTTTCTGAGATGCGGGTTGGCACTGTTTTGGTGGCACGAGGGGGGCCTACACAATATTAGGCAGGTGGTTTTAATGTTGTGGCTGATGTTGAAACAAAGGGTACCTTTACACGACAACAACGTACTAAAAACGGAAAAGTTTTTCCCTTTGCGTTTTTGAAAAGTTTCGCATACAGACGACAACATTATCAAAACAATCTCCGTTCACACAGATCCACGAAAACGACTAAAAACGCTGTATTATGCATGCCAGGCCAGTAGTTGACGATGCCACTTTGTAAAGAAACACTATGCGCTTTCTTCCACAGAGCGGTGAATACAAACAATGAAGATGGCGAAAGCATCAAGCTATTTTGTCTGGACGGACGATGAGGTTGCTTTATTACTACAAGTGACCAAGTACTATAAACACACCACCTTTTTAAGGACTGAAACTGGTGATCTCATGTTGGTCTGTTCGCCCTGGAGGTAAGGACAAAGTTCTCGAAGTTCATGCCTATAGACTGAACACGTAATACGCATGCACATGACGTCATCGTTTTTGTATGTTTACACGGAGACGATAACGGCATTGTTTTCAAAAACTTGCACTTTGAAACCCGTTTTAAAAAGTTTGCGTTTCAGGCAAAATGCCGTTGTCGTGTAAATGAACAGCCAAAAGGCATAAAACTTTTTCCGTTTTTAGTTGAAAAAGTTGTTGTGTAAACGGCCGCAAAAACGACAGATGACTACAGGTGCAAATGTAAAATATCCAGTAGTTATTGAATATAAATGGTGTATAATCTTATATTTTATGTATTGTTACAAGAGGCATAGTATGGTCTTTATTAAGTTGAAAACTGAAATTGAACATTTGTGAACCATACAGTAAGCAAAATCAAATCTAATCACTTTTTTTTTTTTACATTTTCAACACTGATTTTATGTGGAAATCTCTGGAAATGTGTAAAATGGAATTATATATGGAAAAAAATGTGTTAAGCAGGGCAGAAAGAACATTCTTATTGACAGCTGGGGGCATTATAAAATGAACCAAAACACTTATTTCACTTTTATCTTTTGGTAAATAAAAGAAAAAAAGAAAATCACACAGTTGTGCAGTTTGAGAATTTCTGAGTTGCAGCAACAGAAAACGATGAAATTTGGAACATGTCTTCACATTGTCCTGATGCCAATGTGTACCAACTTTTATGAACTTTGGATATTGTATTCACAAGATACACACAGAAGAAGAAAAACTTGTTGGTTTAACTTAATTCAATTGACCCTTCACTAAGCCCTGCCCTTAATATAGTTTCTGACCAACCCTGTCTTAGCAACTGTTGCCCTGCCGCCATTTCTCTGTGAGATCTGCAGAGCTTGTTAGAGAGCGAGCAACCGTAACCAAGGGGGATGGAGCTTAGCGAAGGGTCAATTGTGGACATTGGTTCCACACGATTGAATTTAGTTTAATATGAAATTAAAATGTAGGCTCTGTTCAAATACTTTGTGTAGCTATAACATAAATGAATTGAGTTAGTCGATCTTAAATTCAATCTGTTTAAATAACTCCATTGTACCTTGCAGCTTGGTGCTAGCTAGCAACAAACACATTAGCATATTATATCTGTACTGTATGACAAGTATGGTGCTGCAGATAGTTTACAGATCATCACAATCAATTATGGCTGACTTGGGATAATCCCTCAATATTTGCTTTATGAGAAAATCAATAAACACTGATATTTCGTTAGTCATTTACCCATCCTCTATCCAACCATTAGTTCCACTCTTCTCTAAGATGGAAAAAATATTTAACATGTAAGAAACCCTAAATCCCAACAAAACAGATTATTAATTAATTATTAGTCCTTCTCAGTTTCAGTGATACATTGATGCAACAAATATAAATCACATAGTCACAACACAATTGGATTAAATAAAAGTAAATGGATTGTACATGATGAAATTAAGTTCAGACCAAATGCTTAAGAATTTTGCTGCATTAAGCTATTTTAATTAAGTTAATTGAGCAAGCAGTAAAAATCATGTTGAGCGAACACCATCCGTTAGAATCTGAATCAATTTGAAAATTTCATAGCAAAGCTATCATATCACTTTTTGATGACTGTGTTGAATTTCACTTGGACTTTACGTAATATAATTACATTCTCATCTCAAACATACACCGATCAGCCACATCATTAAAACCACCTGCCTAATATTGTGTAGCTCCCCCTCGTGCCACCAAAACAGCGCCAACCCGCATCTCAGAATAGCATTTTGAGATGCTATTCTTCTCACCACAATTGTACAGGTCAGTTATCTGAGTTACCGTAGACTTTGTCAGTTCGAACGAGTCTGGCCATTCTCTGTTGACCTCTCTCATCAACAAGGGGTTTCCATCCGCAGAACTGACGCTCGCTGGATGTTTGTTGGTGCCAGACGGGCTGGTTTGAGTATTTCTGTAACTGCTGATCTCCTGGGATTTTCAGGCACAACATTCTCTAGAATTTACTCAGAATGGTGCCAAAAACAAAAAACATCCAGTGAGCTGCAGTTCTGCGGATGGAAATGCCTTGTTGATGAGAGAGATCAACAGAGAATGGCCAGACTGGTTTGAACTGACAAAGTCTACGGTAACTCAGATAACTGCTCTGTACAATTGTGGTGAGATGAATAGCATCTCAGAATGCTTAAAATCAAAATATTACAAATACACTGATCAGCCACAACATTAAAATCACCTGCCTAATATTGTGTAGGTCCCCCTTGTACCGTAGAATGCTATTCTGAGATGCGGATTGGTGCTGTTTTGACGGTACGAGGGGGACCTACACAATATTAGGCAGGTGGTTTTAATGTTGTGGCTGATCAGTGCATTTGTAATATTTAGATTTTAAGTATATTGGTTTAGTATTTTCAATAGATCTGCTTTCCCTTTTTTGCTCCAGTGAGAACAATTAGTCACTGTAGGCCAAGACTGAAATATTTATTGGCCTGTATACACCAAATGGTTCGATAAATTCTTTGACAACTTTTTGTTAAGAGTGTTTCGAGATGATTTTTTTCAATTTGCTCACTTGGTAGAGCATAGTAGAGCTAAAAACACCAAAGTTGTGTGTTCGATTCCCAGAGACATTGTTGGGTAGTAATGAACCATGTATGTACTATTTAATCTGGATTACATAACAAGATTACAAAAATCAAGTAATTGTAATTAGATTAATTTTTCAAATGTGTGTAATTAACAGAACAAATGGCTGATGTCTAACGAAAGGAGTGTAAATTAGTAGTGCTATATAGGTAACCCTAAAGTAATCAGATTAGATTTCCTATAAAGTGCAATCTTAAAGATTACATTACTGATTACCACTGCAGTTGTGTAATTTGTAATCAGTACCACATACATTTTTTTTTTTTAAGTAATCCACCCAACACTGTCCTGGGAACACATATACTGATTAAATGTACACTCACCGACCACTTTATTAGGAACACATGTACACCTACTTATTCATGTGATTATCTTATTAGCCAATCGTGTGGCAGCAGTGCATAAAATCATGCAGATACAGGTCAGGAGCTTCAGTTAATGTTCACATCAACAATCAGAATGGGGAAAAAATGTGATCTCAGTGATTTGGACCGTGGCATGATTGTTAGTGCCAGATGGGCTGGTTTGAGTATTTCTGTAACTGCTGATCTCCTGGGATTTTCACACACAACAGTCTCTAGAATTTACTCAGAATGGTGCAAAAAACAAAAAACATCCAGTGAGTGGCAGTTCTGTGGACGGAAATGCCTTGTTGATGAGAGAGGTCAACAGAGAATGGACAGCCTGGTTCGAACTGACAAAGTCTACGGTAACTCAGATAACCCCTCTGTACAATCAAAGTGAGCAGAATAGCATCTCAGAATGCACAACACATTGAACCTTGAGACAAATGGGCTACAACAGCAAAGGCCATGTTGGGTTCCACACCTGTCAGCCAAGAACAGAAAGCTGAGGCTGCAGTGGGCACAGGCTCACCAATACTGGACAGTTGAAGACTGGAAAAACATAGCATGGTCTGATGAATCTCGATTTCTGCTGAGGCAAACAGATGGGGTCAGAATTTGGCACCAACAGCATGAATCCATGGACCCAACCTGCCTTGTGTCTACAGTCCAGGCTGGTGGCGGTGGTGTAATGGTGTGGGGAATGCTTTCTTGGTACACTTTGGGCCCATTAATACCAATCAATCATTGCTTGAATGCCACAGCCTATTTGAGTATTGTTGCTGACCATGTGCATCCCTTCATGGCCACAATGTACCCATCTTCCAATGGCTACTTACGGCATGAAAATGCACCATGTCACAAAGCAAAAGTCATCTCAAACTGGTTTCATGAACATGACAATGAGTTCACTGTTCTTCAGTGGTCTTCCCAATCACCGGATCTGAATGCAATATAACACCTTTGGGATGTGGTAGAATGGGAGATTCGCAGCATGAATGTGCTGCTGACAAATCTACAGAAATTGTGATGCAAACATGTCAACATGGACCATAACCTCAAAGGAATGTTTCCAACATCTTGTGGAATCTCACAAATAATTTTGGCTGTTTTGAGAGCAAAATTATGGTAAAAATACTGGCCCTACCCAGTATTACTGTAGAATTGTGTTCCTAATAAAGTACTCAGTGAGTGTATACCATGAACTCATTTTATGTTGTTTTGGATAAACACTGACTTAGCTGATTAAAATTCTACCCTATCGAGGTACAGCACATATCTGAAAGGGTTCAGGCCCAGAGGTGACACTAACAGTTCCTTTCAGACTCAGCGTCTGTCCCTCAAGCGGCAGGAAGGTAAAATGCTGCATGAGAGAGGTGAAAAAGAGAAAGAGCTCCATACGAGCGAGTTGCTCACCTGGACACATCCTCTTACCTGTAAATTAGGGACTAGATTAGTATATATAACTCTATATATAACATGCATGCAGTTGCCATCATGACCTACCAATTGAAAATGGTATGAAATTTTCTTTCTTCAAAAATTTGCTATTTTCATCCAGAAAATGTGCAGGGTTGAATTCATAAGGAGTTCTGTATTCATTCTTGTCCAGCTGGATTGTCTTCAGCATTGGCATCACTATCACTCCCTGGAAGTTTTGTTAATAAACACTGATCATACAGACAGCTCAGTAAGTTGTACACCCATTAATTTTTTAAGGTTATGCTGTATAGTTTAAGACTTTCTGTACATAACTGTTCACCTTGACATTGTCCCACAAATGCTTAATGGTACATAATGTATGCATGTACTGTATGCAGCGATGTACTGACCTTTGGAATGAGACATCCTGCCACTGTGGTGTCCTTGTTGGCCACTCGTGGAGGCGTAAAAGTAGCAATGTTTGCAAACCTCTGAATCTCATGGATCACGGCGTAGGTGTACGGCAGGTTTGTTCGGTCATCCATCAAGGGTTGACGCGTCTGTCCGATCACCTGATCAATCTCAGACTGGACTTTCTCTGAGTTTAAAACAATATAGACAGAAGAACATGCATAGCCATCAGGTTACAGCAGTTTTTACTGAGGACAAGCAACAGGAAGTGAGCATTGACATCATACCCTGTACTTCTGGATACTTGGCCATGTAGAGTAATGCCCATCTGAGTGTATTAGAGGTGGTTTCTGTGCCTGCTGAAAACAGATCCACCACACAGTGTATGAGGTTTTCCTCTGTGAACTCTGCTGCATTGTCCTTACACTGAGGACAATAAGGAAGAGAATTCACTTGGATGAAGAGACAAGAATTAGAACACTGAACACACATTCGAATTTTAGAGATGTGTTGTGTTTTGCATTAAATGTAGTGGAATTCTTATTGTCAGATGAACTGTATTTTGAATTAAAGCAAATGAAAACTGTATTGTATGTAGGGATGCACCGATACCACTTTTTCTCTTCCGATCCGATTCCGATATCGGAAATGTCAGTATCGGCTGATACCGATCCCGATCCGATACCAGTGTTGGATTTTTGCATAATCAGTTTAGAATATCTTTACATTATTGTGTGGAACTAATTGGGTGTACTCTTTAATATGTAAAGAAACACAAACCTCTAACTACACATTATTTCAATATAAATGTATAGCTTATTAAGAAACACTTTAGTGTTAACTAGTATACTGGATAATGTAGCAGCAAAATTAACAGTAATTCCAGTATAAGTGATCAGTAGAAAAGAAGCCGTTTTTTTTTTTTTTTTTTTTTTTTAAACTTGTATCTGAACTTTAAAGGATTCAGATCTGTATTTTGTTCAATTTAGTTGTAAGACATCAGTCCACTTTTCATTCACACAGTTATTTTTTGGAACCCATTCAACTTAAATATTATTATAAATTGTAAACAAATGATGATAATAATAATAATAATAATAATATATTATAATAGTAATATATAGTAATATATCTCAATCGTGCACCTTTTGTCACGGATCCACCGGTCTCTCTCTCTCTCTCTCTCTTTCTTCCTCACTGCTGTCACAGCACTCACTCTCTCCTGAGTTCTGATTACACACACCTGCATATCATTAGTGGCTAATCAAGGACTGCATATACACCCCACTTTCACACACACTCTTTGTCTGTTCTCATCGATAGTATCTCTGAGACCCCAGACCATTCTACTATGTCAAACCTACCTGTGTCTTCATTATTGCCTGCAAGTATCATAAGACTGTTGTGAGTTATCTGATTATCGTGTCTATACCCTATCTGGATATTAATCACCTGCTGTTTGCCACTCTGCTCAACTGGATTTACTCACAATGTTTACATCACTGTTTCAATCATCTGTTCAATAAACCCTGCTACTGAGTTCATATCTCTGCCTTCGTGAGTCTCTCCGTGACACCTTTAACTTTTAAACCCTCACGCTTTTATTTTGACATTCTGAACTCTCCAGGAAGTCCTGTATGTATCTGTTTGTAGACAAGTTCACAGTAGTTTAATTCGCTTCTTATTCAAATTCTGGTAAAAATGCACCTCCAGTGCCATTCTAAATGCATATTATAAGTGAACCGAACTACTGAGCATCTACATCTGAGATGTTGTTCGTGAGTAGCGCTAAAAACAGCTGCGAGTGTGTGTGTGTGTGTGTAAACAGAGCAGCGCCATTCACTGACACGCTGGTGCTGCGCGTGCATTTTATATATTTACTTACTAAACACAGCCTTTTGTGATTCACAGAGCTATTGCACGTCTTCAAGTGGCTTTGAATAAAATGCACGAGTCATATGAACTACTTTAATTGTGTTTTTATGGTTCTTTTATGTCGTTTTTTGAGCTTGACAGAAACGAACATGACTAATACACAGTGTCGGATTTGGATCGGGTTTGTCAGACCAATACCCGATCCGTTTAAAAACGTCGGTATCGGAGCCGATACCGATCAAGGTATGGGGGGGGGCCAAATGAGTCAAAATGAAATTATTAAAAATAAATATTTATTTAAATCAATAAATACACAATGAAACCCTTAAAAACTATAAAATAAATGAATGAATAATGAAATCACAAATTAAATCAATAAATATTCCTTGCATTTCACTGTAGCACCGGTTTGCATCCATTTTCATTTTAGCCATATATTTGGGTTGATTTTTCATTTAAGCAGAAGCTTTGTTTTTAACTTTCAGGTTAGTGAGTTTAGGTACATTTTTTCACACTGGAACTACAGCTAAGCTTGGTAAAATAAGAGATTCTTGTTAACTCTTACAGATGAAGTTGCCTACCAAAACATTGACAATGAATTAATTTTAACCCATTTAGAAAATGTAGGGGAAATATTGGCTGAAATAAATGCTGTAAATGACAGTAAAGTTTTCTTAGAGTTCAGAAGTATGTTTGACTAGAAAATGCACAATATGACATTGATTTTGTGAGAGAAGGTCATTACGGAAGAGGACATCCTAATTTAAAAGGACTGAAAATGAAAATGAAAAGACATGAAGCTCGAGCTTATCCCTATAACGCTGTGTGAATCAAATACGATACACAACGTTTGATGGCTCCTGTTTAATTTTCTGTTCAAGCTGTGAAGCCAAACAAACTATGTATGTAATACTGCCTTCACATGCTATTGGAATTTTCGTAATTACGAGTTTGCCACTCGGAAGTTGCACATGAATGACCCCTCAAGTGGGAAACTCTGAGATAATTTTGATACCCGAGTTTCCGAGATGGGAGGAGCCGTAAACTTTCAACATTGCGGAGGAGAGTACAGTTTCTGAAGTGAATGACAGGTTTGTTCATTTTTCTAAATACAGATAATTGTTAACACTTGCATTTTCGGTCATGTTCATTTATGTATATCAGCAAACATTTGATGCATTTTATACATTTTTACACCGTGAAAACAGCTTGTATTTGACCAGAATTCCATTATCTTCAGCAGGATAACTGAGTAATGTATTATGCTGTCAAAATAAAAGTTCCTCAAAAAATATGTATGAATGAACCCGACGTCATCCATGTTTCCTGTTCTTTCCGACAACAACGCACGTGAACAAGACGTACTCGTAATTACCACTTCAGAAGTGGGAAGTAGGATAATTCCGATAGCACATGAAGGCAGCATAAGTTTCACATGTTTATGGCACCATATAGTGGTTATTAGTGAAAATAATGTGTCAATGTATTTCGATCTATTTAAAATGGCAGTGGACTTGCACGAAAAGTGACCCTTATGTTGGGATAAATGAAAGCTTATTTTAATAAAGTAAAAGTAACAGTAATTATATTGATACTGATATTTTAAAATGGGTATTTGCTGAACATAAGCAACTTATATTAATAGCAAAAAATATATAATATTTTATTGAAAAAGCCTGCTGAAATCATCAAATATGATACAACAGGCTTTTGAGGTATCTCTCAATCACCATTCCATTCCATTCATGCCCACTATAAAAAAAATAATACAAAATGAAAATCACAGAGCTTTGAAAATTCTGTATGGAAGAGGATTAGGGCCAAATAAACAAAATAAATCTAAGATTTCGAGAATAAAGTCATAATATTTTGAAAATAAATTCAAAATTACCAGATTAAAGTCGTAATATTTTGAGAATGAAGTCAAAATTTCGAGAATAAAGTCGTAGCATTATGAGATAAAAGTTGTAATATTTTGAGAGTAAATGCAAAAAATACAAGAATAAAGATGTAGCATTACGTGATTAAAGTCGGAATATTTTGATAATAAAGTCAAAATTACGAGAATAAATCACTAAATATATCAGTAAATGTCACTTGTATTTCATTTTAACACTAGTTAAAGTTTTCATTAACCCTGTAAAGCCTGACATATGAAAGAATTGTCAGAAAATTCTAGTTTTTGACATGAAACTGTTTTTAGTACCATTAGACAAACTATAATAAAACTGCACGTAAAAAAAAAAACAAAAAAAAAATGTATGTATCATATTTACGACGCTGTTTTAGTGCCATGGGAAAAAAGAAATCAATTTAAGATTTTGAGAATAAAGTAAAAATTACGAGATTGAAGATTTTGAGAATAAAATACAAATTTCGAGAATAAAGTCGTAGCATTACGAGATAAAAGTCATAATATTTTGAAAATAAAGTCAAAATTATGAGAATAAAGTCGTGGCATTATGAGATTAAAGTCGGAATATTTTGAGAATAAAGCCAAAATTACGAGAAACAGCGCATCAATATCACAACGATAGAATGCAGTGTCAGCAGCTTCATCAATGCAAGAAATGGATGCGGATGATTTAGTTCAATCATACTTTAGTTTAGGATTTAGCAACAATGAAATCCGTTTTCATCTTTTGGCACATCAGCACAGAGTTATTACCTGGGATCCGGACACTGCAGTGGTTAACATCTCCTTTGTTAACCATATTTTAATAATTCTTTTAGGCCTATTAATTAAATTTTTAAACTGCAGGGTCACATAACTCACGTATGTCTTTTTAAATAATCTGTTTAATAAGAACATATCTTTCTACTGCCATTACAATTATGCTTATCAAAGAAGGCTAATGTAACGTTTAGTGCTTTTACTTTGAAGTTGCACTCACGCTCTCATGCGGATCCAGCACGAGCAGCAGTCTCCTTACAGTTTAAACGGCCTGGATCGCCTGCTTGGATTGTCACGGTGTGACCGTCATGATTTGTGAATCAGAGGAGCTTTTGATCCTGATCCTGAAGTTTTTGATTCTGGCTGATAGTATACGCGCTTCAGAGGCAGATATCAGATGAGCGCTCAGGAAGAAAACACTGGATTTTCGTGAATTACATCTGTTTAAACGAGATATCTGAATATTTGCAAATGGTATATAATAGAAGTTTTATTGATATTTGCCTTTTATCATTAGAAAAGAAAGTTAAAAATGACAGGGAACTGCTCAGGAGAGGCTAATAGAATACGTGCTTTAGAGGTAAATTAATGAGCGCTCCACAGGATGCTGGATCTGCTCAAGTTGTGTGAGGTTTGTTTATTACATCTGTTTAAATGAGATATGTGCATATTTACAGATGGTCTATGATATTAGTTTTATTGATATTTGCCTTTTTATCATTAGACAAGACAGTTAAAATTTTGCACTTTAAAATTATGAGCTCAAACGCGTCTGCTGCAACTCATGCGGACCGTTTAAATGACACTGTGTTGCACACCGGTATATTATTGTAGTAACACGATGGCACGTAACAACAAAACGAAACGAGTCGTTTAGATGTCTCAGTCGCTTCACATGCAAGCAGCCGATTCTCAGCACCCTTAAGAAACAAATCGGCCAAACGGGAACATTTCTCGCCCGATGCCGATAATTAAAAAATCCTGAATATCGGATGATTTATCAGTCTCTGCGATATATCGGTCGACCACTAATCTGTGGTATTTTATAAAAAATGTAAAAAAAGATTGCGATATCCTATTTAATCATCTTCTTTAAAATTCTTCCTTTATTACATTTGCTTTAAAACATTTCTTTATGTACTGAAACACGAAAAACTTAAACCAAAGATATTTCTAAATTCAAGTACACGTCAAACAAAATGATAAAAGCTATAAGAATAATGAAGTGGTCAAAAAACGAACATAAGCACCCTTTGCCGACACGCAAGTATCCATCTCCAAAAGGTGGAAAATTACTAATAAAATTAAGATCTTAAGACAATTATAAATGTAACCACAATAATAATAATTAAATTATAAATACATTTTAGTTTCAAGGTGAACTCCTTTAGGCTGTATACACATGTGCTATATAAAGTGAACCTACCGCTTTACATGCGTGTTTTCCACAAGACAGGCACCCGCTGCACTCCTCTGAACAAATCGACGGCTTTTCCGTTATCTGTTCTTCAAAATATAATAAAGTGTGTATCTTCAAGCGCATGTCTTTGTGTCTATAGTTCAGCCTACTGATGTCTGTCATTTTAATCCTGTTCTTTGTACATCTGTTCAGATCCCAGCCAAAGAAACAAAACTTTAGGCTATGTGAGAGCTCCTAATGATGCACATCGTGTACCTTCATGTTACGTGCATTTTTTGCGTCACTTTCATTAATCTCTATGAAGCTGAGAATGAATACCTTTGAAACCCCGTCTTACTAAAGTCATTATTGTGGACATACTGACAAACATGGACCTTGTCGAGGTGCAGAAATGTATTAACTATTACAGAATTTAATTACAGAAATTATGATAGCTTTAGTAAGACGGGGTTTCAAATGTATTAATTCTCAACTTCATAGAGAATAATGAAAGTAATGCAAAAATGCATTTAACATGAATGCACGCGATCACATAGCCTAAAGTTTTGTTTCTTTGGCAGGGACCTGAACAGATGCAAAAAAACAGGATTAAAATGATGGATATCAGTAGGCTACTGAACTATAGACCTATCTAAATATAAACAGATCATCTAACCATGCAGATACAGTTCTAGGCACAGCACTTGCTGACTTACTGCCATTATGCAGCATGCAATTTGTGACTGCCATGTAAACAGACTAGGATTGAAGAAGAGGAGGAGGAAGAGAGAGAGCGAGAAAGTGAATCACTTGGTGCACACTCTCACTCTAATCTCCTTTGTTAATCATATTTTAATTATTTATTTTTGGCAGATTGATTTAAGTTTTAAACTTCAGTGTCACAATACTCACATATGTCTTCTAAGCAAATCTGTTCAATATGAAAATATCTTTCTGTTGCCATTACAATTATGCTCATCAAAGAAGGCCAATAAAATGTTATACTGTATTATGTGTCATGTAAATTTAGATCTATCTTTAGACCTAGTTTAGACCTATCACGTCGCATGCACAGACTGCGGAGACTGCCTATTGATTTCAATGTGATTTTTTTCAATACTTCTTTATCCTCTGAAACAGTGTACGATGGCTTTTCAATTATGAAAATATATTAATATCATTTATTAAATGTCCCTATGTATCTGATAAACTGTGAAAGATGCGAGAACAATACGTGTAGTAATTTATGGACTTAATTTACGAACGTTTTTACGTGCTACTTAGATAACGATGCTTTTGGGAAATGTGCTGTAGTAAGCACAATTGAAGTGCTACTAATGTTTAACTTAGAGCATCAGGAAACCCAGCCCAAGCAACACCCACGCCGAGCGGGATTGCGCAAACGTCTGTCTGGTTCTTTCTCCTGAATAAATTCAATTCCTACATAACCGCTGCAGTGTCCGGATCCCAATAATAACTCTGTGCTGATGTGCCATAAGATGAAAACTAAAGTATGATTTAACTAAATCATCCACATCCATTTCTTGCATTGCCCTTGCAAGCTGTTTGGCGGTCTATCGTTGTGATATTGATGCGCTGTTTCTTGTAATTTTGGCTTTATTTTCAAAATATTCCGACTTTAATCTCATAATGCCACGACTTTATTCTCGTAATTTTGACTTTATTCCCGAAATATTATGACTTTTATCTCGTACTGCTACGATTATATTCTCGAAATTTGTATTTTATTCTCAAAATCTTCAATCTCGTAATTTTGACTTTATTCTCAAAATATTATGACTTTATTCTCAAAATCTTAAATTGATTTCTTTTTTTCCCCATGGCACTAAAACGGCATCGTAAATATGATATATATATATATATATATATATTTTTTTTTTAAACATGCAATTTTATTATAGTTTGTCTAATGGTACTAAAAACAGTTTCATGTCAAAAACTAGAATTTTCTGACAATTCTTTCATATGTCAGGCTTTACAGGGTTAAATGAAAACTTTATCTAGTGTTAAAATGAAATACAAGGGACATTTACTGATATATTTAGTGATTTAATGAGTGATTTGATAATTTTATAGCTTTTATCGATTTCATTACATATTTAGTGATTTATTTCACTATTTCAATATTTCTTTCATGATTTAATTTTGAATAATTTGGCCCTCCACAGTATTGTCACATGGAATGTATTTAAAAATGAAATCTGTATTGTTGAGATCATCATGAGATCATTTTTTTTATGATTTGTATTTGTTTTTTTGTTTTTTTTTACATTAAGACAGTAAGTCTCCTATCATAAATGTAGTTTTTTTTAGATTTCATATATGCTGATGGGCAGATATATGTGTTATTTGTGTATAAAGGGAATATTTGGTTGAGAACTTTTTCAACTTTTTCTTCTGGAACTATTTCCATGCCTGTCTAAACCACGAGGTGGTGCTAACAGCTCAACGGATTCTATTGAGAAGTCCACGCCAAGGATCTTTGTGACTTGCAGTTGTTTTCTAGTTGTTTTCATTGAGTCTTACATGTGAAAACATGATTATTTATAAAGAAGGTTGCAAAATCTATAAAGGCCTGTCATGACTGTTAATTGAGCCCTCAAAAAAAAAAAAACACTTATGAGAACATCCTAAGACTACCTTCTCAATTTCATCCAGATAACAGTCAATGTAGTCTCTGGGATTGGAGGGGTCTCTCTCCTCCTTGTGTTTGTTGATTTCCTCATGCATAAAGGGCTGAAGTTTAGACATGCTGGCAAATGCAGTCTGGTGCTGTCCTGGAAGCAAGGACATCAGTTTGGGAAACTGATTATATAACTGTAGAGACAAAGAAAAAAAATAAATAAGAAAAACAAAAACCTTTAGTTTCTTGAAACATCTTGCAACGTTCTCAATACAATAAACACTACAATACCCAGAATTAAAAACTGATGCTTTAATTTAGCACCTGTCAATTAGAGAATGACGATATTGCTTTATTTATAGCAGATACCGATACAGATTATTTTAAGTGTCCGATAACCGATATGCAATTTGTTATAATTATTTTTATTTCAGCTTTCTGATATATTAAAACTAAAGAACCGATAACCAATTAAGTAGAAAAGTGAGCGTATCGGTAAATATAAATAAATATCGGTCAAACCGATTATCGGCCTATCTCTATTGTCAAATATTTGTATAGCGCTTTTCACAACACACATAATTTCAAAGCAGCTTTACAGCAAATGATGCTGTAATTTTTTTTTTGATAATAATCAAGCTAATTGTGGAATTATAATGAATAACGATATTAAAAATCATGCCATAAATTATAGTCTTTAGCCGAATTGTCAGTCCACCAAGTTTAGGTCAATAACTACTGAACATTCTTTTTTTATTTACATTTATAGTATTTTAATTTGTTATTTACTAGTTGTGTGTGTGATGTTCAAATGTAAATTTAATTTCAGCGCAAAATCTGAATCAGCTAAACTGACACAATGGGTAATTGATAAATAAATTAATTTTTCTACAATTAAAAAGCAACAATCATTTTAAATTCTTCGTTTTAAAGCAGCAACCTTAGTTTGAACTTGACAGATGCATTCATTTACAATAAAGCTTGTTATTGTAATAGTGTGCTGGCTTCATACCCGACCACAGTTAGAGAGAGGAAGCTGTAAGATGTCATCAATATAATGCTGCATCAAATGGAATTTATGGTCACCATACTCAAACCTGTGGCCAAACACCAAGCCACTGATTATATTAGCCACTGCATTGGTCAAAAGATGGTGAGGATTAAAGGGCAGACCTAGAAAACAACAACAAAAAAAAAAAAAAAGAGTTGTGAGATTTGAGAACATTAAAAACAACCTGCACAAGATTTTAAACATCAGGTAACAGCACTTTATCCTTTCTAGAATATGTTAATTTATTTTAAAAAAAAGAGAGAAAAGATCAGCCTTCATGTGGCTGTAAACAATTTTGATCTTTAAAAAGACATTGTACATTCAATTTGTGGCCTGTAGAGGACAGAATGTATTGCATACATGTCTGATAAAAAATGATGCATTTCAATCAATTAGCAATTTTTTTTTTTTTTTTTTTTGTAATATATTGACAGCAAATCCTGCTTGTAAAGAGAAATTTGTTGTTTGGCACTAAAATGATGCTCACTGACCGTGTTCAGTGTGCACAGTGTCACAGAGAAAGCGACACTCCTGCAGAATGGAGTTTTCTAGAATTTTCTTCCCCACACCAAAATACTTCAGTGTCGACACAGCAAAACGCCTTTGTTGACGCCACATGTGTCCATTAGACATGATCAGACCTAAACAGACAGGTTGAAGTAGACAACGGTAAAACTCTTAGGTAAATGATGAATTCATCCCTATAAGATAAAAAATCTAAGACTTTGTCAGTAGTATCTGCAGTTCGAAATCTAACAGGATGGTGTGATGGGTGCGGTATAGCCCGATGTGTTTGTACCTTTCCCTTTACTAAGCTTGTCATTTAAAGGGAAGTACGGCCGGTCAGTGAAGACGTCCGCCTGCTCCACAAATGCCTCTTTGAAAGTCTTGTATCCAGTGAGCAGTATTAAAGGTTTGTCTCCAAAATATATTGTGCACACCCCTCCATACCGCTCAGCAATCTGACAAACAGCATATTCACGTTATAAATGCACACAGAATCGTTTAACATACTTGCATTAGCACGATCACCTGAAAGTTAGTGTAAGTCCAAACACAAACACTTACCCTTTGGAAGGAACCCAGTGGATCTTTAAAGCCTAAATTCAAAATGTTTCCAATGAAAGGCAGAGGGAAGGGACCAGGCGGCATGTTCTTTGAACAAACATCACACAGATGTTTCACCAAAAGCAGCACACTCAGAAATATCAAAATTCCTTGTACATCCATCCACTGGCCAATCAGGTGAGATAACGCTTGCAATACTGAAGTCATTCTTGCTGATACAAAAGAAGCCATTACAAAACTGTTACACATGTGAAGAACTTTACATTTGCAGCATTACTCCTTAAAATCTACTGTTGAGGTGAGAAGGTCAAAAGATCTATAAAGAACATTTAAAATGCTGTCAGCTCCATTTTGACAATTAAACATACTTTGTATATCACACATTAAATGCAAAAGCTATTTAGTTTTTCTGATGTCACTAGCGACTAAGGACGCACTTACAAAGAGGTAAACTATCTAAAAATCCCATACAATTTCTTTACAATTTGGATAATGAATGCTGACAAATCATTGTTGTGATGCAGGAAATACAAAATGGATTACCTAAAATAAAAATAATAAAAATTAAAAACAATTTGTCTAGGGCGTTAGGATGAAGAATGACTTTGATATTGCCTGATGTTTTAAATGTTTTCATAAATTTCTGACAGTGATGACAAAAAGTAGTATTTTTAAAGGGATAGTTAATCTAAAAAGGATAATTCCCTCATAATTTACTCACCCCCATGCCATCCCAAACTTGTATGAATTTTATTTCAAGATATCTTGAAGAATGTTTGAGGCATTTTTGTTCAATGTCAATAGGGTCCAAAACTTTCAAGCTCAAAAAAGGACATAAAGGCAGCATAAAAGTTACCCATATGACTTGAGTGGTTTAATCCATGTCTTCTGAAGTGGTACAATCACTTTGGGTGTGAAACAGAGCAAACTTTAACACTTATTTACTATAAATCTTGATGGGTTGAGTGTTTGGGATACTTTGGGATGTATAGCAGCCACCAAAAGGTTGATGATAAAAACTAGAAAGTGAAAATGCAATGTCTTATTGATGTAAATATAAATATATATATATATATATATATATATATATATATATATATATATATATATACACACACACACACACACACACACACACACACACACACACATACCAGGAATGAGTACCTGACAACCGCATGCAGTGTCAAAGAATCACCATCTTAAAATCTGCACTGTGTTCCAGGTGTTAAAGGGATAGTTCATGCAAAATTTTAAATTCTCTCATCATTTACTCACCCTCATGCCATCCCATATGTGTATGACTTACTTTCTTCTGCAGAACACAAACAAAGATTTTTAGAGGAATATTTCAGCTCTGTAGGTCCATACAATGCAAGTGAATGGTGATCAGACCTTTGTAGCTCCAAAAATCACATAAAGGAAACATAGATGTAATCCATGAGACTCCAGTTGTTAAACCCATATCTTCAGAAGCGATATAATAGGTGTGGATGAAAAACAGATAAATATTTAAGTCCTTTTTACTCTAAATCTCCACTTTCACTTTTAAATATGAAAGTGACATGTGGTGCCTGTTTAGTTTCACTTTCACATCTAAAAATGGAGATTTAGAGTAAAAAGGACTTAAATATTGTTCTGTTTCTCACCCACACCTATTACATTGCTCCTGAAGACATGGATCTAAAAAGTCTCATGGATTACTTTTATATTTCCTTTGTGATTTTTGGAGCTACAAAGGTCTGATCACCATTTACTTGCATTATAAGGACCTACAGAGCTTAGATATTCCTCTAAAAATCTTTGTTTGTGTTTTGCTGAAGAAAGAATTTCATAGGCATCTGGGATGGCATGAGGGTGAGTAAATGATGAGAGAATTTTCATTTTTGGGTGAACTACCCCTTTAAGATTTATAGTGATTAAAGACTAAATGTTTGGTTTGTTACTCACCTGAAATTGATCGTATTTCTTCAGAAGACATGGATTAAATTACTCAGATTTTATGGATTATCTGTATGCTGCCTTTACGTTCTTTTTGGAGTTTGAAAGTTTTGGACCCCATTGATTTACATTGAATGGACAAAAACACTTCATCCATACTTCAAAACATCTTCGCTTTGTTCCGTGGAGGAAAGAATGTACTGAAAGAATGTATGAAGTATTGAATTGTGTTCATCATTTTTATTAAAATTAAGAGAAATATCTATTTATGCTAAAATCATTCTAGTGATCATCTCTGATTAATTTCAATATGGAAATGTTGCTATTTTCAAAACAGACGGCAGGAAGAATTCCAGGACATTTTTTGTCCCATATCTCGAGCATAAGTGAGTGTATAACAGGCTAGTCATGAATAATAATCCTGCATTTTCAAACACTGCATTTAAAACTAGGACATGGGTATGTTAAATGTCAGAGGGAAAATACTCTAAATTATCATACAGGTCTCACAGAGGAACCCAGACCTGAAAAACAATTATTTGTGCAAGACATTATATTACACTTTTTATCTTGTAAATGCATACTGTTGTCAGTCATTAATTTTTATGACACCACATCTAATGTACCTGATATGGATGGGGTGGCAGTGGCCTAGATTCAGTGATTACATTATTGTCATCAGGCAACTGTTGCTGTCAGTTGTTGTTTTTTTTGTTTTTTTTAAGTGGTTTTAATTTTTTTAGATGTTTTTAAAGGAATAGTTAACCTAAAAATGAAAATTCTGCCATCACATTGTTCCAAACCCACTTTCTTTCTTCCGTGAAACACTAAAGATGTTGATTGGAATGACGGTCTCAGTAACCCTTCACTTTCATCGAATGGAAGATCCAATAAAAATGAGACTAACGTCGTGACAAGTAAAACAGAACGTCAACTTTTAAAAACGAGCGTCTCGAGACACCTGCGTTCTAAACAGCCCTAAAAGACAGTAGAACACACAGCAGCAATGTCAGAAAAAGAAGTGCAAGTTCAGACTTCACCCCCTGGCCGAGTTCACAGAACAACAACAGAAGCACCATCAAGTAGTCAGTCATTGTCACAAGATCGTATACGTTTTAGAGAAATAAGTTGGGATATGTATACTTACGTGAATGCAATTTCTTTATCAAAGAAATAAGAAGGTAAAAATATGTTAACATTAAAATGGACTGCTAAAAATTGCAAGCGTTTCACTCTGTACGGAACTGCGTAACGTTGTTTTTGTTGTAACGTCATACCTAGCCCACCTTTGGCCCCGCCCACTAAGAAGTCAGCTGCATTTATGAGCAAAATAGAGGCTCTTGGAACGGTCCAAACGCGCCTATGATGCCCAAAAGAGTTGTCTAGGTATGATGTCCAAAAGAGTTGTCTAGGTAGGTAGCTCACTCGGTTTTGAGACATCTGTGTAAACTAACTTGTAAATAATAGCAACAGTCGAATAGTTCAGAGACCATCACTCTGCAAAAATGCTTTTAAATTGAATTCTTAAATAAAAAAGCAATTTATAACTAATACAGATATTTTATATGTTATTTCTATAAATCTTATATAATATTCCCAGTGATAATATATATATATATATACGTATATATATCATCTATCTATCTATCTATCTATCTATCTATCTATCTATCTATCTATATACACGTATATATATCATCTATCTATCTATCTATCTATATATATATATATTTGACATTGGCAGACATTTATTAAGGTGACTTTTTGTAGAGTTTGTGTATGCAGAACATGAAAGGAATAACAGGAAAAACAGGCTATTCATTGTGTTTTTCTGCAAGTTTTTTATTTTTATTTTATTTTTTTATTCTGTTATTGTTACATGATGGTGAATAACTTAACCTGTCCAAACATGGATTACAATGTTTTTTTGTTTTTTTTTTTTGCATTATGTATTGTATATGTGAGTTCTGACATAACAATTACACTTTGGCAACATAGGTTTAAAAAAAGAAAATTTGTAGTATATTAGGAATAACTGGGTCAATTGCCAATATATATTCATATATATTTTTTAATCTTTATTGTTAAAAATTAAAGACAGAGATCAGGGGAAGTTAACAGAGCACAAACTACATCAAGTCTCAGCATTCCATCATTCTGAAATACTTTTTACTCAATCTGAACAGCAAGGTGCTGTCAACACCCAAGTCATGAGATCAGTTCCCAGGAACCACACAAAATGTGTCTTGAATGCACTTTAAGTCGCTTACATTTATGCTTATATTAACATAAATATATATAAATGTAACTATTTTTTGCCCTTTTATGTCTGTTTATAACAGCTGAGAAGAGTATTCTTCCAATTTTCAAAACGGTCCCTTTTAGTCCATTTTGAATTTGCAAATCTATTCTGTCCATTCAGATTTTCTGAGTGTTTAAAAATGTGATGCTCATTTCAAAAAGCTCTGTTTTGACAACTGAGACAAAAAAAACTACTAAACCACAAGACCTGAACTTATAGCCCTTAGTTGTGAAGTAAACAGAGGAAACTTTGTATTTTTATGTCAACACATAACATACACTAAATTATCAAATATCATTTATAAGTCTATTTAAAGGCATAGTTCACCAAAAATGAAAATTCTCTCATCATTTACTCAGCCTCATGCCATCCCAAATGTGTATGACTTTCTTTCTTCTGCTGAACATAATGAAGATTTTTAGAAAAATAGTTCAGCTCTCCCATAGTATGCAAGTAAATGGTGACCAAAATTTTGTAGCTCAAAAAAGCACATAAAGGCAGCATAAAAGTATTCATAAGACTCCAGTGGTTTAATCAATGTCTTCAGAAGCAATATGATAGGTGTGGGTGAAAAACAGATCAATATTTAAATCCTTTTTTACTATAAATTCTCCTCCCTGCCCAGTTGGTGGCGATATGCGCAAAGAATTTGAATCACCAAAAACAAAAGAAGAATATGAAAGTGGAGGTTGATAGTAAAAAAGACTTAAATATTGATCTGTTTCTTACCCACACCTATCACATCTCTTCTGAAGTCATGGATTTTACAACTGGAGTCGTATGGATCACTTTTATGCCTTTATATGCTTTTGGAGCTTCAAAATTTTGGTACTCATTCACTTGCACTCTTCATTTGTGTTGTGAATCTTCATCGTGACAGAAAGTCATATACATCTGGGATGGTATGAGGGTGAGTAAATGATGAGAGAATTTTCATTTTGGGGTGAACTATTCCTTTAACTGGTGTTTTTATTAATATTATTTAAAGATTTTTTTTATCAGTAAGTAGTGTTTGTGTAGTGTTTATCTCTGAAATAAAACACACAGATTTTGGTAACACTGCTTCAGATAAAAACAAAGCACTGTTGCTGTTTGTTTGTTTGCCAGTGTGGATGAACTATTTGTGTGTGTGTGTGTGTGTGTGTATATATATATATATATATATATAATCCTTTCTGTCAAGTCGCATAGTCAATTGCAGAAAACCTGAAAGCAGTTGTGACTAATTGCAAACACTGCAAAAATTGAGGAAAATGTTTGGGTAAAAAATTACATTCTTGAAATTATTACAAATAAAAACATAGAAGGGAAAGTATATAAACAACAACAGCAGAATACTATTCTAGATTCACAGTGCATGTCTCCACAAAACAAGAAAAATATTGTGTAATAAGACAGCCATGATTAATAAAGAAATGTCTTGTCTTTCTATGGTTCACATCCATTTTTAAAATATAGTCTCACATAGCACTCTGATTAAGAGTTTTAAGAGTGTCATTTACTTCATTTGTAAATGATTCCATTCTTTTTAAAGTCTCCCAGATTCTTCACCTTTACTCATCCCTGGTTAAGTCCTCCACCTAAGGTCATGTGACTTCATTGTGACGGCTCTCAGTGTTACAGATGCCGATCAAACTGAATTAAACCCACTTTTCTCCTCATCATAAAGGGTTGAATTAAAATAGTGGCTATTTTTCTTAAGTTTAGGTTCCACTGTGACCTTCACGAGGTATCTGCGAGGTTTCATCGATGGTCACCACCAGTTCTTCTGGCTTAATAGTGCTCGTGGAGACGGAGTGATTGTAAGTGATGCAGTGTGTGTCCACTGGACGAGACAGTTCGTTCATTTCATTCATGCTGATGCAGTTTACCTCACTCTTGCTCCTCCGATTGTCTGAACGTGGCCCAAACACCCACTCTGGTGAAAGACAAAGGTTGATTGTTACTATGCGGACATGCTAAATCCAAAGCACCTCATTTTATGCCAATATGTGCTCAAAGGTGAGGAAAAGTCTGCTGGCACTAAACTCAGGTTACAGCAAACTTTTAAAGAGGCCGCAAGATGATGAAAAGTTATTTATCGGGGACGTTTCAACACTAGCACCTCTGCTGTCACTGCCGTAGAAATGCAAGATAAAATATTACTGCCTGTATTGGGGGACCCTTGAATATTGTCTTGGACAATGGTGGACCTTTGAGTTACAAAGGTTGAGAACCACGGCATTATTCAGTTACGAATCTGTCTGGACAGTGACTATGGCGTCAGATTAATATCACCGGATCTTGAATTTGAAAAAGCCTTTAGAATTCATGATCTTGAAAAAAGACCGAGTGTAATTTGATGTTATTGAAAAATGTTGCTGTTCATTTTAAATATTTGAAAATATTTTGTGTGAATTCACCTCATAGAAATTTGGGTTGTGAAATTCAAATTTGAATTATTCAAGTGGTGGATTTCATGTCTCAATATTCAGGTTGTTAAATATGGGTTGAGAAATTCAGGTTGCAAAATTCGAGGATGACATTCGGGAATGCAAGGAAGAGCAAACAAGTGTCGATGTAATCTGTCTCTCTCTTGGGCAATTGCAAAGCGATGGAAACAGCTCTCTGCACAGCTTCCTGTTCTTCACACAATGCTGTTTTATGACATCTAAACACTTTTACTAGTGTTATAAGGACTGATTTATAAGGCAATACCTTTTAAAGTTTGCATTACATAACTACAAAATGATGTGATTTCTTCAGCAACTGAACTTTTCATCTCACATCTAATTTATTACACTATTGGTGAGGTTTAGGTTCAAGGTTTAGTGTATGGAGGTCAGTTTTGTTGATTTAAACTCGATAAAGCCTCTTCTGTTTGGGTGGAAATGCAACTCGCTTTTAGTGTCACTCAGTTGAAATTTCACCACAGAACTTCCACGATATGTGTAATGAACCACTTAATATCATTTTGCAAAAAATGTCACATCATTCTACGACAACATATGACAAGTAAGACATTTTGACTTACAGAGTCACCCAATGCAATAATTATTCACACATTCTACACATTATTATTCAAAGACAAATATCGAGTTATAATAGTCCATGACTTAATTAACAGGTTTGGTTTAAAGATGTTGAAAAGGTTTAATGTTAAGCTGATAAGAAAGTAATTATTTGAATCATTCTTTAAGAAAGCTGGATGAATCTCACATAACCTAAGGTAAATTTTTAGTTTTGATAAAAATTAAAATGAAAAGAATAAGAATTTATACTTAGATAAAATTAAGCATATTTTTAGGACCATTAGAATTTTTTGCATTATGACTATTTTAATTACAAGCAAATTTCCCCCATTCTCATTCCTATAATGCAAAAACATAATGTTATATATTTTTTAAATTGCATAGTATTCATAGGCCCTCATCATGGTAACATTTGTTGTACTGCATTTAAGTTGTTATTTTTATTTATTTATTTTTTATCAGTAATGTAAAATCATTGTATTACAGTATTTTTACTGTAAGATTTCTTTTCCATTTTATTCTGGGGTGAAATGTTTTCATGAGAATCATTTCATAAAAAAATTTCCTGCCTGTTTTATAGCCTGCCATGAGTCCCATAAGTCATTTATAAGTCCCATCACTTATAAAAGTAACAGTTTTGAAAAACTTGAAAAAATTATGAGGATGTTAGAGATGGTATAGTGATGTTTGCCAAAGATGTAACGGACACTAAAGAACATGTTTTACTAGTAGAGTCACAATGATCTTTTACTAGGATAAAGAGAGACAGAGAGAGAACGAGAGAGAGAGAGAGAGAGAGAGAGAGAGTTGAGAGAGAGAGAGAGAGAGAGAGAGCTTGCTTTCTGTTCGGCTATGGTGAAAGAAATGGTACCGAGGGAATCTCACTAGGAAGATGATCTTCACATTTACACCTCCCATGACTTCCCCAAATGCACAGAACACCATCTACAGTACAAGCAGGGAGCAAGAGTGCTTGGTGTAACCAGGGCTTTTGGAGAAATCTCTTAGGTACTGTTGAGTGCTGCACTCTTTGCTTCTTCTGTGTGTGTGTGTGTGTGTGTGTGTGTGCGTGTCCTGCCTGCTACATCGCTTCAGGTAAACATCAAGGTCTTTGAAAAACAGAAGTGAGGGGCTGTGGAAAATTTTTATGTAATTCTGTTTTCTTGACCCTTTCCGGATGCTCAGCCCTGATATTTGCGAAAGACAAACAGCAGAGATGACATGCTTTTACTTTGGTACTGTACTTTGGTTTGTCTGACATTTTCGATATTGCGCTTTATATAAAGAATACACACTGTAAAAAGTGACAATGTGCAGTTACTTCAAAGTAACTTCGTGATCTGACCCTTTAAGATTACTTTGGTTGAGGTAACTTAATGCAGTCAGGCTGATTCTGTCATTTTAAAGGAATATTAAGAGTTCAATACAAGTTCAACTGACAGCATTTTTGGCATAATGTTGATTACCACAAAACTCAATTTGAATTGTCCCTCCTTTTATTTAAAAAAAAAAACAAAACAAAAAGTGAAGCTCTAACAATGGAAGGGAATGGGGCCAATCCATAAACCTTTTCAAAATTATAGCAATGTTAAGATTATTTTTATGTGATAAAATCGATTCTTAACCCTACCCAAGTTTGAACAGAATTAATCTAAGTGCTTTTATCAAATTAAAGCTTCACACTTTTGCTTTCAAGCCCTAAAATCAAGTGCAATTGCAATTTCATTCTGAGGTTTTTCTCCGATTATTGCATCATCAGCGTCCTATTGTATATTTCATTTCCTGGCAACATAGATATAAATCAAGACAGCTCAATCATTATAATTTGGTAGTGTAAATGGGCTGTACAGTATGCAATGCATCCCCTGCTCTATTTGTTGCCTGCGCTGCTCCGGACAGTATGTGTTGAATGTTCTCTATCAGCCTCTCTCACCCGCTTGAAATATGCTAAACTTCTCTCCTATTGTTCATTGTTTTGTAATATATATCTGTTTAATGTTTTATGTCTGTACAGCATCCTTGAACTTTGGAAAGGTGCTATACAAAATAAACTTATTATTATTATTATTAATCATATTGATTGACTGATACACGAATCATGTCTAGTATTAAAAGTGATCGATAGCTCTTTAATATCACCTGCTGGTGGAGTCCCTGAACTGCAAATGCAGGAACTGAGTTTAGTATTTGCGCCAAGATTAGACATGTTCTGAAACGTATTAGCGCAATGACCTCTTTCTCAGGAAAATTGCTAATTGTGCTTTGCACTACTACATTAACATACAAGCTCCAAAAAGCACAGAAATGCATCATAAAAGTAATCCATAAGACTCCAGTGTTTTAATCCATGTCTTCTAAATCGATTCAATTGAATCCAATTATAGGTGAGAACAGACCAAAATATAATTCCTTTCTCACTATAAATATTGATATCAGCAGTCTCCTTGGCGATTTCAAGCTCGATTGCACTTCCTAACACCATCTAGTGCTCTGCACATGCGACAAGCACTAGGAAACACAATCAAGCTCATGATCATGAAATCATGATTGTGCCTAGAGGCTGCAATGGCAAGATGTAGAGTAAAAAAAAAAAAAAAAAAAAATATATATATATATATATATATATATATATATATATATATATATTTGGTCTGTTCTCACCCAGAATCAATTAGATCGCTTCAGAAGACATGGATCTTCTTTAACCACCGTATGGATTACTTTTATGCTGCCTTTATGTGCTTTTTGGCGCTTCAAAGTACAATCCATTCACATTGTATGGACCTACAGAGCTGAGATATTCTTCAAAAATCTTCATTTGTTTTCTGCAGAAGAAAGAAAGTTATATATATATATATATGCAATGGAGAATTTTCATTTTTGGGTGAACTATTCCTTTAAGTTACAACAACAAAAGTAATTCTTACACACTGTAAACCCCAGTGCTTAAAGTAATTAACTGTATTGAGTTGGGAAAAAAAATAATTATTGAAATGAGTTCAAATAAATTAATCTTGATGAATATTTAGAACTTTCCCTTTCTTTTGAGTTTGAAACTGACACCTTTTAAGTAACCTGAACTGTTTTACTGTTTTGAGTTTAATGGACATTTTTTTTTTTTTTTTTTTGGTAAACTCAAATTGGGCAGGGGATTTCTTGTTCCCAGCATGCTTTGCATGGGACTCGATAGGGAAAGTAAATGTTAAAATGAAATGTTACTTTATGTGTTTTTGCAACATGAATGCAAAGGGGTTAACTTGTTTGTGTTTAATGTTTTGTTATGTTGCCATTTAGAAGAGTTTCAGTTATGTTGGCGTTTTGGGGGTTTCCATTACGGTGAAGAGTGGAGCATGAGCTTAGGTTGAGGGCCGATAGCAAATGTATATCTTACTTACTGCTTTATCCATTATTAAGCAAGTCACTAGTCAGGCTTAACTTGGGTGAATAAAGTGATGGAAATAACTGATTAGTGTTGGAAAAATGTTTTAAAGTTATGTGCCATCAAAATGTATGAGTTAGTTTACTCAATTGTTCAAGTTAAGAGCAATTAGCATGCATAAGTAGTACAAAATCAAAACCTGACAGTTCCACTTACTTAAATTTGGAATTTATTAACTTATTCGGGTTTACGGTGCATGTCAGATCAGGTAGAAACAGCTCCTTAAATAGTAGCAAATGCACATTTTCACTTGATATAGTGTAGTGACATCTAAATAGGCTACACCATGTTTTCAAATAAAATGAATAAAGAAAAGAACGATGGATGGATGGATGGATGGATGGGCTAGGTGTTTTTCAGAGTTGAAACATTGCTTCATGTCAGTACTGATGCAGACAGTGGTGTACTCCATCAAGGACCTAACAAAAGTAATAGCACTTTAACAACACACACTCATACAATTTGTTTTTCCACATTAAAATGACCATAGTCTTCATTGTGGTGTTACAATATTGGTTAATAAGACATTTAGAATAGGTAAACAGATGAGATCTAAATCTCTAATAACATGAATGAATGAATGAATGAGTGAATGGATGAATGAATGAATGAACGAACGAACGAATGAATGGAGACAAGAGGTATACTTTCTCAAGAGTCTACAACATGAGTCTATTTAACACTAACCCACACATTCGTGAACGAGATCCTTCACCAGGTGGCCCACGATCGCGTACACCACTGCAACCACCACCAGCGCGGCCATGACCAGGTAAAGCACTGCCTTTGGCAGCGGTATGGAGTCCCTCGGCGGCGTCCTGTTGTCCGTGTGCTGCAGGTCATTCTCCGAGTACGAGTACTGGAAGACATGCTCCATCCCGGACGTGTGATTAGAGTTGAGCGGCGGGTGACTGGCGCTCATCCCGCTCAGGTCGGGCTCCAGAGCCGTCACCATGGTGCTCGTCACCACATCCACCTGATCCATACTCTGATGAACAAACCCAGCTGATTTATTGACAAGAGGCAAGATGTGAGAAAGAAAATAGCTCCAGTCCTTGATAGCTGTGGTGTTGCATAAAAACATAATGCCTTAGGACGCTAGTGACCTCCGGCATCACCAACTCTACTCTAGCGGGCGAATGCTGAAGTCCCGTTCAGTTTACCCCAATTTGGATGTCAGTTTCCTCAGGCAATAATACAGCATGGTCTGTCTGCTGTGGAAGGAATGTCTATGCCCTTGATTACTGTTCTAATAAATGACAACCATACGTTAAAATGATCTGTAATCATATCATACATGCATGTATGATTTAAACGAAATACTTTAAATAAGTACGTTTCTTTCTATTGAAAACATTCCGAAATTCAATAATGTTCTCCGGTAAAGTATTTCCGCATAATGACGATTGTGCGACGATCATTTGCGTCCATAAAACTCCTATAACCGTAATAAATATCCATCAGCAATTGTTGTCAAATGTCGCAGCAAACAGGCTGAAGAACCGATCGCGCGAGACTCGCCAAACAACTGTATATTAACTTAAAAATGTTGCTCTATATTACACTTTTAGGTTAACAACAAAACAAACTTGCGTTTAGAATAATAGGCTGCGTTCCCAAATTCAATTACGCTCTCCACACAAACTATTTCCACTTAAAACAAGATATTTTCGACGGTTATTTGGTGTCAATAAAAAGTCCTAAAGGGTAATAAATATCCTTCAGCAGAGTGTACACGTAAAACACGCCGCTTAAATTAATACGTCTTCAAAACATTCTCAAATTCAACGAGGCTCTCCAAGTATTCCACAGTAAAGACATTTTCGACGGTCATTCGCTTCCATAAAAAAGACGTTAGAAGTAGTAAATAATATCCCTCGGCTGACTACTGTCGAAGCCTTCACGTCACACACGTCACAAACTGATCAAACGTTGTACCTCGAACGCATCATCATTTAAATTTCTTCAAGAGCTCCAATTTTTTTGCACGCGGGAAGAATTCAAACGAGCGCGTCAGCGCGACCAGCGCCAACGGTCAAGATCGTAACGACAGTCGCCTCAGCGAGTCTGCCTAGTGTTTACTCTGTGTGTGTGTGTGTGTGTGTGTGTGTGTGTGTGTGGTTTTCGGATTCTTTTCTCAGGCGATGTGTGGCAGTTCAAGGCAATGTGAGGACGCTGCTCCAAACTAGTGGCAAATATGGGGTTATTTTTGTTTCATATAAACATACAAATGGAAAGAGATTTACAAATAAAAAGTTAGGAGTTTCACAAAAATAAAGTGAATTCACAAATGAATAAAATGAGATTTGCAAATTTAAAAAAAATTTATTTACAAATATATATTTTTTAACTCACAAACGCAACTCTGTCCAGCATTCATTTGTGAATCGTACGCATTTAGTTGTGTATCGTCTCCTGTGCATTTGCGGATCGCTACGCGCATTTGTCAATTTTGAAACAAATCTAGCGTCAAGACCTGCACACAAATCCACAAATAGGTGGACTCCACCCATCATCTACTCAAGCCAGTCAGATAACGGCCCAATCGTAGCACGTTCTATCGTCAACCAATCACACTTTGTTTTACTATCAAGGTGGGACCAGAGTCACAGCGCTCTCATGAGCACATACAGGCTGTGTCTTGTTTTGAAGGCTGCGCACTAGGTAGGGTGCGTCCTTTGAAGGCTGCAGTATACCGAGCGTCCTCCTTTAAACAAGTCTCGTTTAAACAAGACGGCCTTCAGAGGACAAACGGAAACAGAACGTAACATGGTTGCCTTGACAGCACGCCACTCTTTAACAAGCGCAAGCGCTTTGAGTGAGAAGGGAACAAAGTCCTTTTGGAAGGGAATGTATGAGGTAAATAGGAGAGTTATAATGAAATAGAGAGATAAGAACATAGATTTTACAGGTGTACTTTTAGTCTATAATACTTTTATTTTAATCATATATTACTATAATTATACATATATACTCTGCACCCATCTACTGAGGTACTTCAACTTGGGAATTAACATTACTTGCGTTTGAACATCATATTTTGAGCAAATTGGCGTAATTTTATTGAGACAAATTATGTTCATTTCCGTTGAATTCCCGTGAAAGAGGGTCACATTCGAAGGTTGCATTCGGAGTGTCCTGCTCGCTTTTCTGAAACGAGACAGCCTCGATGACGTATGCGGCCGACAAATGCGACCTCAGGAGGACGCAGCCTTCCAAACGAGACACAGCCACAGATAAGCGCCAAGGCCGCAAACGTTTAAAGAAACGGACACCATCAAAGGAATACTATGACTTAAGGTTCATATCATTTTCTCTCCGTTATAAACTTGTACTGTCTTGTTAAATGTCGACAGCTGAAAATTGCCCATTTGTAGAGTGTCCTGATCATTAGCTTTATATCTAACCTGGCTGACTGTTTGAGTCTGCTATTTAAATTTTAACCAAGTTTCTTGACTGAAACTCCTAGCTACATAATGGAAAATGTATGTATGTGTCGTCAAAACCTTTACTCTTAATTTTACATGGCAGATCCAGACAGACACACTACTAGACACTACAAAAGATCAATAGTACAGATAGTGTCTTTATAAAACATGAATCATATTAGATGATCTTAGGAGCACAAACCATAAATTAATACCCTTTATTACACAGTATACAATATCTGCTATGCCAATAATTTGGTTTCACATTATGTAAATGTATTTAATAAAAGCAGTTGTAAGGTAATATTTATTAGTATTTTGCATTTTAGCACTTTTGTGTGAATGTTTTAGGAGGTACTATTATGGGGTTCCTTTATAAATACAGCTTCATGTTCTGACAGTTGGTTATTGGTTATTGCCATATTTTTCAGATGTTTCCCCTGTGCACTGCCCATCAACTTTGAGCACTTGACTCACCTGCTCCAAAACTCAGTGGTTCCAGCTCCAATATAGGACACCTTTTAAAATGTGTTATATGAGATTCTTTATTTTTCTGTTGTGCCAGATTTCTTTTAAGTTACAATGTCATGTCTTGAAATGAAAGTGCAATACAAAATGTAAATAAACCGTAACATTGTCTTGGGTTGACTTACTTAAAAATGAAAATTCTGTCATTTACTCACCCTCGTGTTTTTTTTTGTTTTTTTTTAAACGTACTATTTTGTTTCTTCTGTGGAATATGAGAATACATTGTAAAATGTAGATGCTGCTAATGAGGCTGAAATGAAAGTGAGGCTGTCAGTCCCTATCATAATTCCTGACGTCACCTTTTGAGTTCCTCCCACAGAAGAAAGTCAGTCATTTGGGTTTGGAACAACATGAATATGAGTATAAATGTTGACTCATATCATTTGATAAAATATTTTTTGTCATTTAGTTGACAGATCTTTTATTGAGTTCTATCAAGGCATGTTGAGGTAAATAGGATGAGAGGGTGCTGGTTAGGAGAGTTCACATGTACCTTGGTGTGGGTTGAGGCTTCAAGGATGCAGAGGGAGTCACAAACGATGGTATGGAGTAGGTCAGCAAACCTAGGTGATCACCTGGCACTTCAGACACTTGTATCCAACTTAACTCTACTACAGAGCACTTCAGTGTATGTATGACTTACTTTCTTCTGCTGAACACAAAGATTTTTAGAAAAACTAACTAGTAGTTACTAAGCCCTTAGTGTGAACTTTACGTCTCAACTTAAGTGAGAACTTACGCACAGCTGGTGCAACCCTACCCAGGAAATCAGCAGTTACAGAAATACTCAGACCAGCCCATCTGGCACCAACAATCATGCCACGGTTCAAATCAGTGAGATCACATTTTTTACCCATTCTGATGGTTGATGTGAACATTAACTGAAGCTCCTGACCAGTATCATGATTTTATGCACTGCACTGCTGCCACATGATTGGTTGATTAGATAATCGCATGGATGATTGTTGGTGCCAGATGAGCTGGTTTGAGTATTTCTGTAACTGCTGATCTCCTGGGATTTTCACACACAACAGTCTCTAGAATTTACTCCGAATGCTGCTAAAAACAAAAAACATCCAGTGAGCGGCAGTTCTGTGCATGGAAATGCCTTGTTGATAAGAGAGGTCAACAGAGAATGGCCAGACAGGTTTGAACTGACAAAGTCTATGGTAACTCAGATAACCGCTCTGTACAATTGTGGTGAGAGGAATATAATCTCAGAATGCTATTTACTTTGTATTTAATCATTAATAACTCAAACGATTGAGTACAAAATTGAGGATATGAGGAATACCCAAAATCCCATGTGTTTGAATTATTTAATTATGTTTCCTTGGTCAAAGGGGGCATTTAAATAGTTATTGAGAATTTATAGAGGTTTTAACTCTTTTGTAGTATTTTTTATGTTGTTTTGTTGCAAATAGTTGTTTCGTGTAATGACACCATTAGGGTGAACTGTGTTCTCTTTGCTCAAGTTGGACTAAGTCTATTACAGTTCACATTATGCATGTGCAACTGCAGTAAAGGTTTATATGCATTTCAGTGGAGAATTACATTAATGACTGACCTTGAATCGGTTATTATCTTCTTAATTTAAGCTGTGTTATTGTATGATCTAAATTTAAGTCAATTCAACTAGAATTATTAAGTTGAAACAACAATATTTAAAGAGCAAGTCTACTTGCATCTAGTTAAATTGTCTTACATAGTAAAGTTCATTCTATATGAACGGCAAGTTAAGTAAACTTGATAACACAATGTTTGGAGACACCATTACTTAATTTAATTGAGATAATGAGTTTACTCATTCAGTTGAGTAAAGTTAACTTATTAGGGTTTTCAGTGTGAGACGTCTAGCCCCAGTCTCTCCTACACAATCACCATTGCTTGCAGGGTAATAACGGTGGTCCGTGACCTCAAAACCACCAAGATAAACCATTATGCCGCTATCTCCCCAAATGCCATCAATAACTATCCGTGCAAACCACAAAAGTCACGTGTTCCCTTTTCTGATCACGTCTCGAGATATCCTTCAGCCCACGCTGATAAGAGACGAGGAGACGGAGCGGAAACATCCTCTGTGTGCTGACCTGTGCTTTACGACTCCTACAGCTGGAGAGAGAGAGATATTCATCTTTGTACTGTCTGACCAGCTTCCTTTACAATACAATAGAAAAATCTCTTCTTATTGAATGTAATCTACCTAAGTAGGTCCTCATTTATGTATACCCTGCAGCAAAAAAAAAAAAAAAAAAAAAAGAAAACATCTTAAACCAGCCTAAGAAGGTTTTCTGGTCTTAGTTGGCCACAGAGCTGATTAGGCTGGTCTAGTTTGATGGTTTTAGAGGGGTTTTGGGCACTTGTCAGTTGGATTGACCATTTTAGCAAAGCAGCCATCCCAATTAAGAAATTGTTTTTATTTAGCCTTTCAGTGCCATCCATACCAGTCTGATTTACCTTCACAAGGCAAATATGACCTGATCACTAACTGCTTACCACTTTTTCTTCCCTAGAGATAATGAATTTCTCAGTAAGGACTTAAAAAAGAAAAGGAAAGAGATTTATAGTATGTTTTAGAAACAACCCATTCCAAGTCCAAGAAAGAGCCTGATTTTTATGAATGATGCATGAATGGAGGATTCTTACTGTCCCCTTTTCTGCATCCTTGAATTTTAAATTTTCTTTGAAATCCAGAGTTCTTGATTTTTTAGGACCAGCACCTGAAATTTGTGACTGATTCAATGGCAACTCCTGATTCAAACCCACAAGGTCATTGCACATTTAAAGGGACTCCAATTAGTGAATGTTTCAGCCCAGTCTTATGAGAAGTTGTAATAATATGAGATGGTGAAATCAAAAGAGTTGGCTCGTACAAAAACCTATGACTTTTACTCCCCTAAAGAAAAATATCCAACAAACCAAGAACAATGTTTTTAAGACTTTTTCCTAAGTTTAACCCATAACTCAAACCTAAACCTAGCCATAAAGTCTAACCTTTTAAACGCTAAACCTAACCGTGATTTTAATAGGAAAATGTATTTTGTGTACCACAGAAGAAAGCAAACATTGGGGTTTGGTATGAGACTTGAAAAGCGTTTGACAGGTTTTTGACATATACATCAGTCATTTGTATTGTGTAAAAAAATACTGTATGGAATGAGTAACCAAGTTTGTTCACAGATATTTTCTTTCTAAAAATAAGGTGTTGGATAGGAGGCTAGGTAAAAGTTTATGCCTGTGTTGTACTGACTTGAAATTCTGTTTGTTGATTGATTGGTCTCTATGGGAGTAAAAGTCGGACCTTTTTGTACGAGCCTAGTTGAACGGTAACCTATGATTTTGCCATCTCGTACAAATGAATAGGAGTAGTCATAAGGCTATGTTGGAAATTGTATTTAGGCCAAGAATTTGGGATTGATACAGTAAAATTGTTGCCAGTGTGTTCATCTTCAATATGTAAAGACACTGAACATTTGTTGTAGGTATTCTTTCGAAATTGTGCTTATGGGTGCTGTGCAGTAGTATAGCTACTGCCGCTTGGGTGTTTCATGTCATAGCTCTTCTTATTGTGTATTGTGTGTTTCAGCATGGCTGGATTGATCAATCAGCATGCAGGACTGTATTTTATCATTTTCAGCTATCAACACTTTCACATCCAAAACATGTGACTGATGTTAGATACAATCCACCATTAGCTGAAGAGTTCACCATCACTGACCTCAAGAATTCTTCTTTTCAAATACATCACACTGCCTTTTCGCTTCTCAGAGGAGGAGGTCACACCGTCGTTACTTGTCAATTACCTCCTGTGATATTTTGCACATCTTTGGGCTGGCTGGCCTCTGTCTGTCCCCTTCTCTGATGGACTGGACTCAATTAAGTGCATATCAGAGCTTTCAACAAGAGTGTCTAGATGAAAAGACAGGAGTCAGTGACCTCACAGTGCACAGGGCTGAATAAGGTAGCAGGTTTTGTCGCGGTGGAGAGAGGCGTGTCTGAGCGAGACATGATGGATTTCCTGGTAGCAGGTTTGATGATAAATATCAAAAGACCATTTATTAAAGCTTGGCTGAAAGAGGCAATGTTCTAAGATTCACCTGTAGATTTGAGTGGGAAAATAACCATGAATCAACACTCCTTTTTTTATACATCCAATAATTCAAACAAATAATTGTTAATAATTTCTGATGTTTGTGCTGTTGTTTTCACACCAAAAATGATGTCACTTCATGGAGGAGATGTCCTTAATGGAATGTTCCAGTTTCAATACAAGTTAAGCTCAGTCAACAGCAATAGAGGTATAATGTTGATTACCACATAAAATAATTTATACTCCCTCATTTATATATAAAAAATAAAAAATAAATAAATAATAAAAAAATAGATTTTTACAATAGAAGTGAATGTCTCCAGTTCATAAACGCTAAAATATGCATAGTTTTAAAAGTATAGCTAAAAGACATAAACATAATACATGGTGACATTATTTTGATGTTATAAAATTGCTTTATAACCTTATTTGTGTAAAGTTATCCAACATAACAACATTGTTGTCATAATGACACCACATCGGTAAACCGGTAATCCTGTAATCTGGTTTGCGCTGTAATGCTGATAAATCACTGATACTTATCACGCTAATACATAGAACATTCCTTTAAGAATCTATCTTTTGTGAGTTACAGGAATATTACAAAAGACTAAAAGGATGGAAAGTGATGTTGGGGACATTGGAAAAAACCTGTAAATGTATTTTTAAATAAAAAATGCATCCTATCATCCGCTTAAGCTAAAGTTTGGAAACTATTGAAAATTCACCCTTATGATAACTTAACTGTGATATTTTTGTGATAAAGGAAAACTATTACCAACTTTAAAAATTGAGATTTTCATATTTTATCCAATATATTAAGAGATGGGATGAGGACATATTTGTCTAATTTTTAAAACAGTTACGTTTTTACCACAATAATTGCTTATGAATACATTATAAATGACTTCCAACAACTTGTCAATATAAATTCAGTAAGCAACGGTAATAACATGCCACAACAAGTTTACAACTAACATTACCTCATCACGAGCCAACCAGCTTTCAGCAAGGGAATATGGTGTTGAACAGTGATGCTTTTTTTCTCACAAATTCCCCTTCTGTCTTGCCTTTGTTTGGTTTGATTTGATTACCTAAGATAAAAGACAGTCATAAAGACATATAGCCTACTGTAAGACATAAAGTTTTACTTTAAATTGAATGACTATCATGTGATGTTGAGCTAGAACACGTGCTAGTTTTAATTTAAAGCTCAAATACAGTCATACAGTGGTCTTGTAACAGAAATATGGCACATTATTCTCACAGTAATCTGGTAGCTGGAAACATCTGCATTTTAAACCCCTTTCTATCATACATTGAGCCACCTAAGGGTAGATTAAAGGTTTCTCATCTTGTCAGGGCAATCATTTTAAGGCATGCATAGAGTAAATGGAGAGATATTCTAGGCGGATAATCTGAGCGGAATGGTTTATTAAAAAAAAACATTCTAATCCTCTCAAAAGAGTGCTAATTTCAAGTGCTGCTACACCATTCGATGTGCATTTCTCCAGATGTGCACATACTCAGTCAAAAATAAAACAGGCTAAGTGAGTTTGTTTGACCAGCTTTCAGATGATTGGGCTTTCTGGTTGAGGAACAGCCTTGACCTTCATATTGAGGATTGATATCCAGTATCTTCTACTGGCTCGAATGGAAAATGTGTACAAGTACATAGATTGAGATTTGGTTTTAAAGGTACAGTATAGTGTATATATAGTATATACTGTACAGTATATTGTTACAAGTTTGTTGTTTATATGCATAATTTGTATTACATTGAAATTTAGAACAAGTGCTAAAACTGAACTGTCTCTTTTAGAATAGCAGCAGTTCAGAGAGCATCTTCCAGAAGTATTTCAGATACAAGAGTGGAGTCCTACGCAATGACAAATGGATTGCGTGGATCTCGTCTTTGGATATACATTACACGGATAGGGTGAAACCAAATTTTACATTTTACCAAACTTAAACATTTACCAGCCAATGGCTAATCACAGATATTTTTAGTCACACAGCACAAAATTTGGTCATATATGCGAGTGATTTACTTGTACTGTAGACGGTTGATGCTTAAAGATAAAAAAATCAATCAAATGCATCGGAAAATCTATATTTTTACCCAGCCCTAACTGTTAAGCTTAAAAAATGACCAAAAAACCTATACAGTGTTATATATATATATATATATCCTCTTGTTTAAGTAAACAAGTATACATCTGGCCTTCCACATCTCTTTCTGTCCTTGTTAGAGCCAGTTGTCCTTTGTCTTTGAAGACTGTAGTGTACACCTTTGTATGAAATCTTCAGTTTTTTGGCAATTTCAAGCACTGTATAGCCTTCATTCCTCAAAACAATGATTGACTGATGAGTTTCTAGAGAAAGCTGTTTCTTTTTTGCCATTTTTGACCTAATATTGACCTTAAGACATGCCAGTCTATTGCATACTGTGGCAACTCAAAAACAAACACAAAGACAATGTTAAGCTTCATTTAAAGAACCAAATAGCTTTCAGCAGTGTTTGATATAATGGCGAGTGATTTTCTAGTGCCAAATGATCAATTTAGCATGATTACTCAAGGATAAGGTGTTGGAGTGATGGCTGCTGGAAATGGGCCCTGTCTAGATTTTATCAAAAAATACTTTTTTCAAATAGTGATGGTGCTGTTTTTTACATTAGTAATGTCCTGACTATACTTTGTGATCAGTTGAATGCAAATTAAAGTACCTATTTCCTTCTGAAACAGCAAAATCTGTACATTATTCCAAACTTTTGGTCGGCAGTGTATATAAAACTACCAAACAATTAGTCTATTCAATTTCGTCTATTCGATATTCTCTATTGACTTATAGCGCTATATTCTCAATCGTCTAAAGGCATACTGTAGCTTTGTAGGAAGTGGACTGCAATTTAAGTTATTTCATTAACAAAATTTTCCCACTGACATTAGCACTTAAATCTCATTCATGCTTGCATCCAGTTCAAAACATTCAAACATGTCGCATCCCAATCTGCCTCTAGATAAGATTTGGAAGATTTTAGAATAACTTAAATTTCAATCAGTTTCCCATTGGTATTTTCTCATGTTTATGCACATTTTTTTGTAACTACTGATTGATTAAATCATTTATTATAGGATTTGAGATCGAGTTGTTTTCTATTCCAAGAGCTAACATGAAAAATGAAATTCTTTTTAACTCCACGAACTGTAGCTGCTCTGGAAATTACTAGAATTTCACCTTCCAGTCCCCAAATTTTATCTTTTGTTTGGTAAAAGAATATGTTCCAGACAGTTGTTCTGTTTCGTCTTATCATGTTTCATTCATAACCTTTTTGTCCCAGCCGGTGAGAGCACAGCTGGGTGTTTTGTAGATCTAGGCCAGACATTTCATCATTCAGGTCCTTGGAGAAGATGTTAGCTGTAGTCCCACACTGGTGAAGAAGCTAGATAAAAGAAAACAGAAGAGGTAAATACCTTCGAAAGGCAAATGTGTTAAAAACTAAATCTAAAGCATTCATTAAGAGATTCAATGCTGCATATTTAGTGTGTAAACCTAAAAAAAAAAAAAAAAACATTAACATAGATGAATCCAGTGTGCTGATCGTTTTGATATACTGTATATTTATTTGTGATACATCTAAATGGTGAATTTGCCAAACAAATGACCATTCTATCATCATTCACTCAGCTGTGCATTGTTCCAAACCTGTATGACTTTATTTCTTTACTGTATATTACAACATAGTCTCATGACAACTCGTAATAATTCGTACAAGATATTGAAATTGTATATATTGTACAACTATTTTAAGAAAGGAAATATCTGTGAACAAATTTGTTTACTCATTCCATATTTATTTACGCAATACAAATGACTGATATATATGTCAATAACCTGCATACGCTTTCTTCGTCTCGTTCCAAACCTCGATGTTTCTTTCATGGTACACATTTTTTTTACTTTTTTTTTTTTTTTTTTAATCCTATTAAAAAAAATCTTCTAAAAATCTACAAATCCTACTAAAAAATCCTATTAAAATCATAATTAGGTTTAGAGTTTGGGTAAGGGGTTAAACTTAGGAAAAATCATGATAACATTGTTTATATTTCACTTTGAGAGTAAAAGTGGTGCGTTTTTGTTCAAGCCAACTCTGGATTTCACCATCTCGCACTATTATTACGACTTTTCATGAGACCAGGATGGTATATTACAAGTTCCTCATTCAATTGATTTGTGTGAGGAACATTTATTAACTTAAAAATCCTCCAGCCTGCCAAAACTCTCAAATCTCATTCACGTTTGCGTAGTCACAAGTCATGTGAGATGATACGTGGAAATAGTGCACAAGTCATATGGACAAGCTAATTTAACACATATATGAAATATTGTATATGTTCATATATGGTTTTAAGTGATAAAAAAGTCACATACTTGTACATGTAAACTCAGCAAAAAAAGAAACGTCCCTTTTTCAGGACACTGTATTTTAAAAAGAATTTAGTAAAAATCCAAATAACTTCACAGATCTTTATTGTAAAGGGTTTAAACAATGTTTTCCATGCGTGTTCAATGAACCATAAACAATTCATGAACATGCACCTGTGGAACGGTCATTAAGACACTAACAGCTTACAGATGGTAGGCAATTAAGGTCACAGTTATAAAAACTTATGACACTAAAGAGACCTTTCTACTGACTCTGAAAAACACCAAAAGAAAGATGCCTAGGGTCCCTGCTCATCTGCATGAACGTGCCTTAGGCATGCTGCATGGAGGCATGAGGACTGCAGATGTGGCCAGGGCAATACATTGCGATGTCCGTACTGTGAGACGCCTAAGACAGCGCTACAGGGAGACAGGAAGGACAGCTGATCGTCCTCGCAGTGGCAGACCACATGTAAAATCACATACACAGGATCGGTACATCTGAATTTCACACCTGCGGGACAGGTACAGGAAGGCAACAACAATTGCCCGAGATACACCAGGAATGCACAATCCCTCCATCAGTGCTCAGACTGTCTGCAATAGGCTGAGAGAGGCTGGACTGAGGGCTTGTAGGCCTGTTGTAAGGCAGGTCCTTACCAGACATCACTGGCAACAACGTCGCCTATGGGCACAAAACCGCCTTTGCTGGACCAGACAGGACTGGCAAAAAGTGCTCTTTACTGACGAGGCATGGTTTTGTCTCACCAGGAGTGATGGTCGGACTCGCATTTATCGTCGAAGGAATGAGCGTTACACCGAGGCCTGTATTCTGGAGCGGGATCGATTTGGAGGTGGAGGTTCTGTCATGGTCTGGGGCGGTGTGTCACAGCATCATCGGACTGAGCTTGTTGTCATTGCAAGCAATTACAGGGAAGACATCCTCCTTCCTCATGTGGTACCCTTCCTGCAGGCTCATCCTGACATGAGTCTCCAATATGACAATGCCACCAGCCATACTGCTCGTTCTGTGCATGATTTCCTGCAAGACAGGAATGTCTGTGTTCTGCCATGGCCAGCGAAGAGCTCGGATCTCAATCCCATTGAGCACGTCTGGGACCTGTTGGATCGGAGGGTGAAGGCTAGGGCCATTTTCCCCAGAAATGTCCTTGAACTTGCGAGTGCCTTGGCGGAAGAGTGGGGTAACATCTCACAGCAAGAACTGGCAAATCTGGTGCAGTCCATGAGGAGGAAATGCACTGCAGTACTTAATGCAGACATTATTCCATTTCTGTGAGTCACATGTCTGTGAAACTTGTTCAGTTTATGTCTTAGTTGTTGAATCTTTTTATGTTCATACAAATATTTACATGTTAAGTTTGCTGAAAATAAAAGGAGTTGAAAGTGAGAGGACATTTATTTTTTTGCTGAGTTTAACATGTAACATGTTTTTCAAAATACTATTCTTTTCATGTAAGCAACATAGAATTCTGAATATGTACATACTCAAATATACAAACTATAATTTTCAATACATTCATATATCAGATTTCTGTATTGGATACTTTTATAATATTGTACTTTTTCCCTTTTTGAAACTTGACAGTTGTGGTTACTAAATGTTTCTGTTGGATGCAAAATGTTGTGTTAACCTCATGCAGGACATATGCTCTTTATGTGTTTCACAGATAAAATACATGACGTTTTAGTAAATTAGGACAAGAATTGTAATTTTTGTGTAAACTATTCCGTTAACCTACGGCATTTGTAACTATATAAAATATATTTAGCTTTTTGCTGTAATATCAAGCATCCAGGCAACAGCCTAAAAGTGAGAGTGTGGATTGTGTTGTATGTTTGACTTCAGCATGTGATAGATTGTGTAAATAATTTCAGGTGTCGGTATTCATAGGTGCTTGGGACTCTCCAATCAGAGCTAATCAGCACAGATTCATACGAACATGGAGGAAGAGGAGCATCCCTCTCTTCCTCGCGATCGTCACGGCGACACCACGCAATAAACAGTTGTGCGGCAGCTTATCTCAGATGAAAATTCCCTGATGAAAATTGCTGCGCACTCTCAGCTCAGCACACTTAAAATCAGGTATGACCTCAGTGCATGTGTGTTTTTCTCTCTCTCTCTCTTTCTCTCTGTCTCTTACTGTGGATGTTTTATTCCCCCCTCTATGTCCTTGTTTTCTCTTCCTCTTGCCACTATACACACATTTGTGAGGCTATGTGTGTGCGTACAAGCCCTCAACTGCAGTCTAAATTAATTTCATTCATTTATAATAGTGCTTGCAAGATAGGACTGTACATTCCTCAAACATTCAGTTTAAACCCCTTAACAACAGGATTAAACTTTGGCAACTATTTTAGGCCGAACCGTTTAACATATATATATATATATATATATATATATATATATATATATATATATATATATATATATATATATATACTGTATACTCCATTTAAACTTCGTTTTAAAGATACTCTCAGCCTTAAAGGGACAGTCCACCCCAAAAAAAATAAATAAAGATTCTGTCATTGTTTACTCACCCTCGTGTCGTTTCAAATCTGTAAAAAAAAAAAAAAAAAAAACAAAACAAAAAAACAGTGTACATGATTTGGAAGTTGCATTTTCACTGAAAAATTTATTTTTACTCCACTGACGGTTAGATTTGGGGTTTGGGTTTGGGGTAGAGTTAATAAAATATGCATTGTTGTTGACTGTTTTACATCATTTAGAACTAAAATTACTGCTCGCTTTTGGCGCCACTCTGTGGACATTTCATGTGGAAACTAGAGCTCACATGTGCCCATATGTTCAACAACACTTCCAGCTTCGGCCACTGGGGACAGTGATTTGAATTTCAGCAAGTGCAACAGCAGAACTTTAGCCCCAAAGTCACCAAATTGCAGTGTAAACACAGCCGAACGGAGTGCTTGTTTTTCTCTCATGTAATGATTCACTTCAATTCTTAGAGTCCTCAGGTGAGCTCAACACTAAAGCAGATTCAGTTTAAGCACTGCCGCCCCCCCATCTCCATTAGACATCCTTTATGTTGCTCATTTCACAATGACCCAGAGGACTCTAAAAATAACATTAATGGCTGATGGGGATTAGGTCTTTGGGAACAAGCTGTAGTGGTGATATTTAGCTCTGATGACTTAACAAACTCATCTGTTTAGTGTGGATGGACAGCGAGTAAAGTCAAAGAGAGAACTCATCCTTAACTGTCCTCATGTGTACAGTATTTATGTTTATTTCCTATTCGAGTGCAATAGAACCAAGTAGTTTATACTTTTAATAGCTTCAGTTGGTTCCTCAATTTGTTCTGTGTGTCCTCTATAGAAATCTAGGACATTTTGTGATAAACAGTGGACCGAAATAGTATGCGGACACTTACGTCAGGCTTCCAAATGTATGAATGTCATTGCAGTAGATACCAAAATATCAAACCAAGATAAGGCAAACATTTCACAAAAACAAGTTTAGGTTTTCAATTATAAAACAATGGTCAAAATGGACAAAACCTTTCTTGTGCTGAAATGTTAGTGGAAGTGTCCATGTAAATGTGATGAACTTGAGGGGAACTGAGTTTTTACATCCACTAAAAATCATCTGGAGACTAGCTGATTAAAAGTAATTTAAAAAATGGCAACAACAACAAAAAAACAGTCTTGCATTATTTGCATGAAAATGCCACTTTTTTGTTGTTTTGATATTTTGTGATCTATTCATTTAAATTAATTCAAGGGTTTAAGTGTCCAAATACTTTTCTGAGCCACTGTATCATTATGCATTCATCTTGTATCTTGTCAAATTCTTGATTATTTGCTGCTTATTAATTACTTGTACCACTTGTATAACAAAAGGACAACAAAACTTAAAACACATTCAAAAAGTCTCAGTCTAATGTCATTACATTAAACATGATCAGAGCTGTTATTGTATACAGCTTTCACGAATCAACGTTAATCTATTTGTAGCCAAGTGGAGAAATTTCATGAAATTTAACTCTAGTCATAAATTGGACGTGGCCCATTGAAGACCGGAGTTCTGCAACACCAGAGGTTGGCGATGCCCACTTACCAGCATTCTCTCATGATAGAAGCGTCAGAGCAGACGTTGTGCAAGAGAGCTCCTGGTTTTGTTCATTGGTTGATAATTATTTGGGATGTATATGGACTGCATGTGTGAAGTTATACACATAATACAGCCCCATCGATCGCTGTCCTTTTTCTGAAACAGACATATACTCAAGGCAGGCCATCATACAGCATTCAGATTTCAAAGCACCTTGATTTCACAAAGAATAAAAAAGTGTTTTCTGCTGTATAATTACCAAAGCATCCACCTTGCTTCAGTCGACTGGCTTCAACACAAAGCATCAAAGGCAGAAAAATTAATATACATTATTTATATAGGCCCATGCATTTCTGAAACTTTTATTCTTATTTCAATATCAAAGTGCTTGAGAAATGGCCTAAATTAATTAGAACATGTTCATCTCATCAGTAATTGCACTTTCCTGAAAAGATTTTGCTCTTATGGAAAGAAATTGGTACTTTTATTCACCAAAGTGGCATTCAACTGATCACAATGTATAGTCAGGACATTAATAACGTGAAAAATTACTATTACAAAAAAAAAAAAAAAAAAAGATTCTTCTTAAACTACTTCAAAGAGTTCTCATCAAAACAATCCTGTGCAGCAATGACAGCTTTGCAGATCCTTGGCATTCTAGCTGTCAGTTTGTCCAGATACTCAGGTGTTATTTCACCCCACACTTCCTGTAGCACTTGCCATAGATGTGGTTTTTCTGTTTCAAAAGTGTCTTTTTCTTTGCAATTCTTCCCATAAGACCTGCACCCGAGTCTTCTCTTTCCTGTTGTACATGAAACTGGTGTTGAGCGGGTAGAATTCAATGAAGCTGTCAGCTGAGGACATGTGAGGTGTCTTTCTCAAACTAGAGACTCTGATAACTCTGTTATCTTCTTGTTTAGTTGAACATCTGGCCTTCCACATCTCTTTCTGTCCTTGTTAGAGCCAGTTGTCCTTTGTCTTTGAAGACTGTAGTGTACACCTTTGTATGAAATCTTCAGTTTATTGGCAATTTCAAGCATTGTATAGCCGTCATTCCTCAAAACAATGAGTGACTGACGAGTTTCTAGAGAAAGCTGTTTCTTTTTTGCCCTTTTGGACCTAATATTGACCTTAAGATATGCCAGTCTATTGCATATTGTGGCAACTCAAAAACAAACACAAAGACAATGTTAAGCTTCATTTAACAAACTAAATAGCTTCCAGCTGTGTTTGATATAATGGCAAGTGATTTTCTAGCACCAAATTATCAATTTAGCATGATTACTCAAGGATAAGGTGTTGGAGTGATGGCTGCTGGAAATGGGGCCTGTCTAGATTTGATCAAAAATGACTTTTTTCAAATAGTGATGGTGCTGTTTTTTACATCAGTAATATCCTGACTATACTTTGTGATCAGTCGAATGCCACTTTGATGAATTAAAGTAACAATTTCTGTCCAAAACAGCAAAATCTGTACATTATTCCAAACTTTTGGCTGCCAGTGTATGTGTGTATATATATATATATATATATATATATATATATATATATATATATAATTTATTTATTTATTTTTTATTTTATTTTTTTATACAGGGTTGGGGAGTAATGGAATACATGTAACGGGATTACGTATTTAAAATACAAAATATAAGTAACTGTATTCCACTACAGTTACAGTTTAAATCATTGGTAATTAGAATACAGTTACATTCAAAAAGTATTTTGATTACTGAAGAGATTACTTTGTATTTTATTGTCATTTGTTTCATTTAATATTTAGTCCTTTCAGATGTAAAACATTTATACATATAAATGATGCAATCCAAAGTGCATTTGAACAGCAGTGAAATACTTTCTTATGATGTGTTACATTCATACGAGCAGACAGAGAAGTAAGTTTGAAGTAAGTTTGGAGCAGAAGAAACAAAAATAAACCTTGTGTAAATTGTCAGCTTTACGCTAAGCTAAAATGTTATTTCTAGCCATTTTACATGCGTGTTACCAGGCACGATCATATTTTTTTATCAAGAAAATTCACGTTAGATCATAATTTATTTTTTTCTAGTAAGACCTTTGATATTAGGGCAAAAGTCATATTCTTGATAATAATTTTTGTATTGTTTTCCTGTAAAAATATCAAAAAATCCTTAAAACAAGATCAATTTGATTTATCTTGATTTAGAAACAACACTTCATAAGATATTTAGGTTTTTCAGAGAATGTATTTTTAACATGTATTTTGTCTTACTGTACTGGCAGAGTTTTTATAGTCAAAACAAGTGAAAAAATCTACCAGTGCTGAAGAAGTAATCCAAAGTATTTATATTACATTACTGACCTTGAGTAATCTAACGAAATATGTTACAAATGATAATTTACAGCATCTATTCTGTAATTTGTAGTGGGATACATTTCAAAAGTAACCCTCCCAACCCTGTATGTATATATATATATATATATATATATATATATATATATATATACACAGGTGCATCTCAAATTAGAATGTCGTGGAAAAGTTCATTTATTTCAGTAATTCAACTCAAATTGTGAAACTCGTGTATTAAATAAATTCAATGCACACAGACCGAAGTAGTTTAAGTCTTTGGTTCTTTTAATTGTGATGATTTTGGCTCACATTTAACAAAAACCCACCAATTCACTATCTCAAAAAATTAGAATATGGTGACATGCCAATCAGCTAATCAACTCAAAACACCTGCAAAGGTTTCCTGAGCCTTCAAAATGGTCTGTCAGTTTGGTTCACAAGGCTACACAATCATGGGGAAGACTGCTGATCTGACAGTTGTCCAGAAGACAATGACTGACACCCTTCACAAGGAGGGTAAGCCACAAACATTCATTGCCAAAGAAGCTGGCTGTGCACAGAGTGCTGTATCCAAGCATGTTAAGAGAAAGTTGAGTGGAAGGAAAAAGTGTGGAAGAAAAAGATGCACAACCAACCGAATGAACCGCAGCATTATGAGGATTGTCAAGCAAAATCGATTCAAGAATTTGGGTGAACTTCACAAGGAATGGACTGAGGCTGGGGTCAAGGCATCAAGAACCACCACACACAGACGTGTCAAGGAATTTGGCTACAGTTGTCGTATTCCTCTTGTTAAGCCACTCCTGAACCACAGACAACGTCAGAGGTGTCTTACCTGGGCTAAGGAGAAGAACTGGACTGTTGCCCAGTGGTCCAAAGTCCTCTTTTCAGATGAGAGCAAGTTTTGTATTTCATTTGGAAACCAAGGTCCTAGAGTCTGGAGGAAGGGTGGAGAAGCTCATAGCCCAAGTTGCTTGAAGTCCAGTGTTAAGTTTCCACAGTCTGTGATGATTTGGGGTGCAATGCATCTGCTGGTGTTGGTCCATTGTGTTTTTTGAAAACCAAAGTCACTGCACTCGTTTACCAAGAAATTTTGGAGCATTTCATGCTTCCTTCTGCTGACCAGCTTTTTAAAGATGCTGATTTCATTTTCCAGCAGGATTTGGCACCTGCCCACACTGCTAAAAGCACCAAAAGTTGGTTAAATGACCATGGTGTTGGTGTGCTTGACTGGTCAGCAAACTCACCAGACCTGAACCCCATAGAGAATCTATGGGGTATTGTCAAGAGGAAAATGAGAAACAAGAGACCAAAAATGCAGATGAGCTGAAGGCCACTGTCAAAGAAACCTGGGCTTCCATACCACCTCAGCAGTGCCACAAACTGATCACCTCCATGCCATGCCGCATTGAGGCAGTAATTAAAGCAAAAGGAGCCCCTACCAAGTATTGAGTACATATACAGTACATGAACATACTTTCCAGAAGGCCAACAATTCACTAAAAATGTTTTTTTTATTGGTCTTATGATGTATTCTAATTTTTTGAGAGTGAATTGGTGGGTTTTTGTTAAATGTGAGCCAAAATCATCACAATTAAAAGAACCAAAGACTTAAACTACTTTGGTCTGTGTGCACTGAATTTATTTAATACACGAGTTTCACAATTTGAGTTGAATTACTGAAATAAATGAACTTTTCCACGACATTCTAATTTATTGAGATGCACCTGTATATGCTGTATAGTGAGGATGTCTTCAAAAATAATGGGCAAAAAAAAACAAACAAAAAAAATTTACATTTCCTTCATAAAAAGTCCAGTAAACATAAAAGAGCTAAATCAATATCTGGTTTGACAACCTTGAAATTGAAATGTGTAAGTCTTAATATACTGTATTTACATTGCATTATGGTAATGAGAATTGGCGGGAAATAGCTCCGTTTTTAGTTAGGCAAAATAGACATTATCATATCTTTCTAGATTTGGAGGTTAAATGTGGCCCGGCTATATTCTGAGACGATTCATCCAAGCAACACTCAAAAAAATATTTCAGTCTGTTTTTTAGATTTACACATTTCAATTGTAAAACAAATTTCTAACAGACTGAACTGAGCAAACTTTAACAAAATTAAATGAATAAAACTTACAGTGGCATGCAAAAGTTTGGGCACCCCTGACCAATATTTCTGTTGCTGTGAATAGTTAAATAGAAGATGAGTTGATCTCCAAAAGGCATAAAGTTAAAGATGAAACATTCTTTTCAACATTTTAAGCATGATAAGTGTATTATTTTTGTTTTGTACAATTTTAGAGTGAAAAAAAAGGAAAGGAGCACCATGCAAAAGTTTGGGCACCCCAAGAGATTTGAGCTCTCATAACTTTTACCAAGGTCTCAGACCTTAATTAGCTTGTTAGGGCTATGGCTTGTTCACAATTATCATTTGAAAGGCCAGGTGATGCAAATTTCAAAGCTATACAAATACTCTGACTCCTCTAACATTGTCCCAACAATCAGCAGCCATGGGCTCTTCTAAGCAGCTGCCTAGCACTCTGAAAATTTTAATAATTGATGCCCACAAAGCAGGAGAAAGCTATAAGAAGATAGCAAAGCGTTTTCAGGTAGCCGTCTTCTCAGTTCATAATGTAATTAAGAAATGGTAGTTAACAGGAACGGTGGAGGTCAAGTTGAGGTCTGCAAGACCAAGAAAACTTTCAGAGAGAACTCCTTGTAGGATTGCTAAAAAGGCAAATTAAAAACCCTGTTTGATTGCAATAGACCTTAAGGAAGATTTAGCAGACTCTGGAGTAGTGGTGCATTGTTCTACTGTGCAGCGACACCTGCACAAAAATGACCTTCATGGAAGAGTCATGAGAAGAAAACCTTTCCTGCATCCTTGCCACAAAATCCAGCGTCAGATGTTTGCAAATGAACATATAAACAAGACTGATGCATTTTGGAAACAAGTCCTGTGGACTGATTAAGTTAAAATCAGTTTGGGGTGCCCACACTTTTGCATGCCACTGTATAGGGTAATATATATAGAGGCCTATTTGTTTTAAAGTATGTAACACAGTTTTAATGGAAATTTGTTATTCATTTGAGATGCGTAAAATAAAAATATATAAGCAAGAAACAATACAACTCCATTGCATTTCTGTATTCCATTCAGGTTAAACAGAGACAAAAAATAAGACACACATTTTAAGTCTTGATGGGTAAAAATGTTGAAATCACTCTAGCTGCAGCATTGTGTTTTGTGTTTTTCCGCTGGTTATTTGGAGGCTTATGGAAGACTGCTGGCTTGTTGGTTTTTTACTTTCGGGTGAAATGAAATTGACCTGAAGCAGTAACATCCACTCAGTCTTCAATCAGTATTTTGCTGCCCTTCTCTTCACTTCATTCTCTCTCAGTTCATCAGTGTGTAAGTGGGAATTCTGCGGAAATCCTTCACCTTAAGCAAGCATCCACGCTCTAGAATCAGAATGAGCTTTATTGCCAAGTATGCTTACACATACAAGGAATTTGTCTTGGTGTCAAAAACTTCCAGTGCACAAACAATACAACAACAAGACATAGATAATAATAAAAAAATATAATAAAAAGTGAATAGAATATATAAGTATATATAGAAATACAGAATAAGACTATATATATATACAGGTGCATCTCAATAAATTAGAATGTCGTGGAAAAGTTCATTTATTTCAGTAATTCAACTCAAATTGTGAAACTCGTGTATTAAATAAATTCAGTGCACACAGACTGAAGTAGTTTAAGTCTTTGGTTCTTTTAATTGTGATGATTTTGGCTCACATTTAACAAAAACCCACCAATTCACTATCTCAAAAAATTAGAATATGGTGACATGCCAATCAGCTAATCAACTCAAAACACCTGCAAAGGTTTCCTGAGCCTTCAAAATGGTCTCTCAGTTTGGTTCACTAGGCTACACAATCATGGGGAAGATTGCTGATCTGACAGTTGTCCAGAAGACAATCATTGACACCCTTCACAAGGAGGGTAAGCCACAAACATTCATTGCCAAAGAAGCTGGCTGTTCACAGAGTGCTGTATCCAAGCATGTTAACAGAAAGTTGAGTGGAAGGAAAAAGTGTGGAAGAAAAAGATGCACAACCAACCGAGAGAACCGCAGCCTTATGAGGATTGTCAAGCAAAATCGATTCAAGAATTTGGGTGAACTTGGGAATGGACTGAGTCTGGGGTCAAGGCATCAAGAGCCACCACACACAGACATGTCAAGAAATTTGGCTACAGTTGTCGTATTCCTCTTGTTAAGCCACTCCTGAACCACAGACAACGTCAGAGGCGTCTTACCTGGGCTAAGGAGAAGAAGAACTGGACTGTTGCCCAGTGGTCCAAAGTCCTCTTTTCAGATGAGAGCAAGTTTTGTATTTCATCTGGAAACCAAGGTCCTAGAGTCTGGAGGAAGGGTGGAGAAGCTCATAGCCCAAGTTGCTTGAAGTCCAGTGTTACGTTTCCACAGTCTATGATGATTTGGGGTGCAATGTCATCTGCTGGTGTTGGTCCATTGTGTTTTTTGAAAACCAAAGTCACTGCACCCGTTTACCAAGAAATTTTGGAGCACATCATGCTTCCTTCTGCTGACCAGCTTTTTAAAGATGCTGATTTCATTTTCCAGCAGGATTTGGCACCTGCCCACACTGGCAAATGCACCAAAAGTTGGTTAAATGACCATGGTGTTGGTGTGCTTGACTGGCCAGCAAATTCACCAGACCTGAACCCCATAGAGAATCTATGGGGTATTGTCAAGAGGAAAATGAGAAACAAGAGACCAAAAAATGCAGATGAGCTGAAGGCCACTGTCAAAGAAACCTGGGCTTCCATACCACCTCGGCAGTGCCACAAACTGATCACCTCCATGCCACGCCGAATTGAGGCAGTAATTAAAGCAAAAGGAGCCCCTACCAAGTATTGAGTACATATACAGTAAATGAACATACTTTCCAGAAGGCCAACAATTCACTAAAAATGTTTTTTTTATTGGTCTTATGATGTATTCTAATTTTTTGAGATAGTGAATTGGTGGGTTTTTGTTAAATGTGAGCAAAATCATCACAATTAAAAGAACCAAAGACTTAAACTACTTCAGTATGTGTGCATTGAATTTATTTAATACACGAGTTTCACAATTTGAGTTGAATTACTGAAAAAAATGAACTTTTCCACGACATTCTAATTTATTGAGATGCACCTGTATATATATATATATATAAGTATGTACAAATACAAATCTGTTATATACAGAAGCAAGGGAATGTAATGGCAGAAGAGGTAGGATATGTTGGATAAATATAAATAGACTAAGCTGTGTATTGCACATAATTGTTGCTCAATGGGGCAGTTTTAACTGTTCATGAGATGGATAGCCTGAGGGAAAAAAACTGTTCCTGTGCCTGACGGTTCTGGTGCCAGAAGGAAACAGTTCAAAAAGGTAGTGGGCTGGGTGAGTGGGGCCAAGAGTGATTTTTCCAGCCCTTTTCCTTACTCTGGAAGTGTACAGTTCTTGAAGGGAGGGCAGGGGGCAACCAATAATCCTCAACAGTCCAAACTGTCCTTTGTAGTCTTCTGATGTCCGATTTTGTAGCTGAACCAAACCAGACAGTTACTGAAGTGCAGAGGACAGACTCGATGACTGCTGAGTAGAACTGTATCAGCAGCACCTGTGGCAGGTTGAACTTCCTCAGTTTTTCACAATGGAGTCAATGTGGGTCTCCCACTTCAGGTCCTGTGAGATGGTAGAGACCAGGAACCTGAATGACTCTACTGCTGCCACATTGCTGTTCAGCATGGTGAGCAGTGTCAATGTTGGTGTGTTTCTCTTAAAGTCCATTATCATCTCCACTGTTTTGAGCATGTTCAGCTCTAGGTTGTTTTGACTGCATCAGTGAGCCAGCCATTCAACCTCCCTTCTGTATACAGATTTATTGTCATCTTGGATGAGGCAGATGACAGCAGTGTCATCTGCAAACTTCAGGAGATTGACAGAGGAGTCCTTGGCGGTGCAGTCATTGGTATACAGGGAGAAGAGTAGTGGGGAGAGCACACATCTCTGGGGGGCACCAAAGGAGGTCACAAATATAATGGTCCTCTTTGGTCCTTTAATAAAGGCGCTGAATGCAAGAATTTTCTGAATAAAGGCTTTAAATGTGAGAGGCCCAAAAGTGTATACTTTTTGGTTTTAAAAGATGTATTTTTAAAGTTAACACAGTACAAGACAAACATTGTGTCTGCATTGCAAGCAATTTGCCTATTTCAACCATCTTTCTTTTTTGTGCTGCCTCAAAGAAAATATGAATATAATTTGAATTTATTTTCATCTGTAAAGAGACATAGGTGGACTGTGTCAGCTGGCTAGCAAAAAGAATATACACAAAATTATTTACTGCCCTCAAGTTGTCCCTCATTGTTCCCTATCTGTCACTCACTCGACGTTGTGTCGATGTAGTGACACTAGGGGTCACTCCTGGGAGCCCCAAACACCTCTGATCTTTTTTTTTAAAAGGCCAATGAGAATTGGCAAGTGGAATTTGTATGCCACTCCCCCAGACATACAGGTATAAAAGGAGCTGGTATGCAACCACTCATTCAGATTTTCTCTTCGGAGTCGAGCGATTCTATTCATTGAGCTGAATTCATCCGCCGAGTTCATTCACCTTTCTCTGCTGGATTTTACGTTGCATTTCAGCGGGTTCTCCCCCTCTGCATCTGTGGTTTGCAGAAGAATGCCCCAGGGCTCTTCGGCAGAACGTATTAAAAGAGTATATTCTAATAGAGTGTGTTTTCTTTCTAAAAGAGCGGCACACACGGAACGTCTTTTTAAAGACACGTCTTTTTAAAGATGCCTTTCCATTTGTGTGTTATTCCTGGTTGCGTTCGTTATCTCTCCGCTTCCGACGGCCACGATCGCTGTCTTACGTGTCTGGGCGCTGCCCACGCGGAGACATCGTTCGTGGGTGGATCATGTCCTCGTTGCGGTCGGGGCTTGCATTCGTAAGAAAGCAAACCACCCCAGTGGCTCCCCACGCCGGTCCTTCTACCTACGGGTTTGAGACCGCATCGGTTAGCAATGGGGGTGATTTGGGGACCTCAATGGGACCACCTCCGCCGGGTATCTCCCCATTGCGTGATCATCACGCCGGTCTGTTGCCGCCTCTTCAGCCTTTGGATCGACCTGGCATTTCTACAGGCAGGAATTCCCCTAGAGCAAGTCTCCAGGCGCATCGTGGTTACAACAGATGCCTCCAAGACGGGCTGAGGCACCGTATGCAACGGGCACACAGCCACCGGCTCCTGGATTGGCCCGCGGCTGCATTGGCACATCAACTGCCTAGAGTTGTTAGCAGTACTGCTCGCCCTGCGGAGGTTTCGGCCATTGATCCAGGGCAAGCACGTGTTGGTCCGGACGGACAACACAGCGATGGTAGCATACATCAACCGCCAAGGCGGTCTGTGCTCCCATTGCATGTCACAACTCGCCCGCCGTCTCCTCCTCTGGAGTCGGCAGCGCCTCAAGTTGCTACAAGCCACTCACATCCCGGGTGACCGCAACACCGCAGCGGACACGCTGTCACATCAGGTTACTCTCAGGGGAGAGTGGAGACTCCATCCTCAGGTGGTCCAGCTGATTTGGAGTCGATTCGGTCGAGCAGAGGTAGACCTGTTTGCTTCCCAGGAATCCTCCCACTGCCCGCTTTGGTACGCCCTGACCGAGGCACCTCTCTTATAGACGCATCTCACTCATAAACGTGTTGGCACACAGCTGGCCCCCTGGACTATGCAAGTATGCATTTCCCCCAGTGAACCTACTTGCACAGACCCTGTGCAAGGTCAGGGAGGACGGGGAGCAAGTCATCCTAGTAGCACCCTACTGGCCCACCCAGACATGGCTCTTGGATCTCACGCTCCTTGCGACAGCATTCTTTCTCAGGGACGGGGCACCATCTGGCACCCATGACCAGACCTCTGGAATCTACACATCTGTCCCTTGGACAGGACGCGGAGGACTTAAGTGGCCTACCGCTCATGGTGGTAGACACGATCACTCAGGCTAGGGCTCCCTCTACGAGGCGCCTGTATGCCTTGAAGTGGCGTCTGTTCGCTAAGTGGTGTTCTTCCCGACGCGAAGACCCCCAGAGATGCGCAGTTGGATCGGTGCTTTCCTTCCTTCAGGAAAGGTTGGAGAGGTGACTGTCCCCCTCCACCTTGAATCTGTATGTAGCCGCTATTTCGGCCCATCACGATGCGGTAGATGGTAAGTACCTGGGGAAGCATGACTTGATCATCAGGTTCCTGAGAGACGCTAGGAGGTTGAACCTCTCTAGACCACGCCTCGTCCCCCCATGGGACCTCTCTGTAGTCCTTCAGGGTCTACGGGGAGCTCCCTTTGAGCCCTTGGAGTCAGCAGAGCTTAAAGCACTCTCTTTGAAGACTGCCCTCCTGACTGCACTCACTTCCATCTCACAAGCGTTCTCTGTCAGCGAATCGTGCCTGGAGTTCGGTCCGGGTTACTCTCACGTGATCCTGAGACCCCGACCGGGCTATGTGCCCAAGGTTCCCATGACCCCTTTTAGGGATCAGGTGGTGAACCTGCAAGCGCTGCCCCAGGAGGAGGCAGACCCAGCCTTGGCGTTGCTGTGTCCGGTGCGAGCTTTACGCATCTATTTGGATCACACACAGAGCTTTAGATGCTCCAAGCAGCTCTTTGTCTGATTTGGTGGACAGCGGAAAGGAAGCACTGTCTCCAAACAGAGGATTGCCCACTGGGTCATTGATGCCATCACGTGCCTGGCCAGTGGCACCTCTTTTTTCTTTTTTTTTTGGGGGGGGGATTTTTCCCCTTTTTCTCCCAATTTGGAATGCCCAATTCCCAATGCGCTCTAAGTCCTCGTGGTCGCATAGTGATTCGCCTCAGTCCGGGTGGCGGAGGACGAATCCCAGTTGCCTCCACGTCTGAGACAGTCAACCCACGCATCTTATCACGTGGCTTGTTGAGCGCATTGCCACGGAGACATAGCGTGTGTGGAGGCTTCACGCCATCTACTGCGGCAACCACGCTCAATTCACCATGCGCCCCACCGAGAACAAACCACATTATAGCGACCACGAGGAGGTTACCCCATGTGACTCTACCCTCCCTAGCAACCGGGCCAATTTGGTTGCTTAGGAGACCTGGCTGGAGTCACTCAGCACGCCCTGGATTCGAACTAGCGAACTCCAGGGGTGGTAGCCAGCGTATTTTACCACTGAGCTACCCAGGCCCCAGTGGCACCTCTTTGGCAGACACCTGCAGAGCAGCGGGCTGGACAGCACCCAACACCTTTGAGAGGTTCTACAATATCCGGGTTGAGCCGGTCTCGTCCCGAGTAGTGGCAGGCACGAGCAGGTAAGTTCTGGGTTAACTGGCCGGGTGTACCGCTTGCACATAGCGCCTTTCCCCTGCCTTGAGGGGAAGAGGTGTGCTCTTGACTCCCAGTAGTGTTCACAGACTGTGATCCCTGGATGACTTTCTTCCTTAGCCCTGTGGCAGTCGAGTTTGCGGAGAAACTCGCTGCCGGCTCAGTAAGTGCGCTAAAGTGTGCTCCCTTTTTTGGGGGGGGGGCAGGGTGTGGTCTCACAATGTCTTCCCCTTGGGAGTGACACCCCCTCCCCCCGACGTAGACACTTAAGGCTCCCAGTCAGTTAACAAATTCCACTCTTTCTGGGGAGAAAAGAGAAGGAAAAGAGGCCTCGGCTGGGCTAGCCTGTCCACCTATTCCTTGGGTAGTCGACTTGTTCCTGAAGGACTGTTTGACGCTCATAAAGAGCATTGGGGGTGGTTACGTGACGACCTGGTGCGCTGGCTAAGAGGAACACAGCAGTCTGCCCGTCACACACCGCCACTTCACGTAACACCGTTCAGTTAGTTGTGGCATTTTGTATAGGGACCCCTAGTGTCACTACATCGACACAACATCGAGTGAGTGATAGATAGGGAACATCATGGTTACTTTCGTAACCTCCGTTCCCTGATGGAGGGAATGAGATGTTGTGTCCCTCTTGCCACAATGCTGAACTACCTGCTGAAATGGCTGGGACCTTATCTCAGCTCCTCAGCACAAAACCTGAATGAGTGATTGCATACCAGCTCCTTTTATACCTGTATGTCTGGGGGAGTGGCATGCAAATTCCACTTGCCAATTCTCATTGGCCTTTTAAAAAAAAAAGATCAGAGGTGTTTGGGGCTCCCAAGAGTGACCCCTAGTGTCACTACACCGACACAACGTCTCTTTCCCTCCATCAGGGAACGGAGGTTATGAAAGTAACTATGACGTTTTTTCCTCCCAGCAGAATCTTTTTTTCTTCAAGAATCCTAACGCTGCTCATTTACATACAAAAACAGTTCATATTGACCACTGCTGTGAAGGTCCAAAGAGGAAAAAAAAAAAAAAACATTATTAAAATGCCACAAAAGTAGTCCATACAACACCAAACTGTTGTATAGCCCAAGAAAGCTTGGAATATTGTGAACTTGTAATATGGACTTCTGTTATGAGGTCTTTATACTGAACCTTTAATTGTGCTTTATAGTATTTGTCCTTTATGAAGCTTGACAGCTCCTGCTCACTATAAACTGTTATTCTATGGAGTAGAGCTGCTTAAAATATCTCTTTTTATGTGAAAATGGTGAATAGTTTGCACCCTTGGAAATTAATGTCAGTCGGTACAACATTTCAATCATAAAACAGTGGTCAAATATTGCATGTTTAGTTAGATATATCTCACATGACACAAACACTCTTAAACTGAACTGCTTGCTGATGCGCGGTGCTCCACGAGGTTCCCACTTAGCTTCTTTTGACATTGATGAGCAGTGCAGCAGAACAGCAACAAGGATATCAATTATTCTGGGGGACAATCTGGCCATATCTGATTATTGGGGGGTACTTGTCACCCTCAAAGTATATTGTGGTTATGGCCCTGCTTCTGCCACATTCACAGACTCGCAATAGAACGCTCTGGAATACTGTGATAAAGTTGAGTTCGTGGGCAAGAGTCAGGAGACAACGAAATAGGTTCAAGGTCAGTTTTTTTTTTTATGACAAACACACACTCGACGGTAACCATCAACTAACATAAAAACTCATAGATTCGGTGGAACACTCTCTAAATCACTGGACACTCGTGTTTTCTGGTCACTCTCTCTTCCACTCTGATGCTCTGGCATGCCTTATCAGGTCTCCCTCTGCCATCACTATAATGAGAGACAGGTGTTAGAGTAATTACAGCCCAGGTGATGAGCTTAAACTGCTTTCCCTCTGCCGCAGACAGATACATGACCAATGCCACATACCCCCACTGTCATACTGCAAACAACAGGGGTTCGAGCCACTTATCCCAATTTTTAGCGTCTTCGTGTACAAATTTACGAATCATGCTTGTCAAGGTCTTATTAAATTGTTCTAACAACCCGTCAGTTTGCAGGTGATGAACGCTGGTGCAAATTGATTTAATGCCTAATAATTCGTACAGTTCGCGTAGTGTACGTGACATGAATGTTGTGCCCATTTCCTTTGGAATCCCCACTTGGGAGATCGTTTTGAAGAGTGCCTCTGCAACACTACGTGCTGAGATGTTGCGTAGAGGCACTGCTTCCGGAGATCGTGTTGCATAGTCCACCAAAATTAATACAAAGCGATGGCCACGTGCACTCCCCTCTAATGGCCCGATGAGGTCCATGCCAATTCTCTCGAAGGGGACCTTGATCAATGACAGAGGGTGCAATGGCGCTTTTGGGATGGCTGTTGGATTCACCAAATGGCATTCACGGCACACCGCACACCATTTGCATACATCGCCGTGAATGCCCAGCTAAAAAAAATGGGCCATTATACTGTTCAAAGTCTTTTCATGACCTAAGTGACCAGCCATTGGGTTATAGTGAGCCACCTGGAAGAGTGTTTCCCGGCGGCTCTTTGGTACTAATAGCTGAGTTGTAATTTCTTTGGTCTGAGTGTCCTGCATCACTCGATATAACCACTCTTTAATAATAGAAAAGTATGGGTATGTGAGTGCCACATTAGGCTGGAGCTGCTGACCATCAATTTCTTTCACTTGGTCAAAGGCATGCTTGAGGGACTCATCACGCTACTGCTCCAGAGGGAAATCCCCCTCAGGGAAGCCCCTGAGTACAGGAATTCCCTCATCTGCATCATCATGATGCGGAGCAGACGTCGATGGCCCTGGTACCGCCTCTCCAGCCATAGCATCGCATGTCACACACCGCGACACCACTTTGCAGGATCCATCCACACACATTAACCTCAATACATTTTTAAAACGACGCCAAATGGTTCCCAGAATTAGTGGATGGGTGAGGTGGGAATTAACCACGGCCTCGACTCTATGCCTTTTTCCCCTGAATCGTATCTCAGTGGTAACCACCGGATACTTGTAAATGTCACCATGCACACACCTCACCTTCACCTATTTATTCTTACCCAATGCCCCACCTTGCACCAAGCGTTTGTGGATAGAGGTTTGGGAACAACCCTAATACACCAAAGCTTGATGTGTATCCCCTTTTACTCTTACGGTATTCAATACACCCCTGCCCGATCGGGGGCGGCCTGTGGAGTGTCAGGGATCTGGATCAGTGTCCCCACCTCCATCACAGGACAACAATCCTGGCAATGCCCGGCTTCCCCACAGCTCCAACAGACCGGCCCAGGCTTTGCTTCCACACTCATGGGAGCGGTCTTGCCAACCTGGGGGGGATAGCAGAGGGAGACAGGGGGAGTAGGGGTGACAGACAAGGGGAGGGGTCCCCTGGACCGGGGATGGGGTTTGGGCGGGGCTCCTCCCCACTTCCGGGGAGCCGTAACTGGGTGGGACTTGGAGGTACACGGAAACATGAGACACAGGGGGTGGAGAGAGAGAAGAGTGAGAAGAAAACACTGCTTTGGTGCCTCCTAGAAATGCCGCCATATAGTCCTCTGCCAGCTGGACGGCCTTCTCCAGCAACGCCGGGCAGTGGCACTGGATCCACCCGGACATGCCTTGAGGAAGTTGGGAGATAAACTACTCCAACACCACCAGATCGACAACTTCCACGGTGCCGTGGGTTCCCTCCACCAGCAACCATTTCCGGCAGGCGTCCCGGAGCTGTTGGGCAAAAGCGAACAGGTGGCCGTGCTTCCCGAAGCTCAGGGATCTGAAGAGCTGTCGACCCTGCTCTGGGCTACGACCAACCCATTGCTGGATGGCCTTCTTCAAATCGTTGTAATTAAGGAGGCTGGCAGAAGGAAGTTGCTGTAACGCTAGCCCACTTATCTGGAGGCCACTTCCATACCTCTGCGGTTTTCTCGAATAAGTCAAGAAAAGCCTCTGGGTTGTCATCTGGCCCCATCTTCATTAGGGCCACGGGTGGGGTGGGCTCCGGGGAGGTCACAGTGCCAGCCAGAGATCAGGCTCCGGAGCACCTGCCAGTCCTCCGCTTGTGCCTGGAGCAGGACTTGGAAACACTGTTCCTGCTCCAGGTGTACCTCAATGAGGGCTTGATGCTGATTCTGCTGGATGCCTGCAAGGGTCTTGAAGACTTCGCCCAGCGGTGAAGACTCCATAACGGCATTCTCCTCCAAAGCTGGGTTTTCAGCACCATTGTGATAAAGTTGAGTTTGTGGGCAATGGAGGAGTCAGGAGACAACCAAACATGTTCAAGGTCAGTTTTTTTTAATGATAAACACACACACACTTGACAGTAACCATCAACTAACATAAAAACTCGTAGATTCGGTGGAACAGTCTCTAAATCACTGGACACTCTCTCTCATGCCTTCTGGTCACTTTCTCTCCCACTCTGACGCTCTGGTGTGCCTTATCAGGTCTCCCTCCGCCATCACTATTATGAGAGACAGGTGTTAGAGTAATTACAGCCCAGGTGACGAGCCTAAACCGCTTTCCCTCTCCCACAGACAGACTCATGACCACGCCCCCCCATGCCACAAATACATATCACACCGGATAAGCTTCCAATGGATGGCTGAGGGTAAAAAATGAAAGAGTAAAAGTATTCCTGTTGCGTTCTCATAAATACGACTGATCTCTTAAAATAGGGTTGTTTTTAGAGCATGTTTAAACTCAACATGAAACACAATTCACAACCCATTTAAAGGGATAGTTCACTCAAAAATTTCTAAAATTCTCTCATTATTTACTCACCCTCATGCCCTACCAAATCTAGGACTTTCTTTCTTCTGCAAAACACAAAAATGTTTTAAAGAAAATTTCAACTTTGTTGGTCCTCACAATGCAAGTGAATGGTGACCAGAACTTTGAAGGCCCAAAAGGCAGTAGAAAAGTAATCCATAACTAAGACTCCAGTGGTTAAATCAATATCTTCTAAAGCAATATGATAGGTGTGGGTGAGAAACAGATCAATATTTAAGTTTTTTTTTTTTTTACTATAAATCTACACTTTCACTTCGAAATTCTAGTCACCGTTCACTTGCATTGTGCTAGCTCATGTGTGTTCTGCAGAAGAACGAAAGTCATACACATCTGGGATGGCATGAGGGTGAGTAAATGATGAGAGAATTGTCCTTTTTGGGTGAACTATCACTTTAACTTCTATAATGTGATATATTTTTCAGTGAATCTTAATATTCAACAAGCAAAAAGTTAGGTTGGCATTTCTTTCTGAAAATAGCAGGCTCCTATCTGATTAGCTGGCATTTTTTAAATTTCATGTTTATAATGTTTGTACAGTAGCAAAGCCACATTTGGATCATGTACTTTAAAATAAGCACTATGTAAAAAATAAAATAAATAAATAAATAAAAAAATATTATTGTACTAGGGTTTTATATATTGTTTTACATGTTTCCTTCATTGTCTATTTTAACTCCTTTTTATGGTTGTTGGTTGATGATCATCGTTTGGTCTTATGATTGTGGAGTACTCTAACACATAGGAAGTATTTACCTTTCTGGGACTTATACAACACGGTTGGGACTAATGCACATGGGATCATTACACTTTGGATTGTATAAACAACAGTGGACATTGGGACTTCACATTGGGACACTCAAAACTGGCATGTAGTGCCAGAGCCTCTACCCTAGGGATGTGCCTGAAGCCGGATATAATATTCGGAAAGGCATGAATAATGACTTCAAAACGAATAAAGGATTCATCCAAATAATAAAAAAAATATTCCTATGACTGATTCTCCAAGAGGCACAAGGATAAAGTGATATTTTAAATAAGCATATACAAAATTACAAATTATTCATTAATCTGTGCAGCCAATATTTCTAAAGTGTAAACCTTATGAATGAAAATGAGCACATTGTGATTTCAGATCGGATGGGCGCAGTCTCGACTCCATTTGCGGTCTCTGCTAATTGTGAGCATCTGGTGCTTATCAAGTGTAACTAACTAAGATACGACATCATATGCACTTTCCACTTCTTGAATTGTTTATGTTAATGTATCACACAATTCACACGTAATTCCAATGTATTCATTTATAGCCTAAACCTGTGCGCGATGTTAAATTCCTGTCCTGAAGTGATGATTTCATGTCTGAGCCCGTCTATCCGTCTTTTAAAGTTGACCACATTTATGTCCACATCAGAAATTAAGAAAATTATCTGGTTAAGACTTTATTCCAGAAAAAATGCTCCATAAAGGTTTAAATGCTCAAGAGTATTCATCAATTAGGAATATTCCTCCTTGTGTAAAACGAAGAAACTGAAACATGCTCCGTCTTTTTTCTCCGTCTTCTTAAAACTGTGCTACCTCTGATAAGGTGCTATATAAATGTAACATTATTATTATTATTATTATTTAACTAAATAATTGTGTCTTATAGTAAAAATTCCTGATAAATTTACGAGACTTTCATCTGTTTGTAAGCTATATTGATTTCATTTTAATTTCTTTGAATGTTTGAATTTGTATTTATTATTCACTGCAAAATGTGTACTTCACATTTCACATTTTGCTTGACACCTCCTGCCTTCAGAATAATGTTGTTATACATGCACAGACAAACGAAAATTCTGTTTCATGCAGATATTAATATCAGAAATACCAGGAGAAGCCAGTTATCACAGTTATCAACATATTCCACAGTTAATGTAGCCTACAAATTCAGCTTCATCTGGTAAGAAAAAAAAAAAAAAAAGAGAATAAGAATAAAATATATATTTTTAAATAGTAGTTGTATAATAATCATCATCATCATCATCATCATCATCATAATAATTATAATAATAATAATTATTATTAGGCTATTATCATGAAAAGGCATATACAAGCAGGGTTGGGGAGTAACGAAATACATGTAACGGGATTACGTATTTAAAATACAAAATATAAGTAACTGTACTCCACTACAGTTACAATTTAAATCATTGGTAATTAGAATACAGTTACATTCAAAAAGTATTTTGATTACTGAAGAGATTACTTTGCATTTTATTGTCATTTGTTTCATTTAATATTTAGTCCTTTCAGATGGAAAACATTTATACATATAAATGATGCGATCCAAAGTGCATTTGAACAGCGGTGAAATACTTTCTTATGATGTGTTACATTCATACGAGCAGACAGAGAAGTACGTTTGAAGTAAGTTTGGAGCAGAAGAAATAGAAATAAACCTTGTTAGCTTTACGCTAAGCTAAAATGCTATTTCTAGCCATTTTACATGCACATGTTACCAGGCACGATCATATTTTTTTTTATCAAGAAAATTCACGTTGGATCATAATTTCCTTTTTTCTAGTAAGACCTTTGATATTAGGGCAAAAATCATATTCTTGATACTAATTTTTATTTTTATTTTTCCTGTAAAAATATAAAAAAATCCTTAAAACAAGATCAATTTGATTTATCTTGTTTTAGAAACAACACTGCATAAGATATTTAGGTTTTTCAGAGAATGTATTTTTAACATGTGTATTTTGTCTTACTGTACTGGCAGAGTTTTTATAGTCAAAACAAGTGAAGAAAATCTACCAGTGCTGAAGAAGTAATCCAAAGTATTTAGAATACGTTACTGACCTTGAGTAATCTAACGAAATATGTTACAAATTACATTTTACAGCATGTATTCTGTAATCTGTAGTGGGATACATTTCAAAAGTAACCCTCCTAACCTTGTATACAAGGCATATTTTATTAATAAAAACTATAAATGTAAGAGTAACATTTAAAAATAGGCATTTCATTTAGTTTTGACGCACTTCCTGTTCAAGCCACGCCCACACCCAGTTCTTTCCGAATACAGAGACAGATACAGATACAAATACAGATAATGGCTTCACTGCACACCCCTAGTCTACCTTGTGACAGACTGAGAGTAAACTTTGTATTGTAAAGTCTTGTTCACAGTATATATTGTAAATATAATTGCATTGAAATTCACTTATTTGTTTATGTTTTTTCTTATTCTCACACATACTTCCTCACACAAGATCAGAGCCAGTCTTTATTGTGTGTACGATATGCCTGATCATTACATGTTTACAAGGTACCATGCTGCTACAGTAAGCAATTTTTAGGAGGAACTAATAAATAGATTTTTTTAAAGTGAGGTTTGTGGCATCAAATCTTTTATATTCTGAGTTTTGTTTGCGAGATTTAAGTAGCAAGTTCCTACCATTTTTGTCCAATGAATTTCCATGACTTTTCCATGATCTTTCCAGGCATTTGTGGTTCCTGGATGCATTTTTTAATTTATTTATTTTTAATCATTTTTATTTAGACTCAATTTGCTAATGTATCATTTAGGAGTGATTTGTAAACCATTTATACTACTTCATTAAAAAGAACTAATTAAAAAAGAAAAATTCACTGACAAATCGGACATCACTATGGCCTGAGTGCAAGTTTTACACATAATATATACAGTATATATACACACCGATCAGCCACAACATTAAAACCACCTGCCTAATGCTGTGTAGGTCCCCCTCGTGCTGCCAAAACAGCTCCAACCCGCATCTCAGAATAGCATTCTGAGATGATATTCTTCTCACCACAATTGTACAGAGTGGTTATCTGAGTTACCATAGCCTTTGTCAGTTCGAACCAGTCTGGCCATTCTCTGTTGATCTCTCTCATCATCAAGGCATTTCCATCCACAGAACTGCCCCTCACTGGATGTTTTTTGTTTTTGGCACCATTCAGAGTAAATTCTAGAGACTGTTTTGTGTGAAAATCCCAGGAGATCAGCAGTTACAGAAATACTCAACCAGCCCGTCTAGCACCAACAATCATGCCACGGTCCAAATCACTGAGATCACATCTTTTCCCCATTCTGATGGTTGATGTGAAAATTAACTGAAGCTCCTGACCCATATCTGTATGATTTGCTGATTAGATAATCACATGGATGATTGTTGGTGCCAGATGGGCTGGTTTGAGTATTTCTGTAACTGCTGATCTCCTGGGATTTTCACACAAAACAGTCTCTAGAATTTACTCTGAATGGTGCCGAAAACAAAAAACATCCAGTGAGTGGCAGTTCTGTGGACGGAAATTACTTGTTGATGAGAGAGGTCAACAGAGAACAGCCAGACTGGTTCGAACTGACAAAGTCTATGGTAACTCAGATAACCACTCTGTACAATTGTGGTGAGAAGAATATAATCTCAGAATGCTATTCTGAGATGCGGGTTGGCGCTGTTTTGGCGGCACGAGGGGGACCTACACAATATTAGGCAGGTGGTTTTAATGTTGTGGCTGATCAGTGTATATGTACTGTATATTAACTTAACTCTATGATTTAAACTCCATTTTAATATGTTCATTGCAGAAATTAGAAAAGACCATGAAGTTTTCATATACTGTATATATATGAAAAGCAAATGTTTTAAATATTATATATATTACATTAAAGCAAATAACCAAAAAAATAAAAATAAAAAATAAATAAATAAATAATAATAATAATAATAATAATAATGAGAAAGAGATTTTTGCAATACTTTAATGAAAATTTGCAGGGGACAGAGCTACATTTTTATGGATTTAATGCAGGTCCTAAAATTGTCTTTATGCAAGATTCTTCTCCCTTACTTTTATTTTTATTTATTTATTTATTTTATTTTTTATTTTGGGGTGAAATATGACCTGTGAGATTCACCCAACAAGTGTACACAAACACAAATAAGTACACATAAACAAACAGGTGACATGTTTAATGGTCATTAGTAATTTCTACATATGTTGGGTATGAACTTCAATGGAACACAATGATTTAAACTCTGTTTTAATATCTTCACTGAAGAAATGATAAAAGACCATGAAGTTCATTTAGTCATTAAATGTGTGAAGGTAGAGCTGATTAAAGGACTACATCAGCGTGTCTTTAGGTCAAAGATAGCAGACACACAGAGATTTAAAACATAAACACTTTCACACACACTTCACACTCTTTCAGTAACTGCCTCTTTATGGGTGGATGAGTGGTTATCATTATCCTCTTCACTAATGAGCAGATACTAGATTCTCATCTCTATATAGTAAAGGGTATCAAATCAGACAGCCTCGTTTTAAGAAAATTAATCTGATTACGGGAGCGAGAAGGTCTTACATCACCACATAACACCAAAAGGCATTTAAAATCATGCTTCTAAATTTACTGCAATGTTAAAAAAACATTCAAGGGTGATTAATGGAGGCTTATTTTGATGGTCATTGGTTTCTGTAGTTTTTCTCAGTTCAACCTGATACAAAATGAATAAGATGGCGAATAAAACCAATAAATAAATAAATAAATGATCAAGTGTGTAGTCATTTAGAAGATTAATTTATCCGAAGCAACTTGCTGCTCGCTAATTAGGGGAACCATCTCTCAGGAGTAACCTGGAGTAAAAGAATGCATGAAATAAAAATTGGAGTTTTGTGGTGATGAAGGCATCTAAATATATGTACTCCTTAAAGTTGACAAAATAGCTTTTAGTGAATATATGCATTTAAGATTTACGCAAAAATGAGCCATAAATATTGATGACTTATACTGCACTCATTTTGTCTAATAAAATGCTTTCTAGAATGCAGTGTCCCTCCACCTAATAGCAACTTCTTCAGACTAGCAATTGAGTACAACAGTCTGGTTCTGGAAGTAAAAATCCCATTCATTTCTTTTTCCATAAGGGAATTAATTTGTAACTATAACTTACAAAGCTTTAAAGACAGACCTACCGTGAGCTCAAAGATTGCAAGACAAAAGTTTACCAAAAGCCATCAGTCTGCGTTATATCAAATTCATAAAAAAAAAAAAAAAAAAAAAACTTGTTTAGTAGCGTTATTCCTAGTGAAGGACTACACTACCCATGATCCTAAAGGGGAAAATCCACCAATCAGAGAATCTGCAGCAATCAAACAAACTGCAACCACAATCGAGTCCGTCTCCCTTCACTCTCAAAATAATTATACATTTATATTTGAATATTTTGAAATAAGTTTAAAATATATTGTTTCTATTCTTATAATCAACTTTAATAAATATTTTTACATTTTTCCATTGTTTTTATTCCGATTACATCATTCGCAATGCTTCATGGGATTGTAGTTCATTCCCTTGTTAAAGATTTTAAGTACACAGTCTTGAACCTTTGACTTTTTGTCCAATTTCCAAATACATTTTTGCTTCAATTCAAAATGTTGTGATTCATCTCAGAGGTTGGTTTAGTTCCACAGTTTTCAAACTGGGAGGCGCGCCTCCCAAGGGGGGCACCAGAGCATGTCAGGGGAGGCTCGGAGGCTGATGATAATTTCACCAAGTTAAATCAAAAGATACATAAAAACGCTAACAATTTATTGTGAAGATGAATGAAAATTATTGGCATAATGGACCATAGTCCAACTTAGACCGTAGCTCTATGACGTCATAATATTATTAATGTCGAGAGCACAACATGCATATCATGCGAGAGCGCATCCATGTACCGGTTGCGCCAGCGCGAATCCCTCTGCTCGGACGTGGACAACTCTCACTCAAAACTGGACGTGGGCTCTCAAATAAACTGCGCTGCTCTATGACTTTCACAAATCTATTATAAAGAAACACAGCTCTGCCACTAATCATTCATATTCTGCTTCTGCAGACGTGTTATATCAATAAAATATGTGGAACATTTTCACACATGTCCATTATTATGAGTTCAACATGATATCGGTTTGATGTGTCATCGTGTTCGTGACAAGAGCAGTTTCACATAGAGATGAAGACTGACCCATGTGCTGCGAGTTTATCACAGATAGAGGCTAAAAACTGTTAAGTAATCCCATTGTATTTTTAATAAAAAGTAATGTAGAATACAGTTTCATATTAGTAATAGAAACATTTACTTACTGTCCAAGACTTTGAAAATCCCTGGTTTAGTTCATGGCTTACATAGTAATTCGCTCTATAGTAATAAAGATTCATAGCTGTGACTCAAAAAAAAAGACTGTTGGCTATTCAAAATAAGGGCAAGCCCTCCAGTGTGTCCTACTATCCCAACTTCCTGTTCCAATAGGAAATAGGTAAACACAAGAATGCAAACTATTTTGGTCATACAGTATATACTGCTCATAAAATGATATTTCACTGTAATAAGTAAAATTGTCATCATGCACTAATTTCAATCTATGATATGCAAGGAGTTTAACTTAATGGTACATAAGGACTTAAATTTGGCCTCTCACCCAAAACCAATTGTATCACTTCAGAAGACATGCTTTAAATGACTTGAGTCATATGGAATGCCTTTATGTACTTTTTGGAGCTTTCAAGTTGTTTGAAAAAAGTAAAATAATAAATCACCACATTCTTCAAAATATCTTAATTTGTGTTCCGCAGAAGAAAGAAAGTCATACGAGTTTGAAATGGAATAAGGGTGAGTAAATGATGAGATCATTAGCATTTTTGGGTGAGCTATTTCCTTGAGCATTCTTGATGTATTTCCTAAAACTTTACTCCAGCAAAGTAACTGACTTGACACATCACCCTTTGGTTACTGTGAAAACAGGTTGCCACGGTGATATGCACCCAGTGGGCAGGTGGCTTAGGTCAACTACTGTGTTCACCTGTTGTGACATCTCATCTCCCCACTCCTCTGGTTCTCGCCTCTTCTTTCCTGCTGACTCATCTGTTGGGCCCTGCTGTCTCCATGTGTGGCTCTCGATGAGGCTCTGCTCATTCCACTTTGTTGGCTGGAAGATTGTTCATTAGGAGCCCATCTGTTGCTGAAGTGAGGCAGCCTCAAGTCCATCACACTTTTTCTTTTTTCACACATTTTAGCTGGCTTCTCTCATCCCTCCTGTCACTCGCTCCCTCGAGAGGAGGAGGGGAGAAAAACGCCATCACAGCCCTGATGACAGGAGAGTCTGTCCAGATGCCTCGGGGGGAATCTTGCCTGGTTCTACAGGTCTCAAACTCCCATTGGTCATTATTAGCACATGAACACCCTCCATCTCTCTCTCTCTCTCTCTCTCTCTCTCACACACACACACACACACACACAGATAGACAAAACATTATCTTACATTCATTGGCTTAGAATCTCAATTTGTCGTTTACCGATTGGCCCCATACACTTCCATTGAAAGTGCCTCACTGTAACCTAGGTATTTGCTTTTTTTTAAAGAAAAGGAGGGACGAGTCGAAATTAATTTCTGTGGTAATCAACATTTTGCCACAAATGCTGTTGATTGACCTTAACTTGTATTGAACCCGAAATATTCCTTTAAAGGGGTCACAAAATATAATTTTCCTTGATATTTAGACATATAAGAGGTTACTGTACTATAAAAACATACTGCAAATTTCAGAACTCAAAACTTCCTCCACAGCATGAAAAGAGCATTTATTGTTCCCACCTTTTTGAAACGTCTCGTTTTGAAAACTGTGTTCGTGACATCACGAAACATTGCTCAGCTGTATTTATGCGCCCCACAACAAGCGTCATCGCACCCTTGACCCCGCCCACTGGCGCTCAGTTTGTATCGTAAACAGAGAGAGAGAGAGAGAGAGAGAGACAGGTCTACTGTGATCAACTATGCCTGAACTCCAAAGTGGACCCATCTGGATTATTTTGAAGTTTTTTTGTGCATAGAACATGCATTACACAGACATCTTTTACCTTTGTCATGTTTATCACGCCGCTTTTAAAAGACGTGGTGTCAGTTACAACTCAGAAAAGGAGACTCCGTTCGACTTCATTCAGCTGCTCTGCGTACTGCTGTTCTTGCACCCATCTGTGCTATTTTTAATTGTTGGTGTATGTAAACAAGCACAAGCTGGACATCTTTGACCGTTTGGATATGTTTCTGGCGATCTGCGACTCAGTGCACCAGTGTGTGTGTGTCTTGTTCATAGTGCTATGGACTGTATATGTGCGAATATCAGCGAAGACTGCTTGTCATAATACAATTCAAGCGTTGAAAAGGAACTGTTATTGAAGAATGGAGCAGTTAAAAACACTTGAACTTGACAGCAAAACCATGAGTAAACAGTTTCATTCATGAATATTTCTTATGTAATGACTGTTTGATAGGTATGGTGCTGATGTGCTTGAGTGAACATTTTAATATATGTTGGATGTGTGTTGTGTAAACCCTGAAATTTAGTTTTATAATGTTGTGGAGAGCTTGTTTATTCTATTCCGATTGAGTTTCAAATATGGCTGAATTTGAGGGGCTGCACAATTTTAGCCAATCAGAACAGTAGTCGTTTACACTGAAGTTTAAAGGAACGCTGAGGCCAAAAACGAGCGTTCTCTCAGAGGGCAAGAGGCAGGGTGGAAAATGATCATTTATTGCTAAACTATGACAGTTTTGGTGTAAAAAAAAAACTTTACTGACATTACCAGTGGACCTCAGGGAAGATAAAAAATAAAAAATAAAAAATTGCATTTCATGCAAAAAGATAGTATCTTTAAAAGATAGTTAGATGTTTACCTTTATTCTTTTCAAAGTTCCATACAAGATAGTGAATATGTTCGTTCCGCTCAAAAAACAAAAACAAATAAGATGTGTCTACTTAGTAGAGATCGACAGTTGTTCTAATTGGACCGATATTAATTAGACCGATATTTTTAACCAAAATTACACTTCTCCACTTAATCAGTTATCGGTACCTTAGTATCGGGTTTACTAATAAGTTATACATAGCGCAAAACAAAGATATGTGCTTTAGTCCACATCTACACTAATCCTAAAGTTTTCATTTTCCTAACATAAACTGTTTCCAAAATACAGTATGTGGTTATGGAGAGCACTTTCAAAACGCCGTTCTACTGTGAATAAGAGGCGTAACGAAATAAATGCGTTTTTAAACAAAAACATTTTAATGTAGGCGTGCCCTAAAACCTCCTTAAGCTAGAACTTTCCTGTGCAGTGTAGTGCGAAGTTTCTTCACTTGAGACTGCTGGTCTCCCGCCTATGCATGTGTTTGAATGGGAGTGAATGGAGCACGAAATGTAATGTGACCGGCTCATAAGGTTTCCAAAGACTTAAAAGTTCAGATAAGAGTCTTGATCAAGTACCCAAATATTGCCAATGAAATGGGCTAAATGAATTATGTGTTTACAATGTGCAGTATGAGTCTCATAAAGCAGTCTTTTCACCTTCAGAAGTTAAACATTAGAAATAATACAATACTTTGTAAAATTGGTTATACTTAAAACATGCAAAATAAGGCAATAAGTGCAAATAATGATAGATGCTATTAACACTAAGTCTAAATAGCAACCATAAGCATCTTCTTTGCACTAGTGTAAGATTAAATACTAACATACAGTATATGGGCATCACTGCAGCATGTTTATTGTGTTTATTTAGAGTCCCACAGACACCCTACACCAACCCCTAAACCTAACCCTAACCCTAACTTACAAAAATTAACCATGGTTTTCTACAGTAACCATAGTATCAGCATGGTATTTTGTAGTAACGTTAAAATTAAAACATGATTACTATATTAACACCATATTACTGTAGTAACACCATGGTTAATTGCATTAAAAGCATTGTTACTGAACGATTGCATTGCGACAAACTCTGTGAAATGAATCTAAGATGGCAGAGAGTCAAGAGAAATGTTGATTATTGTATATAAATACTCCTAATCATTCGATACCAAAAAGTATAGATAAACAGATGTTCAAGTAAATTTAAAATGGACTATTTCACTAATATTTGGACATATTCTCCTATGTTTGTCCAAATATGTTTGGTTTAAAATAAATGCATTTTAGTTTGACATTTTGTTATCTAATGCAATTAAATTTTTATGTGTGGCTTACGTGTCCAAATACCCCTCCAATTAAAGGACTAGATAAAAATTGAGCACTAAAAACAATCATTATTATTTATACTCATATAACTTTCTATTTTGTTTTTGTAGTGGTCAGTCTACACAATAAAAGTAAACCGTCCTTTGGTTTCAATAATAACGTGTTACATCTCTCTGTTTCTATAATGAAATGTGAAGTCCTGATTTAAAGACCCTTCAGTGGAAGCATTTAAGTGTGTATTTTAATTCGATGAGAGCCGCTGAAGTGTTGGCGTGCATATTAATTGGATATTAATTAGCTCTGTCTCAGGCTACTCTTGTCTCTAATGTGCTTATTAAGTGACAGTGGGGAAACACAGGGCTACTCCGTCCTCATCTACTGGGGTTTGTTTAGTGCTCATTTAGTGCTGTTGTGGGTTCTAAAATGAAGTGTTATAGTTGTATGTCAATTAGAAAAGTCCTAGATACATAATAAAAAAGTATTGTGGTGGTACCATGATACAGTGATGGTATCAGATGGTAATACCATAGTACTGAATGATTATATTGTTATGTACCATGGTATTTTCAGGTTAGAACAAACTCCTAATCTAGTGTATGAGCAATAATAATAGTGATGCCTGCCTTAGCAATATTATTACTATATAATTAAAATGAAATAATATTAAGTGCAGTGAGTCAGAGATTACAGGTGAAAGTGTGTGTTATGTGTAGTCACATCTGCTATGTAGTTTTCCTTTTTCTTTCGTTTCGATGACGTCAGAGCAGAAGAACTGGGTTCATGGAACCCATCCAGGAAATAAATTCATTAGAAAAGCATTTACACACTACCACAGTGACAGCTGAGTGCTGAAGTGCAAACCGTCAGTTCGTGAGCCTGTAGTGTTGCAGCAGATCTGCAGAGCCATCCCAGCCTGTATGAGTCAGAGCCGTGTGCTCGCTGACGTGAAGGGGAATCGAAACCGAACCGAGAGCTGACTGAGCCGTCTGTCTCCAGATAGGACCAAAATTTGCTGAGCACCAACCAGATTTCACTGAAACACACACACACACAGAGAGAGAGAGAGAGAGAGAGAGAGAGAGAGAGAGAGAGAGAGAGAGAGAGAATGAGAATATGTTCATATGTCTGTGTGTGAATACATCTGCATTAAAGGAATAGTTCACCCAAACATTAATATTTTGTCAAACCTTCATGCTGTACCAAGACCTGCTGTTATGTTTTCAGTGTAACACAAAAGAAGATTTTTTTACGTTTCTTCACGCAGCTCTTGTCCATTCAGTGACAGTTGTATGATAGTGACCATGGCTGCCAAGCTCCAAAAGGGACAAAAAAACATCATAAAAGTGCAATAAAACTAGTCCGTATGATTTATGCACTAAGTTTTAAGTCTACTGAAGCTATACTATAGCTCTGTGTGATGGGCAGGTATAAGTGATTTATTAAGTTGGCTTAAAAAAAAAAAAAGTAATGTAAACAAAGACACACAAGGCCTTTAAATTAATATTCTGGGTTCAGTACACTCAATCGACAGCATTTGTTGATTACCACAAAAATTAATCTCGACAATTACCTGGGTTACATTGAGGCACTTACAATGGAAGTGAATGGGACCATTACATAAATGCTAAAATGCACAATATTTAAAAAAGTATAGCCACAAGACATAAACAATATGCGTGTTATTGCTAACCAACCTTCACTGTGTAAAGTTACAGTATATCCAATTTTACAACTTCGTTTCCATGGCAATGTAATGTTGTAAACTCTGTAATCCCTGTAAACAACATTTTAAGCAACTTTACAGCTCAAATAAAACAGAAGAATTAATGTAAGTGCTTTTATAAATTTATAAACTTCATTTCTGCCTTTAAACCCTCCAAACATTGGCCCCATTCACTTCCATTGTAAGTGCCAGTCTAACCCAGATTTTACCTTCTTTTAAAGAAAAGGAGGGACGAGTTGAATTTATTTTTTTGTGGTAATTAACATTATGCCACAAATGCTTTCGATTGAGCTTAACTTGTATTGAAACCAGAATATTCCTGTAATATTTCAACATTGCAAAGAAGTGTCCTTTTCAATTGCTGAAGTATTAAGTACACTTGCATTTCTTGCATTAGCCATGCACAACAAATTTTGGGTTGGTTTGGGTTTGGTGGAATCAAAATCTCCAATCTCCAAAATCCAAAAGAACAAATATATTTAGAAATTCATCAGTCAATTGTTATTTTGAGAGATGAAGGCTATTTCATGCACAGCTTTCTTTTTTTCCCCTCCCCTTTTCTCCCCAATTTGGAATGCCCAATGTGCTCTAGGTCCTCGTGGTAGCGTAGTGACTTGCCTCAATCTGGATGGCAGAGGACAAATCTCTGTTGCCTCCACATCTGAGACTGTCAATCCGTGCATCTTATCACGTGGCTTGTTGAGCGGTTTACCGCGGAGACGTAGCACGTGCGAAGGCCCATGCTGTTCTCCATGGCATCCACGCACAACTCACCACACGCCCCACCGAGAGCAAGAACCACACATTATACAGACCACGAGGAGGTTACCCCATGTGACTCTACCCTCCCTTGCAACCGGGCCAATTTGGTTGCTTAGGAGACCTGGCTGGAGTCACTCAGCACACCCTGGATTAGAACTCGTGAGGGGTGGTAGTCAGCATCTTTACCCCCCCCCCCCCCCCATGCACAGCTTTTTTGAAAAAATAAATAAAACTAGATTTAACAATGACAGATATAATAGTGGGCAGCCCAGATGCACAACAACAAGAAAACAAGTACATCAGAGTCTCTAGTTTGAGAAACAGACTCCTCACTGGTCCTAAACTAGCAGCCTCAATGACTCATACATGCAAAACACCAGTTCCATCTGCAACAGTGGAGAGAAGACTCTGGGATGTTGGCATTTGAGGAAGACTTTCCTAGAAAAAGCCACATCTGGAACAGGCAAATAAGAATAAATGTGTAGAATATGCAAAGGAACTTAAAAGATTGAGTGGTAAATGATTAGAAATGAGTATCATTGATGGATGAAACAATGCTTGAGGTGTTGAGCTGTTGTTAGAAAAGCCTAGTTGGAAAATCTGCGAGAAGTGTCCTACATGTTAGAGAAGTGCTGCAAAAAGCATGAGATGAAACTTTACCTGAGCCCCTAGAATAAACTGACTGCAAGAATGCCTGAGGTGTTATTGCTGCAACTGGAGAATTAATTGATGAACAGAAAGTTTGAAGAATACAGTATTTATATCAATAGAAATAGTCATTTTTAACATCATAGATGTCTTGACTGTAATTCTTGATCTATTTGAAGCATCAAAATCATATAATCAATTCTTTCTCAAACATAAATATTTCATAGTGTATATGTGAGAATATACAGAATGTCTCCTTGAGAACTTACACCCCACACGTCTGGGCCAGTCCTGGCACACCCCGCTGCTGCTCCGAACAGACTTTAGCAGTCCTGTCATGAAAAGCAGATTCATCAGTTTTACAAGAGGTTTCACGCCCAATGGGGTTTTGGGGAATTAAACTGCACTACATAAACCCTAGGACAAAGATTTACAGCAAGACAAGACGAATTACGATTTCGGTGAATGAGAGAAGAGTAATAGGTGGAGGCATCGCTGTCTGATTTGATTCGTAACGTTATGATCACAGAGGAATTTCGAGGTGAAAATCCTCTCACACAAACTATCTCTCATAGGAAATTAGAGTCAAAACATTGACTCACTCAAAGGATCAGAGTGCCAGAGCTGAGTGTGTGTTCATTTCACATGAAACAGTTTCTGTCAAAGACTTCCACTATAAAACATGCAAACATGCAACTGTCTATTAATAGGATAGTTCATCCAAAAATACATAGTGTTGTACGTATTGTGGTAGTTTCCTGGTGAAATGTCCACTAGAGGCACTACAAAAACAATGCCTTTTATTTCCTTTCACACAAATCATGAGTAAAATGACAGCATATCTGATCATAAACACGTACTTTTTGCTCTGTTCCTCACACAATATGGAGTTAATTAACAGAGGTTTGGGAGGAGCATGTTCATTTTAATCTGACAAATCACAGCCCTCGAGTAGGAGTATATAAGCCGCTGCTTATTTGCTTCTTGTGACAATTCTCCTGACATTTGGGTCCCACCCTCAAGCCAGCAAGATGTCTGAACTGGATCTCTTTCCCTACAATGATGAACTCTTCAACTCCCCCCTTAATACTCCATCACAGCCATCCGATCCCGGCAAAGACACTCCTCCGTCCAATGGCGTCATCGATCCAGCTGCTCCAAGCTGAGGATGCAGAGCTTCTCGCTCAGCAACCCGCACACCAAGACGCAGGAATAAACCCTCTCCTCTGCCATCCAGATCACCCAGATCTTCAACTTATGCCAACTGCTTCCAACATCCGCTTTTCACGCAGACTAAGTAAAATCCAACTATATGATTTATACGTCTCTTCCCAACATGACATTCCCTCTACCTCTAAAACCCCTGAAAATGTTATAGCCCAATCCTTACCTTCTACCCGTTTCTCTAGACGTGACGCCCCAGCTCGCAAACACCCCAACCACTCACAACTGTCTGGTTTTCCAGATACAGGCCATTTCTCCCTAACCAAACTTTCATCCCGTAAAAGGCCTTCAGCCAGCACGGTGTCAGCATTAGGCCAAGCGCCTAGCAAGCCACCACCTCTCCTTTCTCTCCCATTCCAGCCCCCGCTTACTACGCACCCAACCACCGGGCACCCTGGTGCAGAGGCCTTCCCGCTACCACCGCTCGGCATATCACAAACCTCAGAGGCCCTAAATCCTTCTCCTCAACCAGCCTTCCCCAGCTCTTTCCCCCTGTCTTACCCTTGGGCTTCCAGAGCGGAATCGAATGCGAGGCTGCCTCTGCTAACGACAAACACTCCAGCCCAACGTTTACCTTTTCCAGCACCTCCCCCTCACTCTATCCTACCTTCGGAGCCACCTCAGGCATGAGGATGCCTCCGCCTTCAGCACCGGCTCCGCCCCCACTCCTTCCCGGTTGGCCTCAACCAGCCCGCCCTCCTACTTTCACCCTCCATACAGCTACGCCACTAGCCATCCCTCCAAATGCCATAGCCTCTGAGCCTCCGCAAGTGTCCAATAATCTCTGGACCCAGATTTTGTCAGGTGCAGATACAGACCTGTCTTCCCTCCTCTCTCTCTACCCCACCAATGAGCCTGTATTTCATTTAGCCATTATACAGAATTTATTTGCTCCACTTTCCCCCACAGACGACGCAGACTAAATGATTATATGGGGATCATCGCAGAGCTCTCCCTCTCTTTCGGCGGCACTTATCATAAACTGTTCTCTGCAAAATGCGCTGTTCGAGTCGCACAGTGGAACCAGTCGCCATACTGGGGAGCCCTCGACATAGATCTCCATAACAAAGTTTTTCTGGGCTGTCATAGCATTTCCTGCACAGTATGCAGATCATCAGATCACCAAACTGAACTATGTCCTCTCACAAATTCCAACTTTCCCACCCGGTCAGCCCAAAGATCCGAAAACTCTACCAGCTATGTCCCATGCCCCTCCAACAACCCCCCTCTTGATCAACCAAATCTAGATTCCAGGGGATGGGTAGTAAGAATTTCAACCTGCAGACAAGTCAGCAACAATTTCAATGAGTTTGGTTGCCTTAGGCAACGCTGTCATTTCTTACATGTCTGTTCCCATTGTGGTGGTGCGCATGCCCACCCTATATGCCCTGTATCGAAACCTTTAAAAAATAAAAATCTTAAATTTCTCAGCACTCCTGTCAATATATCTTCTCTTGCTAAAGTACTTGTGAACCATTCTGTTGACCAATTTAAAAACTACCTTCTAAATGGCCTAAAATCTGGCTTCAACCTCGGGCTAGAAAGCTTGCCCTCTACTAGCGTTATTTGCAATAATTTGCAATCTGTGCTGGTTGAACCCGAAGTGGTGGATGACCTAATCCATAAAGAGTTAAAGTCAGGTTTTATGATCGACCCATTCGAAGCTCCCCCTTTCAAAACCTTCCGCATCAGCCCTCTTGGGGTAGCTACTAAAACATTATCAGGCAAAAAATGCATCATCATTGATCTCTCGGCCCTGCACGAATCCCAATACTCAAGCATTAACAGCTTAATTCCACTACCATAGTGTCGACCAAGTGATCCAAATGATAAAAAATATCGGAAAAGGAGCCTGGCTAGCTAAAGTTGACATTACTTCAGCGTTTAAAATAATGCCTATCCTTCCTGATTTATGGCATCTTTTAAGAGTTTGCTGGTGAGAGAATTATTATTTTTCCATCCGCCTTACTTTCGGCTGCAAAAGCAGCCCCAAGATTTTTGACTTATTGTCTGAAGCTATCTGCTGGATCTTGTCAAATAACCACACCGTTCCCCACCTAATTCGCCTACTAGATGATTTACTCTTTATCTCGCCCCCCGATACCCCTTCCACTGCCCACCTCCGTACCATCCAGAAACTTTTTGCGGATTTAGGAATTCCAATTTCCCATGAGAAAACAGCAGGTCCCTCCTCATCTATCGAATTCCTAGGTATCATTTTCGATACAGCGTCTTTCAAGCCTCCCTGACAAAAGCGAAAATCGACAGGATAATCATAAGCATGTCCAACCACCTATCTAACAAAAGCTGCTCCAAACGAAAGCTCCTCTCCCTCCTCGGGCATCTCAATTTTGCCATGCGCATCATTCCCCAAGGCCGCCCCTTCATCTCGCACCTCCTCTCCCTCGCTTCATCCGTCGCTGTGCTAAACAACACAATAACCCTAAACATATACTGCCGCGCCAACCTTCAGCTCTGGTTAACATTCCTAAAACAATGGAACGGACTTACCTTTTTTACGAGGACTGCCTTTTATTCCCGAAGACATTCAACTTTTAACCGATGCCGCCCCATCTGTTGGCTTCGGGGATTCTACCAAGGTCGCTGGTTCGCCTCCACCTGGCCCCCAGAGCTCACCAGCCTTCCACAATCAGCAGCTTCCTCAGCCCTGCACGAATTATACCCTATCGTGGTCACAGCCTTTCTGTGGGACTTCAGAAAGCATCACAGTCTATTGTGATAATCAAGCCATAGTTCATTGCATCAACAAGGGCCGTTCTTGTGCCCCTGAAATCATGCCGTTTCTAAGATGTCTAATTTGGATTTCAGCCTGTAACCAATTCATTATTTCTGCTAGACACATACCACGATCAAAGAACCAAATTGCTGACTCACTTTCCCGCTTTTCAGAAATTCAGAGCATTAGTTCCAGAGGCAGACTCGACTCCTATCCCGGTACCTCCATGTTCGGAGCTGAGATTCCTATAGACCATCCCCTCAAACAACTTCTCACTGCATCACTCGACTCCATAATTCAAGCAGTCTCACCGAGAACTCTCCAAACCTACTGGACAGCCTGGAAAAGCTTCAAACAATTTCACCAAACCTATAAGCTGCAGTTCCCAAATTTTTCTCTATTATCCATTTCATCTTTTATTTCATTCTTAAACCAATTCAAATGCATTCAACCAGGTACCATCAAAGGCTATCTGAGCGGCGTCCATTTTTTCCACAAATGTAATATTCGGCAAGTCAGCCCCAGCAATAAATAACCCCCAAATTTCTCTGCTCATTAAAGGAATCAAAAAATCCCAACCCGCACGCCCAGACACCAGAATGCCTCTAACCATCGACATTTGAACAAAATGCCTAACAACCTTCTGCCTTGGTTACTATTCATTAAAGACAGCCCGCAAACTCAACACTATATTTATCCTAGCCTCTACATTGCTCAGAAATCACTGTCAACACACAATTCGATCCCAAAATCCATCCCACCTTCTCAGACCTGCAAATTATAGATAACGAAACAATCAGACTCTACATTAAACAAAGCAAAACAGATCAATTTAAAAAGGGGCATTCGATTTACATTTTCAACTTGCCCACCCCCATCCAACCTTACCAATCTCTTGCATCATTTCTCGCTTACAGACATTCCCACATTAAGTCCCTTCTTGATCTTTTATTCACCGATGATAATAACCAAGCAGTTTCAAGATTCTGGCTCCAAAAGCACCTTATATCAGTCCTCCTCCAATCCGGCATCCTGGCAAAATTTTACTCCAGTCATTCGTCCTTATATAACGGGCTCTTCCCTCTGAGGCAATTGATGGGCTTTCCGTTTCAGAAAGAGTGGACCCTGTTCGAATGCATGCTGGGCTTACCCCTTCGAATGCCGTGAGCCCTCTCTCTTTAGAGCAATCTCCCGTTCGAATCGCAGTGTGAGCCCTCCCTTTCGAATGCAGCGCAAGCTAATTCTCGTTCTCACCTCCTCCGTTTGATTTGCTTGCTGGGCTTACCTGATCGAATGCCATGAGTTCTCTCTCTCTTTAGAGCAGTTTCCCTTTCAAATTGCAGTGTGAGCCCTCCCTTTCGAACGCAGCACGACCAACGCTCGTTCTCACCTTCCCCGTTCGAATGCATGCTGGGCTTACCCGTTCGAATGCCGTGAGCTAAACCTTTCTCTCTTTAGAACTGTCTCCCATTTGAATCACAGTGTGAGCAATCCTTTTTAAATGCAGCATGAGCCAACTCTTGTTTTCACCTTCCCCGTTCGCATGCCGTGAGCCCATCCACTTCTATGATGAGTGGTGGTCTCCCATTTGAATCGCAGTGTAGCCCCACTCGACCAGCCATCGTACAAGAATGCACCTTATGTATAGCGCTCCCTCTATATAGATTTTGGGAGGAAGAACAATTCAGAAGTATCCGCCAAGCCAATTTACCAAATAGAATTGTTGCTGGCTCGTTGTCCTAAATACTTCCTGCCATAGTCAGGGTACTGATCTTTCATCTTAATGCCTTTTTGGGGGGTAATCTGGACTCGAGTCGAGTCTCGAGCTCCAAGCCCTCCAGTATACGGACAGCAAGCCAAATACATTTACTGCTTCAACACAAGATTACATTAACATACGAACTACTGAAACTATCTTTGACATCTAAACACTTTTACTATATCACATGACTTGTAAGGTGATACTTAGAAGTCATTGCACTGTAGGACAACTGATAGAGCGTTGCACTTGCGATGCAAAGGACCGAGGTACAAGTCTTGAAGAGCATGCAAATAGACACATGAGTCAAAAGTGTCATAGAAGCATCACAAACTGACGTGGTTGCTTCAGCAATTGCATTTTCTTGCAACATTTGCTTTTTATGGCACTATCGGTTTAGATTTAAGGTTTGGGGTAGGAAGGTAGGTTTTGTTGAGTTTAAACTTGATAGAACATTAACCTTAAAAGCCTCATCTGTTTGGGAGAACTTTTTACTCGTTTTTAGCGCCACACAGTGGACATTTTACTTAAAAATGTCTGCGATAAATGTTTGTGTGCAACCAAGTCTGAATAAGAAAAGAACAGTGTGAAAATTCTTCAAAGCATTTCATTTTGTCTTTCAAGAAAGAAGAAAAAAAATGTGCGTTTGAAACAACATGAGGTTAAGTAAATGGTGACAAAGTTTTCATTTTTGTATGAACTATTCCTTTAGGACAAACAAATATGACTATATTGCTCTGGGTCTTAATACTTTCCTATTATTTAATTGTTTTTCTCTCAGAATCTGGAAGACTGCCTCAAGCTGAGTGACCTTTCTGATGGAAGCCACAGCTGATAGTCATGTCACAGTGATCAATACTTCTGTAATGCATTTCCCACGCTGCTCTTCTCTCTCTGTCCGAAGAGTCTTTGTCCCTGTATCAGTCTGCAGAGATTTCCTTTCGCTCCTTCACTACACTAATAATGAAACATTTAATGTGCAGTTCTCTTAAATATTGCAGTAACCCTCGTGTGGTCATGTGACAGTACAGCTGTCATGGTCACCAAGACTGATGTGTGAATGCCACCTGAAATCCTGAAGACTTTGAGGAAATGGTGGATGTGCTTAAAACAGTGTTTCAATGTTTTCTACCCTTTGAGTTTGGTCTGTCCTGGTATTGTAGCCAGTTTTGAGCAGCATAAAGTCTGGTCCATTTTCCAGCTACTGTAATTCTGGCAAGCTCCAATTTGATTGGCTGGCACAATTTAGGCAACATATCAAACTTTAATTTGCTGAAAACGTGAAGGTGGTACTTCAAGCTTGAATTACTCAGATAGTAGGAATATTGCTTATTTCGGTCCGGGGCATGATGAATTGAGATATTTGTTTGTGCATTATTTTTTCTGTAATTAATCGCACTAAATAAATGCATAAAATCGACAGCCCTTGTAGAAATTCAGATAACAAATTTTGCACACAATTCCCCTGTTTTTTCCCCAGAAAAGCCAATAGTGGACTGCTATGCAATTACTGGATTTTTATTTATTTTATTTGACCGTATTTTAGCTTCACACACCCAAACTGCTGAGCAGGGGCGGTCTGGGACTAAAAAGTGTCCCAGAGCGGCCCATCAAACCCGGCCCGCAACACAGTACACCGGCTCATTGATTTCATTTTCTGACTCAATTGAAAAAAATTGTTTGAAAAAAAAAAAAGAAAAAAAGACATTTCTATTGATTGCTAGTCATGACAACGGGCCCCACAGTGCAAAAATGGTCATAACTTTAAAACATATAAAACCACCGTAAATGTGATAAGTAGATTTTTTAGAGAAAGCACTAAATAGCACTTTATAGCTCAGACAAATAACACTTTCCAGAATATATACATATATAAATATAAACAAATACAAATATATGTAAAACTAAATAAACATATCTCTTAAAGTGTAGAACTTTACAGATATTTTGCAGATTAATTGCTCATGTTTTTACTCTGTGTGAGTGTTTTAATTCCTTCCTCAGATTATTCTTGAGAAAAAGTGAAAAGCCCTATGCTTTGACAAGCACTGTTTCTGCTATCCTTTAAACAAAGTAAGCCTCAAAGACTCAAATAGCCGCAAAGTAATATTTTTCACTTATTTTCTGCATTTTTATCAGGCATGAGCATTATTCAGCAAGCCACACTTCAGCTCCCTGTGGTATGAATAAATTATGCAAATGACTATGAACTTCTCATAGCTTTACTGTTTGCAGATTTTATATATGCTGCTGTTATTGTATTTGTTGTAACTTGCAGTTATTTTGTCATTTTGTGATTATTCAGAGCTCATCTTATACTTAATATGTTGCCATTAGTTGTCACCATTATTGTGATTTGTATGTCAAATAGAAGTACATGTGTACATGCAGAAATATGTTTTAATGTGTAAGTAGTTTAAAAAATAAAAGTCATTTCAGTTTTCAATATAAAAGCTATTCTATTAGTTTGACTTTCTTAATCAAACTAATAGAAGTTTGAAGTCTTTTGTATATTCACTCTGTAATGGGGTCTGCACAGGCATGTTGGAGCCCAGGGTGACCGCCTATATTGCCTGTAGGACAGGCTGGTATTTGCGCAGCAACGGGCCAGCCCAAATTACCCAGCAGCCCACCGGGAAAATGCTCGGCCAGTCCGCCCCTGCTGCTGAGAATGTTTCACAAATCGAGGGAATTTGACCTGAAACACACACACACCTTTTGCGTGAGATATCGGCTGTTGCTTTACACAGACGGTCATTGACAATCAGTGTGTGTTTTCTGTCAGAATCATGATCATTTTGTCAAAATCATAGCGCATTCGAGTGCACGTTAATTGTTTCCCACCATTGGGATTTTAAAACACCAGTAAATGCACCTATTTATGAAATGCCATTACATTTTATTGCATATGTCAGAGCTGATTCTGGTAGAGAGAGAGAGAGAGAGAGAGAAAACTGGATTGCTGCATTAATTCAAAATAAAAGTACAGTAGTACAGGTGTAGTTAAAACTCTTAACATGATACTTACTTTTCCCTTATGATAAACACTATTCACTGCCAAAACAATGACACTAATCCAAGGAGAAATACATTATTTTCATGTTAAGCCTTTTCTCTCCCTTTACTTCCTGGTTGTTGTATTAAAGTGTTTTTCATTTTAAGTTTAATAGGGGACTGTAACAGGTTCAGGATGGGCAAGGAGGCAGGAAACTTTAATGATATAAGTGAACTTAAAACAAACAAAAACAAACAGACACACATGCAACGCGGCTGCGTGCGTCTCTCTCTCCAACTGGCGTCTCTGGCCGCCCCTTATCTCCCTTTCCCGCTGATTCAGCGCTGGCCATGCTCCCATCACGGCCTGGCCATGCCCTCCTCCTCGTCACACTCCTCCTCCGCCCGATTCAGGCCAGGGTGCCACCGGTCTGACTAACTCCAACCCCCCCCATCTCTGGGGGGTGAGACACTGCCTTTCCGGCTATTCTGTCAGCCGGTGGTCCACCTCGCCTCTTGTGAACCTGGGGGGAGAGACAAGGGGAGGCATGGGGATATAGAGGAGAGATAGAGAGAGAGAGAGAGAGAGAGAGAGAAGAACTTGCTCACCGGCTCCCAGACGCGCTGTCGCACTTTCGGCACCACTGTAACAGGTTCAGGATGGGCAAGGAGGAGGCGGGAACTGGCTGAACAGTCAACATAAACTTTAATGATATAAATGAACTTAAAACAAACAAAAACAAACAGACACACATGCAACGCGGGCGCATGCGTCTCTCTCTCTCCAACCGGCATCACCGGCCGCCCCTTATCTCACTCTCCCGCTGATCAGCTGATTCAGTGCCGGCCTTGCTCCATCACGGACTGACCATTCCCTCCTCCTCATTACAGGGATGTTCACACTGAACGTGTTTTTCGGGAACAACCTCTGTGGTCGTGAACATGGGTAGAGACTCAGGAATGACCTCTGTTGTCGTGGGTATGGGTGGAGACTCGGGAACGACCACTGCAGTCGTGGGCATGGGCAGAGACTTGGGAACGACCACTGCGGTCGTGGGCATGGGCAGAGACCTGGGAACGACCACTGCGGTCGTGGGCGGAGACTCAGGAACGACCACTGTGGTCGTGGGCATGGGTGGAGACTTGGGAACAGAAACTTTTCTTCTTCTCCTCCTCCGGATGGCCGAAGTTGACAACGCTGGCTCTGGGATGGACGAGGCTGGCAACACTGGTTCTGGGACAGACAAGGCTTCTAGCTCGTTGGCCGTGGCAGGCATGGGCGTTGGCTTGTTGACCATAACGTGAGACTCCGGCTCGGCATCCGCCTCCCCCACAGTAAACGTACAACCAATGATCTGTAGGACAAGGTCGATATACCGAGCGAGGCTGAGGGAACTGCGACTACCAGGCATCAGGGAGGAAATTCCCTCACTTAATCCAAACCAGAAGCAGTCTTTGAGAGTGACCTCATTAAAGTCCACCTCACTGGCCAGAGAGCAGAAGTCCCCCACATATTCCTCCAGGGATCAATTTCCCTGACGTAGGCACAGGAGTCAGACCGCTGGGTTCTTGGTTGGTGGTCAGGTATTCTGTAATGTTGCTGCTGGCACTGACGAAGACAATGGAGTGATGAACCCAAGTGCGGTTTTATTTACAATCGTGAAATCCAATAACCCTAATTATAAACATGAACTAAACAAAACATAAATATGAACAATGAACATAAACTTGACTTAACTATACTTGACTTGACATAAATACGTATAGGCTAGGCTAGGCTAGGCTTGAACAACGTTACAAACACAATACCTGACATCAGACAATGGCAAACATGAGGGCTTAAATACAAGGACATGGTGAACAAGTAAACAAGACAACCAATCACAAGACTAAACTATAAACAAGATATCAATACTAAATTAACAATAACCAATGAAAAGACAAGACTAATAACAAAGAAATCAAACAATAAACCAATGAAAACAAGACACATGAACAGGGGAAACACATGACAAGATCACATGAGGGAACAGGAAATCACATGACATGACAGGAACAGGAAATCAACTTGAAAATTAAAGACATGAACACAAAACATTAACAAAAACACATCTAGACGTGACACATTTTAAATAAAAGTCAAACATCTTTAACAAAAATAAATGCTAAATCATAGGATTTCTATTTTCCCCCCACATACAGCGTTTAGTGTTACAGTCTCACTAACATGTATTCATTTGTGGTAAATTTGTAAATTTAACACTGATTGTGGAGGTTTTTTTGTGTGTCCATTGATTCATTGCGCTCCCTGTTATGTCATGATACTATGACCTTTCATTGAAGATATACTGTATGTTAGGAAATTACATCACACACACTGGAGGTGTACATCAGCCATTCTACAAATTTACTTTGAGTTATTTAAGTTTAGAACTCTGTTGTTTTATTTATGTTTTCCTTTATTGTGTGGTGTCAAGCATAACATGTCCACCCTGTTATGGGAAGATATATGGGAAATTCATAGAATTTAAAATTTCAATATACAGTATTTATGTTAACAGAAATATTAGTTTACAAATATGTTTCCTAGATATCAATCACAGACCATATAGTACCCACTGAATGTCCACCCTCTTATTGTCCACCCTGATGCTGCCCATTTAACAATTTAGTGTTATGGATGGACATCTGAATTTTTTTTTTTTTGTGATTTAGTTTGACCAGTATGACTAATACAATCTTTAATATGTCCCTGTAATGATGAAACATGAAGAAACTTGTCAAAGTATGTTTTATTTTTCAAAAGTTTCAAAGCCGGAATGTCACCGAATTGTAGGAATGACCCATTTACGAAATGTACAGAGTTGCAATTCCACCGCTCTCTATACACAGTAACAGTAAAGTACAATCTATAGTAACAGAGACCAGATGTTATGCTGATAGTCAAAAGTTTGGCTACGCAAGAATATTATTATTTTATCATTAATTTCAGGTTCATACACCCCTGATATCAAGTTCAAGAAAAAAGGAACTGTGGTAGAATCGTTTTGCATATCTATAAATTGTTTTTCTGCAAAGAAGTTAAACTCTGTGCTGAATTGAACATTTTCAATGAATTACCTTATTCACGCTAGCGCCATCTTTGATTTTTAATGGGAATGACAATGAGGCTGTGAGGGATAGACTTATAGTCTCTTCAATGGCTGTCCTGCAGTTTAAAGTGTTTTTGGATCGTTCTGTATACAGAACATTGATAAAATATCTGTCCAAGAATATTATTATTTTATCATTAATTTCAGGTTCATACACCCCTCATACACCCCTGATATCAAGAATCGTTTTGCATATCTATAAATTGTTTTTCTGCAAAGAAGTTAAACTCTGTGCTGAATTGAAAATTTTCAATGAATTACCTTATTCACGCTAGCGCCATCTTTGATTTTTAATGGGAATGACAATGAGGCTGTGAGGGATAGACTTATAGTCTCTTCAATGGCTGTCCTGCAGTTTAAAGTGTTTTTGGATCGTTCTGTAGACAGAACATTGATAAAATATCTGACCAAGAACATTCAGTATACAAAGAACTCCAGACAACATGAGCTGTGGAAAATCAGATGTGATCTAGGTGCTTTATACAGCTTTATACCGTTGTATAACGCAGCTGTTACACGAATGCTGTGTTCCATTCAACTCGGATGTGGGATATTCCTTCTTGATGGTCCTTCTTCGACCATAAAGGCCTTCCATTGGCAGATGCTCGGAAGATGACGTGTAAGGAAACAAAACTGCAATGCTCCCGTTAGCTTAGCAGGTGTTTTACTGTAACCAGAGACGTCTCCTAGCAACCCAACTGATAAACAATGCTGCAACGCTAGCATTTGTGCTACAGGTGTAAGATTTTGAAAAGAGAGTATAATATACCATGTTTTATACACCTGCTTGTGCAGGCGTTTGTTTAACAAGCTTTAATATCATGTACTGTACGAACTTTGACTCATTTATCGATATTTCTTAATAAAAGTGAATGTTTATCACTTACTTTGTATATCCCTGGGTGCTGACCACTGATAATTATATAACTATTTTATATATCAGTGGTGCCGACATGTTTGTGTGACAGCACACCGGCATCTCAGCGAAATCAGAGTTGAAAATTTCCAAACGAGTCTCCCAGTTGGAATTCCGTCATCAAGTGGCATTCCATTGCACTTTTCCTAGTAGGTAGTTGGAAAATCAGACTTTCAGAGTTGAATGGAATGCAGCATAAGTATTGAACTTCAGTGTGAGGTGTGTTATTACTTTTCTAAGAGTTTGAACTCACAATTTTCCAGCTTGATCAAATGAAAATTACTTGATCATGGCAACATTTCGGCAAAATGAATGTAATGTGAAGTAATGTGCTTTATTACAGGTTTTGCTGCAGTTCCAGTAAATGTCCAGCGATGGGTGCCAAAAGCGAGTTAAATGGTCTCGTAATCAGATGAGGTTTTTAAGGTAAATATTAGATGGAGGTTTTAATGAGTAAAACGTACCTCCCAAACCAAAGACTTTATCCTAAACCTAAACAAAAGTGTCCTAAAAGCAAATGAGAGGTAAACAAAACAGACATCCTCAACCTAAACCAACACCTAACCCTAACCAACAGTGTCCTAAAAGCAAATGTGACATGAAAAGCAAATTTTCTGAAGCAACCACATCATTTCATGTCACCCCATGTCACTTTTGACTCGTGTCAGCTTGCGTGCTTGGCTAGGCTTGAACCACGGTCTCTTCATTTTAAAATCCAACAATATCAGATGAGCTACCACACTAGATTATGATAATAAGTATGTAAATGTAGGTGGGTCTGTGACACAAGCATAAAAATTTATCCTTTTTTAAATGATGCATTAGAGTAAAAAACTTTTCAATACCACAATACAGCAGTTTGTGAGTAATAGTACGAAAAAATAAGTGTTTATAAAGTCATAATCGGCCATTGTAGTCGTGATTTGTATGAAAGTGAATAAAAAGCACAGTTGTTGTAGTGCCTCCAGTGTTCATTTCACCAGGAAACTGTGGCAAATCGTAGAATGTGGCACGTAAAACTCAGTTTTGCTCAAATTTTGTTATAGTAATGTTCATTCTGTGAGACTAGCATGCAGTTTTCACCTCGTGGATGAAAGACTTTCTTGAAAAAGGAAACCAGGCAATATCTAGAAACCAATAAACAACCACCCAGAAGACCCTAGCATCGTAGTGGTGTGCAAGCACAACTCACATTTTCTTCACAAAATGTAAACATCTAAATTGTTTGATTTGGTAAAAATGCATTTAAAAGAACACTAATATGAAACTCATTTTCAAGGTGAATTAGTTGAACATATCTGAAAATCTGGTACTGTTATCAGCAATGAAATATAGCCCAGAGGGTGACAAAGATCACACAAAAAAAAAATCTTCTGATAATTATTTACAGTCGTAAAGGCTCTTTGTTCAAGCTGTCAATCACAGACATGTCAAATACTCTCCTCTTTATGTGAAATCAGGTGTGTGATAGCGTGACAGCCAAATTCAAGAAACAGTCGAGCTACGTGAGATGAGAAATAATAAGTAAAAATGAAGATTAACAGTCTTTGATCCAGTCATTCCCCATCCACCCACCTCAAGAAAACTTTAATCAGAAAAGGTTAAATAATATTGCAGTAGTTCCTCACTAAATTAGCAGGAGAAAATTTAATCACCCACATTGATTTTAATATGAAGAGATGAAGAGAGCAAGGAGTGAGCGCATACGGGGAACTATTTCAGTCGTGACAATTTACAGAAAAAAGAATGAAACTGAAAATAGTGGGATAAAATGCTCTCTGTGCAGGGCTAATATATATATATATATATTGTATTTTTTTATTTTATTTTTTTTTATTTTTTTTGGGGGGGGGGGAGGGGGTTAAACTGGGGTTTAACCACCCAGTTAAATGCCAGTTGTGCAGATTTGGACATGCCCCACCAATGTTTACATTTTATTTCTATTTACAATATATACATTTATATTTTTCATTAACTGTTTTCTTTACATAAATAAATAAATAAATAAATAAATAATAAATAATTAAGTAAATAAATAAAAGAAGTCACAACAATTTACAATAATTGTTTTTTGTTTTTGAGGTTTTTTTAAGCAAGAATTGCTGGAAATTATACAGCTATAATATGACAGCAATGATGGCTAAATCCAAAAGCACAATTTAATAGGAAAACAAAACCCTTTTTTAACCATATTTAAACACTCAGCATGTCATCCTTTTATGACAAATAATTTAATGTCAATAATTAAACAGTTTACCATAAAAAAATAAATAAAATAAAAATCAACATCAAATTTAAAAGATTATTACAAAATAAATGCTCTGCTAGAATAGCACTGCGAAAATCCTTTTTCGTGATATTTTTGCTATTTATAATAGTATTTTGTCTTGTTTTCCAGTAAAATATCTAAACATTCTTAAAATATAAATGTACTTGAGAAGCAAAATGACCTAAGATATTTAGTCTTGTTTTCAGAGAAATCGAACAAAATTTAGTAACATTTATGCTTATTTCAAGAAAAAACTATTTGTAAGATAAGATCAAATAAAACTTGATTCAAAGGGTAAACAAATGTATTTTTCTTACCCCATTGGCAAATAGTTTTTTCTTGGTTTAAGCATAAACCACACCAAATTTGGTTATGTTTCTCTGAAAATAAGACTTAATATATTATGCCACTCTGTTAAAAAAAAAAAGGATGCTTAGACATTTTAGCAAAACAAGACAAAAATACTCTGTAGAAAAATAATTTTTTTGCAGTGAGAAAACATACCAAATAAAAGGAACTCAAAATAGGGGCATTGTTTGACTCTACACTTTAAATATCTGGAGCATTTTTGTAACTTTTGATGGCATTTCTGCCTGTCTTTCTGAAGTCCTTTCTGACTTTGGTAGTGAGAAAGCAGCACTGACCCAGTGGCCTAGGCCATTTCTCTTGTTGATCCCTGCTGCGATATCAACCTAAAAGCAGGTCTTCCACCACTGAATCTGTTTCATGCGTATCGAACAAGATTCATTCATTTCAGGCTCATTTCAAGACTTTACAGTGCCACCCGTATCTCAGCTTCAGCCGATAAACAGCGGCTGTTTTTTTAGCTCGGTTGCAGCTTTCGGGCCCCTGATGAAACATTTCTTTTACCTCCCCTACTGTATATCTGCTCCTCTAGAGACTGATAGAGAGAGCGAGGGATATTCTAGGTGTTACCCCTATGTCACAGCGGCAGAACTCATTCTGGGAATTTTAATTATCACTGCCAACAGATCCATGGCCGCTGCTACATGAACTGTGTGTGTCACGCCGATGTATATTTACACCCCCATCAGCTTATGCAACACTTCGCCTCCAACTCATACATGTTTCGTGGCCTACGTCCATCATTGAAACACGCTGCTACAACACACACACAACCAATTGAGACAGGAAGTGTGATTTAAACCGGTCCTGCTTGTAAGAATCCACCGTTTTATCTGCTAAGTGTTTAATCACATTAGCAAACATCCATTACCCTTAGTAGGCTATGCAAAACCATTCACCACAGTTAGACAAACACAGGCAGTGTGAAATATGATTTGTCCAAATTTTTTATATGAATGTACTTCATCTTAGAAGGGTACATAAGAGCTGTTAACCAACTGAGTAAATACACTTGAGTCCTCTCAAAAGGTTAAGTGTGTAATACCTCTATCCTAGCTTAATATGCAAAGACAACTATAATTAAGTCATTTGTATGTTGATTCCTTTGAAAAATGTGAGCTCTGTGGCTCTGTGGTGCTTTTCAACACAAACTGATCATACTGTAAATTCGGTCAAAAATTCTGCTGCTTAAATCGGTCTGTGCCTAATCAAATTCAAACCACTGCCCCAAGTGGCCAAAGTTGGAAGTGTTGATGAATGTATGAACACATATGCTTCAGTTTCAGAGTGACATGTCTACTGAGTGGTGCCAAAAGGGAGCAGTATTTTAAGTTGTAAATGATGTAATAGTCAACAGGAATGCATGTTTTATTTTTTATTTTTTTAAACGTATCCCCTTTTCTCCCAATTTAGAATGCCCAATTCCCACTACTTAGTAGGTCCTCGTGGTGGCGTGGTTACTCACCTCAATCCGGGTGGTGGAGGACAGGTCTCAGTTGCCTCCGCTTCTGAGACAGTCAATCCGCACATTTTATCATCAACGTGGGTGATTACATTTTCTCCTGTTAATTTAGTGAGGAACTACTGCAATATTATTTAACCTTTTCTGATTAAAGTTTTCTTGAGGTGGGTGGATGGGGAATGACTAGATCAAAGACTGTTAATGTTCATTTTTAACTTATTATTTCTCATCTCATGTAGCTCGTGCATGTGGAGGCTCATGCTACTCTCAGTGATCCACGCACAACTTACCACGTGCCCCATTGTGAGCGAGAACCACTAATCATGACCACGAGGAGGTTACCCCATGTGACTCTACCCTCCCTAGCAACTGGGCCAATTTGGTTGCTTAGGAGACCTGGCTGGAGTTATTCAGCACACACTGGATTCGAACACACGACTCCAGGGGTGGTAGTCAGCATCAATACTCGCTGAGCTACCCAGGCCCCCAGGAATGCATGTTTTATTAATTTTACCCCCTAACCCAAACCCAAACCCCAACCCTAAACCTAACCGCCAGTGGAGAATGTTTTTTTTTTTTTTTTAGAGTAAACATGCAACATCTAAATCGCTTTTACCATTGTTTATATGAATGTAATTACCTTCTAGTTCCCATGGGACCAGAACCTGCATCCTGGGCGTTGCTTACTCAGTAGCACTAGAGGGAAATGTGTTCACACTTGAATTGACACAAAAATGTCTGATGGGGAATGACATCGAATGGGGTCGATTTGATTGTATATGAACTTTCCAAAGCAAAATGTCAATTTTCTGTGTGATCATGTTGTTCAACATTGCTATTTTTTTTTTTTTTTTTTAAAGCAATAGCCAAAAACATTTGGAATATTGGGAATGTGAAAATAAAGTGAATCTTGAGTGCTTTGTCTTCACAAAAGTGCCACAAAAGTAGAAAGGGGGGAAGATTTTCAGTAATTAATGGCTTAAATTTCACTCTGTTCCTCCCAAAAAATAAATTCACAGTATGTCCACCTCTTCAGTCACCACGACAACACTGGGTTTAGGTGTTGGTTAATGGTAAGAATGTCTGTTTTGTTCACCTCTCATTTGCTTTTAGGACATTGTTGGTTAGGTTTAGGTTAAAGTTTTAGGTTAGGGAGGTACGTGTTACTCATTAAAACCTCCACTTAATATTTAACTTAAAAACCTTGTCTAATACAACACCATTTCAGCATAAATGTGTTAAGCATAAAAGTTGTCAGTTAAATACTTTGCATTATACTTCATTCATAATATGTACATTTTGTCAAAGATTACTCAGTTCAGTTTAATGGAAGTTTGTCATACAATTAATATGTATAATTCTTACACATACAATGATTTTGTTTTTTATCATTCCAGTTTCGTGTCACTAATAGGAAATCTCCCCTTTGGGAATCTCAGTCAATCTAGGCCTGAAGATATCAACAACCCAAAATCTCCGCTCACAAACCAAGACACTTGTCCCAGGTAAACCACAGACGAGTGGGCTTGTGTGACCATGATTCCCCGTGGACCGAATACAGCCGTAGACCACTGTTATTAATTAATTGTCAGGCGAGGTAATGAGCTCTGAAATGAGAAATCCTTCCTGAGCTCGTGAAGAGATGTGAAATATGTGCTGGCTGCAGTGAAGTGACTGTCAGCAGGACTGAAGGGACGACAGTAAAGGACATGGACAATAGAGCGGTTAGAGAGGACAACCCTCGATATGCTCTAACAAATGTATTCTCTTTAACCCAAGGCCAATTTTTTTCAGGTACAGTGGCAATTTGTCTATGTCTGGAGGTATGGGCAGCCTGCGTTTTTGTGAATGTGCACCATGTCGCGTGGTCGAGTGGCAAGTGGAAACATATAGGGAGAGACAGACACAAAGGAGTAAAAAGCACACATTTTTTTGTTATTTTGTTTAAGGGGTCATCATATACACTTTTTATCATTGTATTTTTTTTCTCTGAGGTCGACTTTCTTGCACCAAAAACAGTCATAATTTAGTTTTAAATGACCATTTTCCACACTCTTTCTGACCCTAAGCATCCAAAACCTCATGGCATCTAACAACATAATTACAAATCCGGCCTCTCCAAGCCATGCCAGGCGATATGACACACACACTGATAGAGATGCCATACTGATGGGCCAACGGCTGACAGATTGTGTGCACTCATGAATATTCATAACATTAGGGTCAGACACCTCACACAAATACTGGCCCTTATTTATGAAATGAGAAGACTCTCACACATACATATATAAATATATATCTCCCTTGAGAGGGGGCGAAGAAAATTGAGACAGTGATATTGAGATCCCTCGTAAATTCCGTGCCCTCATATTGCATTTTGATTGGCTATGTCATTTGACGATGGGGTTTTAACAACCCTCGTTATCAGTCCATCAGGCTCGCGCCTCCAAAAGGAACCAGTGATTACACAAACATAAACACGAGCGAATGAGATGGCTTTCTCTGTTCAGTCACAGCTGTGATGTTACACAAACCTAGAGATTCAGTCAATGCATGTCAATGACACGCAATGGAAATGAGCGATTTAATTTGACAAAAGAGAGGTTTGTCAAATTAGTCACTGCTTAAAGGAATAGTTCTCCCAAAAATAAAAAAATATTGTCATTATTTACTCATCCTCATGTCGTTTTAAACACATTTGCTGTTATTTCTTTCTGTGGAACACCAAGGAGAATTTTCTTAGAATCTGCATTGTTTTCCATAAAAAGAAAAAATCTCGCTCTCTAACTGCACAGTAAATCCCAAATACGCTTTGTTATTGTGCTGTGACACACTTTGTGCATTGAGCATTGACAAACAAATTACTTGACACCAGTGGCGTAGTCACAAAAAAGACTTTGGGTATGCAAGAACTAAAGCACAATTAAGTGAAATATGATAAAATGACCATTAACAATCATTGCATCAATTTCTTTTTGGCTATAATTTTTTTAAGCTCAGTGTTGTTTAAATGACTTAAAATAAATAAATAAATAGAGTAAGCAGCCTTGTTAATATATCCAAATATGAGGCTTAATAATCAGTCAATAAAAATTGTTTTGGAATGATTCATCATTCACAAGTTCGTTTGCCCATATAATCTTTAAGCTATTAAGGTTAAACTTTTTGGCTTGCTGTCCATGGTGGAGGGGCTTGAGGAAGCAGCTTCAACTCAAGCTCTTTTGCTTGTATGGACACATGCAATAATGAATAATAAGGCATAAATCCGAACTCAGTAGCATAAACTTTCTTAATTTAAAAAGTGCGCCCGGCATCTGTTGTGAGAGTGGACATGTAATCTGAGAAAACACATTGGCCCGGTTTCACAGACAGGGCCTAGATTAAGCCAAGAGTTGGCCTTAATGTGTACTAGTTAAACTAGGACATTTAAGTAGCTTTCATGAACGTGGCTTACATTTGGCTTAGTTCGGAGTCCTGGAGTAATGTAAGTAAGCCTAAATGAGAACGCCTGGGTTAAGCCTGATTAGGTTAAGTATGAGCACATGCTGTTGGTCTAATGGTGCTCATAAAACATGGAATGGAATAGAAAACACCATTACTGGTGTGAATCTTGAGACAAAACTATGGCAGAGGCAAAAAGAATATGTTCAAAAAATCTTTAGTGAGTATGAAAAAATGCTAGTAAAAGAAATTTTTTCAAACATCCAGTTATTGAAAGTAAAAAACCATATTACTGCTACTGAGCAAAATAAAAAGAGAGGTTGGGCTGCAATTTGCAGTGAATTCAATGCAAATGAAAATGTAACCACAAGAAATGTAAGCGCAGTGTAGTTCTAGTGGGAAGACTAACAGCTGTACATCATCGCACCATTAGCTAGGTAACTCCTAGCCAATCACATGTAAGCCATTGCTTTATAAGTCTGCTCACATTCTATCACATTGCTGTTTCAGTTGTGCTAACACGGCAACCTCCACCACCCCACCACCACAAGTCGAGTCCCGTCCTGCACAGGGGTAGGCTCCTCACCCCTGCCTCCTATCTCCGGCAGGATATGACGGTTCCGAGTACAACTTCTTCGGACCGCCAGACGGGGCTTACACCAAAGAGAGACATTACATGTTCTGTTTTATATTCATCAAATAAATGTCATCTTGAATTTCACTCAAGTCTGCAAGTCTTCCTGATAGAACAGTACACCAAATTCAGGTGATGTATCTTCATTATTATCAGTATTGCACATTGCTGACATCACTTATATTGAATGATATCTGCCTTTATAGACTCTGTGGAAGAACCTTAAACTGGCTTTAAAAAGACAGAATGCAGCGATCTGAAGAAAGCAATTTACTACTGGTGGTGGACCACCAAAAAAAGACAAGACTGATGAATTGAATGACTTGCTGTCTGGAATAATAGAGCACCAGCAACCTCTGGATGGTATACCAGACGATGACCATTTTGACAGTTCAGGTAAAGAACTGAGCACAAATGGTACATATACCAAAGAAAGTAAATTGGTTACTTCCTTTGACACAGACAGTGGAATATATTTACCAGTCTTTATTCTTCTTTCATTTTAAGGACCATACGAGTTTATTTGTGCTTCTAATTGTGTTCTTTTTCCAGAGAAAAAGAATCTGAACAGGTTGAAAGAGCCAGCGCACAGTGAGTGTGTACCCTCCACATCTGAACAAACAAGATGACCGTGAACATAAAATGAAATATCTGAAGGAAGAACATGAAATGAAAATAAGAATTCTACAGGTTGAATTGGATATGAAGTTGTAAGAGTGAGGTATGATCCAAAAAGTTACAGTAAGGAGACTTGTTTACCAAACATGGTGAACAATATGATATGTAAAAAATAAATGTTTTGTCATTTGGATATTCATGAGTGAGAGTATTTTAATCACCACAAACTACATTTTAAATCAGCCTTGGTTTAGTCACTCATTTAATTTTGTATCACACTATTTGAATTTTGTACAGAACAAACATTATCAAAGCAAAAATAAGCCATAATGAATACATTCCATATTGAAATGCATCTTATCTAGTTGAAGTGCTACAATGTGAAAGCAACTCTATGTGCAAGTCCTCGTTGGTCATTGACTGCCTCAGACATGGGCACATCTGCTTGATCTTCCATTGGAGGATTGTGGATTGTGTTTTAAGTTCATTTCTGTCATTAAAGTTTATGTTGACTGTTCTGCCGGTTCCCGCCTCGTCCTTGCCCATCCTTTACCTGTTACACTGTCATTTCATTTAGGTGTGCAAGCTTACGTTTTGGGTCACAGTTGCACACTCTGGCACACCCGTGGCTATGCCACTGCTTGACAATGCTAACTAACTGTGTTGTGCATGGTTATCACACGGTGCAAAGGTTGTGGAGAAATAAGGTTGTCCGAGATAATAAAAATGAGAAATCTTTTAAAAATCCAGTTTAAAAGACATGCAACATGTTCGTGGGAATTTGATATTTGTTTCTATGTTGGTTTCATACATTTTTGAAAGACATTTATAGAATTTTCTGCAAATTTATATATATAATATTGTGACGAGGAGGAGGGCGGTGACTACGCACGCCCGGCCCCCAATCGGGCTAATCAACCGTGGACAGGGATAAAGGCAGCCGGGTGCGGCAGTTCGGGAGAGAGAGAGCCACGTGCAGCTGCCATGTGTGCATTTGTGTTTGTGTCTTTTTGTTTAAATTAAATATTACTTTGACTGTTCAGCCGGTTCCCACCTCCTCCTTTCCCATTTTAACCCATTACAAATATTTAATGACAAAAAATGTGGTGTGTGTATATATATACAGTATATTATATATTAAAATATGTGGTGTAACCATAAAGGTATTGAAATATTTTCCTTGCACCTTGAATACATGTAATCGATCATTTCAAACAAATTCATAATATATATGTATATATATATCAACATCGTGATTTTTTAAGTCATAAATATCAATAATATCATAAAATACCTTTTATAAAAATTTGGAAAGTCTTTGTTTTATGTTTTTTGTCACATGACAACAAAACGACTACCTGCATGTTGGTTACACCACCTGACTTTGATTTGGTGGACAAAAGATTTGAAAATATGAATAATAATTTAAAACAAAACTGTTTCACTGCTTATTTTTAATAAATGACAAAGCTTCAGAAGTTCCCCTTATCGACGACCCTGGCCCATCCACATAAAGTTGCCGTAATTTGGCTGCAAGAGACACGAAAAGAGAACCAGTTGGTATACCTTTGGAGGTTATGTTATAGTCTCATCAACACCCCATGCCAAATTTGGTCATACAACATACATTGTGTTTGATCTGACATCACTGATACCTTTCCAAACTCCTTATTTAGCTTTTGGCTTTTTGTGAAGTCATCAAGGTCGGAGCCTTCAAGATCGCCAGTGTCTACAAGCCTCCAAGTGTACAGTGAGATGAGAACATGCTCCCACATATCCAACACAATATGACTATAGGGAAAGATTGTCAGACTAGGCAATATACAATGACCTATCAAGGCTACATGATGCCAAGGAATGCAGAACCTTTCACTCAGCCAGATTCTTGAAGGACTACTCCCCTGACCTCTGCTGGGTTACCACACTAGGTGACCACCCTCATCCAGCATGCCAGTCTGTCTTAGAATATTTCTCTCACAGCCAGCACAAACCACAACTTATCCATGTCGGGCTGCAGATTACAATTATTCACGGGTCACCCAAGAAACAATGGAACTTCCGAAAAGCAGATTGTAGTACTGAAGTACTCTGGAGTAAGTATTGTCACCATTCCCTCATGCTGCATTCCAACATTTTCAAGGAACAATCTTCAGCGCAGCAAATGTGGCAATACCTCGAGGCTGTTGAACAGTCTACACACCATGCTTGGATGAAGAATATAAGGCTCTTCTGTAGGAGTATGAAGAATCTGGAAACCTGGACATTTCTGACAATCTCACAGAATCATTGGATGCTGCCAGACGGAGTCGCTGGGAAGAAACCACAGCTTAGCTCAACTTCAATCATTTCAGCTGGAAGTGTTGGTGCCTTCTTTTCTGACTGGGTGCTGCTCAGAAGCCGCAAACCCAAGCCTGACCTGCAGTTTGTACAAACACTGTGGCTAGCCACCTGCTACAAATAGGAAAGGCCCCTCTGAAGAAGGAACACAAGCATCAAGTGTGAGACGAGTGGAGGCAATACTGCCGCCAAATATATGCCGGACTAAATGACAGCATCCCAGAGGCATTCTCAGTGTTGGAACTTGATGCAGCCTTAAACAACATGAAGTCGGGCACAGCAGCAGAATATGATAATATCCTCCCAGGGTTTCTCCAGCAGCTTGGCCCAAAAGCAAAGACCTGGCTTGTAGCCTCTTTTACTCAAGTTGTAAAGGAAAGGAGGATTCTAAAACCCTGGCATGAGAAAAAGGTAATTGCCATTCCATAACCAGGCAAGGATCCAAACATTGCAGCTATCTACTGCCCAATTTCCATCCTCTCGGTAAGCTTCAAGCTATTGTGTGTCTGATTCTACACCAAATCAAACCAAAGCTGAAAGACAACATCATAGTTGAGCAGGCAGGTTTCAGACTAGGACGTAGCACTTGCAAACAAGTTTTTGCTCTCACTTCATTTATCGAGAACAGATTCCAGATTAACCTCAAAACTGGAACAGTTTTCCTCAACCTAACGGTAGCATATGACACAGTCTGGCATACAGATCTATTTTTGAAACATCTAAGATCTTGCCCTGCTGGGTTGTTCAAATTGTTGAAACATTCCTCCCCGACAGCAGGTTTCGAGTCGAGGCAAATGCAGGAGAAAACAAGTAAATGGTTTGCCTCAAGGTTTGGTCTTGTCTCCAAGCATCTTCAATATCTACACCAATCATCAACTAATGACAAAGTCAGGCAAATTCATGTATGCTGATGGCATCTGCCTTGGGTCCTAGGGTCGCACCTTCACTGAGATAGAGGGCACATTCAACTAATACATGGTGAAGATGGCTGAATACTTTTACTGAAGGCGGCTTCAGCAAAGTGAAACTAAAACTGTATCCTGGTCTTTCACCTACAAAACATACCAGGATACAGGCAAAAACATACAGGCAAACCAGGAACTGAAAATCTATCTTAAGAATCAGAGAATAAAACACTACCCAAACACAGTGTACTTGGGTATAACCTTACACAGATCACTTACAAGGAACACTTACACTTTTTAAAGATTTTAGAATAACCTTCTTAGTAAGTTTGCCGATACAGTACAAGCTCAGTTTAACGGGCACAAACCCTAAGGACAACAGCTCTGGCTCAATGTTACTCAACTGCTAAATGCTACGGCACAATATGGTCAGGATCATCCCATACCAAGCTAGTCAACGTACTTAATCCCTTCCGTGGCTGCCAGTTCTCAGCAATATAACACCACCTCATGTCTGACGACAGGTTGCAACTACAAAGATGTTAGCCAAGATTCTCAACAACGATTGACTCCCAGTATATGCAGACATCACATCACATCCACACATCCCGTCTGGCTAGATAAGCCTCCAGAAGACAACAGAGCTAATAAGGCCTGGAGTGCTGAGTGGGCTGCTGCAGAGGTTGTTAATCATTCCTTAGTAGCCGAACCGTCTCTCTGTCCCACTGCCTTTAATCTGCCACGATGCTTATGGTGCACCCTAAATCAGTTCTGAACCGACCAGGGACGATGTGCTGCCAACCTGGTTTGCTTGAGGCAAGAACCAAACTACAGCTGCGGTGCTTGCCAGACCATGTCCCAAATCCTCAGTGATTCTGACAAGATTTGACAGAGGCCTACCAGCTCTACATCAAGCTGCTAATGAAGAAGCGATCCAATGACTTGGCACACAATGCACACACTAAGCAGAAGATTCCTCTGAAAAAGTGTAAAATCTGTTGCTCTGTTATGCTACCAAAACATTGCTCTGTTTGTTCAAGCCTTACACAGCTACGCTGACTTGACCAGTGGCGTAAGTTTGGGGCAGGACTACCTGCTTTTTTAACCAATGGAAGATGGGGGATTTTTCAGGAAACCTTTTTGAATCAATGCTTGTTTTCACAATTCTGTTTAGTAATGCTAGTGGCATATAAATGACACACTTCGAGGACAAAAAGTTCACTCTACTTTCACAAATCATATTTTTTGGTTCAGCAGATCAACTTGCCATGGTGCATAAGACTGCGAATGATACCATGAGATAATGCTATTGCTGTGCTTGAGTGGTTATGTGCTAAACAGTGCATGTGTGTGTGTGTGTTTGTGTGTGTAAGAGACAGATTGGGCATTGAATACAGATGAGTGGAATGATCATTTGTGTGGTGTAGATAAAGCGCTCACTGACTGTGGAATTTACACAGGTTAAGAGCACTGACCTGAGCTGCATAAGAGAAGAGGAGAGGAGAAAACACACACAGCTCCCATGCAAGTTTTCTTTTGTGAGTTTTCTATTACACACGCACAACTTCTCATTCTGCCTGTGTCTCACACAAATAGACCAGCTGCAACACAAACATACTGTGGCCCCTCTAAGATGTCTTCTGTCACTCTTGCCAGCACAGTCACTGTAAAGACTTCATATTTACTCCTGAAAATAAAAGTACCAATTAGAACCACAAAGGGTTTTTCAAACAAAAGCTGTAAGGTAATTTCTTTTAAAGGATAGTTAACCCAAAACTGAAAATTCTATCATCAATACCCTCATGTCCTTCCTAGGTCATATGACTTTCTTTCTTCTGTGGCTCACAAAAGGATAAATTTTGAAGAATGTTTGTGCTATCTTTTGGTAGGTTTGACCGGTGCAATTCACTACAGGGGTGGATTTAGGCATGGGCGACATGGTCAGTTGCCCAGTTGCCCAGAGAAACTCTGAGCTCAAGGTAGGTCTGTCTTTAAAGTTTTATAAGTTATCATTAAAAATGTATTCACCTAAGGAGAATATCAATGGGGTTTTTCCCTTCGGGAACTGGACTGTGCTCTCTATTCCTTATGGATAAAATCAGAAACCAATAAAAAGTCCCACCCTACATTTTTGTTTGATAGATATTATATCCCTTAAAAAAACGTCATATTACAGAAGTAATATAGGTAACGCACTGCTTTCATTCATATCTGTGTTGATCATCTCACTTACAGTATGAACCGGAGACGTGCACAGTGCTGATCTGACACTACGCACTTAGAAATCCCCCAGTGAGAGACATTAAAGTTATATCTGGTGGATCTTAATGCCTCATTGGCTTGATAGAATACTAATACTAAAAGCCACATGACAACAACATACCAAGTATGCAAATAATATTTAAAAATATTCCCCCATGGTATGTGGCACAGACCTGTTGCTGCTGCATTCCACAGCAGAGTTGTGGCTTGGTTGGTGTGACAGCGAAAAGACTGTCTTTTTATCCTTTATTATGGTCACGCACACTCATGCTAACACTCATTCACATGCACATATGTATGCATGCACATGCGGTTATGCACTTATACTTCAATAAATGCATCAACTCCTTGGGAATGTTACTACCGTGCTATTATTACTAAACTCAGCAAAAAAAGAAATGTCCTCTCACTTTCAACTGCTTTTATTTTCAACAAACTTGACATGTGTAAATATTTGCATGAACATAAAAAGATTCAACAACTAAGACATAAACTGAACAAGTTTCACAGACATCTGACTAACAGAAATGAATTGGGGGGGGGGGTCAAAATCAAAATTAACAGTCAGTATCTGGTGTGGCCACCAGCTGCATTAAGTACTGCAGTGCATCTCCTCCTCATGGACTGCACCAGATTTGCCAGTTCTTGCTGTGTGATGTTACCCCAAACTTCCATCAAGGCACTTGCAAGTTCCTGGACATTTCTGGGGGGAATGGCCCTAGCTCTCACCCTACAATCCAACAGGTCCCAGATGTGCTCAATGGGATTGAGATCTGGGTTCTTCACTGGCCATGGCAGAACACTGACATTGCTGTCTTGCAGGAAATCACGCACAGTACGAGCAGTATGGCTGGTGGCATTGTCATATTGGAGGGTCATGTCAGGAGGAGCCTGCAGGAAGGGTACCACATGAGGGAGGAGGATGTCTTCCCTGTAACGCACAGCATTGAGATTGCCTGCAATGACAACAAGCTCAGTCCAATGATGCTGTGACACACCGCCCCAGACCATGACAGACCCTCCACCTCCAAATCGATCCCGCTCCAGAGTACAGGCCTCGGTGTAACGCTCATTCCTTTGACAATAAATGCAAGTCCGACCATCACCCCTGGTGAGACAAAACTCGTCAGTGAAGAGCACTTTTTGCCAGTCCTATCTGGTCCAGCGAAGAAGGTTTTGTGCCCATAGGCGACATTGTTGCCGGTGATGTCTGGTAAGGACCTGCCTTACAACAGGCCTACAAGCCCTCAGTCCAGCCTCTCTCAGCCTATTGCGGACAGTCTGAGCACTGATGGAGGGATTGTGTGTTCCTGGTGTAACTCGGGCAGTTGTTGTTGCCATCCTGTACCTGTCCCGCAGGGGTGATATTCGAATGTACCGATCCTGTACAGGTGATACACGTGGCCTGCCACTGCGAGGATGATCAGCTGTCCTTCCTGTCTCCCTGTAGCGCTGTCTTAGGCGTCTCACAGTACGGACTTCGCAATTTATTGCCCTGGCCACATCTGCAGTCCTCATGCCTCCATGCAGCATGCATAAGGCACGTTCACGCAGATGAGCAGGGACCCTAGGCATCTTTCTTTTGGTGTTTTTCAGAGTCAGTAGAAAGGTCTCTTTAGTGTCCTAAGTTTTTATAACTGTGACCTTAATTGGCTACCGTCTGTAAGCTGTTAGTGTCTTAATGACCGTTCCACAGGTGCGTGTTCATTAATTATGGCTCATTGAACAAGCATGGAAAACATTGTTTAAACCCTTTACAATAAAGATCTGTAAAGTTATTTGGACTTTTACAAAATTATCTTTAAAATACAGTGTCCTGAAAAAGGGACGTTTCTTTTTTGCTGAGTTTATTTCTGCAATATGTATACTGTGTGTACTATGCAAATTATCTGTATGCATGGAATAGAGCACAACAGTCTGGTTCTGGAAGATAAAGCCCCATACATTTTTCTCAAAAGGACAATTGATTTTTAATGATAACTTACAAACAAATAAAGACAGACCTATCATGAGCTCTGAGATTGTTTATCAATGGTGAATGCTTCAGCTGAAGCCACCAGTCTGTGTTATTTTAACTTATTTCAAGAAAATTGTGAATTTAAAAAATATCCCATTTAAAAGCGGAATGTTTGATGAAAAACTGAATTAACCACCTTTTGGTGCAATCAAAGCACACCAAAAGAGCTCTGCAGTGACCGCCCACTTCCATGACGCACTGTGAGTCAGTCTCCCTACACTCTAAAACTACTTTTTTATATTTGAATATATCTAAATATTTAGCAAAAAACTTAAAAACAAAATTGTTTCTACACTTCTAATCCACAAATTTAAGTTTCAAAATGTCCCATCGTTTTTACACCTACTACATCATTTGCAGTGCTTCATGGGATTGTAGATCATTCCCACATTTGAGACGGTAAGTACACAGTCTTGAACCTTTGTCTTTTTGTTCGATTTTCAAACCCTTTTTTTGCTTCAAATCAAAGTTTGTAATAGTGTGATTCTATTCAGAGGTGGTTCATGGCTTAGAACTCTTTTATGAAGGGTTTATTGAAATCCCTTTGGAAAATATTTATGGGAAAAATACTACCAGAAACAAGATGGCTGAAAAAGCAGACTGTTGTGCTCTATTGTTGGATGATCAAAATCTGCAGTACACAACAACTGTATTTCACATTACAATGCATTCGACTTGACCTTCCATTATTTCATATTTATTTAACTGAACTGTCAATAGCTAAGACATTTTAACACACAATTGTATTAAAAATGCTAAATACATTTGTTTTAATATTGTTTTAATTTTTGATAAAAAAAACAAAAAACAAAAACTGAATTCACTCTCTGAATTAAACATGCAACATAAGTCATGTGACAACAATGTTTGAAATGTTGAAAAAGCATAAAAGCACTTAAACTAGCAGGAACACAGCAAATAGAAACAGCAGCAATTCTGATGTGAAACATCCACTGAGTGGTGCTAAAAGCAAGTTAAATTTTTAAACAGATTTTCTGAACAGATGAGGTTATGGTTAATACCCTGTTGAGTTTTTAATTAACAAAACTCTCTCCACCCTAAACCTTAAACCTAAACTTAACTAATAATGTCATTAAAAGTAAATGTGAGATGGAAAACGCAAATGCTGAAGCAACCTCACATTTTGTGTTGCTTCCATGACACTTGCGTGCTTTTCAGGACCCATAACTTGTTCCAATGCGTTGTAAGTGCAATGCTCTATCAGTTGAGCTACTGCACAATTTGATCGCACTCAACAAGCTTAAATGTAGATGCAGTTGGACATGTAATGCAGATGTTAAAATGTATCGACTTAAAAGTCATACGCTATAGTAAAAGTGTTTAGATGCTGTAAGACGTAGGTAAAAAGTAAGTGTTTTTGAACTGATAATCTGGCATTTATACTCATGATTGTGTGAAAGAGAATAAAAGTAATTTTTGTTGTAGTGCCTCTACTGTTCATTTCACCAGGAAACTATTGCGATACATACAACAAGCCATGTAAAAATAATCTGCCAAAAATGTAAGTATAGTAATGTGTTTCTATGAGACCAGGTTGATAGTATCCTATTCCAGAAGAAACATCAAACTGTAAAGCACCAGCCAACTGCATTTCAGTAATTTCAATTTCAGACAGACTTTCTTTTCTATTTATAACAAACATTAAAATTCCTTGCCTCAGGCTGCTTTGAAATTCATTCTTTGCCTGTCTGTGATGTTTGTGTGCTGTTTAAATGAATCTGTGGGTTTCTCTTCAGGTACACATCTAGGGGGACTGGGCATGTGCCATTCCTAGAAAACCCTTGAGGTTTTTGGCTCTGAACTTCCATTATCCCCCTGCGTCTCCTGGGTTAGCACTAGCCGAGAGAAACCATCCACGCTTGAACTTAAACTTGCATTGTCCATTTTTGAAGAACATTTGGCATCTATTGTTGCCGGCACGCCATAAAAACATTATAGATCTAAAGTATTGTTGTGTTTAAATAAATTGGCATAATTCAGAGATAACAATGAAGGGGTTATTAGCATTAGTTTTCATTTTAAGAAACGCATGAGCACCTAGGGTGAATGTAGAGCCGCCTCTTATTAGCAGTTTAAAACGAATCAAACAACAGTCTTGTCCCACTGTGCAATGAGCTCATGACAAACTGTCAGTCTTTCTGTCAGGGAAGCTTTCTCATCACTGCAACTTTCACACATTGTCAAAAAAGGACACAGAGGTTGGGACGCAATCCTTCATGGGCCTAAGCTCTTTAAAAATAAAATATTTACAAGAAAATGTATAAAAAACGGGGCCTGGGTAGCTCAGTGGTAAAATACGCTGGCTACTACCCCTTGAGTTCGCTAGTTCGCTAGTTCGAATCCCAGGGTGTGCTGAGTGACTCCAGCCAGGTCTCCTAAGCAACCAAATTGGCCCGGTTGCTAGGGAGGGTAGAGTCACATGGGGTAACCTCCTCGTGGTCGCTATAATGTGGTTTGTTCTCGGTGGGACGCATGGTGAATTGAGCGTGGTTCCGCGGTGGATGGCGTGAAGCCTCCACACGCACTATGTCTCCGTGGCAACGCGCTCAACAAGCCACGTGATAAGATGCGCGGGTTGACTGTCTCAGACGCAGAGGCAACTGGGATTCGTCCTCTGCCACCCGGACTGAGGCAAATCACTACACCACCATGAGGACTTAGAGCGCATTGGGAATTGGGCAAAAAAAGTATAAAAAAAAGGGCAAGTTTAATTCAATTCCACATCAAACGTACATTTTGAAAGTAGTTACACAATGAACTTAAAGGAAATGTTCACCCTAAAATGAAAATTCTGTCATTACTGACTGAATCTAATGTTGTTCCAAACCTGTATAACTTTCTTATGTGGAACAACATTTTTTTTATATTAATATTTCGCCCGTCAGACAGCAGTTGATAGTGTGTCACTTTTTAAAGATTAAAAAAAGGACCCATAAGTACCATAAAAGAAGTCAATGCAACTTGTACGACATATTCCAAGTCTTCTGAAAGGCATACAATGGGTTTTGGTGAGAAACAGCTGGGAAATTTCTTTTTTTTTTTTTTTTCAATACTTGCTATCAGGAATGGAATTTCAATTAGTGATAAACATAATTTTTGATAGCTGTAACTGCATTTTCACTAGTAGAATTTCACAATTATTTATCATTCACTGCTATTCAAAACACAATTACAGAAATCTATAATAAACTTCTTTTGTTGAAATTCCAGTGTCGAGTTAGTCATTCTTACTTGTAAGAATTCAATTGTAGAGCTCTCAAATAAACAATGAATTGGAGTCAATAAAAACATATGACAATTAAATATTAAATTGTAGAGCTCTGTAATTGGAAATTTTACTAGAAAAAATAAAATTATGATGAGTAACGCTGGGGACATTAAAAGATAATATGGCCTTCCTTAGAAATGTGTATTTGGAATTCAATTAAAAAATTAGTTGGATATCTGTAATTGTGTTTTTCACAAGGAGTGATTGACAGATCATTGTGAAAATTTACCAAATAAAAACGCAATTGTAGAGCTCTCTAATTGGAATTCTTACTAGTGAAAATGCAGTTACAACAAGTAAGGCAGGGAAAATTAAAGATAATTTGGCCTTCCATAGACACAGTATGTGGAATTTCAAATTAGATATGTATTACATATCTGTAATTGTATTTTGAACAGTAGTGAATGACAAATCATTGTACAATTCTACTAGTAAAAATGCAATTACAAGAATGCAATTTCAAGAATTATGTTTTTAGGGCCCAAGCACTGAAAGTGCAGAGACCCTATTGTTCTTCTAAGGATTATTAGGGCCCAAGCGCTGAAAGTGCAGAGACCCTATTGTTCTTCTAAGGATTATTATTATTATTTTATTTTATTTTTTTCAAGGTTTTGGGGGCTTTTGTGGCACTTAACATGCTCAGTAACTCACAAAATTTTTCACACGCTTAAAAGTCATCAGCAATTAGGGTGTAGAGGGGGCTCTGTAGCGCCACCTAGAAGATGGGCATGTTCATGGGGCTTTGTAGCACATCCCTTTTAAGCTACAGTCACCAGACTTTGTACATATATAGATCTCATCAAGCCGGACAACTTTCACGCTAACAGTTATAAGCTACACCCAACAGGAAGTTGGCCATTTTGGATTGTTTGAAAAATGCATGCTCTGGATTTTGAAATATTCCTCCTAGGGGATTCATGTTACAGGTACCAAATGTGGGCGACATTATGCCAAGACATTGACAATGATAACACAATAAAGTAACGCCACAAAATGGGAAACAGGAAGTGTCTCATATCTTCTGCGTGCATCACATGATTTATATAAAAATTGAGCCGTATGTTTGGCTTTGCGGGCTGATCACATTGATGTGGCTATTGTGGGTCACGGTCGTAGCGCCACCAACTGGCGGAAGGAAGTGTGGCACTTTTATTAGACTTTGAAATATCCCTCTTATTTTTACCTGAATTGCTTCACTTTTTTTTAGGATAATGTCAAGACAGTGCAGATATAAAATTCTGAAGGGATTCTTCATATCTTAAACAGTGCTGCCATGGCAACACATTAATTGTTATTATTCCTTTCTATATTTGGGTGTAAACTTAAATGGTTGTAACTCATGAATGCTAGGGAGAACAGACCTAAGCCTGGTCTCTTTTTAAAGAAGACACTTGGCAGTTTATTGTGCAAGTGAAAACAGTTGTAAAAGTGAAATAAAATATTTATAGAAGTTTGTGTTTATTGTAATAAAAATGTACTGCACAAACTTTAAATTTTTTATGTAAATAAAATATACTAAAAATATCAACTGAAATGTAAAAATATTAGAAAATCAAAGCCACATGTCTAACCCAGATCTGATACAAATTTTGTGATGATATATCAAAAAATGCCGTTTTGGTGGCAGTTTTTATTCAGACGCAGTACCAGAAATGTCCAATAGAGGACAGCCATGCTCCGTTGGTGAATGATTCCCAAAAGACCACATCTGCACAATTATCTGAGTAAACTCGGCAGGAATTGGCATAAAAACACAATATGAATTTGTGAACCATAATACAAAAAGATTAGTTATATGAAAGCTTTTTCTAAGGAATATTCCACATACCACATACAAGTCTTTTTTTTTCTTTTTTTTTTTTTACATGAAATGCCATAAAGGTGGGACAGTAAGATATAAAGTTTGGGATATAAACAAAACTAATGTTAGAAACGTAGCATTGTGTGATTTTGATGAAAATTCAGCTGTATGCTTAAATTGCTGTAATGGAGGCTGATCACATTGATGCGGCTATTATGGGACAAAGTATAGCGCCACCAACTGGCAGCAGGAAGTGTGGCACTTTTAACAGACTTTGAAATAGCCCTCTTGTGTTTACATGAATTGCTTCAAAATTCTTTAAAATAATGTCAAGACACTGCTGATGTAAAATTGTAGGGATATTTGATATCTTAAACACTGTTGCCATGGCAATGCATTAATTGTTATTATATCTTTCTTCCTATATTTGGGTGTTTTTGAGGCATTTGGCATGCTTAAAATGTCATGAAATTTTGCACACATATCAGAGTCGTCGGCCATTTGGACTGGGCAAAAGTTGCAGTGGGGGGGAGGCATGCAGTGGGGGCTCTGTAGCATCCCTTTTAAAATGGGTGTGTATAACGGCCTCTGTAACACCCCCATTTTCACCTACATTCACCAAACTTGGTACATATATAGTTCTCACCAAGCCGGACAACCTTTATAATTATCATCATTAGCTCCACCCAACAGTAGGTCAGCCATTTTGGATTTTCTGAAAATCGCAAGCTCTGAACTTTTAAATACTCCTCCTAGGGGATTCATGTGATTGGCACCAAATTTTTGCAGATGAGTCAAAGTCATAGCACCACCAACTGGCAGCAGGAAGTATGGCACTTTTAACAGACTTTGAAATAGCCCACTTATGTTTACATGAATTGCTTCAAAATTCTTTAGAATAATGTCAAGACACTGCTGATCAAAATTGTGAAGGGATATTTGATATCTTAAATAGTGTTTTCAATGCAACACGTTAATTGTTATTATTCCTTTCTTCCTATATTTGGGTGTTTTGAGGCACTTGATTTGCTTAAGATTTCATGAATTGTTGCACACACATCACAGTCGTTGGCCATTAGGTCTGAGCAAAAGTTCACGCATGGTTGTGAATGGGGGCCTCTGTAGCATTTTGTGGGATTTTTACCTACAGTCACCAAAATTGGTACTTATATAGTTCTCATCAAGCCGGACAACTTTCATAATTATAGTTATTAGCTCTGTCCTGTTTCCTAGGAAACAGGAAGTGTATCATATCTTCTGTGTGAAATGTGTGATTTAGATCAAAATTGAGATGTATGTTTAGTCCTGGGGGCTTATCACATGGATTTTACTATTTTGGGTCACACTCATAGCACCATCACGTGGCAGCAGGAAGTGTGGCTCTTACAACAGACTTTAAAATAGTCCTCTTATATTTACTCAAATTGCTTTAAAATTGTTTGGAATAATGTCAAACCAAATGCATGTGTCCACCTTGCATTGTTTTCAGAAAGCCACCGGGTGGAAATGGACCAGTTGTGCTTGGGCCCATCATCGCTGCTTGCAGCTATATTTACTAGTTGGAATTCAATTTTTGATATAAAGAATGTTTTTACCAGTGCAAACGCACTGTTCTGTAAATTACTTATTTAAAAAATTTGCATTTTCACTAGTAGTAATTCCATTCCTAAAATCAAGAATGAGCATTTCAACTAGTAAAGATTTGGTTGTTGATATTTATAATTCATTTCCTGCATGTGATTAAAGTTCGACACAATGCAAGTTCTTGAACAAGCTTCTGAGCTGACTTGACATACATGAGGGTGAGTAAATTAGGACAGACATTTACAATTTTGGGTGAACTATTCTTTTAATTACATCAGACACGACACACCAGAGACATTATTGAAAAGTAATTAGGGTCAATTTTGGTTTCATGTATGTCATAAGCTGAAGCTATACATAAAAACACGAAAGAGCCCTGATAATGTCTCTGAATCTGCAAATATGTGAATTTTTAGAATTTTAAGGAGTGATACTGATTAATCTCTACAAACAGACAGATTAAAAATGTCCATGCTTCCTGTGGCAGATGTAGGTCAGGTGACCTTCAGGAAGATGGAAGTTTATTGTTTCACTGGCTATTGATGTCTCTCGCGCTGAACCCTGGTCTGCTACATTTCTGAAGGTTGGACAAAATGTTTCTTGAATAGTTATGTCACAGTGGACCTGTTCCAGATCTTTCTAGCAACAATCCTCTATTGCATGACAAAATAACTGACATCAAGACAATTTAGGGTAATTTTCAAATCAGGTCAGCATCTTTTTTCTTTCTTTTTTCTTTTTTTTTTTTCTTTTTTTTCTGCAAAGAAAGTGTGAGAAATACTGGAGTTGAAATTTCCCTAAGCAGAGAAGTTTTCCAAGGTGCTTTTAAAGAATAGTTTACCAAAAATGACAATTTTGTGATCATGTACTCACCCTCAAGTCGTTCCAAAGGATACATTGTGAAGAATCTTCATGCAGCACTGTTCCAAACACATACAATTCATAGTGGCCATTGCTGTCAAAATCCCAAAAAAGAACAAAAACAGCATAAAAATGCAATTAATGCAGTCCATACAATTGACATTCTATCTTTTGAGACTTCTGAAGCCATATGATAGCTGTGATAGAGGAACAGACAAAATATAAATTGTTATTCACTGATAATCTTCCTCCACTCATTGTTAATCTCATCAATAAAATTACTGACAAAAATATTTGTTGAATAAAGTTTTTTTTTTTTTTTTTGGTTTGTTTTTTTGTCAATGATTGCAAATGCAAGATGAAGAAGATGCATCATGATGATAATGAAATTATGGTAATCAAACAAAAAATGTAATTAAAATATACTGTTGATAAAAATGTATACTAAAGTAGCCAATACTTCAGTACACTTTTTATACAGTATGCTATTATTTCAGGACAGTTTTCTCATGTTGTTTAATCTAATATATTAAACGTATTAATCTTTGATTAGTTTAATACATGTTTAAATAATTGTAAGTATTTTACAATGACCTTTTTAATTATATTTTTAAATATTTGAATATTTGGTTAAAGTTTGGTCTGTTACTTCTTGATACATGTTTTTGACATTTTGTAACAAATACAATTTTTGTAAACTAATTTATATGCCATTTTATTCAGAGCAAAGCTGACTAATTAATTAATGGCAAATGTTCACTAAATTTAAAGAACATTTTCATCAAAGTACAGAAATTATGACTAAAATAAAAAACTGTGTGAAAATTAACAAAAGTACATTTCCATGGAAAAAATAAAAGCATACAGGTTTGGAACTACATAAAGGTGAGTAAATAATGTCATAATTTATGGATGGATGTATGAAGGTGCCGATATTTTAGAGGACATTAATAAGGATGGCCGCATGCAGGCAGAGTTCCTGTGATGAATGAACAGAGCTCTGAGGCACTCTTTCACACAGATGTGGTGTTTTTGATCAATGCGTCTCCACACCGTGACAGCAGATACACAATCACCCGTGCTGGATGACCCCATTGTTTAAAAAGAGTGACGCATCACTTTCAGTGCGCGAAAGGTTAATGAGACAATCAGTCTTCAAATTATCAATTAATCTCTAAGCACAATTAATCTTGCCTCTGTCCTCTCATTCTGTACTAAAGCAATAAGCAGCGAGAAACCGAGCATCACAGTGATTTTCATAGTTGGGGAAGCAACTTTGAAACTGTAGCTTGACTTTAAAGTAGGTTAACTACAGTAAAGCTGCTGTTTTGAAAAAGTAGTTAGCTATAATTTATGACTAACTACATTAAATCTACAGTTGTGCTAAAAAATTTGCATACCCTTGCAGAAATTGTGAAATTTTGGTATTGATTTTGAAAATATGACTGATAATGCAAAAAAAAAAAACTGTCTTTTATTTAAGGATAGTGATCATATGAAGCCATTTATTATCACATAGTTGTTTGGCTCCTTTTTAAATCATAATGATAACAGAAATCACCCAAATGGCCCTGATCAAAAGTTTACATACCCTTGAATGTTTGGCCTTGTTACAGACACACAAGGTGACACACACAGGTTTAAATGGCAATTAAAGGTTAATTTCCCACACCTGTGGCTTTTTAAATTGCAGTTAGTGTCTGTGTATAAATAGTCAATGAGTTTGTTAGCTCTCACATGGATGCACTGAGCAGGCTAGATACTGAGCCATGGGGAGCAGAAAAGAACTGTCAAAAGTCCTGTGTAACAATGTAATGGAACTTTATAAAGATGGAAAAGATGGAAAAATATATCCAAAGCCTTGAAAATGCCAGTCAGTACTCTTCAATCACTTATTAAGAAGTGGAAAATTCTGTGATCTCTTGATACCAAGCCAAGGTCAGGTAGACCAAGAAATATTTCAGCCACAACTGCCAGAAGAATTGTTCAGGATACAAAGAAAAACCCACAGGTAACCTCAGGAGAAATACAGACTGCTCTGGAAAAAGATGGTGTGGTTGTTTAAAGGAGCACAATATTGTTGACCAATTTCCAAACATAGCACTTATGGTTGTGACCATAAAGCTCTATTTTGGTCTCGTCACTCCAAATTACAGTGTGCCAGAAGCTGTGAGGCGTGTCAAGGTGTTGTCGGGCATATTGTAACCAGGCTTTTTTGTGGCTTTGGCTTCTTTCTGGCAACTCGACCATGCAGCTCATTTTTGTTCAAGTATCATTGTATTGTGGCTGAAAGTTTTCTTGAAAACAAATTACTCTTGTGAGTTGGCTCTTTTGAAACATACACCGAATCGACTGTTATGATATAAGCCGATTTTTTCGAATCTACAGCACCAGTGTTGTCCAATTATCGAACAAATGACTCTCATGAGCCAGTCTTTTCAAATCTACAGAGCGAAACGTACAGCGTGACCAGTGTAGACAGGTTCCCGAATGAATCGACTCTCATGAGCCGGTCCTGTCAAATCTACAGAGCGAAACGTACAGCGTGACCAGTGTAGACAGATTCCTGAATGAATCAACTCTCATGAGCCGGTCCTGTCAAATCTACAGAGCGAAACATACAGCGTGACCAGTGTAGACAGATTCCCGAATGAATCATCTCTCATGAGCCGGTCCTGTCAAATCTACAGAGCGAAACATACAGCGTGACCAGTGTAGACAGATTCCCGAATGAATCATCTCTCATGAGCCGGTCCTGTCAAATCTACAGAGCGAAACATACAACATGACCAGTGTAGACAGATTCCTGAATGAATCGACTCTTATGAGCCAGTTCTTTTCAATCTACAGAGCGATACATGCTTCCACTGTTGTCTGATTCCCATTCATCTGACTCTTATGAATTGTTTCTTTTAGTGAATCAAACACTTACTGAACTGTAAGTCCTTCATTTGATTTTGTCGATATGTTATGTGTAGGCTGCTTAAGGCTCCAACAGAGTAACTACTGGATGGTTGTTGATGTGACACTGTGTAGTTAAAATACACATTATGAGTTCTAATAAATGAATTAATAAAATATTAGGGCTGTCGATTTAACATGTTAATTCAGTGCGATTAATTATATACAAAATAACGTGTTAAAAAAATAATGCAATAATCATGTCACCGGACCGTGATAAGGAATATTCCTTCCATCTGAGCAATTCAAGCTTGAAGTACCACCTGTTTTCTCCAGGGGGCAGTAAGTGAAACTTCAAAACACTTATACAGAGAACAAACCACACTCACCGACAGCAGACAAAACAAGAAGAAAACACATTCTTGCGTTCAAACACAGCTTGATTGAGTGCAAATACGAATGCAGGGATCTCAAGACGTGTTTTTCTTGACTTGACACAGCGACCTAAAAACTGTATGTTTATGATGCGACACAAACGAGATGTTCCAAAAGTGTCTGACGCAGGTGTGCATTGACATGTCCTTAGAAAAGCCCTCATAATAAATCTATCTCGGACTGATTCATTTGTGAAATAGATTGCTGTGAACTTTAGGCCAATGATAGGCTTATGTTCAATAATATGGAAATAAACATATACTGCATACAAAAGCAATGTATTTAAATTATTTAAATATAACTATTTACAGTAGTGGCCAAAAATATTGGCACTCATGGTAAATATGAGCAAAAAAATCTGCATTGTTTATCCTTTTGATCTTTCATTCAAAAAAATTACAAAAATCAAACCTTTAATTGAAAGAGGGGGAATATCTCATTATTAAATAAATATTTTTCTCCAAAACATGTTGGTCACAATTATTGGCACCCCTAGAAATTCTTAAGTAAAATATATCTGAAGTATATTCCTCTTTCATATTTAAAATTTTTTAGTGCACCTGGGTGACTAGGAACATGAAATTGTTCAGCCATGACTTCCTGTTTCACAGGGGAATAAATATGCGGTAACACACAGGTCAAATTTCCTTAATCATCAATCACATTGGGTTATGCTAAAGAATATAGTTCTGATGTGTGGCAAAAGGTTGAGCTTCACAAAATGGGAAGTGGCTATAAGAAAATAGCCAAAGCATTAAAAATACCCATTTCCACCATCAGGGCAATAATTAACAAGTTCCAATCAAATGGAGATCTTATGAATCGGCCTGGAAAAGGACGTGTGTCTATATTGTCTCCACGCACAGTGAGGAGGATGGTTCAAATGGCCAAAGAATCTCCAAGGATCACAGCTGGAGAATTGCAGAAATTAGTTGGGACTTGGGGTCAGAAAGTCTAAATAAATAAATAAAGATATCAGACATCACCTACATCACCACAAGTTGTTTGGGAGGGTTTCAATAAAAAAAGCCTCTGCTCTCATCCAACAACAAACTCAAGCATCTTCAGTTTTCCAGACACTACTGGAACTTCAGATACGACCGGGTTCTATGGTCAGATGAAACAAAAAAAAGAGCATTTTGGCAGCAAACACCAGAGATGGGTTTGGCTGACACAGAGATGAAGAAGTACCCAATACCCACGGTTAAATGTGGTACTGGATCTTTAATGTTGAGGGGCTGTTTTTCTGCCAGAGGTCCTGGACATCTTGTTCGGATACATGGCATCATGGACTCTATCAAATACCAACAGATAAAAAATAAATACCTGACTGTCTCTGCCAGAAAGCTTACAATGGGCCCTGGTTAAATCTTCCAGCAGGACAATGATCCAAAACAAACATCAGAATCAACACAAAAATGGTTCACTGACCACAAAATCAAGGTTCTGCCATGGCCATCCCAGTCCCCTGACCTGAACCCCATAGAAAATTTGTGGGGTGAACTAAAGAGGAGAGTCCACCAACATAGACCTCTGAATTTGAAGGATCTGTAGAGATTCTGTATGGAGGAATGGTCTCAGATCCCTTGTTATGTGTTCTCCAACCTCATTAGGCATTATAAGACAAGACTCAGAACTGTTATCTTGGCAAAGGGAAGCTGTAAAAAGTATTGAAAAAAAAAGTGTGCCAATAATTATGGCCAATGCATTTTGGAGAAAAAATATTTATTTAACAATTAGATATTTCCCCTGTTTCAATTGTTGTACTTGAATTAAAGTTTAGATTTCTGTGAATTTTTGAATAAAAGATCAAAAGATTTTTTTTCACAGCCTTCTTTGCTCATATTTACCATGGGTGCCAATATTTTTGGCCACTACTGTATAAGTGTTTAATCATTATATATATAATTATTGTTATTTGAGGGGCTTTCTTAGCAAATATTTATATATGCGATTAATTCTATTAATTAATGGGCATAACGTAAATAATTTGATTACATTTTTCAGCGATTGATAGCCCAATAAAATATCTCAACTAAAATGTCTCTGTAAACATTCCTTTTGCAAAAATCTGTTCTGTTAAAATAAGCAATGATCATCATTTGATAATAGACTGCTGTCTGAACCAGAATGATTAGGAATAAGAATTGTTAAATTCCTCACGATTCCCATCCTTTCACATGAACAATAAATTATGTATAATTGAATGTGTTCTCCATTGTTTCTATCAGTGTGATGTATTCAGCGCACAGGGCGATTTCTGTCATCATCTCCTTGATTTTGTCACTCTAGTTAAATCCCTCTGTCACTGCAATCTGTGAGTCAGCTGTCTAATTGATCAGCTTGACCATTAAACTCAGCAGAGCAGACAGAACAAGGCCTGTCTCTCTCTTTCTCTCTGTCTGTCCAGCTTTAATGCCTGGCAGCAGCCCCTCTGAATCAGGTTATCCACTGACAGATAATGGATGTAGCTGGTATCTAAGCATGCTCCCCAAAGCCAGCTCAATCCCTCCAACAAGATAAAGCCGACAAATTACGCTGCCAGAAAACACTCCAAACACAGCCTGCCGCTCACGGGGAGAGAGAAAGAGAAAGGAAGGCCATAAAAAATAAACCGGGACAGCAAGGAATTATGAAACTGATAGTTCCTACTCTAAATTCTGATTAGATGTGCCACATTTTAAAGGAATGTTTGGGTTTAAAACAAGTTCAGATCAATCAACAACATTTGAGTCATGATGTTCATTAAAAAAAATTATTTCATCTCGTCCCTAGTTTATTTAAAAAAAGAGAAAAAATCCTGGTCATTAGAACCATTTATTCAGCAATTGGACAAGACTGGACAGTTTCGCACTTTAGATTTGAAAGAACCAGCTCATAAGAGTTGATTAGTTCGGGAATCAGACCTCACTGGGCATGCTGTATGTTTTGCGCTGTAGATTCAAAAGAACTGGTTTATGAGTGTCATTTCTTCAGGAATCAGACAGCACTTTCTGTGAAGTGTTTGTCCACATCGGCGGAAGAACAGATGCATAAGAACCGTAAACAGAACCGAAAGTCATGAAAATCATTCAACTCTGGTATTTTTTTTTTTTTAAATGGAGTCGTTCTGAATATTTACTGATTCTCAGATCACAACCTGCAACCCACTGTGTAATTATAAAATGGGCAGTATCAGTCTTGGATGCTGATTGGTCAATGCATTGTTCAAGTCACGCCAAAATACATATACGATATACATTAACTACTTGGCAAGAAACACCTGTTAGAGATGCCAGTCTACAAAAAATAAATTAAATTAAAAATAAATAAAAATAAAACAAATATTGTAGATGTTATTTACATTATGATTTATTCAATTTCTTCTTTTTATTAATCAAAAATGTCAAAAGTACCTTGTAGGTCCAAAAAAATGCAATGATGATGGGTTATTAGAACTTTAAAGGGATAGTTCTCTCAAAATGAAAATTTTGTTATTGTTCACTCACCCTCATGTAGTTCCAAAACCCACTGACTTTCTTCCTTCCATGGAACAGAAAAGTGGATGTTAGTATGATAGTATGCAAGTCTCAATCACCATTCACTTTAATTGCATCTTTTTTCCATACAAAGAAAGTGAATGGTGACTGAGGCTATAATTCTGCTTAACATCTTCCTTACTGTTCCACGGAAGAAAAGAAAGTCATATGTGCATGGAACAACATGAGGATGAGTAACTGATGACAGAACTGTCATTTTTGGGTGAATAATCCCTTTAATGTGTCGTCTTGTCAGACCCTTGTCAAAGGGACCCAATTTTGGAGATTCTGCTTGATATGTTTATATCAAACAGTATCATAATGATACGTTGGCTCGAATGATAAATTTGAAAAAGGATTAAAGAGGACTGGATTTGTCTATGGCTTGACACTTTCCTGCATGGTAATCTCATATTAAGAATCAATGTCTTCTCATTCCGAAACCAGAGACAGGCTGCTCTGCTGTTATATATATTACATTTTGGACATAATTCTAAGCATTTCATGAAAACGACCTCATTTGTGTCGACTTGCATTAACTATCCCTTTAAATGCTTGCTATCTACAGAAATGCTGCTCCTGATGCTATATAAATTTATAAGTGTGTGCCAAGGGCGTAGCAGCCACTCTTTATAAAGGTGATTTTTGTCCCCCACACTTTTCCAAGCTAAACCCAAACCGAGTCCAAATGGTGGATTTGTATACAGTATTCTTTGCGTTTTGTGACTTTGGGCTGATTAAGCGACCATCCAGCCAATCACAGATGAGTTTCATGAGCCGAAACAACCCTTACATAATAGGCCGTCAGTCAGACAGTCTAATCAACGCGGTTCCGTTCATTTCTACAAAGTTGCTTTCAACAATGCTCATTTATCCATGTTTTTTTATCGGCATTGATGTTGATCTAAATGAATAATCTATTGATGAGGAACACACAAATGAGAGTTAATTATCGGCATATCGTTCTTGATTGGCAGCATTACGTGAAATGTACTGCAGAAAAAACTAAGGACAATCATTCTTTTATATAGTTTATATCAGCGGTTATATCATATTCATAAAGTTATGCTTTTTACATTATGTTTGTGAGGTAATAGTTTGATCAGTTGTTTTTGCCAGTTTAAGCAGATTACTAGATCTGTGCTAAATATGTAAAGCTATTTTTAATATCAGCTCCTGTTTTTTTACCTCTATGTTGGTGTGCATTTGACAAACTGTTTAGGAAAAAAGATAGATCTGCTGTGTTCTTAGAACACAGGCATTTTACTGAAGTAAATAGATTTATAGACACTTTTTTATACATGAAAACATACGGATTATTGAAACTCACTATAGTTATTATAAGACTATTACTGTTGTCTTTTGATAAAAGTCATGCTGTAGGGAAATTATAGATTTGTTTTGTTCTTATAACGCACAAAACCTCTACTAAAGTCTCTTTGTAGGTCTGTAGACATACAAATTTTAGAGGATTACAATTTTATTTTGATCATTGATTCAGTGACTAACTCATTTCACACAAGACATCACCAGAAATGGTCACTGAACGAATTTTGGTGAACACTCTGTCAAAACACTCGAGCCACTTTAAATCCTAATGCACAAGCACAGAGTAAAAAAATAAAATTGTGTACATGCACAATTGTCATTATTGTAATTGATTAAATAATTTATTCAGGACCAGCTTGTGCTCAGTCTTTAATTGTCATGTGTGAAACAGAAGCAAGTGCTCCACAAGATGCCCTTTCTTTTTGCAGCGAATTTAGCAAAATTTTGCAATTATATTTCAATACTTCAATACTTGAATCTTTAAAATACTACAAATATTAAAAGTAAATAATAAGTATATATTAATATAATACTTATACTTGTATATATTCATATATACTGTAATATATTAATATTGCACTGTAAGTGTTGGGTCTGTGCGAGACACCTACTGACAGCCGTGCCCCCCCCCCCCCCACACACACACACACACACACACACTTTTAAAATGACTGCTACACCCCTGGTGTGTGCATCTTGGAAAAGTGAAGGGTGAGCTGTAAGATTATATTAAAAGTGAATGAAAAGAATTCAAGTGGTGATTCATCACCTTGTCAGTCTTTAAGGCTCCATCCTCTTTTATATCAGTCTCTTTCTATTACATACACACAGTCTCTCTTTTCACACACTGCCTCTATCATGGCTTCCACCAACACCATATACTTACACGCAGGTGCATTCATTCTAACAGACACTTTCTTCTCCTCAATCTCTGTCTCTTATCCTAATGATTAATTCCTTTAAATGCCTTGATCAAGGCCGCAGTGGTGATATCTCTTGAATCTTATCCTACAACCTTTCACTTACCAGCTCAGATTTCTAACTAGTGTTGCAGAGAATCGGCCTTATTTTATTTAAATTTTTTTAAATACTGGAACCGAATGATTTTCATGACTAAAATACTCAGTCACTCCTGAATCTACAGCGTGAAACATACAGTGCATCCAGTGTGGTCAAATTCCCAAACGAATGACTCTTATGAGCCAGTTCTTTTGACTCCACAGCCTGACAAGAGTGGACAATTCCCGAAGAAATTAATTTTATGAGCCAGTTCTTTTGAATCTGCAGCGCAAAACACACAGCGCGAGCATGGGGTCCGACTCCAGAAGGAATGACTCTTATGAGCCAGTTCTTTTGAATCTACAGCGTGAAAAGATTAGATGATTCCAGAATGAATGACTCTTATGAGCCGGTTCTTTTGAATATGCAGCACAAAACATACAGTGCAACCAGTGTGGTCGAATGACTCTTATGAGCCGATTCTTTCAATTCTACACTGCCAAACATTCAGTACAACCAGTGTGGTCAGATTCCCGAACGAATGACTCTTATGAGCCAGTTCTTTTGAATCTACAGCATCAAAAGACTAAACGATTCCCGAACAAATGACTCTTATGAGCCAGTTCTTTTGAATCTGCAGTCCAAAGCATTCAGTGCAACCAGTGTGGTCCAGTTCCTGAACGAATGACTCTTATGAGCCGATTCTTTCTAATCTAAAGTAGGAAACATTCAGTGCATCCAGTGTGGACTGATTCCTGAACAAATGACTCTAATGAACCAGTTCTTTTGAATCTACAGCGTGAAAAGACTAAACGATTCCCGAACAAATGACTCTTATGAGCTGGTTCTTTTGAATCTGCAGCCCAAAACATTCAGTGCAACCAGTGTGGTCTAATTCCCAAATGAATGACTCTTATGAGCCGGTTCTTTTGAATCTGCAGCACGAAACATTAAGTGTAACCAGTGGGGTTGAATGACTCTTATGAGCTGATTCTTTCGAATCTACAGCCCAAAACATACAGTGCTACCAGTGTGGTCCGATTCCCGAACAAACGACTCTAATGAGCCAGTTCTTTTGAATCTACAGCGTGAAAAGACTAAACGATTTCCGAACAAATTACTCTTATGAGCCAGTTCTATTGAATCTGCAGCCCGAAACATACAGTGCAACCATTGTGGTCCAATGCTCGAACAAATGGTTCTTATAAGCAGGCTCTTTTGAATCTTCAGCTTGAAACATACAGCACGACCAGTGTGGTATAATTTTCCGAACGAATGACTCTTATGAGCCAGTTCTTTTGAATCCGCAGCACGAAACATACAGTGTGACCAGTGTGGTCCGATTCCCGAACAAATTATTCTTATGAGCCGGTTCTTTTGAATCAACAGTGCAAAACATACAGCATAATTCAAAAGTCTATGTGAACACACCTTTTGCAAGAATAGGTTCTGTTAAAATACAAAAATATCTCTTCATTTTGACAGCAGGCTGCTGAGGGCAGTAAATCCAATAAGATTTCTTATTTCCAAAAATGGCCTACTCAAACTACAAAAAGAATCATTAATAGAACCGTCAAGGAACCGGAATCATTAAGAGGAATCATAATCAGAATCGTTAAATTCCTCTCTAACCACTAAGCTACACCCACTCCACCTTTCCCTCTTCCTTTCATCTTTCCGTCTGCATCTTTGCCATCTTTTCATCCCTCTGAATTAGGAGTGAACTCTGTGTGATTTTATGCTCCTTTGAGGATTTGGAGCTCTGCAATCTGCCTCATGGAGGGAGTCCGAGCCGCTGCCCGGCTGGATCACATTTTGATCATTAAGATCTGAATTAGCTGTCTGACTTTCACACTTCAACTGTGTTAAGCCGTTTAGAGAGGCAGCAACACTGGGATGTGCTGCGACTACCGATGCTCCACAAAATGAGCTGTTTCCGCATCCATTAAGAGCCACTTTCATGCCCTAATTTGCACAAATCAAACAAAATAGAGGACTGCGGCGCTTATCACACTTGTGTTCTTCATCCACCTAGGGCTGGCGTTTCATTTGACCACTGAAAGCGTTCACGTTTGAGTCCAATATGCAACACACCAAATTAACTGGTTTGAAATCTTCCATGGGTAATTAACTCACATCTATGAGTTTGTATCTCCCTGTATCTAATGGCTCATCTTATCATGAATAGACCTACAATTAAAATATAGATTCATTTAGCACCTTTCTGGCTCAATAGACTAGACCAGCGGATCTCATCTAGTGGGCTGCAACCTAAAAATGATCGCAGACAGCAGAGAAAAAACAATACTAAATTCAAATAATAAAATGCAACTGACCAGTTAATTGTGCGCTGTTAGAATGGCAAAATAAATAGGCTTATCAAAAGGAAGGAGAAACAGTCACATATCTTTTGTTGTTTATATCAAATGTTCTGCTGTTGTTTATGCATTTCCAAAATTGTCAATTGTCCTATTCAGCTTATGTTATAGTTTTTTCATATTATGGTTTCTACACAGTTCATAGTAATATTAAAGGAATAGTTCACTGAAAAATTAAAATTCTGTCATCATCTCAGGTTGTTCCAAACCCATATGACTTTCTTTCTTCTTTGGAAAACAATAGAGACTTTTTAATTTAAATAGCCCATGTTATATTTTCAATACAATGGCAATGCATAGTGAGTCACTTTAAGGCTTAAAAAAGACCTAAAAGTGTCTTAAAGGTAGTCCATGTGACTTGTGCATATCCCAAGTCTTCTGAAGGCATCCAACACATCAGCTTTTCGTGAGTAACAACCCAAAATTCAAGACATTTTTCAGTGCTCACCCGAGAACTTGTGTTGTTTAGAAACTTAAAAAGAAGTTCGTGCATGAACACTGTGCCACTGTGAACAAGCTTCTATCGTGTGCAATGGACGTCATGGTTTTTTACAGTAAAATGACTTAAAATTGGTCAAAATGCTTTTGTATTGAAAAGATGGACAAGATATTGATTAAAACATTGTATTTTGTGTTCCACAAAGTAAGTTATATGAGTTTGGAATGACATGAGGGTGAGTAAATGATGACAGAACCATTCCTTTAATACATTTCCTTATGTTTTTGTTTTCAGGTCATTTTTGTTTACTCCTGTACAACACATAGTAAAAAAAAAAAAAGGAGACCGGTACACTGCTACATATGCTCCCATGCAATTTAATAGATAAAACAGACAACTTTTAATCTATTAAATTGCATGGGAGAATATGTAGCAGTGTACCGGTCTCCTTTTTAACTATGAACTGTTACCTTTTTTGATTGAGCACCTTGGATGTGCACACACAACCTCCATTTTCAGTCCAGTACTTTTGTACAATAAACAATTTTGTGTATGTGGGGCAGTCACTTGGCATCCAATATAAATGCTTGAGAGCCACTGGACTGGACTGTTATGCACAAGAGAACTAATTAATCCTGACTGATAATGATTATACTCTAAATTTGTACGGATATGAAAGGATTTATTTGATGGAAGACTTCATTCGCTTTGGCGCTGAAAAACACTAAATAAATACTCAAGTCTGAGCAGTGTGGTGTTAATTACTAATGTCATCCTGACCTGAAAATACAGCCAAATTGCTCACTTGAAAGATGGAGAAGAAGACATCCATTCCCTGTGAATGCAACGCCCCCTAGAGGTTGATCATCTCCTAACAGCGGCATCATAAAGGACTAAATGACCTTAATTTTTGACGCTCCTTACTGACAATGTTAGTACAAAAAAGAGAAGCATTCTTCACATTCAAATTGTTCTTGAAATTGTTCACTAGGCCAAAGTTGTTTAAGTAGCCCATGACTATTTAATAATAATACCCATTTACAGTATAGAGCACTTATCAGGTAGCACATAGTATCTCCAAGGACATCACAAAATAATTTTAATAGGATAAGTAATGTTAATATTAATAAAGTTAATAGCCTATATAATTTTACTGTGTGTGTGTGTGTGTATATATATATATATATATATATATATATATAAACTTTACTTTTAAATTTTCTGAGGTAAAGTTCTCCCAAGTCTTTATGATATTGTTGTCCCTTGATATGGCTTGGGTCCCTGCTTCAATGCAGGTTGGCAACACGTTCTCAGTCCCAAGGCGTCAAAGACTGACGCTTGTGCAATAGTCCAGCACATCAGTCTACAGACGCCAAAAGCGCCCTCTGGCGTCAGTTTTACGATGCATTCGGCAAGTGCGTTTTTTTCAAGGAGAAACATTTGACCTCAAATGACTGATGCGACAGCATGATCACACGTGCAGTCAGCAAGATGTTTCCAATAGTTTCAGTACCCTAGGATCGGCGACTGTATGCCGACGTGGTGACATGCAGCATTCTTATCAAACATGTTTACCTTTCCACCTGGTGCGATTGGCAGTGTGTTGCATCAGCTGCGTGGGAAACTAGGATTCAAAACCAGGCAGTAACCACGTTTGGAATAATCAAAGACGAGCATGATTCTGAGGTTTCACTTTTTACCTCTAACACTACTTTTTTACGCCACTAATAGTTAAGGTAAGGTTTGAGTTTGAGTTGGGGGATAGAATCTATAAATATATGCTTTTCTCTTTATTGTGTAATTCCTGTAAAGCTGAAAACAACTTGCTTCACTACTTGCTTTTGGCGACCTCTCCTGGACATAAATGGAGCTCACACGTGCCCATATGCCCTACAACACTTACCGCTTTGGCCACTGGGGGCAGTGTTTAGAAATTTCGGTCAACGTATACTGATTATGACGAAAGAAATGTCGGTCTACTCTTTCCGATTTCACTGTGAGATCAGGCTGGAGGCAATGGGCATTAGAATTTTAGCATCGTTTAATTATAGGTTGGGGTAAAACTAATTATCGTGACATATGTTGGGGGTATGATTTTCATTTCATAGTGGTTAATATTTAATCTGTTGTTTATCTGTCTGTTTAATCTGTCTGTACACATCCTGCACTGCTGAAGTGACCCATTTCATTCCGGATGTATTCTGAGTCTTACAATCATTTTATGTGAAGAACAAACCTAAATGTACGTTTTTAGTTTTTATAATGTAATATCACACAAAAAATATTCAAAGACTGATATCTGATGACAAAGTTTTCTTGTTGCAGTATACAGTATATTCAACTGATCACAATAGTCAGGACATTAATAACGTGAAAAATTAATATTACAATTTGAAAAAAAAAATTCAGAACTTCTTAAACTACTTCAAAGAGTTCTCATCAAAAAATCCTCCACGTGCAGCAATGACAGCTTTGCAGATCCTTGGCATTCTAGCTGTCAAATGTCCAGATACTCAGGTGACATTTCACCCCACACTTCCTGTAGCACTTGCCATAAATATGGCTGTCTTGTCGGGCACGTCTCACGCATCTTACAGTCTAGCTGATCCCACAAAAGCTCAGTGGGGTTAAGATCCATAACACTCTTTTCCAATTATCTGTTGTCCAATGTCTGTGTTTCTTTGCCCACTCTAACATTTTCTTTTTGTATTTCTGTTTCAAAAGTGGCTTTTTCTTTGCAATTCTTCCCATAAGGCCTGCACCCCTGAGTTTTCTCTTTACTGTTGTACATGAAACTGGTGTTGAGCAGGTGGAATTCAATGAAGCTGTCAGCTGAGGACATGTGAGTCGTCAATTTCAACCACTGAATAGCCTTCATTCTTCAAAACAATGATTGACTGATGAGTTTCTAGAGAAAGCTGTTTCTTTTTTTTTTGCCATTTTTGACCTAATATTGACCTTAAGACATGCCAGTCTATTGCATACTGTGGCAACTCAAAAACACAAAGACAATGTTAAGCTTCATTTAATGAACCAAATAGCTTTCAGCTGTGTTTGATATAATGGCAAGTGATTTTCTAGTACCAAATGATCAATTTAGCATGATTACTCAAGGATAAGGTGTTGGAGTGATGGCTGCTGGAAATGGAGCCTGTCTAGATTTGATCAAAAATGACTTTTTTCAAATAGTGATGATGCTGTTTTTTTTACATCAATAATGTCCTGACTATATTTTGTGATCAGTTAAATGCCACTTTGGTGAATTAACGTACCAATTTCCTTCCGAAACAGAAAAATCTGTACATTATACCAAACTTTTGGCCGCCAGTGTATGTATTCCCTCCATGTCTTCTAAGGTGCTCTTTGAACCTAAAAATGACTGTCTGAAAGCCAAAGGCACTGTTTGATAGTGGATATCCTGTTATAAAGTCCCACAGTTGAACCTGATGTAAAGAACAGCCCGGAAGAGAGAGCCAGTCCTTCTAACAGAGCATCTGAAACCAGTTCAGCACACAGAAAACCTGTTAGCTGCCCTCAAGTGAAAGATAATCTACGGTATAAACTACAGAATTTGATGTTACGCTCACAATCACAAAAGTGTTTGTTTACTTGTTTTCTGTATTAATGTTTCATAGTAAGTAATTTTCCACGATAGAGCTTTTACCATTGTGGTTACAGTATGTGTTCACAAATGTAGTGGTTATTGGCTGTTTTTATAGATGACCTTTGACAGGTCAGTGTCGATTGACATATTAATGCTGCCCAAGGTGCTGAAAATCCAAACCATTTCACAAGAACAAATTTCCTCCAGATGAAAGTCCTCATGGGCTTCGTCAGAGCATTATGGAGTAGATGTTGTTGCTTTCTGGAATCTGAGTCCCTCAGATTCCAGAAAGACAGTGAGTGACAGCACCATATGGAGATCGCTCTCGGTCCTCAATTTGATTAATTTTGATTAATTTTCATAAATCATATTTTCCTTCAAGAACAATCATTTATCGCAGCATGATCATATTTTTACCCAATCAGCAATGCTTACTCTCATGATGAGCTTTTTCAAGGTGGGAAACGCATTGCGCACGCGCCCATGGTGTAACCAATGTCTTACCGCTTGTGGAAAAAGTGCATCTCTATTTTCTACACATGCATTGTACATAACATTTTATTACACATTTTTAAAAACAATTTTAAATGTATAAAATAATTATAATAATAATAATAATAAAATAAAAAAAATCACAATTACTGCAAAATGGCAAGTGACAATGTCCCAACATAGTATAGTTTTAAATGGGGTATATATCAGTGAATATTAAAATTGGGATTTCCAGGTCTGGAAAAATCATAGAAATTGTTACAATCTTAAAATGTCATTGAGTGAATATTACTTTTTCTAGTTACGCTTAGCTCTAAAATAATAATTGTTATCCACTAATCACAAATGACTGGAAAAGGCATGACAATTCAATGGTCAAAATGTCTTTGAATTCTTACATCTTAATACATGGCTCTGCCTAAAACATAAATGGCACCTTTAGGACCTTCAACATTTTTAAGATGCATCCGCATTGACTGATGTTGATGTTATAAAACTGGCAATTGGTTATTTGACTGTTTCAACACCAAGTTTCCTGAACTATTCTTGAATTTGTATGCTAACACTGTCCTTTTTTAACCTGTCAATGCATATTGGGCCAGAAAGGTTAATGATTATCAATCTTTGGCATCCCTGCTGTGGCAAACGATGTTGAATGGCTGAGGATAACGGACTATGCCAATGATGCCATCCATGTTTATGTGCTTTGCCTTGGGTGGCCAAGAAAAACGAATTTGCTGTAGCAGAGATGTGATAAAAAGGAAGAGCTCCGTTCTCGCCAGGGTCTCACCAAGACACACCCTCGGACCTGAAAAATGAACATGCACAACTTTAGACCATCAGTCCAGTAACTTTTGATTATGATCAAATCTGTTTACTCATTTCACAAATGGGTGACTCACTCACCCATGGAGAAGGCGATGAAAGACTCTGGTTTGCAGAAATGTCCGTTCTCATCTAAGAAATTATCTGGGTTAAAGGTGTCTGGATGCTTCCAGTGCTCTTTATCAGTGAAAATTGCTGTTAAGTTTGTCGTGACCATCATTCCCTGGGAAGGAAAGTAGAGTAGAGTGGAATGTGTGCCAGATGAGAGGTTTATAGGTGTTTTTCTTTTTGTTTTTTCATCCAAAATCCATTCATTACCTTGGGAATGTCGTATCCTTGTAGTTTTGTGGGCTGAGTCGTTTGGTGAATCACACCAAGGGGTACAATATTGGCACAGCGCTGAATCTCGTGAACAGTGGCGTTCGTGTACGGCAGTTTGTCGCGATCATCCATGCTGGGCAGGCGGTCGAAACCCAGCACCCGAATTATTTCTTCATGACATCGCTCTGTGTTGTATGACAAAAAGGAATTAAAAAGATATTCCTGTATTACATAAGGTTCTAGGTAGATAGAAAGAAAAAACATTAACATGGTGTCTGTGAAAATGTTATTTATGTTCAACAGGACCACAGTGCATTGACATTCGCGGCTGCATTTACATACTTCAGTAGACTAAGTTATTTGCCTTAGACGAATATTACAGGTTCAAGCAGTATTACTAGCATAATGTTGATTTTGAATAAATAAAATAAATTCTTCCAACGTTTATTAAAAAAAATAATAATAAATAAATAAATAAATAAGGCACTTTCAATAGAAGTGAATGTAGCCAGTCAATAAATTAGGGCTGAACGATGAATCGAAATAAAATCAGAATCACGACATGACGTAGTGCGAATATCAAACGCAAAGGCTGTGATATAAATAAACAAATAGTGTGCACGTGCTGCTCGCTGTGTTTATTATATGTGTGCAGCTCTGTTCTCTGTAGTGTTACAGTGCATCCGGAAAGTATTCACAGCGCTACACTTTTTCTACATTTTGTTTTGTTAAAGCCTTATTCCAAAATTGATTAAATTCATTATTTTCCTCAAAATACTACAAACAATACCCCATAATGACAATGTGAAAGAAGTTTGTTTGAAATATTTGCAAATTTATTAAAAATAAAAAATGAAAAAAATCACATGTACGTAAGTATTCACAGTCTTTGCTCAATACTTTGTTGAAGCACCTTTGGCACCAATTACAACCTCAAGTCTTTTTGAGTATGATGCTACAAGCTTGGCACACCTATTTTTGGGCAGTTTCTTCCATTCTTCCTTGCAGGACCTCTCAAACTCCATCAGGTTGGATGGGGAGCGTCGGTGCACAGCCATTTTCAGATCTCTCCAGAGATGTTCAATCGGCTTCAAGTCTGGGCTCTGGCTGGGCCACTCAAGGACATTCACAGAGTTGTCCCATAGCCACTCCTTTGTTATCTTGGCTGTGTGCTTAGGGTCGTTGTCCTGTTGGAAGATGAACCTTCGCCTCAGTCTGAGGTCCAGAGCGCTCTGGAGCAGGTTTCCATCAAGGATGTCTCTGTACATTGCTGCATTCATCTTTCCCTCGATCCTGACTAGTCTCCCAGTTCCTGCCGCTGAAAAACATCCCCACAGCATGATGCTGCCACCAAAATGCTTCACTGTAGGGATGGTATTGGCCAGGTGATGAGCGGTGCCTGGTTTCCTCCAGACATGACGCTTGCCATTTAGGCCAAAGAGTTCAATCTTTGTTTCTCATGGTCTGAGAGTCTTTCAGGTGCCTTTTGGCAAACACCAGGCGGGCGGTCATGTGCCTTTTACTGAGGAGTGGCTTCCGTCTGGCCACTCTTCCATACAGGCCTGATCGGTGGAGTGCTGCAGAGATGGTTGTTCTTCTGGAAGGTTCTCCTCTCTCCACAGAGAAATGCTGGAGCTCTGTCAGAGTGATCATTGGGTTCTTGGTCACCTCTCTGACTAAGGCCCTTCTCCCCCAATCGCTCAGTTTGGCCAGGCGTCCAGCTCTAGGAAGAGTCCTGGTTGTTCCAAACTTCTTCCATTTACAGATGATGGAGGCCACTGTGCTCATTGGGACCTTCAATGCTGCAGAAATTTTTCTGTACCCTTCCTCAGATCTCACAAAATAGATGGCATCATTAGGAAGGAAATTTATGTGGATATATTGAAGCAACATCTCAAGACATCAACCAGGAAGTGAAAGCTCAGTTGTAAATGGGTCTTCCAAATAAACAATGACCCCAAGCATACCTCCAAAGTTGTGGCAAAATGGCTTAAGGACAACAAAGTCAAGATATTGTAGTGGCCATCACAAAGCCCTGACCTCAGTCTGACTCAATTTGTGGGCAGAACTTAAAAAGCGTGTGCGAGCAATGAGGCCTACAAACCTGACTCAGTTACACCTGTTCTGTCTGGAGGAATGGGCCAAAATTCCAGCAACTTATTGTGAGAAGCTTGTGGAAGGCTACCCAAAACGTTTGACCCAAGCTAAACAATTTAAAGGCAATGCTAGCAAATACTAACAAAGTGTATGTAAACTTCTGACCCACTGGAATTGTGATATAGTCAATTAAAAGTGAAACAATCTGTCTGTAAACAATTGTTAGAAAAATTACTCGTGTCGTGCACAAAGTAGATGTCCTAAACGACTTGCCAAAACTATAGTTTGCTAATATTAAATCTGAGCAGTAGTTAAAAAATTAGTTTTAATGATTTCAACCTAAGTGTTTGTAAACTTCTGACTTCAACTGTATACACACACACACACACACACACACACACACACACAGACTGGAAGAGTCTAAATGATTTTTGTGGTTACCAACATTGTACTTATATTGAACCAAGAACTTTCCTTTAATCTGTCTCATGGAAACCTTGCATCTTGAATGAAACTGCCCAAGGATGTTACTTTATTAAATTAATCTGGGGTAGTTTTTAGCTCGGTTTACTCATCAAAACACTTGTAATGTTCTGATCTACTGATAATGTTAAGCCTTAGCACCTTGTATGTCTTGGTTTTCCATCAAGAAGATAAGTCCCCATCTGATGGTGGTCGAAGTGGTGTCGGTTCCAGCCAAGAACAGGTCAGCTGTTGACATCACCATGTTCTCCTCATGAAACGTGGAGTCCTCATTGGACTTGTTCTGCTCCAGGAAACAAAATGCATCTCAGATTAGTTAAGCTTCAATAAATCTAGTTTCCAGATACATGTACAGTACTGTTTACATGTGAAAACCCTTTGTTTGATCAGTTGAAGTAACTGTACCATCAAAGAACAGACTTGCACAATTAGAGTGGTTTTTCATGTTGATATCTCACTTTCTCTATCTCCAGCAGGTAGGCATCAATGAAGTCTCGTGGGTTGTCTGGGTCCAAAGTTTCCCTGTGTTCTTTGACTTCTTCCCGGATAAAACCCAATAACTCAGTGGCATTCCGAAAGATCTTCTGGTGTGGTCCAGGGAAGTGCTTGATGAAGGGGGCCAAGTTGAAAATCTAAAACAGAACACCCATTGTTTATCAAGTTGTATGGACTACTTTTATGGGTTTTGCCATTTTTGGAGACTAAGCCACTGGTGATCCACGTTTGCAGTAATATGACAGTGATTTTTTAAGCATTTAATATACATGGCTGGCTGAATCAAAATGGACCAAATATGGATCATCCTGTGGTGGTCATTTAGTTGGCAGCCAAGTGAAATATTGAGTGTAAACATAGAGGTTGTTGAGCCCAAAATAGTCAAAAAAATGTATAACTTGTCCACCAACATACCTGTCCCACAAGTGACCCAGAGAGCATGAAGTTTTCATTCAGGATTTTCAGAAGGTATTCAAAGCGCTTGTTATCATATTCGAAGCGATCTCCAAAGACAATGGAACAGATAATGTTGGAAACTGCATTGTGTATGGCATGTTGAGGGTTGATTGGTTTGCCTAAAATGAAGGAGTATTTATCAGTGCTGTTATAATTTAAGTCGTTATCAACTTTTTAAAGCACATACTGCATTGGTGTGTTTGCACCCTGACATTGAGGAAGAAGTTTGAATAGATAAACACCTCACACCTTCTGCTTTGAGCATTTCAGCGATCAGGTAGCGGCCTTCCTCTAAAACACATTCTTCCACTGATTTCTTCCCCAGGCCAAAATTCCTCAGCGTGTGGAGAGCAAATCGCCTTTGCTGCCTCCAGGAGTGACCAAATGTGACCATTATTATACCTGAGAGAGAGAGAGAGAGAGAGAGAGAGAGAGAGAGAGAGAGAGAGAGAATGTAACATGTAGAATGTAACAGTACAAGATCCACATTTCAAATACATCCTCGATGTGTTACTGACCAAGTCCATTAGTTATCCAATCTATAAGAGGTAAGGCTGGTCTTCCAGAAAAAGATGATCCTTCCTGGACCAGGGCTTCCTTGGTGACTTGGATTGTATTTAGGACTATTGCTGGCTGGCTTCCAACATACACAGTGGACATCTCTCCATACTGAGATAGCTGATCAGAGACGAGTGAACAGTACTTAAGTGCAAATAAAGTGGTTTTCAAACTAACACTATGTTACACCAATAGTGCTGTGTTTAAGGGTAGCTGACATGTCCTGCGATGTGACATACTCTATTTAAAACCATTTAAAAAAAGCATTTTCCTGATTGTAACTGAGGGACTACATGGAAGATTTGTGCGTTTAAAAAATAATTTGTCACACTACAAGACCATATTGAGGGTAAATTTGGTGAGTTATAGGCCCTTAGATATACAGTTTTGCTTACAAATTTGTTCTAAAACCTTGATATTCACTAAAAAAAAAAACAATACATGGACACCATTATACATCAATACCCATAATCATAACACAGAGTGTTTACACTTATTTTTAAAACTTACATATTTCAGTTTCATAACAACATTCAATCAAATTAAATTGTGCAATGTTTAACAAAAATTAGTAAAATATTAAATATGTAGGTTTTATTTTATTAAAAAAAAAAATACTCGATTCAATTTGATGGACTTTTGTTATGAAATTGAAATGTGTTAAATGTAAAATAACTTTTGAGTGTCCTTGCACACCAATACATTTATAACTATCAAAAATCATCTTATACAAAAAAAAAACAAAACAAAAACAAATCCTACAACACAAGAAAACCACGTTGACTTGAGATTTTAAATCATCAATTTATTCACTGCTTTTGATGTATAAACATTAATGCACGCATCGGAAAAGCCGGTGTGTAAGGGAGTTTAGTGGAAAGGAGGCGGCGAGAACCGGCTTGACAACTTAAATAATAATTTAATAAACAATTTAAACAAAACACACAACCAAAAACACACAGTACAGCTGCCTGCAATTCTCTCTCTCTCTCGAACTGTCGTCCCTGGCCGCCTTTATCCCTTGCGAGCTCCATCAGGCTGATTGGGGACCGGGTGTGTCTCATTCCAACCCGGCCCCGCCCTCCTCGGCTCTGCACGGTGTTATAAACGTGCTTACATGCAACTTGAAATCGGATCATCTGCTTAGTGCTAAACATAATCGGTGTAAGATCATGCAGGTAAACGTGCCTATTAAGCAGTGGCAAATTCTCAGGGCCAGCAAAGCCTTCTCTGCTGGCCTAAAATGTCTAATAAATAAATATATTTTCATCCTTTCATTCACCTTTTTGCCTATTTATTTTTAAATCGCTTTCCACTCCTAATTAATCTAAAAACGAATAGCAAACAATTTATATTTTATCCAATCAGAATTTATTTCTTGATGTTTACAAGCGATGCATGACAACTGTTTCACAAATCGCATGCCCAAAGACGAGCGCTTCCGAAGCAGCACGTGAGTCTGAGCTTCACCCCGTTAAGCCTTCAGAATTTCTACAGAATCCCCCAACAATGGAAGTTGAATAGGCATCTAAAGTCAGATTGTCAGATTCATCAGCTAATCAAATTGATTTATTTGTTCTTGGTGGGTGTGGTCTTTAGGATATGTCCCAGTCGAGGCCTTCTAGCTGGCCTTGAGTGACGCAATCACGCTTTAAGTGATGTACGTAATTTGAAAGCGAAGAGCGCGAGATCTAGCTGACAAATTGGCTGTCATTGCCGCTATCGCCATTGAGAAAGTGATCCTTATGGATTTAAAACCTGAGATGTAAACAGGAAAGAAGGGCTGATTTTCACTTCAAGTAAATTGGTAATTGTTATAGCAACATCAGGAGTTTTCTAAGGGTGTGTTCACACTTGTAGTTCGGTTCTCTTTTTCCGGACCAAAAAAGAAAATGATACATTTAGTCCTGGTTCACTTAGCGTTCACACTGGCATTTTTAACACCGGACCTAAAGATATAAAACAAAAGGCATCAGGAAAAAGTCACAACCTGATTGGACAGCTTTCATGACGTATTTTTGCGACGGAACTTGCTGAACATCCAAAACAATGCTGGCTGCTGGGCGAAATGCGCTCGTTAGATTTATATATGTACACTGCCAGTCAAAAGTTTTGAAACACTTACTCATTCTTTATTATAATTTTTTTCTTCACATTTTAGAATAATAGTAAAGTCAGAAAAACTATGGAATAACATAATTGGAACTGTGGGAATTATGTTGTGACTAAACAAAATCCAAAATAAATCAAAACGGTGTTATATTTTAGCATCTTCAAAGTAGTCACACTTTGCCTAGAATTTGCAGACATGTACTCTTGACATTTTCTCAACCAACTTCTTGAGGTATCACCCTGGGATGCTTTTTAAACAGTATTGAAGGAGTTCCCATCTATGTTGGGCACTTATTGACTGCTTTTCTTTATTATTCGGTCCAAGTCATCAATTTCAAAAACTTTTTTTTTTAAATGCATTTTATTTTATAATTATATAAATTAATATGGTGGCACAATTATATTTTTGTCTACAAAACTAATTTCAAACATTTAAGCATACGCCTTCAGATCAAAAGATTTTTAAGATCATGAGAAACATTTCAGTCAAGTGTTTCAAAACTTTTGACCGGTAGTCAAAATATCTGTTATAAAATTAAACATCTACTTTCAAAAAGTGGTTTAGCAAAGAATTAAATATTATTCTCCTAAAAGTTACAACCAGAAACACAGCAAAGACTCACTGATCTGATTGATTCCATTGGATCCATAATAAAATATGGTAAGGTCCCCACAAAAGGCAGAGGTATGGGTCCAGGTGGAGTTTTTGCTTTGGAAGAAATAATCCTGATTATCTCAAAAATAACCAGAATGATCAAGCCCAGAATCAGAGCCAGTCCCACAGAGATCATGTCTAAATTCGTCAGATTACTCCTCACTGTGACAGATTATTTCCAAGACAAACACAACAGTAGCACAGTTGGTGTGCTTTATGAAGAACATGAGGAAGAGGGAGGAGACACAGTGAGAGAGGGCAGGGAACAAACCCTTTTCCTGTTTTCTTCCCATTGCACAGAGGGTATAGTTCACAGTTCAAAAAGGTTTCTGGTTCACTGTAGAGGAAGCCACATTCTACATCAGACTGGGTTACTTTAGTAAATTAACAATTGACTACTTTACAGGTCTCTGATTCTATGAAGTTGAATTTAAACTAAATCACAACATGGCCAATCGGGACGGACAATTCTACTCTGTAATCTTTTCTTCATTCATGATATGATGCAAGAGCTCTGTAAAGGTGAAATACAGTACAACTATGTCAAAGGTACAACATGGAAGCATTCAGTCAAAATTATACTACCTGATGCAATCTCATGCAATAGAGTATTTTCTGAAATACCAATATTATAGTATATGAATACAGCAATTATTTAGTACCATTGTAGGCTATATATCAATTTATACTGTAATATGATACCACCACAATACTTTTATGTGTGGGTGGTTGTGTATGATCTTTACCCATTAGGCCATTCCATTTTACATATGAGTCTGTTCGTCCATCCAATGCAACCTCATGCAATGCTTGATTTCTACATTTTATTGCAATGGGTGAATTCCTGTTTTACATGTGACTGGATGTAATTCCTTTAGGCACTTTGTTTGTGGTTCTTTGTCAGATGCACCATTTTATAACACTAAATGACTCTTTTTAAAACAAAATACAAAAGTTTTTATTTTATTTTGTCTGCTTTTTCATTTTCAAATTTCTCATTATAGGAAGAAATTTTAGCACAACAGAACTGGCCAAAGTAAAATAACTATGCATGGAGGACATATAATGGAAAGGCAGAGACCTCAGAGAGAGCCGATGAGTTTTATTAAGCTTGTTTTTTTGTTTTGTTTTTTTTTAAAGTTGATCATCCGTCATGGTTCTCCCGATTACGATATAACAATTTAACTAACAAAACAAAAATATAAAGATCGTACAACAGGGCTAAAGGCACACCTTAAAAGAAAATTAGCTTTTTTTTCTGGTCACAAAGTGTCTCAAGATTCAAGAAATACATGTATTTTTTATTGAATACTGATAAAGAAACATAATTTGTGAGAAAAGGAATAACAACAGAAGACTGTTTTGAATACAATTCTTAAAAAAGAAAAGGTGGAGAGGTTCACTTGGAGTGTTATATGGATATGGAGTAGATGCGCGCCTGCATCCCATGCTGGAGACGCCAGTTCGAATCCCGCTCGGAGCGGGTCGAGCAGGACCAGTTACACTTTTTAAAGTAACAAATTAAAACAATGCTTATTCAAAATAACCAATTAAGAAAAGGGTCCATGTTTTCTTGTTCATTTCAGTCACATCTGACTTTTCGTTTCATCAAATCAAATCACTTTATTATCACACAGCCATATACACAAGTGCAATGGTGTGTGAAATTCTTGGGTGCAGTTCCGATCAACATAGCAGTCGTGACAGTGATGAGACATATACCAATTTACAATAACATCAAATTAACACAACACAATTTAAATGTCTGATATACACATAATTACACACAACAATATACAAATAATAACATACACTGTACAGTATACAATATGCACTATATAGATACACATTATTCAATAAAAATAAAAAATAAAAATATATAAAAAAGTATATATAGTATATATAGAATGTACAGTATTGTACTGTATTGACATTCAGCTGTCGGTTGATAGTCAGTTGTTAAGAGAGAACATAATATAATAATAATAATTTATGACAGTCCGGTGTGAGATATAAGAGTAAGAGTAATAAAGTGCAGTGCTGATGTATTTGATCGTGGGAGATCAAGAGTTCAGAAGTCTGATTGATTGGAGGAAGAAGCTGTCATGGAGTCGGCTGGTGCTGACTCCATGACAGTCGTAATCATCTCAAGTATTCTATAAACAAATGAATCTCCATTGTAATTGGATCAGTCAATGTGAGCCCACTTTGAAAATTTTTCATAACAAATCTATTCGCCCAAATCTCCCCACTTAAGAAAAACAATGTGTTTAATAGGGGCCTTTAGCCCTTGTAACAGGGGGGCTTTTTACCCCAAATACTACCCTTTCACTTCTTGGGCAGTTATTGCATTTTTTTATATATAATCACTTTGAACAAAATTGAAAATGACAAATAAATATTTTGTTTAAAAATAAATGATAATAAATAAATGGTGATAATATTCCTTATCTACATAAATGTACAACATTTTTAAATGAATTGAATATGAGATCAGTTGCCTCAGAATCAACCTAATTGAAAAGGAAAATTTTGCAGTGTATAGTGACAAACAGGTGTATAGTAAAGTTCTGTGGTAGTTTTTGATGCTATTTAGTGTTTTGGGAGGAAATAAAATCTAAGGGGCCTTTAGTCACATTGTAACCTACTAACAAACAGGTTTCAACTATTCAACTAGCAAATTTTTTTTTTTCAACGTCCATTTCAAAACTTTGTCTAAACTTAGACTAGCTCTAGAATTTTTTACAATCCTAAAATATTCTAAAGATGTTGGAAAGGTTACTGATCATCACTCTTTGGAACCTCTGCTGTGGCAGAAGATGTTGAATGACTGATTTGAGCGAACCACACTAACAAGTCTGGCTGCTGTTCGCCTGGTGGTAATGAGAAATGAATCCGCTGTAGAAGAGAAGTGATGAAGATGAAGAGCTCCGTCTTCGCCAGCGTCTCACCGAGACATACCCCTGGATCTGATAAATGTAGATAAACACAATCAGCAGTAGCCTAGTTAATTTTACTCTTGGTCATATTTAATTTCTTTGTCATAAACAAATTTCGTTATCATCTAAGAAGTTCTCTGGGTTAAAAGTGACTGGATACTTCCAGTGCCCCTTATCACTTAAAATTGCTGTTAAGTTTGTCATTACTGGAGTCTCCTGAAAAGTTATTTATTTGAATTAAAAATGATGTGTATTGTTTTGTTTGTTTTTTTACGTTAAAATTTTTCATGTCCAAGATTATTATGCAGAGACAACTATATGTAAACCATATGTAGGCCGATTTCTCCTAAAAGTGTAACTCTGTAGCTCCATCACAACAGTTTGTTCAAGCAGCCACTGCCTCCATTTTTAGGGCTCATACAAAGCCTCAGCTTTAGCTGTTTGGGCGCTAAACATTTAATTTCTTCTCTCAGCCTACCAGGATGAACCTATGGAGGACATTGGCAAACACTTAGAGAAAAGCTCTCCTTTGCCCATGCTCTGGAAGAAAATTTGGGCTGTCCCAGATGTGCTCAATGGGATTGAGATCCGGGCTCTTCGCTGGCCATGGCAGAACACTGACATTCCTGTCTTGCAAGAAATCACACACAGAACGAGCAGTATGGCTGGTGGCATTGTCCTGCTGGAGGGTCAAGTCAGGATAAGCCTGCAGCAAGGGTACCACACGAGGGAGGAGGATGTCTTCCCTGTAACGCACAGCGTTGAGATTGCCTGCAATGAAAACAAGTTCAGTCTGATGATGCTATGGCACACCGCCCCAGACCATGACGGACCCTCCACCTCCAAATTGATCCCACTCCAGAGTACAGGCCTCAGTGTAACGCTCATTCCTTCATCGATAAACGTGAGTCCGAACATCACCCCTGGTGAGACAAAACCGTGACTCTTCAGTGAAGAGCACTTTTTGCCAGTCCTGTCTGGTCCAGCGAAGGTGGTTTTGTGCCCATAGGCGACGTTGTTGCCGGTGATGTCTGGTAAGGACCTGCCTTACAACAGGCCTACAAGCCCTCAGTCCAGCCTCTCTCAGCCTATTGCGGACAGTCTGAGCACTAATGGAGGGATTGTGTGTTCCTGGTGTAACGCGGGCAGTTGTTGTTGCCATCCTGTACCTGTCCTGCAGGTGTGATATTCGGATATACCAATCCGGTGCAGGTGTTGTTACACCACTGCGAGGACGATCAGCTGTCCTTCCTGTCTCCCTGTAGTGCTGTCTTGGGTGTCTCTCAGTACATACATTGCAATTTATTGCCCTGGCCACATCTGCAGTCCTCATGCCTCTATGCAGCATGCCTAAGGCACGTTCATGCAGATGAGCAGAGACCCTGGGCATCTTTCTTTTGGTTGTTTTTCAGAGTCAGTAGAAAGGTCTCTTTAGTGTCCTAAGTTTTTATAACTGTGACCTTAATTGCCTACCATCTGTAAGCTGTTAGTGTCTTAACGACCGTTCCACAGGTGCATGTTCATTAATAGTTTATGGTTCATTGAACAAGCATGGAAAAACATTGTTTAAACTCTTTACAATAAAGATCTGTAAAGTTATATGGATTGTTTACTGAAAAAGGGACGTTTCTTTTTTTGCTGAGTTCATATCATTTGAATAGTTATTTTAACATTTAAATTTAAATATACACGGATATGAAAGATCAGAAGACTACAAGATTGAACAGAAGTGCAAGAATTTCTTTTTTACTAATTATTCATTTGATTTATTTAACTTTTAAGTAATTATTACCTAAATTTGGATGTGTTTCAAAACATTTTCAGAACAATGTTACTGACCATATCTATCCATTATCCAGTCTAGAAATGGCAGAGGTGGCCTTCCAGAAAAAGACAAAGCATTCTGGACCAGGGCTTCCTTGGTGATCTGGATTGTATTCAGGACTATTGTTGGCTTCCTCCTGAGATACACAGTCATCATCTCTACATACTGAGACATCTGTGCAGAAAAGTGTTCTCAATATTTCAATGCAACTAAATAGAGACGTCCAAAAAAAAAAAAAAAAAAAAAAAAAAAAAAAAAAATCACACTAGTTTAATAGTGCAAAATGCACATAAGACACTTTTTCCATATAACTTTTAACAGACCCAATATGTGCCTGTAGTATGACCACAGACTCACTGATCTGGTGAATTCCATTGGGTTTGTCAAAAAATATGGTATGATTCTTACAAAAGGCAGAGATGATGGACCAGATGGAGTTTTGGTTTCTCTGGTTGATTATCTGTGACAAAACCAAAAAGATCAAACCCAGAGACAGAGCCAGACCCACAGAGTTCAAGTCTAAATTTGACAGATTCATGCTGGATAAACACAAGAGCACCACACAGCTGGTGTGCTTTATAATGTCAACTAAGACTGGATCAAAGTTAACTCATTGCAAAGAAAAATAAACATGCTATGAAAGACTGGGTGTCTAGCAAATAAATGATTGACTATCTCAAAGCTCTCTTCTACTATGATTGTGATCCAACTTAACATAATTACAGAGCAGTCAATGGAAACGGAGAGTGCTTCTCCCTAATATTTTTTTCATGAATGACATGTCACAACAGGTCTGTTTAGGCGTGTAAAGGTGAAAAACAGTGCAATTATGTCAAAGGTAAAGCATGACTGTACTGATGCAACCTTGATTTCCAGATTTTATCACAGTGGGTGAATTCCTTTTTCACTTGTGAACTTGTCTTGGAGTGCATGCCTACTTGGAGTGCACTACTAATCTGAACCTTTTTTTCCCATGGAATCCTCACTTTTAAATTAAAGAAACCTCAAATCACCCTCACAGAATCAGAAACTGTGTAACTACTATTAAAAAAGAGATTATACAAACACTCAAACACTGAATTCTTGTGTGCGATCATGAAAAAATTAGAAAATAATAGTAAAATACAGAAAGTCTATGAACTGTGCAGCTCAGAGGTCTTAAGAAATGTTCTCATAAATCTATGATTTTAGTTGCTATTTTTTTAAAACCTCTTTTTGACTAACTTTTCTGCTGCAAAATTGTTGTTTACTCCTTTTAGACACAAGAACTTGAATTTTTATATTTTTACTGTTATTATTTTACTGTTACAAATTTCCTTCTTTCAAAAGACATACTGCAGTGAAGGTTATTTGATATACATTCAATACATGTCAAGTAAGATCTGCATTACAGTAAAACTTTAATTTTAAAGTTTTTGTCTACTTGTTCACGTATGTTAATTTATTTATTTATTTATTTATTAGTTGGGAATGTACATAATGTGCATATAGTGCCAAGACATGAGCATCAGAACGCTCAGAAACATGTAACTGAGGCAACTCAACTATAGTTCCACAAATTCAAAGTCAAACACACCTGGTCAGAATGTGTTACGGCTGAACCTCATTAATAACAATACTTAATTGTGGAATATACTTAAATATTTGTTTTGTAGCTTCTTCATAGCAGTACTAAATAATAATAATTTTTAAAAAAACAAGATGATGATGATCTCACATTTTTCGCTCTTTTTTTTATTTTATTTTTTTAAACAGAGTGTCTATTTGCACCCGGGTGTAAATAGCATCTGCCACACAGTGCAGCTGTTTGCACCCCAATAGTCTGGTGAAACCACAGGAGTATACAACAAACTAGACAATAGGTGTCACTACAGAGGCATGGGGTGTAGTGTGAATGTGTTCTGTTGTCTTAGCAACCCCGGTTCGATTCTGCGATTGGTCCCACTCTTTTTCCCCATCTGATTTCCTATTTCCACTCTTACTATTTCCTTTAATACTGAATAAAAGAATAGATAAAAATGAATATAAATGTTGATTTCATTGCAGTGATTTGGTCACAGTGAATGTCGGGGAGTGCAGAGAAGGGTTTGATCCGGAGGCGAGGTCTGTCGATTGCACTTGTTCCCGCGGCTCGGTATCGCATGTGTATAGATTGCAACACTGTATTACTATAGTAATATTGTAGTAACCTACAAATCCAGAAAAGGCATTCTAGACCAGAGCTTCCTTGGTGATCTGGAGAATTCAGTTAAAATTACACTACTTCATGCAACCTCATGCAATTCTTGACCTCCTGTTTTACATGTGGTAACATGAATTTCCTGAGACACTTAGTTTATTCTCCTTAACAGTTGTACCATTTAAAGTGCTGAACTAATTTAACAAAATAAAAGGAAAATGAAACATAAGAATGCCATGATCATGATGACATCATTAAAATTTTCTTCAGCCATTGACCAGTCACCAAAATGAAGGCAACACTTCAAAACATTGGTTTGATGAATGCATTTATATTTTTCTTGATTTTGTCAGTTCCTTTTTGTTATTTCTCTCGGTTTGCTGTAGGCAAGAGTTTTAACAGTGCCAGAAAAAAGTTGTCTTTGCAACAATTGGACCACAAATCAATGTGATAACACACAAAAAAATATTGCTGGTGCAATGCAGAATAATAAAAGTATTTATCCCATCAGAAAAAAATAAAAAATAAAAAAGATTTTTATATATATATATATATATACACACACACATACACTGTATATGTCAGAGTTCATTCGGGTAGAGAGAGAGAGGAAAGAAAAACTGGATTATGCATTAACTCAAAATAAAAGTACAATAGTACAGGTGTAGTTAAAACACTTAACGTGATTTTATTATGATAAACACTATTTACTGCCAAAACAATGACACTAATCCAATGAGAAATACACTATTTTCATGTTAAGCCTTTTCTCTCCCTTTCTCTCTTCTTCCTGGTCATTGTTTTACAGCGTTTTTAATTTTAAGGTTAGTAGGGGACGTTCGCACTGAGTGCGTTTTTGCGTCCGTTCGCTCTGACTTTCAGGAACACCTGTAAATATGGGTCATTCCAACAATTCTGTGTCATTTATGTCCCTATTACAAGTGTGTGTGGTATTTATATTGTTTAATATCACCTGAATACAGTTTAAAAAGAATAAAGACTTTTTATAATGTTAAACACTTCTGTGGGCTCAAAAGTTCATTTTAAATAACTGAAATCCTTTTCTATTCCAGTGTGTCATTTTCTCATGTCCCCAAAACAGCACGTCAAACATCTTTAACAAAAATAAATGCTAAATCATTGGATTTCTATTTTCCCCCCACATACAGTTAAGCGTTTAGTGTTACATTCTCTCACTAACAGTGTTGGGTAAAAGTAACTCGTTACAATATTGCGTTACTCCTTAAAAAAGTAACTGAAATAATTTAAAAGTTATTTTTTATGGAAAGTAAAGCATTACTTTACTTTTGTGTTACTTTGAGTTACTTTTTTCCCCTCACAGCCACTTTCTCTTCTGCAATGCTATGGTAGCATGGGAGGTAACCCCTCTCCCCCAGTAATCAAAACAAGCAAGTACCCAACCCCCCCACCCCAAAAACATTCTTCGTAAAAAAGTTAATATCGAACAACAGCTGCTGCAGGGCATTTGTGTCTAATAGAGCAGACGTGATAACAATGACAGTGACCCGTGAATTATCATCATTTATGTAGGGTGACCATACGTCCTCTTTTTCGGACCTTAAAAAAGCGTCCGGCCGGTATTTCTAAATTTGCGAAAATGTCTGGGATTCGGCTTTAGTTGCATTATGATGTGCATCTGGTCTAATACTTTACTGTGCGTGCCCGCATATTTGCACTGCTTTAACCCCTCTTTGTAAGTCCCGCCTTCTTGGACACCAATTGGTCGATTATAAGAGGCTTGCAGCAACTATTGGCCAAATACCTGCCTGTCAATCTCTCCGCGAACACGCGAAGTGCTGTTGTGTTCGGCATCAAACAGTCGCTTGACAGCAGCAGCAAATGACAGCTGAGTGGAAACAATGCCCAAACGAAAGTGCAAATTTACAGAAGATTTGCACCAAAAATTCCCATGCTTTCATCCAGGTCGAGATCCGTGGGAAGCAGAATGTATGACATGTAAAGCTGGCACTTGTGTCAGTTGCTAATAAAGGTGCAAGTGATTTAGAAGCACACATTAGCTGTGCGAAGCATAAAAGGTCAGCAAAAGGTGAAAGTTCATCAGGTAAATTAACGGACTACTTTTTCGACCAGGTAAAATTGTTATCACATTGCTTCATTTTCCATGGCCATTCAAAATAATAGTAATAGTGAAGGTACACTCATGGCGTCAAATATATTATTTTAGTACATGGACATTCAAAAGAATGTTGGAAATGTTTATATATATATATGTTATGCTAATAGAGTGTTTTTTCACTGTATTAAAGTTTGCATTCATAGTAACAGTTTTGAACCCTATATTCCACCCCCCCGGTGGGAAAAAAAAAAAGAGGAGTTTTTCCTGATGCAACGATCTGGTGGAAATTTAAAGAAGCCCTAGTCTCCAATAACCTGTGGGGAAAAGGGTGTTTCAATCCCGCAAACAGCACTTTTTGGGCAATTTGAGTGAAGCGCCCATAGACAGCAGTTCTTTTCTGGGCTGCTAGAAGAACCCGGGTGGGGCGGGGCGGGGCGGAGCGTTTGTTTGTAAACAGTAACTTCATCTATAGTAACACCCACCCACCCCTCCCCCACGGGTTGCGAACGGCTTACAATGTGACGTTAAATGGAAAAAGAGGTTGTATTTTTCTGAAAGACAACCCACTGCAACAATAGTGTTTTTCTTCATTGGAAACGAAGGTGAAAATGAAAGTGATCTGTTTGAATCACAAACGATAGTTCTTTTGAATCGGTTCTTTTATGCAACTCGGTTAGACTGCAAACCAGACTCAAACGATGGTTGGAGACCTAACCTAAATAAAACAGTTTTCAGTGTTGCATTTTCGCCGAGATATTACAGGTAGCAATGCGTAGTTATCGCTTGCCTTCTGGGAACACCTGTGTGATGACTCGAATCTCTGAATCGATTCATTGAAGTTTGAAAGAGTCGATTCTTTCAAATGAGCCGGACATTCCAACGCGCTGTGTTAAACTGCAAGTTTCGATACGTTTAACTGTTGATTAGGATACATGATAACTTTCGGTAGTTTAAATGCAAGAAGGGCTGTATATTTTTCTATCGTTATTCACAGTTGAGTTCAGATTTTACCGGCTGTTGTAGTCCTGGTTTGTTTCCTTATACGAGTCAGTAAACAGGCTGATTTACTTTCACGAGTTTCGTAATAAACAGTGAGAAGATATTACTTTACAGACTTAAAAGATGACCCAGAACTGTATCGGAGGACCGGATAAGGTGACACTGTACAGTGAAGTGGTCTCTTCTAGACTACCACCATCATTCAAAACCAGTGAGTAGGCTAAATATCATATTATTTTACTTAGTGCTCATTTAGAAAAAGCGACTTCAGATTGACTCATTGCAGTCCGGACAGTAAAAGGAATATTCCGGCTATGCTCAATCAACAATTGCATAACCAGAAAATATCATTTCAATTTGTCCCTCCTTTTCTTTACAAAAAGCAAAAAACTGGGTTACTTTCAAAGTGAGTCACTTACAATGGGAGTCAATGGGGCCAATCAGTAAACGTTAAAATACTCACTGTTTCAAAAGTATATTGCCACAAGACCTTAATAATTGGCTATGCATGTTAACACGATTTTAGTGTGATAAAATCGCTTACTAAAATTTTCTGTTAAGTTATACCCAATCTTACTACTATGTTGCCATTATGATGCAACACAATATACCCGGTAATCCCACAATTTAAAAAATAATAAAATTTTTTTTTTTTACAGCTCAAGTAATACAAGCGTTTTAACAGAAGAATTAACGTGAAGTAGAAAGAAAATTCTACGCTTCACATTTCTGCCTTTAAAACCCTCCAAACATTGGCCCCATTCGCTTCCATTGTAAGTGACTCACTGTAACATCAATTTTTTGTATTTATTTATTATTTTAGAAAAGGAGGGACGAGTCAAAATAAATTTTTGTGGTAATCAGCATTATGCCACAAATACTGCCGATTGAGCTCAACTTGTATTCAACATGGAATATTTATGGTGTTATGCATGGACCACACTAACAGCACCACGGTATAACCATGTCCTTTTGAACAAATAACATAGTAATACAATATGTTTTAATTGAATTTTGGACATGCATGCACCATGTCATTCTTTGAATTAGCTTGGAGTACCATGTAAATATACTACATGAATACGGTAAATGCACTATTGTGTCCTACATTGTACGTTACATTCTAGTTATCCATCTATCCATCCACAGTGCAAAACACTGACCTGTTGAAGCTGAAGCAAGCACTTCGTGAACTGATGGCCGATCATTCTGAAGGTGTCTCTTTGACTAAAGCACGCAGGTTTTGCCCGCTCCTCTTTGAACCAAAGGTGCTGAACGGATACGCCTCTGTCCGGCAGCTCTTGGAGTCCATGCCTGATGTGGTGAGACTGGAGGGACTCGGTGTCCAGACATACCTTCTCCCCACTGCCACTACCTCATAGAACAGGGCCAGTCTGGACAGCACGTACTGTTCACAATGAATATCCCAGCTATGGAAAATGACCAAAGCATTTACTACAAATCTGAACCTTTTTCTTCATGTAATTCTCAACCTGATCCACACGACCAATGTCTCATTCCAAACTTTTTATAGTGACCAATTTTAAATGAAGGAAACCTCACATCAACTTTCATTCAATCATCACAAATTACTGTTGTTTTAAAATATATGCAAACACTTTAAGATGTTATATTTATATATTTTTAAAAAAACATACAAGCACTGTACTCTTTTATGCAGTCATGCACAAATCAGAAAAAAAAAAGGGAAATATAGAAAGGAAACTTCGACAATTAGGCAACTCAAGGATGTAAGATATATTTATATTATTATAATGCTATCATTGTTTCTTAAAATGTACACATTTATAAAAAAAAAAAAATAAAAAAAAAAAATTGACTAACTGTGCTGCTGTAAAATTATAGTTGACTCTTTTTAGACACAAGAACTTGTATGTTTTTATAATTAAAACTGTTACAAATAGGTGTGACATTATCAAATGTTCATATCATAATTGCTGAAGCATTTCTCATAGTATACGGTATTATCACGGTATTGTATTGAATTACAAAATGGGTTGAAAGATAAATAAACTATGTTGTTCTTAATTACAAGAGTTAGTTACTTGTTTTGTACTTTTTAAATTAAAGGACCACAAAGAAAGTTACTTTGCAAAGATCGAACCATATAAGAGTCCAATGCTGCTATTTTGCAGTTATCTAATTTATTATGGTCTATTTTCATTGCAAATGAACAGATGACAACAATGGTTACATTTTGAGGGGAAAGTTTAATTGAAAAAGAAACATGAATTTTTGAGTTTCCTAGTAATTTGGTATGTCTTCCTATTACTGTAAGAGTCAGAGTGTTGGGAATGTTGATTTATGAATGGAAATGCTACAGTGCATTCAGAAAAATCGAAACAATTTGGTTGATATTGATCTAGAAACTTTCACTGTATTTTGAAGTGCGCATGATAACAATATTGTGCATTTTAATTGTCACAGTATATCTTATAATTGAAAATAGGCAAATGTCTAATCACAAATGTACTTAAATGCATTTATAAAAAAATAAAAATCAAAATATGGTGAAGGTTATTTGATAAAACATTCAATATATGTCAGGTAAGACCTGCATCACATTAAAACGTTGATTTTCAAGTGTTTGTCAACTTGTCCACGCATAATGATTTCTTTTTTTTTTTGTTGGGCGTATAATGGCCATATAGTTCCATGACACGAGCATTAGAACCATCCAAAAAAATGGGCAACTCAGAACTATAGTCCCAGAATTTCAAACACACTCTGTTAGAGTGTTACTCAGACCCGGTATGCAGTTGGCCAAAGACTCAACAGAATGAGGTGCAAACTGATTTAGAAACTACAGTACATCTAAACATTTCAGACTGTATTCCAGCAGACACTGATGTCCTTTGAAACCTTTTGCTTTGAACATTTCAGCAACCACCGTGTAACGTCCTTCCTCTGACACGTCTTCTTCCACCGACTTCTTCCCCAGGCCAAAATTCCTCAGCGTGTGGAGAGAAAACCTACTCATTTGCCTCCAGGACTGACCAAATGTGGCCATTACTATACCTGAACAGAGAGACAGAACATACCTTCAGGAAAAAGCAGGTCATTCCAACAAAGGCTGGTTCTGGAACATGGTTAGACCATGGGTCCTAAACAGCTTAGCTAAGGTTGTCTATCAGCCCTAACCAGTTTGACCAAAACGGTCTACTAGGCCAACTTCAGCCCCACCTCATGGCAAAATCAACAGTACACCCTCCAAGGCTCTGATCATTGCAAGACCTCCTATGACCCGGAATGAGACTAGACTCCACGAGGCTCAGATCCAGATCAGCACTAGACCACTCGAGGTGCCATACAAAAGCCTTGTTTATGTGATCTCAAGCCAAAGATCACAAGACTCCAACTTTGCTGGCTGGTAGTCCACCTGATCAACTATCTAGACTAACTTCAACCAGCTTATAGCCAATTAAAATAAGCTACTATCTGAAGCTCATTTTTGATTTTAGCTAAATATAGCGCCCTACCCTACACGTATTCCATAAATGTTTTCAGAACACAGTGTGACTTACCAAATCCACCAGTAATCCAGTCTAGAAATGGTATAGATGGCCTTCCAGGGAACAATGAAGCAATATGGACCAGGGCATCCGTGGTGATATGGATTGTATTCAAGACTATTGTTGGCTTTCTTGAGAGATACACTGAGGACATCTCTCAATACTAATGCATCTGGTCAGAGAAAAGAATTTAAAGCACTTCAGCACAAACTGAAGTGAGCGATACATGGTCTCACCTGGTCGTCCGTTTGCTGCTGTAACAGCTTCCTCTCTTATGGTTCAGCTTTACATTACCTGCTGGAACATGGCTTTGGGGATTTGCTCCCATTCAGACACAAGAGGTCTGACTCTGATGTTGAGTGATGGGTTCAGGCTTACAATCTGTGTTCCAATTCATCTCAAAAGTATTCCATGGGATTCAGGTCTGCAGGCCAGTCAAGTTCTTCCACATCAGATTGAGTAAACTATTTCTTTATGGACTTCTCTTTGTGCACATGGGCACTGTCATGCAGAAAGAATGGCAGGGTTCCCACAAAAGGCAAAGGTGTGGGACCAGGTGGAGTTTTGGCTCTAGAGAAATTAACTCTAAATGATTCATACAGAACCAGAAAGATCAAGCCAAGAAACAAAGTTAGGCCCAAATAATTCAGGTCTAAGTTCAACCGAGTAGTTCACATGGTGACAGATTAAATGCAAAATAAAACAGAGGACCACACATGGCCGGTGTGCTTTATTAAGCCATAGCACAAGTGGGAGGAGCCCGTAAGAGAGATAAAGAGTTTGACATGTCCTTTCATGTTACTTGTGTAGTCACACTTGATCTGTCATCGCTGTTAATGCTAAATGGATCCACACATTCAAGACAAGCTTAAAATAAAAAAAACACTGGTGGCAACAATACACTCCTCAAACAAACACTAGTGCGAATGAATGGATCAGAGTTCACCAAGTTCACGCTCTGCAAAGGGGAATTAACATGCTACAGAAGACAAGTAGTGTTAGTCAATAATTAATTTACTAAACTATCTCATAGCTCTCTAATACTGTGACATTGAATCTCCATAAAGCTAAACCACAGCCCAGCCAATTAAAACATATTCAACTTTCTAATCTTTTCTTCATTCATGATGTTACGCAAGTTGTGGAAAGGTGAAAACCACAGGAAAGCTAGGTGAAAGGTAAAGTATGGAATTAAAAATGCTGCAACCTCTTGCAATATTTCACATTTTGTAGCATACTAATTATATATATATATATATAGGTAAACTGAAAACAGAAACATAACAAAATAACATACAAAAAAGAAATATTTAATATTCTGTGCTATAAACTTGTGGAGTCCACACCAGCTTTAGAGTGTGTATTGCAAGAATGTCACATTTTGACGGATAGTTGACGTTCGGTTAACCGTTCCATGCACCACTATTCGGTTATTCTACACGTGAAATAGAGGTCTTCAACCTGACTCAAACTCAGCTAGTTCCGACAAACCTGACTAGTTTTGGACAGTTTGTTTTTCAAGTATAGGGCGAATTAGGGGCTGTTCAAACATGCTTGCAACATCTCGCGCAGGATCGCCACATTTTTAGACACCGACTAAAGTTAAAAACCTTTCATTTTTATAAATGCATCTCGAAAACACCTGCGTTGTTTTTCACTTGTTGTGCTGCATTCTGAAGAAGTTCAGGTTACAAAGAGGACTTCATGTGACTGTTAAACATGATTCCAGGTTGTTTTTTACAAAGCAAAAGTTTCAGCGCTTGATATATGGCGAGACAGCGTTTTTCCCCTTTTGCTCTGGTGTGCATATTTACGTCCAATAATTAGACAAGTTCAATGCCACTTGATCTGAAACCATTTCAAAATCAAAACACCCGAAAAGGCTTCGCTGCCTCACGAAAATGTGAAGCTTCCCGGGCAGAGCGCACACAGGCAGTGACAGTTTGATTATTTTTATTTGACTTTAATGTGAGTGATTTTATCATTTGAAGATGTATGTATTGTGCTATTTAGGCTCACAGCTCACTGTGCAGTTTATTTGCTGCTGTTTTAGTGTTTGAGGAAATTCCATTACAATAAACGTTCATTATTCTTGCGTCCCGACTCCATGCACATCCTTAATTTTGACCATACCTGTTCTAACGCCATAAAACACAACTTTGCTGGTAGAAAAAGCACTCCGCAAAATAAAAGGCAAAACATGAGCATGTTGGTTTGCTTTTTCTTTATTTTTTTGGTCTTTTTTTTTTTCTGCTCTTTTTTTTTTTTTTTTTTTTTTTTTTGGTTTTCTTGGTTTGCTATAGGGAAGATTTTGGCACTACATAATTGTCTCACTTGGTGTTAAGTTTGATTTCCCTATCTAAAGCCTTTGTTCTTATGCAAGCAAAATAGGAATACAGCTAATAAAAATAAAGTGAATACATTTTAAATCCTTATTTTACAGATAAAATAAAAACACTTTTTTGGACCCCTCCAAAAATAGGGGTATTAAAATATTTGACATTTTGTATCACAAATCAATGTGATGATACACACAGAAATAAAAGGAAAATAAAACATTAAAAATTTACAAAAATGATAAAATTCATTTTAAAAAGTCTCGACCAAATGATGTAAAGTTAGTCTTTTCTATAAGGATGTTGGGCATTGGTTTAAAAAGTAAAGTGTCACTTCATTTCTTCTGTTGAATGTAGTTGAGATTGACGTGCCGACCACGTTGAATGAGTGGGTAATGTTGATTTGCCACCACAGAACCTGCAAGAGGGGCAAAAAAGAGCTTAATAGTCAGCAACTGTCCTGATTTCACCATTGAATGAAACAAATATTCCACGTTATTCCAATTCAATAAACATCAGGATACATATGTCATAATTAAATGCATCACGATTCATCATCATCACAATATCACAATCACAACTGTAACTGCCCTAAACACAAGAGAGAACCCCAGTATGTCCGCAAGATAAAAGTAATTTTGCCGGATGGGTTTCAATCTCTCACTACCATAATTCTCATTACCGTAATGCAAAAAATTACTGTTTTTGTATTTCATAAAATATTTAAAAGTACAGTTAGTATTACTGCAATATAGTGAAGAAATTACAACTGTATTACAGTAATGAGAATCTCCATTGAGATAAGAAATTAAATCTTACATCTTACAAATGGCAAAAAAAATACAAAAAAATATTATAATAATAATAATAATAATTCACAAAAAATATATTTTCATTCCGTTTGTAATTAAATTCCTTATTTTGATTTTGGGGTTGAAACTAGGCATGTTTTCATGTGATTCACCCTTGAATCTCTTGTCTTTTTTTATTTATATTTTTTTTTTACTTACAAACATGAGATACACATACCTTGTGATATGTAGGGTTTGTTGGGCTGCTGCAGGTAAGGTGGCATACGGTAGGGCATGTAGGATGGAGACAATGAATACTGGGCAGCATTGCTGTGTTCCCAAGACCGAGAGCCCTGATTCACACCCCCAAGCTGAGACACGAAATTAGGATCTGAGAAATATCCAGAAAAGAACAGTGAACAGATTGCTGTAAGCAAATTCATCAAAACACACACAGGTACTCAGAATAATTAAACATTCGTCAAACAACCACTATAAAAACACAGAAATACAGGACAGGCTTGAATACATCTCTACAACCCAGTAAAACCAGTTTCCAGTGATCTAATAGACGAGATGTCACACCCAAAATACACCTCGTGAGGCTTACCTCATCACACAAACACCACTTGCTCTTATAGAAAAACGAATCTGCATGAAAAGGTCCCTGAACTTTTCATTGGGCTATTTTTAGAAGAGGTCAATCACATAACATGTGACATATAAAGATAAGTAGAGACAATATTAGGCAAGAAATAAAGCAGAATGGGGTTGATTTATCTATTGGGATTTGAATGGATGGAAACATGTCAGGCTATGTTATTACATTTATTTTTCACGAAGAAGTTTGTATTGTCATGCAAAACATAAAACATTTTCATTACTGTAATACAGTAATGAAAATCAACTTGTTTGAATGCAATAATTCTTTTTTTTTTAAATCAGCATCCTATGATTTTTGTATACTTTTAATTTTACTATATAAAGGTACTTTACAATTTTGATATAAGTGAATATGGTTTTCACATTACGGTAATAAGACTTGTATAAATTACAGCAGTAATAAAAAAAAGAAATACATAGAAGTATGATCACTGATATATAATATAGAACTGGACTGCTGATGACGCCATAACAGTGAAGCCACTACGCCACCATATTGCTATTCCCAAACATTCCAGTGTGCCTATTGATTTAATGTTAAATCATCTCATTTCAGCAAGAAAACATTAGTCATTCAATCAATTTTATATCTGAAATATGCCTGTACATCCCAACAATGCAAATGTCCTACACGTATACAGTGCATTCATAAAGTACTCAGACCCCTTCATTTTTTCACATTTTGCTGTGTTGCAGCCTTATGCTAAAATGCTTTCAATTATTTTTTTTATTTTTTTCACATCATTCTAACTTTGCAAAATGATCAAAAAGAAAAAACTGAAATATCACACTGACATAACTATTCAGACCCTTAACTCAGTACTTAGCTGAAGCACCTTTGGCAGCATTCACAGCCTCAAGTCTTTTTGGGTATGATGCGACAAGCTTTGCACAACTGGATTTGAGGAATTGTTCGGGATACAAAGAAAAACCCACAGGTAACCTCAGGAGAAATACAGGCTACTCTGAAAAAAGATGGTGTGGTTGTTTCAAGGAGCACAATACTTGTTGACCCCTCTCCAAACATAGCGCTTATGGTTGTGACCATAAAGCTCTATTTTGGTCTCATCACTCCAAATTACAGTGTGCCAGAAGCTGTGAGGCGTGTCAAGGTGTTATCGGGCATATTGTAACCGGCCATTGGCACAGTAAAGGCTTCTTTCTGGCAACTCATCCATGCAGCTCATTTTTGTTCAAGTACCGTCGTATTGTGCTCCTTGAAACAACCACACCGTCTTTTTCCAGAGCAGCCTGTATTTCTCCTGAGGTTACCTGTGGGTTTTTCTTTGTATCCCGAACAATTCCTCTGGCAGTTGTGGCTGAAATCTTTCTTGGTCTACCTGACCTTGGCTTGGTATCAAGAGATCCCCGAATTTTCCACTTCTTAATAAGTGATTGAACAGTACTGACTGGCATTTTCAAGGCTTTGGATATCTTTTTATATCCTTTTCCATCTTTATAAAGTTCCATTACCTTGTTACGCAGGTCTTTTGACAGTTCTGCTCCCCATGGCTCAGTATCTAGCCTGCTATGTGCATCCACGTGAGAGCTAACAAATTCATTGACTATGTGTGCAAAATTAACCTTTAATTGCCATTTAAACCTGTGTGTGTCACCTTGTGTGTCTGTAACAAGGCCAAACATTCAAGGATATGTAAACTTTTGATCAGGGCCATTTGGGTGATTTCTGTTACCATTATGAATATTGGCATTATATTCATGATGTTAGCCAGAGGGGAACTGGCCCCCACAGTTAGTCTGGTTTCTCTCAAGGTTATTTTTCCATTAACCAACATCTTATGGAGTTTTGTGTTCCTTGCCACAGTCGTCTTCGGCTTGCTCACAGGGGTTATAAATACACTTATTATTTAATTACTTATTTTTAAACACAATTTACAATCATATTTAATCAAACTTCACAATGATGACTCTAAGACTTTATAGATATTACGGTTTCATTTTCTGTTAATGCATGATCTTCTGTAAAGCTGCTTTTTTTTTTTAAATTAAAATATTAATTATATAGTAAAACAAAAATAGGGTCAATTTTGTTTATTTTGTTTTTAACAAAAAAAAATACTATACAATTATAATTTTATAGTATATTATTATAACATTAGAAAATATTAATTATGTATTAAAACAAATATAGGGTCAATTTTGATTTCATGTTTCTAACCCAAAATTGTATATAATTATATTATATAATGTATAAATCACAGTATTAAAACAGAATTCATTTTATGTTAAAACTATTATAAAATTTGATATATTTACACAACCCCTACAAAACTAGTGCAGAACGACTAATTTCACTGACGTTTAAACTAAAATATTGGAGTCGACTAGCCTAAAAGAAACTAACCTTCAGAAAAAGTCAAAGATGTGTGTTTATGCGACCCATTTAAAATACTTCATCTGTTCCAAATCCGACACTAAATTCTGCTGAAAAGAGGTATTTATCTACGACGTGCTCGCCTTGAATTATGATCATTGTACATTAAATATAGAACATGACAAGCAGTCACCTTTAGCGAATACAGGTTTATTTACTGTAACCCTAATAGCCTGTTCTAAACGGAATTCACCAAGTAAAAGTTACTTAACACATAAAAACAGTCAGGACATTTTTGAAAATAATTAACAGGTAGGCCACATCTACGAGAGAGAGAGAAAAATTACGCTGAAAAGTTGTGCATATTTCACAATGTGCAGTCGTGCATTGGCCATTGATCTAATATGACAGCTGTTCTGTAAAGAATGTTAACCAATAACAGTGATGATGTACAAAAAAAAAAAAAAAAAAAAAAAAAAAAGCTACTGGACAAAAAAAAAAAAATAGTCCTGTGATGTAGCCTACAATAAATCCAATGTATTCTAAACATGACGTGTACACAGAATAAAAGATAGTTTAACCCGTTAAGCATTCGGCACCTCATAGAAAATAGCCTTCTTAATCAGCAGATTAAAAAAATAACATACATAACATAAAACAACATACAGTAATTTTATAGGCTACTTACTCAAAAGAATACATTGTTTGATGAGCAAAAACTCGTCAACATGGTCCAGTGAAAGACGGGACTTGACTCACCTGAGGCGGCTATCCTGCACTTGGAAAACCCTGCTCGGCGGGAAAATAACTTACAAGCACGCACAGATTTAAAGAAGACTCAAATGTGAAAACATACAACTTTCAAGCCAACGTTTCGAAACCCGCTTCCCGCACCACCACTGAAGTGATATCATAGCTACTTTGCTGAGTTTGTTTGTCTAGCAAGAGGACATTTTCCTGCGCGCACCGCGAGTGAGAGAGCTGAAGCACGCGCAGCCGGAGGTGAAAAGCAACTTTGTATCTGCTCCAGAAATACTCTTTAAAATAATATTTGTATTATTAATTCTATTTAAAATATGTAAAATTAATATGACAGTAATTTAAGTGCAGCCGCTAAAAAAACATAAAGCCAAATGTAAATGTAAATGTGTAAAAATGTTGAACAGTTAATGGAGAAAAATATTAACCGACTAGAAATTCCAGTGTCGACAAGCAGCATCAGAACCGTTTAGTCGACTAGTCTTGCACATCCCTATACAAAACACACGCGCACTCACACAAACACACAATAATTAGTGATTGTGAGCACCACATCCGTGTACCTGTCTTGTTTACTGTGCCATTTCCCATGAGTGCACCTGGATTGAGATGGTGATTGTGCCAGTGATGCCCCCTCTCTCTGCCCGGGACCCCTACACCCCCAGGCACCCGCCCTGCTGACGGCTGGGCGAAAATTATGCTGGGGTCATTGAGATTCACAGGGGCGGGGCTGACCGCCTGCCCGCCACCGTTCCCGCCCCCACCGCGAACTGCAAACTTCAGGCCAGGCGTCGAGGCGTGCTGGACGGGGTGGACGGAGCCAGTGGACGCCCCAGAGCCCTGGATGATGGGGCCGTGGACAGGCCAGGAGCCCGCTGTCAGGGCGGGCTGCTGGCCATGGGAGGGCAGGCGTCCTAGCGCAGAGAGCCCAGCATGATGGTACTGGCCCGGGTGTGAGTGTGGGAAGTTGAAGATGGGAAGTTGGACCTGTGGAACGTGCTGTTGTTGTGGTTTGGAAGGTTTGGGGAGGCCAGCAGAGGTAGAGGAGGATGAGGAAGGCTTGTTGTTCGGCGGAGAAACGGAAGCCTGGGTGTATGGTGATGGCTGAGGGGAGTAAGGAGGAGTTTGACGAGTATCAGACTGGACAAAAAAGACAAAAAAGAGATTAGAATAGAATTAACACATCGTAAAAGAACAAAGTTTTGATCCTGGATTAACAGAAGGGCTGGGCTATATATTGAAGATTTGTGTTAAATTTGCCATGATTTTGTTACCAATCGAATTTTTAACTTTTAATGCTTTTAATTTGATTAGTTAAGTTTTCCCTCCCAAGTAGCTACGTCCGAATCCCACACAAGCTATTATTTTGAGTCTTTTTTCTAGCAATTCCTTTGCTTTCCTTTGAGTTGGTGTTCAATGGAAGCAGACTCTAAGTAACAGAGTTTTGGTGACGCAGGCCACCAAATACATTTAGAAATACATATTATGAAGACGCTGGCTACCACCCCTGGAGTTTGCTAGTTTGAATCCCAGGGTGTGCTGAGTGACTCCAGCCAGGTCTCCTAAGCAACCAAATTGGCCCGGTTGCTAGGGATGGTAGAGTCACATGGGGTAACCTCCTCGTGATCACTATAATGTGGTTCATTCTCGGTGGGGCGTGTGGTGAGTTGAGCGTGGATGCCGCGGTGGATGGCGTGAAGCCTCCACACGTGCTATGTCTCCGTGGCAACGCGCTCAACAAGGCACGTGATAAGATGCGCGGGTTGACGATCTCAGACGCGGAGGCAACTGGGATTCGTCCTCCACCACCCGGACTGAGGCGAATCATTACGTGACCACGAGGACTTAAAGCACATTGGGAATTGGCCATTCCAAATTGGGAGAAAAAAAAGAAAGAAAAAAGAAATACATATTATAATAAATATATTACTTTATCACATAGGTCTATATTAAAATAGAAAATATTTTAGCAGGTATTTCCCATTTAGGTGTGACTCAGGAATGATGGAAAAACAATGTCAGGGGAAATGGCAAAATTATGCAACAAACCATTTTATGCTGTTTTGGAGCAAAAAGATAAACAAAATAAATCATTAAAATAATGGGAAGATGACAGGAAAAAAGCCCCGTCATTATGTTCTCCCCCTTAAAAATACTTGTTTTTCCACTGTTTTGCGCTTACATCCTTATACTCTTACACACAATATACACATCTACATTTGAGACGCTTTCATTTTATCATTTTCAGGACAAATGTTGTCTCGTGCATCCATAAGTATCTGACTGTTTCTAAAAACCTCAAACTGTTTAGATGCTGTTGACTGCAGTAGGCCTACCACTTGGCTGGTGTTCGCGTTTCATGACGTTGTAGTACACGTGTGTGATGTTTCTCTTGTTAAGCTTCGATGATTCAATTCCGTCATACACAGAGTGCAAATTACTTAAAACGTCCCGTCCCGAACGATCGCATGATCTTAAATGAGAACCCTCCCCCAAGAATGCGCAAATCAGCTTTCCAGTGGGTCTCCTGTTGCATCCTGGGGGTCTGAGACCCCCCAGACCACCCGTAATTCGCACCATGCTTGTAGCTATACTTTTGAAACATTGTTTGATTTAATGTTTATGGACTGGCCCCATTCATTTCCATTGCAAGTGCCGTACTGTTTCTCCTTTTTAAATAAATGAGGGATGAGTCAATTATTTTTTGTGGAAATAATAATAATAATAATAATAATAAAAATAAAAATCCCACAATTACTGCTGATTGAGCTTAACTTGTATTGAACACGGAACATTCCTTTAAAACTTAACTAATAGATATTGTCTGTAAATGCTGCTGTTTATTACTATGTACTGAACTGTTATTTTAGAGCATAAATGATCAAATTAACAAAGAGTGTTTGAGTTCACAACGAGACAAAAAAACACGTCATGATTATTTTCACTGTATATAAGCCATTGCATTAAACATTTTGATAACACTTTACAATAAGGTTCCATTTGTTAACTTAAATTAACAACATTATTTAACATGAACTAACAATGAACAATACTTTTACAGCATTTATTAATCTTAATGTTAATTTCAACATATACTAATACATTTTTAAAATCAAAAGTTGTACATGTTAACATTAGTTAATGCACTATGAACTAACATGAACTAACAATTAACAAATATATTGTTCATTGTTTGTTTATGATACCTAATGCAAACTAATGTTAACGAATGGAACCTTATTGTAAAATGTTACCAACATTTCGAAAGTTCTTGGCAACAACGGATAGTTAGTTCCAAACTTGAAACTGTAAAAAAGGCAGAAAATGATCTAGCTATCTAGATATAATTTTTGACCTACATAGCCCAGCCCTTGTTGACTGCACAAGATTTTAGTCCTTACACATTCAGAGGTCTGTCTGTTCCGGCCGACCCGATCCTGGACTGAAGCGCCCTGAGGTATGGGGATAGACTGAGAGCTTGCCATCCCTCGGACCATGTGAGGAACTATAAAAGCAAACAAAAGTAATCAGTTAAACACAAACAGTGCCCTCTGCAGGTCACAATGCTGATATATAACCACAACAGTCCTCTTACAGAGGCTGCATTTCTATTGGCTAATTCAGTTTGCACATCATGAATAAATGAAGGAAATAAATACTTTCAAATGCAAAACCCAAATAAAAATAGACACTGCTTGGTATACACTGTATCCTGTGTACTATTATTTTAGAAAAATAGCATGTGAAACATCTTGAGGTGTGCAGATGAACGCTGCACAGTGTAAATCAACTTGTACCTGGTCCCGGCGCTCCTCTCTGCCGCAGGTGTTTGTAATCAGGACAGTCTCTCCTCACGTGACCCATATCACCACACTGAAAACAGCGTCTCTCTCTCGGCTCTCTCTCCTCCTCTCTCACCTCTTCCTCTCTCTCATTCTCCTTTTTCTTGATTCTGAAAAAAAATAAATTATAAAAAAATAAAAACAGAAGACCTTAAGATCATTTCACTACTGAAATAATGTGTGAGCACTGTAATCCAGAAATATACTTGCACACATATTAAAGCTAAAGTGTGCAATTTCTGCGCCACTGAATGGAACTGTAAAAATAAACATTGTTTTCGAACAGCTTTCTGAATAATTGGGCATTAGTTTCTATAGTCACATTGCCGTTAACATTGTTTCAAAAAAGCAAGACACCACTCGAGGATGTGCGTTACAGTGATCTTACCTTTTTTTATCGTGTGTCGTGCCTAACAACATCTCTTTATCGTGGTAAAATCACTTCAGCACTCTGCCTGTTATGGCGTACTGCTTTTAAAATAAGTTTTTCACATAAACACTGCACCTGCGCCTCTTTGGGCAATCCTTCATATAGTGACCGATCTTCCCACAGATCCGACAGCAGCGGTCATTTGGAGCCAACTCACCATCTGTCAACACCTTTGAGTCAAAGAAATAATCCTGAGAAAGAGAGAAAATTAGAGTTTTTGTTTGAATGTGTAGAGAATGAGGGCATCATCTGAGATTAATAGCACTCTGTGCGACACTCGAGTGCTTGTACTGAAGAGCAGCTGTAATACGTTTGTGACTCACCGCCTCTGTTCCAGGCTGAGGGTAGAACGGGGTGCCGAACAGCTTCCTGCCATTGATAAAGGCCTTCATGATAAAGTTAGTCACTGTAGAGAGCAGAGTGAGCGAGTCAGAAACAATGACCCGGTGTCAGAAATTACGATTTACATTAAGAGGCAATATTTGCCCCCGGGATTTGATTTTCAAGGGCATTTTTACCTTTGAGGGCATCTTATTCTAACCATTAAAAATAAACTGAGTCTCATCCATTTATGACCTGCATTAATGTATAGGAATAGTTCACCCCACAATTTAAATTCTCTCATCATTTCACATTCATGTCATCCCAGAAAAAGCACAAAAGTAATCCATAAGACTCCAGTGGTTTAATCCATGTCTTCTGAAGCAATCCAACTCCTCTTTCACTGTACATCTTGCCACTGCAATCTTTAGGCACAATCATGATTTCAAGCTCGTTTACACTTCTAGTGCTTGTTGCATGCGCAGAGCGCTAGATGGCGCTATAGGAAGTGTAATCAACCTTGAAATCAAGATTGCCAAGGAGATTGCTGATGTCAAGGTTTATAGAGAAAAGGAGATATATTTTGAACTGTTTCTCACCCACACCTATCATATCGCTTCTGAGACATGGATTTAACCACTGGAGTCGTATGGATTACTTTTATGTTGACTTTGTGCTTTTTGGAGCTTCAAAGTTTTGGTCACCATTCACTTGCATTGTAAGGACCTACAGAGCTGAGATTTTCTTCTAAAAATATTTGTTTGCATTCTGCAGAAGAAAAAGTCATACACATCTGGGATGGCATGATGGTGAGTAAATGAAGAGAATTTTCTTTTTTGGGTGAACTCTCTCTTTAATCAGTTCATTAACACAAATTCTGAAGATTGAGTATGTATTACCTCTTACCTTAAGAATTAAGTCAACATCAACTCGTATTTATGCCATAAAATGCATAACTAGGACCATGATAGTACCAGTATATCAGATGTTACAAATAAAAAACTGAAGAATGCACTAGGGGGGCATTTTTGCCCCCATATTTTGAATTTTGGTGGCATGTTTTCCCAGGGCCCCCATTAATGTCTGACCCTGCAATGAACCATATTCTTGGGTAAATGGCATGATGCACTTTTTTGGTCAAGGACTATTAATTTATTCCAAAAAAAACAACAAAAACAAATTGCTATTTATCCAGAAGATGATTTGAATACCACTTTTATGATGGACAAAATTCATTCATTTTTTGTTACTTAAAGTAAAAACTGTAAGAAAGTCTTGTTAGAAGGTTGAAATTCTTGAAAACCCTTAATGAGTAGTATGGTGTAATCTTTTATTATTGTCCTTTTTAAAGAATAAATAGTGATTCAGTTTTATATTTAATTATTAATAAAAATGACAAAATAATTGTCTGGCAAATTCATTTATTTTCATGTCAATGTGCGTTTTAGTCCTCTTTTATATAGTTACACCATTTGACATTTTTAGAGTAATTTAACCAAAACAATTATTAATTTTATTTATTTTTTTCAAAAACATGAAATCAACATGAACACAAAGATTACGTTTCTAAGTACTAAGCAGATGCGTTTTAAACTTGATTTATATTATTTTTACCATCTTGAAAATTTTTACTTATTTGTCTGTGTATAATAATTGCTGTTAAGAGCTAAAAGACACTGTAAAATGTTGAATGGAATATTTTTCTGCTTACTTTTACGAGAGACTCCAGCACCGAGGTTGTGGTTCAAGTCAAAGGGATCTGTCATTTAAAAAAAAAAAAAAAAAAAAAAATAGTCATTAAGCACAGTCATTTTCCTTTTCTCATTCAAAGTAAAAGTTATGCAAGAAGTTAAAAAAAACATCAGTACATATTTGATGTTTGATTTATATAGGATTAGATTTGTGCCAATAGTATTGAACATAACTTTTTAAAACTACTTTTAAAACTATCAAAAAATACTTCCAAGTTAAAACTTACAATAATAAGCAGCATCCTTAATTAATGTTTTTCTACGATTCCTTTAACTCCCAGAGTTTTCATTTAAGCTGTCAAATTTTTGTTTTGTGATTCTGCCACAAAAAGGGATAGGTTCTCATTGGCTAGTGGGTTTTGGAGTGACTGCGCCATGATCTTAAAGTAGGTAGTAAACCTCCAATGATATTTCAGTGTGGATGGCGCTATCCAGCATGAAACCAAGAAACCAATAAAACGTTTTCAATTTACTGAGTGGCATCCGGTTAGGTCTGCAGTTCCAACCTTCAATTGCGATGCATTTGGAGGTCCACTGCTTCTCAAAGGTGGTGAGGCGCTTGCGTTGTCGGATGGAGATGACATGCTCTTTAAAATCAAACTCTTCGGTGTAAAAACGCAGCAGGCCAAGCCACAGTTCTCCAACGCTCTCCTTATTCTGATGGAGCTCCGGAAGACGCCGCTGCTGTACACACACAGAAACTTAAAACTTTAACATGCTGCTTGTACTTGAAAATGCATTGAGCATCATCATTTGTCATGCCATGACCTTTCCGGCTTTTTAAATTCAGACTGATTCGCTAATGAATCAATCAGACCGATTTGTGAACCTGTCTGAATGATTCACTGAACAACGATTCACTCTCGAATCAGACATAACTATGGCTTGCATGCAAGGTTTACTCTACACAAGAGCAATTTCCCTCCCAAGTACACCCAAACCACTCAATTAAACGGAACTGCAAACAGTTTGCTCAGAAAACTTGATAAAACGTCATCACCATGATCACATTAACATATTACCACCTGTTCTTAGACAGACACCAATTCAGTTTTCAGCAACATGTTGGGGGCATTTCACTTATTTTTAAGAGATTGGCCAATTAAAACAGAACTTACTTATCTAGGTTGGAAAATAGTCATGAAAAACTAAATTAAGATTAGTTTTGGTGTAATAAACCTTGACTAAGATTATAAGTAGGGATGCGCCAATGTATTGGCTGCCGATATTTATTGGCCAATTGCTGACCAACTTAAAACCATCGGCATATCGGTTATAAACATGAAAACGTTCATATGAAAAAACTATTCTTTATTTAGAATGAATTAGTAACACACTTTGTAAAAACTCAGTGAATTCAAATGCACAAACCATAAATAATAATTGCCATAATACGTAGAAGGGTTGGCACTCCTAAGAACATGCAATATTTAATTTTTTTCCTTTCTCGTTCACACGTTACAGTTGTGAAAGCGGTACTTACCTTTAGGCTACATGATGAATAAATCCATCCAAAATGCTTTGAAACCAGCAGACTTTGACTTCTGAGACATTATTATGATATCCATTAATGCTTCATGATTGATTTAATTAAGATCGAAAATGCAACATGGCCTAGTCTGCATTCAGCGCTTCATCAGTGCTGTGTGAGCAAGCGGCGCCCTCTAGCGGTACAGATGGCATTAGCCATTATCCCACTATTAGACAGAATTTGTTCCTTTGGTTAAAACCTTTTATTTTTCCATGATATGGTTGACATTTCCATGGAATTGCCCATCATATACATAGTATGAATTTGTAATGTTCTATCATAACAATACATACATGTAAAATGTGAGTTCTTTTATTTTGAATGTTTTAGAAGCACAGAATAAGGTTCAATTCTTATCAATCATTGTGTTTTCACATTTAATTTTTTTTTATCTTCTATTTATCTTTCATTGTGGCTCTCTTTAAAATTTCAGCCTGTCATGACAGATCTAATCCATGTTCAATGGAAACTACTTATTGTTAGAACAGTAAAAAGAGCTTTTGTACCTCTTTGTCCATTTTTAAAGCATAATTTCAAAGTAAAACAGTGATCTGATTACAAAATAAGGTAAGTGGTAAAATATCAGTATAGGCCTAAAGGTTTTTGTTAAAATCGGTATTAGCCAAATATTTTCATATTGGTGCATCCCTAATTATAAGTGGACTACAACATGTAGACTACAAAAAAACATGCATTAACACAGAACCGTGCTAAGACACTCACCAGCTCATCAAGATCATCGAAGAAGAAAGCATTCCAGCCGTCCACCATCCTCTGAGGAACAGTGTTGCCATCAAAAATCTGCAGAACAACAAACAGAACACTTACAAATTAGACAAAACAATTCTGGCTTGTCTGTCAAACCAAAACGATATGTCTTTGCAGTTGACTTTTATTCTCTAAAAAATAAATCGGTGCAGAAATGTATGTGTGTGTACCTCCTGTAAAACTGGGATGACAGGTGGTTGTCTCTGCTGCAGGAAATACAGCACCATGAGGATATAAGCATAGGAGGAGAGACTTCCTCTAGAGGCGTCGCCTATGTCACAGCGCTACAAAACACACATTTTAAATTTAGGTTTAGAAACGCCTCTCTTTTACTTTTTTTTTTTTTTTTTTAGCATGTACATATTTGTTACTTTAAAGTAAGTATTTTGCCTTTGCACAAAGATTGAAAGATAAAATGTAAATACAGGGGCTTTTGGCACTAATATGGATTTCAAGCTACCTGTATGCACAGAGTATGACTATTTAGGGAACATTGTATTTTTATTTACATTTAGTTTTATGGGTTTTACGCTGCTGGAACAAAGAAACAAAGATATACGATTAATTAAGCGATATCTGGTCTTACCTTTGCAAATACTTTCATAGTGTAGCCCAGATACTGCACACGAGGGTCTATAGCAGCATATGTAGCCAGCATCCGGGTGTTATGTTGGGCCTGACAAACAAAATAAATGTATATACACCTCATAAATATGTGGGTAGCTGCCGCCTAACATCTATGCTATTAACTGTTTTTAATGATCATCAAGATATCCAGTAAATATGTATATATGTACAAGAAAGAGTGTATATTTTAGGTGTTTTAAAAGACCTTTTTGCCTTCACTTGCTCATTTTAAATAGTCCTGCGGTATGAAAAAAAACCCAAATCGTCTCTCTATTAATTACAACCATCAAACTGCATGTATAATCATTAAAAATAATTAGCAGATGCTGTTTAAAATAGTTTTACAGGGATTACTGCAGGACGTCAACTTTTCCAAAGTTAACTACCCATAGAGAAGACTGACCAGTGTGTTGTAGAGACTGATGTCTCCCTCTAGTCCGCTCTGCCTGTGTTCAAACTTCACTATAGGCACTTTAGCAGTTGTGATAGGCAAGATATTCCTCAGACCTGATCCATACAGACATCAAAAAAATCGGTCAGTGCTCAAAAATCAATTGAAACTAACTGCAGTTTCAATACAAACACTTACATACCTGTGTGTTTCTTCAGCATCTTGGCTAAACCCTCTATGATCTCCTTACAGTTCAGCTTCTGTTAGAAAAACAAAACAGCAAGAACAATCAATCATGAGAAAGAACCTCATGTTACACTGAGGAATTTACAAAGGAAGTGAATGGGGTCAATTTTGAGGATCGAAGGCAGAAAAGTGAAGTTTATAATTTTTTAAAAGCACTTACATGAATTCTTATGTTAAAACTTGTGTATTATTTGAGCTGTAAAGTTGTTTAAAATCATAGTTTTATGTTGTTAGGGTAAAATTGGATATAATGCTACACAGAAAGGTTAATAAGCAATTTTATCACATTAAAATCACGTTAGCACACATATTGTTTACGTCTTTTGTCTATACTTCCGAAACAGTGAGTGTTTTACCGTTTACGGATTGGCCCCCCATTCACTTCCAATGTAAGTGCCCCACTATAACCCAGATTTTTGCTTTTTTTTTTTTTTTTTTTAAAGAAGAGACGAGTCTAAATTAATTTTTGTGGTAAACAACGTTATGCCACAAATGCTGTCGACTGAACTTAACTTGTATTGAACCTTTAACAATAAGCAATAATTGTATTTATTTTATGTAATAACTGATATGATGCCCAATACCATAAATCTATCCTGTTTTGCCTTTAAAAAAAATAATAAATACAAAAGAAGTAAAAAAAAATGTTGTCAAAACATTCTAAATGTAAAGCAGAGAAAATGGACAGCTGTTTAGTTCTTTTGAAACCTGCCATAAAATAAAATAAAATATAATAAGTCTAACAATTTTTAAATTCCAATACTGGCCTAACCATACAAAGATTATACATTTTTTTAAATGCAAATTAAGAGCAGCCAAATTTTTTTTTTTTTTTTATATGGTCAATGATAAATCATGCCAATAACTCACTAAATATTCCATAAATGTGAAAAAAAAAGGAAGCAAAACGAAAAAGCAGCAGCTTTAAAAGGGGTAACATGGTTAAAATGTCCCCGTGTGCAGTACCTCTGCTGTGTCATGACCTTCCAGTGTCATACAGATGTCCAGGTCACTGTCACGAAACCCAAAGCCATTCTTAGAAGACCCAAACAGACAGAGTTGAGCCTTATCTAAAGAGAGAGAGAGAGAGAGAGAGAGAGAGACAGAGAAAAAACAACTATCAAGTAGCATGCAAACTACAATTGGTTTATTTGTCAGTAGACAGTCCCTTCTTGGCAAAAGTTCACTATCCAGCAATTAACAGTTATCATCAAAACTAAAGTCTTTATTTCATGCATTTCAATTACGTTTTTGTTTTTATTGCAGCACACTGTAGTTGCAATTTATTTTTTATTCTTTTGAAAACTTCAAGTTCTTCAAAACCTTCAGTTTTATTTTAGTTGAAGGTGCACTACACCTAGTGGTGTGGATGCAGCATCATTCAAAACCAATAGTTTTCAATTACAGATGTCATTGTAGAAATGTACTATTTACAGTTAGCTATGATTAATTTAACCCATGAGTTAATGTATCCCATATCAAGGCGATTAAGGAGATTAAGCAAGTATTATTTGGCTGGTCATGTGATCCTAACATGGCAGCCCCCATGAGGGGACCCTCTCCATATACAATAAAACAGCTTTTATAAGGTTACTGATATGACTAGAGTCTCCATCTCTTGTGAGTGGTCTTGATTTTATTAATTTGTTTTACAATTACAATTAATTTCTATAGGAGTAAAACTTTTTTATGAGCAAACAAAATTACTGAGTGTACCTTTAAAGGAGATGTGTGTCAATATACTTTCATAGGGCCTTATGATTTCCATGATGTGGAAAACACAGACAGAGTAAAATCATGATATGCCCTAGTATGATGATTTAACCACAAAAGGCCGAGATGTAATTAAATAAATATACAGTCTGCATGTGCTGCATGCTTCAAAGTGAATGTGTGAAGCCTACCTCTCATACACTGATAACACAGCATCATAAAAATCATGCACGTTCTGTGTGTAGACAACAAAGAACCGAGCCCTTATTCACTGTGAAGCGAGCAGCACATGCATACTATATATTTATATAAATAAATTGCAGCCTTTAAGCACACTCAGACATATAGTGAAATGCCAATCTGAAAGTGAGAAGCTGTCATCAGAAATATACAAACTAAAAGTGCTTCATTCGGTTTTCCACCAAAATGAAAGCTCAATTTATGTAAACGAGTGAAACTGAAGAAATTGCAACAGATATATTACTACTGATAGTAAAATGTAATAAAACAAATAATTTATAACATTTGATTAAACTTTAAAACAGAGAATTCAGAAAAAAAGAAAACGGAAAAGACAGAATTGGGGAATTTTAACGGAATTTGGGAATATATAAATTCCATAAGGCCTAACTTTAGCCTATTCCAGCTTTATATGCAGAGGCATCGATAAGAAAGCCATTCGTAGGTTGATTTCCAAAAAAGCATCAACAGTGTGGCTCTGTGGTGGAAAACAGTTATTATCTTGTTTGAAAAGTGATTATATTTCAGCACTTTCGCTTGGTGATGCCGGTGACACACTTCAGCTTTAATGAAAGTATTTTTTCGATGACAGTTTTTACTTTCATGACAGTTGTTGTTAAAATTAATAGCTCTGGTGTGGTTGTATGCATGCATGTCACACCATTGTACTCTTTTCTAATGAAGCGCTCCAGACCGGCCAAAATCTGTTCCCTCTTCTGTTGCTCTCCAAGAGACGGCGACAGCTCACCTACAAACACAAAAACATTGCATTTGAAGTTAGCACAAATTGAATGAAAATTATGCTTTGGCAAAAAAGCTAATAAAAAGGTAGTTGGAAGTTAAACTGATGCACTGGAGTGATGACTATGGAGCATGGTAAAATACTGTTTGACAATTACGGTAACAGAGCAAGCAGAGGCCATCCAGGATATCTCTGAAGAGTTCAGTCATGGGCGGCAAAGGTATCAGCTCGATCTTCTTAAAGTCTTCAGGACACTCATCTTTAAGGTGACCATCTCTCTTGCAGATACTGCACACTACTGTTGGAGGCTGCAAAGCAAAACAACCACTAGAAACTTCACTTCATGTAAATTGAGGAGATAATGTGCATTACTTCACAGCATGGGTAAATTCTTCTTATTGTGAATATAATCACAACTATCCATCATGGTATCATGCCGCAGAGCTTAATTCATGAGGTACATAATACACCATAAGCACTGGAGTCATTAGTGTATTCATTGATATGTTGACATGAATAATTCATATTCATTATGTAACAGTATTACTTTAACCAGTGCAGTTACCTTTCCTCCAGTAAAGATCATCCTGTCAAAGATATAGTGCATGTCCTCTGGAGCGATAGTGTCCTGCTCCGTCTCGTGTTCTTCATTATCCTCCTCTTCGTCACTGTCCATCAGCAGGCCGTTCAGTGTGGAGGGGGACCCGGCGGAAGACGAGACCTCATCCTGCATTTCTTTCACAAGAAGTTCTGTGAAACCTTTTCTTATCAGTTTCTCCTCTTCATCTTCCTCATTATCACTGCTGTCTCCATCGTCGTCCTCCTCGCCATTCTTCTCCGTATTCTTACGCTTCAGACTGTCAGATTTGGCTGTGTCGTCACGAGCGTGCGGTTGAGCTCTGCCGTGGTGTCTGGGTTTCTTCCTCTGTATTCTGCGGCTGCCGATCGCTGCGTTCCTGCTCTGAGGACGGGCGAAGTACTTGTACGCCATACGGAAACGCTCCTGTATGTACTCAAACACCATCTGACTGTTCAGACTGCGAGCCACGTTCCTCTTCAGCGCAAACGGGTCTGGAACATGCAAACCACACTGTTTGGTTTGGTTCTATGCAAGCACTTTTCCTGTGGAGTTTAAAGTGGCGCGAATCATGTAAATGCTGCTTCACGACTGTTGATGATTGCTGTAGCAAAGTGGATAGCCACTATTAATTTTATGGAGGATGAGGGTTTTAGAGATTTTAATGCCCATTGCAATGAAAACGCAAATTACGGGGACTAGATATGCCATATAGTTAACCTCCCACTTAAGAGTTTGAGAAAGCTTAATGTCACTTGAATTGAAGCTATTTTATTGCATTTCTATCTTTATACTGCGGAATGCTTGGCTTGGAAAATGTTAATAAAACATTATTGTTACATCTTGTTTTCTTTTCTTTACTAAGATGGAACTAAATGCATTTTGACAGAAAAAGTATTATATACTGTAAATATATATATATTTTTTTCCCAGCACTTTAAAAATCAGCAATTAATCGTGATTAACTATAAAAACTCATGCGATTAATCACAATTTTAATCGACAGAAAGCACTACATGTAATGTCATGTAACATAATATACAGGTTGGACCAAACAGACTAAAAAGATATTATTTTTCATGTCATTTTACCCCTGTGCAGTAAGTTTTTGAAGACTTAAAGGAAATAACATATCCCTATTTTATTATATGTTTCCAAGTTAAATAGGAATAAATAAGTTCTTGAAGTGTATTAAGCACACATACGCCCTAAGTAGTTTGACAATTTGTATGATAATTAATCATAATAATTGTGACAAGCCCTAAAACAATTGCGTTAATCGCTATTATCTGTATGACCATTATCAATTACTTATCAGCAAAAATGCTATAATCGTGACAGTCCGATTTTGGTAACACTTAACAAAAAGGTTGCATTTGTTAACATTAGCTAACACAATTTACAATACTTTCACACCACTTTGTTAATATTAATTGCAACATATACTAATACATTTTTTTACAATTATAAGTTAACGTATTATAACATGAACTAACAATTAATAATTGTATTTTCATAATTAGCATAAAATAAGATTAATAAATATTGTAAAAGTATTTTGTTCATGATACCTAATGCATTAACTAATGTTCACAAATTAAACCGTATTGTAAAGTGCTAGCCTCTATTTCTCACTGAAACCTATATGTCTTCAGCTTCGCACAGCTACTTTTATGATACTTTTGGGTCCTTTTTCAGGTTTTTCACTTTTTCATTCCACATAAGAAAACAAGTCACTCTGGTTTGGAACAAAATAAGGGTAACTAAATTGATAAGAAATTTTTTTTTGAGTGGACTATTCATTCAAAACTCCAGTTCCATCTGTCCTCTATCATCTCTTACCCTCGATGGCGAGTCTGCGGCGCGGCCAGTGCTTGAGTTCTCGCGGCAGCAGTTCTCTCAGGCGGATGCTGATGATGTGTTCTTCAAGGGCAAACTCCAGCGTGTAAAATCGCAAGAGCTCTAACCACAGCTGACCTAGAGACGCACTCTCCGTCACTTCCAAAGTCAAACGAGCCTACGGACAAATACACTGTAAGAAAAAAATCTTCGGACTTTACTCCATGATTCTTTAATAAAACTTAGTCACCTTGCCCGTCATGTGCTGGCCCTTCTTTTCTCTCTTCTCAGTGGGATTTTTGGGTTCAGGTTTGGCTTTGCCCTCTCCTCGGCCCTCACCTGGAGGAGCAGGTCTGTGCTCCCACCCCACAAACAGACTTGACTCCATTCCCGTTAGATGATACTCATCCACACGTGTCACCTCGAAGCCCTTGATCTACCACACAGGCAACCATAAAAAACATCAACTTTGCATGAAATATTGATGTAAATAGACTAATTAAGCTGATCTGAAGTAAACATGCAGCATTTACAACCATTTTTTTTATATTTTAAAGTTAATATTCAACTCGATTTTATTCATCAGGAATTGATTGCATCGAAAAAGTGGGGGAATTCTACAAAGACCATATAGGATGAGATGAGTCACTCCTACACATATGAATGGGAGAAATCATAATGCTAAATATGGTGGATGTAGGAATGGAAGTCCCACCATTTCAGCTAAAAGAGCCAATCATCTTTTCCATAGAAACATTGCCCTGGACCAGCCTGATAGACTTTTTTTAGCATGAACTAAAGTAAAAGAAGTGCAATTTATGATACCATTGCTGTCAGACATCATTACTGAATCATTATTTGAAATATGCCATTTGACCTTAATCTTCACCAACCAAGTTCACTCTCTACATATCTCAATGGAAATGCTCTTTTTGTTTTATCTCTATTTGCAATCATTGCAGTAATCTTTATTACATCAACATTAAATTACTGCTTTAAGAATTGGAACATTTTCAGAAAGTTGCATTTCATACTACAGTGGCCCAAAACGATGCCTTAATAGCTATTTGCTTATTGGTTAACATTTTCCCTGTTGACTTCGGCTGAAAAGGAAAGTCCTTTCAGATGCAGAGCAAGTCATTCGATTTAAATTAAAGACTACAAAGTTGAACATTTTGCTTAGTTGCTGCTGACGTATCCAAGGCCCCAGAAATATGTAAGGGATCATGTTCAGCCAGCCGTTTGTTATTGTAAAATAAACCCCAAAAGGGTGATGATCATGACTGTACATTATCCTACTTATTACATGGTTACTGCCAAATAAATAAATAAATAATGGAAATAAAATATTGATTTGCGTTGAAATTGTGTAACTGCGTAATCATGCAATTCCACCTCCGGTATGTTTCGGAATTCTGTTGGGTGTTTATTTTGTGAAAATGACTGCCAGACTGTTCATTGTCCAGCTTATTAGAAGACTACTAGCCAAATAAATAAATAAATGGACATGAAACATTGATTTTAGGAGAAGCTTTTTTTATCATCTTACGTAGAGATTGCACAGTGATCCGAAAAGTAGGAAAGATTACTCGCAATACCTGGATGAGCGGTCTGGTATGCCTTCGTCTCCGAATGTGCGGTTGTTACTCAGAAATATCAGACCGCTAGATGGCGCCATTGATCCTTCAGCATTGTGTATTCCAGAGACCCATGTAATATTGATCAATAATATCATGGCTTATCGATATGATAGCATAATATAATGACATGTTGATAGCCAATCAAATCCTGATATATAAAATCAAGTCCTGTCCTACACTATGTCCTGTTGAATTAATATGTTTCACTTGAAAATAAACTGCCTTTTTGACCATGATGCCAAAAAACTCCATCGGAATAAGAATTAGTCATTAAAACTACTAAAACAATAATTCTTACCCAGGATCCTAGATAAACAGGCAGGACGGGTTTCTCCCTCTGTTGCAGGAAGAAGATGACCATCAGAGAGAGAGAATAGGACGGGATTCCTCCCTCCGCCTGACAGTCAATATGGCACAGCTACAAATAACACATATACACTCATTAGACCTCAATTATAATTTGAATCAGCTATAATAAGACAGCTGTGATTGTCTGTGTGCTGGTGATTCATACATTGGCCCAGTAACGGAAGGCGAGCACCAGAGGCACCAGTCTCGGCTCCAGTCTGGCCAAAGCTGCGAGGTGATTAGTGGTGAGGCACGCAACATCATTTCCTGCGCTCACTTTACACATCAACCCACTGTAGAGACAAAGAACACTTCAAATTGGTTTTCAAAGATTATTTTAATATGTTTATATTAGTGCTATCAATCGATTCAAATTTGTATTCGAATTACATGACGTGCCAATTAATTAATTAAATTCATCGCAATCAAAAATCGTAATATTTACTGAAAGGCCCCCAAATAAAGATGATTTAATAATTAAAATAATTATAAATATAATATATGAATGTTATACAATTCAAATAGGCCACATCGCATAATATACATATGTGGCAGGCAGCAGTAAAGTAAAAGCATTTCGACAATACAAAAAGTGGCGTAAAAGACAAAATATTGTTTGTTTTATTTCCATATCTTTGAACATAGTCACATTTTGGCTGAGTTCCATCTGCACTATTATTAATTGTCGGTCTATATACTCATGCATCAGAGTTTGATTGCACTGTGTTTCACTAGTTTTCAGCATCTCTAGTCATGAGCACTGTGTTTTTAGAATGCTGTGTTTATTACGCTGAAAAACTCATCATCATCTTGAATTACTCCAATGGTAGGAAAGTTCCGTAGAACCAAATTTCCGTATGGGTCGGAGGCATGATTAATTGCATTATTTTTTAATATAATTAATCGCAGTAATTTAACGTGTTAAATCGACAGCCCTAGTTAATTTTAGTGTATTTTTTCTTGCAGTACATTTGTTGCTCTAGCAGTTTTATTAGCTTACGTATATTCGTTTTATTGTAGATAATAAAACTGACCTTGCCACATCTCTGCAGAAGACAACAGGAACTTTGGCATGAAAGTCAGACTCCACCTCGACGAACTCCACTGGAAACAAAAGTGAAACTCGAGTTAATTTGGGCTCTCGAAACAAGTATTTTGTGTATCTGAGAGCTGCTAGTAAAAGCACCCAATATCTATGATACATATACGTAGGACCAATCAGACATCCATATCTTACAAAACTTCTGATTTACAGATTTGTGATAAATGCATTGAAATTATTTGCTTACACAAAAAGAAATTTTGCCTATAGGTTTGATGACTTTGCTATTACTCTAAAAGGTGGGGAAAAAAAATAGTACTAATAAAGAATGAGTAGGTATGTCCAAACTGTTGACTGATGGTGTTCATGAAGAACAAAGAAGTCAAACCAACCGCTGTTTTTTAAGATCTCCAGCACCTGGATCAACACATCAGGCTGAGTCATCTGCAGAACATAAATGTTTATTTAATTGTCCATAATACATGGTCAATAAACTAATTTACTTACACGCATTCACTGGTGCAGCAAAAAAAAAAAAAAAAAAACACTCCATATGCATAAGCACTCACAGTTGAAGGATAAGACACATCGATGTTGATGTCACTCGTTTTGAAAGCGAAGCGGGTGAAGCAGGATCCGTAGAGACGCAGAGAGCACGCTACATCAGAGAAAGACAGAGAGAACATTAAGAAAAATATTTTTAACAGTCTCTGTAAAACAAAAAGGACGACACTTGGGGTTGCAAGACGCTTAAAGTGCTTAAGTCAAAGTTGCGTTTAAGAGGTATCGGGTTGATACAATGACAACTTTTGAGGAAGAACTAATTACTGGATTTGCCAAGTTAGTGGCATCAAATCTTTGAAAGATCTGAGCAGAACTGTATATTTTTTCTTATGTTCTCTATTTATGTCAGTGAAATAAGCAGTACTTTTGGATGTTTAGAAATTCTACATGCAAAGTCTACATACATTTCCCTTTCATTTTCAACATTGCCACCAGTATTAATCTCATCAACTTTGACAAAGGTTTTTTTTTTTTTTTGTCGTCAACGATAATGAAGACAAGACAAAAAAGACACATCAAAAAGCTTGTTGATGGAAACTGACTAGAAAAAAATAATACTGAAAGGTGTTAACAATGCACTAACACTGGTTTTTATTTTTTTATTGTTTTAAGAAAGAAAATCTAGAAAGAATTGATTCAAACAATTCAATCAGAGTATGTTGAGCTCATACACATGAAACATAATCTTTAATATGTTTAATACTGTAATGTTTGGACAGCTTTTATGATGTATATTTTGCGACGGAATTTGCCGAACATCCAAAACAATGCTGGCTGCTGGGCTACATGCGCTCGTTAGATTTATATATGGTGGTGTTTTTATCAGCTGAGAACAAACGACGAGCTAATAAAATGTGTAAAGGAGTCACAACAGCGCCAGGAATTCCTCCGTTGCACACACAAATGAAGATATGCTGCAAGGACGGCTGACGGCGGTTCCGACACCTGTACCGAACTGTAATGGGCAACATAGCTTCTATGATGAGAAGAATCAGGTATGCTTAAGGTCACTATTAGGCAAATTCCTGTTTTTGGTCCGTTTATACGTCTTTGGTCCAGGTTGCGGTCATATATCAATCGAACCGCACCAGAGTTCGTTTGGAAGCAGGCCGAGACCCACTATTCAGGCGGTCTCGGTCCGCTTGTTTGGTGCGCACCAAGGTTCGGGTGACAGCGTTCACATTTGTTCAAATGAAACGCACTAACAGAGCAATCGCACCAGAGTTCGTATTAATCGAACCAAACCTGCCAAGTGTGAACACACCCTAACTCTGACTGCAACACCATCGTTTAAATTTGAACTGGTTGAAATTTCCCCCCACCGCTCTATAATTGTTAGAATGGTATTAGTTCAGTTTACATCTAATGTTATTTACATTTTGTATTCTTTTTGTACTTCTGTTTTTATCATACCTGAGAGTTGTTTACGTATGATGTCCTCCATTCGGGACACCACGGCCTGCCTCAGCTGAAAATCTTCGTCTGAAATACCGTGCACCTTTGCAGCCTCCAGCACAGCGCAGTCTAGCGCCCTCAACTGGGCAAGAGAGGGAGGCGGCAGCGCTCGCAACTCGTTCTCTTCCTGCTTTTCCTGCCAAGACACATCCAACATAAACAAGTTGCTCATATATAGAAATATAGCTATTTGCAGATAAATAGCATCATAAAGTGAACTGCTTTGTGAATGTGCCTTAAAACCTTGGCTATGCTCGGAATGGAATACAAGCTTAATTCTTACTGTATACTTTGCAGTATATAATGTGTACAGGTGTACTATTTTTAAAAACAACAGAAACTAAGATAGTAAGTGAAATAGGCATTAATCCCAAATATACAACTGTACATGCTACCTTGATGACATTTGGACAAATGAAGTACGTCATCCAATTTGCATACCATGCACAGTATACATACTACATACTGCAGCTATAGTTAGTATGGTAGTAAGCTATTTCAGAAACAGCCCTAGTGAGAAGCATACCTACACAGAAGTTTTGCAATATAAATGCCCTAAAAAATTGCTGTCTATGTAGACAGCTCACTGGGTTTTTAAGACTTTGACATTGTGAACACACAGGAACAAGCTTCCTATACAACACTATACGTTAAAAGCATCGCTCACCATGATGTTCTTCTTGTGGCGTTTTTCTTTAATGTGCTTGTGAGCACCCTGGATGTTCTCCACATGGACTGAACACAGTTTGCATAGATACTGAAAATTTGGGTACTCAGGAGATTGCTGTTGGAATACACAGAGACAGAGAAACCAATCACAATGAGTGACATCTGTTCACTGATACGCAAAGACATGCAAATGGTAGAGAAATCAAGAGACCCTTAACGGCTCATTAACAGGGTTTCGTTTGATTCAGATGAAATTAACAACCTGCTATTCACAGTCATTCAAAAGCAAAATCAACCTATGAGTGTGAACATGCAATTATAGCAGGTAAAATAGTCTGATATACTCATGCAAATAGCTTGATCAAAGTTTGAGTTGCACCTAAAGTCAATGACAGCAGTCAAAGTAAATCTTAAACATGCTACCAAACAATCCACTTGAATTATACAGTTGCATTATTTTTTTTCAAGCTTTACAACAGTTAGACAGATAGTCAATATTGCTGTAGATGCTAGTCAAATTGCATCATGAATTACTGATTTTATTTTATTTTTTTACTTTGAAACATAACCCCAATTTTTTTTTTACATTTGCTGTTCAGACTACAAACGACAAAACAAATTTTTGTTGCCCATCTGAGCTTATATAGCTGGATAACTTGCCAAATCAGACTGTTTCACCACATGCAACCCTGGCACATTTCCACTGCACGTTACGGTTCGACTCGACTCAACTCGACTCTGCTCGCTTTACTTTTCTGAGCTTGCTTTTCCACTGCACTTTAGTGCCGCCTCAACGTGGGTGGGATTATAGGCTGATCGTCATAGTTGTGCCGCCTCTACTGCCGTGACATCATCTTAAACGCGACACAAATATTACTGATCATAAACAATAACACGACCGCTAGCTGTTAGCTACTAACTCATTGTGCGGCATAAAGCAGTTGTTGCATGGTGATTTTACACTAGTGTAACAGTTAAATTGGCCTGGTTGTTTTAGAAGCAAGCTTTCCAGTATATCTCAGCTCTGTTGGTCCTTACAATGCAAGTGAATGGTGATCAGACCTTTGTAGCTCCAAAATTCACATAAAGGAAACATAAAAGTAATCCATAAGGCTCCAGTGGTTAAATCTATATCTTCAGAAATTATATGATAGGTGTGGGTGAGAAAAAGATCAATATTTAAATCCTTTTTTACTCTAAATTTCCACTTTTACATTCACTTTCAGGTGTGAAAGTGAATTAAACAAGCACCACATGTGACTTTCAGATGTAAGAGTGAAAGTGGAGATTTAGAGTAAAAAAGGATTTAAATATTGATCTTTTTCTCACCCACATCTATCATATAATTTCTGAAGATAATCTCTGTATGTTTTCATGCTTATGCACTTTTGATGGTTCACACTGTCATCCAATTAACAGATCTGTCGCATGCGAGTGCAAAAATCTGATTTGGGCCACTTTCAGCTGTGGTGTGGACATAGTCAATTCCATTTAGGTTTTTGTAGTCAGAACGACAAACGTGAACAGCGATTTTTCCAAACGAAATTCGTAGTATTTTGAGGACTTCACAGTACTTCCAATTGAACTATTTTGACAAGATCTCTCTAGTATTGTTTGAATGCATCAGTTATGTGTTACCTTAAGCAGCCGGTGTATGTAATCTCTCTGCAGTCTCTCCTCAGCCTGTTTGAGGCCTAACTGCTGGTCAGAGGTCAAGTTTCCCAACTCCATGACCTCTGTGACCTCAGCTGCAGGCTTGCCTCTTTGTCTACCTGCATCCACACCTGTGATTTAAAGGAACAGACATACAAAAAACAAACAAACACCCCAATCATTAAAACAGAGTGCCTACCAAAAAAGCCACAATTCAAAAGCTTGTCTTAATTTATTTTTCTAAAATAAATGACCAATTTCATGTCCATGGGGTTCATTTTTATTACTATCACTTTTGCTGTATGAAGGTCTCATTAAAACTTACTTGTCAACTTTTCACCAGGCCTTAATCATTTATTTATTACTTAATCATTTAGACCGTCGTGAGACAGGTTAGTTTTACCCTACTGATGATGTGTTGTTGCAATAGTAATCCTGCTCAGTACGAGAGGCTTCAGACATTTGGTGCGTGTGCCAGGCTGAGGAGCCACTGGTGCGAAACTACCATCTGTGGGATTATGACTGAACGCCTCTAAGTCAGAATCCCCCTAAACGTAAAGATACTGCAGTGCCGTGGGACTCCGACTGGTCGGGGATAGCCGGCCAGCGAGGAGAGCCATTCGAGTGAGTGCTGCCCCTCTCCCATCACGCACCACACATTTGTGGAGAACCTGGTGCTAAGTGACTCGTAGATGACCTTAAACTGACAGCCGGAACGCAAGGGCCGTGGCGCGAGCGGTTGAGTGCCGCCCCTCTCCCATCACGCACTGCATGTTTGTGGAGAACCTGGTGCTAAATCACACGTAGATGACCTGATATTGATGGCCGGCCAAATCTGAGAGCCATTCGACAAGGTGCCGTGGCGCGGCCAGTTGATCTCCCATCAAGCACTGCACGTTTGTGGAGAACCTGGTGCTAAATTACTCGTAGACGACATGATTAAACTCTGGTTATTTCCACCACAACAAACAATTTTGCCTCTAATAAAGTTTTTTTTTCAAAAGTTAGTGCACTTGTTAGTCAAGTAGACAAATTTGTCAGTGAAGAGCATGCTTGAGATGAAATATGAGACAAATTATATTTGAAGAAAACAGAAAAGTCAAGGTAAATATCACAATTTTATTGGGCGTCATTTACAATTATGCTGTAATTTTGCCAAATGAAATTTAATTCTGCGTATTCAGGAAGATACAAAGTGTTAGCAAGGAAATTAGCCTTAGCAAGACAAAGGAGTTGGCCATTGTATTTCAAAACTTGTAATTTTCAGTGTCAATTTGGGTTTCAAATATATTTACTAATATAATTAATATTAGCTCATTAATAGCCCTGGCCGATACATATTCTCTAATAAAAACTAAAGAGTCAGTCTGCATTTTCTCACCAGGTGTCTTGTCTTTATCTGTGATGGTGCTGTTCTCCATTGAGGACTCCCTCTCCTCGTGTGTGCTGGGCAACGATGTTGATCCTGCGTCCTTTCCCGGCCCACTGCCTCTGCCTGGAATTTTGCTCTCCTGGGCTTGCTGACGGGCTTCACTCAGCTGGGCTTGGGTCTTTCCTTTCCCCCTCTCCCCAGAGTTGGTCCTGCCAGTCAACCTGCGAGCTTTAGCTTTCTCCGGCTCCTGAGGGCTGCCAGTGCGGGTCCGGCCGCTGCTACGGCTGCCCTGCAGGTCTTCTTTCACCCGGGGGACGCCGTCCTTGCTTCGACTTGGGGCCTTAGGGTTCTCCCTCTGGGGTTTGGAGGACGAATTGTTGCCCCTATTCGAGCGGGAAGGTTTGACCACCTTCACGGGGCTCTTAGAGTCATCCATGCCACTCTACTTCTCTCCGAATGAGATTGAAAAAAAGGCCCAAAAGGGCTTTGGGTTGAAGATATCTGGAAAGGAAATGGGACAGGATATCTCAGAATGTTTATCCATGAAAAGTTTCTCATTGGAGAGTGAAAGTTAAAAATGGTCAAAAGGTCAATTCACACACATTGTATTGTAGAATACTATAATATATCCATTGTGCTCAGTGCTCAATCAATATCTCAGCTCTGTAGGTCCATTCAATGCAAGTGGATGGTGACCAAAACTTTGAAGCTCCAAAAAGCACACGAAGGCAGCATAAATGTAATCCATTCAATGCTATAGTTTAATCCATGTCTTCTGAAGCTATCAAATCTGTTTTGAATGAGAACAGTCCAAATAATAACTCCCTTTTCACTATATATTTTGACATCAGTAGTCTCCTTTGCGTTCATGATTTCAAGCTCGATTACACTTCCTAGCGCCATCTAGCGCTCTGCGCATGCATCAAGCAATAAGACGTGTAAACAAGTTTGAAACCATGATCGAGCCTAGAGACTGTAATGGCAAGCTGTACAGTGAAAAAGGAGTTATTTTATGGTCTGTTCTCATCCAAAAATGATTCGATCACTTCAAGACATGGATTTAACCATGGATTACTTTTAAGCCTCCTTTATATACATTTCGGAGCATCAAAATGTTGGTCACCATTCACTTGCATTGTGAGGACCTACAGAGCTGAAATATTCTTCTAAAAATCTTCATTTGTGTTCTGCAGAAGAAAAAAGTCATACACATCTGGGATGGCATGAGAGTGAGTAAATGATGAGGAAATGTTCAGTTTTGGGTGAACTATCCTTTCAATAAAAGTAGCAGGTCAACCAGGTAGGCTATTCTATGCATGCAGATTCCCATATTGTGCACTGTACACACACTACTTATTGTAAAAAAAAAAAAGTAAGAGTAGTATATGAATCCAAACAGAGCCTGCATTCAGAATGAAATACTAGCCTACTACTGACTCGTATGGTACGTTTACATGCACTTTATAAGATCGATTTCAGTCAGATTAAAACAATAATTCATCTTTTTATAATTTCATGTTAGCGCTTTAGTATGACTGAAATTGTACCAGCCTGATTTTGCGAAGTTGGACAAAAGGCCAAAGAATACTTCGGTTTTCAGCGTGCCGATATGTCTCGAGTACAGACTGAATAGTATGGGAAAAACAAAGTATACCAGAGCCTATAACTTTTCGGTCGCAGCACAGTTTTTCTAGCAGAGAGTCCGCACGCAAATTACATATTTCGATTATCTATGTATGATAAACTACAGAATTTAAACTCTGCCCAGTGTGATGCTTTATTTGTGCAATCTGGCTACCATGAGCGTGTGAGCGAGCTCTCCACTGCGAAAATGTGCCATTGTTCAAAAAAAACAGCAGCAAAACCGTCGAAGTCTAGCGATAGGTTGACGTGTACCCCTCCCCTTCACACCTTCAAAAATGTACATTTTCGAAAAGAGAAAAAACTGAAGATATTGCAAGGACTAGTGTTTTAGGACATATACGGTGACTTCATAAAATGAGAATACACCCATGTGTTTAAATAAATAAATAAAAAAAAGGGGGGGGGGGATTCTTCCCTAAAACACATTTATGTGTAGAACTACACTCTTAAACCACCGTTTAAGCATTCTGCATAGAAGACTAAACCTCCATTACTTACTCCAACAAACTACTTCATAACATATGGCAAGAGGTGCATATTATGGTCATGCATAGCCTTTAGTTTAGAATGTAGAATGTAAACATTACCAATTACACGTTATCTACTGTATATATATATATATATATATCATTTTAAATCATAATTGAGTGGTTATAACAGTTTCTTTTACTGTTCTCATGTTGTCTGTATTCATAGAATGAGGCAGAAAGCATATCATTTATCAAATATTTAGTGTGGAGCAAATGACAGCTGCAATAAACATATCAAAATACAAGAGACTGCTTGGAAAATATAGACAAACCATATATTTCTGTAATCATTTCTTTATTTACTACATGTTCAAAAAATCTAAATGTTATTTTTATGCTTCATACAGATATTATAAGATGAATATCTTAATATGCAAAAGTCCCTTCCAATACATTTGAAATAAACATGAGAATCCATCAATGTTTCGAAATGTGCACACTTTTGGACTAAAATGTTCTACTGGATGTTGTTCACTGAAATCAATGGGATTTTACACCATTAAATAGGTATGTGCGTTTCATTTTCATAACTCTCGTTTTGATATACGTGACAAATGTTTTGACCCAACCATCCCCATGGATGTTTTTTTTTTTAGTTTCTATTTTTTAAATCAACCACTATGTGCAAGAGGTATCGGCACGCAGAAAAGCGATGGATACTTTGGCCTTTAACAGACCTTCATAATGCAGCGTTCGTACAGATGCTTCAAAGTTAAATTCAAGGACTTTTCAAGCACATTTGTATTGGTTTTCAAGCACTATGCTCGAGATGTCATTGAAACAAATTATTTTTGTTAATTTTAAACCATTCAGTTCATTTATTTTTATAAAACACCACTTACTACAAGTACAACAATGAGCATCTTTACATATTCTCTTGGTTCATTCATGACGAAATTGATGTGCAATTGTAGCGTGCTCCCTTAAAACGCACTTCGCTTACAATAAAAGTGAATAACTGGGTCCGTAAACAGTAGTCCATATGACTCGTGCTGTGTTCCATGTTTTCAAGTCACAACAGATTTATGTGAGGAACTGACCCAAATTGCAAATGGGTCGTTCTCAAAAATGTTTGACTTTCCAATGTACAAAATATTGAAATTTTCCATTTAGTTCAGTTTTTGCCTATGAACGCTGAGGGTAAACGTTTTGTAACACGTTAACATTCATTTTTATTCATAAAGGACAACTTGGCTGTTGTTCTTTCCTTTATTATTTAATTTTGTTTCACAAATTAAGCAAGTTAATAATAAGTTAACACTAACGAGGGTTAAATGGTTACAACACCACATTTTGAGGGTTCAGTGGGGTACAACACCAAATATTTTTGTGTGAAAATATAAGTTAAAATGTGAATAACTTTTTATCATACTGGGAAAAATCACTATATGCACATTTAAGCAGCCTCTGAATTTAAATCAACTTTTTGTATTTAAAAGAACATTTTTTTTTTAAACATAAAAAATAACGTTTTTAACATTGATAAAACCAATAACATGAAATCAAGGGACAAACGTTCTTTTAAAATTATTAAAATTATTAATAATAATTTTGTTTTGCTTTTTTGCACATTGTTCGGCCTTGCACTAATGTTTTTATTAAAAATAAGTTCAAAATAAACACATAAATAACTTCACGTATCATAGAAGTGGTGTACCAGATGAAGGGAACAAGGATTTTTTTTTACAGGCAATTAACAATTTCAAATATATTTTCGAAAAAAATTTGCAAAACAGAGTCAAGCCATTTCATATCAAAACTGATAGATGCAAGGATTCATACTTGTTAAATCCACCACAACAGTATCTATAAAATATATATATTTTTTAAATCCTCCAGTAACAATTGTTTGTGATTGGCCCATTCTGAACAGCGCTGCCAAAAGTAACAGGTGCCACGCAACAGCGCCGTCTAGTGGTCTGTCGTCGTGTTTTTCCGAAAAGAAATAAATACATTTCATTTATTAAAAGATTTACGCAACATATTTTAAGATTTTCTATATTTCAAGAACTTTTTAAGCACCTCTTGGTAAAAATTGCTATTTTCAAGGGTTTTCCAGGACTTAAATTTGAAAAAGCCAAATTCAAGCACCTTGTACGAACGCTTGTGACAGCAGCGCGGCTTCGTCCAGCATACACGTCAATCTGACACTGACCACCTTTTTTCACGTATTCGATTACACACTGTCATGTATACTTGGACAGACAGATGAAGACTGTAGCTGTGCATGTAAACATAACATTCTGACTGAAAAGTGTGCAGTGCATTTCTAATAGCGCACACTTTAAATAGTAAGTGAACGAGATGGGATTATTACATGATAAACATTTCAACACAGCAGTGTACGTCAATGCTTTCACAAGCAGCAGCATCCAGTCATCTTAAGAATACAAATCAGCTAGTTTTCTGTGCAAGTGTGCTCTATGGTATAATTTTTGGCAAATGTAGTAGGTCATCCAAGCATTCTATGCATTCAACAAATTACACTGTGTACAGAGTACATACAATATACAGCAGAAATAGTAAGAATAGTATACAGTAGGTAATATTCTATTGCAAACATAGCATGCATTAAAGCATAATTGCTAAATGGACACAGGGGCGTAGATTCCAGGGGGGATGGGGGAGGTAACCCCCCCCCCCACCCCCCAATAATCAAAACAAGCAAGTACCCTAATGTTAAAGCCAAATCTACGCCCTTGTTGTAACACCATAAAAGCAATAACCAGAGAAATAAAGGTAACTGCTCACCACCCAAGATCAGTCATCCAACCATGCATTATACAAGCTAAATGTATAATACTCATTACATTTCATAACGTTATGGAAATAGACACTGCATTTAAATGAGACAATCCCTTTAAAAAGAAAGAAAAACAGTGAATAGTGTAAACTGTGCATTAATTTAGTTACACTGATGAGTTTTGATTTCTGTGGAAATGTGCATCTGGTCCCAACTGTAAGTTTAATGAACCGTAGGCCCGAACAAAACCCAGACTACAGTAATACAGGGACTACAGTTATAAATACAGGCCCAAATATCAATTAGGACACTTTCTATGTTTGTTTGCTCTAATGCAACACCCAGACGAGTATTGCCTATTTATGATTTCCTGATATGACTAAACAGCCCATGCATGTAACCTTGCAATGGTAAAACATTGATACTACATCACCAGTATGGTTACATATCGTTTTATTTATAAACAGGATACATTTGCATGGTGGTAAAGTAAATATTCAACTGTCTAGCTATCTCAAAAATCACAACTTTTGTGTATATGTTTGGACTTAATTCGCGCGTTTCGCTACAAAGACTACAGCTCTTTGTTTACTTTTCTTTCTTACCTAGATTCACTAGTGTGCAGTAAATGGGCACATAAGGAGCTGTGTCTGTGCGCGGTGTAGGTTAAACGCCATTTATCCCGGGGCTGATGATGTTGCTCTTGCTGTTGTTGTTGTTTTCGGCCCTGCTCGAGACAGCGAACACACGCGCCATGTTAAGTCGCTCGCGCGAGGTATTGTGGGGCACGCGTCAGTGCTGCAGGCGGAGAAAAACGCGAGACTGCACTGGAGATCAACGCGACACTTCATGTGTCGGACCGACAGAGTGATGCCTGTAGGGTGCGCGCGGTGGCTCACTAAACACAAACGAAATTCAAACATGGTAACGTTACAAAAATAAAATAAAATAAAATGTTTTTTAATAAAATAAATGCTTTTAAATAAAAAACAAACAAATATTATAATATGAATATGATATTACAACATGCAATAATTATGTGCAATACACATCTTAGTCTATTTATATTTATCCAACATACCATACCTCTTCTGCCATACATTCCCTTGCATCTGTATATAACAGATTTGTATATTGTACATATATATATATATATACAGGTGCATCTCAATAAATTAGAATGTCGTGGAAAAGTTCATTTATTTCAGTAATTCAACTCAAATTTTGAAACTCGTGTATTAAATAAATTCAATGCACACAGACTGAAGTAGTTTAAGTCTTTGGTTCTTTTAATTGTGATGATTTTGGCTCACATTTAACAAAAACCCACCAATTCACTATCTCAAAAAATTAGAATATGGTGACATGCCAATCAGCTAATCAACTCAAAACACCTGCAAAGGTTTCCTGAGCCTTCAAAATGGTCTCTCAGTTTGGTTCACTAGGCTACACAATCTGCTGATCTGACAGTTGTCCAGAAGACAATCATTGACACCCTTCACAAGGAGGGTAAACCACAAACATTCATTGCCAAAGAAGCTGGCTGTTCACTGCTGTATCCAAGCATGTTAACAGAAAGTTAACATGAGGAATAAGGTTTATATCATTTATATGTATAAATGTCTTCCATCTGAAAGGACTAAATATTAAATGAAACTAATGACAATAAAATGCAAAGTAATCTCTTCAGTAATCAAAATACTTTTTGAATGTAACTGTATTCTAATTACCAATTATTTAAATTGTAACTGTAGTGGAATACAGTTACTTATATATTGTATTTTAAATATGCAATCCCGTTACATGTATTCCGTTACTCCCCAACCCTGTGTGTGTGTATGTGTGTATATATATATATATACAGGTGCATCTCAATAAATTAGAATGTCATGGAAAAGTTCATTTATTTCAGTAATTCAACTCAAATTTTGAAACTCGTGTATTAAATAAATTCAATGCACACAGACTGAAGTAGTTTAAGTCTTTGGTTCTTTTAATTGTGATGATTTTGGCTCACATTTAACAAAAACCCACCAATTCACTATCTCAAAAAATTAGAATATGGTGACATGCCAATCAGCTAATCAACTCAAAACACCTGCAAAGGTTTCCTGAGCCTTCAAAATGGTCTCTCAGTTTAGTTCACTAGGCTACACAATCATGGGGAAGACTGCTGATCTGACAGTTGTCCAGAAGACAATCATTGACACCCTTCACAAGGAGGGTAAGCCACAAACATTCATTGCCAAAGAAGCTGGCTGTTCACAGAGTGCTGTATCCAAGCATGTTAACAGAAAGTTGAGTGGAAGGAAAAAGTGTGGAAGAAAAAGATGCACAACCAACCGAGAGAACCGCAGCCTTATGATTGTCAAGCAAAATCGATTCAAGAATTTGGGTGAACTTCACAAGGAATGGACTGAGGCTGGGGTCAAGGCATCAAGAGCCACCACACACAGACGTGTCAAGGAATTTGGCTACAGTTGTCGTATTCCTCTTGTTAAGCCACTCCTGAACCACAGACAACGTCAGAGGCGTCTTACCTGGGCTAAGGAGAAGAAGAACTGGACTGTTGCCCAGTGGTCCAAAGTCCTCTTTTCAGATGAGAGCAAGTTTTGTATTTCATTTGGAAACCAAGGTTCTAGAGTCTGGAGGAAGGGTGGAGAAGCTCATAGCCCAAGTTGCTTGAAGTCCAGTGTTAAGTTTCCACAGTCTGTGATGATTTGGGGTGCAATGTCATCTGCTGATGTTGGTCCATTGTGTTTTTTGAAAACCGAAGTCACTGCACCCGTTTTCCAAGACATTTTGGAGCACTTCATGCTTCCTTCTGCTGACCAGCTTTTTAAAGATGCTGATTTCATTTTCCAGCAGGATTTGGCACCTACCCACACTGCTAAAAGCACCAAAAGTTGGTTAAATGACCATGGTGTTGGTGTGCTTGACTGGCCAGCAAACTCACCAGACCTGAACCCCATAAAGAATCTATGGGGTATTGTCAAGAGAAAAATGAGAAACAAGAGACCAAAAAATGCAGATGAGCTGAAGGCCACTGTCAAAGAAACCTGGGCTTCCATACCACCTCAGCAGTGCCACAAACTGATCACCTCCATGCCACGCCGAACTGAGGCAGTAATTAAAGCAAAAGGAGCCCCTACCAAGTATTGAGTACATATACAGTAAATGAACATACTTTCCAGAAGGCCAACAATTCACTAAAAATGTTTTTTTTATTGGTCTTATGATGTATTCTAATTTTTTGAGATAGTGAATTGGTGGGTTTTTGTTAAATGTGAGCCAAAATCATCACAATTAAAAGAACCAAAGACTTAAACTACTTCAGTCTGTGTGCATTGAATTTATTTAATACACGAGTTTCACAATTTGAGTTGAATTACTGAAATAAATGAACTTTTCCATGACATTCTAATTTATTGAGATGCACCTGTATATATATATACACACACACACAGTACTGTGCAAAAGTTTTAGGCACTTGTGAAAAATTATGCATATTGATGTAAAAAATAATGTAAAAAATATTTTTTATTGATGTAAAAAATAATGATGTAAATAGTTTTCATTTATCATTAAATGTCATACAAAGTCCAGTAAACATAAAAAAGCTAAATCAATATTTGGTGTGACCACCTTTGCCTTTAAAACAGCTCCAATTCTCCAAGGTACACCTGCACACAGTGTTTCTTGGATGTTGGCAGATTGGATGTTCAAAGCTTCTTGGAGAGTTCGCCACAGTTCTTCTATCTAATTAGGCTGTCTCAGTTGCTTCTGTCTCTTTATGTAATCTCAGACTGACACGATGTTCAGTGGGGGGCTTTGTGGGGGCCATGACATCTGTTGCAGGGCTCCCTGTTCTTCTATTCTAATCTTTTCTATTTGCAAAAGTAATGTTTGGGAGTCTAACATTTATATTTCCTATTGACACACTAAAGCTGAAGATATAAATAACCATCTTAAGACAAATGCTTTTGTGAAATATCTTATGTGCCTAAAACATTTGCACAGTACTGTATATACACTATATTGCCAAAAGTATTCGCTCATCTGCCTTTAGACGCATATGAACTTAAGTGACATCCCATTCTTAATCCATAGGGTTTAATATGATGTCGGCCCACCCTTTGCAGCTATAACAGCTTCAACTCTTCTGGGAAGGCTTTCCACAAGGTTTAGGAGTGTGTTTATGGGAATTTTTGACCATTCTTCCAGAAGCGCATTTGTGAGGTCAGACACTGATGTTGGACGAGAAGGCCTGGCTCGCAGTCTTCGCTCTAATTCATCCCAAAGGTGCTCTATCGGGTTGATGTCAGGACTCTGTGCAGGCCAGTCAAGTTCTTCCACACCAAACTCGCTCATCCGTGTCTTTATGGACCTTGCTTTGTGCACTGGTGCGCAGTCATGTTGGAACAGGAAGAGGCCATCCCCAAACTGTTCCCACAAAGTTGGGAGCATGGAATTGTCCAAAATCTCTTGGTATGCTGAAGCATTCAGAGTTCCTTTCACTGGAACTAAGGGGCCAAGCCCAGCTCCTGAAAAACAACCCCACACCATAATCCCCCTCCACCAAACTTCACAGTTGGCACAATGCAGTCAGACAAGTACCGTTCTCCTGGCAACCGCCAAACCCAGACTCGTCCATCAGATTGCCAGATGGAGAAGCGTGATTCGTCACTCCAGAGAACACGTCTCCACTGCTCTAGAGTCCAGTGGCGGCGTGCTTTACACCACTGCATCCGACGCTTTGCATTGCACTTGGTGATGTATGGCTTGGATGCAGCTGCTCGGCCATGGAAACTCA